>NC_050478.2:38492279-39844154 GCF_012460135.2 Molothrus ater | reverse complement strand
ACAGACATGAAGTTACATATGTTAATAACCTAAAAAAGTAAGCATATCAAATGGATTTTACCTTCCCTGATTTATGTAAAATCTAATAATTCAGTTGTAGTTCAGACATTAAACTGTATTTTTTGCAAGCTGTAAGGATAAGGAGATAAATTTGAGTTTGAAACCCCCCAAAAATCCTCTCATTCATACCATAAATAGGTTATTTGAGTGGGAATCTTTGCAGAGACTGGCTGTGGGAAAAAAACAGTCATTAAAATGAGGTCATGGAACATAAACCTTCAGAGAAGGCATCAGTATGCTTCACTCTTGCAACAACCTCCGAGGAAACCATGCTTCTCAGAGTGTTTATGTCTGAAATGATATCTGTTTGCCGGCTTCAGATCAGTGAGGAGGAACTATAGTACCTTCTCTTTTTTTTCTCAGCCCTATCTGGCTGCCAGTGTCTCTGAGCTGTCAAGGAACAAATGTTCTGACTTCATCTTGTGTGCTCTTTTCTCTGCATTCTGACAACGCCTCTCAGGTTCACAGATGTGTCAACCCCATTGTAATGATTTCTGCCAAAGCAGATGCACTGAGGAATTAGATGTGGAGATATATGTTAAAACTGCCTTTTGTATTCATCAGAGATGCCAAGCCCCTGAAAGAAATTTCTAAGGAATAAACACATCTATAATGCTTGGAGGAGGCTTTTTTATTTCTTCTACAGGTAACACTTTCTATAAAGCAAGTCCTCTTCACTCTGATTTTCTCATCTGAGAGAAGGAGAGGTCACAAAAAATCAGAACTTAGAAACTGACAGAATCTTACCATTAAACCAGTTACAATCAGAAATCTAATTTCTTTTCAGAGGAGCAGTGGGATTGCATAAAACAGGATTATTCCATTTCCAATTTGTCATGCCAGCCTAACTTCTTCAACAGTTCTGTATTATTTTCACAGGTGTTTTTACCACCTATGTTAATAAAGAAAATTATGTCCCAGTCAGCAAGCAAAAAAAAAAAAGTCTGAAGGAGGAATGGTTTCTTATGAATGGAAAATGCTTAGTACTCATACACACATCCCAGGAGTACAACACCCTTCCTTAGGAAGAACTTCTAATTGATTTCCTTCAGCAAAGCCTTTGGGATCTCTATAAATTAGGTCTAGTGGGTAGGCTTTGTCAATCCAACAGTTTCCATAAAGTAAAAATTTTAACTGCTCCATTTCTCTCAAAGGGATTTGATTATTTAAAAGAGAAGGGGAAAAAAAGAGTGAGAGATATAGAGAAGGGATAGCAACTCATGCTATTTAAATAAATGTCAGCTCCAGCTAACTTGACCTTCACTGCAAAGATGGTTTTTTTTCAGAAGGCCACTTTACTAATTTCAGAACAAAATTTCATTAGCTTATGTTTGGAAACATTTCCATAACATTTTGTCAACTACCTCTCACCATCCATATTTAATCTATAGTCATATTCTTCCTTAGTATCTCCTGCTTGAACTTCCATTTGATCTCATCCCTGTCCAGCCATGTAAAACCTACAAGTCCTGCACTAGCAAGAGGCCTTAAGACCACTGATCTCTATTAGTCAGACAACTTTTGATAAATGAATTAATGTTTCAAAATAGGTGCAGTACTTTTCATTCTTGCATTTAATCCATCCACCTGAAGTCAGTGGAAGCTGAATTAGCTCATATACTTTCAAATGACTCATCAGTCATGCATTTGCTCCATGAAGTGCATCTCCTCCTGCCCTATTCCATGAAGGCACAGTGCAACGAGGGCAGTATTCAAAAAAGCAGGCAGGTGTCCAAACTTCCCATGTCCTTTTCTCACTACCAAATATATCCTCTCTAGGATCTTGCCTATATAAGTACTGTAGTATCACTGCTTGTAGCTGGTCTATGTTGAGTTACACAAGACTAAGATATGTGAAATCTCAGGATAAATGAGCAATTGCCTGCATGTAATTTTTAATTGAAATGTTAATGTAATCTCCTATGCAGCAGACAACATTCAAATCAGATTTTCTTCAAATTTGCTGTTGCTGAAAATATACACACAAAAAAAAGAACCCTTCACAAATAAGATCTTGAATCCTAACTCAGATGGGAAAAGTCACAGTCCGCTCTCTTTAATTAATTTAAGCATCACTAATTTAAACTAAGTTCTCCTGAGTAATTCTTGTAACAGCACTTAAAAATAATGCTCCTGTGAAAAGCTCTGCTACTTCAGAAAATGATCAGAATTATTATTGCTCATTTCACAAAGAAGATTGTCTTTGTTGTGGCACTTGCAGAAAGTTCTAGTCTATTAGCAAACAAGATCAAAAATGAGATCAGTAATACTGGCTGAAACAAACAAGATTTTGATATTCACATATTGTAGGTCTTATGAGAACCTGAAGAGGAATAGGGAAAAAAAAGCAAAAAATATGTGTACCCACAATGGGAGGGAAAACTATCCTTCATGATACTAGTAAACAACTTGTTAAGTTACAAGCACTTTTATTGTTATAAATAGGTCATTCAGGTCACAATGCCAAAATTCTCTTCCCATCATGACAAGCAGTTGCTGATCAATTTGCATTTTTAGTTTCTTCCTCAAATTTCTCACTGTTCAACTTCCAGGCTGCTCTGATTTTATCCCCCACACTGTAAATGTCTCTGGCTTTGGTCCAGTAAATAGAAAAGGTTTTTTTTATTAAACATGATGAATTTTTGATTTTCTATGAAATGTTGTGTGCCTAAAATTCAGTGAGCTCCTACAGAAATACTGATTCTGCAGGAACAATAGAGTTTGTGAGATGAAATATATAGATTTAAGTCTGTAAGAAGGGCTGGTCTGTAAGTGGACTTAAAATATGCGACCAAGAGCTACATGACATTTTAGTTGGACACGCTCAAAACACTAAGTATGATGTCAAATATTTCTTAGCTAGGTTCATTGTCAAAAGTTAGATCCACAAGTTAGTTTGCTACAAAAAAAAGAAGGTATATAAAAATAACTCCTCATTTTAACTACCTGTTGCCTACCATGACCATGAGAACTCAGCTAAGTGCAGGTTGGGTCCCACCTTCTTGGACTATGCTAATCTTTATTCCTGGTTTTTGGGGGCTAGCAAAATCAGTCTTACTTAGAGGCTATTACCACTACAACCATGATTATACCTGTTCATTTCTTCTCTATTTCTGTTCATGGGCACCTGGTATTTATTAGCAATCTTTAAAGAGGCTAGACTATACACTGGAGTAAATATCCCAGACAGGAAGAAAGTGTGTGGGGTTCTACAGGGAAGGGCAAGATGGCCAATTTTAGATATGTCTATCATTAAACATGTAAACAATATACAAAGGCTACCTGTCTGGCTCTTTATCCATAACTTATATATCAAAAGAAGATTCTGACCTTTATTTGTTTAAGTAGAAAACAGTCAGAGGTCATAAAAGCATGTGTATGTACCACTTTCTTTTTCTAATGCTGCAATCTGTGTAGTGTTGAAAATTTGGGAAGCATTTGGGAAGAGAAAGAGACCTGGAGTCGCTATGGTCCTAACATATCGAAGTATTCCTTTCAATGCCTTCCTTCACTTCTAAAATTGATTTTTGTTTTGCTTTTCTTTCTGATATCAACTAGAAAATTAGATGCTGTGGAGCGAGCAAGATGAACAATAAGGATTCTGATCTTTCTCCTCATTTAGAAAACTGAGATTACTTTTCTATTGGTTTGCATTTCTTATGTGCTGATTTTCAAGTGCTTCTTAGAGCAAAGAAAAAACCCTAAAAAGTAAGTATCTCTCCAAAGCACTTTCTAGCAAAATGGATGGTAGTACAAGGTTTTTACATTAAACTTAGAGTCAAGTACGTGAAAGAAAATGTAATATAAAAAGATTTCTCATTGAAGTATGTTTCTATTTACACATTTCTGGAAGCTTCAATCCAACTAAACAAAATCTGATGCTAGGTTCTCAGTTGACTTAAGCTGAAGTCGATCTATTGACCTTTGTTAAAAGAAAAAATTACTGAGTTGCTGAAAAGATGGAGAGTATATCTTTGCCTTTTTGTTTTACAGTATGTGGGACTAAGCACTCACAGAGAATGTTAAGATATTAATTTTTGTAAGGATTATCTAGAACCTAACCTTCCCCGGCTTGCACCTGATTAATTCCAAGGCTGAATACTGAAATGCTTTCTTAGGCAAAAATCATAATTTAATTAAAACTTATCATTAAATTCTGAGATCGTATCCAAGAGTTTGAATCCAGATTTGCAAAGGCATTTAGATACTTAAAGGTGCAGATAGGCATCAATTAAGATTTGTAAAAAAAGCCTACACAGGAGATAAGACTAATTCATTTTGAGAAGTAGCTCATATTAGATGTCAAAGAGACCTGGTGTTTTGGAAATATCATTGGACATTTCCATGCAAAATTAGGTGCCAACAGACTTTAGAGTTTTTATGGTTTACCTTACATCTGGAATTCCTTTAAAATCTGTCTCTCAGAATAAAAGAGTTGAAACAGATACAAGAAATTAATAAATAAAAACAAAAATTAAAAAAAAATGTGCCAGCCTGTAAATATCTGACAGATAAGTTCTGAATGTTCACATTATAAACTACTCTCTATGCATTTCTCATGACTACATCTCATGACTTATGAGACGGGAGGGTGTAATACATACAGAGACTGGATTACCTGACTTTACAAAGCTGTTTATAAGAGCACATCTGCTTTGTCTCAGCATTTGAAATACATTTAGAGCATGCAAGCTCCTTTTCAATTGCAAGTTGAGTACAACTATGTGAGCTATTACATTTTTCTCCTGCAGAAATCCAGAGAAATGAAATTGCTGCCTTGAGCCATGTTTTGAACTACTAACTATTGCCATTTGAACCAAGAAAAGCTTTAAAACTTATGCTGCAAGACTTCTTCAGCAGCTACAAAATCCCCCTCCGAGCCTCCAAATCAGCTTCTGATGGGAACATTTTGGTTTTGAGGTTGCCCTTACAGGTATTGACCTTTCAAGTCAATCACTGCTGAGTTCCTTGTGTGTTGATCTTACCTGAGTACAACCATAGGTCCTTAAAAAGTACTTACAAGAAATAATAGTGTGCCTAAAATGTTAGTTAGCCATGACCACACACGTGAAACAGCCCTGGGCGTAAAGAGCTAACAGACTAATCTTGCTAACAAAGAAAACGTAAACAAATCTTTATCTTTCAGCTTTTTGTAAACAAACAAAGAAAACCAATAGAGATTTCTTTTGTTCTGTAATTTTATGTGTGTCAGTGCCATGCCTTTCCCAGTTCATTTGTTGTGATTTATATTTTCAGAAAGCATATGTTGTGTTGCATGAGAAATATCTCTGTTGAATTGAATTCTCTGACTGCAGTAACTGTAGATGAGCTCAGTGTCTTAATCTGATGGGTATTTCTTCTTTATATAAAACAGATCTGTACAGTGGCTGCATTACTTACAGTAATTAATTTTTGTCTCATCCTGCAAATTCTTCAGTGTAGGCATTGCCAGAATATTTTTGTTGTTGCACATAGTGAACCAAAACAATACCCTGCGGTGAGTTCCTATTTAAATATTGTGACACAGATCAAACTCTGCTTTCATTTTAAAGGTTCAGATAAAGCATCAAGAAGTTCAAAAGAAAAAGGAAGATTTTTCTAAAACTTCAGCAAGACTGCTGTAAGAACCAGCATTAATACACCAAAAGATAACTGAATATCCAAGGTGGCTGGAAAACCAGTTTTTATCTGCAGATTTCTCTAGTGAAGGCAAAAGAACATCCACAGAGGATGTGAGAAAAGCAGAGTACAAGGATTAAAGGACCAGAGGTGGCTTTAGTTCCTGTAGCTGGTTATTTAGCAAAGATGGGCTCTGGGAAAGTGCACCCTTACTGCAGTGTTAATATTAAATGCTAACAGCAACTGGCCAGCAGGCCGTACTTGTGTAGCAGACCAGAGAAAAATCTAAGGTTGTGTGGCCAGATCATGACTACAAATGTGTAAGAAGCAGTGTGCCCTTTGGACTAGAGGGATTGTCAGCCCCTGAAATTAGGAGCCTTCGCCTAAGTAGCTAAACTGGAATTAAGGGATCAGGGCAATGTAGGCAATGTGTTAGAAGCAAAACGCATCCCAGTTAAACCATGTCATACATAAATATTTCTCATGGATTTTAAGGTGCAGGAGATGCAGAAGAGCCAACAAATCAGAAAGTCTGCTTCCCTCTGGTGACAGGGGGCTTCCCTCTGGTGACAGGGGCTGCTCTTCACCCATCCATTCCAGTGCTTGGTACTGGGCAGTCAGCCTTATTTTAAACACATCAGGCAATGACACACTTTCCCATTTCCCATAGCCAATCCTAGCAGAACTAATCCCATTCCTAACCTTCTAGCCCTCTGTAAAAGGAAATTTTTTAATATACATGCTGAACTACTACAGCAAGGGATTTGGGGTCTGTGCCATTTTTTTTTTCTCAAATTGTAAAGAATTATTTTCAATTAAAAATAAATTTTAAAAAAATAGGATAACCTTACCAGTTTGAACCAAGGAAAAACTATTTTACAGCCCAGTACAAGAAAGATATCTGCTGCCTGCCCCAGGTATAATGCTGGAACTGGAAGCACTGCCTTCCATACCTTTGAATTTTTGAAGGTGATGGTAATGAAGTGACCCAGTTTATACACTTGGCTTTAGCATCCTCACGCTGCTGAAAGTAAAGAAATTATGACTTTGGCAGCAGGAGTTTGAAGGCACACACCATTCTGTTAGATAAACTATGTCAGGAGATTTTTGGCTTAGTTGATGGCATCACACTTTCATCTTAATGTCCTTCCTCGGGCTGGCTGTATGGGTGGTGAATCAGGGTTTCCTGAGTGAAAGGAATAGGAAATGGGGCACAAAAGGAGCCCCTGACATTGTCCAGACATGACAGGAAGGAAGGGAGGAAGAAACAGCATGTTTATAATCCTTGTCATGGATGAGAGCAGCTCATCCTGACACAAGAAGTCAGGATGCCATTGTGCTGTTGTGGCCAGTGCTGAAAATGGGCACAGAGAAGCACAACACACCAGCTTTGGTAGCTGCAGAGGCCACAAGGTCCTCTCAGATCTGCTTTGTGTGAAATGCTCGCTTATTTCCCAGCAGTTCTGTTCTGGTTTTGTAGAGTTCACTCTGCACAATCTGCACAGTCACTGGTGGTCACATCAGCCAGAGAGACACGTGCTGTGTACAGACACTCTCTCAGGACACACACACAGCAGAGCAAGCCAGATAGACTTGCCATTTTCCACACAGCTACTGTTACAGGCTCCCAAAATACATGAGTTATTTACTCATTATTGGCTGCCCAGTCCCAGCCTGGGTGCTTTCCAAATAACATGAAGACACTAATCTCTCCCTACAGAACACAATCCAAAATAGGAAAGATCTTGTTGGAACAGTGGTAAGGGACACCAGATACGAGCAAAGGGCTCAAGGCAATTAGCAGAAATCACCCCCTTAAAATACTTTTGTTGCTGCAGTCATGACACAGCAACTTTATATTCTCCCAGTGCCTTCATATCATATCACCATTCAGTTCAGCAATTTACCCCTTCTATCTGGTTCAAATCTCAGCCACACTTTTCCAAAGAGTTCAAACAATGTTTTTTGTTTTGTTTCTCCTCTGGCTAAACACAAAAAATTCTGCAATAATAAAGTGTATTTTCCAGGAAAGCTTGAGTAAATCAGAACTTCAATGAGAACTTCAGAACTCCTGCACAAAGTGATCTTAGCTGCTTATGTAGCTATCTAAAGAACGGAAGAGATTTTTTATTTGATTGTATCTCTTTCTTATGAATAAGCCTCCAAATAATAAGAGAGCTTCTCCTTTCTACCCATCACAAGTTACTTCATAGCTGTGGCACAAGCAGTGCCATCCTACACTAGCTGAGGAGTGAACCATCCATCCATGGCCAACATGACAGGCAGTGCTCTGCATATTCTGAAACATTCTGAAATTTCATTGTTTGAAATATGAACATTTTCTCAGTATTGGTATAAAAACATGCTGAAAAATATCTCAGTAAACAGATTCACCTATTCTGCTGGGCAAGATGTTGAGAAAGTGGGCTAAACACTGTGGCTTGTCAGATATGCTAATAGGTGAGCTGTATTTTCAGCACTGGTCCTAAGAAGAATACACTGAGAAAATGTCATTTTTATAACCACTAATTGGACATGGCTATGGCTAACAGAACTTTCCTTCCTCCTCTGCCTAACCTCGGAGATTATGTTCCATTTGTTTATTGGCAATATTCATGCTTCCCCAAAGATTCACCACAAACTGAATCTCCCTGCCAACAGGACCTTGTATGTGGAGTTATTATTCTGCATTTTTTTGTCACTCTTGCCTGATCCAGCCAATTCATATCATCATGTTCACACAGCCTTTCTGCCAGCAGAGGAGGGAGTGCATGTCATGCCTAACTTTGCATTTGGTTATGCCACCCTTCAGGGTCTTCAAAGAATACCAAGGAGGTCTACATCCAAACTGGGTGACCCCAGGCAACTTTTAGTTTTACATGTACTTTCAAAGCAATAAACAACCCTGGGTAAACTGTTGAAGAAGTAGTGCTCACAAGGAGATGAAAGAAAGAAGGAGACAACAAAGAAAACTAGCATTGATTGAAGTGAAATGTTGGGAAACCTTCTGTTCAGAAGGCCTGATAACAGAAGATAAGGGTCATCTGCACATTATGACTTCCACATATTTTTGTGGAAGTCTGGACTGGCCCAGACCCAAGCTCATGGATCAAAACACCCCTCAGCTTTCAGCACCTCAGTGGCAGGCATCAGAACCTCCAAAGTCGCTCTAACAGAAGCTCGTCTCAAATTTAACATTCTAGTTTAAATGCATCACTAGAAAATAAATGTAAAATTTTCTTGTACCTGCAGATAACTTTTTTAGCCCTGCTGGAAATGGGATGACAGTGATTCCTGGGAAGTTTTCACACTTTCAGCAGATATCCCCAGAAACACCCCATTTCATCAAGACACCTGCCACCAGCAATAGGTCTGTAATGCCAACTAAATCCTTGAAAAGTAGCATGCAGTATCTCACAGTTTATGAATAGTGATGAGTATATTAATGCTCACAGACCCATGAGCTCAGCAAAAACCTCAGGTAATTTTTCATTATACTGCAATTCTCTATACCTTCTAATCAATCAAGGTTCTGCTGTGAACTTCTAAAACTGGGTAAAATACCTCAGGACATGCAAAAATGCACAACTCGTGGTGTAGTAGTAGCATAAAGCAGCACAATCTGTATCAGCCCAAATAAAATACACCCACTTTTGCATGATTTATAACAAAACATTTTCAGTGCTGCAGTTGAAAGAAGTGAATTCGTGAAGGTAAAATACAGATTCAAAGAAGCAGTTTATCTGTTAAAAAAAAAAATGCTATGATTCCTTTCTTCTTATTTAGAAAAAAAATAAAAGGCAAAAGTTTTCCTTATGCACAAGCAAAGCCAGCCAAGGCTTTGCACACCTACAAGCCATGTAAAGCAGACAAAGAAAAGTGGAAGTAGCACACATCCAGATCCTTTTTACCAACAGGTAGCTGAGACCTGTCTCACTTAATAGATCAAGGTCCCTGTTACATATATGCATATAGAGAGAATAACTCAATATATATATATTATTTACAGTGTGTTTTGAGCAGGGGCGTTTTCTGTAAATACCTATACTCAGAGGGGTGGCTTTGGTGCCTATTAAGGCTCTGCTGGAACATCAGGGTCTTAACAGCTGTGTGGTGAGACCAGGGCACCCAGACAAGTAGTTAAGCATCCTCTGCCCCTCTTTTAGGGAATTCCTACAAGCACACTCACAGCTTTCAGGAAGAATTGCCACAGTGCTGCTGCAAGCAGGGAGTGTGATATCCTGGTAGGAATGGATGAAATCCTGGCTCCCCTTCATGGTGTTTCATTCCTTAATTTCCCTGTAGCCAGAGTTTTGATGGGTGACTTTGATAGATCACAGCAAGGATGAAATGCCACCTGTCTCTAAAACAGCCTCCAAAGGCAGTCTGGGCAAAAGCAACAGAATGATGTAATCCCCTCAGTCTGCTGTTTGGCCTGCAGCTTGTAACTGCTGCTGGCACCCTACCAGGCTGTGTGTGCCTCCAGCCCCAGTTCCAGGTGACCACGGTGCTGCTCTGCCTCTGTGACACCCCTCAGCTGCCAGCTCCACCTCTCTGTCTTCACTCACACACAGCTGCCTCTGCTTGCATGCCTCAGGCAATGTTTCCTTTCCTTCCTTTGGCTCAGAGGATTAGCAAATCAAGCTGGATACTAACCCAGGAGGCAGCATAGTGCCTCATAAAGAGCCAACAGTGTGTGATAGCCTGCTGTGCTGTGTCCCAGCTGGATGCTCAGTGGCCCCAGGTCTGGAACAGCTCAGAAAGCATCGAGCCCAGTGCCCCTGGCATCTGACTTGGATCAATGTAAACAAATTATTAACAACTACTCAAAAAACTCATATGAACCATACAAACTGTTTTAGTTCTGTATGGACAGGAGCTGGACTCAATGGTCTCTGTTGGTTCCTTCCAACTCTGTTATTCTGTGCAATTCTGGAGAAGAAAATTTCAATGCTCCCATTTGAACTTTTTATTGCAAAGTCTCAGTTCACCACTTCAAGTCAAAGGTATGGGCAGGATTGTGATATGTAGGACCATAAAACATGGATATTTTAGAATTCAGTTTCCTTAGGTGCTATGAGATTCACATTCTATATTGTGATGTTAATAGCAGGTAATACTACTTGTCTTTCTTTCCATCCACAATGTGTTTATCTCCAACAGCAACAATACATACCTCAGGCTGCTGGCCAGCTGTAATAAAATGGATTACCTCTCAGGAAGAACAAGGCAGTCTTTGAAACCCTCTTTCTGAGACTGGCTCTGGACCTGGCAACTATTACAGCCAGGAGAACTGAAAACAGGGCTGAAAAGCATTTGTGGTACTAAAAGGCTGTTAGATTAATGGCTTCAAAGGAACAGTTTAACAGAGAGGAAAATTCTAGAAACCGTTTGGCTTTATTAAAAGAGGGATGGTCTGGGGCCTGTTCTTTTAAGAGTTAATATCCCTCAGGGCCCGAGATTCTTCTGGTGCTGCTTGCAGAGACCCATTCAAGACTGAAGCATGGATGAGAGGTACAAATCCTGCTCTGGGCCTCTGCCTAGAGGAGGAAGGAAAGGCCGTGGAGCAGTGGGAGAGAGCAGATGGGGATGACAGCTTTTTTCTGCATCTGAATTACCAGGGTTTTGAGGTATTGTCAAACCTGATGGTAACAAGGGTGTCTGTATCCTATTTCAACATCAGTCCAGTCTATTACAGGCTGGACTGAGAACACTAACTTATTTCATATGACCTATACAATATAGACACCACGTCTGGTTACATGAGCAATATGATAGCCAGCAGAACCCTAACAGTAAAAGGTTTGGTAATATTTTATTTTCTCTCTGAGTTCCTAGAAACTTAAAAAGAAACAAGGAGGCAAATGTCTGAATAAAAGAAATCCAAGTAGTATTTATGAATTTTTTTGCTAGGCAAATGCCATTACCTAAACAGGCTCTCAAACACATGAAATAGTTTTAGGTCCCTCCCTATTCCCCCAAGAGTGTCTATTCATCAGTGTATGTCTGTGTGTGCTTTTCACTTCATAAAACCCCCCCAGCAGTATGTTGTTGAAAATGTAATGCTTCTATGGGAAGCATTCAGCTCTGACTCATTATCTGTACCTAACCATAGGATCGTGAGCTCAGACACACAGAGCAACCCTCATATCAGCACAAGATCTTCTCCTCACCATTTTTTTTCACGTAGCATAAAGTTTTGCTTGATTTTTTATCCCAACCATGGCTACTGTAACAATATAAAGTAATGAATGGGCGAGAGAGCATGGCTAAGAGAGACAGGTTCTTCGGCAATGTGCTTGTTAAGCTGCTGGCAGGTCGCCTTGCTCAGGATGTGGAACAGCAGCTGAAAACAACCAAACACCAAGCCCCTATCAGGAATCCTCAGGGCTGTAATGCTGTTGCTAGGGATCCTGCTTTCAAAGTGCCAAACTTGAATAAAGTAGGTCAAGAAAATTACCATTATAATGATATTCTCCTTGCTGCTCTCTAGCTGGTCCCCTGCCTGGCCCTGTGCTGCTGTAGGACCTTCCTCAGTGCTTCATCTTGCCTTCCTGCACAGTGGCCAATCTTCACAGAAATGGCAAGAAACTCTATTTCAGCCTTGTGGGAAAGACTCAGCTTTTTTTAGAAAAGGAAGCAGTTGCACAGAAGCCCTCAGGCTGAGAAGAGCCCACACTTCCCAGATGAGCTCTGCAAGTTAATCCTGTCTTCTCCCCTCCAGCCACCCTCTGGCACAGACTAAGTACTGAAAGGATGGATTTAAGGATGGACATGTTTGATGAAAAACCCTGATTTAGATGCCCATTAAGATACACACCTATCTTGCTGTTTCTCTTTTGCAAACCAAGCATCTTGTTCTTCACTCCTGGGAGCATTGAATGGCTTCTGTGGAGGTGCCTAGTCTTGTTACACTATCCACCAAAAAGACAGGCACATATTTCTGTGGTAATATTCTAATTTAATGAGTTAACACTAATCATCTAACCTAGGAGTCCCCAGATGGCACACATCTGTCCTATTACAGCCCTACCAGTACAAGCCTGCTTTTTTTAGGTCAATTTGCTTAGGCTTACCTTATGAATCAATTAGGGCTCAGGACCAAGACAATGTACCCAAAATGTGAAAATGAGCCTCTGAAAGACTATGTTAGCCAGGATTATGGGCAGTTCCCCCCCTGCTTCCTTGTGGGAGTGATCTTCTTAACTGGACTGTATCATGACAGCGGTCTGATCTCATTAGGCCAGATGGTAGCCAGTATTTTGGAGAGTGGTGGCCATGCCTGATTCACTTCTGCTCTTCCCATTTCCAGAAGAAACATATGTTCTCTCTGCTGCTGTGCAGGAAGACTAAGGAAGCCTCAGGAAGACTAAGATCAGGTTGTTTAGTTCATGGCACAATCCGGTGCTCAACCCCCTTTCCAGCCAGCCATGCCTGAGCATTGCCAAGAAAATGACTCAATACATGACATTAAGAAAGAAATTGCCCCTCTGTTCTATCATCAAAATGAAATTATTAATATCTACTTATTTAATAACTATAAATTAGATATTGTTTGCATAGTATTTATGTATGAAAAAGAGGTAAGACTACTAACTATGAGTGATGGTGATACATAGTCTCTATCTTCATCTCAGAAAGAGCTTGTGGGCAGGGAGAGGCAGTTGTATGTCTTCTGATAATAGCAAAGCCCAAAGTGAGGAACATAATTGCACATGTATTTTTGTCATACTTTTGCCTGAGGTTGTGAACAACATTTTGGATCTAGCTCTCTTTTTTTCATGGCAAAGATAAATAGATGATGCTAGTCAAGTAATTCCTTTGGTGCCCTCCTCTATTGACAAAGACTGCACCGAGGGCACTATTTCATGAAAGTGGTAGGAGCAAAACAGAATCAATCACCATATTCTGAGATCCCTGATTCTGCCTTCCCAAAGGGGTTTGTGCTAAATATCACTGCTTTCATTTCCTCTGATTTCTCTATTTTGTTTTTCGTATCTGTTCTTTTTTTTCCTCCTCACAGAACCATTTCAGAGAGCAATTCCCAAAACTTTGCCTTTGCCACCTGCCTTAGGGAACCCTCCCCAGAGCCACAGCTTCATTGCTGCCAGGATGCCTGGTGAGAAGTGACTTCCTGTGACATCTCATCATTTTATAAAGGCCTACTTAACTGCTTCATCGGGTTAGCTCAACACCCCAGGATATGGAACAGCTGCTCCCTATAAGCAGATACGTAAGTGTAACAAAAGACATGGTTCACATCAAACAAAATTAGCTTTCAACATCAACGGAGATCTTCAAGAAAGAAGAAGAAGGCTATGAATTTCATAAATACCCAGTTTTTATCTAGAACTAGAGTTGAATGGTGTCTGTTTTGCTCTGAGGCTTGACCATTTTATTTTATTTTGTTTCACAGCAGTTGCAATTGTCCTTTGATTCTGATGGGCTATTGTGCTGTTTTCCCATTAATTCTACTTGAATTCATATTAAGGGTTTGATTGGATGAGATTTCTTATGTATGTTAAAGTGTTCGTTGGTCCTGCTGTTATTTATATATTTGTTCCCCAGGTTTTTTAGGTACCTGACAAGAGGACTCCAGGTACTGTTAACTGTCCTTTAAGATATTTTGACAAAAACGCCAGTTCCAATTAGATCAAACAATCCAACAGTGAAGTCAGCCTTGTAGAGGTTCCCCATTTAAGCCCTTTCCAGTGCACTCTCTCTTCATGCACTCAACCCTCTGCTCACCTCCTGAGGATGAGGACAATTTCTTCAGGACCTGCAGGGAAACAGCACCAGACGCCCACACATTCACATTTCAAACTGCTCCAGCACAGGTACTGCTGCTGGCTACAGCTGTTGCAATGGCAAGGACAGCAGGAGAATACAGAGTGTGTCTGTAATGTATAATTTCCTTTGGCTCCCTACACTTTCATGCTATCCTTTCCAAAGCCAGGGCATTTAACACAACACAGACACTTTGTACAATGCTGGCAAGAAATCTCTGTATTCAACAGATGGTACTGGGCATCTGTTCTGATCCAGCTGATAGCAGAAGAATTTGGAGACAGAAGAGAGTGGTCCTGTATTACTAAGGGATTTCAGTACATATTTGATTACTAGAAGTTCAGTCACTACCAGTGATAGCACGTAGCACTTCCCACTGCTCCCCAGCTACTTTGCTTCATTGCAGAGACCAGCACAAAATAAGCTTCAGAAACGCTAGAGAAAGCAGGGAATTGAGGAGTCATATGCAGTGATTATAGGCACAAGCACTCCATGGGACTCAAACCAGTCCAGGAGAACTTGTCAGAAACAGGAGACAGGGCAGTCCTTTGCTGCACTAAGTCTAGAGGAACTGCTGGATCAGGGTGCAAATCAGAACGTCTTCGGGTGGGAAATCAAACCAACTCTGAAAGGTCCATAAAGACTTTCTTAGCATTAGCTACAGCATGAGTAGGACCAGCATCTGTAAAGAGGAGAGCCTCTTGCCTGGGTCAAAGTCCTGTCTGCCACATCTGGTGTTTTTCCAGAGTAACATCTCTGATCCACTGACTTTGAACTTATCACGTGTAAGGGTTGCCATGGGGACACGCTGAGATTGTGCCATTTTAACATTTATCTTCCAGATTCCTCAAAGAAATGACTACATAAGCTTCTAGGCAATAAATATGCATATAAAAATGTGAATATACAAACCAACCCATCAAGTAGCTTCAAAGCTGCAATAATACCCCCATCCTGTTGGACTTGAGTCTTAGCTGCTGTTTGCACAGTAGCTGTGGGAACACTCACTCCCCCCAGGATCCTCTATGCCATGAATGCAAAAAAGAAAAATGTTTGGGTGAATGGCTCATAAACACAGCTTGTTTTCACAGGGAGAGAAGATAGAGGAGGAAGCTGTGCAATGTTTAAGAGAAATTTCTAAATGTCATTCATAAAGCTCTACCTGTGCTTTACTTATGGTACCTTTTAGGCAAATTAAACAGTCTATAGCGAGAAGACAAAATTGACATAAAGAGCTGTAATCTAAACTTCCTGCTGAACAGCTGTGTGGAAAGGGAGACAAGCCTGAGCTCTTACCCAGAAATGCCTGTGGCTTCTCATAATTTAGACTTTTTACCTTTGCTGTCTTTGGGAGAGGAATTTTAAAAAAAAATTAAAAAAGAAAAAAAGGAGAGAACAGGGAGAAAGATGGCAAAGAGGCAAGAAAAAGAGAGAAGAGTACTACAGTTGACATTAACCGGTGGAGCATATGACCCATAACCCATGGCAGGAATAGGGCTGACTTGCTCTCCCCCAGCAACCACATAGCTGCTAAGTATGAGTCTTGCCAGGATCTCAGGTATAAAGAATAGACGAGTCATCTAGGGAAAACTAATAATACCATTGGAGTCAGTGAAATTTTTCCAGGGATACTGTAAGGAAGGGGGTACCCTTGCCAGTGGAGAATGGTCTGTATTGATCCTCAAGCCCATAAATTGGGGGTATGATCTCACAGAAAGCTGTGCTGTAGCTCAGAGGTGGCAAAAGCTCAATTCATCATGGCAGCTTGCTGTGCCCTGCACCTGCACTACAGCACAAAGTCTTGGAATCTCCATGTGGTTTTACCCTTGCAAAATGTGGAGAACATCTCTAAGGCAAATCTTATCCATATCCTCTCCCCATTGCTCCCAGTGCCCTCTCAGCCACTACCACTCTGGAGATGCCCACTCATAGCTAAGTCCTGGGGCAGTTCTGCTGGCAGCAGAAGCTGGTGTAAACCAGCCTTTAGGGTCTAAGGGTCAAATCAGAGTGGCTTTAGGAAATGCTTTCTGACTCTGCTTCTTCCCAAGGGATGATTCTGGCAATGGAACTGAGAAAAATCACCAAGGCAAAAGGAAGCAGAATATATAATTAGGCTAGTTCATATGTCCGACATTCTGATAAAGTAACCTTGTAGATACTTTTAATTTTTAATACAGAGATACTTTAAACAGGTATTTGAGTTGTTAAGGGGAGCCTAAGTCGGGTGAATAAATATTTGGCAAAGTTTTGATGGTTAGAATACAAAATACACTTGATAAATTGGAAAAGCTTTCTGGACAAACATCAACATGGTTCTCAGCAGGGGTGAGTGCAGTGAACTACACCCAGGCAGGCACAGTCAGCTAAGCAGATGAGTATAGATGGAGCTGGACAGCAAGATCTAGAAAAATTTCTAATAATTACAATGGATTATAATGTTTGCACAGGACAATACTATTGAAAAGTGAAAAAATCACCTTGAATTATAAAAAGAGGAGAAAAACCTGGAAGATGCTCTGTTGGTAAGATCTCAACTGGAGTGGAATGTCCAGTTTTGGACCAAATATTTGGAGAATGACCTGGAGCACCTGGAGAGCATGAGAAAGATCACCAGTGAATAGTGATTGAGATAATTTTGTTTATCTCAAGAGAAGCCTTAGAATACAGACAAGACAATTGCAAAGGGGAAGGGAACAACTTGTGTGTTCAGATGTGAGTCTCAATTGCAACAAAGATTCAGAGGCAAATTAGGAACTATTCTATGTTACTAAGAAAATGGAGCACAGAAATAGATATGATGGATCTTCATTACTGGAGCCTTTGACTAGGAATTAGGGTGGGATAGGAAGGGAAGGCATGTAAATAGGTTTGATTGAAGCTTTTTAAGCCTAGATGATACTCAGTATCTTTTATTGCACAATAATTCACTCTAAAAGGTTCTTAATTTTGTTTTTAATGCAATACGAAATATGACACAGAAAAATGAAGAAATCAGAGATTCAAGAGGTTTTTCAGCTCAGGTGTAGGTTGGTGCCCGTAGGTAAAGTATGAAGACAAAAGAGGAACAATTATCACTAGCTTAGTCTTGCCACTCTGGGGGAACAGTGCAATTAGGGCAAGGAGTGAAATACCAGCATGACATGAACAAGCTCATTATCAATGAGATTTCAAAATGACAATATCAATTAATAAAATGCACCATGCAGCATTAAAATTCTAGCATGAATTTAAGCTATCTATAAGGGGCAGAAATAGAAGGTTTGTAGGGTTCTTTGATTCACTTTACCTGAGAAACAAATCTTATCTTTTTACATGTGATGAGGCAAAGACTCTACCATTTGAAAAAACTTTTACCGTCTTGTGTGTGTAGTCTGTTTCTTAAGAGAAAGCATTGGTTCAGATAATAAATTATTCAACAAATGAAGTTATATTAAAGTAACTCTCGTATCAATTAGAATTAATCCTTCACTTCTGACATTTGCAGCTAAGGTGTACAAGGAGGTAACATGATACAGCAATGAGAAAACACACTGTCTGGAGCTAAAAATATCACAACCCACTCTTGAAAGTTAGCTCTAAGATGAACAAATTTCCTTTTAATGTAGTGAGAGGCATATATTTGACTATCAAATAATATTGAGTATTTGGTACTAAAGAAAATGCAGATGTTACTAATAATACACACTTTTTCTCATTACAAATTGTAGTACCAGATAGTTAGAAAAGACAAAAGTCAATGTAGTGAAAGGATTCCTACTAGCTCCAGTGCCTGACAGAATCAAGGGCCAGATCAGTGAAAGAGCACTAATTCTTGCTAGATAGAGCAGCTGGGATCAAGACTTCAGCATGCCAAGCTCTGTTCCTGGTTTAGGGATCAAAAATCAAGGAACAACAGTACAAGCAGTGTCCGTAATGCCTCACTGAACTTTCAGGCTTTACAAGTTGGCTTGATCTACTAAGGAAAACACATCATGCTTTTATCCACGAAAGCAAAACCACCAGTGTACAGCTCACTGCCCTCCCAGGCACCCTAGCAATAGAATTAGCTGCAGGGGCACACAGAGTTTCCCCATAGTGTGTTGTGCTGAGCACATGGGCGCACGAGCACAAACAATGAATTTGCTCAACATCAGTTGCTCCAGACTAAAGCAGTCATGCTTTTAGGGGAAGAAGGGCTGAGCTGCTGTGACACCACCAGTGGGCAACTCCTGTAGACAACTCCTGTGACAGTGCTGTGCACAACTCCTGAACACCAGCAGCATGCCCTGCTTGAGGACTGGGAGCACTATGGACCAGATATTGCTGTATCTTCAGTGACTCACTCTGTGCAGCAGCAGCTTTAGCAAGGGAAGTCCAGGCAGCAGCAGTGCTGCCAGCTCTCATGACACATCACACTTTTGTAGTCATTGAGCTGGTGCAAATTGATTCTTGTTCTCTCTTTTTCACATAAAATGCAATTTACCTCTCAGAGGAGGAGATTTTTGGGTAAGAAGAAACAGTTCAAAAATTAACTTTGGTCACAGAAAGCAAAATTTTAATTTGCAGTTCAAAGCTACCTATTAGTGAATGGTACTCAGAGGAGAAAAATCATGCAGCTGTCTGAAAGGAGTCCAAAATTCAAATGAAATGTTTCCAGGTAAGCCAGCCAAATTTATCATAAGTACTCCTGGGTGAGCAGACCAAAGCCTATAATTTGTCTACAGCATCCTACAGCTATGTGTGTAATCAGATAAATACTGTAGGCCTGGATTGAAATCCACTTTTCAATAATTAACATAAATAAATAAGACAAAACATTAGGGTTTAGGTTTTCTTTTTTTAGCAAACACATTATTTCCTCATTCAGAAAGATAATTTCTTTGAAAACATGCAGAAGCTCCATTATCAACAACAGCAATGCTGCCTTTGCAAGCTCTTTTAAAAAAACAGTTGTGTGTACTAGATGCATAAAATATATTTTCAAAAGCAATTTATGCCACTGAGAATTGGCTGTCTAAAGACCTTTGAGGATTTGGGCTTTAAAGCTGGATTTTTGAACCCTCAGGTCTTAGGACTCATTTTTCAGGATAAAACTCAAACACAAATAGTTGAAAGGTTTCTTTTTAAAGTTCTAAGTTTAATTTTCTAACTCGCTCCTATCTCCTTAAAGAGTCGTATCGTATTGGTGCTCGGGCTATGGCTCCACACCTTACTTCCAGGGAATGATTAACTGAGATTTCCCATGCAGGGAAGGGGCTCTTAGCTCTCATTACACAAGAGCTGACAGGGGCTGGCTCACACTACAGGCAGTCGCCAAGTCAGTGCATCCATCATCGCCAAGTCAGCTCTGTGACCCCTTTTTAACATGCAAAACTCTTGTGTTCCTCCCCTAAATGAGTTATCAGGCCTCTACAGGGAGGAAATCGCGCAAGAAAGCACAGTCTGTACCTTCTCATGAGCAGTTTTCCTCCCTTGTCCTGTTGCACAGACCATGACACACATGTGTCAATGCTGAGCATAACAAAATGAATAAATTGACATGCTAGATGGCAGCATGGAGAGCCCTTCCCTACAGCATGTCCATGTTCCTGGCACAGGAACAGCTGTACCACAGCAAGGAGAGCAAATCTGGACCTCTTGACTGTGCACTTATCAAAAACCCAATCAAAGAGGTCTACAGTTGCTGTTGAAAATGAAATTATTCCTGAAGGAGTAAGATAAAAGTAGGTGATCCCCTTGCTCAGGGCCATGTTTTACTCAGACTGTCCTGTTTTGTAAGGGCGATTTATTGAATTTTCTAGTTTCATAGAGTTTGTTCCATTTAATTTTGTTCTAAATCATAAAAAAGCAGTACCTGAAGTCCTGAGGCTGGGTAATGGGAATTTCCTTTGTTTGTCCAGCTTTGATGAACATTGACTAGTTTCATTTACATACTGCAATGGTAACACTTCAGCCAGCATTATATCCAGGAGAGCTGATTGGCAGGCATTTGAAATGAAAGATTATCTTGTGGTCGAGGCAGAAGAACAGGACTCAGGAGACCTGATTTCTGTTCTTTGATCAGTCACACAAATCCTGCATTACACTGGGCAAGCCAATTAATAGCTCTGTGTCTGTGTTCTTTAGCAAAATTGAGGTATGAGTGTTTTGTTTCTGATTTCACTTTTCTCCAAACAGAGGGGCAGCTGGGCAGCTCTGCAGATTGTTTTTTGTTGATTGCTATGGTAAGGACCTCATTTCTGTTGTGCTCCTCAGTGCTTCCAAAATTCAAAACAAAAAATCCTTTTATACTTTCATGATCTGTTTTCATATGAATACTAAAAAGTGATAGAGTTCTCTTCTACATAAATTGGGCCTAGGAGTTTCATCACTAGTTTTCATTATTATAATTTGCTACTATTTACCTGGCAATGATTCCAGGCCTCGGAAAACACTTGAGAGAATTATTTTACAAATGTGGTCTGTAGAAATGAGCTCTGGGTGTGGATGAGAGATTGCATTTATGCATCAAAGTAGTAGTAGTAGTTTTGCTGCAGCCATGACGGTAAAAATATGTAAGCAAATCAAGTCTTCTTTTATCTCTTACTAGCACAGGTAGGGTGCCAAATACACAAGGCCAATACTCACATTGTGACTTCTGAAGTACCTGAGGAAAATTCAGAGATCCAGCCTCCTACTCTCCTGCCCTGTTTTCCTTCCCCAAAAAGTGTCAGCATTGGTGCTGATTTACCAGTGAATGAATAGATACAAGTCCCCGTCAAACACTGCAAATATGCACCTAACATTAGTATATGCACAGCCATTATAGAGGTCAGGGGAAGAGTTTGCTCTCATTTTTCCATCCCTGCAGTGCAGCTGACAGCTCAGCACTTGATCTGCAGTGATGGACAGTGACTGCACCAAAGTTTCCTTTCAACTTCACTCATACAAGACACTGATTATTTGGACAGATAAATAGGAGAGTGGAATAATTTACTGCCGTGCTTCTCACTGTGCTGAATAAGTCTCCCTTTAATTTAGCTCAGCTACTGAAAAGAAAATCTATTTTTATTCTAATTTTCTGATTGCTTACAGGGGAGAATCATTGTTGCAGTTATGATTTAATAAACAACAACTTGGACCCGGACCAGGTTAATAGCTGAGCACCAGGCATAACAACAGAACAGGCATAAGAACTTCTATTTTTCAGTCTTAGAAAAAAACTAAATAGAGCAGGACATCAAACAACATGTTGTCTTCTTCCTGGTTTGCTTGTAATGAAATAGCCCAACTCCAGCTTTGCATCTGGAGTAATAAATTTGCTCGGCTTTTCCTACCTGTCATTGAACACCTGTCTCTTTTTAGGAGGGGACATCACAGCCCATCTGCTCTTCTTTCCAAAAGTACTTCAGAGGGGCAAGCCACCTACCTATAGAACATTTTACTAATGCAAAAGAAACCAAGCCATTGCTATTTGATGTGAACTTGTGGTCAGTCTTCATTATTAGATTTCAGGCCAATTTGACAATGACCTTTTGCCTGGTGTTGTCAATTTGTTTCCTGTAGTTTTTCATTAAAGGAAGATAATGAAAATACAAGCTCCTTGGTGTAAATCATTAAAGACTCTGACTAGCATTGTGATGGCAAAAAGTACATTCTTCCTCTTCAGTTCTTTTCTTGTTCATATTTTGAAGTACCCTTATAAAATCATGAAAGTGAAAGACTCACTAGCCTGAAAAAATAAAGAAGTCTGCATAAGACACCATACTGTGTTCCATGAGAAGCCCCTGTTGTACTGCCGTTGGCAAAATTCACAAAGAGTGGTAGTCTGCAAAAAGATTCCTTAATGAGGACAGCATGTGCCAGCAGAAAGGAGCTGTGTGACTGGAAAGCTGAACTACCCCAGAAGTGCTGGGCACTCATGAGACTTTTTGGTCACCAGAAGATGCCAATCTTCACTACCAGCTTTCTGCAACCCTTTTGCTGAAACAGAGGGTGTCGGGTGGATGACTTATTAATGATTCCTTTCTGTGTGCCCTCTAATACACTGCAGTCTAGCCTGATGTTCAGGCAAATGCATTTCACAGGAGTGCCTCATAAGCAATCTGTACACACCTCAGCTGGGAAATTGCAATGGTCTCGAAACTGAAGTAGTTTTATACTGCATTATCACTGTCAGATTTGCTTTTGACCAGATCTTCCTATGGCATTGACAGAAATAGTGAGTGTTCACACTGATATCCTTCACTTGGAAAAAAGTGAGTTCTATTACAGTCTCTGCTTCTCTTTTGAGCAGAACCAGCTTTTGTCTGTTTTCCAGACTGGGGAGTACTTTTTCTGTGCTACGTTATACCTCAGTAAAGTAGCAAGGAATTTGGATTGAGTGGGCAATTTGATTAGAACAATTCTGTTGGTGCTGAACTGTAATGTTTCAGCTGTCCAACTAGTTTGCTCATTCTAACTCCTCCTAAAGGTAAAAACCTAAGCTGAAAAAATAACCCTGAAAGAAAAGTGTCAAGGCTGATAAATGTAGTTACCAGTTTACTAAAAATTAAATAATTAAATATTTAGTTATTCCAGATTTCTAGTTGCCTGTAGCAATTGGACAAGTACCTTGGATACTGCAAGAAAAGTGGGTTAACCTGAGCAAACTGCAAGACATAAATGGATGAAAATTACTTCCACAGTAACCTTAAGCTGTCCTCCTCCTACATGCTTGAATTCACATTCTGAATGTATTTGTAAATATCTCACATGTCTAATGTCATTTTATCAATTAATTGCAATCACAAAATTTTTCAATATTTATAGGAAAACCACAGATCTAGAGATCATTGCCACTTTCAATTTTGCCAGTAACCTGCATACTGCCTTGAAATTTAACAAAACCACAATGGGTTAGAAGTGGCTGAAGACCTACAAGCTATCATCAGAAGAAACTGGACCCCATGGCCTAATAGGTATTTCCATCCCTATTCTTAGATACCCAGGACAATGCTATTATTTTTAAAATCCTCTCCACGATGTTATGAATAGAAAGTAACACAGATATTTGTGACTTCTTAAATATTGTACCTGCAAGAATCTAGACCTTCCTTCCTGATCTTCGCACCCTACTTAGTTAGGCAAGGCTTTGCTGAAATCTGTGACAGTTTTGACTGAATAAGGGCAGCAGGATTTGATCCCATGATAATAATACAAAAATCTGAATTCCAAACAAGGTATATGCCAGAAATTCCTTGTAAAAGGAGTATATCTTTTTTTTTGTTAGCAGAATAACAATGTGGCAGAGAAACAGAATGTCAGACACTTCCAGAATCAATGTTTCCAGCACAACAAATATTCATTTTATACAGTGGAGTACAAAGCTATGAATCATGTTGCATGTGAAGTGCAAAAATCAAGAAGAGGTAATGAATGTTAGAGGTTGTAATATCAACCTTCTACCAGTTCTATTCAGGTTCAGTACTTGAACTATCTCCCAGGTTAGTTCCTTCTGCAACAGTCCAACTTTCTTTTTAGAGTACAAGGGATTTCTAGTTAAATAACACATCTCCATCATATCCTTATTAGTTATGATTTCTTTCATTCTATTTGACTTCTAGCAATTACAAATGACACAAAGCAAGAAAGAAAGCATTTCTGTAACTGATCAAACTCTGTGGTCTGCCAGCTCCATTGCCTTGTCACCAGTAACTAGTGGTTGCTGTGACAAGGAAAGGCACAAACTCCCCTGATTACTGAACAATGAGAGAAAGGTTCTCTCCCTTTTGACAGGGACAAGAAATAAATCTATTTTGTAGGCTGCATTGACAATCAGGTGAAAGCAAGTGAAAAAGGTCACAATCAAGGCAGGTCAAGGTGAGCAAGTAAAAAAAGATTAAAAACCCATCTGTTCCAAAGGTGAAATGAATGGGAATACAGTCCAGGGTCATCAAAACAGGGATCAAAACAGCAGGGTAGGCTCTAGGACATGAGTAGGCAGAGTATAACCAGGATCATGTAAGTAAAGACTGCACTCCCTGCCACTTAATGGGTGCCTGATGGTGAAAGGCAGATCTGGGCAGAGTAGCCCCCAAGCAGCTACTGCCAGTGGGACAGTTAAACTCCTGAAAGCTCATTCTTTCTCATCCCCTAGGGAAGATAGTCAGTAACCTAAAGCCTCTTGAAACTTTTTTCTTTTCTTTTCTTTCTTTTATTTTTTCTTTTCTTTTCTTTCTTTTCTTTTCTTTTCTTTTCTTTTCTTTTCTTTTCTTTTCTTTTCTTTCTTTTCTTTTCTTTTCTTTCTTTCTCATTTTCTATAGGAAAACAACATGCTGAGGGGTTTGTGTTTGGTTTTTGTGTTTTTTTTTTTTTTTTTAAGGAAATTATCTTGCTGACATCTCATTGACATTTAAAGTGAGTTGAAGGTATTCCTGCATAAAGCCCCTACAACAGCAGGCAAAGGAGACCAAAGACAGGCTGCTGGTCCCACACCAGCTCCCCACTATCCTACCCAGGGGCACCTCATATGCACTCGAAGACTCTCTGAGAATTCCTAGATGGGTAACACATCCAGATGGCAGTGACAGAAACACCTGTTTTTAAAATCAGGGTTATAAACCAAATGCAGCTTTTAGGATGAAATCTTGCTTTCCTCTTTCACAGCATTAAAGCATTTGTCGAGCATTACATGAAGATATCAGTGGTGTTCCTAAGACTGTTTAAATCTTTGTAGGGTTTGGGCTATGCAGGAGGTGCCAAATCAGGATTGGAGTCTTAATCTTTAATTACTAAGGAAAGAAAAATAATATAGTACTTTTTTCTTCTTTGTGAATGAGTGTGCATACAGACATTTTCCTTCTGGTTAGTAAATATCACACCCTGACTTAGGGCCATCATTTGCCATATGATGTGTGAGAATATTTTGTTGCTCTCTTTAAGGATTTATTCCTATTTGGAAGAAAATGAAGGTTAATTGTGAGCAGGGTGGCACTACTGACAAATCTGCTAGGCAAAGTGCTTTGCTCTTCATGAGCAAGTAACATGAGAAAGCTGTGCAGAGTGAGTGCTGCAGACTGTGGCCCTGAATGAATAGATGGTCCTGAGAAATATTAATTTGAGCTTTTGGAGACATTTCTACCAGGGGCTGCCCCTGTTCTTCATTGATTCTTTTCTATTCTCTCCCACCTGCAAGTCAACCACCCATCTGGCCAGTGGCAAAAACAACCATAAATATTGTAAGTAGCCCAGCTTTTGCATTCCCTGGCTTGCCCTGAAGGTGAAGATGCTTTAAGTCACATTCTAAAAACATTTTAGAAAGCAGTAACCATGCATGACATACTAAATAATCACCGGAAAAAACCCAAACCCCACCTTCTGAAACTATAATTAAAAGTTCTGTTAAGTTTGGTGTAAGGCACGCTGTACATCAGCCAGGAGTGAAGCCAATGGACTGAAAAGAGTACAGAGGCTTGGAATTAATACCTAATGTTATGAGTAGACAGAAATTTGCACCTTTATTTGTAAGATATTCCCTAAACTAGAAACTCTGTAGAGAACCCCTCACTTTTGAAGGATTTTGACACCAGTGGGCAGGTTTTTGTACTCCCCGTTAATAGCTCACTCAGGTGTTATCCAAGGCTCAGCACAGGAACCACAGGAACTGTGGATTTCATGGTTTTCTCCTGGCTAAGTGGTAACTGCACTGCTCCAGAGCTGTGTTGTCTGGAAGCAATTTTTGCTTTTTGCTTTAGGAAAATTTCACAGGTCTCCTCTGCACTTCTGCCACAGATGAGCAGCACAGGATTCCTCTACATACTCATCTTGCTCCACCCAGAATCCACCAAGGAAAAATGGGGTGTCAGGCTGTTCATTTTTGAGGCTGTCCAAAACCACAGATTTTGCTTGTCAGCACACCCTGTGGAGCAGGGACTCAGTGATTCAGCCAGGTCAGCTGGGGAGCAGTAACATTTTCTGGTCTGCAAGGAACATCAGCCTCACCTAAAGAGAGTCCATCCGTAGACATTGACTATCCTGAGCCAACATTTAACAAACTTGTATTCCAGCAGCACAGAAGATGCTGCTTCACTGCAAATCAGAGCCAGGCATGTGAGAGGACAATAATTTCTGCTGAAGAATCTCAGCATTTCAGTTTCTGAAATGTTACACAACAAAGTAATAATCATGGCCTTTCTTGAAGGACAGTTAGGTAACACATTCATTAAAGCTTAGTTGAAGGAGCCTCTCAGAGATCAAACACTTCATCTGCAGCACTCTGTTCTTGCAAAAGTGACATTTAAGACCTCTGGATATTTTTAAATACCATGTTTACTATTTTTCCTCACAGCAAAGGAAGAAAATATGCACAACAGTACACATTACTGCTTCACTACATCTCCTTTTCAGTGATCCCAAGATAAAAATGCAAATATTCATATTAAAAAAATACATGAGGCTATGTACACAGATTTAACAAGTGGAAAAAATTATAAACAACCGTATTAAAGTGTGCAGCCAACACCTGACACCACAGCAAGGATTTCCTGTGAAATTCAAAGGCTTCAAATTCAAACACCTCAGCCGTTTTCAAAGCAAACTAATGTCATTACATGCCAACTTCACTGATCCTCTTCTTGTGGCCTTCATCTACCCCCACCTGAGTAGCAGCAAAAGAACCTATTTTTTTCTTCCAAAATAGCTCATTTTCTGCTGAAACTTGAAGGACTGCATATGGTGTGGATTGATAATGCACATTTGGTAATGAATACACTCCCACTGCTGGCAGTGCTGTGGGACAAATGTACTAGATTGGACAAATGTAATTTCTCAATATCCACTTGTCATAGGAAAGAGGACTGAACAGATGTGAGAAAGAGAGTTTTGCAGATTAGTTCAGCTCTTACTGCCCTTTCCCATCACATAACTACAGCAGCACCGAGGGTTGTGCAGAGAAAGAGGCATCTGCCCCACTGCCAGTTCTCACTTCTCTCTCTAACCAGTCAGACAATAAGGACAAAAAGTTCATCAACATTTTCCATCTTTCTCATATTAGGGGGGACAAAGAGGATCAGTAATGAAAGGGTAACCTCTTCCCAGTTTATCCAGGACTGTGGATGCAGGACATATTCAAGGTTATCACTTGTCAGCCCTCTCTGCTTGCTATGAATGAAGCCCTTGGACAAAAAAAAAAAAAACAAACAGAAAACAAAGAGATTTTTAAAAAGAAAGCAGTCTATATATGCCACAGAACCAAACACAGACAACACAAGGGGATTCACAGCTCTCTAACTAATGAGGTCCCTGGTATTTTTTGGGCTGGTTGGCTTGTCAGGGACAGGAGGGACCTGGTGCTGCACCAGGGCCAGTCACACAGGGGAAGGGAATAGAGGAGAAAAAAAATGAATGGGATTCAGAGACAACAAAGCCAGGGGCTTAGAAAAAGACCTTTAACAACACGGCCATTAGATTAGAAATCTAGAAGCTGCTTTAGGCAGCAGTTGAACAACTCAAAATAGGGAAAAAAAGTAATATAAAAGGAAGACAAAGCCTCTTGAACAACATGAGTATTTTCTTTCCATTCCTGAAATAGACAAAATAATGTCTGTGGTGGTTTTACTGCTAGCTGGAGTCATATCCTTTCCTTGTAATATGCATAAATAGTTTATAGAGGTTGGTTCAATTTTTCCCAGAAACTATAAGAGATCAGCATCCCATTTTTCTCAGTGAAGTTAAAACACAAATCAAAGAAATATTGTTGCCCCACAGTGTTAATAATCTGAGGAGATACGATAAAGGGTGAGAGAAAATAATTGTCATTTATGAGAGAGAAAAGAAGGAGTGGGCACACGTCTAGCTGCAGTTCTGACTGCAGGTGGAAAGGTGGGCACACTATTCTGCCTGGTGTTACCTGGAGAGAAAGAGATCAGTGAATCCCTACCTTTGATTAGCCCATCTTAACACAGACATAAAATGCTGAAAGAAAACAAAACTTTCTTGGAAATCACACATGGGAGACTGTAGTTTATCCTCCACAGAAATACTGAAAGTAAAATGAAATGCCTTGGAGCACACTGCTTTAGTTTGGAAAAAATAAACAACACACAAATGGGGTTAATGTGGAAATTATTTTTCTATGCAGATTTGTTTTTCACTGGAAGAAACTTACCAGGTTTTAAAAATTTGTCTTAGCTACACAGACAATATTTCACAAACAGGAGTACTAATTTTTCATCTCCTGTCCTGAGGGCACTTAACACAAAAACCCAAAATTCACAACCAATTTATCTTCACAGGTGTCTGAAAACATAGCATGCCTTAGCACTTTGATGCCTGCTGGCTATTCCAGCAATGTGAAAGCTATCCAAGGGAAAAACATTGTTTGCCAGAAATAACACTCCAAGGTATCTCTTTGTTCATTTTCTCTTGGGTAATGCCACTTCTTCCTTCTAGATTTTATCATTCACAGAATAGCTTGAGAGAAGCCTAAACTGCAGAAATCACTACCACTGCCCTCCAACAGTACTGGCCAAACAGCCCATAACCACCCTGTTTCTCTTACCTTCCAGAGCACAATGCAGCAGCAATAACATGTCCAAAGCACCACAGGCACTGCCACCACTGCATTGCAACACTGACTACTTGTCTCTCTAAAGCCATCCCTACAGGGCATTTCATTATCAGTACTGTTTCAAAGTAGTGGAATGAAAATCACCTAACACATGTTCTTCGGGCCATCAGGATTTTTTCCAGAATAAAATTAAATTCAAAGATCCCTGGTCCTCTTTCATGCAAATACTCCTGTTAGAGTCAAGCAGTAGTTTGCATTATAGTTCACAGAAAATGCCCATGTACCTGTCTATCTGATGAATGCCAATAGGAAAACTAACAACACAAAATAATACAGAGCAAAAAGAGCTTTTGAGGAAGGAGGGAAAGGAAATCCTTGCTGAGAAGATACAGGCTATACAAACAAACTGAAGAAACACATTTCTGTTTATTGTCAGACTAGCCAAACGAGGACAAAGAAATAATCCCATCATATTTGAGATGCACTAAGTGCATTCTTATGCCAAACATACATTCAATGTTAGCAGAATGCAGGCTGCACACTAGAAATACAAAGAAAGGTACATTATTGATAATTTCTTGTATACTTCCCATATACATGCTTTTTTTTCCAAAGACAGATCTCTTCAGTAGTTTCTTCCCACTAACTTTAGACATTTTCTTGAATAGTCTATGTTGGAAATATATTCTGTCCTAGCTTCCTTATGGTCAAAGGAAAGTCATTGGTTTTCCCGGAGTAAAGTTAAGCTCTGCAGACAACTATGAAGATTATCAAGGAAACCTGAGCCAGGTATTGCTGCATCTCAAAGGCAAACAGAGACAGTGGGCAGAGCATGACATGCCTGGTCATCCTCTCTATCCCAATAAGAACACTTGTCTGCTGGCTTCTCCCTCCCTGTATCAACACGCCAGGGCACAAGGAAAGAGAGGGTGGTACACACCTGGGTCTTACCTGAGCAAAGAGCCTGGTTTTTCCCTGACCCACAGATTCATCCTGCACACCTAACCTGAACCTAGGGTAAGCACCAAAACCTAGGCAGTCAACACTGAGCCTTTACATCTAACTTGTGTTTAGAGTGGCACCACACCACTCCCACTGACACCAATTTTGCCTGCCTTAGGTAAAGATCTGTACCCATACCCACGTAAAAAGGCAAGAATTGAAAGGATTATATGCATACACAATGGAAAAAACACAGTAAAATACGTAAATAAAGAACATTGCCTTTCAAATTCTATTTTAAAACCTGTGTGGGTTTCTCTGATCTTCTCTCCCCCTCACCTTTTTCCCCCGTTAGCACAATTGAAAGCAGAACAGAGAAACACAACAGAAAATTTCAAGTGTGTCATTTTAGCTGCCTGAAGCACTTTTAACTTAGTGTGCTTGTGGTACAGCTAAAACAGAATTTGATAATGCCATGCAGTCTATCGTTGTAGGTTGCACTAAAAGATTAATTGAAGGTTTATGCTGCAGAGTGCTATGCTATTCTTATAAACAAAACCCCGTTACCTCAGTTACTGAGGCTGTAAGTTTTTGAGTTCAGTGATTTGCATTTTTCATACACTTCTAGTGACTAAGAAGGGGGGGTTGGAGCAAGATTTAGGAGACTGTTATGCTGGAATAATTTCTTTTACATTTCATGTTAGATTATTTATAGCCTTCTTTAAAGAAAGCAAAGCAAAACATAAACTAGAACTAAAACTGAAGAACAAAAGCCAAGTCAGTGTCAATGCTGTGTTTGTTTTATTCTCCTCCATCTCCATTCCTTCATCTTAGACAGACCTCCTGGCAGCCTTTCTTATCTGGATCCACAAAATAGGCTCCCTCTTACCACTTTCAATTTCAATTTCTTTAAGACTTGTTTTACCTGCAGTGTCCATTATATGTTAATCAACCAAGCTGGTGGAAGAGAGAACTTCTCTACTTTCATTACAGCTTTCATGCTTCTTCAGGCAGAGCCTTAGCTTTTCCTCTTTCAGTTGCTGAACCTGGATGCTCTTAAAGATGGGATGTTCTTATTCTGAGAGTTTGCACCAGGCTGAAAACATCACCAGCACTGAGCAGATTCTAGTATAGAGGTTATCAGTGAATACTATTCAGAATTCTCCTGAAATTATGCTGAAATGTAATCCTACATTCACAGTTATTAGTCAAAAACTTTGGAAAAGTCTGAATTGTTGCTGTATCTGTTGCCTTATTTGACTGCATATACAACCCAAAGTATATGGAAGACATAGAGACAAGAGAGAATAGGCCCAGTAGAACATTTGTACTTTTGCCTATAACAAAGACACAAACTACAGAAAGTGCAATAAAAATTATTTTGTGTGAGGAATTGTAAATCAATGCTGTTACATTCATTTGCAAACATACATTCCACTTCATAACTTTTGATGTAGGACAAGTTTGTCGCTTTTGAGTAAATTTAATTTGATGCACTCTTCTTTAGATGGAAGGGAAAATATACAAAGTCCTTTGGATTATGAAGTATTTTTCCCCCAATCACTGCACAGTTCTGCTCTTGTGATTGCTTTGGGATAATGACATCAGAGTAACATAGCTGAAGACAGAAAGAGTGGTGTATGGAGGTATTTTCAAAAAATTAGAGAGTAACCTGCAGATTCTGTAATAACCAGACAAGCTCCTGATGTGGGAAGACCAAAATAGTAGCCCATGGGATAGGGGTGTGATCTGCTGCCAGACAGGCTGGAATATCCAGGGAAAGGTGAGCCAGCTCAAACCAGGCTTGCCGCAAGCATCAAGACTGTGTTCCTCCAAGCCCAAGTTGGCCTGCAGGGGGGCTCACTTGTCTCAGAAATTCAGCAACGGCTCACCAGATTATTTCTAGAGGATGCAGTTAGAGAGGTGCTAAACTACCACAGCAGGCTTGGTACTGAGGCAGCTGCACTTGTGAAGAGCCTTAACTTATGCCCTGACCTCCACGGAACTTTATACTTTGCCTCTCCTTCTGCCAGGCAGCAGAAGCAAGCTGTGGGACCAGCCTTCAGCTGGTAAAAAATAGCATCAGTCTATTCATTTTGTCAGAGCAGTATTAAGTCCTAGAATACAGCTGTCCTCCTGCCAGTCTGTCACTAGCAATCATCTTTTGCTAAGGAAAAGACCATTTTATACTGTTCAGGGTTCTCCAAATAAAACAAACGCTATTCTGTTAAAAGAAATTCCATCAGTGATTAAATAAAACCTGAACTGCATAGTTATAATCTTGTCACCACTCTTGAGAAAAATGGAGTACAAATGCCTGCCTGAAGTTTATTGTATAACTACAGTGCAGTGGGATTTCCCACCACAGAGGCATTTTCCTGGATACGTAGCAATACTTCACAGGAAAGGCTGCTCTGATACCTGGCAGATATATTTGAGAATTTTCTGATAAAGCCTGAGTTTAGGACTGCCATCTACCCAGTTTGCTGCATTAGTGATGATAGTGCTGGCAATGCTAGTCATAATTTTTATGGCCTTTCTTCTTCATAATCAATATCCAGAGAAAGGGAAAGAAGAACAATGAGAATTTCTGGGAATTTGAGAATTACTTTCAGAACACCACTAGAAAATTAATGAAAAATACATCTTTGAACATCCATGGCTACTAATACCATTGGCTCTCTTCATTGTGAGGAAGATCATCAGACCTTAGGAAATTTGAGTATGGAAGGATAAAAACTAGTTATAAAATCTCATGTAATGGGTAAATGTGACTGGGCTCAGTTCCACAGAGGCTGATTCAACTGCTACAGTGTGCTGGGATTAAGTGGTGTTCACTAGTCCTGTCTGATGTGAGGAAAGAAAGTGAAAATTTTAATTTTAAAATAATGGTAGATCCAGACTGATGTAAATTAGAAGGATGAACAGTAAACAGTAAATTGAAGTGGGGAAAAGCAAAACTCAAAATGCACTGGTCAGTCTAATACAATTGTGTAGATAAGTCAGCCAGGCAATTAAATATATAAAAATAATGAAATAGGGAGAGATTATGAAATAAGAAAGCTGAAATAATTTTTAATTTTTTTAAGAGGCATTGTGATGAGTGCTGCTTCCTTTTAATATACCATAAGCCAGGACTAACTCTTGCCATTATTGAACAAAATGAATGTCAGCAAAAAAATCAGATTATATACCACTTCAGTCTGTGAGTACATTTTGAGTACTGTAACCCAAAGGAAATTATACCAGCACAATGGAATGAAAATTAATTTCAATCACTGTCTATACTTTTGGTTGCTTATGCTACAAAAAGGAACAGGCTTGCTACAGATGTGGAAAAGATAAAACTGAGAAAATGGAAGGATATTAAATTTCTAACTACTTAAAAAAACCACAAAAAACACCCTACTGAAATCATACCAAGGAGAACAGAGATGGATGCAGAGGAGATCCATGACAAAGGCATGTGATTTGTTTTGTACTTCCAGGATTTTCAGCTTTTTAAACCAATACAAAGGACAAAAATGATGGTAACACAAGATATTCTTGATACAAAGCAGTTAAGTAGAAAGAAGCCAATCTTAAACACAGAGTACTCCTTAGAAATGTAATATATAGATATCAATTTATGGCATATGAGCACACAATACCATGGGCAAACTGAAAACAAGAAAATGGAAGTTGTGTGTTAAAACCATTCCAAGGAGGAGGAAACAGACAAGCTGGAGCTATCAGAATTCAGTAGGAATTTACATACTTACTGGAAAGTAAAGTATGTACCTCCTAACCAAAATCAGGGGAGATCATCCTAATGCCTCCTCTCTGCTAACATATTCAGTAAAATCCAATTAATAAAACAAATTTTTTAGAAAAAGTACTTTTCATGCTATCCATTCTGTAGGCAGCTGGGAGAGGTAAGAATGAATATGAAATCTGATTAATTTTCCAAGTAATGTAGTGTTTTCCTCAGCTTTGAATTTACTAATAGGATAAGGAAAGGCAATATTAAATGATTAATATTCTAAATTGGCATGGAAATAATATTTTCAGTTAGATGATCATCTAGAACCAAAATTATCTTTAATGTATTCTGCAGTTGTATTATAAAGGTTGAAGTCTATTGAAGTAAATTGAGCAATTCTTTGATGCTTAAATTTGTAGACTCTTTCCAGCGTTCCATTATTATTTCCAGGTCAAAATGACATGCCAATCAATGTATTCAAAACAAGACTAAAGTCATCTGTCAAGCTGGTTAATTCCATTGTAATGTCATAGTTTATGTTCAGAGCAGTGTTATGGAATAGACAATAGCTACTGTAAAGCTATTTGAGCTTTATTGAGCCAATTCACAGCATCCTTACTGAATACATACAAAACAGTTTTTCATAAATCTCCAATAAGATTAGGCTAGAATTACTTTTGCCCAAATATAAGTTTGAAAACAGAAAAAGTCATAGATTTAGGATATAAGAATTAGAGAGGGAAAATAGAGTCATAAAGCAAGAAACCCATCAAAGCCACCCTGAATTTAAGTGCTGGCTCAGTGTCAGATTAAAGAATGGTAGGATTAAACAGAAACAAAATACTGTTTTCCCTCACAAGACCCTAAAGCTGAGGTACCAGTTCTGCAGATTTGTCTAGGCAGTGGACTTGCAAGATGTTAAATGACAAAAAGTCTCCATCCTTTTATATGACTTCCTTGTAGAAAAAAAATTTGTTCAGATATCTTGTCGTTCTCACAGTTGGAAATGGCCAGAGGTGTCCTTGCAGAAGTTAGGAGATCTTCAATACAGTTATCTTTATCCTCTGGTCATACCCAAAAGAATTATATGTATGTAGTGACTTTGCACAAGTTTTATGCTCTGCTTCAAATTTCTCCCATGCTAAATACATCACAGTGGGGTAATACATTACTCTGAGGTAATTCCCCTCTCTGCTTTTCCACTTTCTTATGAAGGCTTCAACAGCATGTCAATATTTTCACATTTAGCCCTTTGAAGCTTTTTAAACCTAATAAATAAAAAGGCTGGATCTTGCCTCTTTTTATGGTCTGAAAGTCTACACAACACTAATATCTAAAGGATATGGCTGGTCCTCCTTCTCTAAAAGATAGATCATAATCATGCATTGTCTGTGCTCAAGATGGCATTTAAATCATGAGGAAATATGCAACAGAGTCACTCCCTCTTAGTCATATTTGCTGGTTATAATTCATCCTTATCTCAACTGCTGGACCACCCTTGCAACTAGCAGAGCAAAATCTTTCTGCAAACCAGTCCCTGTCTCAGAGAGTTTACTGTCTAAATGATCAAGGCAAAGAGAAGCAGATAAAAATGTGCCTTAAGCACAGAATGAATAATCCAATAGTGGCAAATATAATTTGACTCCACGCTATGTTTCTGGTTTTGCTTGTATGAATCAACATGATTGTATCAGGATGCCTTGTTCAGGAAGAGGGTGCTGATCAAGCATGAAGTTTGGGAGAAGCTGGGGCAAAGAGCCCATGGACACAAGTAGTGCCATGTTGAGTGTGATTAGTCCCAGAGAAACCCAGGCAATGTCAGCATTGTCACCGCTGATACTGTGCCACATCTCATTGACTTCTTGCAGTTTCTGCACATAACTAGAAATTTTGACTGCTAAAATGATAAGAGAAGCTACAGGGTTTGCAGACTGAATTTATTCATCTCTTCTCAAATCCAGCTGACTAAAAGTAAATAATTACAGAAAAGGCAAGGCAAGAGCCCACTCTTCTCTTCACCAACAAAACACCTGCACGTCTGTAGAAGGACTTTAGCACTCTCCAGTACGACAAAGTGAGAGCAGGCAGTTTGCAGAATCTGTCCCTGGAAAGGAGGTTTCTTCTGCAGTGCTACTGTAAGAGGAGTTTCTCTCATTGTAACACAGTACAGGGGGCAAGTCCCACTCCTAAACCTGATACAATGGGGAGATCTTTCTCAAGAGGACAAGCAAGGAAATTTTTCATAGTGTATTACTTCAGCACAATTTTCAAGAACTACTGGTAATCACAAGTAAGGCAGCAGTGGCTAAACTCTTCCTATAAAATACAAGTGACCAAATGACAAACCAGGTTTGATTCCTCTGACAAGACACTTTTTACATTTTGTAGCAGGCTCTTTGGTCACGTCTGGACATAAATAGTGCCTGGCTAACCATGAAAAAGAGCAAATTCTCTTACACTGCGTAGGGAGAATGGTATTCCAGTGCCTGCTGTTATTTTTTCCTCAGCTTTTCAGACTGAACATACTGCATCAACACAATATCATAGCAGGTAGAAAGAGTACAAAGTAGTTTTGTATAGACCTGCTTTGTGAATCTGGTCATCTTTTTCCTATTAAATAAGAGTCCCGATGATTCTGTTTGGCAAGATTATTTTTCTTTTACATTTTAAACTCATTAAATTTAATGAATGTATTAAAGGTCAGAGGCATAAAGGATGCATTTACCACTACAGCACAATGTGAGAAAGCTGAAAAATATCAGCTATAATGAACACAGGCAAGAAACCTCTAATGACACTGCATTATTTAAGGCCATCTCTCTGCAATTTAAACTGTGTATTTTGCTGAAAGTGCAGTTAAGAAAAGTCTAAAATAAGGACACAAGGAACACATTGCAACTAAACATTATTGGAGGAAATCTAGAAGAAATAATTCAAATTTCCAGAGTAAGAAATACCACTAGCAAACAGTAAGAGAAATGCGAAAGTGAATATGAGTACATATTACTGCACAATTACTTTCTTTTATTGCTTCCTAATCATGACTTCTAACATAATATGCAAAGACAAAGAAAAAAGTTAAGTTCAGAATATTAAAATGCCTCATCTTTAATAAAAAAAGAGAGAGAGAGAGACAGAGAGAAAAATCAGTAACACAATGGAGGATTTGTTTGAGCTTATGAATGTGACCCAGTATGGTCTTTCAGGGCATTTGCAGGAAATTCCAGTTCTTCAGTTGGAATGCAGAGCTGGTTATCTTCTCTGCTCTGCTTTGCTCTTCTGTAGAGCTTGAGCTCCATAGGAGAGGATGTAAACAAATTTTTTGCATAGCACAAGACTAGCTAAAATGTAGAACTCCAGTGATGATCTCCTAGTTAGGATAGCCACCTGATGGCAAACTTTCAGCTCCTCAGCGGGGACGTCAAGGCTTGTGACAACTGAGCGCTGTAATATGCACTGGGAATGCCAATCCTCTAAAGAGACCAACATGATAAGAAGCCAACAAGAAACACAGCTGAAAAAAGTTACCTGGGAATCACAACGATAGAAAGCTTTCCTTTTTAACTCTGGAGCAGGCAAGGAAAGAACTTAACAGAACGGAGGAGAAATTAATGTTTTGGGGAAGAATTTACATGCAGGAAGGGACTTGGGCATGGCTGGTGTCTCCACTGCCGAGATCCAGATCCCAGGACTCCAAAGGACTGTGAGGAAAATGGTAGCAGTGAAATAAGAGGATTTCTGCTATCTCACTCTGAAATACACACTCTAGCAGATTACTGAATTACTCCTGAAATTGAAACAATGGGCTCCCATTAGCCACTCTTATAAAGTCAGACTTTTCCTTTGTAAGAGCAAATGAAATAGATCTAATCCTCAGTCTGAGGCCAAGCACCATTTTTATCTTCTTGATTCTCCTTAGAACCAATTGTTTTATTCTTCCTCACAGAATAGTCAAGGCTTTCCTCCCTCATCAACTCCTACTCTTCCAAAATACTTCTTCCCATTATAAAGCAAGTTCAGATATTTTTAAAACATAGCTTCTAACAATAGAACAACTGCAAAGAGCAAAATGTCAGAAAATTATAGAGATAAGCCCATTATTTCTGAAACCCCAAGGATCTAGAAAGGGAACATCTTTCTTTGCTCATTAAAAATATTTCACATTTGAAACCACTGAAAGACAGGAGCAAAAATGTCCATCTGAGATACTTAAAAATTTTATCTACCCCAAAACATAGCATGCCTGTTATCATCTGAGTGATGCAATCATCTTTTTAATCATAACTGCTTGCAATTTAAGCACATGAAAAGCTCTTAAATTTAAAACCAGCAAATTAAGAAGATACATAAAAGAAGATTAATATGCAAAGCATCCTGGACACTGTGTGACTTCAGTCTGAGGCCTCCTCAAACTGGCTCAGTAATATCCATATTTTTGATACAAACTATATACTTCTAAGTACCTTTACAAGTGGACAGGTATGCTCTTTCTCCCTGTACCACTACAGCATACTGTGAAATACTTTTACTGAGAGCAAAAGGCTTCCAAGGTGATGTGAAAAGACTGAAAAGCTCAATTAATAAGGCTTTCTTGTTTTAATTAAATTAATTAATTAAACAAATTAAATTAACTTAAAATTTAAACATTAATAATTTCATTAATATGAATAATATTAATTAAAAACAAGTTCACTATAATTCTGAACCATAATACTAACAAGTAAAAGAACAAAACTTACTTCTAAAAATGAGATACAGCATCAACACTTCTCATGTTCAGTGCAATTCTCGGGGACAGAGATTTATCTTATGAAGTTTAAAACAGTATTTCCTATTTCCTAAACCATTGTTCCCTTATTAAGGATCAATTTGTTTCCACTAGGACTGACAAACTGCTGACATTTAAGCTCTTCAGAAGTTTTCAGAAGCGAGCCATAAGTCAAAGGATGCATGTAATCTCAGTGACTGCTGCCAACAGCTTCAAAATTTGAAAAAGATAAGAAAATGTTCCAGAATACAGAAAAAGGGGGGGGAAAGAGCATTCTGGATTTTTGTTCCTCATTTCTGGTATCCAACACAGATCATCTGTTTGCTGCGTTAAATAAGGTGATAAGAGCTTGGTTTCTTAATACCACCATATAAATATTTTTGTCCCACTACGGGAGAATAAGACTTGGATCTCTTAAACATTAGTAAGAGGTAACATAAGTAAAATATAGTCTTTATTAACAAGATGTGATTTTTTTTTATTTCCCATGAAAATTTTAGGATTAAAAATAATATTACCTTGTGTTTAATAAACTGCTTGTGAAAATATGCATCAAGAATATAAAAATAAGACCTTTCTAAGCAACTAATACAGTAAGGACTATAAAGATAAAAATTACCTGCAGAAAGAAATTAAAAATAAAAAAGAGAACATATAGCCAGAAGTAATTGTTAATCTTAAATAAGGATGGATTGAATGGCATGTGCTGAGATAGTCATAACACTTTACTGTCTCAGACTTTTACTCAATGAGCCTTGACAAGTACAAAACTATGAAAAGGAGCCTTATGAAGTCAGTTTGAAGAGAAAGAAAATACTAATTTCCACTGCACTTTAAAGAAAATATTGATGACATCACAGGCCTCTGTGAGAAGGTCACCCCATGTTTTTGTCACTATTCCAGAAAATAAAAATCACTCCAGATGCTCTTATCCTCTGTCTGTTTTAAGAACAAATACTTCTCAGTAACTTGACTTTAATGATAAATGATGGGAAACCTGAAAAAATAATTTCTGTGAATTTTCACCTCCAAGTCATTAGATGCAGTAGAATAATGCTGAAAAATACTAAACAGTAAGAAATTATGTTAAATACTGAGAAGAAAAAAAAAAGAAAAAATGAAAGAATGAAGGACAGCTGAGCTGAAACCTCCTGCCAGCTCCTAAAGTATTCTGTATTTCTCATTTAGTCTAACTACAAAGTGCAGCCCTCTTCAAAGTGCTGTACAGGAAAAAATGGAGAATTTGTGTTGGGTTGAATTCAGTGGTATTGAACTAATAATTTTGCTCATCTGTCTTCAGAAGGTTTGTATTCAAATAATATTCCCACTGCTGGATATCAATCCCACTACAGGTTAGTTTGTTAAGTCAAATAATTAGGTAGGCAACATAGAAGACAGATATTATTGCCGGCCTACAAATACACAAAACTGGTTAAAATGCCTAAAATAATATTTTAAACATTTAGTTGTCCTCTCTTGCAAGGGCTTCAGTATTTGTAGTTGCTGAAGTTCTAATGTAGATCAGCTTACTGCTGCTGTTTGGGCTTTTGGTGTGAAAGAGAGCCCATCAAGAGGCAAATGACTTGCAACAGAAGCACCAGAGTCATCAGCACCTTATAAAACATGAAAATCAATTCTGCACAGCAGGCTTGTCTAGCCAGTCCCAGGCAATACTTTCTTTACTCAGAGGAGAAAGTCAGACAAATACACTTTAAGTGGAATATTTAGGACATTCCCAGTAAGTAATCTCTAAAACACCAGAGGATCTACTAACAGTCTAGGCATACTTTTGCCAAAAGGAAACATCACTTTATGCCGTTGAAATGATGTGTGCAGGAATCACAAGGAGGAGCTGAACATTTAATTAAAGCAGGAATGTCAGTATGAAGAAAGCAGAAAAGTGGCAGCAGGAATGAGGAAATTAAAGCACGCCCTCTTTTTCATCCCCAGCTTCCTGTGCTTAATGAACCCAATAAACACTTTAATATGATAATGAGCCATTGTTGACTAAATCAGCAGGCTTTCTAGCATGTGTTGGAGATCAGGAGACCTCATTCCTCTTGTTTACTAACAGAAATCTAAGGCACAGCAGGATTTTGGACGAGGTCCTTCTTATTGCAGGCTATTTGCAATAAAGTAATTCCTCCACAGCACAATCTAACCCCCACTATCCAGATTCTGCATATACTCTAAATAAATTAGCTAAAGACATTAATAGTATTAATTAGCTTCACAGAGGAATTTCAGCAGGGAAATTGGGTGATATGTCAAAGGCCAAGTGGAAAAATCAATGATTGAGCCCAAATATATTAAATCAGAGCCCTTTAATATGAACTCATTTTTTTGTCTTTATGTTGGTAGGGGTTCTACTGCAAGTAGATAGTTGATTTTGCTCCATACAGAGGAAATTGAGATTTAATTCCAGTTTTGTCGACAGAGAAAAAAAAAATTTCTTCTCCATCTAAAGGGATCACAATCATACTCATCACAATCTACTGTCCTGAACTAACTCCTGTCCATATTCTGACTGGTTTTGGCAGCTAGATAAGAACAATCAAAGATGTTATGGATAGTAAACAGAATTGTATTTCCTATAATCACACCCCTTTTTGCACTGCTCCTCTGCAATTATATATGCATGTGTTCTCTGTGAATTCCCAAAGGAGTAAGCAGGGTGGTTTTGGAAGTTAATAAAAGAATTATGTTTCTCTTACAAATAGCCTGCCTCTTGAGTGCTTGCATCATATGCACATAAATCATGTATCTCTGTTAATTTGGATTTATAGTCAACATAACGGTAGCCACGTTTCCAAATAGCTATAGGCACTCACATATTATGAGCAATCTGTTACAAATAGTTACAACAAAATAAAAAAAGCCTACGTTATTTAAATGCATTTTCCATTAAGAAAGATGAACATTCAACACTGTTTAGAACTTCAAGCACAGGAATATGAGGTATTTAACCCTTTCTCATTTAAAACAGAGATCTTCATGTAAAATGACTCAGCTGTGTGGGAAAGGCAAGTGGCTTAAGTAGTGGCTGAGCCTCCTCTTTTGCAGACTAAACACCCCCAGCTCCCTCAGCTGCTCCTCATAGGAGTTGTGCTCCAGACCCTTCACCAGCTTCGTTGCCCTTCTCTGGACACCCTCCAGCACCTCAATGTTTTTCTTGCAGTGAGGGCCCAGGAACCGAACACAGCACTCAAGGTGTGGCCTCACTGGTGCTGGGTACTGCCGCTGTCCTTCTGGTGGCATTATTTGTCTTAAGGGTCAGGATGCCAATGGCCTTCTTGGCCACCTGGGCACACTGCTGGCTCACGCTCAGCCGGCTGTTGACCAGCACCCCCAGATCCTTTCTCACTGGGCAGCTTTCCAGCCACTCTTTCCCAAGCCTGTAGCACTGCATGGGAAGGGCAAGCACAAGGGCAGGCAGTGCCAGTGGCACCCTACAGCTGCCTTCCCTCACCAAGCACAGACTGCTTGTGTCTTCTTGCTGCCTCTGTTTCAGCAGCCTGATAATTCAGCACAGCCTTTTGGGCAATGGCAGAAGGGACAGAAAAGGCTTCTGCCTCCTGAATGTGGCTCACTTGTTTTCTGTTATTCAAGCTATGAACCTTGAATAAGTGCCCCTATGTTGGGTACTTATTCAGATGGGTACCCTCAGCTTCAATCCTGCTGGTTTACAAAAACCTTATTTTGACTTTATTTTGGTTATCTTAAAACCTTTGGTTCGTGGTGAATGGGGGATATCTCCATATTTGCACCCTGATAGCATCTGGGAATCTAACCCAGAACCTAAATTTCCAAATGTTTAGCGTTACCACCAAAAGAAGGCAGAGGAGTATTATACTGGAAAGATATGATCCTGAAAAATTTTACTGTTTTTTATATAACTCACAACTGTTTAAGCAGGTCTCCAACGTTTCTCAATAAAATGGGGAGCTGTGTTCAATACAATGCCTGTGAAAGAAATCTTGCCCCAAAGAGGAGCTCATCCTTATCCAACTGAAGGTTTCATCTAGGGCTGATATATGAGGTTGATGTTTGACAATTCAAGCTGTAGCCTTGGCACAGCCTTTTGCTGATTCTTAAACTCAGCTTTTCTACTCCAATAGAAATATAGAACCAGCATTATCCTGAACATTTAGTTTGTGGAACACTCATTCGGCCTCTCTAAAATTATTGTTCCCTCAACTTGTTTGCTTTGCCATTTCCTCCTTGTCTTTATTTACTGCAGATTTACTTGTTTAAACTGTTTATTGGAACCAGTAACATACATGAAACTCCTACTCCATCACATTGCAATTTTTGTTAAATTCATAAGTCTTCTCTGTGTGTTATTTATTTAGGACTTTTAGACTCTCTTTTTAATCACTGACTGTCCAAGAAGTGGTTCATGTACCCAGCCTGCAAAGTATTTCCCATCCTTTACTCAACTGGATGATTTAACCCCCACTTGCAGATTTAACCACTATCTTTCTGTTAAAAGGGATGTTTCCTTCTCAGTTGTGAAAAATTCTGTGTAGACTTATTAACTGAAGAAAAAAAAAAACCCAGAATTGAACAGATTTAGGAAGAACTGCAACAAAGGAAGAGTAATAGAGGTACCAGACAGTCCCTTTTCTGTTCCAAATACTTTTTAACTATTACTACAGCCACTATTTCCCTTTACTTTAAAGAGAAAATGGGGTGTGAATAAAACCCATAATAAGACATTTCTGGTGTCTGTTATCAGTCACGTCCCTTCTGTGGGTAAGCATAGTACCACTGAAACTGCCTAGCCTGTTGTCCCAACAAAACCAATCTGCTACTCTCCTTTGTTAATGGCTTGTCATCAGCTGCCTCTTATAGGCCAAACACCAAACAGGTCCCCAGCTATCCACTCTGTTAGTGAAAATAACATTTGCACTTAAAATTAGTAATTTATCTGGTGGTCATGTGAGTAATTGCCTCATTTTTCCTGTGCCCATCTAGCCTTGTACATGTAACTAAGAACAAGATCAATGCTGACAATAAAAAAATCAGAAAGAACTCTGAAGAATGATCACTCATAATTCAAACTCTTTCCTCCAGAGATGCAACCTCATGTGGCCTAGAATCACTGGTAGAGCCTCTGTCAGGAAGAAAGGAGGTATCTCCACCTCCTGAGGCTAGTGTTCATAATAGAAGTATGCAGGTGTTTAGTAAGCACTGTAGTGAATGAACCAATTCTCCTCTGTAAAGTAGCTTTATTCTCCCTAATTCTCTAGTAATAAAGCCATCATAATGTACTGCATTTTCTTGGAAGAAAAGAATACAGAACTTCAGAACTCTTAGTCCTCCCCATTTTGCAGCTTTACAATAAGAAAGCAGTGCAGAATAATAAGATATATGCTGCATGGCTTCTGCTGCCAACCCTTGACACTCTAGAAGGGAATTCATTGTCCAACTTATGTAAAGAAAGAAAAACTGAACTATGTATTGAAAAAGAAGTCATATACATACTTCTCATTCAGGCCCTGAAAATCTCTGGTCTAGGAACAAAGGTCATACCTGAGATACAAAAAGCTCTTGACACTACTGGTAGTTCACAGATGCTTAGTGGCATCTTAGACACACAGAGGAATGGGACCAACACCCAAGATGCCTCTCCAACCCCAGCCAGGCAGGTGCCCAAAGGTGTCTGAGACCTGTGAGCAGGCAGCGCAGTTTCCTGCTTAGGAATGGAAACTTCAAATACCAGTGGGATGCACGCTGCTATGATTGCTCCCTAACTGTTCCTCAAGAGGACAAATTGGTAGTGGCTATCAACCAAGTGACCCTGAAAATACAGCTCTAGAACTTTCAGACTACCCATCCAACTCTTTCAAACTGCACACAGATTCCTAATTCCTTATTCCTGTTTTCATGTTGCTGCAGTAGAGCTTGAAGGCACTGGGCTAAGGAGGAGCAGAAAAACTGATAGGAAGATTGAGGTGCAGTATTGGAAACCCACAAAAGAGGAAACGTACGTAAAGGGAAAAGGCAGATTGGGCATTTTTTATCCAAAGGGTGGAGTACTCCAGGTACTTGTCACCCAATGAAATGTTTGCAGGGAAATCAACAAATGTTATATCAAAGTGCATGACTCACCACAGATCAGAGTAGAAATAATATAAGAAAAACCCCACAAAACCCTAATGTAATATGAAAATAAGCTTTTCTTTCAGGACAATACCAATATTTACCTGAGGCAGAAATACTTAGAGTAAGCAATTATCAACATCCTTTAACACAAAATAGATACAAAAGAAATGTCAATACAACACTGATTTTATTGTCTTCAAGAAGAAATCAATGTCGTACCAGAGAAAGAAATTCTCCATGAAGTAGAACTTACTACTATTTATAGTACCACAGTTTTACATTTCAGTTTGATCACAAACACCTTTTGCAGACACTGCTGGAGGCTAAGAAATGACTGAAGGGAAATTTTTGAAGTTGATTCTCTGCAGGCTGTCAGTGCACACTGTAGTGTTCTGAAAAGTGCATGTGTGAGCACAAATGGACATGCACTTATCAGTGTGAATATCATTCCTTGCAATGCCTCTCTCTTCTTCCAAAGCTATCTGACAATAATAATAATAATAACTCCTGTTGCAAACACCATTTTACACCTCTCTTTCAGGGTATGCACAACATGTTGCTGTTATGCTGCTGGATGGATTTCAGAATGGTTCCACTTTGGAAAAGAGGCAAAGAAACAAAACCACTTCACTACTTTCACTTGGCTGCCAGAGGATATTTGGAGACATTTCGTAACCAGATAGTCTAAGACGTTTCAATGAGGGCAAGAAAGAAAATAGATCTTCAGTGAAATGTAAGGATTGAAATATCATTCAGGGTACTCCATACATTGACTGAGCTCCTACGGATGGGTGACTGAAAAAGTCATTAAAAATGGGCCTCAACTGCCACATGAAGTCGATTTTTTTTTCCTGTCCATATGTCTTTGAAGATAATAACAGGATTTTCACTGTGGTTTCAATTCTCTCCAGCTGGGTAATTTGTGTGACACACTTTCAAGGCACCCACCAGCTAAATAGCTATAACTTCTGGGTTTTACTGCATCCATCACCGTTTGTATGCTAGAAAGTTGGTGAAAAATATTTTCATTTGACAAATTAGGCACTGCCTCCTCAAAACAATCTAATATTTATAGACATTCTGACAGACTAATGAATAGATAGATACATTTGCATAGAAGGACAAGTACTAGTTTCTAGATGAAAGAACAGAGCAATGTGATAAAATGTTTAAGACAGACAAATATGTCATGTAGGTTTTGATTATACCATCTGACTGTCAGGAGAAAATGTAGTAACTTGCTAGCCACATCTCAAACAGACAATTCAGCAATCAAAAAGGCTTTGAACATTTCACCACAGATTGAAGAATCTGGAATTTTGGACCCTGTTAGTACTGGTTATATTTTGTTGCTATTGGAATGGTACCTTTGTAATGATCTCTGGAAACTATCTGCATGTACCCAATGAATCCAGCATCCCTGGATGAGGTCAATACATTTTAAACAGTAGCAAAGATGAATATCTAGCATCTTACCTTTGCTATATGATTACATAGAGGAAATCTGACCTTATTTTGTATTCAGCAGGTGCATTATTCCACCCCATATCACGTACATTTTTACTGTTATCATCAACAGGGAACTGGAATAATGGAAACTGTAAGAAGAGATAATTAAGTTTAAAAAATCCATCATCTAATCAGTAGTAAATAAATAATGGAATATTTGAAATCTGGCAGGGTACTGTGAGAAATACAGCATCAGTATGTTTATGTGAGGTGAGTTAGAACAACTTTTTTACTGATAGATCTTTTTATGAGCTCTAACAAAATACAACAAAGTGAAAATAACTTCATAGAGAATGTGTCTATAAGATGCCTTGGGGACCCTGGCTGTGAATAAAGATAGGAAGGATGTAGAGACAGCAGCTTAGGTATTTGGTCTGTAGGGATCCCAAAGGGTTTTGATTAGCACCATAAATAAGAGGTTCTGTCATAGATGTTATTAAGCTGTTTGAGAATCTAAAGGAACCTTGTTTATCAAAGAGAAATCACAGCTTTATGGATATGACTAGCCTATGTTTGGACAAAGATAAAAATATAACATGAAAGAGTCTTTGAAGACTATTCTGCAACCCTTACTTGCACTGAGCTGCACTTAGCCTTTCAAGGAGGTCACAGTGGAACAAACCTAATATAAGCACAGTTGCCGAAATATGCTTTATAGCACAACAGAGTTGAACAGGTACTTCCCCCTTGGCTTAGGGCAGCCATTTGGAGTTGCCAACAAAATGGAAAGAATGAACTGGGAGGGGAGCTGGCCAGGTACTGCACTAAGCTATTACTCCTTCTCCTTAATCTTTGATGGGGGACAAAAATACTACACTAAAGCCAGTGCTTAGTTTTCAGCATGTAAATCAGGAGTCCTGAAGGAGAGGGTGGTATTACTGCCTCAGAAGTGTAACATTTCTTAAACACTTTGCCAACTGTAGGAGGCTATGGAGGCACAAATGGAGAGAATGTCAGCAGTGACTGGGTTTGCTCAGGTTATTCACCCCTACAACTGCAGCGGAAGAGAGATACATCTGGCCCAGTCAAATCTCAGAGCAGAGCAGCACTTCAGCACAGTCCCCATAGCAGACTTGCACTTCCAAGAATAGAAAGCAATTCTATCTTGATGGCAAGATAGGGCCTTGCTCACGTAACACATAGAATCACAAGAAAATAATACAGCAATTATTTGCTATAAAAGACCAAGACAGATACTGCACAGACAATGCTTTCCCCATGAGCATCTTAGGCCAGAAGAGCACAGGACATCCCTAGGAGAGAAGTGGGAGCTAGCACCAGACTGCCCTTCCACAAGTGGAGCAAGTGTTACACTTAAGGACTGACCTGTGGCTGCTGCCTGCATTTGGATGAAAATCATCCTGCAGACACACAGAGCCTCCATGTCGCTGGACTTCCCTTCAGTGAGGTATTTTTCTGTACTTGTGACTGAAGAGTTTTTCTGGTCCTTACCATGGGCTCGCCACATGAACAGCCCCAGTACAACTTCTGAGTTACTGACATAATTAACTCTCATTCTTTCCCCCGTGTGAGCTTTACAGAACCTCCTCCTACATGGTCTAGCTAGCTATTTTATCTATACTTTATCTTCTCTTCCTGGTTAATCTAACTCTGCCTAAAACATCCCTGAGACCTTCTGCCTCTCAAGCACAGGCTCTACCACAGGAGCTCTTGTAATTAGGATTTACGGTTGAATATTACCAAGCAGCTCAAACACCCATAGGTCATTGAGGTGCATTACTGGCTTTCACTTCCAGAGGCTCTTCAGTAGAATCACCTTCTGTATTGAATTTCCAGAAAAAGTGAAGCTGGAGATTAGCACCTCTGAGATGCTGGCAATCTAAAACACCAGCAAAAGAGGAGAAAAATAAGGTTTTGGAATACTGAAAAGGTGCAACCTTACCCAGGTACAAGTTTCCAGGAGAATAAAGTGATACCAAGAACAGGAATAACCCCCACCACTTAAATTTTCATATTTCCAACTTTGCTGCTTTTGATGTAACTTTGTAGAAAACCGAAGTTAGAGTCATGCGTAAATATTACACTGAATAAGTTATGGGAGTCTCTGTGCCTTTCAAGAGTTTAGAGTACTGCGGGTCTGGAGACGAGGCAGGGCATCTTTCTGGACATAGTTCTGTCCCACTGGTATAGATAGTCATTACAAAGACACCACAGACATATTAAAGGAGAACATGACGCTAAGTTACAGGTGACAAAGATTCTGACTTCAGCACGGAATATTCCTTTCAGATTCGAGAACTAAAAATTCCTCCAAATCTGGCTTTCCAACTTGTATTTAATTACTGCTCTACATTTTGAAAATAATTCAATTGTTTTCAGCTTGATACTTATTTTAGTTTTATTACATCCTTTAAGACTGGTAAAGTGATCAGAGGTCCAAGCCAGAAAAAGATCATGGATACAATTAGCCTTGCTGTTCTGTGGAAGTAAGAGCTGGCCTTGCTCCAGAAAAAAACTCCACATTTACTTCACCTTCTTAGCTGCACAACCAGCAATATACCATAAGTGTAGGGTCTACGGTAAGCTGTGCTGCTGGTAGGGCCGACGTGGGGGCAAGCCACTCATCCTTCCCCTCAAGTCCTCCTTAGCTCCCAGACTGTCAAGCTGCAGAATTGCCTGTATCACCCTAAACTATTGCCTGTCTGAAGCTACTCTTCCATCCTTGTCATCAATACTCCACTGATGTGAAGAGTATGAATAATCTGGAAACTAACTGGATAAGAAGTGAGGTATATTTTGTTCCTCTGTCTACTTGAGCATTTTTGTATTTGCTTTTTGGCCTTCATTTTCTCCTGAAAGCCAAAGGGAAAAAAAAAACCAGTAGAATAACAAGCACAATGGAAGTCTAAATCACTTGACTTGAAATTTGACACATACTAACGTCTTGACAGAAGTCTCTCACAATGCTACAACTCAGGATATAGAAATAAATATCACATACACACATACAGGTCTTGAACATCTGCCAAAATATTGGTTATCTTGCAGATTCAAAAACTTCTGGGAGCAATCCTGCCAATGCTGACTGAGGTCAGCATCTCAGCACACAGAGGCAGGTTGTAACTCAGCCAAGAACCATGGAGCAAGTTTCTAATTATTCACTATAGGCACCCCTTTGAATCCTGAGAGCTGTTTGGCTGCAGTCTCAAAGCACCCCTGGTCAGGCAGGGCCTTTTGGATCTGCCTGGGCCTTATTTTTGATTTGGATCTTCTCCATCTCTGGTGATGTGGGCATAGCCCAAATACGCAGTGCTGCTTGTGGGCATGAGGTGTGTCTCCATGCACTTGCCTTCCTCTCCCATCAGTACAGCAACATCTTCTTAAAGGCAAAGGCAGCAGATCAAGGTGGGATGAGCTTTGGATCACCCTCTGTCTCACCCCACACTTTGTCCTTAAAGAATTGTCATCTTTCCTTAGGCCTATAGGTAGTGTCTCCTGGATCACTGCCTTTGTGATCGTGGCAGCATTCCAGAGGCAAAAACTAGCTTCCATGCATGTGGTTTAGTACTCAAAAGTTACACCCTTTCATCAAAATCTCCAAATTATCAAGAAAAATTGGTCAATTAAATAGTACCAAGTGAATCTGTTTCTCTAGCACAAGGTGAATGTATGGTTGTTACATTCCCAAAAGGACCATCTCATATTCCTTCTCAAGCACCATGGGTTTGAGACCAATATCTAGGGCTGTGTTCTGATTATAAACACATAGGCAACAGCTAACCTGCTAATTAGCCTTTCTATGGCTTTAATTTAATATCTAGCATATAAGGTTGAGCTTGTGAACATGCTGTGCTCAGGAGGAACCACAAGTGCAAAAGCCTGCAGGGCTTCATCATCAGCTGCTATTCCAATATTGCTCCTGACCCTAAGTAATTCATCGTCTTTGGCAATACAAAATACATGCAAGCTATAAGCTCCAAGAAAGAATCGCTTCTTTATTTCTATACAAATCTCCAGACACCCTGCCTATGTTAAAAACAAAAAAAAAAAAAAAAACAAACCCCAAACCAAACCAAACCAAACCAACAACAAAAAAACTAAAACAAAAACAAAACCAACAAAACAAAACACAAATACTTTAAGAGGTTGCATACACATCTTTGGAAGTTGGTTGGCAAAAAGGAAGAAAATATCTACTTTGGCTTTTATGTTCAAATACAAGTATAACTCAAATCGCTCTCGTCTGTTTCTGCATACAACTTTGTTTGAATAGACAGGTGAACTAATCCTGATGATTGATTCAAAGCTCTGCCATTATCACATACATAAAGAACTTCAGTACTAAAGGAACTCTCATTCTGGAGTAAATGCTCCCATTTCTCACATGTACATGGCACCAAATCCTCTCCTCATGGGGAGCTGACAGGTCCCAAGAATATTTTAAAAACTTTATTAAATTCTGAAGAAAAAAAGATTGCAAAGTGTTCATTTTCCACTATAAAATAACACAATCTTAAGCAAAGATGAAACAGGCCTCTCACCATTATTTGTTTACCTTAAGCAAACTTTAGCATTTTTTAGTTATTTAATTTTTAATTAAGGATTAGGATCACTGTCTTTCATTAGGCAGCTCAGCTGCTAGCAGGTGTGTTCCTAGATCTAGAGCTATTTGGTAAACTGATCTGTTTATTGTATACTTTTCCCTAATTTTGTGTATATTGCATTAATTCCTACCACTTAGGATTTCTGTTGCTCTGCAGCTTAAAGGAGTGCACTGGAAACTTGTGAGATTTTTTAAGTTCCTGCTTAATTTCAAGCTGGCAAGAACAAATTATCTACTATGAGCAGCATATAAAATATACATTATATATGTAAATATCAGTACATAAAGATAAAAAACAATACATTTATGGAGAGATGCTGGTGATAGTTATTAATGATATAGCATATTGACACTCAATCTGACTGCCTTCTATGGTCTCATAAGAATTTGAAAAGAGCAAGGCAGACTGAAACAAACTCTGTGGATATTTTAGCATTTTAAATAACTGTTTACAAAACAGCCCAAATAAGTTTCATTGATGCCTTGTGAAGGCTGACCTAGAATGGAGGCTAGATGGAGTTAAAGAATAAAGAAGGGATTTATTAAAAGGCCTCAATGGATGCACCTTGGGCAGTACAAGAGCCCAGCCAGGGCTACACCCAAGATGACCCCAAAATGGTCACAAAATGGATGACTGGTCACGAGGTCTCTCACTTTCATAAATTCTGGTCTATTTGCATATTGGAATTAAATGTCCAATTATAGGTTTAGGTTATGAAGTCCCATCCTTCTTGCTTTTCTCTGTTCAGTCCACATTGTTTATGCTCTTGGGCTAGAAATTTGGGTCATTGGTCCTAAGCTAGAAAAGGAATTGTTTTGTCTAGCTGCTCTGTAAAGAGAGCTTACCATTTCTTAATATGAAGCTCAGAACTACACACTACAGTACAGAATCTGAAAAATATAAAAGCTAAAACCTAAGGCATCACATTTTCTGGCTGGATACAATGTTTGGAAATGTCTTTGCTCACTTTCCAGGTTGTGTGCTTGCTTTCAACACCTATAGAAGCCAAAGCAATATGACAGATGGAACTGGTGGTGAAAAATGTAAGGATACCCAGATACCCAAGCAATTAGTTGGAAGTGAGATGTTTCAAGAGAAAGCCAGCCCATAATCATTGCAGAAAGCAGGTGACCAAAAAAAAAAAAAAGGCTCCTAACAGGGCTGTGAACAGGAAATTTGGTGGGGGAAAAAAGGTAACTATACTGGTTTCTTTTATTGGAACACAATAACTTCCACATTCTTGCTGCTATTAAATACATTCAAGATAGCTGTACAATCAGTAAGAATCCAACCTTATGCAGATTGCAGACAGCTCACCAAGCTGAGCTGCACACAGACTCTGGGTAGCTTGCATAGCCCTGCTTGTGGAAAACAAAAGTCAAAGCAAGGTAAATATGGCTGTGTTTTAGCATGACCTTACAAAAATTGAAAATATTAAACTCCTGCATCTTGCTAGCTCTGTGCTACTCTTAAAAAACAATTTTAAAGACCTCTAAAATTTTATTTTCATTTCTAAATATAAAAAGTAAAGTTACTTTTCTTATATATGAAAACACCAGCAGAGACAGAAAAAACATAATTCCTATTTCTAACTCCTTGATATGCAACATGCCTTGGATAGGTGATGGCAGACAAATATTGGATGACAATAACTTCCAATTCCTAAATATTTTTCATTCCTCCAAATGATATATTGCTGTGTGCTTATATTCCACAGTGGCCTCATATAAACAGACACTGTTTTTTTTTCAACTACTTTTAAATTCCCAGGCATTCCAGCTAACAACACTAATAGCCCAATGGACTTAGTCAACAGTACTGCATTTGCAAAATAAAAATTTGTTTTCCTTTTTTTTCCCCCCTTTCTCTCACTCTAATTTTTGACTCCTTCCTCAGCAGACAGATATGAAGGCCTGCATTTTTAAATTCTAAATGAAAAACCCAATTTCCACACTGAGACCATTTTTCATGCTGAGGTTTTGTATTCACTTCCGCAGCTGCACTGAGTATAAAATAGAAGATCAAAGTGGAAGGATCAGTAGAGTACAGCAGTTAAGTCTGAGTTCAGTTCACAGGGATGACTCTACAAGACTTGGACCTACCCACCAATAAAAGCAGAGTTTTGCTGCCCCATGACCATGACATTACAGGGAAACACTTTAACAAACCCATAAGAATATCTCAGATGTGCAACTCTGTTGGAGTGCACTGATGAGAGCCAGAACATACATTGGAAAACATGTCTGGTCACACTCTCCTACCTTGAACAAGCCTCACAGAGATTTGCTTTCCAAAAATATGAGACTATGCTTCCCCAAACCAACAATTAATAGAAAAATGAAATGGCAAAAAAAGGTGTGAGGTAAGATAATTTTGTGCTATCTCTTGACCCGAAGGCAAGATCATCTGCATCTAAGTCACCTCAACTGGTAGAATGAGTAAGGAATGCTAGAAAGATTTGTAATAAGTATGACAATAATGGAAATAATTGGGAATATTGGGTGAATAATTATTCTTAATAATGAGACTAACTCAAAAATCACTCAATTTTTCATTGAGTATATCCAGTGTCAAAAACTTAAGGATTGCCAATTCATTTTTCCTGATTAAAAGAAGAACACTATTTAGTTTGTTATCAATTATTTTTACCTTATACTGGACAAATCAAGAAGCTGAAGCCTCTCTAATCTCCCACAATATGATTTGTCTGGAGGAAAAGCATACTTGTAACTTGTCACTTCCCCTCTGTTGCTGGCAATATCTTGTATAACAGAACAATGGGCAGAAGAAAGGATGAGAGGCAAATGCTGCATCTGTCCCCGGGGCGCAGTTTAGTGAAGCAGTGAAGCCTGCAATCCCCTGGCCTTAGCAATATTCTCAGTACAAATGGCATCATTTCCTCTCAAGTTTTGTGCCTAACTTTGCACTGAGATGAAACATCTCTCACAGGATCATCCTTTGACTCCCTGGGCAGGTGTTACACTGGTTCCCTGTGAGGCAGCATTGAAGGACCCTGGGATCAAAAGGAAGAGAGAGGAAGAACAACATCCACACTTTTCGTCTCTTTTCTTTTTCTCCAATATTTGTATCCTGCTTTACTTTCTTGTGCTCACAGTGCCCTTCATTTCACATGATGGATATTTCCTTCACCACTGTCTGACATGATTCAGTCTGTTGGCCTCCAAAGTAGAAACAAAATTAACTGCTCAAAATTCTAAGGATTACCTTGAAGTTCCTGGGACTGTGAAAAATATCCTTCTCCAAAACAGTGCTTTCAGTGAGACCCTCAGTCCTCTGCCAGGAATAGCAAATGCCTTAAAGTCTGGATTATGGGGTTCACTGTCAGAGGTAATTAAATCTGAGTCTCAGCTAAATTCTCCCCATAGATCTGGAAATGAATAAATGTAGCATCAAAATGAAGTATTTGTTGCATCTGCTCACACTTTGTGCCTCTTCTGTAAAGTACTAGAAAGAGCCTGCCCTATTCCATGCACTTTCATAGGACACAAGTAAGAATATGACATTAATTTTGACAAAAAGGCACAAATTACAGGGGGCCTTTAGGTCTTTGTAGTGTTGAAGTTACTGATAAATGCTACATCCATATGCAAAAGGCATACAAAGGCCCCAGCACTGAGCCTGAAGTCAATCCCAGACTACTGAGTGGCTCTTCTCTCTCCTGCTGCTGCAACAGAAAAGGGTGGAGAGAAAGGAGGTTTGCAGAACTCCTCTTCTGGCTTCAAAAAACTAATTAAGACCCTACTGCAAAACGATCTTATTTGCTAGGAATTATTTCTTGTGAGTTGTGCCAAGTGTACTGTATGCTTGCTTTCTTTTATAGCTGCAGTGCTGATGCACTAAAGGAAGTGATGGAAATTTTGTGCTGCAAAATGAAAGAGTTAGTTTAACCCTGATTTATCTTTTTTGCAATTTTGAAAATTGAGGTTTTTGTTTCTCAGAGAAACTTGGAGAAGGAAAATAACACATAGCTTATTAAAAACAGTCCATTTGGATTTTGTTTTCATTAAATTGGGCCAGTATACAGACTTTTCAATACATGACTGAAATTTTGCTGTCTTTTTTTCAGTAAGTTTTTTTTCATGTGTCTCTACCCAGCTATACACAGCAGAAGCACCATTCAGTGAATTTTACATCCTTTTAGGAATGCAAAGCATGTAAAAAAATTGCATACTCAGATTTTATTTTTTTTTAAATATAATTTTAGGGAGGGAGTGTCTTCAGGATAAAATTCATCTCTAAGCAGATCCTAAGGGAAACCATAGATAGAACTTTAATGGGCTGTCTATATTTAGCCAGCACTATAAGACATTCACGAGGCAACCAGCTTTATCATTATTCCCAGAGTCACATGTGGAACTCTGTGAAACCAGCTCACCAGGGATTAAACTTTAATAGTAAATGATTATACTCATAGTTCATTCTGTGCCTTCAGCTGCAGTAGTCACCCAGGTCAGGAGCACGTGCAGCACTGTGAGACATGGGCAGCTCAGCAGCCTTGCATGAACTATGGAATAAGAAGCAGAGCAAGCAATGGAGCTTGGTGCCAAGGTTCCTGTGCTGGTGCCAGTGGGGCTCCTTCCATGTGTGGAACAGTTGATGCAAGTGCAGGACTTTGGGGAGCTGTTCTAGCCTGGTTTCCTGACATCACACTGTGCCACACAGACACTGCTCACCACTTGGGGCAGCTTGGGGATTTCTAACACGGTGCTGGCCCTGCTTCATGGGGTCACGATTGTGCCACCTTCAACTTGGCCATTTAAATGTGAAAAGCAAAAGCAAGGAAATTAAAAATATCAACACCAACTCCTGACAACCAGATGCTTTCTTAATTAGAAGTGAATATATTTGTACATTGTTATTCTCTTCAGGTCTGAGAAAAAGCAGAAATATGTTATCATCTGCCTTAATTTTAAATGGGCTTTCTGGACAGGTTTTGTATTCATAGGTTAATAAGTGCAGCTCTGATATTTACACTCACAACAGAGCAGACTTATCAGTTCTGTCAGACATGATTTAGTTATGAATTACTGGACTCCACCCTGGCGATTTACAGTTGCAGCTTGAAGAAGGTGACCCTTCCTTTCCCTGGGACAGGCTCTGTTCCTGTGAGAAGTGCATAAAGAGCTACACTCCTTAACAAATCTAACAACACATATGGAGAAAAGAATCATCCACAGAATTTGTCACCTTCTGCACCTTTTTTGACTCAGAGTGTGCCAGAACTCAGTAAAGACATACAATAAATATGTATTTCCCCCAGGTGTTAGACATATTTAATCTATACTTTCAAATAAAATCAAATTAATACCTTACTTTCCTTATATTTCCCCATAGATAGATTTAAAGCTGTGGCATAGCCTGTGTTTTCCATTCATGAAAATCGCCTTTCTCCTAGAGAGGTAGAATTTGCCCCCAGCTGAGAATGTAGGCATCCAGCATAGTCTAATTATCAAGTTGCATTACTCCCTCTGTAGTCAAAGGGCAGTGATAGAGCCAAGCCCTCCAGAAGGCAAACCATCTGAGCTGCCCACGTTGGAACAGGATGGCTTGCCTCTGGGAGGATGCAGGATGATTGGTTAAAACCAACTGTTTAGACTCAGGAGAGATCAACATCAACAATCAACAGTATCCAATATTCCATGATTGCAAGAGAAGTGAAGTGGCAATGAAGCAAACTTGAGCAAGAGGTAAAAGTGAAGTCAGGTATAAAAAAAATTCAAATATTCCCGCATATAAGATATTTTCAGTGACTGGTGATTTCTGATGCCAAATGTGAATAGGGGAAAACGATTACTAAGCTTTACAGGATTAAATCCCACTGAAGTTTTATGCAGTTTAAGGTTCATCCTGTGGAGCACTCAAAAGCTACTATGCTCAGAAAAAAACAATACTGGTCAGCAAAAAATGCACCAAATAATACCTTAGCAACCATGATTGCAAGCAGACAGTAGCACCAGGCCTCCTTTAGCACCTGCTCAGTGTGGAACATGATCACCATCATGACGGAGAAAAATCCACATGTATGACAGGGCCCTTGACCACAGTTTCAGGTTCTCTGTTCATTTGCAATCACTGTTTGTTTTCCTTTCAGTAAATTAGCTTCTCATCAGTTTCCTGGCAGACAATCAAATCACTGTGTACATGATGCTCTGAGGGAGAGATCCAAGGTATCCAGGAGTTTAGGAAAAGAAAAAAACAGCTAAGTAATTCAAACTTCAGTGGGGTGGGGAGAAACAATCTTCTGCTCATCCACATAAGCCACCATGCTTCTTTATATAGAAAAATTCCATATATATTGAGTCACCCCCAGAATGTTACACCTATGGATAGCAGAAGACATCCTGTATTTGACCTTATTTTTTATAGCTCTCGTCTTTCACATGTGTTTATGAGATAAGATCTCTCACAATTAGTTCAGCCTTCAAGCTATTTGTTGTTGTTCTTAAGTTTGAGGTAAACAGTACAAAACATTTTGTTGCCTAGATATTATTTTCCATTCTGAGCAGGAGTCAAAAATAGCAGTATGGACTCTGTACTGGGAATCGATTAACACGAGCTCTCTTCAGCAATAAATTCTGATGGCTAGCAGCAATGGTTTGGGCTGGCTGACCAAGAGTTTCTCTGCATTTCCTCCCCCAAGATAAAAGCAAGGTAGAATCCTGCAATACATGTAAGCAGGTCCAGTTATTTTTCCAGCAAAATTGTTTTTCAAGACTTACTTTCACTTGTTATAACCTGTCATTTTACACAGCTGTAGATCTGGCTGGCAAAACAGGACAAAACCCAAACAAGTCAACAAACAACAAAAAGGCAAAGAAACGAGGATACCCTAGTGAGGGAGTTTTATTAGCTGTATGGTTTTCAAGAGAAGCCAGCCAAAATTTAAAATTTAGGGTAGGATTAGTCCTTTCCAAATTCAGCTTCATTATTTCTCTAAATTCTCCATAGTTAAGGCTTAGCTTATCCCTATGTTGGTTCCCCTCGTGGGCCTGTTTTCCAAATGATGAGTAACAGTTTGGAAGTGAATTTCATTCCAATTTCCTCACCCAATTTGCACTCTCAATTTGATCTAAAAATATTTTTAGTGGAAAGTGCTCTATAAAAGTCTCAGTCAGAGAAAGTGTCTTGATTTAACCTCAGCTGGCAACTAAGCACCTCACAGCCGCTTGCTCGCTTGCACCACGCACTCCCAACAGGATGAAGGAAGGAATCAGAAGAGTAAAAGTGAGAAAAGTCATGGGTTGAGATAAAAACAGTTTAATTTGACAGAAAGGAAAGAAGAGAATAATAATGTTAATAACAGTAATGGTAAAAGAGGTAGAATATACAAAACAAGGAAAGCACAACGTAATTCCTCACCACTTGCCAACTGGTGCCCAACCGGTTCCCAAGCCAACTTTCTCCCCACCCTATATCCTGAGCATGATGTTATATGATATGGAATATCCCCTTGGCCAGTTTGGGCCTGTTGTCCTGGCTGTGTCCCCTCCCAACTTCTTGTGCCTCTCAATCCTTCTCCTGGCAGGACAGGAGAAGCTAAGAAGTCCATGATGTAGAATAAGTACTGCTTAGCAACAGCTAAAACATCAGTGTTATCAAAATTATTCTCATACTGACTCCAAAACACAGCACTGTACCACCTACTAGGAAGAAAATTAACTCTATTTCAGTCAAACTCCGCAGAGAGTGACAGCATTATCTTCCTTAGATAAGATTAAACTGATTGGAATATTCTGCCCCAAGCATCACTGCTTCCCTTTTGAATGAGAGCCAATGCTGCACCTGTGGAAAACCCACCTTCCAAGTTGTCTTGGAGTCATAACATCTAGAAACCTAGACTGATGTAGTCCTGGACAGGTAAGCACAATGAAGAACTAGATTTCATTAGAATGCCATGAGCTCAAATTGTTCCAATTAACATTTTATGTCTGAAAAATTGGAAATTCCTTCTTTTATAAAAAAATGCAAAAATCCCTCCCTCTCCCTAGCCACCATCAATTCTAACAATTTTGTTTGGGCTTTAGATCCTAGCTACAGAATTTTGGTGATGTTGGAAACCAGCTGTTTATTCAAACAATTTTTGCACATCAGAATTTTTCTAGTGCCTCATACAAATTTAGTTCTCACTCTATCACTGCTTAATTTCCTTAATAGCCTCTTATGATGGATATGCCAATGAAATTAAAGTCAAGAACTTCAGAGCAGCTTTTGTTACTATTTTCTAAAAGTATTCAAGAACATTTGTAGACCCTGTGATGTGGTAGAGAGTACAGCTGGTTCACGATTGAAATCAGCAAATAAAAGAAATAAAAACAGGGTGATTATCTGATAGCTTGTTCTCTTATTAAAATTTTGTAATCTAGATATCCAACTTCAATCCTAGTCCTTGAATATTCTTCAAGCTAGCAAAAAGGATTTACAGTGTTATTCTTTCCCATATGCCAAGCACAGAACCCAAAGAAGCAGTATCTAAATACAGAATTATGAGTATATGAAGAGATAATAGGCAGTTGATTTCTTCTGTCGTCAATTTCAGGACTTCAAGGACATGGGAAGAGGACATGAGCCCAAACTCAGCAAACTAAGTGTCTGCTAATATTCTGTCTGTCCTTTTGTGCCATGCCTTTACTAAACTTAAACTACAGCCATTTGGAGCCAGCTAATGACTTCAAAGGAGGCTGAATCAACCAAGAGGAACTCTGCACATTGGCCACAGCCATACCCTTTTGTAGGAACAGTCTGGGAGGGATTTGCTGTACAGGCTGACCATGGTTCTCTGATATCCAGCAGGTCTTTGGCTCCAGCAAGAAAAAGAAAGCAATAATAGAAAGTCTGAGGCATCTCAGGCTTCAGCAAAAGAAATCTCTTTTTGTACAGAAAATGCCTTCTGCATTTATCTATGATCCGAAAGGAAAGCCTCCTGCTTGTGTCAGAAGTGCTCAAATATGTTGGTGAATTGCTTTAGCAGAGATGTATCTCTCAACTTTTGAAATTACAAATAACTGAGTCTTGCAATTATGAAAGACAGTACCTCACCACAACTGAGTGTTTTATAGCCCACATCAGCAAAAGTATTTTTAGATCAAATTGGAAGTGCAGTGAGAGCCTGAAGCTGACCAGAATCATAATGCAACGGAAAACCTCACACAGACACCTGTTTCAAAGAGATTCCTGACTCAATTGTCAGATCAAAGAGTGTCAGCTACTGCTGATAAGCTCAGATAAGCCCCTGGAACTCTAGATGCTTTGCAGATCCCAAACCTCTTAACACAAGTGGCTCACTTATCACAGTTTCTTTGGGGTCTCCTGAAATTACCTGACAAAATTTCATGGTGTATAAAAGAGCATATCTTGGGAATGAGCACTGCATTCATTTTCCCCAAGCCAGCATGCTCCCCCTCACAGGTTCATCTCCCAAGTGCTCAGTGAAGTAAATTAGAGAGTAAATTGAATAGCAGTTCTTACTTTTATTTCCCCAAGAATTAGTGGAACAACAGCTAGAATACACACAGGCACAGATGGCTAGAATGAGTATTATTTTTCTGTGAAGCAATTTCTCTCTTGCTCTCTCTTTATCTGTCACATACACGTACTCTATTTCCTCTTCTGATGACAAGACTGACCAGGCTGCTGATCAGCTGCGTTGCTGATATTGACAATGACAAATCCCTTCCACAGCTTGGGAGAACCTTAAATAAATTCTCCCAAGACACTGGCAGATATTCTCCTCCTTGCTCTGTCACTCATGGTGAAGGCTGAAAGGCTGATTAGAAATTATGCAGGGGCATTCTAGAATGGAAAAAATCTCCTTGATGTGGAATAAGTCAGGACTATAAAATGCATTTCATTCCTTCTCTTTCCTCCTTCAGTTTTAATTAGGATTAAAATGTCTCTGCCAGATATTTTGGAATTACTTTCATTTTCTTATACTATGCATGAGTATATTATCTGCTTCACATTATCCTTAAAAAATACAGGAGAATTAACTACTGGAAATAAAACTGTTGGAAGGCAAACACATCCCGGAAAAATCGAAGGCTCTATTCATTTCCCCATTTCCCCTCCAGAACACATGCACATCAAAAGATTTTGTGGCAAAAAACCAAACCTAACATCTATTTATTTTCCCACAAACATATTTTCATTTCATTGTAACAGAACTCTGTTTCTGGGCAAATGACAAATAAAAGTATTGGCAAGAAGTAAAATCTTGGCTGGTCAGGGCTCAGCAGAAGTTTATGGATTGCATTCAACCCTTCTCGGGACTAGGTGTATCATCTCCCAATAACATCTCATGTTTTGTAAATACTACAGAAAAAAAAAACCCAACAAAAACCAGGTCACCACATAGAAGAGCCAAGTCTACCCTCAACCCAAAGCTCACTATTTTTCCTTGCACAGCCATTCATTTCTCCCTGCCAGCCTTACATTTTCTGTTCCTCTCCTAACATGTTGTGCTCAGCTATTGGTACTTTTCACATTATGTAGATCCAGGGCATCGTTTAAGACCCAAAACTTTGGCCCACAACCTTGAAATAGCAAGCAGCCATGTTGGAGTCTAGTAACAAAAAGGACAAAGCCTAGAGGGGCTTGGTGAGAGACACCAGCAGCCACAAGCACCTCTCCACGCAGCAGAGCACTAGAGTTTCAATGAAATAGAAGTGTTCCCCTTCAGTAAGGAAAAGTTTGGAAGCAATAACCAACCTACGTTTGCATAAGGGAAAAAAGAAAATTTTACTGCAAACCTGTGGGATTTGGTTTAGATAGCTTTCAGAGCTGGGTATATCTGCTTGATGCTGACAGCACCTTCAAATAACTCTAGGAGAGCACAAAGCTGTATATGACATTAATATTTACCTTTAGGTGTTTTACTCAGCTATAATTATACAAATATCCACAGTAGGAACTGTTGTTGTGGTGGACCCTGTAGAGAAGGCTGGTACGGTGACTCAGGCCAGCCTTGCATGCTGGATGGGGGGCACACCTGACATGCAGCATCCCCTCCAAAGCACAGGCATCTCCACGAATCCCAGTCAGCCAAGACAGGCACATCCTCTCCTGTCTGAAGGGACACACCTTTAGTGGGCAGGACTCAGTCAAGGGGTGGAAGTTCCATCAAGGGAAGCATTGCTGGTGGATTCCAGCAGGATGAGATGGAAGTTCCGTCAAGGGAAGCGTTGCTGGTGGATTCCAGCAGGATGAGTGCTTACAGGCAGTCAATATAACAATGGTTATGAAGCAGCACAGGCAGAGACATCTCTACAGTCCTCTAAAAGACAGAGTGCTCCAAAAGAGTTTGAGACACCTTCACACTTGAGGGTGTTCAATTAACTTGTTTACTGAAATGAGGCCAGCCACAACAGCTTCATAGCATCTGATAATATGTTTTGATGCAAGACACTAAACCAAATGGAGAAATTAGTCTACTCCAATGACAAGTTACATGTTCCTTTAGATTAATCATTTTAGTAAGAAAGATTAACTTTTCAAAGCACATTGTTCAGAATTTGTCATGATGACTGATGATGCTTCTGTTGATTTCATAACAAATTTTGCATTTAAAAAGCATTTTATAATCTTTTGCACCAAATTCAGAGCTATATATCCACCTGTCTAGCTACAGCTACTTTTCAGGCAGATGTAGCCCCAAGGATACTCATACCATTGCATTATTCTGAAAATAAATCCCCACATTTGTGGGCCTACTGATTGAATTGTCTCTCTTCTTGTGAAGCTCAGGTTGGTCCAAGTCTTTCTGTGAGGAACATCTTAGAACAAACAGAAGGAAAGAGGCAGGGAATATTCAGTGTTTACCTTTCCAAATAAAGAGTCAAAAGATTTTTAATTGCTAAAACTTCCCTTATAAGTACATAGAGAATATTTTATTAGTGTTGGTTTTAAGATCCAGCTTACTTTTGTGCAGGAAGATTTTGCCCCTTGACAAACAATCACACCATTTGCTTTTTTCTTTTTTTTTTTCTCCCAGTAAGAGAATATTAAAGTCACAGAAATCCATTTTCTTAAATATTGCACAAGACTCAAAACTTGGAGGCTGAAGACAGAAAAGAAGACTGTGGGACAGTGAAATAGGAGAGAGGCAAAAGTGTTACTAACAATTAATATTTATACATCAGAGGTGGATTCCCTTGTACGTTCTCTTAATTGTAAATAAACTTGTTAAGCAGAAATGTGGATTCTGGACTGTTGATCTCATTTGGTCTGAAAAATCCCAGTACAACTGCATAACAGCTCTTTGATTGCTTACTACAGCTGATGCTGGCAAAAGTTCAAGTACACAAAAACCCAAACAAGATGCTTTTTGATCTCTCCACACATGTGTTTGCCACAGATGTTTATCTCTGATACATTCACAGTGAAAAATTCATTAGCTGAAATGCTAGCAGGAGTGGTTTGTTTGGAAGCTTTAGGCACATTGGATGTTCTTCTCAGGAGGGAAAATTTCCAGTTGCAAACCTGCTTCCAGTACTACTCAAAAATATCAGAGTGGTATATCATCACTGCTGTCTGTATCCCAGGCTGAGCTCTATTGTCCCTAGGTCCTCTTCCTAGCTAGTGAGGGCATCACCAAACAAGAGATTTGCTGTGGAATCTACAGACCTACAGGAAAGCAACTTGCCAAAAGGTTTATCAATAGAGGAGCTGCAGAATGCACCAATAATCTCAGGAAATATCTGCTGTCAAGCTGTGGCTCTGCAGGGGCAGATCACTGCTACATCTATTTATGTCCTAGAGAGTTAAATGACTTTGATTTGAAGCTCTCCTTAGAAGGATTACACTTTAGAAGGATCTAAAATGAAAAAAAACCCTAGTAATTATATGTTAGGAAGTTCTTAACTCATTGGTCTATTTATATTTTAACCAAAGTGTGAAACTATTTTCTGTGAGTTGAGAACAAACCTCAATTCAAAGAGGTCAAGAATTTAATGTCCAATGGCTCCAGGGATTTTAGGGCCTGGTGAAAGATGCTTGCAGTTCAGCCTTCAAAGTTTGGACAGCTGGTACTGTAAGGCATATCCAGGGAAGCACAGCCAGCCCTCCTAACCCCAAAGCATCTTTCTAGTTACTCTGTCATGTTGTCTCAAAAACTAGGTGTTATTTTTCCCTCTGGCAGCAGTGCTGGCTTCTGCCTTACCAACACAGATTATTCACCCACTTTCCATTGCAAAGTCATCTTTGCAATGGGATTGACTTTTTGCTCTTATTAGCACAGAAAAACTAAGGTAAAGCACAGAGTACCTCAAATCCTTATAGATTCAATAATAGATTATTAAAGTTGTCAGGCGTGCCATGGAAATTTTCAGATTACTTAGCCTCTTTTGTAAACCAAAGGCTAATATATGACCCAAACAATTAGAGTCTGTGAACTTTCACAGACAGCCTGAAGGCAGCTGTAGCAGGCAAGACAGAGCAACAATTTGGAAAGAGCAGCAGGCAGTCAAGCACTATCTGTCAGGATAAAACTTCTCTTAGTTCATTAGGATGAAGAGGGAATCAGATAATTGGAATGCACTTGCACACACATTCAGCTTTTGAAAACATATTTGAGCAAATGTTTTTGCCTAGACATAGCAGCACACTGCTAAAATAAATCTTTCCTTAGTTCTTGTTCAAGTGAGGTAGGAAAGAAAGAGGAGGAGGCAAGTTACCCTTAGAAAGTATCAACCCAACTGCACTAAGAACAGTCCTAAGGACCTTGCATGAGAAGTGTTTGGGCTTGCATTTAACTCTGCTCAGCATTTTCAAAATAAAGGGTAAAAAATAGAGAAAATAATTAAAAACAACAATGGATAAAGAAGAACAAAGCAAGAAAACTGTGACAGGAGCACAGAAAAGGGTGGGCAAAACCACTTCAGACTTCAGTAAGCGTTTCTGGTGGAGCATTACAGCTTATTTAAATCAAAGTTTTTGGAGGGCTTGCTGGCAAATGCACCATGTCATTTCTGCAAGAGTGAAACAAAAGTTAATTAAAAAAAAAAAAAAACAAGGAAAGAGAAAGAAAAGCAGCCTTTACAGTTACATGAAGCCAGATTTGAATAAACAAGTGGAACAATAGTGTGATTCCTTTCAAAGAAAATTAGATGTCTCTTTTTTATCTTCTCTCTGCTGTTTTACAGAGGCTTAACAAAGTTGAAAGCTAGCTTGTCTGCTTGCCTCACAAATATGGGGGATAAAGGATGGGTTCCTGAACTTATCCTAGGAGGGAGGGGAGGGGGGAGAAAAAGAAAAGCTTAGCAGCAGCTCCCCCAGACCACTAGCAAGGATGAGAGAGATCTTAACCTAGACAAAGCCAGTGTCATGAGAAAGCCCTTGCTAATTCATTTCAGAAATCTGGTGCTGACACATAGCGCTTGTATTGACACACACACCACACCAAATGGGGGAAACAGGGGAAGAGAATGTGAGGAATGTAAAAAAGAAACATATTACTAACTACTTTTTTATTTTTAAATAATATATGTACTGCTATAATTTAACTAAATTATTTATGTACTTTTTTAAAAGAACTAAAACATTACTCTTACTCCTTTGGATCTCTTCACTTGCATGCTGATCCTCATGAGAGGCAGGATTCTATGATTCTACAATGGGGTCATCCCAGTGAAAGATCACCACAGATGTATCTGAATCAGGAGGTGCTGTTAGTCACCCTGATAACTCACTGAATCAGTCTGCAATCCCAGACCAAAAAAATCTCATTTCACTAGAAATAGTTCTACTGAATTAAACTGAACATCTGAAAAGTCAAAGGAGATTTTATTTTTACATATATGTGTATGTGCATACACACACACACATACACAGCAGATGGTTTCACCTCATTGCCTCCTGTCTCTGAAGAGATATTTTATGGTAACCAGTGCACACAATCTTTCTCAGAAGATAATATCAGTAGCACACTGTGATTCATACTCACAGATTATTCAGCACAGAATATTGACTGAAAACCATCTTTCCCACACAACTTTAGTTACAGGCACAATAGTTACAGGCAATAAATAAATATTACATTCAACTGACATTAATGAGCTAAAACATTATTACCTATCTGGTCTCTAACACAAGTCCTTTAAAAAATCCGAAGAGATTGTTTCCCCAGTAGCCTTAACCAACCAAAATAATGACAAATTCTTCATGTTTATACAATATAAATCTTTATCATCCTCTGCCAGGTATTTCTGGATAAATAAGTCTTTATTTTTTCAGTTTAGAATAGTCAAGGCAGTGCAACATTTGCATAAAAATGCCTACTTCTAGCACATAAAACTGTGAATTTACATGATAAGTTTAGAATATCATTAGAAAAAGGGAGCCATGGGACACATCCTGACATCAGCAACAGCATTTTAAGCCTGCAAGGAACCTGAATGGAGCTTCTCTAGATTTACACAGGACTAACATAGGTAGTGAATGGCACATTTTCTTGATAAAATTTCCATGTGGTAAAATGAGTATAGAGGAGGAGTTTAGGCAAATATCATGCATAATAAATTGCCTTTTCTTTTTTTCAACAAGAGAGATAATATAAGAAAGAGTAGATTTTATATACTGTACTAGCCTGGGTGAAATTAATAATTTAACTGTGGAGTGATTGTGTAAAAAAACAATAAAGTTCAGATATATGCTCAGGCAGGCATTTCAAAGGGATCTAATAACACAGGCTATGGACAGATCTTGCTCTTACAGCCCATATGTCCCACAGGACTTCAGAATAATTTCTGAAAGTTGTTTTTCTTAGCTTTTGTACACTCCTGTTATTGGTAGCCTTCGGCTAGATGCACAGGGATTCCCACAACACCCAAGAAGATTTGAATATCTGAAGCATAAACACATTGAGATGGGAATCAATAAAGATGGGCTGAGTTTCCACCTCTGCCACAAGTAGCTCTGTGATCTATACCAAGTCACTTTTGTTTCTGGTTCCCCTGCCATTTCAGCCATCAACATGGTCAAGAAAATGGGTCATCACGATCATTTAGGAGGAAGTGGAAGCTCCCAGAGCTTCCACTGGAAGCTTCCCAGAGCTTCAAACTGCAGCTTGCACGCGGAGCTGCCTGCACTATGCATTCCTCAACACTTAGCCTAGGTGTGAGAGTGGAGGGTCAACAGGAATCCACAGATGTAAGAGCCAAAATGAGGGATACGGGACTCTAGGCGGCTCTCCAAAATGCAGTTTATTCCATCCAAGAGGTTACAGCAGTCCAGGGTCTTGGGTGACGGAGCCTGTGCCTACAGCTGTCAGCTCCAGCTGCAGGCAGGCCTGGAGACCCTTTGGTTTTGGTTACATTGCATTATATACTTTTCTTTGCTTAGCATCTTAATACAGTAGAACCAATCTATACAATAACTATTATCTATAGCCTATCATAACTACTATAATTACCATATTCAGGTTACTGTTCTCCAATCACTAAAAGTTAGTACATTACAGTTTAAGCTAGAAGTTGTTTTTCAGTTTTCTTGCAGTGGAAAATTCTGAGACCTTTTTCTACTTGCACCTTTGCTGACTTGTTTGCCTGTGCTATCTTTCTGCTTGGTAAAAACATCTTGTTTGAGGTGGGTTTATCCTTTGCTCTAAGCCATAAAAACCCCTTCTAACTAACATACCCTTTGCCTCTTTGGTTAGCCAGTAAGACTGGCTCAGCAATTCTTTTCTTCTACATCAAAACTGGCTTCCATCTCTATTCCTTCATCAGACTCTACATTTAAAAACCTTTCTGCTAAGCATACATATCTGTAAGACTTTCTTGTCAAACTTTCATCCTTCACAACAAACAGAGAATAAGGATCTATGAGAATGGTCATGCTTACATGGTCATGTGAAAATACAGGGCAGATGTATCCAAGTAAATTTACATTAATATCCAAGTAAATTTACATTTTGCTTATTGATGGGGGAAAAGCATTTGCAGCAGAGGGGTTTTGTAAGCAGGCTCACATGCATAAAGAAAACAGATACATATTTTTGATACTATTTTGTTGCTATCTTTACTATTAATGCTTCAGGGCCACCACCATACAAATGTTCTTATCAACCATTCATTAATGCAGGTCATTACTAGAAAATGATGCACTTGTGCCCTGTTAAACCTTTACTTAGTGTTTCATCAACAGTCCCTCACATGTGCTTTAAATCAGTTTGTTGAAAACACTTGTAATAAATTCCTAAACCACGAGTGGTCATAAAATCGTTTACACACACAGAGCCTATTTTATTGTGTCTGGTCCTCTAAATCATCAGGCCATATTTCTTGAATGCTAGAAAAACTACTTTTTAGTTTGATGGATAAACGTGATTCAGCTTTAAAATACCCTAACCCATTATGGTGGCAATGTGTATATATATTATTTCTAACAGGCTGAAAAGGAATCTTAAAATTATTTAATTAGAGGTATCTGAATTTAAACATCAGAAGTGTAGTAAGAGACTGAAAGTACCTGGGGTTCACATAAACCCTAGATAACAACATGGAAAACTCCTTTGAGACTTGAATAGATAACAGAAACACTAAGAAATCATTCCTTGTATGTTTTCAAGCTTTTGCTGAAAGGGTTTCCCAATTAGGAAAAAAAGCCACATTTAATTAAAATTCAGTCTAAATGTCCTGTTTACTTATAGCTATAAAGATTTTGCATTATTGAGACAAACACAGTCTACTATTATCGAAACCAACCACTTTATAATTTATAAATGGAAGGTGAGAATAGGTAAATGTACTCAGAACATTGTGTTTCCAATGTATTGCTGTATTTTAAAGCCATAAAAGAATGATCTGGCATTCAAGCTGTCCAAGAAGTAATTTGCAATTCAGTACATTGTATTTTAATCACTAAATAGTCATGAACAGAGAAGGTAATGATTTCTCATGTAACTAGCCACTGCTGGTTTTCATGAAACAGCTCCCTTTCATGGATGCTGAATATTAAAAAAGCCCAAACATAAACTGCCAAGAGCTTTGCAGTGTGGATGTGTTATCCCGCTGTTTTGAAGTAAGGCTTTGAATTACACGGAAGAAAAAAAAAAAGAGAGAAAAAGAAGAAAAACAGGAAAAAAGAGAGAGAAATAACATTTTTATGGTTTTCTGATAAATTATATTCTAAACTGTTATCATAGAATCACAGAATACTCTGAGTTGGAAGGGACCCACAAGGATCAGCAAGTCCAACTCCTAAGGCTGCACAGGACTTCCCCAGGAGTCACACCACGTGCCCAGGAGTACTGTCCAAGCACCTCTTGAACTCTGTCAGGCTGATGATGTGGCCACTTCCCTGGGGAGCCTGTTCCAGTGCCCAGCCACCTCCCGGTGTAAAACCTTTTCCTGATATCCAACCTAAACCTTCCCTTATACAGCTTCAGGCCATTCCCTCAGGTCCTGTCACTGGTCACCAAAAAGAAGAGATCAGTGTCTGCCCCTCCTCTTCTCCTCACAAGACAGCTGTAGAACACAACGAGTGTCCCCTTGGTCTCCTCCAGTGAGCAGGACAAACCAAATAACCTCAGCCAGTCCTCATGCGTCTTCCCCTCTAGAAGACCCTTCGCCATCTTTTTTGCCCTCCTTTGGACTCCCTCTAATAGCATAATATCTTTCTTATGTTGTGGCAGCCAAAACTGTCCCCAACACTCCAGGTGAGGCTGCCCCAGTGCAGAGCAGAGCAGGACAATCCCCTCCCTTTCCTGCCTGGTGACGCTGTGCCTGATACCCTCCAGGACAGAGCTGGCCCTCCTGGCTGCCAGGGCACTGCTGACTCTCATTCAACTGGCCATCCACGAGGACCCCCAAGTCCCTTTCCCCAGCACTGCTCTACAGCCTCTCTGTACATTCAGGGTTGCCCCATCCCAGCTGCAGAATTCTCCACTTGTCTTTGCTGAACTTCACATGCTTGATGATTGCCCAGCCCTCTCGTTTGTCGAGATCTCTGAGCAGGACCTCTCTGCCTTGAGGGAGTCAACAGCTCCAACCAATTTTGTATCATCGGCAAATTTGCTTAGTATTCCTTCCAGTCCTGCATCCAAATTGTTTATGAAGGTGTTGAATAGCAGTGCGCCTAAGATGGAGTTCTGAAGAACACCACTGTTACTGGGGAAATAAAAGCCATATTTGTTTACTCCTACTACACTGTCAGTTTCAGCCATTTCCTACACACATGCTATTTCCAATCTGGTTATCAGCTCAAGGAATTTATTTTCTTTTGTAAAATAGTGTTATTTAATCACTGCATGTATTTGTGCCATATCAGTCTGTGCCTTCAAACACTCACATTCCAAGAACAAGTTAGTCTTGCCTCACTGGTGCTGCACAGGCATGAAGCACAGTGGGAAAGAGGGGAACCTGTACACCCAGGCACAGCCATGAATATAACCTTTAAATGAGAAAACACCCTCCCAGAAAGTTGCTTCACTTGTTTCATTTAACCACAGTCAACTAAAACAGATAGAAACTGCTTCTCCTGACGGTGTTGTCATGGTAGTGCCAGGTTCCCTGCAGCCCTGAAATCTTTCCAGAAGGATGTGGAAGTGCTTGCACAGCTAAGCTGGAGCACAGAGAGGGATGCTGCAGCAGCTTCCCTCAGGCTTGTGCAGAGATACCCAGTATGGTGATACCAAAGCTTGTTTAAGGAAGGGTGCTGTGCACCACCTATTTCCAAGCCATATCTGAGCTGAGCCTTGGCCAGCTAGCTCTCACCAACCCACCTGACAGTTCCCTGCAAGCTCCAAGCCATCTCCGTGTCTCCAGCAACAGCAGGATGAAGGGACAGTGCTTCACAGAAAGACTTCACTGAGTTGGCCTCAGTGGCAAGATTTGAGCAGAGCCTGTGTTTCACCCCTGCTCACAGAGGAGAGGTGGGAGGATGGAATGGGATGCAGGGCAGATGAGTAGTTACCAACAGTTACTCTCAGGCCTCCCACGTGGAAAAGCAGCAAAGCTGCTCCAAGGAGATTCCATCTGCTCCTGGTAGGGAGCACAAACATAAATAACACCGTATGGCCAATGTTATCCAAGGCAGCTGTGGGATCTAAAGGAATCCTAATATTACGGTATTCAGCAGTCTGCTCAGAACATTTAAGAAGAAGATCCTAAAGAATTCTAAATTTAGTTTATAAGCTAATGTAAATATGAATAATATATATGCAAATATAGAAGCAGGGAAAAGCTACTGTAACACTTTGTAAAAAAATCCCTGTTTGGTTTCACTTGCAGTAGCATTTTACCAGAATAGACCCAAATATCTCTATACAGGCAGATTGATGTAAGTAGGTAGCAGAGGGCATTTTCCTCATGCACTGCAGGTTCAGCCTTGTCACACAATAACCTGTTTGCCACTCTACTCAAAACAACCTTTACAGACTCTGGATGATGGCTGAGAATTAAAAATCAGCTTTGTTAATTTACTAGCTCCTGAATGAGAGAGAAAATCCCTGTATCATGCAGCTATTGTTCCCTTAGAACCACATTTATTTAGCTGCTGATGAGCAACGAGAGAAAGTTCAGCTCTTTCCTAGGTTTTTTATCAAGTAGCACAAATTCTGTGCTACAATTCTTCCTGCAGCTGTGTCAAGTGATGGGATAACCATTTGCTCCAAGCAACATGAATGATGCAATGGCAGGGGACACCAAACCAAAAACAGAAAGGAAAAAAAACCCAGACAAAACAGCAGTTCTCCATTTTAAAAGGAACCCACGGTCATATTTGTGGGTACAAAAATATCTGAACAGAAATGTTGCTTCTAGAAGATCTCTGTATTTTACAGAGGTCTGATAAACACTGCTTCATGTTTTCCCACCCAGAGTAACATTACATGTCAGTTTCTAAACATCACTTTGAAAGACTTCATAATATAGGCCTTGATTTAACAGAGCTGTTCAGCATGCAGGAGACCATAAGTGTATACATGGGTGTGGGTTCATTATTGAAGATGAAAAGGACATACAAAAAACAAGAACAAGAACAGTAAGAGGGTCGTCTGTTTCTCTCCATCTTCTCCCCTCCACTTCATCAGGCTCTATCACCTTTAATTAGAACCGAGTGACTAATGTTTCTTTGATAGATTTAAACTTTTGCTTTACATGACTAATTTGTATATGGCTTCTGCTGTAGTTCTAAAAGGCACACATTATTTTTCAGCCCTGCCCAGGCAAAGAGCAGACTAAAAGATCTGACTTTCCTGACTTCTGCCAATCTATTCTTTCACTGCAACTACCAGAAACTGTTGTGCAAACAATCATTCATGCCACAGATTTTTGAAAACAACTTTGCTCTAACTGTGGTTTGACATACAACATGAGTGATTTCCAATTAATTCAAAGGATCTTTCTTCTTCCTAAGTGTGTGACTGAAGCCCATGGGAAAGATGAACCTTTGTGGTTATTGAACTGTAACTGTTAAGTACTATCATTTGCTGTACCTATTCCAGCAGCCAAAGATGACAATAAAATAAGGTATGCTGCTAAGTGTGTCCAAATGTTTTGTCATGCTCTCCATGCCATTAGATAGTTTAAGGAACGCACAGACTCTGCAAGTGATGCAGTATAGATCTGCTAACTTCCCAGAAGAAGAGCTGGGAACATACCATTGAGGCAGTTATAGACTCAGAATTCCACATTTTCTCCTATTGACATTCATTTCCATTGTGTAGTATATTTTGTTTTGGTTTTTTTTTTTGTTTTCTGTCAATTTAAAACAAAAACAAAACACCCAAAACCAACCAACCAACAACAAAAACAAAAAAAACCAAAAACAAAAACAAAAACTCAAACCTCCCCAAACTAACCTCCTCAATAAAACCACAAAATATCACCAATCAAAAAAAAAATCAAACAAAAAACTCCAGAAAAACAAACAAATTTAAGGTCAAGAGGGATTTCATCACTCTCCTGATAGACATTTTCTATTCAATTTCACCCCAGACCTCCTGCACCCCAGAATAGAGCTAATGACAGACACAAATAGAAATGTGTATTTGTACTTCATTTTGAAGTATTTCCAGTTTGTAATGCAATATTCCATTATTGCCTTCCGTCATTGTTCCTCTCCTCACTGTGTGATTTTCATTCTTCCCTGTAATGGCCAAGGACAGCAGTGTAGTTTCTTTTGTTCTTTTTCATCCCCTTCACTGAATATACCAGTTGAATTGCAGAAATTCACCATGTGAAATGTTTACTTTTAGTGGTGACCCCTTTAGGGCAAGAACATTTGCTCAGACACAATCAAGAAAACGCAGATGATGATACACTCAAGACCTGTAATGGAAGTACCTGTTTATACACTGAGACATCACAATTTAAAGACACATTGAGAGTAATTTGTCACCAGGGTCACTCACTACAACTACAGAGCTAGAAAAAAGCAAGGACCAAATCTAGTCTACGAGGCCACAGAGGAAACATTCCCAATAATATTAAACATTAAATCTTCAGCATCTTCTAAAAAAAGTCATTGAGTTCCTCAATTAGGATCTCTGGGAGCTTTAGAAATTGAGTCAGTGCTAATAGAAGGAGCAGACATCTCACAGTCTACAGACAGCGCTTTCAGCAAAAGTATGTATATTTGGAAGTAAACCAACAACTAGTCAGACATCCCAATTTAGAGAGAGCCTCTGAATGGGTGCTTGAATGAGAAGACTTAGAATGAACTTCTGGAAGAGACAGCTAAGTCTCTGCCACTACCATTAGCTACCCAGATTGCTTTCTGAAGTTCTCTGACCTGCTGAAGCAGCTCAGTTATGCCGGGAAGTAAAACAGCCCAGTCGTCCCCCAAACCACCTGTCATTCAGCTCCCAGGTTCATTAGCACAAGCAAGGAAAATTTGCACTTCATCAAGACAAATCTCAGCTTGGCCCTGACATATCCACCAACAGATGCAGGAGCAGCATCTCACAGCTCCTAAAAGCTCTGCTCTGTATTTATTGCTCAACTGTTTATGCAGTTATAACACACAAGGGCTTGGTAAAGTACTTACAGCCACTTGAATATCTTTATAAGTTAAGTAATCAGATGTCATCAGAATGCAAACAAAGGAAATAATGGAAGCTTTCACTGAGGGATTTTGTCTTACCTTTCCCTTGCTCTCAAACATTAAACATCTTGAAAAATGCTTGTCAAACTCTCATGTTGCACTAAGCTTCTTCCTTCTGATGATACCATCAGAAAAATTAAACTCCAAAAGGAACTGTCTAATTTTATCCCCTTCAAATTATTAAAGTTGAGATCTATTTCTGGCTTCAGCTTTTTAAGTGAAAAGAGACTTTCAGGAAGCTTTCTCCATGAGTTTCTCCATCTGAATTATTTGATAAGGTACTATTATTTTTATTTCTCTTGGTCTCTTTTTTCAGCTACAACAATGGCTTCGCTGGAGCTAAATGAGTTTCCCAGGAATTATTCCACATTCACAAGCAGGCTTTCCTTGGCAAAGGCTGCCACATGCCCTTGGTTTCCCAGACACAACCTCCCTTTTCACTCTTGTAATCCAGGTCACCTGTTTTACCAAGCAAACATGGGCTAGCAAAATATCCATAAGTACCACCTGGTGGATCTCAAAATCCCATCTGGGATGGAATATTTCACAAAGAAAATAAAAATTACAAGAAAATGTCACAAAAGAGGAGTTTAATGTCTGGTACCCTGGTATGATACCTGTTCTCAGCTTGACCCAGGGGAGACAAGGTGGCTGTGGATATATTACAGATTTTAAATTTTAATTTTAAATAGGTTTCAATAAAACCTCCAGGAAGCACAAAATAATTTAATTTCTGACATTTAACTTGATCTTCCTGTCTGGTGGCAATGCCTCTAAATGTGTGGTGTAAAAAATTATTCCAATATCTTAAGTCTCATTTTTTTCTCTTGCTTAGGCTCCCAAGGTGAGCTGTTGGGATGCCCTGCATTGCCAAGTCACAGCAGTTGGCAACCTGCACTTTGAGCAGCTGGTCCCCAGCCCACCAAGCCATGGGCTCTGCTGAACTCCTCCTTTCATACTCATCAAAACTGCAAATAAAAATTCACACGTTCCCTTGAGCCATTACAACAATGGGCCCAGGGATCTCCAGTGTAGGACAGCCCAGGGACAGCAACACTTCAAACCACAGCACTCCACACCATGAATGTGAGTCAGGGTCTGCAGAGAGTGGTCATAAAAACTCAACTCACTCTGGAACATTTTCCCTACTTTTGTAAAAATATGGGGTTTGATTTAAGAGAATCTCCAAAGAACAAAATGTGGACTTCTTGATTTCCACACTCCCAAAAACATCATCTATCCAGTGTGATTTCCCAGGACCATTTTCTGCAGGAAACATCCTCTGATGCAGCATCATGGTTCATCTGCTATTGTTCTTGGCCAAACAGCTTGAAGTACAGAGGGCAAAATGAGATTAATAAAAAGCAAGAAGGTCAAACCCTTCATCAAGTTCAAGAGTTCTCTTTTGCAGTTGAGTGAAGTAATGTCTCATTCCCACTTAAATTCGTTCTTCCAGCACTAAAGCTTACTAAATAATTATACTAAAGCCAATCCTGATTAAATCTTTCATACTTTTAGAATCAGAACATCAATTAAATTAAACCCTGATTGCAAAATATTGAATCTTCTCCATATCCTTCCTACAAGAAAAAAAAGTCTGCTTAATGATCTCAATTTCAAAAACATATTCAGCCAGTTAGTTCTCACTGAAAACAAAAATCCTTCTCCCACATATGCTCCTGTGACTTTTGCTGGGTTCGTCCTTACTGTAAAATAGATACATCTTATAAAGAAACCCCCAAAAAAAACCAAATCAATCATAAGTATAATTTTCATTGATGGAATCAAATCCTTCATGAAAATCAAGGAATTCAGACTCACAGTTCTTAAAGAAGTGTTGGTAAAGAATAGCAATCATCCTCTTCAGCAGGGATTTCTCAGTAGACATTACAATGTAAAAGTCACATGAAAAGGACAAAATGGCTTGTCTTCTCTTTTTTTTTTTTAACGAAAGCAAATAAAACACTCATTTCAAGACATAACTACAAAATTATTCAAAGGAGTTGCTACACTTTTCCACTTAATATTTTTGTGGGTTTTATTTTTTTAACCAGTGAAGAAATGAAAATGGATGAGTTCTTATTCAAAGCTAACATTTCTCTTGCCTCTGGTACCCACATGCAATTGCATGTGAGTCTTCAGGTTAGACTGGTATAATTTAAATATTAGTTGCTCATTAATGTGCAAGTGGTAGCTTCAGCATTCAGATTCTCTGCAGAGCTATTCAAGTGAGGAAGAACAGACATTTCTTTATTTTCTTTCTCAGAAGCACCTCATTTATATAGTAAGTAGGGCATGCCCAAAGAGGATGTCCCCAATTACAAAGCATTATACTCACATCAACAAATCCACACTGAGAAAATGACCCAAGTCTACCAATATACAAATTCTGCCTGGTGTAATTTATAGCAGCTGTTTCAAAGGCACACTTGCATTAGAGGGGACAGTAGCACAGGTCTTCTAGCTAAATGCACTTAGTTCATCACTCACTACAGCACCAAACATTTAATATACAGAGGGATGGGGTTTTGCTTCACTGTTACCAGGCATCATTACAACAATAGGCATTTTGAATTACTTGCAGCAAGTACACAGAAGTGCCAAAGCCATTAATCTGAAGACAGGTTTCTCCAGAGCAAACACTTACTTCTGGTGGGTATTTATTTGGCTATAGACCCATTTCAGACTTAACTTTGCTCATTATGACGCTTGGAACTGGCCTTCAAGACATGTATTCTTAACACAGGGAGTTATGTGAAGAGAAGCTGCCATGTTTTGCCATTATTGGACTGTGAATAAAGAATAAAGTGGAGCAGAAGAAAGAACAAGTTGGTCTGCATTCGATTACATGACTTTCTGAGATGCACTTTATTTCATGAGAAGCTTTTGAGTTCCTAAATCCTCTGCTGAGAATCAAATGCATACCACCAAGGAACTTTACCAAGTTATCATAGCTTAACTTCCTCTGGTAGCAGAGAAGTAGTTTATGAGGCCAGAAAGGTGGTGTTTTGAAGATGTGCAGCACTTGGAATTTACAGTGCAATTAGCATGTAATCATGGGCCTAGTCTGTGGTGTATCAGTATAATGCAAGGTTTTCACTAACTTGCCTCAGCTGCCATTGTGAGGGGCATCTGAGACAGGGTTCAAATTATCCATTGGATCAGACCATTTTTGCTGGCAGCAACAAGCCTGTCCTTTTTAAATCCCTTTATTTGACTTTCAGGGCCTATCTACATTATGCACCTAAAAGAATCTTATTCCTAGAGATGGTCACAAAGAGTTACCCCATCACCACTGCTGCACATGCAACTTTAGATTGTAATTGTAGCCTTGGGGACAAGAAACTAATATTATGGAGACACTGTTACTCAGGGATTACACTCCACATTTTTGAAGCAGAAAAATACTTTAAATTCCAGTCATTGCACACTAAAATTTGAAAACATTAGAAGCCTCCACATGCTTTTCAGGGATCAGGTGAAAATAAATTGAATATCAAGTCCCATAAGTTCTTTTGAGCAATCAGAGATGAAAATTATGCATTTGCTCTGCAGCATTCCAGTGTGTATTTTGATGCAACGTAAATTAATTGTCTCTGCTAATTTACTCCAGTTACTTCACTGTCTTGTTAATTAGGCAGCTCTGTGCAGCATTATTTTGTTCCAATTCCTTCAGAATTACAGCTTACTTTGCTGTTGTTTTTTAACTCATTGAGCAGATAAATATATGCATGTCAAGAAATAAATCTAGACATGCTTGTGGGAGCTAATCCATCAATATCTTATTTAAAGACAAGATTTGCTTCTTGTTCATCCCCCAGTATGATTCCATCAATAGCCCAGAAGGGACTGCCTATCCAACAGGCCTCTCCCATACTAAATCCAAAACACAGCACTGTACCAGCTGCTTAGTAAAAAGTCAACTCTATCCTAGCCAAAACCAGGACAGTACCTAAGCTAGCTCATCAATGCTCACAACTTTATGTGCTGCTCCATTGAACATGTGCTTTAGCTGTGTCTTTAGTACAAGCACTGCTGCATTTGTGGCTTGAGTAAACCTGCTCCACTCTCTCAGGGTCTGTACAAGTTAATAAAACAACCACTTTCAAGCCATATTTCTGCAATATGCAATAATGAAAAGTATTCTGAAGTTTTATTCCAAAAGAGAGCAGGAAATAAGATTGCTCAGAAATCTTAGCCCCCATCTAGAACAAAGAGAAATAAAGACACAGACTTATTCAGTCCAGCCTTGAGTAGACAATGCCAACCAGTCCTCAATAAAAACTTTAAAGATAGAAAATACTTCCTCCTCTCCCTTTTAACTGAGGAAATTGGAGAGGAAAGAAACTAAACCAGGCTTTGATGTGTCCCTATTAGTTTCTCTCTGCACAATGGTTCTCCTCACCTCCAAAGGGCAATAAGAAAGAAAGCAGCTTCCCTACCTGACTCAGAAGCATCATCCAAAGAGCAGGGGCAGCACCCTAGAGAGGAGATAGCTTACCCGGCTTCCCTCCAAGCAGCTGAGCTGAATGGAGGCATGCAAGCCCTAATTAAGGAGGCTGGGCTAATTTCTGCTTTAGTTAGCATGGAGCAGCAAGTGTATTAGCATTTAAACTTTGGAATGGGTAAAAAAATGGACGTCGGTCATGTACAAAAGAGAAGAGTTTGAGTCAAGAACTGGATTAAAGGGCAATAATTGAAAATGAAACAACCTCTGCCAACTGAAGGTGTGTTCCTTACACATATTTCTTCTTGCTAATTGTGTGCAAACTTATCTTACCCTGGCAAATCTGTGCAGACTCTTTACAAGACTTATAGAGACCCAAGGAAAGAAAAATTAAATTATTTTTTGCCGGGGGGTGGTGGAGGGGATGGTGCTGTCACAGTGAATTACATGTCCTGGTGTGAGGAGTTTGCAAAATAATCTGTGGAGGTGACAGTCTCTAGCAGATGCAAAGCTGTAAAGGCAGAGATTCCTCTCAGAAAGAGTCCACCCAGGGAGAGCAAATGGTGCCATGATAAAGAGAAGAATAGGTGGGTCAAACCCAAGGGTCTGGCAGCTTTCAGCAGAAATACCAATTTTCTAACTCTGTAAAGAGATGCAAAAGAGGTACCTGTGCAAGTGTTTGTTGCTCCTCCTCAACCTTCCCTTTGTGCACAAGCAGAAAAGTGCATGGGAAGCTGTAATACATTTAAGCACCGATTTTACGTATTTGTGTGGGTTTTATACATATATATGTTGGGGGTTTTATCATGGAAAAGTGCTGTAGTTTATGTTCACACAAAGTCTGTAGCTACCTCTGCTCCATTATGCCACCTCTGCATGTCATCAGTAATGATGATCATCAGACTTTGTCAAGGTTACAAGATAGAAAAGGTTGGCTCACTCTACTCCTCGGTGCTGGCCCACTTTGTTTCCAGATGGAAGCATACAGGGATATTATGTATAAAAAGGAAGACAACTATAGAAGGATTATCCTTACAGTAGTAAAGAACTATAACTATAAATCAAATCCAAGTATCCTAAATGAATATATGCCTTACCATACCCATACCATACAGCTGAGCACCTCCTAAGTGAAGTTTTTCCTTCGTTAGAACTATCTTACAAGACCAAAATTTCATCAAATATTTATTTGTGTGTTACTTTGCTGCCCTTGTGGTAAATTTGCTACATAGTTAGCAGGGAAATTCCTGCATTGTACAGTTGGTTTAGAGCTGCTGTTGCAAATTATAAAATAACATCTGATACTTCTCCAAAAGTATTCTCATAAATATTTCTGGGAGATAGGTTGCAGGAACTGAAACCTCAGCACAAATAGGTTTTACACCTCCCTCCCTTATGTTGCCTGATAAAAAACATTGGTAGAACCAAATCCTACTTCAAAGTTAGAGAGCCATAATAACAATGTAATAATACAGTGGTGCAAAAAACTGCTACATGCCAAACATATAGCAAAACATATATGTCAAACAGGAGAGTCTGCTATAGCAAACATAACCCCACTTGAAGAGATTTTAAGAAATACCCAAATAACAAAACCAGAACTAGCTTTTATTGGTTTTTAAGCTGAACATGTTTTAATGGTTTAGAATAACTGATTAAACACTGCTAAAGGAAAAAAAATCTGATATTTATTTCAACAGAATGATTAATTAACAAGTCACTTTATCAGGACAGGACTTCTAGGGACAGTACTACTGGCCTTTCATTCTGTCTTTGTCTATGAGGGTCTTCAGCTCTACTTGAAGTCAGCAAAAGTCTCTCGGTAGGCTTATCTGTGCACAGTGTCTCCCTAAGAGTCAGTACCTCCCAGAAAAAAAGAGAAATGAGAGAAGTCCCCATCCAGAGCAGAGGTCAGGGTTGTAATGCAAGTAGAATCTGTTGACTCAGTATTTTCATCATGGTTCCAACCCACAAGCTTGTTCATAGTACTTTCAGAGCACGATCTCTCGGTCAGGTGTCTGTGTGGGTGGCTCTGTCAACAGATCACCAACAGTGCAAAGGAAAGAGCAGCATTGGAGTGCACCTCCTCAAACCATATCAGAACATGGAGAAGAGTTAGGGGGAGACTAGAGGAAGCAGAAGGAATAAGGAGCTAGCAAGTGTCAAGGAAAGCAATTGCAAAATAAAGAAATGTGCCTCATGCAAATTTCTCTCTTTAGCGTCAGAAATTACGGCAGTTCCACGTGTTATGATCTCCAGCTCTATGGCAACCTTGGTAAAGTCATTGCATTGATATGTGAACGTGTCATTTTATAATTACCCTAATTTTATTTCAGAAAGTAAAGTTCCTCATTATGTGCTAATCAGACTTCTAATCCCTCAACACTCCCTTCTCTTCCCTCCTTAGGGAAGCCACAGAGACTTATCAAATATGGCACCTTCTTCTTTTAATGTGCTCGTAAGAAGTCATCAGATAAGAAACATTCTGGCATAATAAAAGTGATTAAGCTATTTATAGTAAATATATCCACAAATGAAGATACTATTAATTTGATAAGAACTATAGTAAAGATCTATTTTTGAATAACAAAGCCTCCTTCTCAGTTATTTTTAAATCTAGGCATTAAGCACTAACTATAAAAGTTATGCTCACACTACTTCCATGCAAGGAAGTAAAAATAAACAGAAAGAAAACTTTTGTTTTCTGAGGAACATAAAAGATATTATAGGTCTAATTAAAGGAGTTTTTCCACAGCACTGAAGCAAGCATATGGCCTCAGATGTACCATCCAGGTTTTGGTAGTCAGCTCAGGAGCCTGGTAAGCTGGGAGGTTTATCATGACTCATAAGCCACAAACAGCTTGAAAAAAATATTAAAATGTTTGTCACATCAGCCCTGGCCACTCATGCATTTAAACTACAGTCTGTAGCCAGAAATAGACTCTTGTGGAGAGGCACACAAAATCCACATTGAGGCAACAGGTAGCTGGTAATATCTGTCTCACCTACTTAAGATTCAGGAAAACTTGAATACACATATACAGGCCAAGATCTCCTGCAAGTTGCCTGTTATCATAATGTTGAGTAAAGCATGTGTCAAAAGGCTGTCCTGGAAAGGGATGTCCTTAAAAAAACCCCCAAAATTATTTTTCCTCTCTGACTAAAATATGGATTTCTTTTTTCTTTTTTTCCCTCTTCACAGTTATGTAATTTTTATAAAAATCTCTTCAGATTTTTGTAGGAATAGGTCTCCAAATTATTGGGCAAAAATGTAAGACCTTTTTGGATTCTTTTTGGATTTTCAGCTTTTTAATTTCATTGGATAACTATTACTTGTTCCTCCACTCTCTGGATAGTGAACAGAAATGATGATGTGTCCTTTATTGTTTGTTGATTGTTTCCTAGGGCTATTGTTTTTTCTTGCTTTTAATCTCTTCCTTTTTTTTCTTTCTCTTAATCTATGAACACTTCTCATGCAGCTAAAGCTCTTTGCTTTTCTGTATGTCTTTTATTTTAGAGAAACCCTTCCTGAGACACAGCAGGAGAACTGTACCTGCTGTTCAAGGTGATGCCATCAGTGACATGTTCAATTTATATTACAGCTTTCTCATATTTACCGTACTGTTTCTCATTTTATTCTTCTTTATCATGCACCTATTTTAGCTTCCTTATGTCTATTTATTAATTTTCTTGCTTATATGCGACTGAAAAATATTGAGCTGGGATCCTTTCTTTGATAACCACTCAGTGTTGCATCAAGGTCTTTCTGTGAGGGTTTATAGTTAGTTTAGTGAATACTATGGATTTTCCCATTATCCTTCCTAAAGTGTGTACCTCAAACAGATGACAATTATTTTCTACATGAACAAAGGTCATATTTCTAGCTTGCAGAAGACACTACATCTTAAACTTGCCATAAATCAAACACAAAATATAATTCATCCTATATTCCTCAACAGTGTAATTTCTGGAGTGCATAGGTTTGGAGAGGAGAGGTAAGAAGAAGCATTTCTTATCTCTATTATGCAATTATGGAATTTTCCATCAAGGTTTTTGGAGTGCTCCAGCACTGCAACAACTGGCTCTTATTTAACAGGTAAACAACAGCCATAGAAATCACTTCACAAACTTAACTCATTTTGCTGTATAAAACATTCATAGTACCTTGATTTACACATTTTCTAACTCTTCAGCAAGTCTCTTTCTCCATATGCATGCAAACAGAATCATCCACCAAACACTCTCAGCCCCACAAAGTGGAGTACATTTCTCATGCAAACTGCTGTCCACAGCAGCAACCCTTTAAAATTGATTTTTTGTGACTTCCTGTTGCTCTCTTCTAAGACCACACAAATTTTGCCTTTTCTGTGTGGAATGATAGATAATGCCTAGACTAAAACAACACAAATTTCTCCAGGGCAAAACAGTAATCTTGGCCTTCTCCATAAACCTTACTCAAGATGGCAAAGCCTCAGTATTATGCAGCCCTGTTAAGAAAACCTGCAGTGGTTTGGTTTAATTTTATCAAATGATGGTCCAAGGATTAATTTTCAAAGAGGATTTTGTAGTGCTCAGTAAATACATAATCTAGCAGTAGTTCTTGTTCTCTCCATCTTCCATTAAGAATGCATCTGTTTGTATGAATTAATCTGAAAAATAAGAGTGTGGTTCAAAACAGTCACATAAGTCCAAAATAGTTCCTTCAATGTGCCTTTAGTGCTGAGTGACAAAAATCAGTGACCAGCTGAGAAGCAGGTCCCTTTCAGCTCATGCTGGCCATGCTGGCATGGAGGCACCAAGCATCTTAACCAGTCAGACACAGGAAAAAGAGGAAGGTTTAGCTCTGGCAGAAAGCAGTGAATCATGGATAGTACTTAAGCTTTTCTGGTTTATTATAGAAAGTGTCAGGCAATGTTATATGAGGGAAGAAAGCAAAGGGTAAGAACAATAATTACCATGAAATTCATTGCCCATCGTGTCAGACAAAGTAATAAGTGGGATTCTTTGTATTAGGAGAACAGGTAAAATTGGCAACATGAGCAAAGACTTTATGAGCGTTCTAAGGTCCAAGTGAGAATATATTAGACAAATGTAAAACTTTAGTGTTTCAACATAGAAAGGTTGCTATGAACACTGGATTTTACTGCACCACTTTCAGCCAAGAGACATATTGAGGCTTGGAGCAAGACTGTTTGGAAATTAAATCCTGTTCATGCATACTTGGCTAGGCAGCACTGTGAAACAAAGCATAGCAGGGACATTTATGCATTAAAAGCAAATAACAAAACTAAATCACGTCTTGCACCTTTAGAGGCTAAATCATGTAAATTATCCAACCTCTGAAGTAGGTATTCAAAGACAAAATAGTCCCATCTCTCTTCAGCCTGCTCTGTAGCATTAGCAAGGGGGATATAACACTGCAAAGCAAGTGGCTGTACTATGGGTGTCCCAAGTTTCTTCTTGGAATTGCCCTAAATCTTCCATGAAGACCACGGCAACAACCAGTTTGCACCCTGACATACCTGGCCCCAAGCACTGTTTTGGGTGCCCACTCAAAACATCCTGTGGATCAGAACAACCATTTCCCTCCACGACTGAGCATGTCCTGCCCCTGGCAAACCCTTCTCCAGATTCCCACAAATACAGAAAGCTGGACTAGCACCTGATGGGAAAAGAGACCTTTAAGAGGTGACACCATGAAAACAATGGCTCTCACTTCCAGAATGGCAAGAAGTATTTCCCATTCCTTGGGATAGGAGAGGGATTTGACACTCACAGTTTTGAGATTTGTATTTTTAAACATCCATTGCCATGATTGCTGTTGTTGTCTCTGGAAAGTTGATAGTTACAGATGATGGACACGATCACTCCCAGGATTAAATAGATGGCATGCTTTAACAGGTATCAGAAGGCATCCTTTTGATGTGATGAAAGAGTTTTCACTTTTCACAATATCACATACTCAAGGTTAATATCAAAATCTGAGGTGTGGAAATCATGAAACAAATGGAAAAATGGCCTAGAAAATTCAGAAGAGTTACATGAAGCACAGGGAAAGGACAGGAAAAAGCAGCTGTGTCTTGCATGAATGATAGAAACACTGAAAGACTGGTTAACAAAGGAAACCAGATGCAACAGAGAGATGTTGAAAGGCTTTGATCATTCAAAGGCTTAAACCTGACAATACTTAATGCTGATGGACAGATATGAAATGAGGATGATAAAAGAACGAGATGCTAAGCAATAGCATTCAGCTTCATGAAGAATGAAAAGTGAAAAGGGACAAAAGAGTCAAAGAATCAAGCAAAACTAATCCTGTCTGGTATAAACACCTGATGGAAATGGGCTCTGTAGAGGAAAAGACAGCATGGAGAAAAAAGATCCTAACCCAAAACCCTCAGCATTTGCGTCATACATCATCAAGAGATTGCAGGGAACAACCCAGTGGGAGAAAAACTGCTCCTGAAGGTGCAGCCAGATCATGGCAAAGCAACGGAGTTGCTTCTCATGTTCCCTGCCTAAAGAACACTGAAACGTTTTATTGCTCTTCTCAACCACACACCAAAAAAGCAGCCATGGAAACCACCCCTGGAGATGCAATATTGTTACTGCCTTGCATTTGCTTTCACGTTATTTCTATAACTGTAAAATTTGTCACACTGGTAAGTCAGAGAAATTGTCAGATCCATAGGAGCAGGATTTGTTGAAAATAAGGATTTTCTGAAGGACAGGCATGTGGGGTTTGGGGGTTTTCTGCAATTCAGTGGGGGTTTTCTTCCTAAAGATTTGGAGAAAAAATTCAAACCAGAAATTTTGACTGGTTTTCAGTTTTCTTGCAAGAAATAATTCTTCCTTCATGCCCAGGTGACTCCCATGGTCACATTCTTGGAGCATTGCAATATCCTCTACTGCTAGTTTAAAATTTGCTATTTTACCAGTATTTCTGACAGTAGACTCATTACTTTGAATATTCATAACGGGAAAAAAAACAAAGGAGTGCAAACAAATGCAAAAATATTCAATCTTTAAAATGTAACCAGAATTTCAGAAACTGGAATGCATCCATGAGCTACATTTAACAAGGAATGCCAACATCTTGCAGAGGCAACACATGTTAATGGTATAAAACTGTTATCTTGTGTCATGCATAATATCTGATGACATCTCTACACACAACTTGATGAAAAATCACTTTACCTGAATTGCATAAAAATTAAAGAGGAAAACCATCTGTATTGCAGCTTGTAATGTACAATTTTCCATATAATCACAGAGTAAGTCTGTCTCTGATTTTGGAAATTAGACTGCTTCAGAATAAGACAAATAATTGTTTCATCACTCTAAAGATGACACTCTTAATTGACAAGATCTAGTTCTGCCTAATAATCAAAATGCATTTTCCTACTGACAGGAGCATGCATTACTGCTCCCATTGTGGCTTGAAAGGTTAAGACTATTTTAACAAAGTTCAAAACAAAGTTCAAAAGAATTAGTCTGTCTTTAATTTTGAAGTGTGAACATAACAATCAGAGACCTGAAGCTTAATTACTGGCTTGTTTGCTCAGAAGCTGAGCTAAAACTCTCTGAAGGCTGCTCTCAGCCACAGAGCTGGGCTATCCCTGCCAGGGGGGTTCTCCTGCTCCAAAGTTCAACACCCTCTGCTTAATTTAGCCTTTGTCTCACCAAATTTGTGCCGGGAGCAGTTGCAGACAAGAAGCCTTCCTTAATGGCTGCTCTGAAATCTCATGATTTCAAGAAGTCAAATTTTGTTTTGTTTAACTCTTTTAAATCTAATCTGTACTTCACCACAGAAATGATAGATTTTAAGAGGCCACATGCTATGGTCACAACCCAAGCCTTCCCTTTCAGGTGTGAAACTCAAGCCCTTTTACTGCTTAAAGCAAACTCATTGGAGCCAGAAGTGCTTTGACAAACATTTTTATTGCTGTTGTTTTGTTCAGAACTTTTCATTTCACTAAGGTTAATTAAAAAAAATCAGATGGAGAAAAAATTGCTGCAGTTTGGCAACAATAGAGGGTTACTCATTTTTGTAGGTAAGAAAAAGACAGAGTACTGTCAGACAAAAATATGCTCCATAGCAGAAATAATAATATTAAATAGACTGTTATGAAGTCATTTTGAGGGGGGAGTCACATATCTTTTGCCATTTTGACATTTACTTAGCAGCATTTGGGAAACATTTATCCCTACATAAAAGCTCTGATATTCTACTTGTTAATTTCCCTAGCTGTTTTCTGGAAAAGTAAAAGCCCTGAGCTGAAATATTAATATCACTTAAATCCCACCAACAAGAGCAATGTGTAAGCAACATTTTCCCATCCATGCACAGAGACACATACACCACAAAGAAGGCATGGATTCCTTCCTACAAATGAATGCTTTAATAAACAGCCCTTTTGGGATGCTGACAGGGATCTCTGTCTAACCACAGGCTGTAAAAGGCTCACAAGGAACCATAGCTTTGGAAAATATGTGAGACTACTCTTAATTTATATATGATTTCATAAAAAATTAATTCATTTTTGCATGTTGACTCATTTCAATCCCTCTGATTACCTTCCCAAGGGCTCAGCTAATTTTCATGTTAATAACCATACTACAAGGGCTGAGGGTAGAAAATCCCCTTTGTAACCTGGCCATGGAACAATGTGTTTATAGGAAAACTAAGTGAGGCTGATAGAGTTGTTAAAAGATCAAAAGAATTTTTGGGCAGAGTGCCTCAAAATTAAATTGTTATGGCTGCACCAGCTCTTAGAAACATCAGCTCTTTCTGGCAATGCTGTTACAAAATTCCTAATACCACCAGCATGCCTATTAACTTTGGCTTCCAATGGGTAAATTTCCCTCCCCAACATTTGTATGAGCAGCTCTCAGGCCAGCTTGCAGAATTAAGCAGAAAACCCTCTGGTCACTTTTCAGACAAAATGGATTATTGTACCAGTCACTGCCAATGTATTTTAACTTGTTAGAATCGCTGCTCCCATAGAGAGGGGAGGTTTTCTTGCATCAGGTTTTCAAGACTGAGCTTTACAACTAGGAAAAATATATTTGAGGATAAACTAATATCTAGATTTGTTATGATGAAATACACACTCAAAAGAGAGAATAACAAATGTGCTTCAAAATTTTTTAAGAGAGTGGAATTTCCCTGTGTTCTCCAGCACCTCAGCTGCCTTCTGAGTTCAGTTCAATAGTCCCTGAAGCAAGTGGGCTGGACAGCTGCTCCTTTTAACTTCCAACTTCCCCTTCTCTATTTTCCAGTTCAGTTTATCTGCCTGTCCTTCCCTGCCATTTGGTACTGAGGAAACAGAGGCTTTGCAGAAGACTTCTTACTCCCCATCCCATATTATTTTTCTTTTGCATGCCTTTTTTCATGTAGACTTAAAGCTGCCTTCTCTGGCTTCTGGCCACCTGATGATACAACACTGTGAGGCTGCACAAATTGCATCTCTTGGGAAGTCGGAGTGGAATGTCTGGAGTGATCACATTTAGTCTCTTAGGTTGCTCATTTACAGCTTGTCTTGACATGCAAGCAGTAAAAAACTTGTGAAAGTGTGGCACAGATCCTACCTTACATCTCACCAAATTCTGAAGAATTTACAATTTACAATTTATATTTTCATTCTCTGATGATTCATTTCCCAGGTGAAACAGGAAAACAGCTTTTTACATTATCTTCCTCTGCTTATTTACAAAGATGGACAATGTTTCCACAGGAAAACTCATCACTGCTCTGGGCTCAGATGATCAGTTTTCCCCTCGCTGCTGCCTGTGCACTGTAACACATGCACTCAAGAACAGTAACATGTGACCTGTGAGGACAGCAGGTGTCTGTCTTACTCCCAGACATCAGTCCTGCCTGTCTTGCCTTAGTAGCTCTTATGCCCTTCCCTCTCTCCATAGATAGTGATTTTGTATCACTGCACATAGAGGCCACACATGCATGTATGCCCATTTAAGTTCAACAACCTGAAAAAAAGCTGTGTACAATAAAGCCTTAACTATACTAGATTTTATTCCCTGCTCTCTCTCTCTTTCCCATTAAAAACAGTACAGTAATACTATTATTAGCATTAGTAGTGTATTTTATTTTATTTTCTTTCAAACATTGAACTGTTCTTATATCAACCCAAGGGTTTCTACTTTTTTTCCCAATTTTCCTCCACATCCCACCAAGGGGGTGGGGAATTGAATAAGCAATGGCATTGTACTTAGTTAACATCTAGGGTTAAACTGCAACACCCTTTAATTACTTATTTAAGAAGTAATTCTTGTAAGTAAGCCTTGTGAGGATATATTGGAATTTTTCAGCACCTTTTTGGCATGTTAATTTTTATCATAATTATGCACTTGAAAATTAAATGATAGTTCCATTGCATCTGAAGCCATTCTGTGTGCAGAGGCTCAGGTTCTTACCCCAGCTTGTGATCTTACACAAATAAACCCAAACTTGAGCCAATATCCACTTTGCCTGAAAAAATGCAGTAATATCAAAACTTTCAGGCAACTGCAAGTTGTTCTCATACCAGTGTGTGGGCCAGATGAACACAAGGTACTCAAGGTTAGCCAAGAAAATTACACAGTGATTGAATGGAGAGAAGCGTGAGAGGTCACACTAGTAATAAGTCATCATTTATAGGTACTGTGGGTCATTAGCAAGGATTGTGTTGACTTCTCCTTAACAATAAATTTCTTAGTCTAGATGTATGTCCTACAAGGCATGGCACCGCACTCAAAACAGCTCAAGAGAAAGATGTCTGAGTTATACAAGAGACCAGAAATTATCACAAATAATTCTTCTTCATATGATAGAAAGTATCACAAATATTTCCTCTTACCTCCAAATTCAAGTAAGAGATTCATGTAACTTAGAAAACTGCCAGAATATTTTTTAAACCCAGACTCCTGACTCATAGGCTTTTTTTAACTGCTGCAAGAGTGAAAAGAAGGCAGTTAATTGTGTTGGGCCAAGGAATGTTGAAAAGGCAACGGGCTCTATAAGGAAACTGAAAGCAAATTCTTGTCAAGCCAGGCAGCTCTCCTCTGGGTCCCCCAGCAGCCAGCCTGCCACAGTTTCCTCACATACCATAACTTCAAAACTTCTCACCCTGCTCCTGCCAGGCTGTACATGGGGCATGGTACTAAATTTCCCTGATGATGCCAGCTGGCTACCCATTGGTTATACACTGATCATTAATGCAAAGCAGCAGCCAAAGCTACATGAAACCACAATTACTTTTATTCCTATATCCAGTATTTGGCTTCTAGTTTTATTTCAATGAAATACATTTTCCAGCTGTACAGAGTTGCTGCAAAGAATGCAGTTAATGTCTTTCACTAGGCTTGAGAATCCTGACCCACTGACATCATTGGATAATCTCTCACCAACATCAGTAAGATCATAATTTCCTCCTTCACCACTTATGTACTACATTAAAAAGCACAGATGCCTTCAGTAAAATTTAAAAGTAGGAAGGGCTCTCGGGAACCACCTGCCACATACCTCCACAATGCCCAATGCCACCATGGTTGAAACATCACATATTTCTTTTCATTGTAATCTGTGTATTTGTAAATGAATACGCACATACAGATTGCCTGTCTGGGATAGAAAAGGTGTGATTCTGTTTGTAAAGTCATCACACAGTCAGTGTGTGAAACTTTTTCTTCATAAAGTTTTGACTAGGTTTAGCAAAATATCCCAGGATAAAAGAACTATAAAAATGCAAATTTTAATTTGCTGTTGCAAAATTCATGAGTGGCCATTTTTAAGGGGATATCTCCAAATGCCATATTCAATTGTTAAAAATTAGATTTACAGCTGTCTATATCCTTGGTACAAGGGAGTGCAAACATAAAGGGAAATTGGCAAGCCTGCAGGTGCATTGCCCTTGTCTGTCCTTCCCTAGAAGAATTAGGCTAAGACATTCCAATACTTAAAGGAGGTTTAAGGGACATTTAATGGCTGAGTTAGAATTCTCTGCATCATAGTTCTGCAATGGAAGACCACATCAAATCACAGCAAAATGTAAATACTTCTATAGAGGATCAGTGAAATAAGCCAGGAATCACTGTCCCATTAGTGCACAAGCCAAGGTGCTGCTGCTTTCACAAGGAGACACTGCAAAATATACATTTAGAATATTTTTAAACAATCTACCAAGGAGGGAGCTCTGAAGCAATAAAGTCATTTTATCTTTTCAGTTATCATTTTCCTGGTGTTTCAGAAATGATGTGTTAAAATTAACTAGGCAAAAATGGAATTGAATAAATGATTCTTAGTAAAAATCACTATCATTTGAAGGAAGATAATATTAAAGGTGTTTACTGTTCAACAGCTGATAGAAAAGTTTTCAAGAACAGCAGAATAGAACGAGTATATGTGTGGCAGATATGAAGTTGGGCCTCCACATAGAACCAAGCTAAGAAACAAAACACTTTCCTGGGAAAAGGCAAGAAATTTTTCCTTAATGCCAAAACCAAATCATGAGTGGCCAACAAATCATAAGTAAACCAACAAAATGTTTATAGTAGAACTAGATCTAAGTTTTAGACAACAGATGTGCAACTCAAAGATGTTCTTAGCGAGTAAAACTCCACTTCAAACACTCCACTCTAAAAACACTTTGGAAAGCTAAAAGGAGAGTTGTTTGTATCATCCACAGTGTGGCAGGAACATAATTTTTCTCCAGGTTATAGCAGAAATATATTTCCTATGGCAAATAAATTTCTGACTTATAGTATTAAGACTACGTTTTCAAAAATGACCAGCCATTTTAAGTCCTCAGCTTCTGATATCTCAAAATAGCATGAACTTCAGAAATGTGGGTACTTAAATCTCTATAGAATTGGCTCCCCCAATGCATCCAAAATAGACATTTCAAAATGGCATTTTTTTAGATTTAAATTGAGGAAGTTCATTAAGGTTTCAGACTAAAATGCCCATTTTTTTCCAGAGAAGATTCAAAAGTACGGGTAGCCACAGAACAAGATTCACATTTCTTAGAGTCATCCAGACTCATGTGACAGGATCAGTTCTAAGTACCAGGAGAAAATTTAATCTTCAAACACTTTTCATTCATGGCTTCTAGCTTTGAGGAAGAATATTTAAATTTGAAATCTGGAGTTGTTAATAATTTTTAGTAATTTATTTACTGTATTTTCAGCTTTCTGTTTCCAGTGTGGTTAAGTGATCATATCATGTCAAAAATTCCTCCCACAGGAGGTAAGTAGTAGCATTTACTTGACTAAACTGAATTTTATTTAACTGAATCATACTGTGTTTAAATTAAATGCATTGCAAATGAACCAGAACATACATGCACTGCTTTGCACATCTGAAAAGATTTCTAGGCAATTACTGTTTTTTTAAGCCTGATATTACAGTTCTTTCCTCATTACTGTCTTCGGCTCCAATCTGACTCCTTTAAAAAGCACAGCTAGTGCTTCCGTGGACTGGAGCTCTAATTTATAGGTAGGCAGAGAAAAAACAATGCAGCTTTCTAAACATTGATTTAGACTTCTTATTTATATGAATTCTTTTATATGAAATTTATATATTCTTCTTTTGAAATACTCGCCACCTTCTTTTAAAATACTAACTTCAGACACTAATTTTATTGTAAATGATAGAATTTTCTCTAGAAATACCCCATATAATTCAATTTTTTTTTCCAAGCTTCTAAATATATTTTAAGTAATTGGAATAATTTTATATTCAAGAATATTCATAAATTCTGCATTCCTTCACTTTGGGATTCAAAACATTGAAGAGGCCTGCAAGTCCTCTTGAGTCCATAAGAACAGTCCATAATTTTGAAACTGGTAGAAAGACTTTTCTTCATCTGGAGTCAATAGATTTAAAAGACTGAAGCCATACAATTTATTACTAAAGATCAAAAAAAAAATTCAGAGACAAAAGGTTGTTTGGAGCTTATTTTATGCTGGATGAAGTATTTGACTGTCCTGGAATCTTCAGTTAATATATTTAAATTTCAGTTGCAAGGTAAAAATAAATTTCACTCTCATTCCCAATATAAAGTTCAAGGGGAAAAGAAATCACTATCTTTCAGATCTAAAATAATTATTTTATGGGTGAAGTCTTACAGAAAAAAACATTTATGACAGTCTCACAAGTGTTTTATTTTTCTATTTCAAATGTATCCATGTGGTTTGCAGGATAACTGACTTTGCTGGGAAAATAGTGGGCATTTTTCATCCTTTAACTGTTTTTATTTGCTCCTGCATTTTTCCCCTGAAAAATTATTTCTCTGTTTATCCTCTGAAATGTCTCTCTAGTGATGTCTTGAAAATGAGCATCTTATCCATGATGCATTCTATTGATATGCTCTCAAATAGGAAAGAAAAAGGGAATAAAAGATCTCACATCAAGGCTCACCTGCCTACAATTCATTGTGCTGTTTTCAGTGGCCCCCACCTTCCACAGGGCCGTGACTGGCATATCTCATAGATAATGTAGACTGGGGATGCACTACTGGAGCATCATTCACATGGACCCCTCAAAGGCAGTGAGCAATGCATGTTGTACCAGAAGAATATTACAGAAGCCAGGAAGACCATGGCCGTTGTGAGCTGGTGTCCATGATCCAGTCACTGAGAGATGCCTCTGTCCAAATTAAGGTGCATATACCAAAGTCAGTGGTATGGACTTTATTTAGTAATGAATGTTAGGTAGACAGATAAAAAGAAATAGAAAAGAGAGGGTCAGGCAGGTGGGGGAGGAGAGAGAGAGCATGATCAAGCAGAAGATAGTCACCACCCATGGATTCAGCAGCATCCTGTTGGTCCTTCTTCACCCTGGGTTTCTTGGTGGGGGAGGTCCTGAGACCATTCCAAATTGCATTGTTTATACATTCTAGCAAACAAAGGAATTAATTCTTATTGGCTACATAGTTCTGTTATGCTGTTGGTTAAATGATTCCCTTGCCTCTAATGCTAATTAGTCCCATGCTGTCTTTCTCTTCTGAGTCAGTGAATTTCTTGGGTTGATGGCCTGTGAGTTGGTGATTGCAATCTCTCCCTGTCAGAATTACCTTTTACTTAGTCTGAGCTGATTTCAGCACAGTTGCTGAGCTGGCTTTCCTTGTGGCCCATGAATTCTGCAACAAATTCTTCTCCCCCAGCTTTGCTAAACTCACCCTAGGTCTGAGATAACACCCAGACAATAGCACCACCTTTACCTTATCTCAAGTTCCTGCTGTGCTGGTTTAATTTACAGTCCAAGTTCCAGGTATCCACAGAGGCATATTGCATGGCGACTCCAGTGGCTAGTGGTGGTCACAGGTGCCATCTGACCTGTAACTTTGGCAGGTGATGTGCTCATGAGCTTCTTTACACGGTTTGCCAAAGTGGGAATTTTTGTCTGGATGTGTTAACCAGGATGTACTACCCCAGATCTTGCCTCTGCCAGGCTTGGAGTTGGTGCCATCCTGCTGCTCTGCTCTGTGCTGATCTCATGGTAAAGTCCTTCTGTGGCCTTAACAGTGTTTGAGACAGGCAGCTGTGATCTCAAAGTCCTTACAGCTGGTTTAATGACCTACTCTGACAGTTTCACAAAGAATTTACCTTCCAGATTGCAGCACGCAATTAGATACTAATGCACATATTTTAACATACTAAACTGTTGTCTTCAGCACATGGAAATTGTTTTATTTTTTAAGAGGAAACCATGATAGTACACATACAGTTTGACGTATATCCTTGCAATTGGCACCTGTTTGGGGAGAATTCTTTCTTCCCCACTGTTTTTCTGCAAATAAAACATTCTGAGTAACTGAAATTTGAGGCCAGCATGCCGAACCCAAATACCTCAGATATTTTTCAGCTTCCTCTATGAAAAGCAATATTCATGTAACTTTAGAAAAATGCCAGAATATTTTTAAACCCCGACTTCTGACTCATTCTCTCTTCTTGTTGTTGGATATATGGGATTTGGTGGGGAACATGTACTCAATAATGTTATTCTTGCAATAAATACACCACACTGAAGAAACAAACGTGATCATAATTATGTTGAAAATTAGGTCTAAAGATCAGTCAGAAAGCTCAGGGGAAACCCTGACACAGGTTGATTTCCATGCTGTCTCCCAGGAAGATAGCTCAACCTTCACTGATTTGTACGTGACACGTTTGTAGTGTGAATTATATCAATTGAGAGTCCTACTGAGGCATTCATCATTGTCCTGAATTTGTCTTAAAATGCAGGCCTATTGCATTTAAGTGACAGGGATGTTGTTTCTATATACAACTAATTTATATTATTATGAAGTCCCTCTGTATCTTATCCTTTCACCAGTCATTGGACAGATCACTTGCTACAAAATCATTTTTCCCGTCAATCATTTTTCTACCAGGTCAAAGATACAGGCACAAGTTTTACAATTTTCAGGAACGTGTTACAAAAATATGTTAATAGGAGACAAACAACCCCTGTTATCATATTGCTCAATCCTAACCCTTGACTTTTACCAGCTAAGTTGCAACATTAAGTCAAGATTTCACCAGTGGTTCTTATTCCTAAAACTAGAAATGTTCCCACTTCCCAAATGGCCAAATGTTAGGATTGGACAGATTATTGATGTAGTAATTTCTCTCTCTTTTACTAATAAATGTATAAAATAATCTGCTATAGTGCCAGGAAATTTCATTCCTGAGTGTTATTACCTCTTTCTAAATGGAGCTAAGGGAAAAAAAACAAACAAACAAAAGTCAAATCATAAACAAAACAATTTGTTCAGTTGCCTTTTAATTTCAAGTATGAAGAAAAGAGTATATCACCTTCAGCCCTGTCAAGTCCCTGACAATGTTGGAATTATCTTTTTACCATGTCTTTATATAAAAACTAATAAGATTGTCTTCGATTTTTTGAGGCTGAATTTGATACAAATACACAGAGAGATAAAAGCAAGAGAAAATGGAAAAAAAAATCAAAACAGTCTCTCCATCCCCATACATTTTTTCACCATGAAAACTTTAATATTTTTTATATTCATTTTTATGTATTCTCTTTCCTGGAAGTGGAATTTTAAGATGGATGTCTTAAATTTTAAGATGGATCTCTTAAAATTATCCATCTTAAAATTCACATAAAACAAAAAGGAAAAACAAACACCATAGCACTCCCCCTCTACAAGGTGAGTAAAACACATCTTCAGAATAATTTTGGCAGCATTCCCTGGATTTAGTTCCCCATATGCCAATATGGGATTGCCAATATACATTACACAAATGTCTCTCTGTCATATCAATTCCCACTTATTCATTTGTGAAATGGTTTTATGTCAGTGAACAAGACAGGACTGTAAAAACAAGCCAAGTTTGCATGGGCATTCCCTAGCTCTGTCTTAGTGTAGTCCTCCAGTAAGTTTGTCCATCCTCCCCCATCCTCAGCAGCTTTAGCTCACAAAAGAATTCTCACAGAGTGCTAAAACCCATAACAGAAATCCCACCAAGTGGCCAAAACCTAACTACCAAGAAAAGGCCATTTCCCCCTTCTGTCTCGCAATTCTGCTCAGGGAACACAGACATAACAAATCCTGAGAGGCAAATTGAGGAGCTCTCACTATACACACGAAAAAAACTTTCTCTAGCAATACTTCTGTCTTCTCACATATAGAGAGGAATACATCTTCCTCTCCTATGGATCCACTGTCCACCAGGAGCTCTGGATGACCATGATTTCCTTCCCCCACTCCCTGGGAAATGGAAACCCTAACCTTCTTTACTCAAGGGAGTTTTTCCCAAATTTCTCTGTATCCCAAAACCAGTGGGAAGAAGGCAGGGAGCAGCCCAAACAGGAGCCCTTTTCTGCTGCAGTCCATAAGGACAGTCTGCAGCAGGGTGTGGTGAGCATCCCTCTCTGCACATATGAAGCAGAGCTTCCTCCTGGACTTGGCCAGACCTAACAGGACCTGGGACTTGTTCCTCAGTGAAGCACACCACAGACAAGGGCAGCTGCTGATGAATGACACCACCAAGTGTTTTGACACTATGTTGGACACAAAGCTGTCCTCTTAGCCATCTCTCCAGATCTTAAGTCCTGGTTAAAATAGAAGCAGAAAGCCTACTTTGAGCCAGTAGGAAAAAAAATTACCTACTTGCTGGAGAGTCATGCAACATGACAAGTTTCCTAAACTTCCTTCAAGTAGGATATTCAGTGAGTTTTTCAGAATGTGTTTCATCACATTTAAACCCTCAAAGTGTTCAGAATAAGGCAGTTTCTGATGCTCACCCTTATGCTACTCCTACTAGACCAGATCAAATGTTTTGACCAACTTGTTCATTCAGAAACATCAGCACAAAAAATGTCAACAATGAAAATCAAAACACTGTAGAAAAAGCTACTTCATAAGTACATCACAGCTGAGGCCCTGGGTTTCTTTATAGCAAGGTTGACCTAAAATCTCACTTTGGGCTTTCCAATGAAGAAAATTCAAAGGCACCTTCAGTTAATTTTGAAGTTAAACTGTTACTGAATAAAATAAAAATGAATAATGCAATCACTACAGCATCTTCTCTGATATTTAATTTGATATTTATATCAATTATTTTATACTGCTACTACATTTTTTAATGTTCCATAATACTGTGAAATTTTATGTCAAACTATGGAATTTATCAGAGAGAGAAAAAAGGTAATTTTGAGAATGAGATTGAGGAGAAGTGCAACTTTTATGGCTATAAAAAACCATTTAGATCTGTGGAATTGTTCATATTATATCAACTCTTAAAAACATCAATACTGCTGTAGAAATTAACATTATTAAATTTCAGAACCAACTTCTCCCCTCCTGGTGAATGGAGCAATTCATCCCTTTCCCAGTGCCAGTGGTTTAGGTTGCATTTCTTGAAACAGTCACAGCTTTTCCTAACTTGGTTCTTGATTTTAAGTGGGTAAATCACCTGCTTAAAAACCCTGGGTGGAAGCATTAGGGAGCTTTCACAGATGACAATGCTGGTTTGAGCACTGCTCATTTTTATAGGAAAAAATTAGGAGTAAGGGCCACAGAGAAACAAAAGCTTAGCCTCAGAAGAAAAGTACTGCAGCAAGAGAGGACATTGGTGGCCAAATTCTCACAGAAGCACAAAAGAATTGAGGTTAGTGTTTATAATGATATCAGCATTTAAAAATAAAATTCAGAATGCTCAGAAACAGCATTCCTACCAGCAGAATAAAAGTTAGCCCACTTCTTAGGTATTATTTGTCAAAAACATTACTGTGTCAAGAGAGCAGTAATACCTATCACACATGAGCCAGAATCTTTAAATGAGATTGATTCTATTAACTCTACTAATATTTGCTTTAATAATGGCAAACAAAGGAAATATTTTCATCTTGTTGATGGGCTAGTTGTGTAACAATTTCTGTCCAGCACTCATATAATGACATGAGACAGCAATAAGAATGTAGTCAGGTAAAAAGAAATTTGGCATTTGAAACCATTTTAACTTTAGTCTTCAGCGACAAATATTTTGTCACTCGTGTTTGGTGCTGAGGAGGAATTATTTTCCATCTGTCTGGAGGTTTGCAAGCTGAGCATGGCTGTTTTGCTGTCTGTCACATCAAACCTCCAGGCTGGCAGGTAGTACTTATAAATATACAGTGCACCAGGGATTGCTGGAGCAAATATTTTATGTGTCTCTCTCACTCTCTGAGCTCTTTCACTTACTTTCAGGACTCAGGACTGCTGCAGAGGGAGTTTATCTGTGCCTTCTTTCTGGCCTTTTTTGTTACAACATTGACTGGGCTACAAAGGGGCAACTTGCCTGTGGCCACCATTCAACTAGGAAATAAAAGGTCAGACCTGGTGCATTCTGCAGAGTTCAAAGGATTTCTCTCTCCATTAAGTAGAATCCAGCTGCAAGAGCTTGTTTCTGTCAGACATTCCCAAGTGGAAATAGCTGCTTGTAAGCAAGAAAAGAATCAACAATAAAAGAAAAATAAACTCTTGTTCTCTTTTACGTTGACTATCTTTTTGTCCTAATAACCATACTAAAATATGTTCAATATAATAAATATCACAATATTCCATACAGGAGTGATCATCTACAAAGACAGCTGTAATTTGTTTAAGACATAAATTTGTTAACAGTCTTACTTATGTTTCCACGCCTGATGCATATGTGACTTCACATGCTAATTTGCTGGCAGAGCTTCCCATTTCTGCTTTGCAGGATCTATGCTGTACAGCACATATAATACCTTAGGGAGAGGGAAAGAGAAAGGGAAGAAGCAGCACTTAAGCGTCTAAAGAACATTTTGTTGCTGATTCTCTTCTACTGTACAAGAAAGCATCTCACATCTCAGGGTTTGTGCATAACCTCTATGCAAGATCCCACTCCTCCCCTCAATGCCTCTGGTTTGTGTTTGTGGAAATCATCATGAGCAGAGAGTAACCCACATGGTATTTGACTTCTGGCACTGGTTGGCATTTTCTTCTTCAGTAAAAGGGAAAGCATACTACTGAAAAATAGTGGTCACAAATACCTGGACATAAGGGCAAGTTTCTTTTGATGCAGAGACTAGCCCATACCCTTAAAAGTGAGGGATTTTATAGAATTTCCAAAGCCTTGGCTGTAGTTCCTAAACAAGAAAATTGCTTTAAAATATTTCATTTATCTTTCTTTCTGTCTTTATCAATTGCCAGACTCCTCTACTTGAATTCATAAAAATGTTAAAGTCCATGCAGTAAGATTTCACTTAGAGGAAAAAGCCTGGAAAAGGAAGAGGTAACATGTCTAAGATTGCCATTAGATTTTCTTCTTTTGATTAGCCTGTATGATTTATGACAGATAATTTGTCTCATAGAAATAAATTAAACAATTCTTAAGAAGAATAGAAAAACAAATTCAAATAAGAGAGACAGCAAGTAAAGGCAACAGAGATAACATCTTGATTGCTAGGGTGTGAATTTAAATTTTTCATTTTCCAACTCTTTTACATTTGTTTTTAGTGGTAGTACTGTGTTGTATAGGAATTGCATACATGGCAACAGCTAAGTTAAGTCTTCCATGATATTTTAATGATGCTGAAAGTTTGGATCATCATTATGCATGCAGCACTCGCTGCAGACTATGCTTGAGTCACAGTTCTAACATAAGGAATGGCTCACTTTGTTAGTGGCACTAGTGGTTTATTCATTCCTACTATTCTCTGAGCACTTTTACATTCTTTGAACTTTCTTTCAAGCCAAGATTTTGCACTTTGATCTGGTTTATTTATGTTCCATTCATACTTCACTTCTGCGCAGATCTTCTATTGTACTTGAACTGCAGGGAACATACACTGTATAACATTAGTCTCAATATGGGGAATAGTGATGTGACTGATATAAGATCAGATTGTAGTAGGTGTAAAAAATGGAACTTTAATCACACTTGTGAGAATTCTCACATGAAGGAGTTGATTAATTCAAGTGTCAAGTCTTATGAATGAAGTCTGACAGTGATATACAACCTCAGGAGCAGAAAGTTTCTCCTTTCTAAAAGGAAGAACTTTTGGTTACTTGATATTTTTTTGCTACTTATTACAAATGAAATTCACTTCACACAGGGAAACAGTGGTAGGATTAGCCTTAAATGTGCACTTGTAAAATGTAATTCCTTCATCTGACAGAGACAGTCCCAATAAACACAAAACCAAGGAAAACTTAGTCGCCATCACAGGATAATCTTCCAAGTGCATCAATAATATCTTGAGTATTCAGCTGATAGGGAGCCCTCCAGACATCGAGCAATTTTCAAAAGAAGTGAAAGAGATGCTTTCTGACAGGGTGGTAAAAGTTTACTGGATTCATCACTTTGAACATCTTTAATAAACGTATTGATGATGCCAGTGACTAAACAGTACCAAACCTCCACACGATCTCTGGTAATTTTAAAGTGTTTCTGGTAATTATTTCACAAAGAAATTATTCCTTTGGAATAATCTGAAGGCTATAAATGGACATAAATACAAATGTTAAATTTTCATTCTGGTCAAACAATTCCCTGTTTCGTGGTATAAAATTCCCTGCATTACTAGGCAAATGAAACCACCAATATGATTTGTTTACAAAAAGTTATTGGAGGCTATCAAGCTCTCAAATATTGTTTATATTAAAACAAAGGAAATAAGAAATTAACAAAAATCCAGTGGTCAAAATGTAGAAGTATTGGAGAAACATTGAAATTTGTTTATGACAACTACTCTAGACAGAGTTCTGTGTTTTGCCTAATTTTATGCATCGGCAGCATTCTCCTCAAGTAGCCTGCAACAGAAATTTCCTATAAGCAGCAATTCTTCCATTCCTGACTTCCTTATCCAAAGATTTATTCAGACCAACCTGTTACCATCCTTTAGGAGGTAATATTTATGCAATTTCTCTGGGAGAGCTTTTGAGTCAACGTAAGAGCTCTTGAGTCAACACATGCTAAAATATAAAGAAGAGATTTCAACAAAGAACCTCAACTTTACACAAATTGGAAAACAAAGAACCAAAACAGTAAAAATATTGCCTCCTATTTGCTGTCTTCTGAAACTGGCTTTGCCTGTTCAAGAGTACCCTGACAACAAGCAGCTGAGCTCATGCAGATGTTCACTGCTCCCAAAATGTTATGACTGCCAGCCCAGTCCTCATGAGACAGTGAATGATAATGAACCCACTCAAGATGAAATAGCAAGAAAATTCCAATCACATCTATTTCCTTAAGGAGGCACCTAAGTGACAGAAAGCAGGACATGTCCGAGTCTTCTGACCTTGCTAAAAGAAACTCATTCCTTCCTTCTGATTGCAGTGCTGAATTTTAGGCTCCCCTAAATTTTCCAGGTATTGAAAATACTAACTCTCTACTTAAAGCAGCTACTCAGGGAAAACTTATAAGTCTCAATAAAGTCAACAAGTCTAATTTTAAAAGTAGAGGGCCAGCAAATGTGGCTATACTTATAATACTCAGTGTAAAATAAATACAAGAATGATTGAGTTCCATTCAACTCACTTCAACTTATAAGACCTTTCAAAACAAGGTTCCTAATTTTCTTCAATAATAAAAGTCAGTTTCATACCTCATTTGAACTAAGCATGCCAAAATTTGCACCAAGAATTTACTTTTGCAAAAGTTTTAAGGACACTTCATCAAAACCAGCCCACAGTCTCACAAATACAGTCTTCACCCGTGTGTCAACAAACAAAGGGCTATGTAGCCACATGAGTTTGTTCATTGAGCAGCTGGGCACTAAAAGCACATCTGCATGTTTATGCACATGCATGTGTGCAGTGCAGGCTGGGGAAGGGGTTTTGCATTTCAATCACTGAGCAGGCAAAACAGCAGGAAATATACAAGAAAGTTGAACACCCTTTGAAAATTCAGCCCACATAATTCAATCTATCACCTAAAGATCAAGTTGGTCCCTTCTCTACATAGGTTCTTTGTTCAGTATACCAAATTCCTCTAGTTAAATTCTTAGCCATGGAATAAAAGACAGGACAGGAAGTGCATAATTCACAGCAGGAAGGGCTCAGCTGTCACATGTAATTGGTCTTGGTTTTAAATCTACTCTGCTGAAACCTTTTGGAATGAAGAGCACTTAGACTTATTCCAGAAATAAAAGGCAACTTAAATCTCCGAGCATTTCAGTAGAGAAAAATTAATCTTGATGCAGCAAACTTCAGGGAAATACTTTTCTTCCTAATGAGACCTTATTTGCTGTTCAGTGGGAATGTAGAAAATAATTGCAGCCACACACCACCATCACACACTATATGGTTCAATCTCTATCACCTTTAAAACAACAAAAGGCTGGAGCACCTTCCAGCCTTTTGTTGTTTTATAGGTGTGGTTAATTCTCAGTGTTTCTCTCAGGTAAAGCATTCTCAGGTTTCATGCAGCTGAGAAAGTAAATAATTCTCAATTTTGGTGCAGAAAGGTATTCAAATTAGTAACTTGTTTTAAGGAAAATCAGGAGAGTGAAACACCAATATTACCCTGCTTTTTCTATCATGTGTCAAAAACATCCAGCTATTCCTACAACAGAATTACAGATAATTTTCAAATTCTGCTTTGCTGGAAGATGAATCCCTATTTATGTTAGAACAAATTTAGTGTGTTCAGCATGTTAGCAGGTCATGAAAAAATTGCTTAAACTATGCTTCACAAAACACTGTCAGAGCACTAAAATTAAGAGGTGTAGTGTGTTGACCTTGGCTGGATGCCAGGTGCACACCAAGCTGCTCCATCCTTCCCCCTTCCCAGCTGGAAAATGACTCATAGGTTGAGATAAAGCAGTTTACTAAAGCAAAAGCAAAAATTACCATGAACACAAGCAAACAGCTTAAAAAATGTTTGTTCTCTACTTCCCATCAGCAAGCAATGTCTGGCCACTCCCCAGAAAGCTGCACTTCAGCACATGTAGTGGTTTCTCCAGGGTAACCACTAGATGGGGGGTGAATGCTGGGGAGCCAGCAGAGATGCTGGGCAAGCACTGTTCAGCAGTACCCAAAACACTGGTGTGCCATCAAGACCTTTCTAACTACCAATGGAAAGCACAGCACTGTGAGGGCTGCCATGGGAAAATGAACTCCATCTCAGCCAGACCCAAGACAAGAGGACAATATTTCTTGCTCCTCATTTTTGAGAAGCAAAACACTCTGCAGATCATCACAGCCAACAGGATTTTGGCTATGCATATTATGAACACAAAAAAGCAGCATGCAACCAATACCAATTCAGCATGTATGTCATGTCTAGTAGCCTCTATTGTTCTGAACAGAATATGATCAGAATTTAATTCACCATTAAAATCATGATGGTATTTGAAATGATAAATAAATGCATTGAAAATACAACAATCAAAATGTCAAAGTAAAAAAATATGCATAATAACAGCATTAATAAGCCATAGTCTTTTAAATTGTGCCTATTAACATCTGCAATCTTTTGCTGCCTTTTAGAAGTAGGCTGTTGCATTTAATTTTTAACTTCAGCTTTGCTCCTTCAGTGCTTGTCAAAGATTTGGGACCTCATGTTTTCAGGAAATATTTGTAAAAAGAGACCACGTCCTTTGAAACCCTTTACCTAAATATCATAGTGTGTCTACATCCTCTGCTACAGCGAGCACCACATATTTCAGACAACTTTTTTCCCCAAAAAAATTGGTTTAAAATTTATGATGTTTGAATTTATCTGGACCAATTTAAATCAGGCATGGGGGAATGAGTAATGAGAGGTTATGAAGGGCAAGAGAAGCAGTTAAGTATCACTTTGTTTGTGAAACTCTGCCTCTGTGCAAAAGCGTAATTCCTGCCTTAGTTCCTAAAGGGCCAGAATAACTGTCACACTAGAATTCATGATTTTTCTTTTCCCAGCCCAATTATATTGTTGAAATTAATTCAGCGATTTGCACCAGGAGATTTACCATCTCTTTTATTTGTTTGTTCCTTAGCCAGGCACATACAGAATAGGCCTATTCCAACTCCATGATCTCTGATCCTTATCTAAATCCCCCCTTTAAAGGAGTAGAATTAATAAGAAATAGTGTCTGGGTGGCAGCATTAGAATAAATTGCTTCTCCTTTGTGATGGTGCTTTCCCCAACGAGTATGACTATGAATGTAGGAATGGAGTGGAAAGCTGCTCTGTTCTCTCAGAAGTAAAAATGTGGCTTTATACAAACACGATGCACACTTGTCACATGCTGCTGCCCACTAGCTCTTCACTGCTAAACATTTAAAAGACTCCACCAGGCTGAGTGGATTGGGAACACATCAAAATATCTCACTCTATTTCTTGCTTACTGCAGGTATCCTATACAAAGAGAGAAGATCTAAAGGGAATAGTACTAGCAGCCCACTGCACATAGATATACCTTACCAGTTTTAGCTAAATTTCAACCATGCATAAAGGGAAGTGTGGAGAATGCTAGATACCTAATTCATTATTTTGTTATCTTGTTTAACCTTATTTGGTTACAAGGGCACAGATGGGATACCTGTTAGAGATAGTATAGCAAACTCATGGTTGTGTCTGCACACACCAACTGTGTAGTGATGGTTTGAAGCTCCATCCAAGATCCAAAAGCTTTCAATGTGTATGCTTCAAAGAATTGAATTAAGAAATACAGATCAAAGAGTTTGGAGAGTTGGGAACAGCTCCATCTCAGTAAGCACACAGCTATGGCAATTAGTAGTCATCTTGGTAGGCAAGTAAAATGAGGTCACTGGTGCACAGAGGAATAAGAGTTGGTATAAAGGAAGTGTTCTATAAAAAAGGGTTGAGCCACAGTTCCAAAGAATACTGATAATAAGTTTAAGCTACAAGTCCAGAACATTCCAACATGAAAACAGACATCTGAAGAAGCAAAACAGAGACATCTTTTTATCATGATGTAATGAAATAAAACACTGCTTCCTAACAGTTTTGTCTCTGACAGTTTTACAGTAGATGTTTTAGTTCTTCCATAGTGAAGGGTTGTTTTAAAGAAAAAAATATGTGTTAATACATAGTTTTATAAGAGAAACCCAAGTAAAATATATCTGTATATCTGTCTTATCTATAGAAATTTTTCATTTTTTATGCACCACAAAAGAAGTGCCACGGAAGTTGTCACAGGACTCAGTTTTTAAGGCAACAGCGGAGGAAAACATAGCTAAGGAATATCAGTCTAAGTAGTAGATGTCATCAATCTAATTTTACATCACTGATAAGACTAAGGTTGGCTTATAAAAGCAGTAGTATAATGGAATGCTTCTTCAAATCTGTTGATTTGATTGATCAAGACCGTGTAGTCAGGAACTAGAACGCTACAGAGTTAGCATGCTAACATTAGGTACATTAAACACAGGTTAACCAGTCTTGAAAATGTAACTGTAAATAATAGAACCATCAAGCATTCTTTCATGGGGCCCTGAATCTTTTTAATGTGTTTGTTGATAACCGAGTGAAAAACAAAGAAAAAATGGTACTATAGATGATGGCAAATTTAAAAGAACAATATAAAATTACAGAGTCATAGAATAAGCTGAGTTGGAGGGGACTCACCAGGATCATTGAGTCCAAATTCTGGCCCTGAACAGAATAGTCCCAAAAACCACACCACATGCCTGAGTACATTGTCCAAATATGTCTTAAACTCAGGCTGGTACTGTGATCACTTCCCTGGGGTGAAACCACCCTCTGGGCGAAAAACCTCTTTCTAATATCCAATATAAATCTCCCTCACCTCAATTTCATGTCATTTCCTCTGGTCCTGTCACTGGTCATGAGAGTGAAGAGATCTGTACACACCCCTCCGCTTCCCCTCATGGAGATGTTGAAGACCACAGTGAGGTCTCCCCTCTGTCTCCTCTTCTCCAGGCTGAACAGACACAGTGACCTCAGCTGTTCTTCATAAAGATTCCCTTTGAGTCCCTCCACCATCCTTGTGGCCCTCCTTTGTACATTCTCCAATAACTTAGACCACTAATACTGAACAGACTCGACCAGTATAGACACAAAAAACCACTGTTGAGTCTGATCTCTAGGAAAGAGCCAAGTCTAGGATTTCTGAGAAACTCTCATGAAAAGTAGCAACACTGAACACAGCAGAGGGGAAATCATAACAGACAATCAACTACATATGTCTTTCAAGTGCACTTAAGTGGGATCTCTATCAGAATAGCTCGCCCAATTCTAAATTCTCATCTAAAGGATTATGTTAAGAAACTGAGAAGATGGTGGCAAGTGGTAAGAGCAAGAAAATGACTACCAGAGATTTTCCTAAGGAGTATATTGAGTACAAAGGCACAACACGGTACCACCAAACCAGAGTTATACATCTGCAAGTAATTCACAGGGCGGTTAATTATTATAGATCAAAGTACAACAAAATCTAACGACCAGCACAGCAAGGTTCATTAACCTAAAGTCAAAACAACAGGTTTTTTCTTAAAAAAGGTGAAGATAATTTTTCATCACCTCTCTTACTTTGTAGCAAATTGGGTGGTATATCATTGTGATTTGTAAATTAATAGTGGCTATTTTTCCCCTCTAAAAAAACTTTCAAGCAAGAATTACCTCAAGAAAGTTTTCTAGGTTATGTAGAAAGTCAGGGTTGACTTTCAAAAAAGATTGATCCTGGTCCTATAATCTGATCAATTCAAGTATGAAGTGATCAGCATTCATAACTGAAATTAGCATGGCAATAATCTTAATCAGACTGAAAAACTCAGTCCCCAAATGCACTGGTTCATAGAACTTGAAACATATCCTCAACTTCCCTGATATATATGTACTTTTTAAATATTTTTGGTACAAAAGATCTGGCCTGAAAGTTATTCACTAGGGCATTTCAACCCATTTATTTGCACTTTGATTTTTAAGTGATCAGTGAAAAGAACATATCTGTCAGACTTGATAGACAAAATGTACATTGAGGAGTTTACACCCACCTTAACTTGATTTTCTACCCTAAAGCAACAAATATTTTCATGAGCAGCAGAATTACTCATGAGCTGTTTCCTACAGATTTCTTAGCTTGGTCATTGTGCCCAGCTCCCTTCCTGAATTGCTTCAGTTTAATCCACAGTGCTGGAGGCAATGCATTACAGAAGACAAGAGGAAGCCTAGATGTGTACTGATGGGCCCAGTGACTGGCTGGCTGGCCAGCACATAAATGCCAAACCGCACAGCAGCCAAGGCTGGCACTTTCCCTCAGTGTGAACATTAATTGCATCTCTCTCTTCTCCTCAGATTCTGCTTTTGACAAAGATTTTAAGAACATTGTTCTAGCTGATATTTTTCCATCCACTTTTAAGTTTAGTTGCAGTTGGCCAGACAGTTTAAAAGTCACTACATAGGACTTGACAGTTGAAGAGAAAGTCGGTGTCATTATATAAGCTTCATTTCCTTAGGAAACCAGTCAAAAAATGTAAATGGGATTCAAGCTTCATAGTGCCCTTTCAATAAAAAGAATGAAGCAAGAATATATGCTTGCTTTCCTGCCAGAGGAAATTGCTAAAACAGGCATTTCTTTTAATTTAAAGAACAGACTGCTATTTGCCCAGATGCTGTCAGAAAAGGCCATTGACCTTCTGGTCCAATAGAAATAAGTAAAAGAAAGTAAATTACTATTTAGTAGAGTGATCTCACAGTATCAATCCTTAACCTTTAATTTCAATTATAAATTAATTATTCTGCAATCAGCTTAGGTTTAATTCATTTGTCCATCTCCTTTTTATCCTGACTTTTTGCTGTCTTTTACAAGAGCTTAATGACATTACCCTTTTTATCCTCATTGCACAATACTTTACCCATGGTAGCCAATCTTGCTGGGAATGTGGTATGTGGAATTCCAATAGTTCTGTCTGTTCCTGCAACTGCCTCCTGGTATCATCAAAAAGGACATTCACTTTAGTCACCATCAAGAACTTCAGGGTATGAACCCACATGGAGAAAACAAATGTGCAGAAGATCCAAGGATATATTGATCAAAGAGAGCATTGAAGCACTGGAAAGGCTGCAGGCAGCATAACAGTACAAGCAAATACGGCATCTGAGAATGCTGACATGGGGCTCTATCATACTGACAGAGCAGTCTTTGCAGGCCACCATTTAAATATGTCTCCTTCATTCTGCACTGCTCACAGGCTCAGCTAAAAGCTGGCATTGTCAAGAACAGTGACCCTAAACACACAACTCACATGGAGAAATGTTTTTGGTTGTTATTCACTGGCATCCAAGTGACAAGCTACACTTCACCACTGCAACAGCAGGGACCAGCAGGATCAGGGCTCCTCCACAAGCAGGATGAGCTGGGAGCCCAAGAGAATCCCAACACAGTGGGAACCTCCCCACCAGGATGTCCTCCCACAGGAGATGAACAGACAGAATAGCAATCAGACCCCCTGAAGCCTCCAAACAAAGTACACTGATGAATGACACCAAAAGTCCAGCCAGGATTCCAGTACAGATCCAGAACTCATCCAGGGGCATGGAGAAAAGGTTGAAGACAGTGTGGCTTTGGAAATAATCCAGTGAAAATAATAAATCCATAAGCCAGGACAGCAGCAGACAGGAGTAGGCACAAGTATATTTCTGATGGAGCTCAGGCCAAGTCGATGTGCTTTCTGGGTCTGAGCTTAAAGGGAGGCCTGGGCCATGGGCAGGGGTAGCAGGGATGGGGGTCCCAGCTGAGACTGCTCAAGTTAATCACAGCTTACAAATGTCTTGCAGGCCCTGACATGCATTTTGCATAAAACAATAATGGTAGAGGGAATTCCTGCCAAAACTGTTAATTTTGCACTAAATTATAGAGGAATTGAAACATTGAATTTTTAACCAATATCTTAAAATTGGAAGTGCATAATAAAAGCATGTTTCCTTCTTGTGAGAGTAAATTCCTGCTGTGAAAATGCTCTTTTAAATAGAAACTCAGTTTTCCACAGGAAGCAATTTTTAATGGAAAACACTCTAATGGAAAAATTTTCTTTAATGGAAAAAAAATCATCTCTTTTCAATGTTGGAGGAAATGAAATCCAATTTTTCTTTTTCTACACTTAATCTTCCTGTTGTGCCATTGTGTTTGAATCTTTAGGACCCGCAGGGCTCATCAGTGTTAGAGTCTTGCAGTGAAGAAGATAAAGTACACATGAAAAGAGGCACTATGGAAAGGAAATCTTTCTCCCAGGAATGTGATTTCTTCCCTCCTACCAGTGAGAGGCAAGATATGCTTCCTTCAGTCTCTGCTGATGAGATGGTACTTTAAGGAGGACTCGTGCAAATGAAATGATGGAGGGGAAGGATTTCCTGTGATTAGATTTATTTAGGTGCTTGGGGCATTCAAAGCTGCTGTTGAGTCAATGAAAAGTTGGATTTCCTAAATCAACAGCAAAAGAGATGTAGCACCACTCTGCTGATAAACACAATTAGACTTGTGTGCAATGCAGTTAGGGCCCCTAGGCTTTCAAGTGATTTTCTTGACATTTGCACTTTATTTGGGTCAGCTCTTAGAGGGTCTACAGCAGCTGCTGTTCCTGCTGATTTCAGTGTGCACTGTGCATGCTCAGTAACCTTCAGAATTTGTCCTTTAATTTACATTTTGAACATAGTTTAGAGTAATTCTGAACAAGACATGTTAGTCTGCTACCCTTTAATTTCCTTATCAGCACGATACAAGCTAAGCAGCTTGCTTTGGCATCAGTGCGTTACAGAGATTTTCCTGCTGTCAGACCCATGATGGTTTGCTGGTTGCAGACACCTGCCTTCAACACAAAGAGTCTGTGCAGACACAAAGACCATCGTCCATCAGTTGCAAATGTTAATTAAAAAGGTAGGTACAGGGACAGCACCTTTAGTTATACTACTGCAGTGCTTCAGTGGCCACATCCTAGTGTTGTGAAATCTTTTTTCAAAGCCTGCAGCCAGCAGTCAGCTGGTTTGAACATCACAGTCTGGTCGCAACAGAATTGCCTACCTAAAACATATTATTCATCTTCATGTGGGATAAGGGATGGTTTGTGATGGCAATCTCTTTAAACCCCAAGACATAAGTTCTGCCTTGAGTCATGCATTTTCATTATAACTGTAGTCAGAAAAAGAAAAAATACTAGACATGAAAAGACAGGTTATTGTCAGGTAGAAATTTCCACCCACAAAAGGAATGCACAATTTTGGGAATTAAAAAAGGATAAATCATAAAATTATCATTATGAACATAGAGGGTTAAGTGGAAATACTAACAATTTTCAACCCAACCTTTCTGGTTAGCCAATCAAAACATTCATTTTTTTAAAATAAAAAGCACTTCTTAATAAAAGACATTCATCATGAGTAAAAGAATGAGTAACAGTACTGATTACATATCACAGAATAGTTTGGGTTGGATGGGACTTTCAAAGGACATCTTGTCCAACCTCCATGCAATGAGCAGGAACATCTTCAACTAGATCAGGTTGCCCAGAGCACTGTCCATACAAAATTTTTTAAGATTATTTATTGATCTTAAATCTTAGAGAAAAAAAAAAGAACAAGATGTTTGCCACCTCAAATGTGCAAAATTCTGTTGTAGTTCTTACAGACATTGAGCAGTGACCCATAGAGTTTTCCTGTATTCCTGTCATATTCATGAACACCTTTTCTCATGCATGCATTTAGGACAAAGATTGATTAAAAATCTCTTTGCAGGCAATAACCAGTATCCATTATTTTGAGCCTTTGGGTGAGCAAGGGGAGCTTGTACCTTCGGACCACATGTTTCTGACTGTGCTGTCAAGGAGCCAAATATTTCAGAAACTATTGAATGTATGTAAAACGTTTGTAAGAGACCATTTTGCTATGTTTAAAACACATTTAATACCATACAGTCCTCCAAAACCTTTCATCTTCATTCAGTTTGATAAACTTTACCTAATTAATCACAGAAATTACCCTACCTTGTTATATGGGAGACAAGCCAACAGGGCTGAGGTTAAAGCACTTTGATGAAAAATTATGATCATTTTCTGTTTACCACTGATTGTTTCATGGATGTAGGCAAGAGCTGAGTTTGCAATTCAAATAGTTCATTCACTTTAAAATGGTTTATAAAAGATAGAATGAAAGGCAACTATCATTACCTATTAGTTTTTTTAATAAGCTTTTGAATTTTAAAAGGCATTTCATGGAAGAAAAAGGCCAACAACAACAAGCATTTATGGGAGAATAAGGATGAGAAGTAAATAAGAAAATGCAGAAATTGACGTTAGTTTAAAAGCACAGCCTTTTTAATTCTACTCCTATGTACTTATTGTTAAAATGGTGGTTTATCACTATAAACTATCAGTGAATTGATACAGTGCAGAATACAAATTGGATGTGGACACTCTGCAGAAAAAAGGCAAACGGGATTGCATGCAATTTACTACTATGCAAGATGATTCACATTTCCTATTTATCTTTCATTTCACATTTAGAGTGCAAAATAAAACCTTAAAAAATTAAACAAGATTTTTCCCTTTTTGAAGCAATAATTTTTAATTATTCTAAAAATAAACAGCAGCCATTAATGGGTTTTATATGTGAAATTGCCACAATTCACCAGATATATAATGAAAGCAGCATTAGAAGCTAATGCAAGAAAATCAAGATAAAACACTGCATTTTTCTGTCATGTGTGTTGGGAAGTGCTGCCTCCACTTTCAGGGTTTTCCAGACACAGGAGAGCCACAGAGGGATGGCATCCCTGCTCCAACCCCTTCTGCTCCTCTCTCTGTCATTATTATCTGGTTGGCCAAACCACTAGTCCTGGAGCTTGAGGTTCACATTTACTTGGATGGAAGATGTGTAAACCACAGTTTGCTCTACCAAAACTAGCAGGTTAATTTGAGCCAAGGACATCAGTAGTTTAAATTCAATTCGAGTTTCATTTTTGGTGGCAAAATCATACTCACAAAGAAAATTTGTGATGCCCTGTTTTAAGAAGCTAATTTACAGAGACACTGACCATCTGTACTTTAGATGCTTTGATCCTTTCATACTCAGAAGCCAGCATCTGATGTTGAACAATAGGAATTAAAGCACACAAAAGTAGAGACGGATTTCAAAAAAGCAGCCAAATCTAAACTCATAGAGCGTAAGAACAAAAATTAACATAAGATTTTCCTAGCAAAACTTAATGATGCTATAAATTGGCAATGAGGACAATACTTGAACATGTGTTATCACTTTTCCAAATGATTAGAGAAGAAGCTACAGTAACCAGCAATTTTTCAAAGCTGTTACTGATTCTGGTGCATGTAGTTACATGGTCATTATAACTCTGGACAGCATAGGTTTTCTTGATCAAATTAAATCATATAAGTCAGATGGAAAGACTCTGTCTTTTCTTATGTTAGTACTTCAGCTAAGGATAAAGAATGGATTTATGCCTCCTGAGCAATGTCTTAGGTGAGGGAATGAGATATTCAAGCCACTCAGAAATAAGCACCTACAAACCTTGTTCTTCTCATATCCTTAAGCAGGGAAAGTCACCGTGATGACTGAGAATGCAATAGTCAGGGCTAGTCCAATGCAAAGGAAGAGTGAAAGACCTGAATATAAAGCAATTTTGGAACAGTAGTGAGCAACTTAATTTTAAATAATTCAGTCAAAACCACAATTAGGAATGAGAATCTCATCGTGAGGGATGTTCACCATGCCATTAAAAGGGACAAAAAACATGTATTTATAAAATTAATGATTAAATCATCCAGCAGAAGAAGTAGGTCCATCTGGGCATATCAGTTACTAGTGATGTTTTTAAATCAAAGATTAATCTCAATTTTTAAAGTACAAAAGCCATTAATTTACATAGATAATAGACCTATACTAGGTGAACAGGCACTCGGAAAACTGAATTAAATTTATGTTGATTCACAATTGACTATAAGCTTGGAAAACATTTGCTTACAGTGTTGCTTACGGTGAAAACCCATAAGGAACAATTCGCTTTAAAAAATTACCCTCAGGAACAGTATGAAATTCCTGCTATTTGATAAAGCACTATCAGGAAAGCATAACAGGAAAGCAGCATTACTTGGATTCAAATCTCCAAGTGAAAAAGTTCTACAGAGCAGCAAAGAATTTATTGTGATATACTCTGAGGTCCTTATACAGCTGCATACCTGAGGAGTTGAGAAATGACCTTAACTACAGGGTCAGATTTACCAGCAGGCTTGAGAGAGAGGTGGGAGGCTTTTAGTTGACACTGTTCACATTTAATGACCCTCCCTTTCCTTGAAACTGGCTGAAGAGGCAAACATGTCAAACATTTTCTCTTGCAGCTGTTGAATACCAAATCTGTTCTCAGTCACTAGAATACTGAAGTATGTTTCTCATTATTCATTGGGTTGTAATTTTTCCTCTTACTCTTTCTGTACCATCTTGCTAAGTGGCGTAACTTTCCATAAGACAAGAAGTTTTTGGCTTGAGTTTGGGACCACAGAGGAAAGATGCTGCCAGCTGTAAGAAATAACTTCACCAAAACAACAATTTATTAGTAGGGGGCATGCCTAGGCCTACACTCCCAGGACCTAGTGTTACTTTCAAGACCCTCTTCCTCACTACCTTGGGGAAATCAGGTTTCTCTGCCAGATATGTATGTTTGGACATCAATATCTGTGATGATAGACTTTTTAATAATATGATTCTGAGACCTTTTGTGCTGCTGTGCTGTTTACTTTTCTACTGGTGTACCCAGCTGCAAACATAAAGCCTCAAAAAATATTTGAAATTTTCTGTTACAGAGGCACAAGAGGATTTCTGTCTTGCCAGCAGTACATGAGACAAGGGTTTCATATCCAGTCCTTGTCACTAATACATAATCATCTGTATATACAGCAAGAGCATTTCATTTAGATCAAGAAGAGCAAGAGCATTTCATTTAGATTCAGGTCCCACTGTGATAAGGGATTGATAAACATGGTCAGGAGAAACATAATTTTCACTGGCTTTAATGGGAGCACCATTTTGTTTATTTGTTTGTTTGTCTTAATATCAGGATATTTAAAGAGATGTCTAAGTATGGATTTAAAAGGCAAACCAAGCTTGATAGATAAATTGTTAATAACTTTTAGTAAAACTTCAGTGTGGGAATTAAAAGAACACTCACAGTGCACTGCTTCCTTTCTCTTCAAATTAAACTGTGTTTGCTAGATAATTCAGTTTCACCGCCCTTGTCCAGCTTTCTTACATTGCTAAAAATCCCTAAGCAAACCCTTTCAGAGGCTCATTGCCATTCTTGCAACCTCATTTAGTTTTTCCTTGAAAGCATTTGAGATACACACTTCTACAAACAGTCTGAGCCACCTAAATATACAAAAACAGAGCCTGCAATTGCACCTGCAGAGGTACAAGTAGGGGAGACCCATTACCCATTTCAGCCCTGAGGGCAAAATCTTCTACATCTTTAGGCCAGCTGTAAGCTTGTAGTCTGTATGATGTTGACTTGCCTCTTCTGCAATGTCTAATACCTCAGAAGGATATCTGGGAGAAACAGGCATCAAGAAAAAGCCTTCTCTCTGTCAGCTTGGACACAGAGCAGAAGTGAAACAAAAATTCTAATTAAGGTGTTTCTGTTCACATTTTTCTGCTTACTTTCTGCTTTGGGGTTTTAGGTGTATTTTTAATGGCTCATTCCCTGGTGTTGCCTTTCCACCTCTCTCTTAGCAGGAGCACAGAGATTGGAACATCCTTATCTCCGCAAGGTGAGGGAGAAGGAGCTCAGGAGTGTCTGTTAAAAGAATGAAATCAAGGTCTCTGAGACAAGTAAAAGTAAATGAAATATCAAAGTGATGGAAAAGAAATTGGGGAAAAATTTTTCATGTTTTCAAGGAGCAGTAAAGAACTGGTTGTCCTGCCCAAAGGCTTTTCTCTCCTGCTTCATATGTTACTCAAGAGTTTGAGGAAAAGTGAAAACCTGTGCTAACCTCATACCTCAAACATAGGAGTGATAGTATTTGTCTTTTTTCTGCCCTATTTGTCTTTCTTTGCCCTTTTCATGTGCTTCCATGTGTCTTCCTTATAGTTCATATACAGAAAAGCAACTCTGAAAGAAACACTTCAGTGCAAAATCAAACACTGTAAAGTTAGGACATGCCAGGATTATTGATGCACAAGAAGTCTTAATTCAGGCCATTTTATGTATAAATTTGTTTTTTAATTACAAGCTCATATACTATTCTTCTGCAGGGTGTCTGACTTGTTCAGTGAGGACTTTTTTTTATCCACAATATTCAGTGAGTGGCCTGCAGGACTTATTTAAACTACCCTGTACAGAATACATAATTATGTAATTTGTTCCTAGTGCTCCACAAGGTTTGTATACATGCATCTTTATGGCATCTCTCTGCACAACTGATAGCACTACCCTTACAGGAAGGGAATTAAAGCATTGAGATTAAGGCTGCTGCTTCCCAAGACTCCTCAGTGCACACAGGTCATTGGCATGTGCAGTTTTATTTTTCCTCAGACTCTGCTTCTTTTTGCCTGCATAATTTGAGTAAGCATGTAGGCAATATAGAAAGACAGAGATGTCTGCTGTGAAAAACATAGAGGTACAGCTTCTTGAGAGAGACTAGCACCTACCTGCCCTGCTTGGTTCTCCTCTCCACCAAACTCTTCACATCTTCCACCCTTGCTGTGGCATTGCCCCCCTGCCACAGCCTCCTGGTTCCCTCTTCCCACATGGCTCACAGTAGTTTTCAATTTAAAGCTCAGTGCAGCATTAGAGTTTCTCATCATCATTTTTGTTTTAACATTACAGAATGACACATCTTCTCCCAGACTCCATCTCACAATCAGACAGACCATTTTGGCTGTCAGACAGGGAAAAAATACCAATTCCCTTACGGACGCAGACAAGCTTTCAGCTGGAACTGCTAGTCAGGAAGTTACTACTGATAGACAAGGTGGTCTATAAATACCTCACATAAAATGATGTCAAAGCACCACTGCTGAGGAACTGGTAAAACTAAATATTCAGAAGTTAGGAAATGCCAGTGTACAGGATTTGTATACAACTCTGAGCCAGCCCCACAGCCAATCCACTTCAAAAGCCTCTCTAGCTGACATAATGCCCTTGTTTACCTGGATGTTACAGCTGGAGATAGATGCTCAACCAAGCCATTTTTTCTACTGGAGTATGGCAGGCTGTGTAAAGGGTTTCACCTTAAAACAAAGCACCAGGGATTTTATCATCATTTACCACCTGCCCTTGTTTTAGCTGCCCCACTTCCTCATTCAATGATTCATGTAGGAAGCTGCACTTGCACAGGCTCCTGTGCTTTGCTGGTGGGGGAAGCCAGCAGGGAAAGCCACCCCTGGCCTGCCAAGAGTCATGCTCCCTCCACAGTTCAGTGGCCAACTAGGCAGCAAGGAGATTAAATTGAAATCCAAATGGCTTGTCCCTTTCACATGCTGTGAAAGCATCGTGAACTTTTTCAGCTTTTCCAACTCTGTCACCTTCAAAATAAAAATGTTTCATTTTTTAAAGTATTTCAAGTATTATCTTTAAAAATAAACACCAGAGGAGCTGCAGTAGATTGCCTGCTGTTATTGACTCTGGAAGGACTGCTGACTGAAGCGCTACACACCAACAGAGCAATAGCGATTTAATGTTCATTAGTGTTTAGAGCAGTATCTCAGTGAGAAGATTAAGAGGCCAGGAAAACCACTGAATTTCTATTCTTTGTGATTCAAGGTAAGAAAATGCATTCAGCATTTTCCTGTTTGAATTCTCCTGGAGACATGACTACGATGGCAGATAAGACGTCCCCTCCAGTACTCACAAATTCTTTTAAGGGATGATTTAAAAATAAAATATTGTTCTGCAAGGGTGAATCTTGATAATGCAGCCTTACAGTATCTTTCAGAGGAAACAAAAGAAAAGGTGCAGTGCTGCTACAGCTCAGAAATTGCTTTGTTATCTGACTCACACTTGCAGCAGAGCAGTCTCCACTCCCGGCATCTATCACAAAGCATCAGAAGAACAGCCCTGAGTTACAATTTTAAAATTACAATGGAAAGAAGCTATAATTTCCACTTTGTAGAACTATGATAGAAGCCAGGTCTCTGCTATCTAGAATAGCTATTTCCCCCCTCACCAAGTTCATTTGTCAGAATGTGCCTGTTTGGGGCTCATTTAGAGCATATTTTTTGTGCAAATATTTTTCCCTTCCTACAGTCACAAAGAAGAGGACTGAAAGAAAGTCAGCAATTTTTTTTTCTTTTTCTGTTAGTTTCCCCACTGATATATTTGCTAATACAGTAATTAAAAGCAAATTACACTCCTCCATAGCTACAGAAGTAATTATGGGCCATGTCTAATAACAGTTGCCAAAACAACTAACAATTCTCAAACTATCTCATAGAGCACTTTCTCCCCTGTGGGTCTCTAATAAGCTCAGCAGCTTCTTTCCCTTCCCAGCCAATCAGTTTCAGCACTAAATGTATATAAATACCATCCTCAAAATATATCTACAGTTTCATTGTCCTCTAGCTCATCACTACAGATCAAATCTTAGCTGATGCCAGAGGTGAGATGCCCGAGAACTCAGGGACAGGCAAAGCAGTAGAGCAAGGCCTTGAACTCAGCAAACTGTCATGTCCTGTATTTATCCAGCTCCAGGGCTTCACACTCCTGCTCCTCTCTAACTATTGCCTTTGCAAACTCCATCGTCCCATCCACCACTGCTTTCTTCCCTTGCCTATTTCCTACAGCATTAGCTAGGCAAACCAGCCAGTGCACAGATCCACTCTTGAAGAGTTCAGATGTCTCACATTAAAGACACACTTGGTAGGAGACACCAAATTGGTAAGAGAGCCATAACATGATGTTACTACAGTCCTGCTCCATAACCGTACTGAGGGACTGAGAGAGCACCTTCCCAAGCTTTCTCACTCTTTTCCAAGGAGCTCACCACTCCTGTTGGGTCCCCTCTAGACTTCTTTTCCTGGAGGGCCAAGTGCTGTGAGCAGCTACCAGGGAGCACTGCTTACCAGTGGAGAAGCAGCAGGCATTTGTGGCTATAAAATGCAATCATGTCCTAGCACGTCCACAAACTAAAGGGACGAGCTCCCCTTGTGTGATGGAAACACTCTCTCTGGAACAATTGAGGTCCTACTCTCTGTTTCCAACATTCATGACATAAAAACCTGTTTTTATGTTATCCTTAGAGCCTTTTAGCCTAGGCACTAAAGATTATGGTGGTTTGTTTCCTTATAACAGATGCAAGGCATTACTCAACACATGTGATGAGAATGCATCAAAGAGAGAAGCTGTAAAATATTTCTGGTGCTGTACTAATACTGAGAAAAACAAGTAAGTAAAAAGCAGACTGAAAGACAGGCTTTTTAAAGCACATTTATGAAATACAATACCTTAAATTTATTTTCAGTCAACATTTCAAGAGAAGAAAAAGCTGAATTTGCACAGGCTTACATCTTTTTTTGTTTCCAGTTTGTACTGTCTTTCATCTCACATTTGACTAAGCCACTCATTTCAAAGATGAATTGTTAGGTCACATTTAGTGTCAGTGAAATGTTTCTGAACAACAGCCCCAGAAAATGATATAATCCTTCACACATGCAACCTCCTAGGGACCCCAAGAATGCTGAAGACTATTACTAAAAATTAAGAAAGAAAAGCAATTTTGCATTACCCTCTCTCTAATTTTTTAAGAAACAAAGGTGTTGAAAATCATATGCCCTTGGGTTTTGTTTTTATTTCTGCTGTAATGATGAGCTATGCAACACATTCTGGTTTGGTTTTTTCTCCAACAATGCATTACTTCACCTTAAAGCAGGAAAAATAAAGTTACTTTTCTGGAATAAGCCTGGAGTGACACAAAACTAAATCAATTCATTGCCTGGGCTTTTTATTCTTTTATGGATTATCTATTGTTGCGGTATTTAGTACAGTTCTTGTCTCACTGAAGTTCAGGGAACTTTGCCATTTATAGCAAGAAAATAAAGAAATGTTCTTGCTCTCTCTGTATCACCATTTTTCTAATTAATATCACAAATATGATTAAGTACATCTAATATTTCTGCCAAGGGAGAAGAATATGTATCCCCATGAGAGTACGTGTGTAGTAATTTTCAGACCTCAGACTCTTCTGCTGGTAACAAGTTTTCTGTTTTCATAAGGATTTTATTTATTTTACATTTGACACTCTGAGTATGCATTATTTGTTGAAGTGGCTTCTTTCACGATTCATCTTCCCTCTTTAGCACAATTTAGTACAATTCTCCAATTTATTTGGCTCCAGAGTCAAATTTATGTCATGTGTTTTGCCAGACAGTGAAAGCACAGTCTCGAACAGGCAGTTAAATCAATCAGTTCATAAGCTCTCAGTCCTGGGGAGTCATCACTCTATTGAAAAGAATTTATTATCAAAATACAAAACTATGTATCTGTAGAAATAAATCTGCAGCTGCAGTACATATATCAGCCAAAGAAAGCAGATCAGGTAAGGTAGTGCCTTGTGAACAAATGCTTTGAATTAATGCTTGTGCTATGTGAAATAGATTTTACAGCACTTCTGAAAAAAGGGTCCAACACATTCTTCTTAGTACTCATCATTATATTTTTGCTTGTTGCCTTCTAACTTACTGTGACTGCAGTCCTCAGAGATATGATGCATCTGTAAAAACTCATCACTTTGTCCTACTCAGGTTGTTTTTCAACCCTAACACTTAAAAAGCCATTAGAGATGGACTACAAGACTTCTGGCACTCAGGAATCTGAATGTTTCAGTTCCCATCTATGACCTTGGTGTTTAATGAACCTCTCCAACTGTAGTCTTTTAAAAATCTACCGTGTCATTGCCAGCCCATTCATTGCCTGTCCTTGAATCCCAGCAGCAGCAGTGGAAGGACTGGAGGGACTTCTCCTGTCCCAGGCAAAGGGCCCCACCATCAGCCTTGCCTGGACCTGGGGGGGAAGAGGGAGGAGCCCTCCACAATAGGTACCCAGGGACTGAAATCATGGCAAGGAGCTTGGAGAACAGTTGCACAAAGGGTGCCTGACTCTGGCAGTTGGGGTGCTCAAAAATACAGATCCACCTAGCAGGTATTTTTCCCTTTAAATATTCATATGAGTTAAGCTCTAGCCCTCATTTGAGGGACGATCCCAGCAATACCTAAGCACTTAGCTGACCATATTCTGGATGAGCTGAGCAAGAATGAGTGCTCAGCCCACCCACAGACATCCTGAGCCCTCTGCACAACACCCTTGTTCTCAATCTAAACAACTGAAGAGCTAACACCTAGAAATAACCAGAAGAAATAGAGCTCAGATAGCTAAGGGCTGCTGACAAGCCATTCTTAACTTTGCAAGGAAGACAAGGACAATGACTGTAGAACTGGACATTGCTTGCTTGCATAAGGCTGCACACACACATAGGTATTGGTAGCAATATTGCATTTCACTTTGTCTCTCTTGTGGCAAGAAAAGATTCCACAGCAAAGGTAAACTAAAACTGAAGGAGGTGCAGCAAAGGACTGGTAGTACCATTAGGAAAAGGTTCTAGAAACTTGGCAGACAAAACAGCAAAAGGAAGACTGGGCAGAGGTACAAGAGAACAAACATGAGCAATTATGCATCTAATGGACCTAAAAGGCTATACTGGCCCAAGAACAAAAGGATACAAAACAAGCCTGACTAACTCAAACTACTAAGGTGAAGGCTTCATATTGTCTCAGCAGCATAGTTCTGGAAGAGCTTTTAAAAGGAAAGGCTCATTCACAACACACTGGGACTGAGAAATCACCTGTGGCACGTAGGGCATGTGGAAGTACTCCCTACAGACTGCTCCATGCAAGGACCTAGCTGCTCAGCACAAGGGACAGCTATCTGTGCCAAACCCTGCTGACCAAAACATTGGTAGTCCAGGGCTGAAGTGATCTCAGTTGTTAATAAAGTCAGGAGCATGAAGGTGTCAAGGTGAAAGCCTTACAAAAAGTGTCTATACCAGAGTTCAATGTATAGTTTATAACTCTTTTTTTATTTTGGACTTAATTAGGCTGAATAATTAGCATTCAGCCTGACAATGTGTGAGCCAGCCAAGTGATTTAGTTTTGAAACACACTTACTTTTCTTTTACTGCCAAGGAAACAAAACAAGGAATAAATTCAGTACAGTATTCCACTAGAAATGCATCTGTAAATGTTCATTGTTATTGATATGGGACACAGTTCAGTCCTGGCATAAAACAGGTGTAACACCGAGGCTGGATTTGGCCAACTCTATTAACTATTCACTACTAATTTGTGTAACCTTAGGACTGAATATGACTGAATTATGTTTTAAACCTATAGGTTCACGTCAGGCTTGACAAGACCATCAAGACAGGGAAATAGATGTTTAATCATTGTATGTTGCGTAGAAGAAATGACGCTTTGCAGAAGAAAATTGTTTATCTTTGAGGTAATCAACTTTTCAAATCTAACAAAAGCCATGGTAGATGCAGAGCAACACTAGAACTTCTAATTTAACTACAGAATTCCAATATCTTCTGCTTTAATCTACTGATCTTCCAGCCACATACTTATGGATAAAAACCAATGGAGTCTTTCCAGGTTTACATCAGGGTAACGACAGAAGAATGTAGGCACCAAAGTTCAGCATGTCAGAAACACCAAACACAGAGGGGCCACAAAGATGTATTTGTGGTATCGACTCGCATTGAAAAGGAGAGGAAAGTAATAATTTGCAAAGAATGTATGAAAGCTGCAGTTTTGGAAGGAAGGAATTAAATAAAAACCAGTACAAATGACAGGTGAGCGCAGGGTGCAATGCAAAGGAGGATAATAGGGTAAATAAGAAAATAAATCAGAGGAGGACAAAGATCTACAAGAAGAAAAAGCAGCTAGTTAGGAGAGGTTTAGCTAGTCTAAGCTCAGCACCAAAAAAAAAACTTCAACAGGAATTGCAGGAGAAGAAGAGGAAATGGGAAATAGTCCATAAGCAGAGGGAGATGACAGGCATTTGTGGCATTCATGTTTTTCTGTGAATAAAGAACCACATATCAAGGGATGTCCCTTCTCTAACCTATGACAGGAACGCAAAGGCCTGTACCATACCTTGCAAGTGAGGGAGATTTTCCAGAATGCTGGTCACATACCCCACCCTCATGCTAGTTATTAAAACAAAGAAGGAGAAACCCTGACATTCTCTGACTTAAGGAACAGGATGTGATACTGCAGGGGCTCACTTGGTGTCTGGCCCTCTCCCATAATCATCCTCATCCACAGGAACTGGCAAGTAATGCAGAAGTTCAATCCATGATGTGGACCCACCTGAACACGCCTGGGTTTGTTCAGCCTGGAGGCATCACACAACCTCTTCTGCACTTGTGTGAAAGACAGTAAATTACAGTATCCTGTGGTCAGAGCAGTACCTGGGTCAAAGAGGAGATAAGACAGTACAGACTGTTCCTTCATGATTTATAGGTGAAGTGTTCCGTGCCCGCACAGCGAGGAGGCGGCTTTGCACCACACATTGTGATGCACTGGCACGAGCCAGGGTGGAGATTGGCAAGAAGAAGGCAGAAAGCTATTATTTTTGAGATTGTACTGTTCTGGGACTACAGACACTCTGCAAATTGAATTCATATTGATAGTATGTAGTAAGCAAACTATTTTTTTCAGAAAGAGAAAACTTCCAGTCTGTTCTCAGCTATGCAGAGAACACTGCCATATTTCAGAACAAACAGTATTAATTTTCCTTCTCCACTCTTAGATTAAAATAGGATTTAATTCCATGACCACAAAAAATATCATTAATAACTGGCTTATTCCCTGACACTGTACCTAATAAAAATATACTGGCTAATATTTTGCTTTCATTCTGTTCATACCACAGATACATTTGAGAACCAAAACATCTTCTGACACTGATCAAATAAAGTCATGCAATTTTACAGTTATTACATGCCATAAGGAAAAAAAGAGAGAAGAAAATAAATAAACCAAAAAATCAAACAAATAAACAAAAACAACACCCAAACAAACTACGAACCTAAATCTTTATTCAACATCTGCCATACCCCCAAGGATTGCATTTTCAAGGACTGACTTAGGAAACCACATTCCTGAGTCTCTGAAGACTTTCTGCTTTCCAGAGTAGGGAATTCATACAGAGGAAATGTGCAAAAAAAAGAAATTAGGGTTTACCTCATATATAATGAGGTGATCTGTGTGAATGCAAACATTGTCAGTGGCTGGTTCCTGGTACTGGGGGTTGCAGGGCTTGAAACAGTGTGAAACTACGGATTCTTTGAGAAAAAAAAAAAGAAAGAAGATAAAGGAAAATGTAATGACTCTGTATTATTTTATCAGGTAAATTTTGCTGTAATTATTCTACCTGCTTAGCATTTGCTACCTTTGCTACCACAAACAGTAGGCACAATGCAGTTAAATTCTGCAGGGCAAGATCTGTAACTTCAGCCACATACAAGCTGGGTTAAATGATGTCCACTAAAGCCATGGAGAAAATTCATTTCATCCAGAAAGAGATAACATTACAAAATGCTAGAAACTTAAATGCAGTTTATATTTGTTGACATAGAGATATTTGTTTTATATAGGCTTTGAATATTATCAGAGTCGAGCTTTCAGGATCTTAAATGAAGCTGTGACATTACCCAACAGAGACAAGCCTGGATGTGCCAGCTGAACCTATGGCAGTGAAGAGTTGTACTGGTAACAGAACTCAGAGGATAAATCTGCTCTTTACAGGCACAGGTATTGGCATGGCTCTGGAGAATGAAATCCCTTTGAGAAAATGGCTTTTACCTGATAAATCATTGCCCTGCGAGTGAAAACTCCTACCTTATAGATTTGGAAGCAAGTGACAAAAAACCCCAACCTTGCAAAATTTAAAAAATGTCATTCTTAAGAATAATTATACCAGGTTACACTGAGAAATTCAGAAATATGACCTCCCTTTTTGGAAGTCATATGGGAGAAAAGATGGAGTAGATGGGGTTTTTTTTGGAATGGGAAACCACCTTTTTAGGAGATTTTAAAAGATCAGAAGCACAGCTTGAGCTAATCAAGGACAGCTGTTCCTTTGAGAATCAGCATCCTTGCTAGACCAGAAAGCAAAAATGGAAGAGTGGGACCAAAAGAAAATTCTCCAGTTGAGGAAAACTTTTAATTACAATCAATTATAATTATTTTATCATCATTATAAAAGGCTAAACTATTTTGGCTTGTTTTTTCTCTCTGCATCACATTTTAACATAAGTAAATAATCATTTCAAGGTGAAAAATTTTGAAATGCACTACAGGCATTTTAAATTGCATTTATAATATGTCATTATATCCTGTGATAATTTGTAAAAGAAAACCCTGGGAAATATGAAAAAACAATTCTTTATCAAAACAAGTTTCATTATTTATAAAGTACAATTGGTACATACAAATTTGGTACAAAATTCAAATACAAATTTATGTCATAAATTATGAATTTATGTTATAAATACCATTAAGCTTTAAGAAAAATCTGAAAACTTCCAATTTTATAGATGCCCTTAAATGATAAATGTTATGGGATATTTTGCAACTGAGATATAATTTGTAATACAATTTTTTAACCTAATTCTTTAGAAATAATTTCTAAAATCTGAGTGAAGTAAAATGAAATTGGTCTGGAAGTTATGAAATAAATACAGTCTTCATTTAACTGTAATCGAAATCCACCCTCTTAAACTTGCTTACGTAGAATTTCCATGAAACAGATTAGATTATATTTCTTTCATATTTCACGTGTATGAAAATGGTGCTGAACCAAAGATGTAAGATAAACTTTCTAAGATTACAGACTTCAAGTTAATAAATGCATATTACATTTTCAATCTTTATCTACGTACATCCTATTTTAAGTTTTATACCAGGCTAATGACTCAGCAAAACAAAAACAATTCCCATTTCATTGCTGTATTGAAGAAGTAACCTAATTTGATACAAAATCATAATTTAAACTTTCATTCTAAAGAAAAGCCTTTCTTTTAGTGATATTCTGGTGTCTTTACTGGAGTTTCAGGATGATAGTTAGACATGGAGGTGGCACAGCAGAGCAAAGCTGTGAAATTCCTTGCATAGCTGTCGTCTTTGGGTCCCCGAATTATTGTACCATGAAAGTAACATGATCTTTTTATAAAGCCATGGGAGGGCATTCTAAATGCAGTGTAAACTCACAGCTGGAGCTACTGTGTAAACTCACACCAGGCAGGTCAGGTCTCCCACACTGATGATAAATATATACCCCTACGATTTCCCAGAAGGACACAACTTCTCCCCTGAGGTTCATGAAGGTTTCTGCATTTAGAGGATCCTCTTCTCACCCCAGATGTGAGAATAAGCAGTTACAGAGTGATTTTATTAGCAGCTCATTTTTTAGCAATACCAGGACAGCAGGCCAAGCTCCTCTCTGGTGAAACTCCATTGCCTAGCATTATTTTGCCTTTTATTTTAAACAGAATTGGCCCAGGCACCAGACTTTCCAGGCAATACTGCTGCAACTTCATGCAGAGATCAGGAAAGAAGAAGATGAAAAGCAAATAATACATATACATAGACATTGACATGATCACCTAAATAAATCCAAGCCAGTAAAACAGAAAGATGACACTGCTGAGAAAAAAAAAACAATGTCAGAAATAGTCAAAAGACATCCTGTTGTTTTGTTTTTATTTCCTTTCTATACATAAACTATGTTAAATACTTTAAGATACTCAAAGAACTTACTTTTTATAAGAAAATTTATTTTCTGGTCTCCATAAAAACTACTAAATCTACTTGAAAGCAATCCAAAATAAGAGAGACAGAATAGAAGAAGCCCTGGCTTTTCTCCTCTCATCAATAACCAACACAGTACAATAAGGAATTTATTTCTGGTCTCTGCCTGTATTTCCACAGTGCAATGGAGAACTGCTAACACACAGTACCTCAAATCAGCTTAGACACCAGTGAGAAAGAGACACAATGCTTGCCAGGATTACAGATAACACCTGGTACCTGAGGATATGGCTAAAAACACAACCAGCTCCAAAACTTACAGAAAAAATGGGAATAAGAACATTCCTGGCAATGCTTTGTCAAGCCTAGAGCAGTTTGTGGTACAGCAGATGAGCACTCTGAGCCTTCTAGCCACACAGAGATGCAAAACCTTGGCTGAGTGCTTTATTTGCTCTCAAAGTAACTGCAGCAAGTAAGAAAATGAGCAGTATTTTTTTCCAGAACAGTGGGAATAAATCACAAATTGAGTGCTCTTTTCTAAAGATTTTTTTAGGGGAAGGATATATTCACCTGAGGTTTTCTACTGTTAGATTTTATAACACTTTCCATTGCCTAAATTTTCTCCTGCTGAAAAGAATTTTTAATCTTTATCATGTAAAGATGTATTTCTGCATCCTTGTACTCCCTCAGTTGTAAGTTGGATGCATGTTCCCCTTTTATCTCTAGTAGTCTTCTCTCAAGCAACAAAATCTCCTAGTTCAGTTTTCCTCAAAAAAAAATTCTGCCAAGCCTCACTCATCATTTTGCTTCTCTTCTCTGAATTATTGGCTTGACTTTAGTCATCAGAATTCCTAAATCAAAAACCTGTATTTGATATGTGGCCAGCAACAAACCAAGTCTAAGGGCTTTTCCCCTCAGTAGTAAACAGACCTCCTGTGAGTCTAGAAAGGTATGTGCGTTTTCTAAACAGAATACACACTTTGAGAGCAAGGTTGGGAACCAGACATAGGTTTAAAAATCCCAACCAATGTAAAATGTTGCATTGTGTCATGTAAAATTTTATTTTTAAAAGTACCTATAATCTGCCTTCCCATCAGTGATAATTTATGGAGTCAGTTTTTAAGCAGGCATCATTTCTCCTGGTACTTCTGAAACCTGCAAGGAGCAATGGTTAATACCTGTTGGAAGAGGAGAAGTTTCCCCTAATTTTGTTAGACCTTTCCCATTATCTTTCCCTTCTATCATCTACCAAACAAGTAGATCTGACAGAAAACGTTGAAGTAAGCATTCAGATGTCTATCCAAGAACTTTGTGCTGATGATCACATGGCAGTGATCATGGCTGACTTTATTCAGCATCTCCAAACGAGTGAGCAGGATGCAGAAAACACAGCAACTGAGAAGGAATGGCATTGCATAGTCCAGTCCGTGACAGATCAGCATGGCGTGACCCTGGAATGTATGATTCAGGAAAAAATACCTGCATTGTCTCACATGAAAACAGAAGAAATTAATCTTAAGGTTTGACGACTGCTCTAGGGAGGACACACTTAATCTTTAAAAGCATTAACACTCTTCCAAAGCTTCCCTAGCCACAGGCAAGGACTTCAAATCTCATATTGCTCAGGCTGTCCATTTCCAAAATGCAATCCCAAATACAGCATGAATGGAAGAAGTGACTGAATCAGTTTTCAGTATTAAAAAAAAAAGGAAACAGTGTTATTCTGGTATTTTTAACTATTTCCTGAAGGAAAATCTCTGATTTTTTACAGATTTGTTCATTAATTAGCTATTACAAAAATATTTGCAAGATCTGATTTTCTCCTACTGAGTTCACTGGTATGAACTCACTCACACCAGTGAAGTGGAAGACCAACTCTTAGAGCCCACCATCTCTCCTTCTCCTTTACTCTCTCCTGAGCACAGTTGCTCCACAGGCAGTCAACTCCCTGCCTGAGGGCAGCATCTCCATGGAGTTCCCAGCGGTGCCTTAACATGCTGGGAATGCAAAGACCCCCAGGATTTTGTGAGCTCCATTGGGTATGCATTAACTGTGATGGAAGCCATTATTTAAGAGTCCATTCTACAGCTGTACTAGATTATTAGAGTGGCCATTGATGGTTTTCAATAGTCACATATATATGTCCTTGGAGTCATACCCCTGTCCCACCACTGTTCATGATAATAACTGAAAAATGACCCATAAGTTAATGCCATAATGACAGAATAAAGCTGCTTGAAAACTGACTATACCCCTCTCTGACTAAACACTCTGCAAAAAGTTACCATGAGAAATATTAAGTGGAAGATAAAATAGATTAAAATCTAAGATGTTAATCTATTACTTAATAGATTAAAATCAGATTATTAATCTGTCACAAGAAACAGATTTAAAAAACCATCTAGGCTCACTGAAATATTTGTTTTAACATTTTTTTCTGAACATTTTCAATTGAAAATGAAATTAAATCTATCACTAAACCCCTTAAATGTTTCATGCCACCTATGTCAAGCCCTTTAATAAAAATCTCTGTTGCCTTTCTAAATGCCACTGCATGCATAATTTTTGCAATAATCTTGCTTTTATAAAGCCCAACACGAAATGTTCCAGCTGAAAATTTCCAACAAGTTTCTTTCTGGAGAGGCTGAATGAACATGCTAAATTAAATTTCAAGAATAAATCAGGGGTAACGACCTGATAGGTTCCATAGGCTAGAACATTTACAGGAACTACAGGCATGAGAAAATCACCAAATACATGAGCTGGTATCTCCCACAGAGCAGTGAATACCCACATCTGGGGAAAGATCAGTTTAGGCACCCTGCTCATGTTCATGCTTCTATGCAGGATGATTAAGCCCCAAAACCACAACAGCCTTAGTCAGATGATTACAGCAAATGTAGGTATGGCCTCTCTTAAGGAGATCCTGTTGGCAATACTTCTCTAACAGAGAAAGGCTAAAGAGATCTGGGTATAATTACCTATACTAAAATGAACAGACCTCACACATCCATACAACTGCCAAGTAAAATATGTATCTTGGTGTGCCTGTGTGATGGAGTCTCCCATGAACAGATGTATGCAGTGCAGCAGGAAGCTGCAATGGCACAGGTGTTCCTTTGGGGCTGGACTCTCCCCACAAGTCTCAGTTGTGGATGTTTCTCTCCTGTTCTTTCCCTGCAGCCCTGCCAAGGGCATGACATCAGTAATGCCACTCTGAATCTCAGAGAAACAGCCCTGGAGCAGCTGCCTTCCCACCCACCAGCAGCAGAGTGGCCAGATCAGCTTCCATTGCTCCTGCACTGGGAAAGTAGGATGGCCAGGCAGGAAAATTCTTCTTCTCCTGCTCAAGGAGAAATTTGGCAAGCCGAGACTCCAGAATATCTCAGGGACATTTCCAATTGACTCGTTTATTTACATAATTTCTTCATCCATTTTCTCCACCCTCTAACTTCACTTCGTTGTCTGTGGGGGGAGAGAATATGACACAAAACCAGGGAGCAAGCCAAAGTAAGAGCTGCAGCTTGGCAAGTACATGACAGGAAAGATAATCTTGTCCTAGTATTGCTCACTTTGGTGGACTGCAGTATCTTCTTTTCCCCTGCCACTGACCAGCCATATCCTCCAACATCCCTTCGTGCTTTTATGTTCTTATTAGGATTCAGATGGATGAATTCAATGATTCCAGTATATTTAGTCATCACCTTTAGCTGTAAGCAGTTCTGATGGTAACCTTTTTGAAAAAAAAAGTCTTCTTCAATGTTCTCTAGTCTTCCCTTCAGCCACCTGCAGATTCTTAAAAATTTAGTTTTTGTCTCTCTAACTCAGTTCAAGTATTTTTGATAAATCTCAGATGAAACAGCAGTAAAGCAAGGCTAAGAGGGAAAATAGACTCCTAAATTTGATCAATTTTTCTGATGTTTAAGAATGGAGTGGGGACCCAAATAAATTTGACAAAGTCTCACTATTGCCAATATTCTGTGGGCAAAAAACAATACATTTCTGAGCACTCCTTTGGGTGAAAAGTCTGTCACATTTAGAATGGGTACCTTAAGCACTGGCAGTTAAGCTTGCATTTCCAGCCATGAATAAAAATAAAGTGTTCCTAGGGGAGGAGAAGTACTGGAGGCTGAAGCCAAATTTATCAGCACAGGAAAGTGTCTAGTAAGAGCAGGTATAGAGATGTACTTCCCTTCTCAGAGGAGCCCAGCTTCCTTAGTAAGCTGAACATCTACAAGGGGCAGAGAACCAGCCAGAGGCTCTGGCTGTTGGCTAGGTCAAGCAGCACGTGGGAGAAAATGCAGCAGAGAAAATAGGTGAGGGCCATGGAGTTTCCAAAGGACATAACTGCAATGGTAGGCACCTAGAGCAAGCAAGGGGACAGGAAGCAGATCTCAATGTGAAAGAGCACTGCTTGTCATACAGGGACACTTCTCTCTCCCTCCAATTCCTGTCCAGGAGCCACAACCACACTGCCAACCCAACCTCCCCAAGTAGCTGTGGGGAGAGCAGCAGGCTGCAGATGAAGGAGAAAGGCACAATATCCCATTGGCTTTGCTGTGAAGACAGGGGGCTGTGAGTCTGTCAGGCTTGAGGATCTTACTGCAGGATAAGACATTGCTGGCATTCAGGAGCTTGATCTTGATAATGACGTTCAAATATCATCTTTGCCATCCAGTGATGAAGAAGAGGTAAAGCAGTTCCAGAATAAAGCTTTGTTTACCCAGCAGAGGAGATATGGTTTGGGCTAAACAGCTGGTGGTAATCTTTAAATATTTGTCAGCTTCCCCTGTTGTCTCCTGCATTTTCAGTTGCAGCTGTCATAACCAGCAGTATCATCCATCTGCCTTGGAGAGCTTGGCCAAGAGCCCACTCATTTTGTTGACTTTTGCTTGTAATTTTTCCCTCCCTGATTTTTCCCACCCGTTCCTCTGGCATAGGTTCGTGGTTATCTTTCCTCCTCACAATGAAAGCAGACTCAGCAGCATCCTCCCCTCAGGCAGGGACAGATTTGCTGCAGCCACCTGTCCTTTACAACCTCTCATTTTAGCTCTGAAACCAAGTTATTATAAAACCTGGTTGCTTTTCAGTGGCTCTCCCTGTGGCTCTCCTCCAGCACACAACATCGATTTGCAGGGATTTTGAATTTGCTTTCTTCTGATCCAAGCCACTCATGATGGTGAAGTCATCAGCCCAAATGAAAGAACTGATACCCAAAACTGCTGTGAGTTTCTGTAATCCCTTCCCTAGGGAGCACTGTCCAGTCTCCAGGCAGGATAAAAAGACAAGTCTGGTCTCACATGGCTGTAACAGAGGTTTGAAAATGAAGGTATTATCTTATGATTTCAGTGTGGAGGAATGACCCTGGCTGAGACAGCCAGGATTGTCATGTAGTGCTATCATTACATTCTACTTTCAGAAGTAAGGCTCCCTGTAGGCTGCAGAGCCTAGTGGTCACTGTGGCTAACACATAATCACTTTGATCCAGTGAGTTGTGCAAGTGTGAGTTTAATGCTTCTGAAAACCAGGTGTGACATGCTCAGAACAAAATCCTTTCTGCATCAGAGACAGATATGGCCTGGGCACTGAGAGTGATGTGTTCAGAGCTTTCACTCTGACTTTGGTCCATCAGCTGAGGGGGACAAAACCAATCTGAGCCCCACACTGCTGGAGTGTCACTACTCATTACCTCCAAGATCTAAACCTAGAGGCAGTGATTTAAGACATTCACAAAGAGATTCTGTTATTTCACTGAGTCATTCAGGCTGCTTTTCAAAACACCAAGAACTCATTTTTAGACATGGCACCAAAAAAAAAAAAAATAAACAGGACCAGATCAACATTCAGGGGAAGGGAAAATCTAATCATACATTATAAAATAATCTCAAATTCAAACCTCTGAAAATCAAACACTCAGATGCAATAGTCCATCATAAAAATCCCAGTAGATTTAGGAGCCTGGGCCTCCAGTTTAAGTTACACAGTAATAAAGTATCCTCTGGTTAGCCTGAAATGAACATTTCTGAGCACATTCCCAAATTATCAGCTGTGTGTTATCATAAAAGCTACAATGAAAAGTTCAAAACTAATCCTGATAGAGCAATAACTAGAGTTGGCAGCAGTCATATACAACAGTACTTTAATTTAAAAGTACCAAGATAATGTAAAAAAAGCCTGCGGACAACATATGAACATAATTTACTGGAAAATTAAATTGCTGGTTCATCCTGGTTAATTTTGATTATGACAAGATGTGTACACAGTTGACACATGAGCTAAAAGTAATTAAACTATGAAGACGGATCTGGTTCATAGCTTCCAAAGCCAGAATCACCTACTCACAGCCATGTTTCAGGTGAGGAGAACAAGGAGCTTCTAGAACTGTGCAGAGCAAATACACACAGCCTTAGTGCTTGCATTTCTGTAAGAAGAGGGCAGGCTGCTAACTTTCCATCCAATAGGAAGGCAGGCAGGAGATACAGCATCTTCCCTGGAAACCTTTGCCTTGTCATGGCTGTGGGAAGGAATCCCTGTTGCTTTAGATCAGTATTACAAGGGGGTTCTTTACTGAGCATAAGATAGCATTTCCTGGAAGAGGGCTGTAAAAAAAGAAGCACATTGATGGAGTAGATTTGTAAAGAAGGACCAATGAGAACTTTGTGAATAATCTTGTTAAATTATGTGAGACTCAGATAAAAATAGGCATGCAGGCTAAGAGGATCCTCCAGGGATCCAGGTAACCCTCAGGCCTGGAGTAACCCAGCTGAAGCTGACAGAAATGCACCACGGCATAATACAACCTACTTATATAAAAACACAAGATATATAGAAAAATATAGATTTTCAGGTGATTCTCCTTTTACAAGACACCCTTTATAGAATAGAGATTAGATTTTTTTAAACCATTACTAGGGGAAGGCAAGCAACTTGTCCTACACAGGTAGAACTTCTTTTCTGAGGAACTATCTAAACTAGGGGGATACAAACCTCTGGGGATTTCTACATTTTATAGATGTTTTTACAGCTATAATATATATAGCATCTATAATATATAGATGTTTTCCTTTCCAAAACTACTTGTTCCTGAGTGCAATTAAATGATTGGCTTTTGTCTCTATCTTCATCCCTATGCATTGCATCCTTACTGGTGGTCAGTAAGGATGTGAGCATCAGTCTGTGAGCACAGCTTTCATCTTTGTAGCCTGCATTGCACTCCTGCATCAGAAAGACAGTTTTATGGAGCTTAAAACAGATGAGCATAGTCCACTTCCTCCTTAAATTGCATGAAACTACATGAAGCAGCTTCTCCAGCCAGTCTCCAGTTAGAAAGAAATAATATTATAAAGCAAACTGCAGTTTTTTCCCTTCTGTGATTTCTCAAACAGTCTCTTTTTCAGCTAAAATCTGCAAGGTGTGGATGAGCTGCTCTTCTGTGCAGCTGCTGCTGTGGAGCCTTGGCAAAAACAGCTCTCCAGACAATGCAGGCATGGTCCTGCTCCTGCAGGCGCCACGTGCTGGAGCTGCCCTGTCTCACAGACTGATGTATGTAAAATGACATAGAGAGATGCCATGTTTCCTCTGTAGCTCTGTCTGGTTGAACTTGTTCAGGAGGGCAGAGACAGTAGGAAATGAGCTAACAGTGCTAAAGAGGTCCTAAATCATGGGGATTTCACAGCCCTCTATCTCTGAAGCCTATACCACAGAGTCTCTTCCAGAGTCCTGGATCTGGGAAGACAGAGGCCAAAGCAAAACCAGACACAGTCAAGCTACCACAAAGATGATCAGGTTTTACCACCATTCAACTTTGTTTCCCTTTAAACCTTTTCCAAACTAAAAGGTGTCTTTGGAAGGCTTATTTCAATAGAGCAACAGATCTTGGCCAACATCTCCCAGGAAGTTTGGTGCCACATTGTTGACAGCCTCCCCCATATCACATCCCATCATCAAGTCACTGGCTGTCACATCTCCTGCTGTCCTGTTAACACTGTCCTCTTCTCATGTAGGGCTAAAGTGGCATTAAATTTCTGGATGGATTGTTTCCACCTAAACATATGACAGAGAGCTGTCAGCACAAAGTCAGCTGAGAAAGTCCCTGGGGACTGCTGTCGATTCAGACACCACAGCCCTAAGAAAGTTGATTTGGATGGGGAGAGTCTGATTTGTATCTCTAATACTGTAAGGCAGCTGCACCTTTTACTGTGATTGCTTTTACTGACTCAAATATTTTTAAAAGAAAATAAGTAAATAAATAAAAGGAGCCTGCTATCAAGAGCCAAGGAATAATTTATAAACAGTCACCAAAACTTGAACTGATTCTGACACTTCCCTCAGATATTTACAGGAAAGAGAAATTCATATCAAATATGCTCTGAAATCGATTTATAAGGGCAAGCTGAGAGATGGAAAATATAAAACACAGAAACATTACCAAATGGATATAAAGCTATTTCCAGTACCCTCCATACTGCAGCATTTTACCAACAGTAAATACAAAATAGAGTTTTACTTAAACCAAGTCAGCTTAACACACATTTCCTCAAAACTAAACAGTGCCAAGTTATGAGAACCCCACTCATGATCCATTTTATGTATTTTTAGCCATAGACTTGAAAAGGAACTAGTCCTAATAAGCAGAGATTTAAACAGTGGTATAGCTCCATTACGCAGGCAATAATGCATAAGACAATTACCTGGACTGCAAACAATTGATTTTTATATTGGACATTATCTAATGGATTTTTGCTGATATTCAGTAATTCTACAAGTCAGTTACTCTAGACCTGAATGTTAGTTAAGGACTATGAATAGCTGCCTTGATGTAGCAGAGCAGCTACATCATCCTTTCAATTAGGAGGCTTTTCTCTGTCATCCGTGGTGGTTTAGAATAGTCTGTAAGTAGGACAGAGCAGTTATCCAATAAATTTAGTTTTAAATAGAAATTATTCATTACTAATAGTGAAACAAAAGCTTTTTTAAAATCCCTCACAGAGTAGGTTTTATAGCATAGCAATTGTCTCGTTTCCCTTGCTCACAACTGCAAGCAAAAATTGCCACTTGACAGCAAAACAGTTTGTGCATTTTATAAATATATTAATGTGCCTCACATAATATATATGCATATGCATCTCAGAAACAGATTAATTCATAACCATAAATTTCTTTAATAAAAATCATAATGATCTTTTATCATAAGCAGTAATCTATAATAACACTATCAATCTCCTATCCTTATTAGCATAAGAAAACATGATCTAAATTTAAAATAGCTCATTTTATAATAAAATCAAGATATAATTAAGATATTTAACTTTCATTGTAAAAACTGATACAATAACCCAAAACCTTTTTAATCTCAGATTCAGCACAATGTCAGTTTTAGATCCTAACTACACAAATCAACATCCAGTCTAATGGTTTAAAAAGAGGAAATCTAAGACCTACATGAAATTACTGGTCTTTATCTCTGCAGATAGCTGTGAGCAACTGAACATGGAAAGCAGGTAAAGAAGAAAGGAATGCAGAGTTTAGAGAGGTGTTTTTCAAAGGTCTTCTTCTGAGTCCTGACACACATTGGGTGGTGTGGAAAATTGCAATTGCTGCATGTCTCTCTCTTCCCTCTTGTAAGGAATTAAAGATCACAGTTGCCTGTCTCAAGCACTTCTCAGTTGCGGGCACAATTTACTGTGGCAGCAATTAATGTAGTGAGGGCAATTTGCCCTCTGAAATTCAAAAAAAGAAAAAGCAACCCGAGATAATACAACTAAATTTGAAAAAGATAATAATTTCACTTATAACTCCACCAACAGTAAAGACGTAATTGTTGTTTTATGTCAAGATTAAATCACATCAGATCTGTACACTGCCTCCTGGTGAATAGAGTATGGGTTCAATATAAGGATATCTTTGCATAAGAGTATTTTGTGTGAAAACTTTCTACATTTTGCATGAGAATTTTGTACATTAAAAATCAACGCATCATCCCTATGCACAATCAGTGAACTGACAAAAAGTCCCTGGAAAACAGTCTTTGAGTCACAGGGTGGTGTAAGGACTTTGAGATCACAGCTGCCTGTCTCAAACACTGTTAAGGCCACAGAAGGACTTTACCATGAGATCAGCACAGAGCAGAGCAGCAGGATGGCACCAACTCCAAGCCTGGCAGAGCAAGATCCTGGGTAACACATCCAGACAAAAATTCCCACTTTGGAAACCATGTAAAGACGCTCATGAGCATATCACCTGTCAAGCAAGGATCACCTAAGGTTATGAGACAGATGGCACCTGTGACCACCACCAGCTACTGCAGCCTCCTTGGAATATGCCTCTGTGGATACCTGGAACTTGGACTGTAAATTAAACCTGCACAGCAGGACCTTGAGATAAGATAAAGGTGGTGCTATTGTCTGGGTATTATCTCAGACCTAGGGTGAGTTTAACAAAGCTGGGGGAGAAGAATGTGTTGCTGATAATGGCAGAATCTATGAGCCACAAGAAAAGCCAGCTCAGCAACTGTGCTGAAATCAGCCCAGGCAGTGTATAAAGTGATTCTGGCTGGGGACATCATGCCCACCAACTCACAGATCATCAACCCAAGAAATTCACTGACTCAGGAGAAGGGAAACAATTAGCATAGGTCTATTTAGCATTTGAAACAAGAAAATAATTTAAATAACATAAGAAGAGAATTGTTTAGCCCACGAGCACTTATCCCTTTTTTTGCAAAAATGTATAAATAGTGAAAAATTTTAAACGTACTTGGCTCTCTCACCACTGACAAGCGCAGGGTGAAGAAGGACCAACAAGATGCTGCTGGATCCATAGGTGGTGACTATCTTCTGCCTAGTCTGTCTGTCTGTCTCTCTCTCTCCTCTCTTTCTGTTTCTTTCTATCTCCCTACCTCACATTCAATGCTAAGTTAAATTTATAGTGTTGACTTCAATATAGGTTTAACATTTGCACCTTGATTCGGGCAGAGGCATCTCTCAGTGACCAGATTGTAGCATCCTCCCCACAGAGGACAACATCCCCATAAGGAAAGCTGAGAAGCACATTCACCTGCTCCAAAACAAAAATACCATCCCAATAAGTGTGGTCATCCTTCATCTAGTGGTTCTTCATCTCTGCATCCTATTTTCTATGTGAATTTTTTATCATTTGCTTGATCTTTGATTTGCTATAGCAGACTGATCACAAAGTCCCTGAGGCAATGGTAACATCACCTTCCACAGGCCAACAGCAACCTGTGCAGCCTTCCAGAAGGTCTGTAACACTACTGCAGATCAATATCATAAAAGCAGAACTGAGAAAACAGATCTTGAATGGCCTGATTTATACTCATGTGAATAGTTGCCCTTCTTCTCCCACTCATTTGAGGTTACACAGCCCCTCTTGTGGTACCTCCACCTCCATCAGGTGTCCTCAGAGCAACCATTTCTCAGACAGAGAATCTTGGGTTGCCTGTTATGCTGCCAGCTGTATGAACTTACTTTTCTTGCTGTTCTTTTTGAAGTATCCAAACTGGTGTGTAGTTTCTGGTCTTCATCCTTTATGTGTAGGCTATTTCTCCAGCGCTGTAAAATGCTGCTTTTCATGTCCAGTGAAAGCACATACTTTAGAAAAAAGCTCTTTGAGGAGCAGTGCTTTAAATGCAACTCTTTTTATTTCTATTTTGATATGATTCCCCTATTCTTAGGCATTTCTACTCTCTCTATTACATAGTTAATCCAGAATTTAAAGATGCAAGACAGCCCATGAAATTAAAAGCAATTTTCATGCATCAACAGAAGTGGCTTTTTTATTTTTTCTAACATTTTGAGCTGAAAACAGCCAGAATGTAGGAGCCTGATCAAATGGGTGTTAGAAAATAATCCTCAAACCTCTGCTGAGGTACGGAGAAAAATGAGAAAAGAAAACTTCAAAGACTAATAAACAAAATGTATCAGTGTAGCAGCAGCCATATTTTCCTCTCCTGAGGTCAAACCTCATCTTAGTAAAGTTAATGGAAAAATCAGGATCAACTTCGATGGAATGACTCCTCTGACTTGGCGTGCTGTGGCTGTGCCATGATATCAAAGCAAGATTAGACCCTTAACACCCGCTCTTCTGTTGGCAGCCCTCAGCACTGCAGGTTACTGCAGCTACAGGAGATAATGCTTTTCATCTTTTAGACTTTTAAAAATGCAAAGTAAGTACAGTCCCAGCTGAAAGATTCACATGTATGTATTGTGCTACATCCTGTGCTATTTAATCACTCATTATGTGTACTTCAGGAGGAGCTGGAAATCACTAGCAAGATTTACTTTCTAACACAGGCTCTCTTTGAAAGCTTCCACTGGCTGAGCATGGCACTTTTCCATTTCACCACTCATTATCAAGTTGGTGTCAGAGAGCAAGTATCTTAGGATGTATCACAGAAGGACAATATTTTTTCATGTTAGATCTCATTTTGTATCAGCATCTTTACCATGTAAGCTCTAAAGGAAAATAAATTTAATAGGAGCCATCTGTGACATGAAACTGCAGAAGAAATAATTAAGATTAGTAGCAGACTTGGTTTCTGAATGAAGATATACAGTGTATAATGCAGGTTTATGAATCCACTTTATCTAAATGATTAGTAGCTCACTTTTTTGTTGATGGCATTTAGGGCATGAAAAATCATGCTGGTGTATTAACCATTTGATTAACAACTTGTATGATGAAAAAAATAAGAAAAAGAAAGCACTATTCAGTTCTCTGACTCAGAGAAAGACTATAAATTTCAGACACATAAATACATTTAAGAATTTTGATGTGATAAATGGTCAGAGGTAAATCTTCACATTCATAGAGCTTATTTAAACCTTGTTCTCTGGAGTCTTGCTAAGTATATTTAGCTTCTCCTTTTCCTTTCAGAAATTTCATTTCAGAAGCACCTTAGGAACAGCTATTTTTGGCCTACACATATCATAGTAGGGATGCCAGTGCTAATCTACAGACAAAGCCACTCAAGGATGCCCTGAAATTAAGCTCAGCAGATGAGAAAGGGCGTACAGAGTTTCTTTTAGATCCACATCCTTCAGAAGGATAAGTCTCTGCTTTACAGTGAGTACTTTCAAACAGCCCATACCACCTTTGCCACCTCCAAAATCTTTTATTATGTATAATTTTCTATGTGTATTGAGATACGTTTTAGTGCTTATGAAGTTATACTTTCCACATGTTGAACTGCCAATAAAATTCAATAGAAGACACGGACATTAAAAAGTGATTAGAGTCTATTTACTTGAAGATCTCCTCCATTGTTTGAGAAGGTTCAGAAACGTGTCTGCCCTTCATATGTCCTGTTATCAGACAATAATATACTCCATAATTTTATGCTCCAAAAACTTCTGGAAGCAGTATTGAACAAAAGACCTTGCAATTGAATTTCAAGAATGACAGAATTACAGTATTGTTTTACATGTGAAAAATGAAGGTTATTCTTCAAGGTCACGCCTTTCATCCTACTCTGTATAAAAACGCTGTAATCAACATTCATACCCCAAAAAGAGTGGATGAAAATTTTCTTCTGTTGCATAAAGCAGCTCACTCGAATTGATCCAATATTACAAGCTACACATGGATTTCATGCTACTTAAGAAGATCAATTATTTAAACAGCCCCAAATCCAATAGCCTACTAGGTGCCTGAAGCTCCTCATTCATATTTGTATTAATTCATATTTTGATCTGGGATGAAATTCAAACTGTTCAAATCCAGGAAACTCATTCCAGAATAACTCCTCTCTATTCAAATAATGTTCAAATAATGTTTATCTGAAAGTAACACAAAACTTTTCCCCTGCTTTATTTTATCATTTACACTTGTACCTTAAGTATCTAAAGTTTTTTAAATTCAAGGCTACAGCTGCTGCCTAGTATCAGTAAAGCCAGGAGAGAAAGAAGTTGATGCAGACTCTGCAGTATGGCAGATACATAAATTAAACTTCATTTCAACAGTTCTGCACTTTGGAATGATCACCTGCTATATGAATGAACCACTGCTAAATCAAACTTGAAAGATCACAAGGCAAATATTTATGCCTAATGAATATGTGGCTTAAGAGAAATATCTAAACTTTTACCTTGATACCAACAAGATTATTCTGAAAAACATCTCCTTCAATAAAATTTAAAATATCTTTATCATACAAATTTCAATAGTGTTATACTATCAATCAGCATTAACAACAGAAAAAAAATTTAAAAGGCAATTACGGATTCAGTATTACATTTTCTCAGTGAGATTTTTTCCCCTTATTTTCTTATTGCAATATGTTCACTGCTTGTCTAGTAATCAGCCTCTCTTGCAGCAGATTTGTTTTGGATGAACAATATTTATGTAGTATGTAGTGCTCTGAGTTGTGTCTTAGACACACAGTGTCATCCAAGGGAAAGTACTCCAGGCTGGATCTCAGGAGACGTGTTTTACCACTTACTTTGCCACTGACCATGTGTACTTTCATTATCTCTCTCTGTCCCCATTTTCCTCCTTTCCATGGTCAGAAGGTCAAAATATTTGGGGAGAAGCTGTCACATTTTGTGTGCCCTCCTCTCACTAGGCTCTGCAGTAATACCAATCTATGTAGTAAAAGCTTGTTCTTTTCCCTGAATTACTAGCACCTGAGTGCAAGACTGTGTTTCTAGAGAGCAGCCAATTCAAGATTAGGCTTTTAAGAATTAAAAAGGGCTTTTTAGGTCACTACTCTATAAAGTATGAACCCTTGCACTCTATCAAGGTGTAAGTGCAGTATATGGCATCCTGTTCTTATTTAATCTCTTTTAGATTCACTGTCTTTTAACATACCCTTACCAACTATATCAAGTTTTATTTTCAAAAGTGTAACAGTTTGCACAATCTCTCACAAGAGTTCTTGCCTTGCACTCATCTCAGTAGAGCATTTATATCTGGTTTCCTTAGGATGGCTTATAGCACCCTAATTTCAAAATCAATCACCCAAGCTGGTTTTTGCAAAAGAGAAGATTGACAAGACAGAAAAATTCATTATGTGAAGATCTATGAGCTTTGAACTACAGCTGCCCAACTCAAAAGCATAACAGCTGTGTATTTATACTGAAGCCTGTGGCACCTCTAGGAAGTTTGTCATGGGTGTTAGTCATCATCATGCTGATCCTTAGGCAGGATCCTTGTTGACCAGCTAATCTGTGCTATCCTTTTACCACGTCTCCCTGGAAACACACAGATTGCAGACAAAGGGAAATTTCCCAACTGCAGGTGAAGGCAGGTTTGGATAATAGTACTACCTCAGTATTTGTCTGTCAGTATATGGACTGTTTAGAGATAGCAGATACTCAGAGCAGTCTTCAGTTGTAAAAGAGCCAGGCACTTGATAATTCTCAAGACCATAGCAAAAAAAAAATGAGATTTGTTTTTAATTTGTCTACTCTATGCATTAACATCTACCTGTTCATTCCCTCCCCCTTCATGCAGAGTCTAAAAATAGAGTAGAGTAGAGTAGAGTAGAGTAGAGTAGAGTAGAGTAGAGTAGAGTAGAGTAGAGTAGAGTAGAATATCTTGAGTTAGAAGGGACCCACAAGGATTACCAAAGTCCAACTCCTGGCCCCGCACAGGACATTCCCAGCAATCACACCATGTGCCTGAGAGCATTGTGCAAATGCTTCTTGAACTCAGACTGGCTTAGTGCTGTCACCACTTCCCTGGGGAGCCTGTTCAGTGCCCAACCACCCTCTGGGAGAAGAATAATTTCCTAGCATCCAACCTAAACCTTCCCTGACACAGCTTATTTACACAGTAAATGGAAGTTCATTTTCCTCTTGGCTTTGAAAAATACTACTGTTTTCTCTGACAAAATGGCACCTAGAAGAACCCCAATGAAAATCACAATTTTGAGCACCTCTTGATATTTTGTTGTCTTTGAATTTGGGATTGATCTTAACCATACTAGTTTCTCAAAAACATTAATAATTTTCATTCCTATTCCATTCCGAAAATACAAGCTTTAAAAAAATCCAATATTTGAACCTCTGCATTCCTACCATGCCAGGAGACAGCAACAGAGAGTACAGCTACACTGAAGTCAAAAGGATTTATCTATAGCAGATGTCAGGGTTGGGGATATTATGAGTTTGGCTTTTTTAAAGCTGTATTTCTCATCTCCCAGTGGTGTGTATCTGTATCCAGCAGACCTACTTACCCCTTTTTGCAGATCTTCTTCCTCCTCTCTTTTCGCACTGGTCAACTGGTGCTTCCTCTGTGCAATTGAATTTGGCAGGTGCAAGAGCACTTGTTTATGCTGTGCACTAGCTGGGGAATGCTATTTTGACAGCTGATAGTTCTGCAGCATCCTTAGAGGCTTTTAAAAGCACATAGAAAACTTCATTATTTACAAAGATTTACAGCTGGGATGCACAAATCACCCATGGCCGATTTGTCAAAGCAATATTTGACTGCATTTTTACATATCCACCTTGTGCAGACTTTGCGCAAACAGAGAAAGGTATTTTGTCTCATCTTGCTATTTTGAGAACTTTAAAATTCGTGTTCCTTCATTACTCCTCTGTGCTTGATCTTCTTTTTCATTGGGTGGTTTGAGGAAGGGGGTGTAGTTTGTTGGGGTTTTTGTTTTGTTTGGCCATTTCATATGCTTTGGTCACTGCAGTGGATGCAAAATGAAATCTGGGTTTTCCTCAGCTCCATTCAGTATCAGAAGACAGTCACAGAGTGGCCATGATCCTCTGAACAAGTCAGGATGTTGTGTAATATTCCAGCCTTTCTTTTTGTGTTTGCAAGCCCACATTTTTTCCAAGGTTTTAACAGCACAGTATAATTTGTATTACTTCTGTCTATTTCCCCTTGATCATTTCCATTTCAGCCAATACTGCATCTTGCTCTTCTTCCTCCTTCCCAGTCAAACAATATTTTAGGCTGAAATATGTGCAGCTACTCATGTTTTCACTTTCCCTATGTCTCCATTCCCCTCACCTCCCTTAGCTTAGGGACACATTAGGGACTAATTTTTAGCAAACACCCACAGCCTGTATACAAATTAGCAGGAGCAATGGGTGTTCAGCTGCTCTGAACCATCAGGTCCTACCTGCATATTTATGATGAGCTCATCAACCGAGGAGCTGAATACCTGTACCAGGCTGGTGGTATCAATTCCGGTGATTTTATTTCCAGTCTGATATTATGTGATGGTTTTAATCAGTGTTTCTGGGAATCTCAGTATTCATCATAGAACTCTGGCCCTCATGAATCCAGAGAGAAACTCAAAAATACTATCTAGGTGTCAAGGCAGATCAAAAATCTATTCCAAAATTCTGTATTTGATGAAGTATTAATTTAAGCCATTTCTTTGCGTATGGAGGACACAACCCATGGTACTTAATACTTGCAGTAATGCAAAACTTCAAAGCGATTTTCACTTTGTTCTCCATGCCAGCGGAAAGTATACAAGGTCTCTATTATAGAAACCGGGAAAATATTCATACTGAGTGGTGACTTGGTTTATTTAATGTTCACTTAAAATAAGCCCATAATACTTATGTAATCAAGTGTTCCATAAATACTCGAGCAAGCTAAGAATCTGACAGGAATGTTCACTGGCTTCTTCTGAAGGGTCTATTATTTATCATTCACATAAATCCTCCCCAGAAGCCTGATCCACATCCACCAAGTGACTGAAGCATGCTGTCTAATGTTCAGAACCATCTGAAATCTTGAGTATAGTATACTCATAACAAGCTACACATATATATTGTACACACACACAATATAAATCTAATATTATTCATCTAAATTACTTGGAACTTAATTTTGGGCAGAGAAGGTATCAGGTTTGTAATATGCCTGCAGACAACTTGTAAACAGAAAGAGCTTGGGTTCACCACATATTTATTTGCTCAGCTCTTTATTGTCTTAAAAAAAAAGATATTGTCTTAAAGAAAATATCATATTGTCTTCTCTGTAGGGTTCTTATTGGATATAAATAGGTCTCACAAGGTTGATCTAACTGCAAAATAAATCACAGGAGAATGAAGGACCTTCAGCAGTTTCCTTAACAACATGATAATGGCACAAACACGACAGTGATGTTTCTGGCACTTGCTATTTTGAGAGGTTTTCATTTCCCTTGAAATGAAGAACACAGTGGGAAAAAATAAGCAAAGGTTTCTAGTGGACAAGCAGTCACTGCTGCTAGTGGAGAGGAGCCTCACTATGCCTTGCAAAGGTGTACATCAGACTCCTGCACTTCAGGTCTGTGATCTCTCTTGCCCTGGTCCTTCCATTAGGCTCCTCCTGGGGCTGCTGCTGCCAAAAAACTGCTATTGGGAGTTGCCAGAGTAGACATCTCTCATTACCTGGGATGGCACTCAGGGAAGAGAAACAAAGTGCTTTATTGCATTCACCTCCTTCACTGGGAAGGCAGGAGATAGGAGAGCTAGGAAGGGCTGCTCTCCTACAGTGTTGCAAAGTTATGCTGAGACCTGGCCCATGTCTAATGTTTGGTTACATCTGTTGTGTTGGTGCTAGGAACATCCTCAGCCAAATATTTTGGATGCAAATGTTTAGACAATGGAACATAAATCACATTATAGGGAAATGCTTTTTCTCTGCATTTTTTTTGTGGCTGCTAATTCAAATGCAAAGAATAAGATTGTTTAGAGGGATGGAGATTTATCCTATTTTGTAGTACAAAAGGCCATTTTTCTCTAATTCTCTATTTGATCTGTAGATAACTGTACCTGTGACTGTATATGTGTGCTCTGAATCACATCTGGTGTAAATAGTAGTTCTTGTAAAAAAAAAAGGGCTCAATTTCTAAAATGCTTTTATTCTCTGAGCTTATAAACTTCAAGCTATGGCTTTGTACATTAAGGAACTTGATTTATTTCCTCACTGTGTCTCATGTAAGGAACAGACATGCAGAAATAAATGCAGATTGAGTGGGAGATAAATGTAATCATTTACTAACCATGATGGAAGATAAGTTATATATTTGCAAAATATAACATCTTTCTTTCCTCCTCTTCTTCATCCTCTATTTTTCTAAGTCAAATAGACACTGTTCCCTACTCAAGAATAGTGAGACTGACTTTCTGACATCTCTTAGGGTGGGAATTTGACTTCATGGATCATGATGCTCCTGATTATTTCCATCCCAGCCCTGCTGAGAGGACTCTGGAGACAGGCAGGGCAGAAGTGAAAACTCCTCATCCTGCCTCAGTAATATTATACTTTTTCTACTACTATGTGTAAAGAATAAATTTAAAAAAATACTAAACAAAAGACATTCCTGTGGAAGAAGCAATTATTTTTTTCAGTTTATTTAAGCTAACATGGGACTTTCATTGTCAACAGTCTGCCATTCCTATTTCAGTTGCTGTCTCTTTTTGTATTGATTTTGGGTAAACTTTGTGACTAGTAGCAATTAGTGACACTTGTGTGGCAGTAATGAACATTAAAACAGGTATTTTCTGAAACAGGGTGGTGGCGACAAGTGCTAAAAATCACCCAGAAGAACCCAGGCCAGGTTTTAATGGAGTATAGAAAGACTTCTGAAAATTTGTATAAATGAACTGAATGTCATCATAACTTTTTCTGTCCCACAATGTGAAGTTCATGAGCAGCCAAGGGCCTCATGGGAAGAAACACTCTCCTCAAGCAGTGTTCCACCAGGTCACGTCCCCTGAGAGACATCTCCAGGCAAAGCCCTTCCTGCAAATTGGCTTCGTGTTACACTGGACTGGATATCAAGCTTTGTGATTTTCAAAAAAGGGAAAGTAACCTGGATATAGCTGTTGGAACATTTCTAGGTACAGCAAACCTGATAAATCCTACAGGGAGAAAATCCCACGGAAGCCCAGTAACAAGTGAGCTGGATTGAGACCAAGATTTAGATGTCCACATGTGACCAGACAGCAGTTCAGACCTCTTAATCCATTTGCCAGATCAGAATCCTGATCCATCTCCCTCAGCTCCTACCTCCTGAGAGGGACTAAAATTAAGTAGCCAGCTCCACAGAATATAAGAATAAATTCACATAATATACTTTAGAGAGCCACAAATGCATTTACCGCTGCACAGGAGATTTAGATAAAATATCCCTTGAAGGTATTTTTGAGAATGGATATGTTAATACTCAAGCACATTTTAGACTTGTGATCACTTAAGTTATATAGAAAAGTTAGTTTATGCAGAAAGAAGAGGCTTGTGAAAGAAGGGAGTATCTAACTGTGGTGATAGCTAGAGGAAGGAGCCTGCAGCACAGCTGATTGCCACCGTGCAGCGCAGTACTCTGCTACCTGATTACATGGCAAGGTAGCCATCAGCAGCCTTTTGCTGCACTGTGCCACTGATTGCAAATGGGACAACTCAAAACCTCAAATTGCTCCAACTTGCCACTGAGTACCTGTTATCTGCTGTTAAGAGGGGGTTGATTAATATTACAACATACAATGCCACTGAAAGAGGCATTAAAACAGTAAGTTGACCTGCATATGGTGTTTTTTCTGCTGCATCATAGAATCATTCATAGATTATCCTGAGTCGGAAGGGAACCCAGGATTGCTGAAGTCCAACTCCTGGCCCTGCACAGGACAGCCCCAGGAGTCACACCATATGCCTGAGAACATTGTCCAAACATTTCTTAAACTCTGTCAGGCTTGCTTCTGTGACCACTTCCCTGGAGAGCCTGTTCCAGTGCCCAAACACCCTCTGGATGAAAAACCTTTTTTTTAATAACCAGCTTAAACCTCCCTGACACAGCACCATGCCATTCCCTCAGGTTCTGTCATGGGTCATGAGAGAGATCAGTGTCTGCTCCTGTTCTTCCCCTCATGAGGAAGTTATAGGCTGTGATGAGGTCTCCCTTCAGCCTACCCTTCTCCAGGCTGAACAGATCAAGTGACCTCAGCTGTTCCTCATAAGGCTTCCCCTTTAGATCCACCATCACCTCCACAGCTCTCTTTTGGATGCCCTCTAAAAGTTTCATATCTTGTTTATATTTTATCCTCCAAAACTGCCCCCAGCACTCAAGATGAGGCTGCCCAAGTGCAGAGCAGAGCAGGACAATCCCCTGCCTTGCCTGCCTGGTGATGCTGTCCCTGATGCCCCCAGGACAGGGCTGGCCCTCCTGGCAGCCAGGGCACTGCTGACTCTCATTCAACTTCCTGTCAACCAGGACACCCAGGTACCTTTCTGTGGCTTTACTCTCCAGCCTCTCATTCCCCAGTCTGTACATACATCCAGGGCTGCTGTGTCCCAGGTGCAGAATTCTCCCCTTGTCTTTGTTGAATTTCATACTGTTCATGATTGCCCAGCGCTCTAATTTGTCAATGTCTCTCTGGCTTTGAGGGAGTCAACAGCTCCTCCCAATTTAGTACTGTCAAACTTACTTAGTATCCCTTCCACTCCTGTATCCAAGTTATTTATGAAGATATAGAAGAACACAGGGTGAGGATGGAGCTCTGTGGAACCCCTCTAGCACAGGTCACCAGTCTGATGTCACCCCATTGACTACAATCCCAGCCTGTGAGCCAGTTTCTCACCTGAGATTTACCTGTAACCCACTTGTTAATTCTGCCCCACAAGGAGTCCTGTGGAGCATCAGGAGACACACATGACCTTCTGCCTGGGAAACTTCACTTTACAGGTGAGGAACCTTTTCTTGAAGACAAAGGTGAGCTCAGGAGGTCGAAAGAACAGGAGAGCACAACAGGGCACAGGAGAAGGCATCAGCAATTCTTGGAGCTTGCAGAGGGTGCTCCAGAACAGGCTCCAGGCTAGCTTGGCTGCCTTTTGACAGCTTGGGGACATGCCTGAGTATGCAGAGAAGGATCCACAGGATCCACAGAGTACAGATGAACTGAATGTGTTATGCCTTTTGGTGGCTTAAGGCTGTAGTAGTTCTGCTGAAAGCATTTGTTGGCATCCTTTATCTCTAGTCAGAGGGCTTTGAGAAACACTCATTACAAAGTGCACTCAATTCTCTTAAGTCACCCTAGCCCTAGAGCTTTCACACCATGTTGCTGCCCTGGAGACCACTAAACTCTCATAGCCCAAAGATTTATTTCCCAAATCTCATCTCATATCATTTCTCTTCATATCTCACAGCTCTCTCTCTTAGAGATTTCAGCTATAGACAGCTGCAGCTGAGCTGTACTGCTCCATGGGTTACCATTTGTCAACAGAGCGGCAAAGCCATCCAAATGCTCGCTCCTACCTTTCAGCAGAGCCACAAAACCATGAGACTGGAACCATTCTTAGGGCCACAAGAGGTATTACTTAACATTGTGAAGTAATGTGAAGCTCAGCTGACAAAGTCAAACAGCTTGTAATTGTCCATACCCATCAGCTGAGTTACATTGGTGTTGTCTTTATTTTGCATGTAATCTTTCATAGTATTTAAAAACTAGCAAATAAAAATAAGTAACTTACAGTGTCAAGGAGACCGGTTCAAATGCTTTACAAGTAAGTCCAGAAGCCCAGCAGACTGCCTGTCAGATCTGGGTTGGCAAGGTCAGTCCAGAAATTCCTGCTCTGTGTTTGATTTATCTCTGGAATGAGGGAGACAGCTGTAAAGCTAGGGTGGGAGGGAGTTCAGCCTAAAAAAATAAAGAATAATTTCTATTCTCACCAGTGCATTGGCTGGGGAAAAAAGACTGGGAACCTTGTTTGAAGCCAGTTGCATTTCCCGTGCAAGCATCACCACTAGCTGTGCAAGAGTTATCATGAGCCAGCTGTAAAGCTCCTCCACATCAGCCACCTAATCCCCAAGGCCACAGAAAATACTGACTCAGCACACACATATCTTCTACTGTCAGCCAGGAGAGGGAGTTCAGAGAAAGAGGGAAAATAAAAATCTCAAAAAACCAAAAAACCCCAGCTTTCAAAACTGTGTCTACAGCAAGCAATCAAAGGCAGCCCTCCTGAGAGGATTCCCAGCAGGGAGCATGGAAGGGAAGCAGCAGTGAGTGCAATAAAGCAGCAAAGTCAGTCCCCAGTGCTGCAGCCATGGTAAATGTCTAAGGACGGCAGCTGTGGAGCACCTGGGTGGTAAAGGGACATACTGTGGTGCTGCTCTTCAATGTTTCACAAAAATGCTGGGAAGAAATAGAAAAAGAAAAAAGAAAGAAAAAAGAAAAACGGGAAAGGAAAGAGAAAGAAAAAGAGAAAGAAAAAAAAAAGAAAAAAATATAAAAAGAGGTAGTGTGACCTTAGAAAACACATGTGGTACAAACTGTGCTCGTGACACTGGCAGGCACTTTTCCAGTTCAGAAAGATAGACAGCAGAAAAGAAACGTGTGTGTTTCTGCTTGTGTTCATAAATAAAACACGCCATATGTACATGTATAGCCTATAAATAAAGAACATATTGTAAAGTGAGCCAAATTCTTTGTCTCTTTCAAAAATTTATACTTGCCCAACTCAACAAAACAGAGCATCAACCTTGCTTATGCGGACTCCTGCAAAATTTGCAGTGGAGCCGCTGTCCCAGAAAATTGGGTTAAGCCCTTCTGAAATTGGTTTGCTTTCCTTCTGTACTTTCCATCAATTCCATAGAAGCAATTTTGAACCTTCAAGGGTCAGTGGACCATAGATTAAAAACACTACCCCAGAAAACCTAACCACAATCTAAGGCTGGCTGTGCCAAGTGTTTCCAAACACCAGAGGCCATACCCCACCTCAAAAGGCTCTGCAATCAATAAATGAGATGGAGAAAGAGTAGGCACATGGAGTGGGAAGCACTGAGAAGAAACTCCACTTGCCTGAGGCCATGTGGGTCACTAGCAGAGTTCCTGCTCACTTTGATGGTGTTCAGCTCCCCTTGGAGTTATAAAAGCCCATTTCTGTCCTGGGGCAGCCGCTGAACTGAAGGAAAGTGGGTGAGATTCACCAGGCAGGGGAAGCATTGTGGGTTTCAGAGGATTTCTATCTCTTTCTACCCAGCCCTTCCAGGTTTCACACACTCATGCCAGGTGCTGACCACACCTGTCAATTTAAAAGCACTTTTGTGTCTTCTGGGGTCCCCTGTTAATTGTTTTCACTTCAGCAGCCCTTGGAGAACACATTAGAAAATGCAGTTGCCCACGAGCGTTATCACAGAATTACCCTGCTGTAAGACATGCCCATGCTGAGAGGAGAGACCCAGAGACAGAAAATGAGTTTTCTGCTGCTGCCAGATCTCTGCTATTAGATACCCCTAATAGAGAAAGGCACTCCAAATACCTGGGAGCAACTGGACATGCTGTCCTTTCTCCAGCTCCGCAACTCTATAAGAGACAGCAATGCAATTTAGTAGCAACTGAAGTAGATTATGCCATGTCCTGCAGAGATGTCTTTGCATCTCTTAAAGCCATATTTCTGGCTTTAAAATGCTTTCTTTAGTTACCTCATAATTATGTACATATGCAAGCTATGTAAATATTTATATAAGTATTTCCATATGTACATAAAAGTCCAAATTATGTGCAAATTATATAAAGATGTCATCTATGTAATGTCATTTTGTACTACCCCAATGTGAGAAATTCACACAGAATCATCATCTGTGGAAAACCCATGCAGAGGTGAGCTTGCTGGGCATCTGCAGAGCAGGGATCCACTGGAGTTGTATGAAGAGTTAGCTCAAACAGCAAGAAAAAGTACCTGGCAGTAGGCTGCATTCAGGGATGTAGTGATGTGCCTCTGAATCTGAGGGGAGATAGCCATCACTTGAAACAAACTGAACAGAATAAGTAAAATTTAGAAAGGTTCCTGAAATAGCAGGCAGAAGAAACAAGAAGAAACAATGAAAGACAGGAAAGATTTTCCCCTTTCCAGTGAGAGGGAGTCAGTTGCCAGGACTGGAAAAGCCTGGGTGCCATCCTGAGAGTGATGCCCACACAGCTACCCTGGGTTGAAACAGGGAGAGGGAGAGGCACTCCTTTACCCCTTGTCCTGTGTTTCTCTGACTACTGAGGACAGTCAGTTAGTGAAGCAGGTGGTGATCCCAGAGTAAGAATTTACTGTGGCCTCTGTCCAGCCTTTTCTGGTTTTGATTTCTAGTCAGAGCCCTTTTTGGATTCTGAATCTCAGTACAGCACATTCACACACTTGATAATGTACTCAGTCATTGAGCAGTTACCTGAGACAGCTCAGTTCCAGTGGAAATTAAGCCAAAATGCAATTGTGTTACATGATGTATTGACTCAGAGGGACAGGCTGATGCTAAGGACAACTTTTTTTACTTTTCTTTGATGTGTTTGTGTTGGGAGAAGTTTTTTCAATGAGAGTATGAAAAAGTAGATCATGCTTTTTCAAGGTACTCACAGAAAAAATCAAATATTTTACTTGTATTATAAAACATACAGATGCTTTTGTGCATTTTTAAACATTGTGCATTTTCTGTGCATTCAAGTAATGGAGCAATTTTGTTAAAACTAATGCCAGAAATAATTTTCCAGCTCATTTTTGGTAATAAAATGCAGATTGCTTTAGGAACCCAGAGATTTATACTTAGTGATGGATGACCATGAAATTTCACAGAGTTTTAGCAGTTACTTTTGAAGTTAAGCTGACAGCAAAAAATTGCCTGTTTTCCCAATCTTCTGTTTATTTCTAAACATACTATCTCCCGTTCAGTTTTCTGGTACTTTTATTTGAATAAGATGTTGGAAAACATGCTTGATTTTATAACTTTAGTTTCATTGTGAAAGATGTGGTATTATGTGGGAACTCAGCACATCCCTCCGGATGTCCAGAGTTGCTGTGAACCCTGTCAGGGGGCTCGGAGACCCTGGCATGCTGCCCAGAACACCTGGTGGCTTGATTTTGATACTTCCAATGAATTGCCAGCTTGGCATGGGGATGTGAAAGCCACACAGGTTTGAATGGTGTAAAACCAAGGTGTTCACAGGGTGAAAATGTAGATTTTAGGATTTTTGGTATAAGGGTTATGGGGACAAGATGGAGGAATCAGGGCGTGTCTAGTCCTTCTTCTTTCTTCTTCTTGTTCTCCATTTTCTGCTCTGATGTTGACACTTGGGGATTGGTTTAGAATAGAAGTGCACTGTCTAACATAGGTGATTGGTATTGGGAATTAAAAGTAAATATGATATACGTAGTTTGTAGTATGAAAAGACAACACCACCTCAGGGGCGGTGGAGAGTGCTTGTGGCTGCCGTGCTGAGCGGACCTCAGCTGGGCAGAAAGAAAATTTTGTAGATAAGAAATAATAAACAACCTGAAGACCAAAAAGGTGAAGAGTCCAGATTCATTCTTCAAAGTGCGAGCTGCCGCAGAACCATCCCATGCATCTCAGGGCAGAGAACAGACAGGCCGACCCGAGAGTATTAGAGAGGCCTTCCTTTTTTCTGGGAACATTAAAGGGTACATCTGACCAGAAATAAACTGTGGAATTACACGCAAAATATCACAAAAGTATTACTTGAATGTATGTCAGTTGACAAAGGAGCAATTTACCCATACAGTATCCATGAACACAAATCTATTTTGCTATAGGAACCCAACCAGAGAGTCAACAAGAGAGTAGGAGGAGCTGAAAGAATCCTTGGTTGACATCATGGTTTTTTTTACAGTTCCCAGTAATTTTTTTACAATCTACAAATAACTGAAATATAATAAAAATTGCCATAAATATGATATTAGCTGATGAAGAGGAAAACCTGTAGCAGAAGTGTGTTAAATATCTTACAAATTAATGTAAAAATAAATTAGAACTTTGCTCACAGGTTGTTATATTAATAAGCCATGAGCATTTTGGCACAAGAAAGCAGTAACATGGGCTTTGCAGATAACACTGTAAGCCTTTTCAGTTATTTTAGGACACTGCATGAGAAAAAAAATGTTTGTTTTGTGGGCTATAATACTGGATGGTCTCTGATTCCTGTACCTCCTGCACTCAGAGAGAAACTGCAGCAGAGCTGAGTAGCAGCACACCCATGGGAGGCATCAAATCAGAGGGAATCAAGAGCACACCCATGGGAGACATCAAATCAAACCATCTCAAGAACAAGTATGTTGCAGATCTATTAAAGCACAGTTATTAACAAGTTTTCTTCTGAAGGGGAATAGTTAGAACTGAAGATATTGGCCATTGCTTCTGGAATTAGCTATGATAGCCAATGTATTTGAACAAAATTAAGAGCAGGTTAATACATTCATGTTAAACTTGTTAAATAACAAGTACCCTGGTAACTAAGCCAAATAAAGTCAACTGCTCATGGGAATAGACCCACATTGGTTTTTTTTTTTTGATCCTGCTATTTTATTAGCACTCCCATATTAAGATGAATAGATTGCAAGCCTATCCATATAGATCTATATAGAGAGATCTGCTAAAGCTTATTTTCACATATTATTCAAATTTTTTCTTCAGTTGAATTAGTAACCTGATTTAGTTGAATCTGCTACCCTGGTAACACACAGAAAAATGGTGAAGTTTCTGTCTTTGCTTTCTTAAAATAAAAAATATGTATTCTCACTTAAGTGGGAGATAAAAATACTATTTATGTAAATGTTCAGTCATTGTTCAGATACAATACTGCAAAAGTTTGTACCCTATACTTTACACAGTTTAATTTCAAATATTGAATATTAAATAGTGAATAGTGAATAGTTACTAGAATTTAATAAAAACAACTTCAACAAAAAGAATTCAAACTTCTATTTTTTTCTTGAACCTGTGTTTAAAGTCAGAATGAAAAATTTTGCATAGTCCTCTTTCACATGCATCTGTGCAAACATGTTAAAGATTGTCCTTCTGCCTGGATTTTACAGAATTGTTTCATATGGCTATGATCAATGTGTATTAAACAGTCAGAAGATATCTCTTAGAGCTCTAACCATATTTATTGCGGATATCTCTTGTCTCTTATCCCATATTTGGATTTTTTTATAATTTGAGAGATGTTTTACGTTATGGCTACCCAACCCCACCCCACCCCAGATTCTGCATTTATAAGTTAATGAGTATATATTTTTTTCATCTGCCCTTAGACATTTGGACACTATCCATCCCAGGAAAGTGTGAGGTATGATTATTAGTACTGCATATTTTCCAATATTTTATCAAAAAAAAAAAAAAAAAGATCCCTAGTTGCTCCAGAATCCCTCATGTTTTCATGCATCTTTCCTATAAGGGACTGATGATTTTCAGCAATCCCACATGGCCCATCCTTCATTTAAAAAATACAGAAATTTTGTATAGGTAAAAGTATAGTCTTTTGGTGCAAGGAAGAAAAGAATTTCTAGGGCTTTCCCAATAAAATGAAAACTGCTAATACAAACATTATCACTGAGTAAATTTTATTTCAGTTATCTGTGGTCCAGATACCCTTCAAAGACCAATGCCAGTGACTGAGGGAGGCTAAAGACTACCTGAGAATGGACAGTGCCCAACTAACTAACATGTCTGCTTGCAAGGATGTGTCATGATTCAGCAAACAGTAAATTGGGTTTCAGAGCTGCCTGTGAAAGATGAGAAGTGCACCCACCACATGAGGCAAAGCACGAATCCATCTATGGACACATCCTCAAGTGCAAATGCATTCAAAGATTGTTGTAGGTTCAGTATTTTTATAGGATGCTTTATGGCTGAGAGTACCTCCAGCAGCAAGAGGGAGGCAGATAAAAAATCCTCAAAGTCAACACTGACTATCATGTATCCTGCCTAAGTCAAAAGAAATGCAGACTTGTGCCCACAATCAAGTCAAATGCATCCTGCTGCATCCCAGCTGCCAGAGCCAGTGCTAATGATCATGGAGCCTTGGTTCCAGAAGAGCAGCACTTTGTAGGGTATGTTACAAAGCAAACACAGCACAAAGCAAGCACCATGTCCCAAAATTTGCTTCTCCTATGAAAAACATGGAACTACAGACACATTCCACAGTTATAAGCATGACACTTCTTTTCAGTAAGAGAATTTTCTCCATAGTTCTAAGGAAATGTAATTAAATAATTTCCTAATTTAACTTAAGAAGCAGTTAATAGGGGCAGCTCATTTGTTAGTATTTCTAGAATTAATGTATTCCTGTGGTAATTTTAGGAAAATTTTTATGGCAAGTTATTAAAGAGATATTATCAGAGGCATTGCATAATCAGAAAATTGTTTAAGTGTTGTTTTGTAACACAGAATTTCTGGCATCAGTATTGCAATGAAAGGAAGATGGAGAATTCCTGTCTGGTTTGGCTATTATACAGAAAAGTAATTTATTCTCTTTTATAGACAGCAACATTCCTAACTTCAGCCAACAGACAAAGCAATTGAAGCATAGTACTGGAGATTTACTACAACAGTTGACTTGGCAATTACTACACTTCTTCCCTGAAAAAAAAAATCTCACCAAAAAAACCACCCAACAAACAAACAAAAACAGAAAAACAAAAACAACCCCAACCAGTCTTCTGATAAATCAGAAGGGAAAAAAAGAAAAACAAACAACAAACCAACAAAACTAAACAACAACAAAAAAAGGACAAAAAACCTACACACAAACAAGACCCCCACAACAATGCAGGTTAGCTCTTCCTTTCAGCTAAAATGAAACTACAAGTTATGAAAGCAATGTTTTACAGAATGTGAGTGAAATACGAGCCTGATTATCAGGTCTTTCCATTACGGAAGAGAGCAGCATCTTTCTGGAGGTACAGAAACTACATTCTAAATTGATTTGTGAACATGCCATATTCTCTTCTACTATTTACTTCAGTAGGTGGGAATATAATTACCAGGTCTATGTGATTTTCTCAGCAGATTTGCAACTTCGAGCATAATATCAAAATACATTGTACAGCATATTGTACATCATATTTAACAATGCTTAGAGCTACAGAAGACAACAAAAAATGAGCAACCATGAATGAAAGTTATACCTCTTATTTCCCATCTGAGAACATAAGAAGCTCTGAGTATTCTTCTAATATAAGAAGCTCTGAAGATTCTATTTCATAACCAATTTACACAGCATTTCAAGGAAGGTTTCTTGATTTCACCTTACATGATGCTTTTTTTTCAGCATACATTTCTGTAAACCCATTTCACTTTCAATAATCTCTAAGGATTCCCTGGGGAACTCCATGAAAGAAGATCCAAGCTCTTTGAAGTCCCTGGCTGATAGAAGCCCAACCACTTCAGAATTGGGAGATGACCTGCTGTTTCACATACAAAGTTAGGTTAGTGCTCCAAAAACTGTTATTTCAAGATACCTTGATGAGTCATGGTAGAATGCAAGTATAAATTATTGTGTAATAGGAGGGAAAATTCACAGGCATCAAACAGATACTTTGCAAACACTGCACTATTCCAGAATGCATGTTAATTTCAACACGTTTTTCACTATCAATGACACTCTCTCTTCCCACTTGTCAGTGCCTAGAACACTCAAGTCAAATTCTGAGTGATCTCTCTTGCTTTCACAGGAAACATTAACAGGTTTTATATACTCGTGGTAAGGACCAGAGGCACATCAAAGCTTGCATTAGATATTTTATCCCTATTACTTCTTCTCTAGCTGGGAGGAAAATTAAGACACAAAGAGAGAGAGCAGAATTCCACCATAAGAGCAATATTCCCTCTCAACAGAGAGGAAGCTTCCTAACAATAAGCATTAGGGATTGTTCAAAAGTTGTGGCAAAGACAGACACAGAGAATATTGATGCAAAGATAAATTATGCATTTCAAACTCTACTTCTTACCTTCTTGTGCCCAAAAATCACAAATATGGGTTCAGTAAGTAAATGCAATTACTTAATTGTGGTAGGCAAAGTGCAACTTCTAAGACAGTGGGAAAAGGAATACCAGGCAAACCAGTCTTGGTTGCTGCCTTCTGTGAAAGGGATAAACAAGAATTTAAATCATCACTGATGGGGAAAGGATTTGGTACTGAGAGATCTGAGCTGCCTAACTGATGGGATATCAGATGAAATGAAGCATTTCCTCTTCAGGAGACCAATCTCTGCACCAAGGAATACTCAGGCTACATAAAGTGCACACATATTTGAAAAGCAACAGGACCTCTGCTCAGCACTGTGGTTACTCGATAGTGCTCAGCAGAGCATGGAAACTTGCTCAGAAGTCTTTTTCCTTGGCAGTAGAGATCCAGCTAAATACAGAACTGCTTAAACTGCCAGTCACTACCTTGATGTTGACTTCTACATAAGCTACAAGGTGGTTCCTTGCTCAGAGATTTTTGTTATTTGCGGTTGTCTGATCATTTACTTAGGATCCTGGTCACAGAGAGAACCCATGATACAATCCCTTTCTCAAAGAGCTCACTGTCCCAACACATTTTGGCATCTATACTTGGACATATGGAAACTCCTTGGAACTGTCCTGTAAAAAGATCTTTACATCCCCATGGTGGAGATCCTAAGCAAGTTACAAGGTGAAAAAAAGTTCTCTAAGAATCATCTGTTGAATTTCTATTTCACTCCTTTCTCTCTTCATAAAATTAAAATACAGATGGACTGACTTGTCCCAAGTCCACCTCCTTCAGCACCAAAAAAAAGCCTTTGAGGAAGCTTGGTGCATCTAGAGAAACCAAGGAATTGGCAGCTCTGCTGTATGTCCTTGTGGGCTACTTGTCTGGATCCGAGTGCTGCAGCTGAGATTTCTGCTGTGACTATAACACTGTTCTCTGAAGATGATGGAAACAGAGACTGAAATTGCAGATGAAGATAAATTCCCCAGGGGTCCAAGTTTGTTCAGAACTGCCTAATGCATTTTTCATTTTAGCAGTTTTATATGTAAATAAAACCAGGGTACTATTTAAGCACAAATTACTTTGGATTCCTTAAAGAAGATGTGCCAAACCAATATGAAAGTTGGAAATAGAAATGAAATAACCCTGCTAAGTAGGATCCAAGGGGGGATCCAGCAGTGAAGGAACACAGACTTACTTTTTATTTCAACACTGCAAAGGGAACTTTTTAATCCATTGACAGCCAGACCCAGCAGGACTTGGGGCCAGTTACAAAGAATGTACAAAACTTTCTGGAAACTCATTTTTGTATTCTTCATATGCTGGATACAGCATGGGCAAGCCTGTCTATGTAAGTTACAGAAGTCTGTCCTGTTCAGGCACTGCCTCACAGGACCAGAGCAGCAGCTGGAAATTGATGTTCAGGAAAACCATAGCAGCACGAGGAGGAAAACAAACTGGCTGTTCAGATTACTTTTATGAAGAACTGGGCACTGAAGTTTAATTTCATTTTAAACAGAAAGCAAAACAAAAATAGAAAGAAGACATCTGAAGTAAACAGTGTCCAGAAACACACGTTGAAAAGGCTGGGCTCTGTGATGGGGAACTTCTCTGTACTGGGAACGACAACAGTGCACTGCAAGAGATCAGATTGTCACAGCCATGGCAGTCAGAAACAGCACAATAGCATCAAAATAATACTGGAAGTAGGAAAGTAAGTGGTCTTCAGCTGGAAGAGGCTGGCCAAGATGCAGTAAGAGTGAAAAAGCAGCAAACAGCTACCTCAGCAAGCCAGAGATAACAAAAACTTTGCTTAGAGAATATTTCCAAGCCATACATTAAAGCCAAAGGATCTGTGGAGAGGCTCCTTCAGGCCCAGCCTACAAAGGGACACCAATACTTCAGCCCCTCTTTAAGCCTGATACCTCTCAGATACACCAGATACCTCTCAGTGACTAATGACTGCTCACTTCTGAATAAGTAATTTCTGAGCTTCTTTAATCAGCTGCTGCCAGTGGCTCCCAGACCAAAGAGCTTGCAGGTGGCAAGCACAGCTGGGCCTGTCATGTTAATGTGATTGGTTTTGCATCTCTTTCTGGATGGAGCCACTTGATCTCCCCAGTTCTGGATGACTTGAGCAGCAGCTCCCTAACCACTGCTGACATTGTCAAAGGCAGCGATTTTGTGTTTGAACCACAACTCACTCTGTTGAGTGATAAAATGAAGATTTTGCCTGTGCCAAGAGCAAGAGCTCTGACAGTAGCATTTTTAGATCCTCTCAGCCACTGGAGGGTCCCCCTTGAGCTGGAGTCACTCTTTCAGCTCTGGTGCCTCCAGCTGGCAACTAAAAGTCATCCCCAGAGCTTCATGCACACTACACTGGAGATACTGGTCCAAGGTCTTCCATGGATGTCTAGATAACAGACTTAGAGTTTCATATTATAACCAATTAAGTTAATATTGCCTGCTAAATGCCCTTATACCCTAGCTAATGAGTGTTCTCATTGCAAGGCTTAATTCAGTTTTCACTCTACTTTTAGAGTTCAGCCTAAAAGCCTCTATTAAATTCTTGCTCTGCTAGCTCATTGCTCTTGCTAGCTCTGCTAGCAAGCAGCAAAACCAAGGCAGTGTAAAGTTTTGAGTCAAATTGTAAAGAGAGGACAAGAACTGTTCTTCTGTGAATCCACATAATAAATTCTAGTGGAAACACAGCATATTGGTCCTTGTCAGGCTAATGGCTGCTAAAGAAATTCTGTGCTAGTCATTTTAGATAGAAGAGGAATCCAAATTCCTCATCAGCCTGCATGTCTGCTCTATTATTTCAAGCTGCATTTATGTTTTAACTGTTCAATTTTTCAAACAGCATTCTTCAAGGTAGTAGCCTATTCTATGTAAATATCAAATGTCTAATTATTCCATCATATAGAGCATTTCTGTGAAGCAGCAGGTATTTTATAAAAACTCACAAGAGATGAAAAAACAATTAAGCACCCCCCAATACCAGTCACAATACAGGCATCAGATTTCCAGTGCAACACACCTAGCTTACCAGCTCTTAGATAAAAATCTACAGCTTTAAGAAATGGGTCCCTTTTCCCTGTGCTAAGTTCTCACAGGATGCTGAATATTCAGGGATGCCTGTTCAGTAGCCAGCCAGCTGAGATGACCTTTCATCCTTAGGTGAAACCCTTGATCTGTGGCAGGGTTTTCACTAAGGGAACAAGGACTGAGAACATAAAAAAAATATATGAGCCTCTGTTTATATACTGCTTTTTTTACAGCACAGTTCAGCTCTGTCACCATCTACAATAACTTCTCCACTGTTTAGCACAGTGGAATATTTATTTTATTTTCCACTGCACCAAAGACTGTTTGAAGCCTGAATAGCTAATAAAACTATGAGCCTTTATTAAGCAACACTAAGTTCTTCCCTCAGGTATGTAAGCATAGGCAAAAAACATTCCTGTGTTTCAGGATGGAAATGAAGCTGCTGTTACTTATAGCTCTCTTCACCCAGGTTGTAGCAATGAGTATGTTAGACAGATATCAAAATTAAATAGGGCTTAAATCTACTTCCACCCTTGTTTTTTCTACGTCAACAAAATTAAGTAATGGACATAAGCTTTCCAAAATCAAAAGCAAACACAAAGGCAGGAGTTTAAATTTTCATCTGTGCTCTTACTGGTAATTTTAGGAAAGACAGTACTCTATTTCTTGTCCCACTCCTATTTATTAGCAAAAGATTATTCATTTGGCATCATCAGCAAAACACTATACAGGTTTTTTTTTTATCACTGGTCTACAGGCTTCTCCTTATAGTTCTGTCATCAGGTTTAAAAGAAAAGGTACATTTTTTTTCTGAAAGATTTTTACTGTCATGAAGTTTTGACTCTGCTGTTGAACACCATTATTTCACAGGAACCAGCACTTAAAGCTATTTTCTTCCTGAGGTAGCTGGTTTTCCTCCTAGGAAAGACACAGTATATGATATATTAACACAGGTATACACTTTAACTTAGGACAAAGACAACCAGAAAGAATGCAACTCGCATCCTTAGACACACTGCTGTTTTCATCAGAGGGGGTGATAGCCTTGTGTGAAATATAACAAAGAACACCAAGTATTAACTGGAACAGTAACCGAAGTCATTTTGTTTTCTATCTCTGCCACATACTGAGCACAACATGACTCCCTCAAATGGCTAACTTCTGCACACTGAGCCTAAATATTGCCACCCCGTGGCCTAACAGCACTGTCTGACAGCCCTGCAAATAGGGAGACAAAACAGTTCTAGGCTGGGCACTGCACATTCCAGTCCCTACATACTACTTCTATTCTACATCTAGTTTTGTTTTCTTCACAGATTCCTGCCAGAAAAAAAAAGTTGTCCCCTGATGATCGCACTTCCCTCTTTATACCTGTTTTTTTTCCCAGGTGCCACACTCTGCCTTATCCCTCCTGCAGCCCAGCATGAAGACAGACACGTGAAGCAGCAGAAGTCAGCAGCAAGTACACATCAATAATAAAACTTTCACTGCAACATCACACAGTAAGTGCAAATTCCCTTTTGAGGGGATGGAGAGCAGAGGCGGGGAAAATCCTTCCAAGCCTTATTCCTTGCCATGCCAGCATGATTTCCACTGGACTTTGTGTACGAAGCAGTTTCTACAACAAACATGTGGAGCTACACTTCTTTCTCTGTGATGAAGGAGGGAAAAATTAGCCACAGCCTTAAAGCTTTAGGGATCTGTTCTGACTGTACAGCTCAGCGAGTGCAAAGCAAGTGCAAATAGCAAGTGCAAAGCAGCTGACCCTGCAAGGGCATAAAGTTCAAAGACCTCTCTTCCTGTAAATCTTCTGTCCAGTGCCACAGTAAAACATGCTTCCTGGAGAGGAGAACTGAAATGAAACTCAGCAAAGAGAGATTTTATATTCTTAGTTTTGTGGAGAAGTCAGAAAGTCAAAGAGCTGGTGGGGTCCCAGACCTGAAAGGGACTGCCAGGATTGGCTGGTCTAAACTATGTAACACAAAGTCTTTAGTTAATGGCTGAGTGAATCAAGATACCTTTTCAAGGAGAATACTTCCAATGTCTCTGCAAGGATAGAATCCACCATTTCACCAACTGCTCCAGTGACTGGCTGCAGCCACTTTCAGAGTGCTTTGCTCACTTTGATCTATGTCTAGTAACAACCCCCTATTGAAGGATGTTTTTTATACCTCAGCTTGCTAGGCTGGGGAGTATTATAAAGCCTCCATTTCCCATACAGCTGCTTACAGACAGTTTAAGCCTCTCTGTAGCTCTCCCCGAGTGTCGTCCACAGGCTCCTCCCCTACCTCAGAGCCACAGGAGGCTGGTCAGGAAGCCCCAGCTGAGCTGCTCCATCAGACACCATTAGACCACAGCAGCAGCTGCCCCAGACCTGAGTTACAGTCAGTGGCACTGGGCATCATTCAGGGTTACTATCATGTGCTTCACAGAGCATGGGGTAGGCTGCCCATTCTAGCATTAGATCATTTCCCAGTCTCTAGTGGATTTTGGCTTAACCACCGAAGTTAATTACCCTTCCCTACTGCTTGACAGTCTTTTCCAAGTTATAGATGTTATTACTGAAAACTCCAGATAGTCTCAATCTTTATACAGAGGTCTGATGCCTTAACTTTGCTTAGGCTTGGCAATAACAGTATCCTGTGACAGACTAATGTGCCTGTTGTAAAACAGATGTTATAGCAGAGCAGTGTCGTATATCTGTACCTCCTAATGGACCATTATTTTTGGACAAGGCTGCGCTAACAAAGCAGTAGTTGTGTTACTGAAAGGTAACTTGTTAAAGGCTGCTGAAAAAGTCCAGACAAGGGCAACAGAGACCCTTGGGATCATAAGAGAACAGATGTCAGAACTACAGGACACCCCAAGTGTTGATCGCCAGCCACAAACGGTCTGCTACTGGTCACTGAGTCAATCCACTTTTGAGAGCAGGTTAAAACCAGTTCTAAGACATAGCTAGAAAACATAGAGACTTGTGTTACAATTTATTGCAGTTGCTCAAGATTGGTAGGCTATGCAAAACTGTCTTCAGATTATCTATGACTACAATGAAAGCAACTGGCTTTGCAGGATGAATCTTTCAGAATAGAGCAATCTGTTACACTGCATTGATAGGGACAGATGATTTCTTAATTATTAAAGGGAAAAAATAATCTTTATTTCTTTTGCTTGTATTTTACTGCTTGTGTTTGGTCTGGTACCCACTTCTCCCCCTTGATGCTTTATTGTAATTTGAATAGAATAAAATACCAGAAAATTGCTTTTAAATTATTTTTTAAACTTCTCTAAATGGTTGTCCCTTTGGTCTCCTACTAACAGCATGAGAGAACAAGTGTCTTCTTTTCTGACTGCTATCATGATCACCCTTCTTTTTCTTTTGAAAGGAAGCAATTTTTAATTCACAGCCAGATGCAGATTCCAGAACTCTAAAGGATAATCCAACTGAACAAAAATCAAAAGAACCTTTATATTCAACTTGTTTATTCCAAATTCTGTATCTTTTCTGAACACACTCCACTTCTTAAACATCCTGCAGAGGTAAGAATGGCCAGTGCAATTCCAGAACAACCTATATCTCATCTGGATCTGATCACACCACTACTTCCTTTAAGAGCATGGGAATGCATCTTTGTTGCTGACTGCCTTATACAATGAGATTCTTAGCATTTTATTCATTGTACTGGCACTCTGAGTTCTCTGTATAGGTGTCTAGGTTCCTTCTGGGCTGATGGATATGACTTACAGCCAATTAAACTGTTTAATAACTTTCTAGTAGGGTGGAGGTTTGCTACCCAAGGTTTATTCCTTCACCTCACAGCCGGAGCAGCAAAGGCTGTGGTGGGAGGGAAGGCAAGAGCTGAATTCTGCCATCTTTCCAGAGAGAGGCAGGAAAGCTAAAGCTCAGGAGACAGAATGATCTCAACACAGTATTTCTTGTAGCTGCAGTGAGCAGGGGGGATGAAGGCACCTACTCATCAAAGAAGAGAAACAGTGACCTGGGAAGCAACCATTATTAATAATGTAATAGAAAAAGGAAGGCTTCAGAAAAGCTCCCTTGTATTCTCTCCAAGATTTCTTATAGATAAACAGCTATTCAAAAGTCCTCAACTGGCTGCTCCTAAGCAGAACTCATGCTGAAAAGAAATATGCTCTCTTGCCAATCCTGTGCTAATTAAGCCTGTTTATGTTCTGCTTGAATGGATGACCTGTCTTCCTGGGAATCCAGCAAACCTGAGAAGTAACTGCAGGTACCTGAATTTTGTTTTGGCCTCACTGTGCTATTCTTGCTGCTTGGTGTAAAAGCCTGGTAACATTGCTATAGATTTCATCTGAAGGATGAGCACTCCTGTGCCCCCTGTTGAAATTTGGCAAAAGCAGGGTGCATTCTTCAAGGTGGAAACGCACCACTGTTTTTTCAGTAATGTTCCGTCACAATCCAAACCAGGCCTTGGAATTCAAAAGTATTTGACAAAATGTTTCTGCCCCTTTGGGGAATCTCCTGCTATAGCCATCAAAATGAAGTGAGGCACCCTGGGAAAATCGATGGGAAAGCTCTTGACAGCCTTCCTCCCTGTGATTCCTAGTCCAAATTTGTTCCCTCAGGAGGCTGGGACTCTGTAAATAGACATCTGACTTACAGCTTCAAAGTACATCTCTTTATCCATCTTATTTCTTCTTAAGAACAGTACAAAGTGGAAAGAAAGGAAGCCTAATTTTGTGCTACTGCAATATAAATATAAATCCGTCAGTTGGTTTTTTAGAGTTCCAAAAGCTGATCCACTACTTGAATAGCTCTGCAAAAGTCAGTGTGAAGGTGAAGATTTTGAAAGGAGGCTTTGAGAATTTTTTTTGCCAAGGCTTCCAAAATCTAAGACACCTTTCTCTGTTTGAATGTCTCAGCCAGATCACATGTAAAACCATTTCATTAACCCTTAATCACTTATAGGAAACCTGTTTAGCTTTTCTCTGTTTTTCAAATGAAGGTTCAAATTAAACAGTTAGGAAAAAATGGGTCTTTGGGTTGAAAGATCCTTCCTTTTCCCTCCTCCACAGAACCCAAATGCTTCAAAAAGTGGATTTTCAGGCAAATGACCAGGCTTTTCTCCCAGAGAGGCTAATATGGAAGATATGAATGGCAAATTTTATTACATAGTCTGGAAAATCCTGATTTTATGTTACAGCCTGGCCTATACTTCAACACCAGTATTAACTTTGGCTTAGCAGGTTTTGGTGCTGATCTCACATCTTTTGCAATAAGACAGTCTGCAATGACATAACAGAATCTTAAACTTGAAAGACACAAAGATGTCCCTATGCTGCCAAATCAAACCCTCAGAAGTCCAGCTGCTGGCTCAGAGATAATTTCATTCAACTGCCCCCAGCCAAAATTTTCCCCACACCTACAACATGTGGCCTAACTCCCAAAGTAAGCTGCTCCTCAAGTGATTTTCAATGAAGGAAGCTAAAGGAGAGCTATAGGAGTAGGAGACATTTTTGTCCTCAAAATCCACCACCTGCAGAGGCTTCTGCAGTTCACACAGAAGGTGAGAACTTGGCATCACAAAGCTGCTGAGAGTAGAGCTCAGAAGTGGCCAAACCTGCAGTAGCACTCGCCAGCCTGGGTTAGTCCAGCTCCAGGCACTGGGTAGGCTCCTTCTGGCCATGGGCAGTAGCTCACAGCTGATGACCTAGCAGAGGACTTGAGCTGGGGCAGCTTTCAGCACATCCTCCTCTCTGAACCTTCATGCCCCTTTTGCAGTGGCTTTCCACTCTTGCAAAGTTTTTCCCAAGCCTTCTCTGCACACTGACTGAAGATCTAATGCAAAATGAGCAAGTTGCAATGCAGTTGGGTAGGTACCACCGTTATCACTATGGTATCTCAGCTTCAGTCCTAATCCTTTTAAAATTTTTGCTCATAAGACCAGATCTTAAGGTGCACATATTAAAAAAAAAAAAAAAAAAAAAAAAACAAAAAGGGAAAAATTCCTCACAAAAGCCCCAAGCCTGCTGGAAGGGAACAAAATAAAGCCCAAGTCTTCTGGATGTCAAAATAACCTGTGATTCCACAGTCTAATTATCCCATTTTAAGGGGATACAAAATCTGCTTCAAAAAACATACCCAAACAATTCCCCAGAGTTTAACATACAGGTTAAAATTAACAGCTTAGGGAAAATATTTGTCTCAGGTTAGCAAAGATAGAAATGAATTTGTGGATATATAAATAAGCTTTCAAATAGATTTAAAAAGCAGAGGTGAGCATCCTCCAAATGCCAAGAGATATGGCAAGTATGGTGTGGTCTCAGATTTTACTGGTGTAATAGTCCATATAGTCAGAGAAATTATTTTAAACTAGTGAAAGTACTTATTGCAACTCATGGTTTTTTGTGCAAAAATATCCCAGGATGAAGATGATTGTTGGCATTCATCTTGTGCCCACCCAACAATAATTCCAGCCTCTGTTATTGCAAAACCAGAAGCCTGGGAGCTAAAACAGAATAAAGATGAGAGATTAAATGTGCATTGAAGGCCCTTCAAGTCCATTTTATTTCTGCGACTTGCAGATGTGTGGTTACTGCTTGGTTTCTCTGCCCAGGAGGCAGACATTTTATGTATGACTACTTTGTATATGGAAAATTCAGAATGGTATCTTATACCCCTGCATTTAAATCTAGTAAAAATATTCTTGTAATACACACTAGCCTGTAACAAACACAAAGCCAGATTCTTTCCATGGGCTCTGAGAAATGAAGAGTCTAATGCACATTACATTATTTATTATGATGGCATCATAAAAAATTTTTTCCTCCCATATAAATATTATAATACAGGGTATTACAAAGTTGCCTTATAACACATTTTTTTTTAAAAGGAAATTCCTTTAAAACGCAATTCCTGCCTGGGGAATTTAAAGAAAACAAACAAACAAGAAAAAAAAAAATTATAGAAAAAACTCAGACACTGCAGAATGAAGCCATGTCCTGGATAAATGAAGTCTCCATCAGCAAAAAAAGGAAATTCCTATAGTGTTAAAATAAAATAAAATAAAACACAACTAAGCAATATTAGCTACAGATGAATGCTGCACCCATTTTGCCAAGCAGCTGAAGGTCACAAGTCCAGCCCAGCAGCAGCACTTAACTCTAATGGATACTATTTGTCTCACGCAAGAGTGCTGTCATTCCACTGAAGAATGAAACCCATGCTGGGAAAGTCAGCCCATGCAGTGGACTCTGCCTAAACCACTTCCATTTAAATGCACATTCTATGCAGGCATGACTCTGCTCAGCTGGCAGCCCTTAACTACAGTATCCATGATGTGTAGAGCTGGCCTCCAGGATTGCTCCTAGAAGGCAGCTCAAACAGTGGGATCATCTTTGAGGCAGCTAAAACCACTCTCCAACCAAACAGGAATAAAGATTCCTTTCAGATTTATCCTCTTAGAGTGGCTCCTAAGCTACATACACCCCATGTAAACATGTAAAATCAAACACACACCCGTTTCTCTCTAGCAGCCCAAAGTACACATATTATACTCTAAACTTGCAATGTTTCTCTGCCTCTCCCTTTTTGAATATCAGAAAGCCACAAAGGGCTCAGTTAGCTGCAGTAAAGTGTGCTGCTAAGTGTTTGTAGCTGTATATGCATGCCTCCCAGTACCACTCTTAAAAAGACTTGACTCTTAAAAAGATTTGCTAGTCAGGCATTAAAAAAAAATTAAAAAATTACTTTTCATTATGTTTAAAGAGATTGCATGTGGGAACTTATGATCCTAGGAACTAGACACATAGAGGTGTTTTAGTTCTAAGTGCACTAAACAGCCTTATCAGGGCAAGTAAAAAGTTCTGTCTGGCTTCCAGCAGTGCATTGGGATGAGGCCCTAAAAAACAACTTTTTCATCCAAGTTTTCATGTAAGAAAATTTTTTTTTCTCAATATCTTCTTCAATAACAGTAATTTTCACCTCAGTAAATTGCTTTTGCCATGCTCTAGGATTACATTCTCACCCATAGAAAAAATATACTAACACCTGTATCCTAACTTTTCCTTACTTTCTTGTGATTTCACCTCCTGAGCATGCCCACCACTATCATCACTTAGGAAAACCTAAATGTATTTTAGGCAAATATTTACTAATATTCTGTTACCAGTTCTTCAATAAGAAGTTTTCCAACTAATTCAATTCTTCATTCACATCCTTGACACAGCTACAAAAAAAAAAACATGACTGAAACAAGTAGCAACATCTTACCTGGGTCCCTCAACATGAGAGGGATGTGAATGTGCTGAAGCCAGCCCAGAGGAGGATCACAAAGATAATCCAAGGGCTGGAGCACTGCTTCTGTGAGGATAGGCTGAGTGAGTGGGGGTTGTTCAGCCCGGAGAAGGAAAGGGTCCATGGGGACTTTATAAAGAGAGCCACAAGAAAGCTGGAGAGGGACTACAAGGGCAGGTAGAGATAGGGGTGATGACTTTAAATGGAAAGAGGATAGCTTTAGACTATGTATCAGGAAGAAATTCTTCACTGTGAAGGTGGTGAAACACTGCAACAGGTTGTCTAGAGAAGTTGTGGAAGCTCCATCCCTGGAAGAATTCAAGACCGAGTTGGATGGGGCTCTGAGCAACCTGGTCTACCAGGAGGTGTCCCTGCCCTTGGCAGGGACTTGGAACTAGATGTTCTTCAAAGTCCCTTCCAACCCAAAACTTTCTATGATTCTATGGCATTTCATTGTAAGGGAGGAAGAAATAGAGGTCTCTTCTCTCTTGTACATGCAAGTAAGCATTAACTCAGAGATCCAGCAGTAAACACAGAAACATGAGTGACCTGAGCAGATCTTTGAGAAGAAATCATGGTCTTAGATGTTAAAATATCAGTTCTGAAGGAAATAAGATGAAGTTCTGGTAGCATTGTGTCCTAGCAACAGAATTTTGCACAGCCAATGCAATGCAGTGGATGGGAGCATTTGCAAAGGAGGTCTTAGGTCCAACAGTTTCATTACAGCAAGATATAAAAGGATTTCAAAATAGCTTAGGTTCAACTATTTGCTAATAAGTTGAAGTAGTTATATATTCACACTACTTTCAGAATTGCAGTATCCAGGCTATTCTTAATTACTTACAGTTCACTGCTTTTCTAATTTATGTGAGCATAGATAGTCTTTCTGCAAATTTTTGGTTATAACTTGCACATTTATTTTTGACTGGAGTGAAACTGTGAAATGCCTGAGTGCTTAGAAATCCATACATTTCTAAAACTCCTTCAGTTTGCTATATTATTGTAATTCCTGGATGTCAAAGAGCATGTATGTTATTTTAATTTGTAGCTCAGCTCTTTCTCCAGAAAAAATATAAAAGGCCATTTCGAACTGTATTTTGAAAGCCAGACCAAAAAAAAAAAAAAGTTAAGTTAGAATCCTCTAAACCAGAGAACCAAGAAGCCACCGAAAAAAGAAGTTTGTTGCACCACTGCACACTATTCCTTTTTGAAAATTGTAGGACAATGAAGAAAGGAAAATTCAGTGTATAAAAAGAATAATGTATAGAAAATCCAACAAAGCATATCAAAGTAATGTGAATGAATAAAAAATTTAGGGTGAGGGAAGAGGGTGTGATTCATCTATATACTATGAGACAAAGTTTAAATATGCAATCATCTTGGGTCAGCAGCAAAGAAAGATGCTGAGGCCTCAGGCACTCAGGCCAGAAGCTGCCTGACCTTCTCACCAGTCCCTCCCTATAGGCAGCGTGCAGCCAAGGGAGTCCCACCCAGCACGAGGGATTGACCAGAACTGAGGTAAGAGCAATTTGTGCCCCAGGGCCACACGTGCCTCTGCAGAAAATAGCCTCAGACAGACATTCCTGCCTGTGCTCACTTTATAGAATAAAATACTCCATGTGGATAAAACCTTTCACAAGATCAATAGGAGGTATAGATACAGATATGTGTATATATATATATATATACCATGCACAGACCCCAGCATGCATGTTTAGCTATATGTGTAAGTATTAAAAAAGAATTGTCATGTTTATATTTTTCATGTTTATATTTTTCTTTCAGGTGGGGGATTTTTTGTTACAATTTTAGGTATCAGAGTAACAAAATTACTTTTATCACAGAGTCTTCATCTCACAACAGCAGAAAAGGCAAGTGTGCAGATTTTTTTGGAGTTGTTTCACAGCTATAAAATATTGTCAGTTCCTAAAAAGTACCTAGTAATATCTTATAGTTGAAAATTAATTAACTATTTAATTTAGGTAATTAACTGAATGAATCACTGACTGTGTAGAGCATGTTATAAGAAAAATTCTGAAAAACTCTTGAGACTAAACCATTTTTGCTTAGCCATGAAGATTTAATGTGGTGCAGAGCTGAAAAAATATTACATCTAATTATACTTGCAGTGCCACAGAAGCAGTGGGGAACTTGAGAATATGACTGATAAGTGGCTAGATAGTAGGCTAAGAGATATGCATAGTTCATCAGAGGTCTAACGAAGGCTACACACTAGAAGTCTGCTACTGTAAGAGGAAAATAAAGAGACAGCATTTAAAGTTGCACTGTAGCTAAAGAATGCCTAATGCTGCCAGCTGCAAGGAGCCCGAGTTCATGCTCAGTGGATAAGTTAATTAACCAATTTAATACATCATGATGGACGCATTAGGGAAGATAATCGCTGAAAAGAGGCTGAGGAAAAAGTATCTGAGGGCCCAGTGCTTATATAGAGCTGCATGCCTGATTTGGGATGCCTGGGCTCTGCCTGGTGAGGCCCCATGTGGGCTGCTTGATCCTGGGTGCCCAGCCTGGCATCTCTGACCTAACACATCACTTGGGTTAGAAATGCCCTGCTGGGCCCTGAGCCTGAGCAAGGCACAGAGGGGCTGATCCCAGAAATGAGAAAAACAGACTGGAAAGAGGCAGCAGTGGTGAGTGGTGGCCATTGCATGAAGGAGATGCCTCAGTCAGGTGAGGCCCATGGAAGCCTGCAGATACAGGGCAACCAGAAGTATCCTGTGAAACACCGAGCACAGACACTGCCAGGCATAGTAAACAACCTGTGTGTGTAACAATCATGCAGAAAATCCTCCAAAACCTCTTACCACCAGTAAGTCTTCTGCAACTTTCACTGTTGAAGAAAGAACCCATCAGCAGCCAAAACATCGTACAAGAAAAAAAAATGTATAAAAACTAGTTATGAGGTGGCAGAATAGCAGCCATAAACTCCCTTCCAGAAATCCATTGTTTCTCAGCTCCAACAACCATCATCTGATCCAATTCAAACCAGATGAAAACTGAAATGCTGACCTGGTTGTAAGGAAAGAAATTAGAAGAGGTGACTGACTTGCAGTCACTTGGAAACAACAGACTGAATGCCAGCTGAAAGAAGTAATGCTGTACAACTTTAAATACAGAAAATAATGAAGTAGACAATAAAATATTCACAGAGCTATTTTTTGAAGAAAGGAGAGTAAGAGGCTGCCAAAGGAGGGTGGCAAAGGTTAGAATGTTTTGAGGAGTAAGAAATTAGCACATCTATAAACATGACCTATTGCAAAAACCAGGTATTGCAGATGTCATTTTTTTTTGAACCACAGTCAATCTTGAGCAGAATGTGTAAGAAACCACAGACATAAATATTCACACAGCCCTGGTGCCTGAATTTCTTTCTTATCAGGGAGTAACCTTGCCTTGAACTGGGCACATTTAGCAGAGTCATATAACAACTGAGCAGCACTGCAGATCAATCATGGATACAGACAAATCTTTCTTCCATGGTTCCACAGTTATAGAAAAAAATTATTCTCCTGCAGTTGCTTAATGATAAGGCTTCCTAAACTGTTAAATCTCTGAGACAGAGTAAGCTGTAGGCTTAAACATGCTCCACAAAAATAATTAACAGATTTTTAAAGATTATTTTGTTTTCTCTTTCCCAGCTTTTGCAGCCGATTTTCTGAAAATTTCTGGTCAAAAGTATAAAATCCTTTGCCAGCTGGAAGAGGTATTTAATCTTAAAATAGTCAATAATATTAAACTTACTTCGGAAAAGCAGATATTTTTTCCAAAAAGCACATAGAAATCTCTAATTTAATTCATAAATGAGCTCCAAATGGATTATAAAAGGAAACTGAGTACCTTCTAGAAGAAGCTGGGGATGTTCTCTCCTGGAATAGATTAGGTATGTTTTTATTAAAATCAGTGGAATGTGCAATTTGTTTCTCACATTTGAGTAAGTTTTAACATCCTGCCAATGGAGTGGAGCAACAGACCAAAAGAGTCATGGAAACAAGTGACTACTAGTGATGGTGGGAGAATTAAAGAAATATCAAAATCTTGACATGCAAGAGATATTTAACACTCAAAAATTATTTCTTCAATGCTGCAGATGAAACCATGTTAGCAGTACTTACATAGAAACAGAGAATAAATGCTGCAAGATTGTGGTCATAGTCCAGGTCTTCTATGTTAAACCTACGCCACTAAGCAGCTTGGACGCCTTCATGGTGTCAGTTTTTATGACATTGATATTCCCCTAAAACAGACAAGACAAATAAGAGAGGATGTGGGAACTCTTCCATAGCATTTTTATCCATCTAAAATTCTCATTAAAAACCAGGAGATGTGTAAGGAAAGCCAGGTCACTGTGTCACATCTACCATGTCAAGAGGAAAAGCCTCTCCAAAATGCAAGCACAGAATGAAGCAAGTCCCTTCCAAACTGTTGGTCTGCAGTGTACCTGCAGTCTGATTTGTGCAAAGCAAGTCTGAGGCCAGCAGGGATACAACAGCTAAGAAAATTAATGACAAGGTACAAAACTTAGGCAGTGTCCAAATCCAGTAGTACTACTTGCAGAGACCTGAGATCTCTCCCTGCACTGATCAGCCCTCCCACAAAGGGACACAAAGGCTCTGCTCCAAGCACAGAAGAAGTCTGGCCCTTCCCCACAGAGGTTCCTTCAGCTTTTGTTCTCCTTATCAAAAAAAGTTGGAACGAAATTGAGGAGTATTTAGGTATTCTACTGCATATCACAAAAAAACCCAGTTTCTCTCCATAAGCCTACTTAGTGGCACCTTTGTACCCCTCCAGACAGTTTCTGAAACAGAAACCCACAAGTATAACCCATCCTGTCTCACCCAAACAACATCACAAGACTATTTTTCTTAAAAGGGAACATACATAAATGCAAGTCTTCCAACCACTGGGATGCAGCTGCTACTCTTATCCCCTTATTTAACAGTACATAAAAAGGATGGATGAAAATTAGTTAGTAAGATCAAAGCTATCCTAAAATAGAAGCAGAAGGAATGCTTTCACCTGCTATCAAATAAGGCCTGTATGTACCTATTGTACAACCACATTACCAGGCAGTGGCAATATTTCCTTCCATACAATCCAGCTTAGCTGAAACACTGTGCCTGAATCTTTATGCATCTATATGGCAAAATATCAAAATTAAAATCAATATAAACCTAGCAATTATATTACCCAGAGGCTTATGAATCAAGAACTAAAAAAGTTACTGTAATCTTAGAGGATTTAAGATCCACATTCCTTACTGAAAGAAAGCTGATTTATCTCTTTGCATGAATGTTATTAAAATCATTGACAACAAATTACAACCAAAAAAATCAATAAAAATAAGAAAATGTTGCCATAGTTCAATTATTCCTAACTTTAACTTAATTTAAGAATCAAAAAAGTTGCTGCCAAATTTAAAATCAAATCAAGGGTCTAACTCCAGCAAAGAATCAAGAGTCAATTATAGAAAGTGTTAAATCAACAACATTTCTTCAAGAAATAATCTGTTTGCAAATTCTAGAAAGTAACAATCAATTTACTGAATCTCCAGCTGGAGCCAGAGTAATTTAAAGTGCATTCACACAGCAGTGAAGCAGAGTTATCTAATCTGCAATCTCAGGCTACTTGAGCTTCCTTCTGGCAAAGCTGCTTTTTGGTAAGTGCAGGTTTACACAGTGTGGTTCTAAAGCTCCTAGAAGTTCCAATATAGAGCTCAAAAGTTACAGTATCTGAAGCCCCACTTTCCAGAATTATTTCCATTTGCAAAACTTTTATTTTTTATTCTTTTACCAGCATGTGTTTTACAGGAGCTCACAAAGCTCTCAAATGCACTGATGGCCTAAAGTTAAAGTTGGGATATCTCTCATCCTAATAAAATACAAGCAATAAAAATGAGATTAGGATAAAAATTATGCTTAAGATTATCAGGGATTCATAAAGGCATTAGCTCAGAGTTTCCTGGCCTCTCACGTGTAAGCGCTGGGGCAGCATCAGGGACCAAAGCACCCACAGTGATGGCACAGAGCTCGGAGGCCCCAAGTTTGGTTAAAAACTGCAGTTTCCTGTTAGTATTTTTGCTGCTTCTTTTCAAGATGGTCAACAAGAGGATTTTAGGAAGACTTGTTTGGGAATTTTGCCACAAACTTCCCTTTCTTCTTGAATTTTTGTTTGTTAAGCCTTGCAAATCTTCCCATTAAGATCCTTAGGCAAACAAGTCAGCACACAGGCATGCACCACAATCAAGTTGTGTTCATCAACTCAACTAGGGAAGGAAATTTATCTGAGCATTTTTAAAATTCGTGTAATGTTGCCAATCACAAAGCCTGAAAGCTTAGAGCTTTTAGAATTTTCTAAATTACCTTTGGATATAATTCAGGATTGGCATAATTACATTAATAAATACTTATAAGTTACATTCTCCCACAAATATATGGAAAGCATAATTCTTTTTAGAGACATTTTTATCAATAATCAATCAAAAAGAGTCTAGCCCACGAAAAAATAGTAAAAATAAACACAAAAACTTGTGTTGACAGCTTAGCAGGAACATTCCCATGTTAGAATGCAAGTTTTCACATCAAATAGGATTGTAGGTCAAAAAAGAAAGCTACAGTCTGATGTTCCATTTTGTCAGTTCTGTTCAAAGTATTGCAAACTAAACCTCAGTAAGAATATGAGCTCTTTCCTTTAGATTCTTTCAATTTTTCTAAGGAGTATGAGGGGAATATTGCATTTGCCATTGAACGAGACAGGAAAGCACTGCCTGCTTGCAGAGGGTTGCCTCAGAACAAAAAAAAGTCAGTGATTTTAGGCAAACTGAAAATATGAATTTATGGACATGAGGATAACAGCAACAATATACCATTATGAAAGTGAGTTACATGCTAGGTTTATTGTTCCTCATCTTGTCAGAGTAATTTAAAAGTAAATCAATAATGGTAAGTGATCCCCAGCTGCCTATTAACAATGCATCATATATGTCTTTTAGGCACTGTAATAAAGATGATTCAGGGAATGGATTGTGAGAGCAAGTGAGGAGTAGATCAGATATCATTTAGAGACTGCTATCCACTTGGAAAGGGATTCCTGAAATAATACAAGTACACAGGAAACATGGAAAACTGCAGGTAATGGAAATGTACACTACCTAAAAGGCTGAGAAGACTTTGTGAAAGTACTTGTCACAGAAGCCTCTTCCTCTCAAATGAAGAAAGTGCTCTCTCTTGTTTAATGGCCAAGGAGGTCATATTTGCAAATGCAGAGCATAAGAAATGTATTCAGGTTTCTGATCTCCCAGGCAAGGTTTTAGGGCCTGATCTGCTTCGTCTCCCAAGCCCCCACTGCTGCCAGGGAATCCAGACAGGGCAGTGAGTCACAGAGGACAACCTCTGGTCTTAGGCTAAGGAGAAGCAAGAAACTCCAAGACATAGTAGTGTGGGGTAAGTTTAGGCACTGACCCAGCCTCCCTCAGGCACAGCAAAGCAAAAGAGCTTCACTGAGACCTGGCACCATCACCCATAGCTAATAGTTGTAAAGCACATTGGGGTTTTGCCAGGCCTTTAAGCTTGACCATGATAAGCAGTTTAAATACAGCCAATTTTCTTCAGGGCTTTGGCTTCCCTTCAGAGCTCAGTTAGTTATTTCCTGACATTTGGTATTCAAGCCATTTATTTCATGGGACAAATACTTGTTTACCTATTTTTCTAAGTTAAAATCCCATAATTGATCTAGCCTTCTTTTAAGTAACAGCTCACCAACAAGAAGATTTTTGATCCAGATTCAGCTCCAGCCCAGCTCCACCTCTTTCGCTCCAACCTGATCAGGATTCAGACCCACTAGAAGCACTCCAGGCACCACAGACCTCACAGACCCACTAGAAGCACTCCAGGCACCAACGCACAGGTCTTGAAAAGAGGTCCTCTCCTTCCTCCTAGTTTTCACTGCTCCCTGTTGCAGGGGGGGAAAGGAGGAAAAATAAACAAAAATTCCCACAACTAACCCAAAACAAAGTTTAACTGTGCCAAAAACAGAGGACAAAACTAAACCCTGCATTTCTGGGCTCTGGCTATGGCTTCAGGTGCTCCAGGGTACCATGACCAAACTAAAGTTGGGCAGAGGCAAAACTTTGCCATGAAGAAGTCCATAAAATTTAACTGTGCAAATTATTCAAGGGGAGGCTGTAGGGTGTGGGTCTTAGAACAAATGTTGTAGAATCCTTCAGAAGCAAGTACAGGAAGAAAAAAAAGGTTTATACCCAAATGCAGCAAGACATCCTTGTTTCATCCATAACATGAGTAAATCTGAATCTGAGTTCAAGATGAAATAATATTATATGTTTATATTTACCACAATTTAATAAAGACTTTAATATTACCCATGCCAAGGCTGCAATGAACACTGCTGAGGGCCTTTAAGGAAATCATATTATGCCATGGAGAACAGCACAATGATCATATCCTCAAGTTAATAGAATACAACCACTGCCTACGCATAATACCATAAATTAACTTTTATACATACGTATCTGATGGGCTTATCCTTAACAACTTGACATTTCCAATCCTGATGATGTAAACTAGTATGTCATTCTCTCCTGGATGTGGTCAACTAACAGAGTGTTTTTCCTGCATCATTCTAACATTATAGCATTTTAGATGTACAGTGGGGGGACAGAGGGTGGAAGAAAAGGGCAGTGACTCCACTTAAAACAAATCTCAGCTAACATTCACCCAGCACTACTAAACTGAATTAGATTGGTTTGCCTAAAACAAGCAGACATCAGTGACATTTTAGGCCAGGGAATTAGATTTCAGAGTAACCATGAAAACATTTATTAAATTCATGAAATGTTAATCTCCTAATAGTAATATATAACCTAATTTAATTTATATGAATTAGCCATGAATCACAATTGTAATAGAACCACTAAATCAGAGGCTATGTTCTGTAACGCTGGGTAATTTCTTTATTATTTTTCTCGCTCTGAAAAAGTAGCTTAAAGATGCAAATGAGAAAACAGTCAAGTACTTGAAAATCTTCTCCATGGACTGTTGGTAAAAGATAACAAGACTCAAATAAATCTTGTATTAGGTTCCATAGCCATACAATAGTAACCTGTGCTGGTAGTTTTAGAATCAAACTTCAAGGAAGCAGCAGAAAACAGAGCAAAGAGTTGGACTTAGATGATCCTTGTGAGTGCCTTCCAGTTCAGGAGATTCTACAGTTCTAGATTCTATGACTAAACCTCAGACACTGAGAGATTCCCTTTGAAACAGAAATTTCACCAATCTGAAAGTAATCTTTAGTACTTCATGACTGTTATGAATTTATATTCATGAAGTACCTCAGTAAGCAAATTCATATTACAATTACAATTTCATATTACAATTACAATTTTATCTTTGTGATGCCTTCATAGAAAGGTAACAGGATGTTATAGAAAGTAACAGGATGTTATAGAAAGTAAACACGCAACACACAAGTCTAATAAAAGTCAATATCACTAAATGTACCTTAAACAAGATGTAGTTCAGTAAGAGAATAAGATCTTGACTGTTCTGCTGAAATTAATGGGCACTGTGTAGTTAAAGCCCCATGGATCCCTTTGTAAATATGCCTATTACATTGTTTTACAGCAGCTGCAAGAACAAAACTTATTCACCAAGGGCTTCAAACTAGCTGAAGCCAGAGCAGAAACTCTGCAGGCTTAACATAATGGGCTGACAAAGTCAGCAATAACAGACTCACCAAACTGTCCTTCTGAGGACAGGAAGAAAAACCTTTGTCCCTAGTTCTCATGTAACCCAGGTGGGGAGGTTGAACCTGGGAGCATCCCTTGAGCTGAGGGGACCACATTGCTCCTGTAGCAGGGGAAGAGTGAGCAATGGTGACCCCAACAGGCTCATTGTCAAAAGGTGTTTTGTGAGCGTGGTTGGAATGAAGAGTGTGAGGCAGTGAAAGTGTCATTTTCCAAGCCAGATACAAGCCCTTCCTGGAAGCTATTTACCACATTTTTATATATAAAGTTACACATGTTGCTTTCCTGCAACATTAAGAAAGACAGCTCATTCATTTAAGTAAAGATTAGTAATTGTTTTTTTCTGGCAAGATGGGTGACACATCATGATTCCAAGTCCACTGTTGTCTCCATATACTGTCAACACGCTCCTAATTGTAACCTTATAAAAATAGATAATTGGTTTGCAGCATACACAGTGGCATTGCTCTTCAATCAATAGATGAAAAGGGATAAGTTTATGTATAATTCATTAGTACATACAACAACAATTCTCAAAGATCTTAAACCAATCCAAGTTCAACTAGCAAATGTGTACAATGTCCAATGAAGTAAAAAGTGCATGATGACAGGAACAACCTTTTCCTGTCAGGAACTGTACAGAGTCCTAGTCCATCTAATAACTAATTGTTTCCTTCATACCACTTCCCATGTCCTCCTAAAGGAAATAGGAAATACTATAAATTTAATACTAGTGGCCTTGGTCAGTTCTTGAACTTTAAGATGTTGATATGTATTTACTTTTTCCGTCTTCCAAATATGTTTATTTACTCTCATATCTAAATAAGATATCTACTACAAAGTAGATATTTTTGGTTTACATAATTAATTTTATTCATTTTTTAACATTGCCTCCTGGAATACTACCCTTTTTTTAAGCTTCATTCACCAAGATGTCACATAGTTGGTTATGTCTCTTAATCTCAGCATCTTGTATCACAGGGTAGTATGCAATAATATGTGCACTGCTCTCATTCTGGCAGTATCTGCATAATTTGAGTCTGTTGCCTATCCTTAATCAAAAACTATGGCTGGGTATGCATTAGCTCTCAACTATTCCTCTGTAATGAGCTTTCTATGGAGAATTCCTCTAATGTTCAATCCAGCTGTTACTGATATCCTCCTCAAAGCTGAAAATTTCACAGTCATGGGATACAAGCTGGGTCCAAATTATGAATTCTTGGTTTTGCCAGTTACAGGATTTCAGAAAAACTATATTTGCAGTGGTTATCTCCCATCCAAGTCAGGTTCCTCCCAACATAATTCCTCTGATGTAACCATGACTTCTTTTGTGTTTCAAATGGATGGAATTTGAAAGTATTTGAAAGATGAAATCTTTATCACCTCCTGCTGCAATTCACAATCTTTCAAACTCTTTCTCAATGCCATCCTGCTCAACGACTGCTCTTTACATCTCATTCAAAGGCAGTACAATTCTGTGCAATCTTAAAGCTGGCCACACGAGGGATCAGTCCTGAGATCAGTCTGGTAGTAGTACCTCAACACCCACATCACATGCTGTGCTATGATTTAGCAGGTGCTTTCCAATAGATGCAACCTTTCCTTGACAGCAAGTCAAATTACAAATTCGGGGTTTCCAGGAACATGGGTTTTGCTTTACCTGGCAGACCAAACGTGTAATCACAGAATAGTATATCCTTTCAGGATGTCAGCTTTATAAAATCTCCCAAATGGAGCCTTTCCAACCTGCTGCAACCATCCCTTTATCTTTTCCATTACTTCTGGGTTTCATATTCCATCCTATGGGTCAATACTTAGACCAGGTACTTTTCAGGGTTAGCAGGTTGAATCATTCTGAGGGGGTGCTGTTAACTGCCCATGTAGGACAGTAATTGATCATGTGAGTCTTTAGGGGTCTTAATGTAAATTCTGTCTCCTTTTATGTTTTGAGACCAGTTACTGATACTCCCCAGTATCAGTATTTGTTCTGCATTCCTACATAGGATCCACTCAATAGAAGCAAGTTGTGTGCAAAGTTCAGAGTTGTTTATTTTTCAAGCATTATAGAAACCCACATCCTTCCTCATCCAAGTTATACAGTTACAGCATCCATAAATGAGTTAACCAAAATTGGAGACATCTGATCACCTTGTTTGGTACCAATACAAATGCCAACAGCATCCAGCTGTTGATTCTTCATGTCAATGTAATACTGATGTTCTCATATATCTTCATATAATGTTATGAAGGTATATGATAACATCATTATTACATTGACGTGATGATGTGATTGACTCTTCTGTTTAAGAACTGTAATAGTGTGAGAATGGCTTTCGGTTTCAAGGGGTTTTGCTAAATCAACAAACACCACTCCCAGGGGCCAGTATTCCTTCAGGTTTCAAACTAACAGTTGTTTTTCAGTTTCAAACTAACAAACAGACAAGTTTTCCACATGTCCTAATGATCTCCTAAACCTCTTTAGCCCTGGATTACTGGAAAGCTCAAGAACCAACCCAGAAGATTCAGTGATCAGCTTTGCATTCATAAAACAAGACTTTTTACTTTATTAATACACTGATGCTCAAACTTCCTTCAGGAGTTTGGACATTTGGATATTTTCAAATCAGATATTACTTCTACCCTATGTCAATTATTTTCTGGCCATACCCAGTAGAGCATTCAGGAATATTCTTAGCTTTAAGCACAGGTGTAAAGTGCAATTGCTAAATCAGGAGTCCTGACTTTACATGAATTTCTACATGAGCCTTCTGTAAATGTTAGTAAGCACAGGCTATTTTTGAAAGGCATATTGAGGAAGTTACACTTAAGGACAAGTAAGAAAGCTTTTAAAAATTATTTTTACCTAATATATCCCTTTTTTGGAACAGAGATGCAAAATGTTTGTATTTCAACAGCTTTTAAGAACAGTCTTCATTCTTGGAGCTATTGACAAAAATGTTGGTTGCTGCATTCATCTAATATGTCTTTTAGATAATACAGTTCTTAAGGCGGTGTTTCAAAAAAATTGCTTTCTCTGTTGAGTTATCAGATTCAATTAGTCCCTTCAGAAAAGCAATCGATACCCCACCTGATTTAAGAAAGTTGCTATGCAATACTTTTATATAATGGCAGCAATCCTTTTAGCTTTGGGAATACAGCACTGTCTCCAACGGTGCCGTGCTCCAGCTCTTGAATTATATGTCCCTGAGTAAAGACAAGGAGGGAGGAAGGGAGGGAAAGAGGAAAAGAAAGGAGTCCAAGCTGTACCAGACAGAGCTGCTTCTGAATAGCCCTCTAAAAATCCATTAGGCATTTCTGACAGATACAAGGGTTCTTGCCTCACTCACTTCTAAGGGTGTGTGTGTAGGCAGCAAGAATGTACTCTGCCAATAATCAGGGACTGCAGGCAGGTTGAGTCAGGAACCTCTTGGCATCTAATCTGAGCACCAAACAAATCAGGCTGAATAACCCCCTGATTATGGGCATAAAAAAGCAGAAGGATCAAAAATTATTAAAGATTCTGGCCTCGGTCCTGAAGCAGGATATTAATCATTGCTCACTAACATGGTGTCCCCATACTAAACAGCACATGTTGGGCTAGTTAATTTTGGAACTACCGTGATAATTTGAGAGCTAAGAAGAGCATACATAAAACTTGCAATAAAATAAAATTATACTGTTTCTGATTATGTGTACAAGCCATGAGTGAGAGAGCATTGATAGACACAATTGAGAGGTTTCTTTTTCAAAGATGTGCTATTGTAATAAAACTTCTCGAACTTCAGTAGACAGAATGCCATAGTTCTGCAACATTGCATAAATCCTAATCATCTAAATGGACAAACAGTAACATTAAAGCAACCTGTACACTAAAACACAAAATATTGTCTGAATTAATCTGTATGAAGAAAAGGTGACTGCATTTGAGTAGGCTAATGCTGACTTGTTGGGGTTTTTTTAAACAGAAGTTATATAGCAAATGCAGTCTTGAAATTATCAGAATGCAAAATAATGTTAGCATTGTGTACTCCGTGGCTTTGAAGGAATTTTGATAAACAGAAGAAATGCCCTTTACTCAACTGTAAAGAAAGAAATACAGCAAACAGCTCTAAATAGTATTACAAGTAAAACTGGAAAGCAAAGAGAAGAGACTGATAGACTGATTCAATGCAGTTTTCCCCAAATACTTTCAGGACTTTTCTTCATTCAGAAATTCACTTGAGAATCTATACAAGATTAAACCACAATATTTAGTGGTCTTTGGGTTAAAACTCCAATTGTGATACTCAGTAATGCATCAGGGATAATGATGCTAAAACCAACTGATATGTGAGAAAGATTCATCATCACTGGGCTGTGTTTTACAATACTTGTACACAGGATGAACAACAGACCAGCAAGTTGAGCACAGTCCCTGAGCTCAACCTGTTACAGTGCCAGAGCTTGGCTGGGGAGAGTGTGACATAGAAATCAAGAGGTAGGAACTTCTAAAGCCATGCAAGCTCAGTCACAAGAGCACGCTGGATTGTGCTCTGAAGTCTAAAACATTTAATCATCCAAAGTACTGTGTTGATTGATGACCACTGTTCCAAAATTATTATTAAAAAGGAGAGATTGTTATAACACTGGCCAAAGTAGCTTGCAAAGGAGCAAGGTGGGGAGAGGGAAGGACATCTTACAGAAAAGAACTGTGAGAAAAATCAGAGGAACAGCTGGTTTTGACTATAATGGTGTCAGGCCTGAGCATCCTATAGGGAGCTTCAAGTAAAAAAGGATACCACTCCATGAGAGTGGTAATAAGGGAACTCTTCAAGGAAACATACTGCCCAATAAAAAGTAAGTGCTCATTTTTATGCAAAGTTCTTTAAAAGAAAGACAATCCATATACATAATTTATGCTTGCATTTTCTAGAGAGAGCTCACCAGAATGGAGTACAGCAAATAGGCTGCTCTTCAGCATTCTACCCACCAGTATGTACATTTTAACAACAATAACCTTTCCTTCAGGACATGCATCTCCACCCACTCTGAGAATGGCCAGCTATGGCCCATCAGTATCAACACACACCACATTGCATCTGTTCTCATTTCAGACTGTAGTTAAACACTACATATTTGTTAAAAAGGCAAGTATCTCAGTAACAGGCACAGGTGAATAATAATGCCCATCCTGAGTGTTGGAGATACTGAGGTGTGAAAGGCAAATGGTAACATATGAATAGAGTATAAGGTAGAAGCTGACAGACTACATCACTCATTTTAATGTCCTAAGGCATGTCTTGGAGGGACATGTACTATGGCAACCTTGAGTCAAAGCTAAAGTTTTATCTGTTGAGGCTTGAAATAACCATCATTTGTTTAAATTTCTTTCTACAGAACAACATAACTATTTTGAAACCAGGAACAAACTTAAGAAAAAAATGCCAATTATTCATGTCTAAATATATCTGACAACATATCAAGACTCTCCAGTCTTCTTTCCTAATTGTCAGCTTTAAACACCAGATCTGCTATAGGAAACTACAGGTTGTCTTCTATTAAAATTACATACCACCCTCCCTTCTGTTTTCTCAAAGTTGTTTCTAAAATAACTCTAACTAATCCTAATGTTTCCAAAATTCCTTGAAGCTATATATTCCTCACAAAGTTCTTTTGTCCTTCAATAATGCCTCTAGCATAATTATTTATCTTCTAATACCATAATCCACCACCCTTTCTCCAAAAACTAGTCCATTTTTGCACCTGGGGATCACCAGTGTGTATAATTCCATGTTTACTTATTTCTAATAACAGAGTCAGCTCTTCTCAAGTGAAATATCTTTTTTAAAAAAGTATTAGTCTTTTTCTGATCAGGAGATCTTGCTATCATGGAAGATATTTAAATTCCTTATGTGTTTTAAATGACCATAGTATTCTTTGCATGGAATTGCCAGTTGTAGGCATTGTGTCAGGATATTACATGTACTCACCCCAAAAACTTCCATGATACTAACTCTATAGTGTTGTAAATGAATCAATATGAAGAAAAAATAAAATATTAAAAATATATTTAGAAATAATTTGACTGGTATTATCCAGAAGCATAAACTCCCACTGAACTTGATTCTCATAGATCCCTCAATGACTGCATCACAAATATATATTTCTATATTGCACAGGAAAGTGCTTCCAACTATTGAAAATATTTTTATTTCATCAGAATAATCTTTCCGGCCAAATACTTGGGAACTCAGTACAACAGTAGGATTTCATTGGATTTATCTATGTATTCAATAACACTCTAAGCACAGGATATCTGCAATCCTGGTATTCAAGCTCTAGACTTTGTTCATATTGCAAGCACTGTCTTAGACAAAAAGACAATTGGTGGGATTCTGTTTGTCCAAAATCTGGCAGTTGGAATTAATATTTTGGTCATCCCAACACTAAGTTGTTACATACAAAACATGGAAGAAAATGATTTTCTTTCACCCATCCCAAAGGTTTAAACAGTTTCATATCTGAAACTGATTCAGGACCAGAATCTACAAAGGTAAGGGGAAATGCACCACTTTCTCAGATCACCTTCTCCACAGTTACCCACTGAGGCACGCTTTTGAAGTGCTTGAAATAAGCCAAAATCCAATCATCCTCAAGACCTGAATTTGACATTCCTTTTTTGTCATCTGCATCACCAAATTTACTACATATCCATTTAGGGTCCTTTAGTGAAATATTTAAACTGGTAGTGAAGAAGGGGGAGTGTTTTTCCAAGCACAGCAGCAGAAATTTTTCCTCTGTTGTTACAGCAGAAGACCGTGTGCTTCAAGATAGCTGAACCTTTAGCAAGATCTTGCCTAATTCATCCACTTTTGGTATCATGACTATTTCAAAGGAACCAGTACCACCAACTTGAAACTACAAATATCTTGAACAGCAGTTCCTTACATTCTTTCTCTGTACTTTAACAGCCCCTGTCCAATATATTGCCTATGTTTTTTACTCATAAAAACCCAACTCCTAAGCTGTACTCTAGTTTGGCAGAAGATATTTTCAAATACTATGTATTCAACTGGAGATAAAATTATATTAAACTAAAGCACTTGAATTATTACATATCTAATGCATGATTATCAGTTCACATAAAACTGGTCTGGAGTAGATCATGAAAAAGTAAAACTGTTACATATGAAAAAGATGCAATTTCCTTTGTCTTTTTATATAACAAGAGAAAAATACTTACTTTTAAATTTTTTCCTATGATAATTATTCCAGTCTTCCAGGCATGCAAGCAACTAACAACATAAATTAGCTGTGGCAACAAATCAGCTATGATTATGCGAGTTAAAAGTATGGCTATATGAAGTGAATTTGAGTAGTGAAAATTATCAATTTTTTCTCCAAAAGGAGTATATACTAGTGTACAAACTCTCCTCAGATCTGCAAAAGATTATAAAATAAAGGTCTTGGTCCCTCATCTTTAAATATACAGTAGTCTTTTCAAAAGATTACTGGTTTTGCCCTTCACTATCTGGTCCACTATAACTGTGTTCTCTCTAACTAAATTTACCACCCCATTTCACAAAATGTAAACCTCACTCCATCTTCCAAAGGCAGGGACATGTTGTACTGCATCCCAGTGGATGAGGAGCATTGTGTTGATCTGGTCTCACTCAGAGCCTCTTCTGTCTCCTAAGGAAGAGCTGTGTGCATTATGGCAACAAAAGAGGAATGCAGAAGTTCAGCAAGCAACTTCACCAATCCATATTAAAACTTTAAGTTCAGATATAAGGTAGGTGCAAAACTGATTTCCTTTGATGCCTCAGTGATGGAACACCCAGCCAGGTTTACATAGCCTCACAGTACAAAGTTTTGCAACTTTTGCTAGGTATTCCTTTCATTATAAAAAGGACAACAGCAGAAAAGATGAATCAATTTCAAACTGCTAGGCCACCAGCAATACAGGCTTTCTAGGGGTGATGTAAAGACAAAAGTTTTCACATGTGCTCGCACATACAACAGCACTTTTAAAGAATTATTATGCTCACTGAAGATTAATTTCCAGTGGGCATTTTTTAAGAAAATATCTGACTTATGAGACTTAAAATGAGTTCCTATGTATCATTAATAAGAACTAATCTGTTTCCTGACAGTTAAAGGTTGTGGATCTTTCTGATTTTAGAAAGAATCTTTTCCAGCTCATCAAGTAATACTAAAGATAGTAATGATACTGGAATTGAAATGCAGGAATCTTTTTATCATGCAGTTTCTCAGACTTTCGCAATTCATGGGACCTCAAAAAAAGATAGTTCATAATGTTAAAGAATGCTTAAGTTCAAGAAAAAATTCTAAGCATCAGGAAGTGTGGAAACGTCATACAAGATATTTAGAACAAGACCAATGAAACCTGTAAGCCATAGTTACAGATCTTTGAGGGGTAATTTAAAATCACACATGGAAAACTGAAATTAGAAAATGATGGATAGAAGGAAAGTTGTCCGGGTTATTTCAGTAACCTCTTGTTTTTGCAAACAGTCTGAGATATTCTACATTCATATGTTGGAAGCAAGAAAATTCTTTCTTCATTTATGAATTGCAAAACATATAAATAAAGTCACAACAGTATGTATCAAATAAACTGAACATTCTTGCCATGGAGACTTGAAAAGTCTCCAACAAAACTTTCTCTTTTGCTTAGAATGAGAAGTAGAATAGTATATTAAATACAATTGTTCAGTATATGCCCTACAATCAGTCCCAAAAGCAAACCCCTGACCTCAACAAGAGTTTTCATAGGAACATTTCACCTGTAACCCAATGCAACAATAATTTCATTTTGGTAACCAACATGCAGTCAGTGCTCAAATTCCTATCTCATCTGCTCATGAGTTCAAGCGTTTATTTTTAATTTAAGTAAGAATTCTGCAGAAATGGTACCATGAACACAATTTTTCCTTGCTATGTGTGCACTGAAAAGCCCCCTTTTTACATTATAAAAATTTCTTAGCAAACAAGCAGTTCTACTTGCAGGCAACGACAAAACATCTTCTCAGTATCTCCTGTTAAAAACCTCTCTTTTCTGTTGCTTATGGCTTCCACCACTCAGGATAAAGTCCCCCTCTATTTTCCTCAACATGAGTGTTTTCCAGAAGCTTAGGACCAGTTGTAAAATTTCTTGGAGGAAGATAGCAGTATTTTTCATTTCAAAAAATAAAAAAACTACTAAAACAAAACATCGAACAAACAAACAGCACCAAAAAAACTCCAAACCTTTTCCACTTTTTTGAAGCTCAGTGAGTCATATCTCCATAAGAAGCTTGTCAATATTAGAAAAGACAGCCCATGGTGAAAAGTAATATCATATAATCCCCTTATTACCTGTATCCATTAATATAAGCAATCATTTAGGTGGTTCTAACTTCCTTCAGTTAGCTAGAATGTCCCCTAAATGTGACATCATCTTCATGACGAAGAAAATCCTTTCTAAGTGCCATGCTCCCCTTCCAGCATATTTCAGAAATGCCTGTGAGAGCTCTGGAAAAACCAGAATATTAAGTCTCTGTAAAGTAGGTAACTTTTGAGAAGACAGAATTTGCAAGTTCTTACAGACAGAAGAGAAATTCCAATCTTGGCTGCAATTTTATTCTTTTGGAACACTGAAAATATTTCATTTAACTTAATTAGACCCTCACAGGCTGACCAAAGTCACAACACAGTAAGTCAACCTAAATCAGCATGGAAAATGTAGGTTGGGAGCTAAGTTCTTCCCTTTACTCTTGTGCTTCAGGACTTCTCCACGAGAAGCTAGGAAAATTCAGCTTTGAATGTATGCTCACAACTTTTTTATCAGTAGTAAAATTTTTGCATATTTGAATAATATCTTTTACCCTGAAATATTTTGATTACTACAGAAAACCCAGATGAAAGTGAGAAACAAGAGGTACTCACATTTTCAATTACTCACATTTTCAGGGGCACCAGTGACCTGGGCTGCATGAGTTAGGAGATCTCCACCACCAAACTGCAAGCATTTCTTTCAGGGCTACCATCAATAAGGGGCAGGTTTGAGGATGTCTTCCCTGCTAAGCAGAAACCTTCTGAAAGGGAGTTGGAAATACACAACTCTGCATTATCACCAGATTGTCATGGCTAGCTTTATCTTTGATTTAAAAAAAGTTACTAAGGTATGCTATTGAAGCAGCAAAGTCAGATGTTCAAAGCCCAAGGAAATGCCAAAACTGAAGTTTGCCTTTAAAATGAGGGTTATAGAACCTCAGTATGTCTCGAGGTGGCTATAAGAATAATGTTTGTGAAACACACAGATAAAAGAGTGACAAATGGTCAGAGGAAATTAATACTTCTTTCTTCAGAGCTGGGTTTGAACAGGATGTTACCCAACATGGCAGTAAAGACCTGCACTGCATACTGAACACTGAGGCAGTAAAACAACATTGAGCAGCTGCCCATTAAAGGCAGGACATATCTCACCTAAATTTAGCAGTACAAAACGTCCACTCTAATGTAGTTAGGTAGACTCTGCTCTTGCTGAAGAGATGCAGACATCTCCAGCAGCAATTCATATCATCCCAAGATAGTCTTCTGAAATGAGCAGGAAGAATAACCATCCAGAGCTCCTATTTCCCCTTTCAGTCAAGACAACAGTTAGACATCCATTTTAAGCTACATGCCTAATTGGTAAGCAGCTAAACTGAGATGAAATTAGTCTGTCCTAAAAAAGCACCACATAGTCCACATATTAAAGGATTAAAATTACAAAATGAACTAACTCAGTATATAACCTTGTAATTGCAGGGGTTTTTATGTTGTGTGTGCAAAGGGCACTTCTAATGCATAGTTTAATTCTGAAAATATTTCCATTTTTAGAGACCAATTTTGCAGACCCTAGGGTGGGTCTTCCTATACAGAGAGCAAGTACATTTACATACTAATTAATTTGAAATCCAAAAATTAAATGAAACCACTCTTTCGTACTGTTTGTGTGCTTCACCAGTTCTGATTTCCTTGTGTTCAGTATGACAGAAAAGCATCTCACTACATGCATGTTTAATTTTCTTTCCACCATCTTCCATGCTACACTAAAAGGTTTTCACATTCTAGTCACCAAATTCCATCATGCTAAGAATTGCATGAGGAAAACCCAGTACCTGATAGTTCCTCACCATAGGCTCTGCTACATGGAAGTGGTAGTTTTTCTTGCTTTTGCACCAAGAATGTTCATTTGATTATTCCAAACTTGAACAGATCCCATAAGATGGGATGGGATTATTTCCTCATAGTAAAGACTCAAGTTCATTAAAGGCTCTGCTCTAAGAAAAGCAGAATTACTCTTTAACTTTCCAAATGTCCACATTTTCCTTAAAAAGGAGATGTTAATTTCCTACAATAAAACATGCTTCTCAGCAAATAAGATGACTCATCCACCCTCAGATATTTCAGTGTGCCAAGGAAAACTTTTAAAAAGTCATTCCATATTGTAACTAAATCAAAGTAGATTTTCAGTCAGCACTTTGACCAGGAAAAATGGTATGCCAGGTAGGGTTATACTATACAATGTCTGCTCCTAACTACAAAGAAATAATTGAGGCAAACCTCTGGAACAAAGTAGACATCTCTACCACCCTTCTGAGAAAGTATGATTGCTTTGAAATACAGAGAAATCAATCATTTTCAGGAGCATCTGAATCACCCTGACGTGGCACAAGTGGTGCTGCTCCAGGGAGCAGACTCATACACAGCTGCTGGCATTTCACACTCTACCACTGCTTTATGTGCCTGCCTGCCCACTCAGAGGCAAACGGGGATACTCAGGAGAAAAGGAGCTTGTCTGAAGCACAAATCTGATCTGTTGCTCAGGAAAAGAGGGAGTGCTTAAACCCCTGCCATCCCACTTCCCCTGGAGCTTGGAATGTGACTGCAAAGCTAGTCACCAGCTATCCAAAGAACAAGTAGATGCTTAAAAGGCTGAGATTATGGCACAGAGATGCTCCAGTTCTGACATAATCAAATTTTTTTGTTTGGAGCTTCTCTAACTGGAGAGAGTTAGATGCTTGTGAAAACAGCATCTATCTCAAGTGAAATGAGCATTAAAATGCAGTCAGACCCCCACTGTCTGAAAACCAGATCCTTAATCTTTAACTCCAGTGATTCACAAGACTTTCCAATTCCTATTAGAAATAAAACCAAATAGCACAGCATGAAGTTGATAAAGCCGATGGGATCTACAAGTCTGATATTTCACAGCTTTCCTAAAATAGAAACAAATTGACAGAGGCAGTACATTTTCCAATCACTGCTCACGAGCCAAAAATTTTCAATCATTGGTTATTTAAGTTTCACACAGGCATGCACTGTATTTCTAGGATATACTCCAGAGATTAACTAACCTTTCCCTGAAAACAAAACTAATGCACATGTGCAGCCAACTTTACCCATCAGATAGCAACCATTGATTAATTCTGTGTTAATGAGACCACTGTCAAATACACTTCACACCTGTCTACTGAACTTTCTGATGTGTGTAATAGCGCTGTTCAAGGCTAATAGCTCATCTTTACATCCTGCATGAAAGCAGGAACATGAGGAAAAGGCAGTTCCTCATGCAACACCTTTCAAAATTTAGACACTTATTTCTGTTTTATTCAAGTCAAAACCAAAACTCTGAAAGAATTTTTTAAAGGACAAGCATAAGTTTGCTTTCAGATTAAACCTCAAAATGCATAGCAGGCTTGTCTGGATTAGAGTGAGGAGCTCTTGTAAGCACACTGAAGGTGAGGGCCATAGTCTGAGGTCTTGAAGATCCAGTCTAGTTTCTGCACTGTCTGATTCAAAGCAGACTTTTGGAGAAGCAAAAGATTAATTCCAGTTGAGAGCTGGGAGATAAACTACATCTCCAAATCTTAGTGCAGTGTCACAAGCACCATATCTTCCAGAAAAATGAAAAATAAATAACATTTTTCCCTCTACCATTCACCTCCACCCAAAAAAATATACCCAAAGTTGTTCGAGATCCTTGAAAATATCCAGGTTCTATTAAAAAAGCATGTCCTTCTCCCAGATCCTTAAAAATCTCCACCTAGCTCTTTAAAAGCCTATACAATATATCAGTATAAAATCAAGTGAGCTAATCAAGATGATCAAGAAAAGTAAGAGTGGGCCAGTGGAGAAGCTGAACTGAAATTTACATTTTCTTTAGAGATATGCAGGAAATCTGCTCATTTCAATTTAGCAGAAGCCAGAAGAATCAGAAAAAAAACAACCAACAAAATGACCATAACACTCAGAGCTCAAAATTTTGAAAATTCCAGCAAGGCTGGACACAGAATCCACAAGCATCCAATCAGCTTGAGATCATGTGGAATGTTTCATCAAATTTATTTTTTCCACGCTTACTTGTGAACCAGAAGGAATATCTCAAAGGCACAGAGAGCTGCCTAGTAAGTTTGGAGCAAAGTGTGGTAAAGCATTGCCAGGCAAGAGAAGACAAAACAGGATGGAACTCATGCAACAAGGTCAAAGCAGCATCTATTGAGCCAGAGTACCTAAAGCCCATTGCAGATGTAATCTGTTTATAAGGAATCAGAAAGGACAAGCAGACAGACTGTCTGTAGTTCTTTCACCAATGCTTACCCCTAAAAGATACCAAAGGACTAATCCAACATTACATTTGTTTGGCTTACATAAAACCTAACCAGAAATATTGTTTCATTCACATGGGATATGCTCAAAGGCAGACATTGTTTAGTTTTATCAATCCAAAGAAAAATAATTTTTCTTGAAAATACGATAAAATACTGATGTGATCAGAAATTGGAATATCTCTTCCATTAGAAACTCCTACCCATGAAAAATATTTCCATCTCAAGGCAGATGCTGCAGTACCTGCAACTTTTACTGAATGTGAAATTGTCCCCTCCCTCCCTTCAAACCTCAGGGTGTCAAAACATGTTGGAGCTCAAGCCTGAAATGCTTCCATTTTATGTAAAGCCTCCAGGGGTATGGGGCTAATTATGGATCCTTCACAGCCTGGACCTCTCCACCAGACTGCTTCAGTCACAACACTTCTGTCATACACAGAACACCTAAACACAGGACAAAGCACAGCCTTATTTTGCACAGGAAGGCCAGAACACTCCGAAGGGGATGGATGTGCCTTTTCACAGTGTACCACAGCATTTCAGGCAGACAGACTTGCAAATGGGTTCAAAATATTTTCTCAGCAAAAAACCCCTACATTTCAGCCTCCCAACATTTTTGTATTGATTATTTCAGTTTTGTAGAAACGAATTGCCAGACACTTGGATTTACAATCTTTCCCCAGTATTAGTGTATACTTGCTGCTTTTAATTAATCCAGTGTTTCCAGTTAGTGCATAACACACCAAGTGCAATATCACAAACCACAGTATGGAAATGCTGACACATTTGAATGCAGTGAGAACTTTACCAAGATTTTATGCACAGTTTGAAAAATCAAATAAAACCCATTTAAAAAATAAGAAGGGACTAGGCACTATTGGAGACAGGGGTAACGATTCATCTGATTCTGTGTCATTTTTATAATCCTAGCTTTTGAGCTTCTGTGGCCTTATATTGATTTTCTCTGTTCTTTCTCTCCTTTTTTCTTTTTAAATTATGGAAAGTGAACACATTTAATATAAAACAGATTTTGCTTTATTTTTTCAGGTAAGCCTGTTAAAGGCAGAAAATACTTCATCTACTGCACACAGAAGAAGCGTAACATTAAGCATTTGACATTAAATCTTGGTAGATAAATATCGTCTCTATTTAATTGTCTGTTAAAAATTGATAGAAGAGTAGCATCAGCTTTTAAAATCCCCAGCAGCAAAACTCCCACTGATATCAGTAGGTCTAGGATCTCGCTCCAAATTTTGCCCTTTTTTTTTCTTTTTGAACAAGCAGCATCTCTTTGTGCAATAATTGGCAGCTATTAGTGTCAATTTGGCAGATCCAAAGCTGCATGGGTCTGTGGGAAATTTATGCCTCCTAACATGCCTTGCTAAATTTAAACCTGTTGCATAATATGCAGATTCATTCTCATGCATGTAATGCAGCTAAGAATATCTGAAGTTCAAAGGAAGCTAATACACATGCAGACTTAAAAGGAGGGTTTAATGTATTTTGGGCTTTACCACATAGAATAAACAGCATTGATGACTCCCTTTAGTAAAGCTATGCCTTCTTGCAGTCATTCCAGTGAACACACATTTCATTCACATGCATGGTGCATGGTACAAAGCACCACTGACATTAAAAATAGGAAAACAAGAAAAGACAGACTTGCTTTTTGATTCCATTAAGCCATCACTTCAGTCCTAGCTCTGGGGGCACCCTGCTCTAAAACACTTCTGAGGGACTCTGAAGCCTGCTTTTTCCTCCAAAATTACAAACTGGATGGCTTATTTCTACAATGCCCTTCTTTATTCCATCTCTTTTTTTTCCGCCCCCACGCTACATATAAGAAACAGACCTCTTTTTGTGTTTGATCTTGAACACTGAAAAACCTTTCTTGTAATTCACATTTTTACTTGTGGTCTGAGCCTGAGCACAAGAAAATACAGCACTGGTAGATATATCTATGTCTTTTCAGAAAGTTAGCAGCTTGATCCTATATGAATATTTTTAAATTTTTTTATTATCAATCATTACAAAGAACAGAGATAAAATAAGGTCAGATGAAGTTCTATCTCTTTAGTCTTATTTCTAATGCATATTCCAAAGTGAAAACTTCTAGAAACCTTGAGAGATTAGAAAGGAGAATGGCTAAAGAACCATTGCCAGTATTTGGGTTTTTTGTTGGTTTGAGAGTTGGGTTTTTTATCATCTAACTGTTATCACCAAACCTTTTCTGGAGTAATTCCCTGAGGATGAGATAATTCCTAACCTATAGCCTGATTCTCAAGTCATTTTTCATGTTCCTATTTCATCTCGAACTTGAGCCATCAAACTGCCTTTAATATTAGCAGCCCAGACATCTTCTTAATTCACAGAGAAATATTCCAGGCTCCCCATCCAAATATTATGCTTCACACAAACCCCTTCCCACAGAATATGTACTTAAAAATTTAGCCTCCTGATTTTCAGCCTCAGACAAACACACATTTCCTTTTGCTCTCTCAGACCAGCATATCCCAAGCTTTCTGTACATGACATTTACTCTCATTTTTTATCAGATATCCCAGCCTTACTGGTAACAGCACACTGGAAGATAGCCCTGGTCTGCACTAATACAAAAGAGCCCCCAGTGACAATGTCGAATAATTTATTGGTATCAAAAAGCATGACATGGGTGGGAAAGGTAGGAGATATGATCAAATTCTTTCTGTGTTCTGAACCATTCCCCATGTTTCAGTGCAGTGTGATACTGATGCAAGGCTATTAGGCCCTCTGATCTTGAGAGGATACCAGCTTGAGATTAGTACTCGGGTACTTGACTTTTTGGCACAGCCTGTCTGCTTGGAATAAACATAACACAACCACCAAATAAAATGCTCAAGATTACTTTTTTTAAAGAAAAACCAGAATATGAAAGCTTTCAACCAAAAGTTCAGGATTCTTATGGCAGAAAAACCTTCCAGAGATTAAATATAAGTATTTTGAAAAACATGGAAAAAAGTGGAGATCATTATTTATTGTTGCTATTGTTAATTACTCAAAAACAGAGATAAGGTTGACAGGAAAATCTGAAAGAACTAAGTCCATGGCAACATACATGGTGATTGGATCAAGATAAAAAATAACCAGAGAAGTGGAAGAGTAAGAGACAATTAGAAATATTGTAAATGGTGCCAAGGAAGAACTAAGCATTGAGGGAGAATTCACCTGTAATTATGGTGTTAAGAATTTTATGAAGGTTTCTAGGTCCTTCAAAACCTTCATATAACCTTGCCATGAGTAGTGTATATTACTGAACAAGAAGTTCTGAGCAAGAGCAAATTCTGCAAGAACACACCAACATTATCTAGCCATGAACAGAGCTGGATCCCAAGCAATGAATATCTCTCACCTGTTTGGGACACAGCTTTGCAGGGGAAGGAGACAAACCAAGGTGTATCAGCCTCTTGCTTAACTAAGCAGCTGCTAAATGCAACTATAACCAAGCTCAAAAATAGCTGGTGAAATGGTGACTTTGTCTCATAAATAACAGGGCTGTAGATAAGCCCTGAAAGAGACCATACAGCTGAAGTTCAGATGTAGGATATCCACTAAGGCACTGACAGGGACTGGCTTAAGCTTAACATGCCATCCCCAGGAAGGCTGCAGAGGTAATTAATATACTGCCAATTTTTCATAAGAATAAGGATGGCAGAAGCCTCCTGAACAGATACATAATCCACTCTTTGTCATTTGAAATGTATTCCAGTTCTAGTTCTCAAGACCTGGAACAATTCAGCCTTCCACTTATTCTCTGCTAATATTGTGCTTCACTAACTCCCTTTGCTTTGCCCAAGATATTTGACTTCTGGTGTTCTTCTGTGTGTCTGACTCCCCTTTTAAAAGGGTCAGTCAATAAAACTTCCCTTTCAACAAGTTCCTTGTTAAAACACACCTTCCAAAAGGCAATGAAAACTCTTCTGAATCTCATGAAACAAGTGTTTACAAAAACAACAGATATGCAGCAAAATAGTGGAAATGAGACAAGCACAAGTTTTTCTTCAGTACCTGCTGGTATGTTTTCTCTCAGTAGCAGCCCAGCTATCACAAAGCACAGAAGGATTTTAAGAGAAAAATATATCAAAGACAACAATAGATCATAAACAAAAAGCAGTTCAAAGGAATTTAATTGTTTTTCATATTCTACTATTAGGATGCCTATTTAATCATTACTTTATTCAGTTCTCCACACCTTGGTCTAAATCTCCTTCACTTTCTTTATTTCCCTGGCCTCTTGCATCAGAACAGACAAGTTGATGCTGTTTACTTGATCAAGTAAGTATTCCTGACTTGTATAGCTGGCAAATAATTTATTTAACTGCTTACTAATAAGCAAAGAGAAAAGAATCTATCACTAGAATAATCTTGGAACCCTCCATCTGTTATAGATAGCGTGTTTCTGTTCAAACAAATGCTGGGAATGAACAATTTATTTCTCTGTTTACTTCCTAACCCATACCCTGCATATTTCAAAATGATGGAAAAGCCTACAGATGAGTAACTAACCCCAGAGACTCAGCAGAACATACATTTCCAAGCTGTCTATAACTTTAGAGCCAAAGCACCGGCAAAAAAACAAAGGATCAAATATCCTAAGGTGCTCTTGGTGAGGAGCGGCCTGTAGCCTCAATTTCATTCTTACCTGTCAGGGTAGAACACAGAAAATTTGAGGATCCTGCTGACATTTTGTTTGAGTTGGAGAATCAATGGCTTTGAAAAGACTCAATAGCCACAGTTAGGGCCAACACTACCTCATCTTCTCAATGGCTCCATTATCAGTCCATTTGTTTAGATTTTGGGAAAAGGAATACATGTTCAGCACCTAGCACAGTGGTCCTGACCTTCTGGGTCCTTTGGCACTAACCTAAATTAGGTTTCACTTTTAACAAAATGCAGAAACTGATACAAGTACTAATACTTTCCTTAGATATGGCTTACCTAAAGAGACTGACACATAATGCTAAGACCAGCTCTTCTCATATTTTATCAGGATACTTTAAAATTGCAAACAACATAAAACTATTGCATTATTGTAATTGATTTGATTTATCTGTACATTGAAGTCAGTCCCCTCTTGGCAAGAGTTTGATAATCTCCATGATTAGATCTGCCACCTTTTATAAACAGCAACAGAACCCATCGACCATCTGGTGATTTTCAGCCAAAGGTTAGGAAATAATCTGGGATTTGCCACCAATGCAGGATGTACATACAGCATATCAGGGAGAGCAGGGGGCTGCAATTGAGACACACAGATAACTCATAGAACTCAAGGTGAGCCCAGGTGCTGCATCTGAGCTTAAATAGGCTCCTGTGCAGAGGACAGAGAGTGTGTGGGGGTCACAGCTGAGAACACTCAGGGCAATTACAGCCTACAGGTGCCCAGAGGGTCCTGGCACACACATAAGCATATGCATAGCTGTGCAAAGGGTTGGTTAGTGTTTAGAGTCAATAAAAAGACATCATTGTGTCCTAGATGTATGGCCTCTTGCATTAGCTGAGAGGAGATTGTTTTGGGTTATATGCTCCATAAAGCAAAGAGAAAAACCCCACTTTGCTCTCTCAACTGATTGAATTTTTTTTTCTCTGAGATATGCAAGTCACTGTGCAAGCACACCTACAGCAACAGGCAGGTTTCTTAGATCACTGGAGCTCTTGAGCAGACTGACAGCCTTATTCCTGCTGAAGGCAGTAGCAGTTTTGCAATTTAGGGTAGGCAGGTTTTGAGCAACAAAGTCAGGAAATTACCTCCCTGTCATTCCTAGAGTTCACTGGTTGTTCAAAAAGCACCATCTTAGATAACTGTGAGTCAGCCTGGGGATATTCATAGAATCATAGAATAGTTTATGTTGGAAAAGATCTCTAAGATCATCCAGTCCAACTGCTAATCCAGCACTGCCAAATCCACAACTAAACTGTGTCCTCAAGTGCCACATCCATATATATTTTAAATACCTCTAGGAATGGTGGTTCTAACACTCCCCTGGGCAGCCTATTCCAATGCTTGACAACTCTTTCCATGAAAAAGAAATCCTATCCAATCTAAACTTCCCCTGAGGTAACTCGAGGCCATTTCTCACTTGTTACCTGGGAGAAGAAGCTCCACCTTGCTACAGTTCCTGTCACACAGTCACGGAGAGTGATAAAGTCTTCCCTGAGCCTCCTTTTCTCCAGCTCCCTCAGACACTCCTCAGAGGACTTGTGCTCCAGACCCTTCATCAGCTCATTGCCCTTCTCTGGACACGCTCCAGCCCCTCAGCGTCTTTCTTGTAGTGAGGGCCCCAAAACTGAACACAGGATTTGAGGTGTGGCCTCACCAGTGCCGAGCACAGGGGGACAATCACTGCCCTGGCCCTGCTGCCCACACTATTTCTTTTACAGGCCAGGATGCCATGGGCCTGCTTGGCCACCTGGGCACATGCTGGCTCATGTTCAGCTGCTGTCACCAGCACCCCCAGGTCCTTTTCCGTCAGGCATTTTTCCAGCCACTCTTCCCCAGGCCTGTAGCACTGCCTGGGGCTGCTGTGACTCAAGTGAAGGACCTGGGATTTGGCCTTCTACTGCGGCCTCAGCCAAAAGCAGCTCCTCGAGGCAGGGGTCAGTCCTCCCAGAGCCTCTCCCCTCAGCAGGAGCAGGCAGCCCCCACTGCACCAGCTCCGAGCCAGCCCTGAGCCCTGAGGCCCTCAGCCCTGGGGCCTGGCACTTGCACTAAAGAAGCCATGGAAGTACCTCCCTCTGCCAAACCAGTTCTGGAACTCAACCTCAAACACCTAAAGTATCTTCAGGACCAAATCCCTGAAACTTTTTGGGTGTATTTTACCTGGTCAGTTACAAAGAAGCATGAGGAAGGAGCAATCACTGTCTTTATGTTCTTTTTAAAAATCTTCCCTTTCCTATTTCCTCTAAACAAGAACTACACAATAAATGTTATCATTTGCTTATGAATGCAATTTAGGAATTTTGAAACAGTTCCCAGGAGAATCTTCCTTTCTTTCAGTCTTGTAGGCCACTCCACACAGAATGGAGGTGTCAATAGATGAAGCCAGAGGAGAAAAGGAACAAGAGTAGGACCAATGTCTGAGTCACATTCAATATCCAGTGATGTAGAGGGATTCTTAGGCTGTCTCAATTAATTTGCAATTTATAATGGGAAATAAGTAGTCCTAAAACACTCATGAAGAAGGTTCAAAACAAGAAGAGTGAGTCACAGCAATTATTGAATTATGCCCAACATACTTTTATTTTCAAACTTTATGGTTCCTTCAGGGCTAGAGCCAACAGCTCTCTCTTGCCCTTGCTGCATCAGCATAGACATCCAAGCACTACAGCATATTTAAACGATTTCTTTTTCTTTAGTCTCATATTTCCTTCTTTCAGCAAGTGCACAGTATGCTGCTTAGGAAACATGGAATCATTTCCCCTCTTCACTGCTCTGCCTGTGCTTCTAGTGCCTACTGGTGTAACATCAAGACTTTAAAGAGCTGCTGACCCCTTCAAAGTCTGTGCCCTTCAGTAAGTCAGTGCAAACTCGAGTTTAATTCACACAGAGGAACTCAGATTAACTTTATGAAGGAAAAACAAAGGCCGGATGAGATGTGTTTAGTCTTTCTCCTGCGTGCCCTGCTCTTTTCCTTTGCGAGCAGCGGCGGTTTGAGAAGGAAAGCAGTGACTGAGCAATCTGGCCTGGCGGGCAGTGTCCCTACTCTCTGCAGGGCACCGGGCAAGGTGACCTTTAGCAGTCCCTGCCATCCCAAGCGTTCCGTGCCTCCAGGGGCGCCGGGCGCTGCCGCGGCGGCCCGAGCTCCGGGATAACTGGGATTTTGCTGCCACCGTGTGCTCACCCCGCTCCGCCCGCCAGATTCCCCGCTCGGCCGGCCCCAGCACGGGATGGTGCCGCGGAAAAGGGTCCCGCTTCCGAGGCGGAGGAAAGAGGTCTTGCTGCAAAACTGCTCCTCGCATGGACGTGCCCTCGGCCAAACCCTAAGCTTCACCCTAAGGCAAACCAGCCAAGCCTAAGTAAGTTTGATGCATCATTTGGAGACCAGGGGTGGCTGCTCTCAGTAGATGGAGGCTCACCAGTTTCACCCAGTTTCAGAAGATGCTCTTCTGCAGTCTCTGATGGCTCTGCACTGGTCCCCCAGCATCACCCATTACAGATGGACAAACAGCAGTGCTCAGCAGTAGTTCTTTTTCAAAGCAGCAAAGGTCTATTCAATTTTTTCCCATAAGATTGACAGTTGATGATTGTTTAAAATGTTTAATATTCAGACTGTCCTGACACAATCTTTTGGCCTTTAAGTGTCACAGACATGAACAGCTTGCTGAGTCCATTTCCTCATGGACATTTACTAATGGTGGAAATGCCTCTGGAGCTCGTTACACTGAGTATGGCCAGAGGATCGAGCACACACTCTTTAACCAGGGCATTTTTAAGGTTTCCTCTGGAGCTGAGTGGAAGAGATATTAAAATTCTTCCCAGAAATCCTACAGCACACCTCTTCCTAAAGTGATCCTGTAGCATCCATCATGAGGTACAGACCAATTTGGCCCAGTGCAGGAATCTGTAACATTCCAGGAGAGACCAGTGTGCTGGCAAATGAACCTGGCTATCAGCCAGCAAACCCTGGCTCACAGTGTGCAAACCACAATGCTACTTTTTTAATCTGTTTCTAAAGAGGACAGTGTTGTTCCAGACCAGGGACAAATCATTCAGTACAGAAATGAGGATGTCCCAGTGACCTGATGACCAGGTACAAGTTCCTTCTAGAAGCCCTGTAAAATTCGTGGCTCTAAATAGTAAATACAGCTAAGTTTTTAAGTAAGCATGGTTATTTCAGGCAAGGTGACCCTTGAGAGTGAGATCTTTTGTGTCAGTCCATTTCCCACCAGAAAGGCACTCACATTCAAAACACAACCATCACAACCAATCATTGCCAGTCAGAAGAGAAACAAAGACTAATTAATTGAATAAAGGCCAAATTATTCGCTCCTATTATAAGCATGACATTGGCAAGAATCCCAAATGCATCCAGCGGTAACTTCACCTAGTTTGTTGGATATTGCAGTTGCCTCTAGGGGAGCATGTTCAATTATTTTCAAGGGCTTCACCAATTGTTATTCTGAACACTCTCTTCCACACACATTTCAGCTACCTAAAACAGAACAAAGATGTCCTCTACTCTCTTTCCACCTTATATTGCTGAATTACAAAGAAAATGTCTCTGAAACAGATTTGAATAGAGAAATTACTACTCCTTGTCTTCATTGCTCTGACTCCCTATACAATTCATTAGCAGTCTCAGGAATCTGCTTTTCTTAGAACTTCTGGCTATCTTTTTTTTTAATTTTTTTTTAAATTCTAAATTCATCTGAATAATTTTCTCTGTGTTATTGAAGAAATTCAGTGAGAGCTATTTCTATAAATTCCACGCCCACATAGTCTGCTAAGAAGGGCTTGTGCAGTGAGTAATTTGCCTACATTAATGTGAAAAAATGCACTGACAAAAACTGACTTGCATCCATGACAAAGGTTGTTATTCTCTTTCTTTTCTAAATAGGGAAACAGAGGCAACTCCCTTATGTTCTGACACAAAGAGTGAAAATCAGTAACATGCCCCATCTAGCACTTAGATTAAAGGTATGCTTAAGACTATTCTTTTTTAAACCAAAGGATGTCTTGGGTGACAGGATGTAGATCAGACTCAGTTTTACCCACCTATGCACAGCTCTGGCCTTTACTTTCCATCCAAAACAGGAGTAATTCTGTCCATTGATGTTCCAATAGACAAAGCTGGGGCAAGCCTATCATTGGGGTGAGTTAATTGATGTAAGTATCTAAGTAATTTCTAATGTGAAAGGAATGGATGGCTAAAGGGCAGTGTTGGGACAAGCCTGGCTCCAGAGACTCTTTTTGGTGTATTGCTCTTTATCTCTTTATCCTATTTTTGCTCTATATCTCAATTTCTCTTTATCCACTCTGAGCTTGTTGCAGATTGGGTTTTGTTAGATCAGGACCAGCAAAGTGCAACCTCAGTTTTACTGCCCTGGCCCCCACACATCCAAGGGCTTTAGGATGTTCACCAAGTGTGGAGAATTTGTCTGGTCCCAATAGAAACAATTATGGAGTGGCTGAACCTGGTAGTTCTGCCTATTCAAATTATATCCAACTTTCTCAACAGCCAAGAGTATTGCCACCACTGCGCTAAGAAATTCCCTGAGCATTCCTAGGTGATTCCAAAAAAATCCACGATAAATGCAGATATGACACCAAGCTATATGTAAACCTCCCTAGGCCAGACACCACCCTTGGAAAAAAGTCCTCAGGAGAAAAAAGGAAATTATAATACTCCTATAAAAATAATTGAATTGCAGATAGAATTATTGCTTTCTGACACTCTTTCAGAACTTATTGTATACAAATATTCCATATCAAGCTCAGTGGCAGCAATCCATCCCCTCCCTTCCTTCCTTCCTTCCTTCCTTCCTTCCTTCCTTCCTTCCTTCCTTCCTTCCTTCCTTCCTTCCTTCCTTCCTTCCTTCCTTCCTTCCTTCCTTCCTTCCTTCCTTCCTTCCTTCCTTCCTTCCTTCCTTCCTTCCTTCCTTCCTTCCTTCCTTCCTTCCTTCCTTCCTTCCTTCCTTCCTTCCTTCCTTCCTTCCTTCCTTCCTTCCTTCCTTCCTTCCTTCCTTCCTTCCTTCCTTCCTTCCTTCCTTCCTTCCTTCCTTCCTTCTCAAAACATCATGAGAATTGACTCTTAAATGAATTCCTAGAGTACATTTTATGTCTTGTTTCAGCCCAGAGACTGTTTGATGGCATTCTGAACTCTGGGAAACAGGTCATTAGGCATGAAACAACTGACCGTGCTTAGAGCAATAACATTTAACACCAAAATCCTGACAATGACAAAAAGAGGAAAACTACAAAATTATATTAACTATCACATGGATGTCCAGCTATTTAGCCTCTGATCTGCTTTATGGCACTCTAGGAGAACTACAAGACATATATTAAAAAATATTTATCTCTTTTTCAATTATAGTTCCTCGTTTGCACTTCTTCTGCCCTTCATGAGCATAGAGTCTTTTTTCAATCCTTCTTATTGCAATTTTATTTCACTTCATTCCTATTATATTTTGTTGGAGACCTTGGGCTGCAATAGCCTATATGCTACCAGTTTGATATACCTGTTTATTAGCTATCATACTAAAATTATTTTTCTTCCTACACAGAGGTACTGGCTATAAGCAATTGATATTGGCATATTTCTTTACAGTTCAATAACTGCAGCTAGGAAATTGGCTTTCTACCAAGCTAAAATTAATCATCATTGTTACAAAATTTGGAGTGGTGTCTACTGCCCAAGCAGAAACTATTGCACATTTTGCTTAGGTTATAAAACTGCCTTCATCCTCATTACTGTTGCTAGCTTTAGAAAACAAACAAGAGCCCATCTTTAATAAGTAAATAAGTAAATAAATAAATAACAAAAAAAGAAAGACAAATTAGGTCACAGAGAACTGGGAGCAAACTCCCTGGATGTTTTTGTACCACCTGTTTCCCCATTCCCCTTTTGGTCACAAAAGTCCAGAGGGTGGTCCCACAAAGATGCCACCCCAAGGTGGCATCTGACAGCACTAAGGGACTTGGCACAGCCCCCCAGCACGGATGTCCCATCCATGGCCCTGGCTGTCAGGCTTGGTGGGAAGGGTGACAGGACAAGGCTGATCCTCAGACACCCATGGTTTTGTAGTACACATTTCTCACTACAGACCCGCTCATGGCTTGAGAAATCATGAAGTGTGATCCAAAGTACACTCAAAGTGTCCATGCTAGAAAAAGGCTGGTAAGCAGGAAATCATGCCGACTTGCATCTAAAGATTGTGTTAGTTAGCTTTTTGTTCAAAAGAATGCCATAGATGCTTTGAAATAACTACAATATATAACTATTCTTGATTTTCGTTATTATATTTGTAAACTATGAGTCCCATTTTTACTGAAAATATAAGCTTTTGCTCAGGGCTTCTTTCAAACTTTAACTAGATTTAATTTGAAATAATTTAGAAACTGGCAAGACATTAAACGATAAATTCATTCATTAGCAAAAAATACGCTGTATACCTAAGTAAAAAACTTCTTCACACTGAACTAAAGTGATCTGCAGTAATGTAATGTGAGGAATATTTGCTCTCTACACTTGCAGAGCAAGCTACAGAAGTCTGAAATGAAATTAGGTTTATCATTTTAAAAAACTGTTTCTGGAGACAGACAGTAATTAACCCTGAGCAGTGGCTTGATCTTTGTAAGATTTCAGCAAGCACATGCTGTTTACATTTTTTTTAACACATATTTTTATTAGGTTCCTCTAAGTAAATGAGTTCAGATAAGTTACCATAATTCCAATGTTTGCTTCAAATGCATTTATTTCTAAAAATATTAGCTAAGGTAAGATCCTTGATTCAAATCTAAACAATGTTTTAACCAGCTGGAAAGTAGCTTGACAAAACAAGTGCAATGGTCCTCATGGACCAGCTGCCTTTGTAGTAAAGAAGACCAAAATCATTGTGGGCATCAGGAAGTGCAGCAGCAGCAGCAGCAGCAGCTGCTCAAGAGAGATGATCCTTTCCCCTACTCATCAGAGATATATCTGCAGAGCTGGGATCAGTCCTGGGCCCCTCCGTACATGAGAAATGTGTTCATACTGGAATAAATCCAGTGAAGAGCCACAGAGATGATAAAGTGTCGCAGACATCTTTCATGAAAAATCCTTTCCTTAGGATTTTTCCTCCTGAGAAGCTGAGAGGCCTCAGGAACAAAATGTAAACATTGATTATCTGCTGCTGTGGAATGCAACAGGTGGATCTGTGATTGGTCCATGTTGGATGTTTGTAACTAATGGCCAATCACAGCCCAGCTGGCTCGGACACAGAGCCTGAGCCACAAACCTATGTTATCATTCTTTCAGATTCTATTCTTAGCTAGCCTTCTGATGAAACTTTTTCTTCTATTCTTTTAGTATAGTTTTAATGTAATATACATTATAAAATAATAAATCAAGCCTTCTGAAACATGGAATCAGATCCTTGTCTCTTCCCTCATCCAAGAACCCCTGTGAACACTGTCACAATAAAGGACCTGGGGTATCTGACATGGGAGGAGCGGATGAGGGAGCTGGAACTGTTTGGCCTGGATGAGACAAAGTTCCAGTGAGGTCTTATCAACATGATTAAATGGGGGAAGGAAGAAGATGGAGCCAGACTCTTCTCAGTAGTGTCCAGTGAAAGGGTAAGAGGCAATGGGCACAAATTTAAATACGGGCAATTCCATTGAATGTGAGAAACTTACAGTGAGAGTGACAAGCACTGGCACAGGTTGCCTAGAGAGGCTGTGGAGTCTCCATCCCGGGAGATACCCAAAACCCAGCAGGACATGGCCCTGAGCAACTTGCTCTAGCTGGCCCTGCTTGGAGCAGTGGGGCTGGACTAGGCAATCTCCAGCCTCAGCCACCTTCCGATCCTGCCTGGAGCCTTTGACTCTCACACTCTTCTCAAGTGTTGGACCACTTGAGAAGTAGGCTTTGAAATAAACAATCTACCTGCATCTCCAAGTTTTGTTTATGAGATGATGAGACTTTTAAGTCTAAACGGGAAGCTTTTTTAATCCAGACTCTGGATGCTTACCTCTCTCAATTATTGAAGATAATAGAAAAGTGCATTTTAAGGGAGAGCATTGTTTTAATACTTCGGTCAATTTGCTCACTTAATAATTTAGCAACACAGATCTATTTTCTTTTTATGTTTGCAGCTACCATAATAAAGCATAATTAGCAGTAAGTAGTCCCTGATCAGCTCAGTGGGGTACGTGATAAAAAGAGATGATTCAAAAAAAGTACATAAAAATGAAAACTCTATAAACAAATTTCAAATAGTCAGGGGTTAAACTTGGGGTCTATTAAGTTAGGTTTTTTTTAAATCCAGATTCCCTACAGGGTACTCTACTAATGCATCTCGGCATCTTAAAATGATCCGTAATCAAAACACCTAAAATAACTGTTGTGACAAACCTTCCACAGTTTAAAGGTTACCTGTACCAGATGATTAAATTGCAGTGAGCTGAAGAGAGAAAAATCTTTAATCATTCCCGTTTCTGTTTTATTTTTCTCTGTGACAGTATCATCTATCTTTTCATGGCTGGCACACTGCAGCCTTCACCCAACACTCCTGGGGCCACAATCTCTGCTATCAGAGGGTAGAGGAGGCATCTCTGTCACAGTATTAATTACAGGTCTGCAGCTCTGTAACAAGACGGGGTGAGTTTAGTTAGACTGTACTTCCAGTCCATAATAATGCAGCACTATTCCCTTATTCTGCCCAGAATCACAACTACCTGAAAAAACACCATCTCTAGAAGAAGCTTGCTGGATGATTTCCTTCACATTCACCACCCTCCTGCTCACTCTCTCTTGGAGTCTGAATTCTTAAATCAATTTCCTTTTGCATATAATTTGCAGAGGGTATTGTTGAATTTTATGTTTTGCCTTTTATATTGCATGCAATCCAGATTCTCATTCATTGTACTGCCACTGTTAATTAACATAAAGTAAGAGATTTGTTGGTATTTTCCCTGACAGCAAACTCCCATACTCTGTCTTGCTTGTATGCTTTCACATTTTCCCTTTGCTAATATATCATTTTACTTTCATGCTCATTATTCATTAATCTGTTCTGGGCTGCATTGTTCTGTATGAACTCAGCTTCTGAAATAGTCTTAATCATTCTCCAACACATGATTCTCCAATCATTTTTCACGACAGCCTCTTTAACTTTCTATTCAGTAAAGACAGCAAATGCAAAAATTATGCTGTTCAATATCAGCATTCAGACCATTTGTGTAAATAATGAGATTTTAGGGTACAGCTCAGTCTCATGATAGCCATTTAGTAAGCTCATTCCAGAACGAAATTTACTTAGAAGTGCAGCTACTTTTTATGTCACTTATTTTAAATCTAGTTTAAGTGGAGTTACTTTGCCTCCACTTACAGAGGTCAAAGGCTAAGACTGACAATTTCAAAAATTCTTTTAATGAACTAACTCACCAATGGGAATATCAAACTTCACTCACATATGTGCTATCAATCAAGCCACTATTTGGCTAAGATGCTTAGCTGGTGCCAGAAGGAATAGACAAATTCCTTTAATTTTGCTTTGCAAAACTACACCCTCATCAATATGTTAACTTTAGGTATAATTTGTTGTTCCTGTTCTCTCAGATTTATTTCTTGAAGAGAATTTTTTTCCCTAAAAGAAACCTTGTTTGAAAAATTTTGCTGTTCTACTTTTCCACTTTGGCAGAAAAAAAGGTACTTTCCAAGATACTTATTCCTTTCTGTATAACTATTTTTGAAATCTTTAGTGCCATACTCGCTTACTACGCTTGTACAAGATTTCAGAACTCAACAGGTCATGCATGACCTACTAATTCTATCCCTGTGTCACATGGAAGATGTACAGGCCATGCTGTATGCATCCTTCAATGTTAGCTCATGGCCAACAAGGAAACACAACAAATGGAAATGAATAAAGATGAAAAGAAAATGAACCAGTGCCAGAAATCTTATGACTGTCTGTCTATATTATTGTCCCCTGAATATCACTTGTGCCGAAGAACCATGATATTTGAGACAACTCACCATGAGGAAAAAGGCACTATTCTATATGGAGTCGGTAACAAAGGGGAGCTCAGTCATAACTTGTATTACCATGCAGTTAATTTGTCAGGTGTGGCATCCTAGCTTGTTAGCCAGCCTCTCTTTTGTACACAAGATTCCAAACAATTTCTTTGTCACATGCACAGAAAAATCTTTTCTAACTTAGTTTAACCATGTCACCTGCTCTAGTCAAAAACAAAAATTTCTTCATCACACAAAGATAGGTCTTTTTTATTTTTATTAAAATGAATAAAAGAAGTTCCCTCTTTCAAAAAGAATTACTGGTGTAAATGTTAGGGTGAATATGTATCAAATGAGCAACTTATGTATCAAATGAGCAACTCTCAAAGCTGAGAAAATATTACAGAACACACCAGAGATAGCAGTACAGAAAATCATAATTGGTGCAATTTTTTCACACCATTGACAGCATAAGTTAAACACTTGCAAAGCACAAAGTTGCATTAGTGCCACCAAAGCCAAATGAATTTGTGAGAGCTATACGCCGTTTGTCCGTCTTCCACTCCTGAGCTGTCAATGGAACATAATTGAGATCGAACTCTGCCTCTGTTTTCTGTAAGTTTAGAGTAGGTGGCAAAATCCCATGGTAGCAGGACAGTGCAGTAAAAGCTGCTTCAATGGCTCCTGCAGCCCCCAAAAGATGTCCTGTTGCTCCTTTTGTTGAGGAAACTGCAATATTACGTGAGTGATCTTTAAAAAGTCTCTTGATTGCTTGATTCTCAGCAGCATCTCCTAGAGGTGTAGAAGTTGCATGTGCATTGACGTATGTTACATCTTCAGGTTTGATCCCAGAATCCTTTATTGCTGCAGACATGCACCTAAGGAAAGGAAGACAACAGAATGCTGATTTGCCCAAAGTATTTCTGTCAAATATACAAACCAAAAGAAAAAGCAGAGGTTGTTTTAAAATGTTTATCAAGTGTGAAAATTTGCTTTAGCAGAGATGTAAATGACAAGAGGTTAACTCATCTAACTAAGCACATTAACATCTACATTAGGTACCAGAGGAAGACAATAAAAATGAGGCCCACTATAAAATCAGACTTGCTGTTAAAAAATCCACAGCTAGGAGAAATACAAAGAAGAAGAAAAGAAGATATGAAAATCAGTCTCTACAGACTACATTAATGTATCAAACACCCTTTTCACTGTAAAATTTGAAAACATTTGAGAGAGAAATAACTACCAATATTATTACAAAAATAATAATAACTACTGACATTATTACAAAAATTTAGAGATGCACTCCCCAACAAAAATACTGGGCAATGAAAGAAAACATCTGCAGCCATCCTCCACATGAGCTTCTTTTGCATGCTGTCCAGAGACTAGAAAATGTCAAGGAGATAGCACAAATCCCTATATTTCATTTTAAAATGAAATTTACTGAAAGTCACACTCTTCAACCCCTGGCATGGTATGTTTAGTTTGACTCCTGATGACTTGTGCACTGTGACTACCTCTTTAAAACCTGTTTTTTTATGAAAACTGTGGAAGGATCTACACAGCTCGACACTGCAATTTCTCATAGATTTCCCTCAAAGAAGATCAATCAGATATCTCTCCTTGCACATAACAACAAAACACCTCTGAGCAAAAGACCACTGACTCTTTTGAAATTTATGAAGAAAAAGCAAATAAAAGGAAGCTCAGAAACAGATAGCACAAGCTTCTGGACAAATTTAAAGGTCTCTACTACAGCCTTCTACCCTTAGAAGCATCCTGCTTAGATTAGGGTGGAGGCCACTGACACTCACTGTCACTAGATAGTGAGCCAATATTCAGGCAAAAGAGGTTACTGATAGTTATGAGATATATTAATTTAGTTAAATACATTATCTGCAATGAACTTATTCACTTGAGGAGATACCAGATTACTTGTGTAGGACATTCTTTATATCCACAATTCTGAGTCTGGCTTTGCCTCTCCTTTCCTGCTGGTTTATTCCAACATACGTATTGGCCTTCAACAGAAGCAGTTATTAGAAGATGGCAAAAAATATATTCCTCTGAGTCCTCTGAATTTTTTTTATGTGGCAAATAAAATTCCTATAGGAAAGTGAGATAAGCACATACATTCCAGATTTAATCCATATACCACTGCAGTAACGAATTACTGGCTTGAAGACAGTATTAAAATGCATTATCTTATCTCAAGGGTGGAAATGCTCAACATTTTGGAGATACCCAGATTAATTTTCAACTCTTCCTACTGTGAATTTAATTTATATGCTACTGCAATCATAAAATACACAAAAATTCTATTATAATATATTGCCATATCATCTCAAGGGTAAACAAGTCTGAAAATATGAGATAAGACACTCCTGATTACTCATCTCACACCTAAGTCTGCAGAACAATTAAATATGAATCAAAGAGCATCGATGGAAACACAGTATATTTACAGTTCTAGAAAAATCTGTTAACCTTATAAAGATGCAAACACAGCTTTACAATACCATGCAGAAGTTTGATCTATTTGTGCAGTGATATATTGAACTTTGGTACTAAATATTCACATACATTCAGAATAAAGCAAACTAAATCTTTAGCAAAGGTTCCAATGCCAGCAATAGTACTCAGCTTACATGAAGCTCTCCAACTTCCACATGTAATTTAGCTGACAATTTAATTAGGTCAATGATAATGAATTGATGAGTATCAACTACTTGTGAACTGGTTTTGATGAGATAAACACTGATGAAGCTTTACCACCTCCCTAAACAGTACTAAAGTGTATTTCTGCTATGCTCCTTCACCAACACTCTTAGCTACATCTGAATGAAGTACTGAATATTCTAACAAACTAGATCTCTTAAGTGCTCTACAGCTTTCATCACCTGAGATTTCTTGCAACAAATAACATGCTTTTGCATGTTGTAAGTGCTCTACAGCTTTCATTACCTGAGATTTCTTGCAACAAATAACATGCTTTTGCAGGGGGATGGGGGTCTATCTTCTCGATGGAAAAAGAGTGAAGGAGAACCTGCAAAGATTCTGTCTCACCACAAACATCTTAAAAAGAGGTTTCCATTGAGACTTATTTATATGAAAAGCGTATGCACCAAAGGAAAAATGTTTTCACACAGAGAAAGCTTTCATAACTCTATGGAAAAAGGTTGATTCTACTGAGAACTGGCCTTCATCCTCCTACTAAAAAAAAAGAATTGGGGCACAATGTTACCAGAAGCTCTTTCATTTTTCAGAATTTTAAGCTTTTGGAACATTAATTCAAGACTGAACATCCCTTCTCTGTGGAAAAATTTACAATGACAGAAACAAATGTACCCACTACAATTAACATATGAAGTAGCTATTACAATCAACATAGGAGTTCTTACCTGAATGCACCGTCTCCCTCGGGATTAGGTGCTGTTATGTGGCAAGCATCACCGGACAGTCCATAACCCAAAACTTCTGCATAGATCCTAGCACCTCTTTGCACGGCGTGTCCATGCTCTTCCAAGACCAGCACAGCAGCACCCTCTCCCATTACAAACCCCTCCCGCTGCGAATCAAAGGGTCGACACGCTGTTTTAGGGCTCGAGTTAAAACTTGTGCTGAGGGCCCGGGCTCTTGCGAATCCAGCCAAAGACAAAGGACTAATGCAAGCCTCAGTCCCTCCAGCCAGCATGACATCAGCATCACCAGCAGCAATGAATCTAAAGGAGTCTCCAACTGCGTGTGCGCCTGTGGTACAAGCAGTCGACACAGCGTGATTCGGACCTTTCAGTTGGTATTTAATGCTGATATGGCCTGCTGCCATATTGACCAAAATCTTCGGGACAAAAAAAGGGCTGACCTTACTGTAACCCTTTGTTTTAAATAAGGCAGCTGTGTCAGAAATTTCTTCCAGTGGGACCATTCCCATCCCAATTGCCACACCGGCCGTTAAGCGTTCCTGTTCAGACTGGGGAGACCAGCCAGAGTCCTTCATTGCAAGCTCTGCTGCACCGATGGCCATCACGGTGGCAGAACTCATGGATTTGATCTCTGACTTCGACACAAAGTTTTCTTCACTGAACTCACCCTCCTTGTTTCCCCTTGGCACACACGCAGCCACTCTACATGGGATGCCTGCATATTCTTCCCCATCTAGTGATATAATCCCACTGCCTCCTTCCAGAAGCTGCTTCCACACAAACTGAGTCCCCACACCGAGAGGGGACACTAAGCCAATACCTGTAACAACTACTTTCCTTCGACATGCAGGCAGTGACTTGCTGAAAGCCCTTCTGTGGTTTTGTAAATGTAGATTTAAACTCAGACTCCGGAGATGAAGATTTGCAATCTTTACCAGATCCCGCGAGCACTGTGAGAACATGGTGGCAATAATCAAGCACATTCCTGTAAATGGAGAGGAGTGGAGGGGGTGGGGAAAGACAAACATAAAAATAAAGCAGACAATGTGGAAAACATTCCAAGAACATTAAATTAATAAACTGATTTTTACTTGACAGCCTGTTTTCAACCCTGAAGAAATGGATATAGTTTCTGTGTCTGTAACGAGGAATAGTATGAGTTATGGCAGATAATGGCAAAGAAACGTTCACTTTGGGAATACCTCTAGTGAGCTCCTCTAGCTTAAGCTGCTGATGAATATGACTTAGCACTACTGTAGACTGTGAAGCACTCTGGTTTTGCTGCAAAATTTCCCCTGGAGAAACCACCAGCTGACTGGAGGCAGAAACAATGAGCATTAACAGCTTCACTCTTCTAAGGGAAAAAGTGTGTGTTCACCAGAAAGTGTATGTCCCAAGCTGAGGATATCATCATCTCAACCTTCATGTCTGGCAGAACAGTCTAGAAACCTCAAACAGGAGTCAATAAACTTGTCCTGGTTCTGCTACTAATGTAATTACACATCTAGGACAAGACTCCTTCTCTTTCCACCTCTACCAACCCTTAATCAGCCTTGAGTTATTACTGTCAGGGGACAGTATCTCCAGTAGCTTGAGCAAGATGTGGAGCACAGCACCACCTCTGTTGAAGGCAACACCACCAGACCCCCCATCACAAGAGGCACAGCAAATGATGTCAGAAGGCCTCTGTTGAGAACAAGTACTTGAGGAAGGACCAGAGGACTATGCCAAGCAGTGATGGTGCTGTACTGTGCCATAGTCCAAAGCCAGTCTTATTGCACACATCTGACATGCTGGAGCAGGGCAGAGGCTGCAGTACAGCTCTGCCAACACCTACAAAACAGGCTTCAACAGGTTGCCTGCTTTTTGCCTTGTCCAAAGAGCAACTTGGCATCCCCAGCTCTTTGCTAAAGTGGAGAGAGCTGTATGAAGACCATAAGGGCTGCTGGGCACTCCTGCTAAAATACCCAGACCTGTGGCAGCACAAGTGCACAGCAGCGTTACTAGAAAATGTCATGGAACCACAGAAAGGCTGGGTTGGAAGGGACCTTAAAGATCATCCCATTCCAACAATCCCTGCCACGGGCCCAGACACCTTTCACTAGACCAGGCAGCAGAGAGCAGCATCCAGCCTGGCCAAGAACACTTGGGATAGGGAATAAAAATAGTAAACAATCACATATTATATTTTATACCTATTTTATGCAAATATTAAATTTAATTATTTAAAAAGTATTTTTAAAGGACACTCTTTTAAATCCTGACCCAAATTTGCCATTTCAATTTTTTATGCCACTTAGCCTGGATTTTATAAGAGGTAGTATACATGTATAAAAATATATATATCATAATATATTATGTATTATATAATGCAAGTCACATATATAAATAATATTGTATATATAATATACAATATAAAACACATTTGTAGTCATGGACTCTATATGCATAATTATAGAGTATAATGTATAACATACATATGTTCTACAGATACACTAGATGATATATATTGTATATCATATTATCACAATGTGTAAGATAATGTATTTTATACATATTATTACACACGTAATGTAATGTATATACATTATACATAATAACGTATAAGATAACATATGTTATCAGTGTATATATATCCATATGCACATATATGACTGCAGAGCTCTGTAAGGCAGCTCGTCCCGCAGCCTTTACTGAAATGCCGTCAGCCGGCGCCGAGCCGTTCTGTCCGACCCAACACCGCCCGATACCTGCTGTGCGGGAAAACCAGGCGCAGGATAATTCCCCCCGGTGTTTCAAGGGCAATGACTACTTTTGATGTGTAAACCAGGAGCCAGCCCCCAGGCTCCCCCACACCACCCAGCGCCGCCATTGCCGACCAGGCCCGCCCCGCTGGGGGCGGTGTCCCCCCCGGTCCGTGCTAAAACCCCCGCCTCCCTCCGCCAGCCCTCAGCGGTACCTCCGCGGTCCGCGCTCCCCCCCGCCCGGCGATGGTTCGCTCTGCCTCGCTCTCCCGACGGCGGCGAGGCCGCACCACTCCGCAGGCGCGGGGGGAAAGAAGGAGATGCGCGGAAACGCGCGGCCCACGGCACTTCCTGCCGCCCGGCCCCGCCCCGCGGGCGCCGCTATGGGCGGGCGGGCAGCCCGATCGTGTGAATTGTCCAGAAACCAGGAAAGGCGGTGAAATTATTTCCTTCCCAAGCCACATGTTCTAATCACGCAAAGGAGGAGTTAAAAGAAAAAAAAAAAAAAAAAAAAAAAAACACCAAAAAACCCCAAACAAACAACAAAAAAAAAAAAAACTAAAATCCTTCAAACTCTGGTGAGTAATAAGTCTGTCCTTATCCTGGACAGACTACCATGGCAGAGCATAAATATTTGTCAAACTCCCATCAACAGAGACATTAATTAATTACAGTGTGAGTTTGCTTGTTAGGTTATACCTCTATATAATTTTAGTATATATTATATAATTTTATATAATTTTTCTTAGCAGTAAGAAAACTGAAATAAATTTACCCCCATGCAACACAATAATGTCTATTAGCTGCAAACACAGCTACCTAAAAATACAAACTGTAGCACAGTAATGAGGCATGTACTGCAGGAAAAAGAAAAAAAAAAGCCAAGAATGAGATAAGTGCAATATTTAAAGACAAAAATTAACATATGTGCACTTTTTTATATATATGAATAGTCTGGTTTTAATTTAGAAATAAAATCCTTGGGCATTTAATGCCTTAATTATTTGTTGGAAGTTGGCACTTGGTTTTCTAAATTTTTCACACTGCTTGCCTATGAGCACTTCCAAAGCATTGTTTACAAATGCCATACTGAGATGCATGGTGTATTTATATGCATACATGTATAGCAATTTAGTTAATCTTTGTATTTCCCAAGGCAGCCAACATTGAGAGTCACATATCTACATGAAACACATGGAAAGGAAATTAAATGCTGAAGTAGCAGCCAAGGAATATGGCATAATTTTAAATTAAAATTTTATTACTGTGGTACCAGTTCCTGAGGGCTGAAATAGTAACACTTTAACTATGCTAGTAAGAAAAATAAATGTATTCTCAGCAAAAGTGAACTGCCCTGGGGTAAATCTCAGTGTTTGTGAGGGATATGTACCACTATCTTAAAAAGTCATAGAAGCTGAGCAGTGACCTGTCACAGGCAGGCAGCAGAGCCACAGTGTAATATCACCTACAAAATCAGAAGGCAGCTTGAATTTTAAAGACCTCTCTTGCTTGGAACTCTTTAAATCTGCATTCCTAGTAAAGCAAATCTCCACAGGCCTTTGTGCCCAAGGTTCTTCATCACAGCTCTTTCAGTAGCAGCACAAACCAGAAGTCTAGAAAAAGACCAGGGGTTTTTTTTGCCTCTCTGGGACGGACTGTGAGTAGTGCAGGGCAGATGTCGCAGCGAGGGCGAGTCTCTGCAGTGACATTCCTGCTGAGGCAGCCCTGGTGACCTGGAGGTGTGGCACCCTCAGTACTGTCAAACCAGGGCAGTACAAAAGGGGATTTATGTCCTTAATGATGTTACTGCCTGCCAAGGGGCTCCCAGTGTTGCAAAAATATGGAATAGGTAAACATTGTCTTAAGAAATTATGTTCTTTGATCCTTGTATACTTTCAAGCCCAATTGACCAGAAAGAAGATGTAATCAAGCTCTAAGCCATGTCCAGGTGTTAGAAAGACAAATTGCTTGTTGGCAGAATGCTTTTTTAAGGCTCCACATGTTCCACTGAAATCACACCTCAAAGAGGTGGAGGTTTACATAGCTTGGGAAGAAGGATGTATCACTGTCAGTGGGCAGAAAGAATGAGGAATTTATTGGACACAAGGACATTTGGCAGAACTCCCAAGATAAGGAAGAAACTAGCAAAGCAAATTCAGCAGCAGTGCTGGGATCAGCTCTGACTGGATAAAAGGTAATTCTGGCAGGGGGAGTTTGCAACCATCGACTAGAGAGAAAAAATGAGCATGTGGAATAATCAGCATGTGAAAAATGCGTATTTTATGATTGGCTTTTCACAAATATTAAAATGAATATTATATGTGTTGTGTTAGAAAGTGATGCTGTATTAATTCTCTTAAGTAGTGTGTTAAATATAGTTTTAGGTTATAACGAAATGTTAAAATAGAAACTATGCTATGTAGGATACTTTTTTTTCTAAAGAAAGGACTCGCACTGAGATAGCAGTCACAGGACACCTAAATCTTTCAGAGAAAGAGAATTTATTGCTCCATTATCAGAAGAAACAAACTACTTCTTCCCGCCTTGCTTGGGCAGAATGACGCCATCAGGATTATGAGGAAGAAGTTGATGATGACCAGACAGAATCTTGTATTTGAATGGAATTTATGCATCATGTATGAGATGTATGAATATGCAACAGGCTATTGTTTTTAAGGGTTAATTCTCTGTTAATGTGTATCCTTTTTCGGGCTTATGCTGCCCAGAAAAAGGTACCCGGACGGATGTCCGTCCGTAACTCTTTGTTTCTATTGTCTCATATTGTCCTAATTCAAATTGTCCAAATTATTATTACTCTAATTGCATTACTATTTTTATAACCATTTTATTACTAATAAACTTTTAAAATTTTAAAAAGTGATTGGCGTTTTTCACAAGCTTAAGAAAGACTCATTTAACCAATAGAAGATATCATGTTTATTAATAAGAGAACTGTGTAACTTGTGTACAATGAACATGAATGACTTTGTTTGCTAGAATGTATAAATAGTAATAAATTTTGGTAGTCATCGTGCTGGCCTTGTGCACCCCTTCCTGCGCAGATCTATAACTCAAATACCTCGACCCTGGACGTTGATTGGTGCCTTGCACACCGGGTGAAAGAAGCTGCTTTGGGACACAGGGAGGTGCCGCTGCCCTGGGGGGTGCGGGGTCAGGGTTAAACCCTTTAAGGGGGCTCTTTAGGGCTCCTCCCAAACGCGCGGCTGTGGTCGCAGGGGCTGCGAGCGGTGACCCCGCTGCTCCTACTGCGCATGCGCCCAGCGGCGGGCGGTGCTGCCCGGCTGAGAGCGGTGAGCTCTGTGCTCGCCCGGCGCGTGCGCTTGGCGCAGCGCCGGGGGCGGGCGGAGCGGCGCGGGGGGCGGGCAGCGATGGCGGCCGCCCTCGGGCTCTCGTCCTCGGCGGGTTCCCCCGCCGTGAGCGAGCTGTGCCAGAACAGGAGGGAGATCTTCCTGGAGGCCTCGCGGCTGCTCCTCACCTACGCTGACAACATCCTCCGGTGAGCGGGGTCGCCGCCCTCGGTCTGCGGGCGGTGCCGCAGGGTCCCGCCGGCCGCTCCCCGGCTCCGCGCGGCGTCTTCGGTTCTGTTGTGTAATACCGGACCTCAGAAGCGTCTCGTGTGGTTTTGTCGTTATTTTAAAATTAATGTTGCTTACATTAACAGGGGTGTAGTGTTCTGGATTTCTGTTTCTTTATTTATTGCCGGTTGGTTTGTTTTGAAAGTTTAGGAGTTTGTGTATTAACAGCAAAATGATGCCTTATTCCTGATTTTCCACCTTAGGTGGGTATTGAGCTACCTAAAAAAAAGTGGATGCACAGCAAGTAATTTAACTTGATTTAAACTTATTTTTTACTTAATTTTGACTTTTTTTTTTTAATTGTATTTTTTTGCTTGCCGTATGCGTCTGACTTCGCAAGGCTGGTACCAAGAGTTAATTATGGCCGAGTTTCTGCGAGGTGGCTCTGTAGGGTGCCCGTAGTCGGCAGTACGTGTGATTGACCTTGGTGTCTCCTGGTGTCTCCAGGTGTATGGGCTGCCCCTCCTGTCTGTGTCTTCCTTGTCAGCCACTTGTTAAAGCTGCTGTGTGACAGAGAATGGCGAGTCCCGGGCTGGGTTCTTTTAAATAAAGAGGCGAGAGAAAAAGGTTTTTAAAGGAGTTGAAAGTGGAACTGAGAGGTGGTACGGAGACCACAGTCGTTCCACTCAAGTACCAGGCAGTTTAGCACAGCTTCCGTGGTGGGACCAAAGCCATCCAGCATTAATCTGTCAGGTTCAATTGGAATGCACCAGGTATAAGGGGATGTGAAGTTGTCTCTAAGTGTCACTACAGACTTAGCCCTGTTGGGTATGACTGCAAAACATGAATTCTTGAACATAAGTTGCAAGCTAATCTTTAGCATCAGTTGGTAACTCAGAACTAAGTACAAAAAAACATTTATAAAGTCAAAGTTTTATGTAGGTTTTACTCAAGTGATGTAAATGAAACTAAACAACCCAGCTTTTAAGTGTCTACTTCATTTGCAGATATAATTATAACTTTCAATTTGTTCAGGAATCCCTATGAGGAAAAATACAGATTAATTCGGATTGGAAATCCAGCATTTTCCACAAGGTTGTTGCCTGTCAGAGGAGCTGTTGAATGTTTATTTGAGATGGGGTTTCAAGAGGTGAGTATAATGTAGTAACTTCAGGTATCTTCATCTGTTTACATAGTAAAATTTAAAATTGGATTTTTTTTCTGCTTCTCTAGTTGCAAGGCAGTAGATTTTAGGGCAGTTGGTGTTTTCTTTCAGTTCTTGTCTGCAAATATCTGTAGCTAACCAGCAGAGAATACAGATGTGGCTGTTTCAGAAAAATGGTGAGCTAACCTAATGCATAACAAGATTTTTGTTTTGCTGCTCAGGCACTGCTGCTTTACTGAATGGCTGGATACATATCCATGCTGGCACAAAGGAAGTGGTGGGAAGCAGGGTGGAAACCCCTTCTCTTTGTAGTAATCTGCTCTTTGGTAAACATCAGACGTTGTAAATGGGGATTGAAACTGCCATTTTAAAGAGAGAAAAAGAAAATTTAAAAAGCCCTGCTCTTCTTCATGTTCCTACCATTAGTAGGGCCCTGTAGTGATTTAGATAAGGGAAGCTGATTTGATGAAAACTTAATCTTCCAAAACAAAACCAGAAATGTTTTTCAGCCAATTCACAGTGCAGCTGCACAAGTACTGGTGTTGTCATGACAGCAGTGAAGGGCAATAGACTGACTGTTCAAGTAGTAGTAGGAGGGTGAGTCCTTCAAAACCCATTTTTAAAAGTTATGAAATGTTATTCTAAAATAGTGTTGCGTGAATCTTGATTCTGTTGCAGCCAGAAGGATGCATTTCAAAGATTGCTTTGTGTTCTGAGGTGGTCCCTGTCTTGGTGGAACTTAAACTGCCAAAGCTTGTTAAACCAGAAGCACTTTTTATAATTACTGGAAAGCTGGTCTAAAAACCCAGCTCTTGTTTAACGGTGCAAAGCTCTTGCTTTGCTTTAATTTGTCTGTTTGATGCCACAAACTGTATGGATATGTACGTTATGTTACTTAGGTCCAGCTGTCCTGAGACCTCTGCCTTCTCTTTGGGTAAAGTTATTACTGTAATTTTTTAATTAAAAGAAAAAAGGGTACTGAAAGAAGTGGTGACTGCAGAGGGAGAAATGGTTTGTGGATTTATTCTCAGGCTGGTGCTCAGGAGACTTTTAATAGTGTATTTTAACCAGGAGCTGGGTGGTGTAGCTAAGGGCAGGTCTCTGAGAGTGTGTTGTCTAAGTCTTAGAGTTACTGTGTCAGTCAAAGCTGGAGTTACAAACTTCTCTTCAACTGCATGGCTAATATTGTTCCTTCTTTTGTTTCTGCTTGATAAGGGATTGATACGTTCTATTTAGTTTTGGGGTGATTTTAAGTATTATCACCAAGCCTCCATCTGCAGTGATATGTGACCTCAAGTAACTGCAGGTAAACAAATTACCTTAATAAATAGAAGTGCTGCAGTGGTAGAAACTGAAACTGGTAAAGGATGAATGCTTCAGGATATTCATGTTTTTAGTAACCTGTTCCTTTATGTTAAGTACACAGATACTTGATTCTGTCATAATTACTGATCTCTTGTTATGTTACCAGTAATCATGTTGCACTCAAAAATAAAACCCAAGAAACAACCCAGGTACCAGTTGTAATAAGAGTAATATTGCCTATCTAAGAACTTAAACTTCAACATAAAAGATACCAGTATGTATGAGAATTTCCAGCATATGCTCTTCTAGGGGCGTCTTCCCTCAACTTTGGATGTCTTCTGTGTTGCCTAGGATTTAATTACTGTACTACGAGAACTGAGCATTAATTTTTCATTTCTGTTATTGCTGCTTTCTGTGCCAAACCATCACTACATAGCCCATGAATGGCTCCACAAAATAAGTTACTAACTAAAGCATGTTGTTAGGAACCCTGTTTCTCTAGATTGACTCTAGGTTCTTTATCTGGTAGGCTTCTGAAGCTGTGAGAGGCTTCAAGCTTCTATTGAAGGGGACCTAATCTAAAAAGCTGAATGCTGCCAAGCCTTAGGGTGCTAACTTCCAGTAAACTGTTCAGCTATAGCTACAGATCATTGACCAGCTTAGACATGCATTAACTGCTGAATTCAATTATCTAAATTTCAGGGAGAAACTCACCTGGTTTTCCCTAAGGAAGCTTCAATTGAGCAGCTACGTAAAATCAGAGACTTAATTGCTGGAGAGAGGAGTAGCAGACTGAATGAGTCAAACCAAATCCACAGATCAGGATCCTCTGAAGCTGTCAGCAGCACTCAGACAGCTGCACAACGGCCTTCGAGACCTGTTGCCCCTGCCCGTCAGCAACCAGAAACATCACTTGTGCAATCTCTTGAAATGGTAATTATAATCTGCAAACTTCATAGGCTCATTAGTCTTGCATATAAAGATTGAAGAAGAATTAACTGTTAGGACTTAGAAAGTTAACTGTCAGAGAAAATGAGTAGACTCCAGATAAGCACACTGTTAAGCCTAGAGCACCTTGGTCTGACCACATAGCTAATCTTGCTTTAAGAAGGTTGGACTAGACATTTTTTCCCCCCAGTGGTTTCTGAAGGTTTTTGAGTGTTTTCTTCAGTTTACATACAAATTAATCATGAAATGTGCCATAAACAGAATATTAGCAAGAGATTTTGTTGAAGATGTCCATGAATATTCTGTTGATCAGAGTGTCAAGAAAAAAAGCAGATATGTATTGAAAAGGAGCAGCAAATGGGAGAACAAGGGGGAGAGTGGGAATCTAAGACTTGGGTTATGTTTGGTGTTTGAGTACCATCATAAGAAAAGGAGCATAACCATAATGCTTATAATTGTTGGTGTCTTGGTTCATGCATTATGATCTCTATGTGTAGCCTGTGAGGAGGGCTTTCTTTTTTCACATGTGCCTGTCATTAAAAACAGAAATTTAGCCAGACAAGGACAAATTTATAGTTATTTAGGCTAAGTTTCCCTTGTCCAAGAAATTGAGATGAAGTTCCTGATCAAGACAGAACAAAGTCCTTTCATCTGATGTTAATGGGCCTAATGGGAGAAGACTCAGCACTTCATACAACTTTGAAAAACAAAGTTACACCTCTTGATAGAAGCTTTTAAGGATGCTTTGGTTTAACTTTCTGAAGAGTTTTTCCTCCTAGAACCAGTGTCACTTTAATCTCAAAGTTAGTGTAAGATGAATCCTTCCAAAAGCTCACTTCCCATGCATCCTTAAACACAGTTTGCATGTTTTATGTTATTATTATCAGTATATTGTTGGATATGAATCATGACATACTGTTTCTTCCCAGTGCCCACCCAAGTCAGTGAATGAGAAATGGCAAAGCATTATTTGAAGTGATAGCTTTTGAGGATAGAGAGCACTGAATGAACCATCCGCACACAACAGGTCTTTTGGGAAAGCTACTGTTGTAGGCATGTTGTATTGAGACATTTAATCTAATTATGTTAGCATGGCAGTAGTTGCCTCTAAAATGTGCTGACTGGATTTGTTTTACTTTGTTTGGAGGTTTCTGGGTTGATTTTTTTGGCCTGCTTCTAGATTTTTACTGTTTCAGCCACTTTTGCAGTGGTGGTTGGAAGCAATTATGGAACCTGCAGAGGGATTTGCTGCTGCTGTATTGCTTAGTAAGGGAAGCTTTAAAAGTTGAACCTGCAATGACAATGGTGTTGCACAATGTTGACACGATGTATTCTGAGGTTAATCCTTTCAATTTCTAGTTATTCTGCTCCAACATACACTAGCCATCAGAATTGTGGATCCATTTCTCTGAAACTATTCATTTTCCATGCTTGGGTGATGGAACCAAACTTACTACTATTTAGAGGCATTAGTAATGCAGTGTTGGCACTCTTTTAGAATGCTGTATTTAGCTGATTCCTAAATCTGGGGAGACTGATAGGTCTCTGGGCCATTGAATTTGGTCTTTATAGTCTGAATTGATTGGAAGGAAGTCTGGCAGTGACTTGGCCATTTTGCTTGCACAGCAGTGGGGGGTTTGATTTCCAGTGAGTACGCTGCAGAGTTACAGTTGTGTTATTGTTGTATGCACTGCTGACAGATGTCAGAGAGATTTAGAGTTGTTTCTGTAGTGCAAGCATTTTTTTCTTGCCTGTGTTTCACCTGTCATTCATGGGAGGCCTGGTAAACTCAGGGAAAAGCTTACTTGAAAGAACAGAGGAATATTCATAAATACATAGTTCTAGAAACCTAACCCACCATGAATTTGCCTCATTGTTTTCTTCTGCTTTTCTTGTCATAAAATATTCTTGAGACTTAGGAGAAGGAGAGCTATGGCTAGTTGTTAATTCTGGTGGATGGATTCTGATCCCTTCCTGAATGGCATAGTGATTACAGGAGGAAAGGTGTATCCAAACTTAGAGCTGCAGCAAGGTTCACCTGGCTTCTACGATTAAATGTTTGCATAACACTTCATACAGTGGCTTTTATAAAGCAGATTAAGCACTACTGTAACACTGATGGTTTTGCATCAGAAACCTGAGTTGTCAAAGAGTCTGGGAGACTTCCTGTTGTGCTGAGCAATATCCCTGCATACCCTTTCAGGAAGCTGATGGATCATAAGGCCTTTGGCAGTCTCTAATGTCCCTTATTTCTTCCTTTCAACTTGCATTAAATGAATCTGGACACAATGGAGTTTATGATGTTAAACTAGTTACCTACAGCTGATGAGCTCCAGGAAAAGCAAAACAAACTCTGTTCTGTTTTAGCAGTTATGAAAATTAAGGACTGATCCTGAAGTACTGTAACAACATCAAAACAATCACTTGTCATTTGAGTGCTCCTTTAGACGTTTTCTTCTGAAGAGTTCTCACACCTGGGTGTATGATACTGCATTTGCTGCAAGCATCTTAGGAAAGCATTGCATTTTTGATTAAATTAAAATTGTAGTTAACAAGGCTAAAGGCTGAAACATGATGTAGCAATAGAGAAAAGGTAATTTAGCAGTCACCCAAAACTATGCCAGACTCTTACTTTCAAAATCCCATTTCACCTTCTGTATTTTTCCCTTTTAAATGGGAACAAATGGTTTGCTCAGCTATCAGCTTCATTATTATTAACTTCAGCTGTTAGTTTTGGTATCTATGTGTGTGTCTTATTGTGTGCAACATGCACACAATAATGTTGATGACACCCAGGATAATTGACTGAAGGAAACCTTGTTCTTCTATCCAGTTGCTCCTGAAACAGACTGCGTGGTTCAGTGGCTGGTTCCTGGGCTGTCTATATAAACCTCTACCAGAGCTGATCTATAAAAGAAGGAAGTAGAAACAGACAAGCAACATTCATGAATAAGAAATAATAAGCAGAATTCATGAATAATATAGTTCTATAAACCAGTGTAGCAGTGTCCAGAAAATAAAAGTGATTGCATGTCTTTTTGTGGATTTTGGATAAAGGTGTCCAAAAGAAAGGTGGGGGGGATTAGATGGGGAAGAGAAGTCAAAGACTTTCCTATTAGAGGTGTCTCTAAAAACAGTTTTCTCCCTAAGTTAATTGATTTTTCACTCAAGACATCATTCAGAATGCTCAGAGACAGCAAGCTTTACAGTTTGGGTGGTGGTGTCTTCAATTCTTGTTGATATCTTTGCAAATAAACATTTCACCTGTAAATAAATATGTAATGTAAATATGAACAAAGAATTATGACTGACTTAAACTAAAATAGGAGATCTTGGTTATTCTACCTGAAGGTGAAAATTCATAAATCATCTTGTGATTGAAAATCCTTTTGCAGGCTGCAACAATCTTGAAAACACTTCAAACAAAATTTGAGGGTCTTGTATTGATGTATGAGAATCCTTCTATTCAGCAAAAAGCACTGGCTGCAATTCCCCTCCAGGAATTGAAAAGTAAAGCTCAGAAAAAGCTAGCACAAGCTACGAGACTGGACAAAGGTAATGCTGCCAAGTTAGAGTGTATATGAAAGTGGAAATGTTCTTTCAAACATAGCACACATTGTTGGTGTGTGTTTGGTCATATGTCTGCAGGTTCAAATGCTGTTTCTAAATTAGAATTGCCTTCTTGCTAATTTACTGCTTACTTCTCTTATTTTTATTTTGCTTTTGTCATCCATCTTTTACAGCTTTTATGTAGAAATTTTGGACTCTTAATTTCTGAATTAGTAGAAAAAAACACTGGGGAAACAAATGTTGCATTCCTTGAATCTCAAAAGAAATAGCTACAAGAAGAGGAGGGGAGCTTCTTGTTCAAGTAGTCATTGTTATGAAATTCTCAGAATGCAGTTTTCCTGTATGTACTACAGTTCTAAATTCAGAATAAAAATTTTAAATACCACTTCTCTTTTTTAACGTGATATTGGTGAGATTTTGAATGAGATCTTTCCAAGATACAACCTGATTCAAACTAATGATCACTTTCCTTCCTAATGTTTAAATGAATAGGGTTATTCCCTGTTCCTCATGGAGCTAGATATGAAATGTAGGCATAAATACTTGTGGCATCAGTGTTTAAAATTTATATTTTCTTCATAAATAGGAATTTGTTTTGAATGTATGAAGTTTTTGTCAGTTAAAATGACATATTTCTATTTTCAGGTGATGGCTTTAGATTTGTTTCAGTGGTATGGTGAAATGTTACTTCTGTAGGATAAATATTTTTAAAAATACAATTCCAAGATCATATTTAAACAAAAAATCTTCTTTACCATGAATCTTTGATAGAAGACTGTTTCAAGCAATTCTGCTAACTTTATAAGAATGCTGTTGGTTTGCAAACCAAAAATAATCTCTTCGCATGTTTTTTATAAATTACTTTGTGGTGTCTCATACAGCTACATGGTAATATGTAATTGTGTCTTTGGCATTAAGGAAATTTTTGACAATGGATTTTCTTACTAATTTTTCTTTTATAAAACTGTGTTGGGAAGTAAGAAACCACGTGAACAAGTAAAAAGCATTCTTATTCAGCAGCATGGGACAAAACAGTGGGGAAAAGAGATTTAGCAGTAATAAATTACAACTATTTAATTTCTTTACAAAGGAAAAAAATAAAGAACAAGCCTGCCTCTTAGACTCTAATACTACTGGCACATTGTTTAAAAAGGGGAACGAAGGGGGAGGATAGTGTCCTGAGTGCTTCTTCCCAAACCATCAGGCTGATTTAGTCAAAATGGCTTCCAGACCTTAATTTAGACACAGATAAAGGGGAAGGGATGGAATTCCACGCTTGAAAGCATTTTTCAAGAGCTTTATAGAAACATTTGTTTTGGAATGAACTGTGTATGAGATGTTTGGGTAATTGGCTTTCAGCTTCTTTGGTTTCTGTCCTGCTGTATTAAGACTGTCACCTCTAGGAATAAATACTTGGTGCTAGGCAACACTTGTTTTTAGGATAGGCCTTGCAACACAAAATGAGCATTTTTGGCTCATAAAGACTAGGAAGATAACAGTCATTTGGTGAGAATTACAGCTTTGATTTTATTATTTCCCTTTGCCACATTTCATTAGAAAGATAGACTGAACAGTCAAAAATAGCTGTGTCTCACAGCCAACTGTTTTCTGTTCAAATAAATCGTATTTGTCATTTTTCCATGTGATGTTTTAATGAAGGATTTATTTTGCAAATCAAGGGAAGAATGTTTATAGTGTAGCAGTCATATTTTCACAGATAGGTTCTAGTTTTTGAATGTTGTTATCCAGGAAAAGAGAGTATGGCCTGTGCTAGTAATCTTCTCATTCAGCTTTTAGCAAAAAGTTTGAATGTACAAGCATATCCATGCTGTAAGCAGTGAGCCTTTCTCTGAGTGTTGAGGCACAAAGGTTTTCCACATACATGAGTAAAAATGGAAATTTTGCTATAATTAGAAGTCAGGTATTTTTGCTTTGATTAACAGGTGATCTCTTCCCATGCACTTCATGATCATGGCAATGTGTGTTTAATGGCATTAGTGCTCCTACAGAGCCTTTTGTACCAAGGATGGCTACAGCTTCAGAGCAAGATGTGAAATGAGCTTAAACACTCATCTTAGGGTTTTTTTCACCATCCTGAAAAAGTGCATAAATTTTTAGTTCAACTGCCTTCAATTTCCTTTTAGCAGCATTTTTACAAATTTATTTTATATGTTAATATTCATTAGTCAAACCTGTCTGTACTGTGACTAGAATAAAGCTGTAGTGCATAAAAATAATCAGGCAGTAATACATATGATTGCAGTGTGGCCTAGGTGATAAAGTTATTAGGAAGAATTATTTGAATATTTATGTGTCTGAGAAGGAAGAGTATCTCTCTGCACATTGTAACAGGATGTGCATTTAAAGATTCTAAGAAGTTTAAGCGAATGGATCTTTCTTGAAAAGCTGGATTTTTAGATTTGTTTTTTAGGTAAAATGGGGCTATTTCCAGGTGTCAGAACAGTGAGAATATGTAAGTAGATTCTTACTCCTGTTGTAAGCAGGAAAATGAGCCAGAAGAGTCTGGTGTGGTGAAATCAGCTAGAGTAGAAAACAAAAGACATCCTGTGTCTGCCTTGGGTAAGCTGAGAAAGGTGTTTATTTGCTGAAATTAGAACAAACTCAACATGTATGCATGGTATATACATATTTTCTACAATAATTAGGCTGTGTTTGTAGAAGGTCTGTTTATAGAAAGCCTGTACACCTGGTTGTTTAGATTGTTGCCAGTGTCTGGTTCTTTGGTATGTTGAAATCAAAGCAATTGTTATTCCTATGAATATTTTGAAAATATTTTGGAGAGAAATATAATTAACTCTCTGTTCCAAAGTCCTGGAAGAGTATGAAGGGCATCAGGAGCTTCACAAGGCTGAAATGTAAATCTGACTCATGTCTCTGAGCAATTTCTTATTCTCATTCTAGCTGTAGTATTAAGTACTGCAGTTTTTTGTTCTTAAGTTTGAACTTACTCATTCTTGACAATTTAGATTTTCTTTTTTGTATGTGTTTAAGTAATATACAAAGCTTTTTAATATGGATTTTATATTTAAAATTATATAAAAATATATAAAGGCCCAGAGATGCTAATTTGCATAGGCACTGTCAAGTTCAAGTAAATTACTTTTCCATTTGAACTAACTGTCTGTTGTATAAATTTTACAGGTGCACATGTGAGTGAAGAGGACTTCTTATTGTTGGAGCTTTTGGACTGGTTTAAGACTTCCTTTTTTCATTGGGTAAATAGTCTTCCTTGCAGCAGGTGTGGTGGGCAGACAGAGCCTAAAAGTGGCTACCTGTTGCCTACTGATGATGATTTAAGGTGGGATGCCAGACGAGTGGAAAACCATTACTGCAACCAGTGTCAGCTCTGTAATAGATTCCCAAGGTGAGCATACACAAACTTGCTGTCTTTTTTCTTTCAAGAAACAGCTTTGTATTTGTCCATTTTGTGAACAGGTGAGAAGTTGTTCATTCAGAGAGTAGAGAAGCTGTTTTAAGTAACATGATAGAATGTTTGATGAACCAGCAATTTCTCTCAAAGATCAGAGATTTTTAAAAACAATATGTGCTTTCTCTTATGTGGACTTGTTCTGAATACTTGCCTGGCTTGTTTGGGGCTTTTTTTTAATATTATTTGATTAACTACAGCTTCTAAATAAAATATGTTAATATTGGCAACTATATGTAGGTAGTGTTTTGTTATTGCAGGGAAAACTTCACTTCTGCTGGTAATCACAGTGTAATGTACATCTTTTGCTGAGTCTATAGCAGAAGAGCAAATATACAATTTATTTATACTTTTGTGGCATTTAGACATTTTTCTAACTGTTTGAAGAATCAGCATAAAAGTAATATTTTAAGATGTCTAAATCAATTTTGAAAACTTAACCAGATTTGTTTTGATGCTGCTATAAATGTATGATGGAGTGATGTGAGTTGAGGTAGCATTCTGTTCAGATGTATTTTGTGCAGTATAGCAATTATTTCCATTATCTTCTGTGGACTGATTGATACTGAAGTCTGTTCAGATCATCAGAACACAATGTAAAGATTTCTGAAAGGTGAAATGTATTTTTAATTGTTCTTGTTTTGTGTTGTTTTTGTCCTATAGGTATAACAACCCTGAAAAACTTCTGGAAACCAGACGTGGACGGTGTGGCGAGTGGGCCAACTGTTTTACACTGTGCTGCAGAGCTGTAGGGTTTGAAGCAAGATACGTCTGGGACCATACAGGTATCCGTATTCTGGAGTATTGTAACATTAATACAAACCTGTGCAAAAGCAGGTTATGCATTTTATGTCTCTCAGATCATCAGGCAGCATGTGCAGTTACACAGTCAGCTAACAAAGACAATATACGTTCAATTTCTTGTCCTGCCTGATGAGGTGAAGTACAGTTCTGCAGGTAAGGTCAGATGATGATTTCAGAATGATACAATCTTCAGCTGAATGTAAGGGACTGATCCTAAGAAAAAGGAAGTTTTAATAGTTTCTATATGTAGATGAACAGAAAACATGTTCTTTCACCTGTTCATTTAAGAAATTGGAAAAAAGTTACAATATTCTGCAAGATTAGAATAGAGGCTCTATCTTTATAAGTCATTGTTTATTCTTGGCCTTTGTTACGTAGATCATGTGTGGACCGAAGTATATTCTTCATGTCAGAAAAGATGGCTTCACTGTGATCCTTGTGAAAATGTCTGTGATAAGCCTCTTCTCTATGAAGCTGGCTGGGGAAAGAAGCTCTCCTACATAATTGCATTCTCCAAAGATGAGGTAGGAGTAATGATGCTAATAATAAACAAACTTGCCCTAAGCAAGCGTGCAGTGTATTCCACTTTGGTGTGATTTTCAGAATTATTGCAGAAAAGCGTACTTTTATTAACTAACCTCTTTAAGTGAAGCAAGATATATGGAAGTTTTTGGTTGCTTTATTTTCTTCCACTTGTGCTTGAGGTGGTTGATGTCACCTGGAGATACAGCAGTAAACATGAAGAAGTACTCTCTAGAAGGACAGCGCTCAGTGAAGCTATGCTGCGAGAGACAATTAATGCACTAAATAGAACGGTATGTAACTTTGCTTCAGTGGGCTTCTGAGAGTGAAACACAAGTATCTGCAGAAATCTGTGAGGTCCTCAAACTTCACAGATTTTTTGAATCTTGAATGCATTTGGTAGCCTCACAGGAATATCCATGCACTACAGATATAAAAAATGCTGTTAATTACTCATTTTACCCTGAATACATAGGAATCAGTTGCAGTGCTGAACTTGTGGGAAATAAGACTCTTACATACCATTATTTATCATATTATCTCTTACATACACAGATGTGTGTGTATATATATTGTTTTTCTGAGGGACTTTGGAGCAGACTTACACTTGCTGGGAGTAAACTGCAACTCCTTAATAACTACCTGGACTCCTTCAGGGTGACTGAATGTTTTCCACATCAGGGCTGCTATAACTTTAAAACAGTAGCATTTACAGTTGTAAGAAATGCGGGTTTAATTTGCTTTCAATGACTTTTTACAAGCTCTAGGAAAGGAGAGGAATGATTCATGGGCTGTTTCCAAGACTTCCAAAAGGTGTTGATACCATCAGCAGAGCTTTGACTCAGAGCCATGTGTATTTACACTGTTCCTGCTTAACATCCCCAAAATGCATGGAGCCATTTGCACGTGCATGTCATGGTTGCAGAACTTCTCTGCTAAGCTTTTTCCACTTCCTACTTGGGACACCAGGAACTTGATTCGATATACTAGAATACCATAAAACCTTTAACCACCTTGAGGTTTCCATTTTTGTCCTCCTTTCCTTATAGGCTAATTCCCATGCATGGAAACTTTAGTTCCAGTGGTAGTATACAGCTGATGACTTAAAGAACAGATTATGCCTTTTTTGAGGCCTGCTGGCTTGAGAGTTATAGCCATACATTAAGATTGTGAATAATTGAGCTGGACTAATATTTTGAGACCAGGGCTTGAAATAATTTTAACAGTAATGAAAAATTAGAGTCACGGAGCAGAGCACTGAGAAGAGTAACCAGAGCATCAAAATGCCTAAAGGAAATTGTGGATTGGTATTGTTAATTTAGGATAAACCGTATCAAGCTTCCACTGAGCTGGATCAAGATCAGCAGGGCTGCACAGGGATATCCTAAGTGTCAGGGCAGCTGTTAGACTCAGGAAGGCATGATGTTTCATGGAAAACTGCTGCAACCACTGGTTGTCATCCATCAACACAAGTAGAGGTGTGTTTCCCCCCCTTGCTGTATTAGAACTGGTATTTGGCATCTGGAATTTGTTCAGCTGGAGCTGTTTCTCATAATTTCTCTGTATCTACTTTCCTTTATACAGTTCCACATTGTTGTCTGGAACAGAAATGTCTTCAAATGTTTCTTTTGTGTAATCTCTATTAGCAAAACTGGCTGGGGTCAGAACTACTTTTGAGATAATTGAAATGCTTATCAGCCTCAAGTTTCAGGTCCCAGTGGGCTGAGTGTGCATGCCTTGGGTGATCACCAAAGCAGAAAAAAAGATGATTTGTGTAATAATGTATATGCTCAATGTTGAACTTTTTTCAGCCCCATGTGAGTTTATCCACAGTTAAAAGAATGAAAGGCTTCACATTCCAGATTTGTATATTTGACATGAAGATCATGTAGACAAAACACTAATATCTCAATAAAATTTTTCAAAGTTGTTTACCAAAAAATTGCTCATAGTTCTATCCATGTAGGTAAAGACATGTAATTCTCTTTTATTTTTCACTAATCTTTGTGGAATTAAGTTTTTCTTGATTTTCTGACATCTGAAAACAGAGATGTCATGGTTTGTTTATGACCAATTCAGTGAAATAATGCTTTCAAAGATTTTTGTTTGGGCTTAATCACAAAACCAAAACTGTTGCCAACCAAGTCACTGCACCTTAGAGAAGAAAAATTTGACCACAAATGATTCTTGCCTTGTCTTTCCTCCAAATAATATTGAGAATGGCTATAGTACAGTATACATATGAATAGCTATGAAAACTGTTATGGAAGAGTTTTATCATCCAAATAAATGTATTAAAGAAAAAGCACAAACATTATTTTGAAAGATTCCACACAGTGCCTGAAAGTTCCTAGAGAAAACACTGCTGTCACATAACTGTGTGCTTATGACTAGTTTGTATTTGTATTTGTGGTGTAAGATTAATGGCTCTAAAAATCAGTCTAGACTTTAAAATGTTAATCCATTTTTTTCAATTCTGTTTTTCCCTGTTGGTGTCACTCTAGAGCAGAATTACAAATACCATTTTTTCTGAATGCTTTCTTTTTTCCTAAATGTCTTTTTTCAGAGACAAAAGTCTTTGTCAGAAAATAGAAAAAGAGAGCTCCTGGAAAGGACTATCGTGGAGCTTGTTGAGTTTATTTCTCCTAAAACGCCTAAACCCGGAGAGTATGGTGGAAGAACATCAGGCTCAATGGCTTGGCGAGTAGCCAGAGGTGAAATTGGTTCAGAGGTATTTAACTTTTGCACTGGTGACCATCTTAGAGGTAGCTAACTAAGACTCTGTGATTATGATCTGTAAAAAAACAAACAAACAAAAAACCCCCACCAAAAACAAAACAAAAAAACTTCATGGTAGATAGCCAGATTCAGCTCAAATAAGTGAATCTTGCAAAAACATTAGGTGAAAGTTTCATGTGAATTCAGTAGAGGTCAAGTAATTTTTGAGAATTGATGGTGGTCTATTGATTCTAATAATGTTTGTGACTCCTTGTTATATTTTTTTCTTAGAAGTTAAAAATACTTTTTTCATTTAAGTTAGTTAGTTGACAGAACTAGAAAGTTTAATTTAGTTGAGAGAAATTGGGGAAAGTGTAAAAAATTTTTGTATTTGTATTATTAGTTACTTCCAAGTTTTAACCAATAGTAGGTTTTGACCAACTATTTTTGTTACTAGAATGTGGGAGCAATTAGAATTGTGTGAATTAAGCAATCTCTTAATAAGCTTTATTGATTTTCACATCAGTATTTTTTCACTGTTTCCAAAAGCAAGGCTTGACCTTTATGCTAAGATACAGTTTCCCAGAACCATAATAATATTTAGCTTCAGTCAGGATGCAAAGATGTGGCCTCAATTTTGTAGCAATCCCATCATGTGGAATATCTAACTGTCTTGAACAGAAGCAGTTAAGTGAAAGTAATGAGCTTCTTAAGATTTTCTTAGTTTGAGAAACTAATAGTTTATTGCAGTTCTCTGTTGCTTGGAAGGCTTAATTTCTGAAACTCTTAAGAACAATTACTTAAATATAATACTTGAAGTTAAAAAGTTTGTACTTTTAAGTTTTTTGAAGTTGATTTGTAAACTGGCATACACTAGCACCTATATATGGTGGTCACAGGTTTGCTATTCAGAATAACCATTTACTTATTCACTGTACAAGCAATGTACAAAGCATAAAAATTTTCTGTTCTGAAACTCTCATTTCTTACTTAGATGATACTACTTCACGTTAGTTTGTTCAAAAATTACTTCTAAAAGTAATTATTTGAAAATTTAAAAAATAAAATTACTCCTTCGCTCTGGAAAAGTTGCAAGTGTGCTGTAAGAAACTGGTTTAAAACTTTTCTTCTGCAGAAATGGTTTTGTACATGACCTCTCTTAAAAATTACCTTTTTTTTTTTTTTTCACTTGGCAGCAAAACTGAATTGCAAAACCATGACATACTGTTTAAAAGTAATTTAGTCTTGAGGGAATTTAGGCATTGGGGAATGAAGGTGCTTGTATGTTTTTGCTTTTTCAGAAAAGAAAAGAAGTAGTTTTTATTCCCTCTGAAAAGGAGAAGACATCTAAACTGTTCCATCTCATCTACAATGTAATAGATGATAGTTATACACGGATTTCCAATAACAATGAAAAAATAAGTGGCTGGGAAGCAGGTGTTTGGAAGGCAGAATCTATTTGGAGAAAGGTTGAAACAGATTGGAAAATGGTAAGAATAGCAATTATTAAAAGCCTATAATGTACAGTAAAATTATGATAACTCCAGTAAAACAGAAAACCCTTGCCAATGTTTGGATTCAAAACCTCTCTTGGTGCCCACAGAATTTAGCAGATGTTAGTAAATGCTGTTGTTAAGATTCAGTAAGATTGCCAGATGGTACGGGAAATTAGAAAGAAATTTAACTGGTCTTTCAGAAAGGATGATTGAATTCTCTGCAGGTAGGCAAAATCCTTGCCAGAATGCCAAATTTATAAAATGGCTTCCTTCTTAGGCTTGTGGGAAAATGCTGTTTTATTGAAAAGCAGTACTTATCTGGAAATAAAAAAGGTATTTGTTGTTTTAAGAATAGTTTTATAGCATATCATATCTCTTTGATGTACAGCCAAAGGAAGAAATTGCCATCCTAAATAATACAATTCCACCTGCAAGAAGAGAAAAACTTATCAGTTATCCAGAATATTGTATACCCTGCCCAGAGTCCTTCCATAGTGTCAGGACTGAGCAGCACAAGAGTCATAGGCTCTAAATCTAAGAAGAGAATTGCTACCTGTGGAGTGGGGAGGGGCCATGTACTAGGAAACAGCTTTTGCCACAACAGCTACCAACTGTGGAACTGACCATTCTTGTCAGGGACTAGAGCATGTTAGTGCTTTTTTCCTCTGTCATTTTACTAGTCTGAAGGGTCTCTGACCAAATATTCTTCTAGCTTCCCATTGATAAAAATGGAGCTAAGTATGTATCTGCCTCTTGAGATTTTCTCTCCTGGGTCTGTACATAACTGACTTGCAAAATGCAGTGGGGGAATCACTTGAAGAGGCTATGCTGCCCTAAAGAGACAGACTAAGGAAAGAAATGGGAGAATTGTACAAAAGATGTCACAACAGGGTAGACTTAATAGTAAAAGAGAAGTAACAGAATCTCAGAGTAAGAAACAGATGTTGTCTGCTTCTCCATGATCTGCTAAAAATTTGATAGTACATTATGTTTGCACTTCTGCAATGATCAGTTATCCTCACTTTTGCAAGAAACATGTCCCTGCACTGAAACTAAACTACAATTTTTCTCAGCTCTACTAATCAGATAAGACAGGGTGGGACTAATCTATAAGACCAGGCAAAAAGACTTTACCCTTGTATTCAGTAACACCTCAAAAGGATGAGATGATGGCTTTGAAAAATTAGGAGCTACAGCTCCAGATCTCTCTCAGACTTGTGGGTAAGGCATGTTAGTTTTGCAGGAATTTGCATCCTACAAAAAGTGTGTAAGAATCTTAGAATTTAAAATTACTTTCCTTTGGGTGTTGTTTGTATAATGGGAGATAACAGCAGAGGGAAAGGTTATTTGGGGTTTGCCTTTTCTTTTAGTACAAGATGCAGCTTTGGAGTATGATTCAGCAGCCATCCAAGAACTTAAAAGCCAAAGGAACCTTTACAGTAATACTTGGTTAACATTTATTATGTGATGAATGGAAAGGTATTTAAATCTAAAAGCCACAGAAAATGTATCTGTAAGTATTAGATGAAGAGTAACAGAGAATAACCACTTGGTTTTATGGTACACAATGCAAACAGGTACAAACCACAAATTCAGTCACATTACCCAGAGATAACCTGGTATCCAGGGCTCAAACTGGCAGACCACAGTAGGTGATAGTAATAGTGTAAGAACCTATAGATCTGAAATCCCTGGATTGGTGAAAGGCTTGTTTTCCAGAAGAATTGCTGCGGTGGAAGAGAATTGAATGAGTTGGTTGGTTGATTACATTTTTTTCCCTCTGAATTCAGACATTTTTCAAATAATACTAGAAACAAAACAAACAAGTTTGAAAGTTAGAGGAAAGTCAAAAAATACACAAAAGAAAACGAAGTTCTTTTTTTCTGATTAAATGCTTGGATATTATAATGATAGATGAAACAGACTAATGTTTGAGGCTTTTCTAGTGTTCCAAACTGAGTTTAGTGCATTTCAACCAAGTAGTATTTAATGGGGTGTTTTGGCTTCCTTACTCAAATACAGCAGTTCAGTAGGATCTGATCAAGGGAGAGCTCTTGCTAGAACCAGCTGAGATACTCAAAAAAATATGTGGAGGTCAGCACCTTAATGAGCATTAGGATTACATTGACATGAAAACAGCTTAAATTACATTTTCATAGGTGATCTTCAGTGTAAGACCTCACACCTTTAGAGGTTTTGAGCTTACTTCAATGTGAAAATAGTAATACTAAAATTCTGTTTAATAGTCTGTCAATTGCATTTCTATATTAGGGTGGGATCTTAATAAAACACAGTAGTTTGTTTTACTAATAATTTTATTCTGGTTTGTTCTTGCAAGATTAAAAAATAAAGAGCGGACTACGTCCACTCAGTATGATATTAATCAGAAGCTTTGACATAACAGAACTTTTATTAATTTAGGATCCAAAATGATCGCAGTAATTTGGACTCTTTAGAGTGTAGTGTCTGTTATTTAGGTTTGCTGATGGTAGATGTTGCGCTTGAAAGAACTGTCAGGCACTTGTGACCAAATTCTTGAGAGGGTTCATAGTAACGTTATGAATGTTAATATGTGAGTGTGGCTCTTCAGCCAGGTGAAGTTCAGGACAGCATTGGGACTAAATTAAATTATACAAAGTTGTAACAGTTCAAATAATGTTAATATGGTATTTATAAATGGTCGGCATGTATGATTTGCTTTAACTGAGACACATCAAGTCCTAGGAGAAGCAGTGTGCAGCCACAGCTGATGAGTCAACTGATTGCACCATTCTTTCCATCAGCAATACTGAACAACTGAAGTGATACATGCATTTAAAAACACCCTGAATACTCCTCCTTTAAAAAATAATAAGCTTAGGTGTTTTTGTGGCTTGAACTTTACTATGGATGTTGAAATAGTTTCGTGTTCCCTAGCAAGGGGCTGTGAATGTGTACAATTACCTAACTGTGGAATATACTTGGCGATGAAGAAACAGGTTTTTAATATAAAATTGTACTTTGTACAGTTTTAAAGATTCAGGGGCTTGACAAAGAATGAAAATGTGCTATCTTAAAATTTTTATGTCCTTGTTATGAGGATTAATTAGATGTGCGTTGGTCATCTCAGTTTTTGACATGCTGGTTGTGTCTTCTTTCCATGTAGGTTTATTTAGCCCGAAAAGAAGGGTCATCCTCTGCTTCCATCACCTGGAAGTTTGAGTGCAAGTCAGTCGGTCTAAAAATAGATAACATTTCAGTTAGGACAAGCAGTGAAACATTTCATAGTGGAAGAATACAGTGGAGACTTCGCTCTCCTACAGCAGAAATTGCTCTGATAGGAGGTAAGTGTGGAATTTAAATAATGAATTATATCGTGTAGCAGAGGTGTTACTGGAAATAAATAGTTTATATGGAGAGAGTACTGTGCAAACACTAAAACCACAATATGAATATTCTTTACTTTTCCAACAGCGTTTCTTAGCAAAGTCAAGAAAATACTGTACATTTAATTAAAGCTGGTACAAAACTCAGTTTTATTAATATACACAGTCCTACTTGCAACAGGGCAGGGCGAGCAGGAACACAGAGTGAACACAAGATACTTGTGTTTTACTAGGAATGATAGATGCTTCTATGTCTGGTGGCAAGTGAATCTGAGTAGTTGCAACTGAAATCATTAAACATCCATTACAGCTTAGCATTTTTAATGTGCATTCTATTATTATGTACTGTCTGGAGCTGTGGCTTACTGAATTTTCTATCTTTTCCTCCAACAGATAAAAATCTTTGCTCCTATTCAGATTTTTCTGGAGCAACGGAAGTTGTGTTGGAAGCAGTTCTGAATGGAGGGGATGGTGAAGCTGCATGGCAACACACACAGCTGTTTAGAGAGAGCTTAACAGGATGTGGGGAAAATTGCTTGGAAATAATTATAAAACTCAGTGACCTCTGAGAATCTGAACTGCAGAAGTGTACTTTGGATTCCTTGAAGAAATTATACCATGGATACAACATGAAGATTTGGTTGGCAATTCCTCTTCATTCTGCTGGCAGATTATTTCCTGTTTCACTGCTTCCATTAAACCAACTTGAAACTGCACGTGTATTGAATAGGTAAACATCACAATGAAAACCTCTTTGCTATAAAAACAAAGACAAAAATTAAGGGATTGAACCATAAAGTACCCTTTTCTTAAACTTTACAATGACAAGGAAACAATTTTTAGGAAGCAAAACATGATCATAGAAGCACAAAGTAATTGTAATTGATTTTAATTTGGAGTTTTGGGATTAGCTTGCTGGTTTTTTTTTGGTTTTTATAATCTGCTTGGGAAAACAGATTGAATTCTGTTGATTCAAATGATTCAGATGATTTCAAAATATTTTCTGATGATTTCAAAATATTTTAAACAATATTAGAGGATTTAGACTTTTTTTAAAAAAATTTGATTTTGTGTAGTATCCAGAAGTGCTGAAATTAAGTTAATTTCAATATTGCTTCAAAATTTCCTTGTTAGATGTCTAAGTATTAAACCTGTGTTTAATACCTAGAACTATTTGGAAGCATGGTGGTTGCTGGGAAAATAGCCTCATTTTGAAAGAAGTGTTCATTATGTACCTGAAATTGTCATGGCCTGTGATATGAAATTGAGGCTTAAAACTGAGTAAGAACATCATATTTTTTTCTATGAAAAAATAGGTTATTCATTATAAGTACTTTTTAATAATATTAATTCAGATTTGCTTAATAAATCTTTTACAAGTTAGGCACGTAGGTTGAAATCCTTTTAAGCTGTTGTCTTGACTTGCTTTAAATACTCTTCCCAAATTTGATGTTAAAGTGTATACTTTTTTTTTTCTGTTCAGTTAATTCAGTGTTTACATTTATTTTCAATCAATATAATAAAAAATACTATCCAGGAGACATCAGATGTTGCAGTGCTCTGAATAAAACATGGAGTGAATGTTCAGATTAGATAATCTTTATCAGAATGTGAGGAAGGCCTTGCCTGGATTATACAAGAGAGACTCTAATATAGAACTAAAATACAAAGTTCAAACTATGGTTTTATTTTTAAATAAGTGAGAATTAAGGATGATGCTCTCAAGATCAGTGTTTTTAAAGTTTTTCTTCCTTTTTCTGATCTTTCCAACCTCTGTATTGATTTCCAGTGTTTGTCAAAAATAATTTATGTTGAAATAAATGTTTGCTGACCTTTCAACAAATCTAAGCAAATACAAAACTATTCAGATTTTATTAGAAAACTGCATATGCACAGTGAACAATGGAATCTTAACAAATAGTAGATTATGGCAGCTCAGAAGTGGCAGAACAATGTGTGATGGATTATATACTTTAGAATGTAAATGGACAGTTTATGAGGGGAATTAGAAGAGCCTCACCCCTACAATACAGATTAACACAGTGACAGGGTACTTACTGTGTTGTACACACTGGAAGGGAAGAGTACACACTGGTAGGATGTTTATCAATGCTTGACTAATGCAAAGTGAATTTGCCAGTCTCCATTTAAAACTACTGTATTTGGTTTCAGTTAAACACTTTTTCTGAGATTTTTGAGTGGCAACTCAACAGAAGAGTATTTTAGGCTAATATGGATACTACCTTGGTAGGAAAAAGGAAAAGGAAGACAACTCAGGTGCCACCAGTCAACAAAACTGTTTCTACTTAATATTTTGATAGCTGAAAGAGTTACTGCTTTAAAGCAGAAATTGTTTTTGCAGTGTATTAGAGGGCCTTGAGGAATTGCAGAATTCCTTAACTGCATCTGATAATTTGAAATCAGAAGGCAGAATATATTTAAAAGTAGTAAGATAAATTAATTTTCTCATAATTTTGGTCAGAATCTCTAGGGAAGAGTGATAGCTGCAGATAACTTAAAACAGTAAAGTAATTGAAGTCCATTTTTAAAAACGTTGAATGAATTAAAAAGTTGGAAAAATTCCTTGCCAGTCTAATTAATGAAGAAGTACTTCTGTATTTATAAGATCACATGCAATGAATAGGAGTGCTTATTTTAGGAAAGAATAAGTAACCCATGCTGAATAGAGCTAATATGAAAAATTTAAATGGAACTTGTTCAGTTGTCTTTTGAAGTACCCTATAAACAATGAACACTTTGAATCTCTTCACACATTGTTTTAAAGGCACTAATTTCCTCTGTTGATCTCCATTTCAGCCCAGCTTTTAATACATTTTAATTTTATTGGTTTTTTTAACCAGAGGTAATTCCTCATCCACAGTTGTTTAATGTTAACTTACAGTATCCTGAATTTGCAGTATTACATAGTGGAAAGATCTGTGCTGCAATCTGCTCTAAAAGTATGGTTATTAAGTTATGCTGGCAATGGTACAATACTGGGTGAGTGGTAGATGGTGATCAGGGCATGTGTAGATAGAAGTCAGTGCTTACTCAACTTTTTAGAAGTTTGAGGAGGTGGAGATTAAATGGGGTAATTAAAAATACTGTTGCCTAGAAATATATGGCTTAATACAGGTAAAATCAGCAGTGTTTTCTAGAATCCAGCTTAGTCAGCTACATTTTAAAGAACAACTGGCTGTCCACTGTACCATCCGTGGGTGCCTTCCAGGGTGGCACTGAGGTCTAACAGTGAAATCTTTTCCATTAAAAGTTTACATAAATATTATATTACCCAGTTAATGCTTGCAAACTGATTATGAGGTGCATGGTTTCCAACAGAACTATGTAGCAGCCTGTGCACAGAATTCCTCCTTTCAAACAAGTATTTGTTGCACTGTTGTCTGTCTAGAGTTGATCGTCCAGCTGTTGATTTCTTCATATCCTGTTTTGACATTTAATGCTTAGTAATTTCCTACACCCCAGGAAGTTGCTGGGAAGATGTATCCTTAAAATACATGAAGGAACCCCCTTCTAGGCAGTGTAGAAGGAAAGAAGAGGTACAGAGCACAGCTATGCAGGAACCAAACAAACTTCAGTGTAAATTATATAACCTACAATGAGAAGTAGTAGTGAAAATTATCTTACCTGGTCTTGTGGGAAAATCTGTCTCCTTAACTCATTTGTTAACATTGGAAGATTTTTCACATATAGCAGGTTGGATTTAAGATATAATCCTTATTATGTGCAACATCAGGAAATGTAGAACACTAAAAATAAAGTGTGTTTGTCTCCATAGTGCAGCGGAATGAAAACAGATGGCAGGCAGCACATATGGCTGCCAGAAGCTGGGAACACCCATTTGCAGAGTTCTTGCAGCTCTAAACAAAACAAGCCAAAACAAAGGAACTCTGAGAGGGGCAGAGATTGTTCCAGGCAGATATCAGGATATCTGCCTCTTCTCCACACCCACACTCCTCATTTCTTTACCTCTGGTTGCTCAAGTTAGAAATGGAAGCAAACTGCTAGTTAAGAATTTAGTGGACTTCCTAAGTATTTGTCAAATCTTAGCATTTCTTAAGTATAGGCATTATTTAAAATAAATATCTGGTTTTCATTTTTAGGAAATCAGATATTCCATTCAAGCCTCTAGGTTTGGACAAAGTTGAAGTTTTGCCACTGTTGTCCAAGCAATTCAACAACTTAAAAAATGTGCCAGTACTGAAGGGACTTCTTGTGTCTCAGCTTCCTATCATATGGAAGGTTGAGAAGGAAATTGCATTCACGTGCCTTCCTTAAACTCAGTTGCTGGCTTAGGTCCTTTCTATACTTTGAGTATTTTGGGGGAATTTATTCAACATTATTTGCAGTAGTTCAGCTTACCTGGTGCTGGTTCTGAAGGTTCTTTACAGGGTACTGCTGTTGCAAGCAATGCTTTATGCCTTGTATCTTATGGTCTTTCTAAATAGTAATCAGCAATGTAATGTATATTATGTGTACCTGTATGATTGCTGGTCATATAGCTGTCAACATGAGCAGATGGGAAGAGTAATAGCAGTAATACCTGGGACAGTTTTGGGGGTTTTATGCTAATCTTGGATATTTAATCCAAGCAGAAGGACAGTAGAGTAAAAAAAAAGTGTCTTTAGTAGATTGAAAAAAATTCCTTCTTTATTTAAGTTTTAAATTTCAGGAGCAGAATTTTGAGACCTCCCAGCCTATATTATGGAACCTAGGAATGACCAAGTAACAAGTCAAGGTCAAATATATGTATTTTAGGTATACAGGTATTATGAAATGTGTAAAGGCTTAAATATGACCATGAATAAGATAACAATGATTTTCTCCATTGTTAAGATTTTTGTTTTTATTCTTGGGCTTGGGGGCTTTTTTTATGGTAAGCTTTGTAATTAGGCTTTCTCTTTGTTTATGATTAGCCTGCTTCAGTTTCTTCAGCTTTATTTTTTTCTCATCTCACTTAAAATACATTTGAATTTAATTTATGTACACAGTTGCAACTGTATGGTAAATACTAGGACAAAAAATAAGTTGATTTATTTATTTGGTAAAAGGAGATGAAAGGGATAGATTAAAAATATTCAAACTCAGCAGAACAAAAAGCAATAGTAATTAAAATTGATGATGCCCAGAAACCAATAAAGTTACCAGGACTTAATAAAATTTTATGGCGAAAGAAGTGTAATGGACTACATAAACTGATGCTGGCAGAAGTAGCTTCCAATGACTGACCCTGGTTTTGAGACGTTTACTGTGTGTTTATTTATATTTAGATCCCTGAAAGTTTTCAGTAGAAGAAAATTGCTGAGACTAATGAACAGGGTTTTTTAAAATCTGTCTGAGATTTAAGGAATATCTGAGTTTAAATATTTTTTATTTTTAGTAGTTTAAGCTATAGAAATAATTTTAGAATTAAGAACAGGATCCCACTTGTTACAGATAATTCCTTCCTTTGTTCCAGTGAATAATCTGGATATTTGATTTTGGAGAAAGTGTGTTTAGTGGCATGTTGTAACCAAGAACTTTAGTCTGCATTACCTGTAAGGATGTGAGATTTCAGTGTGGCATTGAGCACCTGGTTAGCCTTGAAGGACTGAGTCTCCTATTAGAGGTCTTATAGACTGGGAGAAAGATGATTTCGCTATGCATTTCAATGGTGATATTTCAGTGTATATTCTGTTAACTTGATTCTTTTATTACATAATGCTGAGTGTTATTTTGTATCCTTGGAACTTCAGTAATATAGTGTATTATCCTTGAAGTCCCAGGGGAACATATTTTCCCCACTGAAAATCATCAACTAGCAGCTTATCTCTGTTGCAATGAAGAGGAAATGCTGGGCTAACTTTAGCTGAGCAGTTTGGATCACAATATACAGACTGCCCTGTGGAACAGTCATAAGGAAACTGGCTGATGTAAGAGAATGAAGACATCTGAGAGCACTGTTCAAGCAAACTCGAGCTAAAGTAGGTGGAACAGTTGGTCACAGTCTCTTAGAGCAAATGGAGCAGCAAAGTACAGAATGGAAGGAGAGAGCCTCGCTTCTCGCCTCTGCGTTATTAGCACTGTGAAGAGAAGGATGGAAGGTAATGGAATGTATGTGTGTCCGTGCTTGCGTTGTATCAGAAGTCAAAATAACATAGTTAGGCTGCAGCAGCTTTCACTTTTAGCCAAAGTGCCAGGGAAATGCATGGTATATTAAAAAGCAAAGTTCACTACTGGCAAAAAGGATATAAAACTTTATTGGCCAAAAAGGAAGTGCCTGGTTTTGGACGGCATTAAGAATTGTGGTGCTGTCCTGGTTTGGTTTAGTATGAAGCATGCCCAAAACTTCTTTTGATTTGTGTTTTCTTTTGTTAGGTTGTGTAGGTTGGAGTTTCTGCCTGAGTATGCTAACTGATTTCCATGATGTTGGCTATAATGATTTAAAAGAAAACAGTCCCATTTCCCCCCTCCCCCTGCCCCAAAAATACATAAAACAAAACATTCAAAATAAAAAATAAAAACACTCCCACTAAGGATGTAGGAACACAAACAGGAAGTGTTAGAGGCTGCAGTTTAATTTTAGCACTAGAGGATGGAAAAAAGTTAATATCATCGCTGATTAATGAATGTCAAATTTTCATCATTTGGGGGATTGTTTAGAAAAGCTGATTGTTTCCTTTTTTTTAATAAACCAAATATTTTTGAAAGAAATTTGTAGCATCATGGAGCCCTTCAAAACAGAACCTTAGGAAGTTCTTGCTCAAGTGTCAGTACTATGCATGATCTGCCTTTGTAAGTTATATTATTAGTCATATCAGTTCTTCCTCTACACTTCAAAGTCTGATAGTGGCATTTTTAAAATATAAGTCTATTTGATTTTTTTTTTAGTAAAGGTGAAACCCTGAAGTTCATATTCAGTGCAACAGACATTTCAATTTTTCTTGACTATGCACTCTAACTAAATTCATTTTGTAGTTTCATTTCATGTTTTAAGGCTTGCTAGTAATTCATATTTGTACACCAGCTTATTGATGGGAAAAAAAAAAAAACTGAATGACAGAAAGATGTGAAGAAATGGGCTTTCAGCCAGACACAACGTAAGAGTCACTTTCGGAAAACACTGAGACTTACAGCATTTCTGGCCCACAGAAATAAAATCTGTGATTGGAAACAGACTAAGAAACACTTGTTAGAATACATTTACCTTTTCTACTTTTGATTTTCTTTATTTCACATACAGGACTGATTACCAATCATGTGAGGAAATTCAATCTTTTGTAAGTATTCAGGGAAAAATACAAAGTCCATCTGTGAAAAGAGCATGGAGGCAACATGTATGCCAGTGAAAGAGTGGCTGAAAGATTTTGGATGTGGAAAAAAAAAATTCATTTTTAAAGATAATGAGATTTAATGGCATGTGATAACCAAAGATTGAGTGTTAAATCCATAACTGGGGAATATTTTATTGAAAAAGTATGGAAGGGACACTCCAGTCATGTAGTGTTTGTGCGTGGAGCAGGAGTAATTATGAGCAGAACTGGTCAGTGGATTTTGTTCTTAACACACATTAGAATGACAAAACCAGGACTAGCACTACATAGTAGCATTACCTATATTAGTGGTGAGATGGAGGGATTCTACAGTGAAACATAAGCAGATGTTTCGCCCATCTTTTGGAAGATTCCTTTGTTTAACATGCAATATCAGCTGTCTCCTGGGGTAACCCTCACTGTTGTCTTCACTCTTAAAAGCCCTTCCAAATTTCCCTTTTTCTAAACTAGTGGTTTTTAATCCTTTGAAGCAGTGTCTGCAGTGGCAATCAAGGCAACTTCCAGTGCCTCATAGGTAACATCTGGAGGCTTCTGCACCATCTTTGGAATCTGTTCTTTTCTCTCTTCCCTGCTGTATCACAGGCTGGTACCCCAGCCCCATACAACCTCTATGTATTTCCTAGCTTATGACAGCAGCTGTTCCTTCTCTTGTGGACAGTGGGAGAAGCCATGAGGATGACAGTAGCGTGGTCTGCTGAGGGAGTTCCTTGAATGTGGTTCTCTAAATTTACCATGGTCTTCACTGTTGGAAGATTTTGTTCATCTCTTTTATCATTTTATTTCCTTCCTGCTTTTTGTGTTGTTTCACCGTGTAGTGTCGCTCCACTCCCCGTGGCACAACTGAAGCCTCAGCCCTTATCATTCCAGGAATGTGTCCCTCTCTGGTATCTTCCTTTGTTCCCAGTATTGTTCTGGTTCCCAGCAAGTCTACTGGCCACCAAGGGTAGCCTGCTGCAGGCCTGGTAACAGGCCTTTCTTCTCATTTTGAGACCCACTGTCCTCCAGGAACTTGAGGGGTGGTGTAGGGCCCACATAGCAGGGGAAAGTGAAGCAGCAGCCATTTTAAGGGAAGGGTTTTAGGACCAACACTACAACCTAGTGTTTTGGTATGTCTGTGTATATAATTAAAAAGGGCAATGAGGATCCTAATCAAATTAAATAAGCAGATTTTACTGCATGAAGGAATTGTCATGGAAATTCAAAGAACTGAATAAATGACTGACTGACTATACATTAAGTTTGCATGCTGTGCTACAAGTATCGGTTGTAAGGCTATGAATGCTGTTATATATTCAATTTAACTTCAGAGAATAACCCAAACAAATGCTGAATTGAGAACAATATTTTTATTTCATGTCTTTTTGAAAGATTAACTATTGTTTTCTATAAATATGCAAGGACCTGTAGGAGTAGAAATGCAAAGCTCAGCATTCACCCCATTAACATGTTAATTCATTTGGAAGGAACTGAAAAAGTAGTTTCACCTATTTTATTTGCATGCCCCTGCTAGTCTGTTACAGAACCTGTTAAGCCACCATGCCTGTGGCATAGTTAACAACCCTGGAGGGAGCATCAACCTTAGGGATCGTGGGATGTCCCACCATGTACAGCATGGGAAGTAGCATAGGTCAAGGGTGGGATGACAGGCACTGCAATCTTCCTGTTTGTGAAACACAGAGGAATGATCATAAATGAGCAGGGCAGACTGAAGCATGGAGCAGGAGTGGGAGGGAGTGCCATGTTCCACATGTACGCTCCGCTGGGAGAATGTCTGTTGTGCCAGGCAGCTTGGGAGTGCTGTGTGCTGTGCCTGGCTAAGGAGATGTTTGGCTTTGTGAGTAAAAGCAGTCGTGCTGGTTTGGTGAAGCAACTCAGAGCTGAAGCATGTGCCATGGATTATGTGTGAGTGCTGCAGCTTGTGCTACATTCCCATGGGTTGGTTCATGTGCCTGCCTCTATGGCCCATGACTGTCCTCCGTCTTTACTGTAATCAAAGAGCTGGTGTGGCTCAGGCTTTGCTGTACTTCAGCAACAACCATCAGGAAAGAAAGCATTGCTTGCTCTGAATTCTCTTCAATTCTGCACAGCAACTCAAAATTAACACCTTTAATTTAATTGTGTTTTCAGCCTTTATGCCAGTGTGCTCTTTCATCATCATTACTTATGTCCTGGAGTCCAACATATTTTGGGAGAAATGATAGAAAATGAGCAATTGAAAAAACAACAGGTTAACAAACCAGTGGAATTCTCATACATGAGAACTAACAAATGACTTTATAATAATCTAACTGTAAGATGTAAAGTAAAAAAGGAGCTTCCGTGCTTCTTCTCATGAGTCACAAGAGAAATGAACTCAGCAGAAAAATGTCATGTTTCAGTAGCATGTCCAGTGTGTCTCAAAGGGTACAGAACATAAAAGAATCTGTAATAATATATCTGTCTTTTCTCAAAGAACTAACGTTAGTACTGAAAGTAAAGTATTCCAAAGTAAATGGAATTCTTACATGATTAGTGTCAAATAATTTCAAAATCTGCTAGAAATACATTGATACATAAACTCCATTTTCTAATTTAAGACAAGTTAGAAAAAGGAAAATGTTGAATGGGATGGAAACTGATACTATGTTGAAATTTCTGGGTAATGTGTATTGCCTTTTCATGGAAACCTGATGAATTCATTGTACTTTTTACCTGGAAATAGAAGAATGTGAGCAGCAGTAAAAACCAAGGTAAAAGGAACCATATTACTTTCAGATAAATTTCAAGAGCTTCAGAGCTTCCCACTCTTCAAAGGCTTTCTGCAATAAAAGTTTCCAGCAGAAGAGCATATGTGGAATAACAAAGCTCAGTAAAAACCAACTAAATGAAAAGGAAGGTGAGTTGTTATTACGGTTCTATAGCATGATGGTAAAACTTTGACATGAGCTTCCTATGAGGCACAGTACAGGAAATGTATTCTCTCTAGCTGTTATCTAGGAAAATGGGGTATCACTAAGTCGTTCCTTGCAAAATTATTTTTAAAAAATTAGGAATGTGATTATAGTATAACAGTTAACAGATCTGTTGCAAAAATAGATATGCTGCCTTTTTTGACACTTAGGTCTGTAGTAAGATAAAATATCCAGTACCTTTTCTTTGCTTCATTGTTTGCAAGAAATAAAGGAATATTGTAAAAAACTGCATTGATGAAAAACATTTTTCTTTAATGTTTTGCAAGTTAAATCCACAGTAGATTTCAAAAAGAAATATATAAAATAATGAGGACTACAGCATCCATATTGTTTAGGTTAAAAGCCCCCACAGGTATATGTATATCAAAGCAAGTTACTTTTAACACATCCTGTAGATAAAAAAAATTTTTTCTAGAACATTAAAGTGAATTCACAAATTACTAAAGCATATATTTTCAAAATCATTCAAAAGACTGTTTTCCTTCTTCACAGGTGACAGCCAGGAATCCTAAATCAAAGAAATGCTGCGAAGAGGATGCAGCTTTCTGAGGTGCTTAGAAATGGAAAGATGCTTTTGGAAACCATGCTGGACTGAAGACCTAGACTGAGATTCCCAGATTCTAATAAAAATATGGCGTAGCAAAGTGCTGGCTAAATGATGCCTAAGCAGTCAAACACATTGTCCTGGCCAGTACTGAAAGCTGTTGCTACTGTGACTTCTGCTACCTCTACCAGCAGTGGCTACGGTCATAGTGAGCAAGAGGCATATAACAACCACTGATCTGGATGATTTTACTTCATGTGAAAACTGAGGTAACGTGTTCTTACATTTCTCTAAGAAAAACAGGAGTGCACTAAGGAGCAGGAAGTATCTGCAGAGCTGATTGGAGCAATGTAAGGTATGTAGTAGAAAGAGAATTTAAGCAGTGTTAGTTGGCTAAAAATAGAACAGAAGACCATAACCTAAACATAAAATCATATTTAATGTGTTGCATTTGGTGCTTTATTTATCCATTCTCCTAGCAAATACAGCAAGACTAAAATGCTAAGCTAGAAATACCACTATTGAAAAAAATCATGGAGGACAGCTGCATGGTACTGGGCATTCAAGACCCAGAAATACCAATGCGTTAAAGGATCTAAAGGGATAACAAAAGATTTTTTCATGAATTTCTGATCACCCTTGCTTAATAGTAATAACAACACCTAAGGAAAATAGAAAAGTGCATGAAGCAGCTAGCAGTGACCATTTTAAAATACTGCTTGCCCAATCACCCAAGCCGTTGAATTACACAACTCCTACTGAAATAAATAGGAATGCTGCTGCTGAGCCTTGTTAAAATGTGGCCACCTGAGAAATTGTTGAATAGGTGATCTATAACAAGTAATTGTTAGGGAGTTGTGAATTCAGATAATGTTTATCGTTAAGTGGGTGGCTGAGTCTTGGCCACATGCTATACCCTTTATTTTGTTAGTTGAAGCATACATCTTATTTTTATAATTACTTTCTCAAAGACTTCTGAAAAATTAATTCTCAAAAGGCTTAGAATAGTCTGATGACATAAGTAATCTGAAATAATGCATTTAAGCAAAGAGAATTATTAGTGAACAGGTTACTGGAAAGAATAACAACTTAAGTCATCCAGAAAAGAATACTCACAAAACAGTATTATTGTATAAGCTTCCTTTTCTAAACTGCCTTGTAATTCTCAGAAGAACATGTTGAGTGCATTCCCTGCGCTGTGGGCTATAAAAGAGTAATTCAGATTTTAGGCCATTTAGTACCAAATCAAAACCACTATGATCTGGTAATTCAAAGCGTTACGTCAGTCTAAACTCAAGCTGCCAGTACAAATTTACTCTATGGGTTTGTTGGATAGGTATGTGCAAACTCTCTGTCTGTGGTTCTGCTATTCTGTGGCTGACTGGACATTTCATAGTGACCCTTTTCTTTTTGTTAGTTACTACTTCTTGTCTTCCCCACTTTCTGTGCTCAGGTGTATCATTTGCACCTACTGGGGTAGGTGTCCCTACCCTAGTCCTCTTTCAGAAGGATCTTCACAGGTCATTCACCCAACTCTTCTGTTGCTCTTTGCCTCAGACATTCATTTGTTCAAGTATTCCAAAACTTGTGGCCTCCTTCTCTTTTTGCATTTGACCTTATCATAAACTATGTGGGTGCACCAGCCACGCTTCAATTACATGTTATGCCTTGGTGGAGATTGAGCCATCTGCCTCTCTTAGGTCTTTCTTGAGACTTTTCTCTTTTTGGGTTACAACAAGAACCACACAACTCCCTTCTGAGAAAGAGAATGGAAATGCACACCCTGACCTAGTCATCATTGAGTCTAGTCAAAATTGGTGATACTATGAAGCTGTGCAGAAAAGCTTGCCCTTTCTATTTCCTCCTCATAAGTCAAAACATTATGTGTCAGAGGTGGTTGAATTTTAGCTCAAGAAAGCAAAGTACCATCTCTAGACGTTTCTTCTGGGCTTCTCTGCTATCTACATCACTCATCACTTTTCCCCGTAGATTCAACATATCCACATATGCCTTGTATAGAAAAAACTCCTTCACCTTTCTGTCATTCCAGGAATGACTAGACATGACCTTCTGCTATTAGGAAGCAGTCTTGATACTCACTCAAAATCTATAATGGATTTCTGTCTGGGATACTGGAGAAATACACTAGTAATGGATACCTTCAATGAGCCAGAAGAGTCTTGCTGGGTAAAAATGAATTGCCACCCACATATTCTTGCCCAAACTGTCTTGTTGGGGTGAACTGCTAGGAAAAAACTTGCATTTTTTTAGTCAAAAGAAAATTCTGCTTTGGAAAGAGAGAGCTCCTTTACAGAGGGGCTGGGATAGAGGGACACTAAGAAAGGAATATGTGGCTAACATCAGAAAAGCTTCTGAAGGAAAGCCTAGCATGCTTTGCAGTATGCATCACTCTGAGCTCAAGGGAGTGCCTTTCTGAATGGCATGGCATGCCCAAACCTTGCTGGCTGTTTATGTTCTCCACACTGATTACCAATGCCATAATGCAGTTGGTGATTCCAGCCTCCAAATCACAGCAATCTCCTGTCAGCTCACACACCTCTCAACTGCTGAAATGGCCACTGCTATCTCAAGTACATTCAGCACAGACCTCAAAATACATTGCCTTCTTCATTCTGTGGTTTTTTTCCATTGTTTTTGTCCCTCCAGGCATTTGCATCTTTTCCAACTGCCAGAAGCCTCAGTGTTAATAGCATGGATAGTAATTCTACTCATGTTGAGAATTCCTCCCAGTACGGCCAGCTCAGCTTCCCCTGCTTCACCTCTGCACGCAACTTCTCTTGCTGTATGTAGTCACTGCACAAGGGAGCTTTGTCCTATACAAGGAATTTTGATACAAATATATTTAATTTCTATGACCAGCCTCTGCTGAAGCAACAGCTTTGTTTAGGCTGCTCAGTGAAAGTGTGTCACAATTTAAGACTAAACTGACAGAGAGGAGACTGGGTGGGCTTGGATACTAAAGCCCTTCTAGTCACAGATAAATATTTAAAGTTTACAAGTGACTCAACTTCCCTGTTCTGTGTGAGAGAGTGCAGCTCAGGCGAGAGGCCAAGCCTGTCAGTGTGATGGTCTCTAACCCAGGCTGCAGCAGGGAGGTGGTGCTATCCAGGAGGAGCTCAGCTGGGTCAGTGCAGCAGTCCCAGCCATGCAATGGGCAGTCCAGGATGGAGCCCAGGGGTCCTTGGAGCTAACCCTGGGGATTCTGCTGGACCTCCTCCCCAGCAACAACCTGGCAGTAGCATTCACAGCATGCCCCACTTGAGTTTTCCACACCTCTGCCAACAGCACAGCACTTAACCTGTTAGTCACCAGAAGAAGAATTGGAGGGTAAACAGAGTCTAAGCTGTCCAAACCCTCTGTCAAACTGTCACAAGTGGGACATTGTTTCTGGAGGATTAAGATGGAAATGACCTGATGTTTTTCAAGATACTGGTTGTGGAACAGTCTGGCCCCAGCAACACCTACTAACAAAAATGCCATGGATACATCAGGTGGGTCAGTCCTGGGCACAGTTCAGCTGAGAGTGTCGGGCAGTGCGTTGACAGTGCACACCCACAGAAAACCACTAGTGTGGCCTCTTGGTAATTCAACAAAGGTGTTTGAGATACAATTGTGTAAGAACACATGACCTGGCTAAATTTATATCGTTAGGTGATCCAGCCATGGGTAGACTTCTCTTAAATACTTTGGAACCGTGGCCTGAAGGTCATTCACAATCAACACAGTACAAGTATGTGGTCACTCTCGTATTGTACTGTCACAACCCTACTCAATAATTTGGTCAATTATTTCAAAATTATGTTAATGAATTATAATGAAATGAAAAATGCAGTAGAATATGGAAATTATTTTATTGTGAGTGTAGATATTTAATATTAAAATATGCAATGTTTGTTTATACCTCATTACAACTACATACAATGTGGAATGTATAATGTAATGGGCATCAACTTAGTTTCATAAATATTTTAGCACAAAATTATGCTTTTTCCTGTGTAGTTTGCAGAAAAAGCAGAGCTGTGGTCGGTTGTTTAAGTAAGTGCTTGTATCTGAGTATGTTCACAGATTAGATAAATGTACATGGTTTCACAAATAGTCACATTTTAGGCCCTTTAAATCTGAGTCCAGAAAAGCCATATCGAAAGAAAAGGTTTTATTAGATAGTAGTAAACTAGAAGCAGCAAATAACTTAGAATAGATGGGAAGTTTGTACATACCAAGTATAGAAATGCTTAAAGATCATACTTACAGCTGTCTTACTGCTAAAGCGATTGAACGCAAAGTAGTATTACAATAAATATTTTGCTTACTAAAAGCAGTAGTGAAACTGGTTTAAGTAGATCATTGTTTTGAAAGCCTTGAGGGTACTTCTATTTATGTTATGGTGTACAACTATGAGGACAAGTAAATCTCCAATGAATTGAAATAGGACTTTGTGTGCACTATCTCAAGGGGATTATTAATTTAAAATGTCACACAGTAAGTGTGAAGTATTTGACAGGAACTGGTAGTGCATGATTCGGGCAGGTTGCATCCAGTAAAGTAATTCCACTCCTATCAAAATGTTATGGCACTTGAATTTGATTCATGCTCAAATCTACTTCTATGTTTGTTTTAACAGGGATCTCTTAAAATGTGATGAGCAATCTCATTTCACTGCTTCACCTCTGCAGCCTACAGAAGCAACTGCTTTTAGTCTCTTGAGAACTTTGTCCCACAATCCTACATGACTAGCAATGCAACCACTCAGCATACACATGTAAGTATTAGGGATAAAACCAACATCAGCAATAAGCCAGTAACATGCTGTGCAGCTAATGTAGCATAGGATGAGAATTAAATAAAATTCAACCTGGACGAAGTAATTTCAAAGACTAAAGAAAATGCTTGAGGGAACATCAGCATTTCCTCATAAATCTGCTCCAGTGTGACACAGACTGAACATGTCTGACCATGCAGGTTGAAAGACCAGTAATTGCCAAGAAGAAACTCCCTCTGTCTCTCTCTAATGTATATGGAATTGGCTGCCTTCAAGTTAGATTGCTATCTTCTGCTTGGCTCACATTGCAAAAGACACACTTCCCACACTAAGGACAATGTATTTACTAAACAACTGGAGCTCATGAAAACATAGTACACTAATGTTTGGGACTTGCTCTTTTTCTGCTCATTACAGTAATGGTCCTCCACCGATGTAAAAAGCTTTGAACAGATGCACTCTTGTTTTCACTGATCCACACAATATTCATTGCAGCAGTTTGCTGTTCATGATTCATTTTAACGGGTCCTACATATAAATTTGAGACTTTGGGGAAAAAAAAATCAACACGGTTGTAATCAGCAAGCTCAAAATTCTGAAGCACTAGGAATAACCCTGCAAGTGTTACCTTGTGGTTCTGCAAGACACTCTTTATCTTGCCAAAAGTAGAAGAAAACACAGCCTACAGCTCATAGGTACATGCAGCTGCTGGAAACTAGGCTGGAACAGATAACTTACTGTCCCTTCTGGCAGATGCCGTTATTTTCCATAATCCCTATGCAGCACTTAGATATTAGTTTAATAGCTTCCTTAGAAATGGCAGAGTAAAATTATGCTAAATAAGCAATATTTACTAGAAATTCTTGTGATCCTTCCCTTGAGGCATAATTGAACGTTACTACTGACTCCTCAAAAGTGGCTGCTCCATTTCCAATCCCTTTACTCCTTAGGAAAACCATTTTGCAAAAGGAAAAACCTTTAAATTATTTGTTCTTCCTTTGAAATGGTTCTCTGATTTGTCTGCTAGTTCAGATGCAGTGCTCCTACTGATCCCTCCTTTTGAGACTTTACATTCTTAATAATTCAAGGAGTGGAACAGGCTGGACTGGGTAAGTCCTTTGCATTTCACACAGCAGAATGAAAATTGCTAATTGAGAAGCTGTGTGTGCTGAAGCATTGTCACAAAATCTGTTTATAATAGTTACAATTATATATGTAAGTATATATATACATTTGGTGCAAAGTATGTAAAACTGTACGTATTTTTTATGCTGATACCTAAAATGACATGAATTTTGGGCTTTGTATACACACTGGTTAGGAAGTAGATGTTTTTTGGCCACAGCGTTTTTTTCAAAACGGCGCATAGGGTTGTACTACACAGGGATGTGTGCTGTGTACAGAACGGGGTGCTGTGCTGTGTGACCCTGTACGAGGACTTCACTCGGTGATGCTCAAATGTAGGATAAAGGTCTGTAAGCTGTCCGAGTTAAAGAGCTCCTCGGGCCGATCCCCAGAGCCCAGAAGAGGGCAGTGGATTGTAAACACTCTCCTGCCTGGAGCCCTGGGACTTCCACCCTGCTGGTACCGCCGCAGGTCACAGCGGTGGCAATTGCAGGGACCAGTTACGGGGCTGGCGGATGGGGGGCAGCTGCCTGCCGTGCCCCCGAACACCCGGCCCACCTACCGCATCACCTCTTCTCCGCCCCGCATCGCAGCATCATCCACCCGGAGCACCAGGGAAACGGGACAGCCGTGCTCTGCCAGTCCCCACACCAGTTCCCCTGTGCGGTCACGGGAAAGGGAAGCATCTCCCTGCCCGGCGTCGCAGAACGGGAAGATGGGTTGAGAGAGCCCGTCGCTGATCCGGCAGCTGGGCGCTGCTTCGCCGTGGTCCCTATCCCGATCCAGCCGCCCCATCCCTGTCCCATCCCTATCTCGATCCAACCGCTCCGCCTCCCCTCGCGCCGCCCCCCGCGCGCGCCGCAGCGCCCCCGTGCGGACCTTTCGCGCCCTGTTGCCACCCTTGGTGACGTCACACACGGTCTCTCCTTCTGGCTTCTCGGATTGGCCGGCGCCCGCGCAGCCTTCCCGCCTCTAGCGCGCGATTGGCGGGCCGGCCCGTGATTGGCGGGCAGAAGGCGCGGGGGGAGAAGAGGCCCGGGCCGGCTGCGCGGGGAGAAGCGGCCGCGGCGCGGACGCCGAGCGGGACCGGCGCGGTTATTTATTGTCTACGCGCGGTGTCCCGGCGGCGGCAGCGCTTCGGGGCTTGTGTGGGGAGAGGAGGGGGAGGAGGCGACGGTGGGGGAGCGGCGCCGGGCGCCGGGACGCGGGTGGAAAGAGGAGGGGAAGAAGGAGGGGGCCGGGCCAGCCCCGGGTGTGCGTGTGTGCGGGGGGCGCGGGTCTGCGCGGGAGCGCGCGCGCGAGCGAGCGAGGGGCGGGAAGGGAGGGAGTGAACGAGGGAGGGAGGGGACGAGGGAGGAGGGAGGGAGGGGGAGATTTTTTTATTATTAATCTGTTTTCCGGGCCTTTGTGGCTGCGGGGGGGGGGGGGGAGGGGGGGGACGGCCCGGGGGTGAGGAGGAGGGCGGGAGGCAGCAGCGCTACGGCGGCGATAGCGGTGGCTGTTGTTGCCGCCGCTGCCGCCGCGAGGCGAAGGGACCGGCCCGTCGTCCCTTTAAACTAGCGAGAGCCGCAGGCCCGGCCGGGCCCTCCCTCCCACCCTCTCGCTGCCTCCCCGCCGGCGGAAGGGGCGCTTTGTGCGGGCCCCTCGGCCGCCCTTCCTCGGTGCCGGGGCTCCGGTGAGGGCGGGCGAGGCGGGAAGGGCGGGCGCGGAGCGGCCCCAGGCGCGGTGTCGGTGCCGGCCCTCCCGGCCGCCTCCGAGCGCCCTCGCCTCGGCTGAGGAGAGACGGGCAGAAAATGGCAAAGTCTGGAGGAGGAGGAGGAGGAGGAGGCGGCGGCGGCGGCGGCAGCGGGGGACTGACTTGGGTGGTAAGTTGTGGGGCTGCATCTTGTTGTTCGTGGGTTTTGCTACTCGTGTTTTGTTGTTATTACTATTATTTCTGTTTGCGTCCCTTGCGTGTGTGGAAAGAGCGCGGGTTGGCTTTGAAAGGAGGGAAGAAGCTGGGGGCTGGCGTGGAAAGCGAAGCGCTGTGGAGCCGCCGCTCTGTGGAGGGCTCCGGGATAGGAGGAGGAAGACTGGGCTTGGAATTGATGCTACAGGAGGGGAGATTTTATCCCTCTGGGAGCTTCTCGGGGTGCTGGGAGCCGTAGGGAAGAGGTCACTCTGAGCAAACAGGTGGGAAGCTCCCGGGGGTGGCGGGTGGGTCATCAGGGCTGTCTTGAAGTCGCTGTCCTCCAAAGCGAGATATGGTCTGTCTGTCTGTCGTCCCGCCAGAGTTGTGGGTATTGCCTCTTGTTCCTAGAGCAAAGCCTTTGCAGGCTAGCAGAGGGTCTTTGTGTTGATCCCATTTTCTTTTCCAACTGTGTGTGAAGACAATACCTGAAGTTCCCAAGTTTCAGAGACAGGAAGCAGGAGCTGTGTGCTTGCTGTTCCATCTTGGCATTCAACTTCATCATCCTCCAGAAGTTGTAACTCTGTAACAGACCCAAGAAGGGGGTGTTTTACTGCCTTTCCTGGGTTGGTCGGAAGTATTAAGATTAGAGAGGGTGCTGGTGAAGCCGTCTCTAGAACTGGTGAATCCTTTTGATCCTCCTTATAGTCCTTTGAGAGTGCTGGCTCCCAGTGCTGAGGTGCTCCCCTGGTCAGTAGTAAGAGCGGATGCTCTCAGGTTTTGGTGAGACCTGAGAGGAAGGAGGAGCAAAGGTGACCTGAAGGGGTCTGGTTCAGCCAATCGGTAACTCCCCCGCCTTTCTCCTGCTCGGCATAGAGGGGTAACTTCTTTAATGTTTAAGCAGAAGACACTAGATCTTGGTGGACAGGTATCTTTGATCAGACACCTGTGCTTTCCAGAGGTGGGAACTTTTAACGAGTCCTATTAAACAGAATAACAGCAAACTTATTCTTGTGTCCCTCTACATCTTGGAGCTGTTGAAAACGAAGTATTATTGGAGTGAACAAATGGTGTGTATTCTGATGGTGGACTATATCCATGGATCTAATTACTGCATTTTTTGTTGGTAATTTTCTTTGATTTTAAAAAGCTGGCATGGAAAGGTATATTAAAAAAAAATCTGTATGTTTCTGGTTGTGCCACTTGAAATCACACAGTTTAGCCATGGGAACATGTCTAAGTTGAGAAGCTATTCTCCTTTCTTTTCACAATACTTTGCAATATTTATCAACTGTGATCTTTGGATGGCTCTTCAGAATTAAGATTTTACCATCTAGGTTTGACCAAGTAATTGAAAGTTTTACAGCTCATACAGAAAACTGCAGAATGAAGTGTGAAAATTACTGAATAGGCATTTTTATTGAAACATGTTCTTAAATGTAATGGGGTTGAAATTATGGTGAGTCAACAGTTTCCTACAACTGGAAATGATCAAACTTTTCATTCTCTAAAAGCAGTAAAAGTTAAAAGTGTTTTTGTCAACTCAAGAGTAGTTGTAGGGAAATAATCGGATTTTAGTTGAAACTGTTCATTTATTTTTTCAGAAAACAGTGGGACATTCTTTCTTCTCTCATGTGCATTTTAAATTGTGAAGGTAGGATTTCTGAGCCTGCTCCTAAAACCAGACCTGTTCCATGTCAGCTGTAGAACACTGGCATGCAAAAGAACAATATTGTTGTAGCACTGAATTGAATGGGGCCGTGACCTGTGTGCCAGGCTGAAAAAACCCTTGGTTTAGGTGGTGGTTCATTTGCAGATTATCATATGCTGTCCTTGAGGAGGGTGAGAGGGACAGAGGTAGGGACAGAGTAGTTTCAGCTGTCTGGCTTTAATCTGCTTGCCATGTATCTCCTGGATATGCAACCACTTGCAGTTCAGTTGTAGGTTGTTTTGAAACCACCTTGATTTTTTTTTAGAACTCTTACCAGTGTGTTGAAACCACCAGGATGCTTCTCTGTCTGAGTAATGTATTCTCTGTAGTTTGTGGTTTCTTCATAAGACCACGAGTTAAACAATTGAAGGGTAACAGAAGAAAGTCTGGCCCTAAAAATGAGGAATCATTTAAAACTTGGTGGGATGTTAATTTATGTTTCAAACTAGCAGATCCTGTATACATAACCTAGTTGGTCACATTTTAGTAAAGAGTTGCATGTGCAACTTCAGCTTTGGGTGTGATTCAAAGAGCATGCTTGTAGGTAGGAAAGAAATTACATGCAGTTGTGAAAAAGGAAAGATACTTCCTATAACAGAGAATTTACCCTAGAGTGAATTTCATGATGAGACATCATACAAGCATCAGGTGATGCCTAACTTTACTTTTAAAAGAAAGAAGAATTAAATGTTCATGGAAACAAACAGTAAGTCATCTGTGTTTTCAGCTGTAACAGGACTTGAAGAAATATAACTAGTTAGGTACAATTACCAATGATGGGAACACATGAGAGTACAAAAACTGAACATGTGTATTGGGAAAATAATCTAGCATTATTTTACTGGAGACAAACCAAGATAACCTCTGATTTATAAAATGTACTTGCTTGGTTTTTTAATAGCTCATTTTTTCCTTGGTCTGGTTGATGATTTTCTGAAATTGACATGCAGCTCTGCTCTGCACTCTGATAGTTGGTAGAAGTTGGAGTTTTGACAGAGTGAAATAAATTACTTTTGGTGGGTAATCTCCAAGTGTCATTCAGAAAAGTGCTAAGTTGTATTAAGAGTTAACTAACTCTTTATACCTTAACTCTTAAGAGTTAACAAAGCGTGGATTTGTAACTAGGAGAGTTTTCATTGGTGAAACATAATGGCGTTTTCTAATGATAGAAAAACTTACTGTGAACAAAAGAAATAATTCTTCAGCCTCTGTGTGTGTTTAGGAACTACAGAAAATGAATTGTAATGGTGCAGTAATAGTACTTAATTTGTTTTTATAAATATGCCTTTTATAGTGGAGGTGAAGTCATTGTAAGTAACACTTTGAAGTGCATTGGTTCTGATACAATGGTATTGCCCACAAAACTGAGTATTTCAAACAAGTAACATTTAATCACTTAATTCTGTCAGTGTTTTCAAGACTTTGTCCTCAACCCTAAGAGCTGTATGAGCCTGATAAATGGAAGCTGAGAGTGCTGATAAAAATTTAGGACTTTGGACACTACTTCCACTTTCCTGTCCTTGGTGAAAGGGACAGGTTTTGACTCTAGGAAATGCTAGCTTAAAGTGAATATATGCTGAATGTTCATGTGACTTCTCGTTTAAAAAATATCATTAGTATCTGCTCTTTAGATGGAGTGGAATGGAAATAATGTATATTATTAGTAGGTGGAAATATTGCATATTTTTGGGTTATACTTCTTTGAATAAATACGGTAGCTGCATATTGGTAAGTGAAAAGAAGCAGCCTTTCAAATAATCTAAATTCAAATATAAGCATCTTTCAGAAGATTCAGAGTTTACCTTAAAAATAAGGTAATTTTAACTTAATACTGTCATTTTTTTAAAATATGAAGAGTGAATGTAATTGATAAGATAGGAGGCTCAATATATTTTCTTTAGAAAGCACCAACAAATAAAGCCCACCCTAATCCTATTAAAGGGATCTTGTCTTTCTTTTATTTCATTTGAAATGAAATATGTTTAGCTTAATAAAGGGATGACTTTCAGTTTGATTTGGCATTGAATGCGTTCTGAGAGGGTTAAAACAAGTGCTCCTCTTGAATAATGTCCAATAACTTGTAGTGATGTGCCATTACTCACTGGTTATGGCTTCTGCACTGAGTGGTTTTTAACTTTATGGGTAGGTTTTTTGCATCTGAAATCTGACCTGGATCTCTGCTGCCCCAAGGATCTGCCCATCACTGCTACACTGAGCTTTGATCGTTCCTCTGATTTGGGAGCAGGGGTTTTTGGAGGAGCAATGCAGGAATTCCCTTCTGCCCATGTAGTGCTTGGAGGGAGAGTGCTGGGCTGGGACAGCATACCCATGAGCTGCATTGTGTTACTGCTCTGTCACGGGTCTGTTTCTATAAGCTATCAGGGTTCTGCCTGCCTCAGGTACAAACAGTCGGTAGGTATGGTCAGCAATATGAACAAATCCTAATGAACTCTTCTGTTTTTAGAAATAAGCATACTGTCCTAGAGGTGAACCAAGGGTAAATGGTCCTTTATCCTTTTTATTGCTGTTCATTACTATGCTATTCATTTCAAAGGAGGAGTAGGCGGCTGAAGTTCCTTCTCCTGAGTCCTTTAGACCTCTTTAGTTGCCTCTCCGGGCCCAGGTCAGAGCTCAGAATTAGCTTTCTGTTCTTTCCATTTCTTTATCTGGATCAGGCCTTCTGTTTCTCCCCTGGCTGCAGCTGGGCCGGGATGCAGTTGTCACATATGTAACACTTGTTACATGTGCTGTTAGCTTATCTTTCCTCTGCTACGCTGTGGTGTCTGCAGAGCAGGCGGGGCGTGGGGAAAACTCTTGTGTTGTTGCCAAGCCTTGTTTCAGTGCTTTTCTCTTCCTTTATGTGAGTGTCCGTCCTTTGCTATTATGGTGACCAGAGAACTGGGAGGTTTCCTGTCCTGTGTGTCCTTACCCTCCCCCCTCCTTTTTTCACAGTTATACAATGAAAGGAAGGTCAGACCTGAAATACTTGCCCCAATTTATTGATATTAATTTACTTTTACTAAACAGAATGTGTTTTGTAGGCTTTGAGCTATATAGCTAAATCCAACAGTCAAGGAGAAGCAGCATTCCCTCCTGGTCCTGTAGTATTTCTGATTCTGCTGCCCTTAAGGAGGCAGTGCTGTAAAGAGATGTCATGACTTCCCTGGGTATTCAGCACCACAGGGAAATGTTTGTGGCTCACTTGGGTGAGTCAGACACTATGGTTCTGAAGAGGGATTCCTCAGGTGTTTTGGTTTGCCGGCCAAAAAAAAAAAAGATTGCTTCTTATTCTCTACCCTCCACACCAGCATTCATTAAATACTTTTGTTGTCCAGTCTTCTCCTCGTCAGAGTGCTGAATAATGCAGGATCAAAGTGGCAGAGGTGATATCAGGTGGAGGCTTGCTACTGGAGCAGGGTCGGGGCCACGTCTTTGCCCACAGATGAGCCTGTCCCACAGCTCAGAATGTGCCTCTGCACCCTGTGTATTCCGAGCTGGGAGGAAACCTTCTTCTGCCATAGGTGAAAGAGGGATGGGCGCATAGGAGTGGGGAGCTCAGTTGTAACCAAGTCTAGAAAGGGATGTGTATCTCAGGGTTTGGGGAGGAATTGATTTTAGAAGGTTTGTGGGTGATTACTTTAGGTGTTCAGGGAGGAAAGGTATACATTTGAGCGCATGCCCTCTGTTAATATTTGACCTGTGAGACTTGTGTGTGTGTACATTTAATTTCTAAGATGCCTGTGGCTGTATTGTGCTAGTAAGTAAGGAATTATTTTATTTGGAGAGATTAAGTAACCTTTCCAAATAAAAGAGCGTACAAGTAGTCTAAGATAGACACCTTATGTCTGAAAAAATTACTGATTAAATTTAGTATTTTATTTGCATTGACTTTATTTTTCCAGAAGTAGGTTTTTACCTTGCATCTAAACTGTCTTGTGTGTCTATGCGCAAAGGCAGTCTGCAAATGCATGTTTATGTTTCAATTAATTAAAAGCAGCACATGTGATTCATAGCTGATGGATGGGAGTGATTCCATCCCTGGGAGTGAGTTTTATACATATATATATATATATATATATATATATATATATATGTATAAATTATATAATATAATTAGTTATTTATTATTTATTTATATAAATTATATATATTATATAATAGATTAAATATAGAAAACTTAAGAATGAAAACTGTTGCAGAAAACTTAATTCTCATTTGAAGCAGTAACTTTCTTGCAAGCCACCCACAGTGAAAATATTTTTCTGCATTAAATAGGTGGTTTGTGAATGTTTTCAAAAGCAGATTGAGAAAAAGAATACATAGTTCTATATGTGTATAACTGTGTGAAGAAGTTTCTTTTGAAAATTGCATGCTTGGAAACATAGTGGTGTCTTTTCAAGTACTTGTACTGGAGCACAAGTACTTTGGAAGAATGTTTTTTAAGGCTATTATTCCAGATTTAAAGTAAATTCTAAATGAAAGCGTATAAAATGTTATTACATAACTTTGAAAATAAGTACTAAAATTTCAACTATGGTTTAAGTTCTAGTGATAAAAACAAGGTGTCAAGATCAAACACCAAATATTTATTTGTGTTCCAAATACAGAAGAAAACTGTTTCTCGTAAGCAAAGTGATAAACCAGCTCTTAGTAATTTTTATTCAAAAGTGTTTCCTACCCGTATTCTTCAAGTATTTCTGTAAAGAGTACTCAAAAATTTTGTGTGAAAAGCAGGAAAATATTGGTCCCTTCCTTGACAAGTGAACATCAGATCTGCTATTTTTAAAATTTCACTGTGATTGCAAATGCTTTTACTCTTATGAACTAAGTCTTTTTACGTTGTGTTTTGAAGTGAGTTGTTAACTTATTCTATGATATCAGCTCATCTAGTTTCATTTAATAAAGCTATTTTAATATCCTGTCTGTGTCTCAATGCAATTCCAATTTGCATAGAAATACAGTTTGCCACCGAAAGTAAGCTATTGCTTCTATTTTTTTTTATTTTGTGAAAATGATAAATCTGTGTATTTGTTACACTATGCACATCTAGCAATTTTAGTGGGTTTTTTTCAGCAAGTAATCAAAAAAGGTATTAGCCAAGTTAGTGTAAAATCTACTTGAGCTAGTACATGTTTGAAATGTTCAAACCTAAACATCAAATCTGTATTTTCCTTTGGACATAATTTGAAAAGCTACCTTAAAGGGAAAAAAACCCCGAAATACGTAAAAAAGGATTAAAATGCTTAATCTACCTTTTTTTTCCTGATTTGTGAAGTAGAATTGCAGTTGAGATATAAACAGTCCTCCTCTCATGGATACGTCATCTTGATTTTTTTTTCTCTTTTTTACTGAATGAGTGGGCCTAGTTAGTCTTGGGTTTCTTGTTCCTTCTTCAGACATTGGAAACTTATGAGAAGAGCAAACGTATTAAAAACTGGGCAAATGTCTACCTTAGTGAGGTGCCAAGAACTCACACCTTCTTTCTCAATCTCTGAAGGAATCTTTAAGGAGAGAGCAAGAAATAATATTTTCTTGTCATGACAAAATACAGGAGCCATAAGATAACAGTGAGAACTTATTTTCCTATAGATCAAAAGAAGCTGAGATAAAGCAGAGGAAAAAAAATAATAAAAAAAGCTCTTGCAACCAGATAACTTGATATGTAATATTTCCATAAGAGCAGTTAGAATTCTGGGTCATCCCCTAAGCAGGACATCTTTACTTATGAGAACTGGACTGTGTGAGCTTCAGTGGAGACATTTCCAGCTGTGTAATCCATGGTAGCTCCGGGCTATTTGGAGTTTTTAGGGACGATAGTGTAGTAGTGTGTGAGCATTTCAGTCCTGTGTTTTATTCCCCAGTTGTGTGCCATAATATGAAGGTACAAGAATGGCAAGGTGTCTGGGGAAAAATAACTTTGTCTCAGTCCAGCTGATATAGAGAGTTCTGCTGCCTGAAGTCATCCAGGCTGTTACTCCATGTGTCAGCACCGAGCTTTTTGTTGGCTGAGGTAGTGGTTTTTGTCATACTCTGTTTAGTGATCCTAACTTATCCACAACTGTTGTGTTTAAGCATCGCCATGAAAACTTTGAGGTGTCTTGTCACAATCTGGGAATAAAAGGGAGGCAAGCAGCTCGGAGGAGAGAAGTTGCAAGAAGTGAGGCAATTACTCTTTTTTGGTATTAAGTAGATACAGAAGAGGGTTTTTTTCAAACTCTCAAATAGGAGACTGTACAAGCATGTGAGAAATTGGCTGGGGGAAGAGGAAGAAGTTCCTTACTGGTTTGATGGTGGAGACAGAGGCAGATGGTCCAGATGCTTGGGAAAAAACAAACCTAAAGTTGTATCGTGTTAACCTGCTCTTCCTGATATTAGTTAAATCTTTCAGAATAGGCCAGGTAGACTTTCTTCTTTGCCAGCTGAGTGATAAACATGCATGTCAGGTAACAGAAAGGTGATGAAAATGCAAAACAACTTAAAAATTAATCTCAAAATATATTTGAAGTTATTTTATGAGTCTTTTATATGATACCTTTTATGGAGAGGTTGATTCTTCTGCCTGCCAAGACACAATTCTTAAATAGCAAATTAAAGGGTAGAGTTTTGATGATCTTCAAGATTGTCAGCACTTTTAATGAACAATCCTGAAAGACTTTTCCTAATGACTTCTGTAGGAATGTTGTGGGAGGATGAGTGGCTGAGGAAGAGAGGGGAGTTTTGGAACAGCATTAAGGGTTTATTGACTCATTGATGCATCTGTTTTCCTCCTTCTAAATTGCTGTCAATGTCTGGAAAACCAACCCTCTGTTCCTTTCTCATGGAATTTACTACAGGAATGAGACTAGAATTTGTAGTATATTTATGAGGCTTATAAAACGTTTCAAGGCTTGTAAAGTCTCCAGAGGAGGAGTAGATGTTGCATAGTAGGAGCTGAGCAATTAAACTCAAGTTTTTTTTAAGGAACACTGGATTCATATTTATTTTAATGTAGCAGAAAAAAAATAGATTTTTTAAACTAGAGAATACCAGAAAATGTGGCTGTCTTACTATAGGTGCTTCTAATTATAAAAAAGTAGTTTTTAGTGTGGACCAAATGTAATATGGGGTATGAATAGGTAGAGTTTGTTCAATGTTTGGGACAGATTTTTTAAAGGAAAGAAGCTCATTAATTTTCATTTATGTGGTGCCTTGTTTTAAGGTAAATATGTTGCTGTTGGTTTTCTGTGGAAGGTTCCAGGGAGGAGACTTCTAATAGTTTCTACTGATCATATTGCATTCCATTTTAGGGCACCATGTGTATTAAAATATGAAAAACCCATGTATCACAGTCAAGGTGTTTTAGTATTTCAATGCAAGGTAGGCAAATAACATAAAGGTGTGTTATTATAAACAAATTCTAGTATACTGATAGCTGTTACATTTGTGAGAGTCTAAGAATTTGCTTCTCTTGTTCAGCAGAGGATTGCTTCCTACTGAAGAGTGCAGTTGGATCAGTAACCTCTGAATGCTATTTGGACTCTCCTCTATTACTCATGTAGTGTGAGTGGTAGTCCAGAGCCTAACCAGAAAAGTCTGGGTTTGGGGTGCTCTGCAGAATGAAATCTTCATGTATGAGCTCAAGAACTACCCTGTTGGATTTGTTCTCTCCAGGTGCTGTCTTGCAGCATGAACATCTTGAATGTTGCCTTAGTCCTGCCCAAAGTTTTTTCTAAAGTTTGTTTGTTAATAATGAAGATAAGTCAGCAGGGAAAAAAATACCTTGCAGTATGGTATGGGTCAAGCTGGCCATAGGACCCAGAGCATCTGAAAGAAAATATCACAGTGCCGATGTGATACTTGACATACAGCCTGTATGGGTTTCAAAGATTTTGTTATTCAGAAACAAAAGACTATCAGGTTGTGGCAAGTAATCCTTGCAATTGGGAAATGGAAATGTGCTGGGAGTCTGGAATACTTTCACAGTGCTCAAACTAGTCATGCAGTAAAGCCTTAGGAAAAGGTCAAGGATGTTATAAAGAGTTATAAAGAGGTGTAGCTCGATACTGATAACCTGAAGTTCAGATGTCAGAACATGAAACTTTTTGATTTCGTGGCTAGTGGAGGGCTTGCGTGTGAGCTGGCTGGTGAAACAGTGGACCAAACAGATTTGGGGATTCTGTCATCAAACAGCTTCAGCCAGTGGTTCCAAAGACCACTGTTACCAGAATCTGTAAGAAAACAGCCATAAGGTGTCATAAAGTATGACACTAACAAATTCCTTTTTGTGTTAGAGTGTTTTCTCCCTTGTTTGTCTCTGAATTTTAGCTGGAAATAAGAGATTCTTAAATGATTAATTTGTTACCAGCTCATCCATTATGTACTTTTTGATACCGTGTGAGCAGTAAAATGTTTAGTATTGGAATAGAACTTGTCAGTGGATAGACAACTAAAACATTTCAGACCAACAGAAAAATCTAGCAATAAAATTCAATTTAATTGGCATCATGCAAGGGCACATGTTAGACGCCTGCTTTTAAAGTACATAGTAAAGATCACGATCTGAATGTATTGCAGGTTGTGTAGGAGCCTGTGCCAAATAAAGCATGACTGTTGCTGTACTAACTTAATATGACTGAAAATTAATTCACATTTAAAACAATATACATCATTTTCTGGTCAGAAGTAATTACAGTGAGCATACATATTTGCACAAAGGTGTTATTCTTAAAAAAGTATGGAGAAAGAAAATCCCTAAATTTTTATTTAAGTCTTGTGTGCCTCTATGTTGTGTATCAATAATCCTGAAATAAAAATGATGCTACTTTTATGGTGTTTAGGTATTTAGTAGGAAGATGAAACTCTGTCATTCCAAGAGTGTCATTCCATCATGCAGCTAAGCAATCTAGCAATACCTGTTGAAAAGTGTGGGATTTTTTTTTAACCATATCCTCCTAGCTGTATGTTTCTGCTTTTTTCCTTGCACCACTAACTTGTCTGATTCTCTAGCAAGCTTGTTCAGAAGAGTGAGCTAGTGGACAACTGGTTGCTTCTGGTTGATGAAGAATGGGGAAAAGCTCTCTTTGCTCTCTGAACCAGATTGTTGGGAAGTGGATTTGATTTCACTGTAGGGAACAGAGGAGGAAAGAAAGAAGGAATTTTGCCCTTTGGGCAGCAATTAATAGTTTTGGTTCTCTCTAACAGGGAAATCTGATCATTCTGAAGCTATTCCATAACTGGATCATCATCACTAAATTCCATGTAATATGATGTTTTCAGAGTTCAGAGTGAAGTGTAAGAATCAGGAGATTAAAAAAAATAAAATTAGGAATTTAAAATGAACAGATGGATTAGTCTTACTGGTGAGACTAGTTCTGGGTGAATTTTCTGGAAATTATCAGCTTTGGGAAGGATGTGATAGAGAGATTTAGTTCATGTCACTAATGGTATGCGGCAGTCTATGGAAGTTTGCTGTGGTAAAAGGGAACTGTTACTTTTGTGTGTTTTCATCTTGGCAGGAGAGCCCAACCATTTGTTAAACACAGCAGGAGAGTGGTTTATTTTGAAACTCCCTCCAGTTTTGTTTGCATGGTGGGAGGTATTCTCAGACAGAGTTTTCTTTGGGAAGATTGCAAAATGTTTAGGTAAAATTGTATTCCTTGTCAATTTTTCTGGGGCTAGAAGAGGCCATTATGATCCAGTATGACACACCACAGTCGAGAAGAGCATGTTATCTATAAAATTCCCTAGTAACTATCATAAGGCACCTATACACTTTTTTTTTTGTAGATACAGCATATCTCCCTCAGAAGAGGTAGTTTTGTTTTGAACTGTAATCTGTGGATTTCATTACTTAATTAACCTCCCAAGGTTTTACAGCTTAATTACACTCAAAATTTACTGTCTTGTCCCACTAAATGTGCTTATCCTACACTTTATTTAAGGAAATGTAGGGCACATGGCATGTACTTTTCTAAATTGTTATGTCCCAGGGCTGCATTTGCCAATTGAGGAGCATGTATCAGGAGTATTCATTATATGGGGAATTTTTATGAGTTTAAGGCAGAAAAGACAAAGCCAAAGGGAAGGAAACTTCTCGTTCACCTACATATTCTCTTCTAGGCTCATTTATGCTTGTCTGCCAATGTAGGGAATGGGCCCTTTTCTTGCCACCTAATAGGGATAAGAAGGAATGGGCAGACTAAAGAAAAATGGTTTGTTGTTGTATGGAGATATTTTGCAGTGGAGGAGGCTATGACAGTGACCAATACAAAATTAAGTTTGTGTAAGTGGGGAGAGACATTAATGTTAACATTTTTCAGGTTTTTCAACTTTTTATGTTGTGGAATTAATCTACTTATGTAAGAGCAAAACCTTCACTTAAAGTAAGAAGTCAAAGCAAGGATGTATATTCCAGCTATGGCAAGATTGAAACTGATGATGAAACCTGCCTTCTTTGTTGTAGCTTTATATGTTATTGTGTCTTTACATAGGAATAGCTTTTCTCTGGTGCTGCCAAACTCTCTATATCAAGTGTGTATTAAGATTCAGCTGTATTAATTACAGCTGTTTGCAGCATAAGTAACCAAACTCAGCACGGTGGCTTGAAACGCAAAGAAAGATAACATGACCTGGTTTTCATTACAAAAAGGCAATAAAAATCTAACTTAATATGGATGTCATACATGCCTTATTATACACAGAAATGTCAATGGGTGAGAACACAACATGAAAAAAAAAAAGGCAGAATGTGAAGAAGATGCCAAAGCAGGATATGTGAGTTCATGGGTTGAAGGTAGACAGTAAAAGCCTTGTTGCCAAACTGTCTATCAGCAGCTACTTGGGTTCTGGCTATGGAGATCACCAAAGGAAAGAATGCAGCTTTCACACAGTACTAGATAAATTCATGGCCAAAACACCTTCAAAAGGGAAGCTCTGCAGACATTTCAGTCATCCTGGGGAAAGCAGTTGCCACAATAAGACCTGGTTGTGATAGAATGCATGATAGTGGTGATGTGGTAAGCTGTGCAGCAATTGCTGTCACCTGAGAATTGGGGTTTTTCTATCCAGTTGTCACTATGCTACGTTTTAGAGCAATGTAGGAAGCTGGCACCATCAGAGGTCACTGTATAAAGTTTGGCTGCATGTCTTTGAAAGAGGATGAATAGTGTAATAGATTGTAGCTTTCCAAACTACTTAAGCATGGTTGTCTTGCTGACTAACCCATATGTGTGTATTTATCATCAGTCTGGAGGGTTAGAAACTCCACAAGGTTAGTAAGAATTTGTAAAGTCTTGAATGTCACAAGAGCATTGGGAAAGTCATACACTGTGTCTAAAAAAATAATAAAAATAATAATAAAAAAATAGGCAACATTGAAATTGCAAAGCAGACCTTGTACATTGGGTCACCTGCAAACAAACAAGCAAAAAGCAGGCTTACTGTGAAGCAGAAGACTTAAGGCCTTTGTGACACTTGGTTAATTCTCTTTAGGGGTTTTCTCATGAAACAACAGCTGATGCTGTTTTGAGAAGTGTTATTGGAGCTTTGACAATATGAAGATCTTTCATACAGGACAGAAAACAAAAGGCATTCTTGAGACAGTTCCAAAATATACAGCAGAGATTGTCAGTTAAACAGCACTGTGGTTAAGTGCTTGCCCAGTTTGAAACAAAAAAAGAAAGATGGGGGAGGACTTTCCTGTTGGATTTATTTGTATTTTAAGTAGTAGAAATTCAGAAGTTGAAAACACTTAAATTTCATTTTGCTTTTTTATCAAGGAACACAAAATGTGAAGACTGTGGAGGATTTTTGTGTCCATAGATCTCTGTCCTGTTTGATGATGATGATTTTCTCTTCTTTGGAATGAGTTCTAAGTATCACTTGAACTCTAAAAATGTCCATTTGAGATGGAGATAAAGATATTCAGAATTGGTTTTCTGGGTACAGCACAGCCCAAAATGCTTGGCCTGGGAAATTGCAGTTCTGTGCACTTCTCATCCTTGCATACCTGCATAATTACATTCATCTGTAGAGTTGAATACTTTTGGGCTTTTGCTTTTATGCTTGTGTTTCAATAGCATGTTAAAATAAGTTCTGAATGTTTATAAGACGAGGATTTTTTCATGCAGAATATGTATGATTCTTGAAATACTGTATGAATAAAATCATACATCATGAATAAAATCTGTCCTTCTCTATGACAATGAAATGAACATTTAATTTGGCATGTTTTGTGATGTTTTAATAAAAACTATAGCATTAAAGTTTATTGAAGTTCTTTAAGACTACTTTTTTCTTTTTTTTTTTAATCATTGAGCAGAAAGGAGAAATGTTATGCTGATCCTTTGTGTATTTTTCTCCCTCCTTGAATCGTACATTGTCGTATTCCAGTGAGTGTGTTATAAACAATAATGGACATAGGTGTCCCAGGGAGTACAGTAGCAGAGGATCCTTACTAGTGCTGTCCTACAACAAACCTCAGGTGTCCCCAAGAAGGGACACTTCTGCAGGGCTAGCTCTTTTTGGGCAGTAGAGTTTCTTTAGCTGTCAACGTGATGGCACGCTGTCCCTTGTCTATCAATGTGACAACATTTTGAAAGTATCATCTCAACAGAAGATAGAGTTTTGATACTCTACATTTATTGCTGATAAATTGGAAAGTATAAACTCCTCTAAGCTGTCAGTAAGACTTTCACTGGAAAGCAGAAATGCATTTCCTAGCATTGTATTAGAGGAAATAGCTTGTAGAAGTCCCTTCCCACTATTCTATTCTGTAATAATTATTCCCAATCTAGAGCTACTCGGTCACAATCAAATGGACTTCTGCTAATCTTCTGACTCTTACTCTACTTGTCCCATAGCATTTTTGCTATTGGAGGTAGGAAAATTGTAACCTAAATTTTTAGGCTAAAGTTTAAGTTCTCACTTTGTGTTAATGTCTTTGCTGAGTTATGATGCATGGTTAGATCCCAGTCCTCACACACTGGATGAGTAGAAGCATTTTGGAGAGCTGTCTCAGAACAGTCCTGAGAATATAATACTGATATACATGTCAGCTGAAGAGCTATCATGTGGTAACTGCCTATCACTTCCCTGACTTTAAAAACTTCTTACGACCTAAGAATTGAGAGCAAATGGAGCAGTTCTGTTTGAACAAGATTTTAATGGTCTTTGCACCTGGAATTCTTTTGCATTCTATATCAATTGCATCTCCTCTCTTACATTTTTTCCAACACTTATTTAATCTGAAAAATATTATATTATTTCCCTGCTAGTCACTGGTCCCTTCAGAACAAGTGAACATAGTAAAACCGTGTTAACAGACCTGTGGGACCAGTAAGTGAGCTAAGGGTAATTCCCATGAGATATGATATCAAAGATGGTAATAAAATAAAAAAAATATTTATACATGTACAGTGAAACTCATTGGAAGCCTGGACATCATTCACAGAACTACTTCAATGAAAAAAAAAATATGTTGCAACTATTGGTAATGCTTCTTTAGTAACAATTCTTGTTCCTCCTCTTCCATGTATCAGTGTGATGCATCTATTTGCAAAGTTCTGCTCCTTTTCTGCTTGCTTAGTTGATCTACAGCTAATATTTTTAGAGTGCTGGTGGCAGGGTTATCACAGTTTACAACCAAATAACTGTGACGGCTAAATTAACTTGGATACCAAAGCCCTCTAATCACCCATGTGATTTTGCAACTTCCCTGTTTGCAGAAAATGAGATAGACTTCAGAAGAATAGTCATGACAGCTAGTGTTTTGGTTCCAGCTCTGCTGTGTGTAGTGCTGGTGCCAGGTTGTGAGGTTCCCTGAGTTTTTTCCCCTTTTCCTCTGGATGCTGTCAGATACAGGAGTAGGTAATAGAGAATTTTACTCTCATTTGGCATGTTCAGGCTTACTTGTGGCCAAATAATTGGTCGTTGTCAGCACTGTTGCACGCAATCTGCCTCTCTTGAAGTTCTGGAAGTGTGCTTCCTAGAATTTCCATAAATAAACTAGAAAAATGTAATCTCTAAATCTGGAGGAGAAAGGTAATTTCCCATGTTATGAATAGAAATAAATGCTTTATTCTTGTGCCGGCTGGGCTGGGAGGGGAGAGGTGGAGAGGCATCAAAGCCTAAGTAGTAGAAGCTGGAGAAGATAAATGAGATTAATATGTGGAAAATTGTGTGCATAGGTTGGTGTTTGGCCTTTTTGATTCTGCTGAAGTTAGTGTGAGTTCAGTATCCTTTGCTCCTTTTTTCCTAAGGATTTATGTGCTTTCTTGCCCTTTGCTTTCACTGCTATCTGAGGCTGCAACAAAAGCTAGATCGAGGGAGAAGTGATTGCACTTTCTTTTGGCCACAGAATTTGCAGGATGACTGGTTAATTGAAGGTTGGAGTTTAGCCTGTATTTACTTTATATAGACACATACTGGAAACAGCTAAATGAGAGGGAGAAAATTTGCCTGAGTGGCAAGTGGGTTTTGCCCTCATTATTTGTCTGGTGATGGTTTCTACTGGTCATGTAACACCTGCTTCAGAGTTGATAAAGCCCCTCTGAGAGAAGGAGGCAATTTCAGGTACTGGCTGGGTGGAGACAGAATTTCTTGTATCTTCCCAAGCCAGGCAAATAAATCATGTGAGTTAAAGTTACATTTACTGGCATTTTTAAGATAATTCAGATAATTCCGATTTATAGATAGGAATGCATACTGTAAAACATCATTACTAGTCTCTTTGTATGCTTTTACTGTCTCAGAAGAGGGCCAGTCTTTATTTGGTCGTTCTGAGTTTAACCTTTTATTATGTGGTTTTCATTCAATGGCAAGGAAGTATCTATCAGGATCAATTGCTGAAAGTGCACTATATCTCTTTATCTCGCCTCCCTCCCCATCCCAAAGTGGATTAGTTTACCATAAAACTGTTCTTCAAGGTAGTTTTCTTAAAATCCAGACAGATTAGGCTTGAATTCTGTTTAAATTCCAACTTTAGCCTATGTGATTCTCTCTTACAGTTCTTGGCTTATTTAGTAGAGTCATAGAATGACCTGGGTTAGAAGGGACTTTAAATTAAAGATCATTGAGTTCCAACCCCCCTGCCATGGGCAGGGACACCTCCCACTAGACCAGGTTGCTCAGAGTTCCATCCAGCCTGGCCTTGAACATTCCCAGGGATGGAGCATCTACAGCTTCTCTGGGCACCTGCTCCAGTGCCTCACCAGCCTCCCAGTAAAGAATGTCTTCCCAACATGGAATCTAAACCTACTCTTTCAGTTTGAAGCCATTCCCCCTTGTCATCCTCTATATGCTCTTGTAAATAACGTCTCTCCTCTCATCATAAAGCACTCTGGGATTGTATCAGGTTTGATCACTTCAATAGAGAATGTAAATTATAGTAATTGAGGAGCCAGTAGGAGAGGCATTATAGTGTTTTAAGTCCTGCTGAATGAATTGTCCAGACTATAATGTAAAAGTGTAGTATTGCTGTTACCATTTGGAACAGTATTCAGTGGTTTGGATTCAAGTGCTTATACACAAAATGGATATTATAAATACTTAACCTGAAGAATGGGTGCCTTTTGAGCTGTTGTTTCCTTATTTTGGTTTATTGTGCTTAGTAAATTGCTGAATATACAACATTTTGTTAAGGATCTGTCATGTAATCTCTTGGTTTTTCTCTGTTGCAAGGATAGTTTTATTTTAATACATCTGAAAACTTAGCATTTAAATTACATGACAAGTTTTGATTGTAATTTAAATCTCTGTCAGATTTTGTTTATTTCTCAAGAGTGACAGATTGAATGAGGTTGATTGTTGGTTTGGTTTGGTTTTTTAGACGTTATTTGATAATCAGATGAATGCTTCAAAAAAGGAAGACTCAGAAAGCATTAATAAAAATGACACTTCAAAGAAGATGTCTGTTGAGAGAGTTTATCAGAAAAAGACTCAGCTTGAGCACATCCTCCTCCGTCCAGATACCTACATTGGGTCAGTTGAACCCTTAACTCAGGTAAGGGTCACTAAACTTACAGTCTTAATGGTTTTTGTTGTTTTAATGAGGAAATGTCTATTATGGTTATGAAATAGATGCTTTTCTGTTTTTCTCAGTTTTCTGAATTAGATGGTCAAAAACTGTGGTCTTGTTTATGTATGCGTGTGTAGGAAGGGGATGAGATAAGACCTACTTTAAGGAGTTGAGTGCTTGGTTCATCTGAAAAGATAGGATCAAAAAATACTGAAATCCAGTCAAAAGACAAACACCTATGTGTGTGAACAGACAGCTCTGTGTGTATAGGTCTGTGCTCACAAACATGCTTATGTGCACACACATATCTATGCATATTTGTAAGTAGCATTTATACCAGGTGCAAAAATGCTTTTGGTCTCTTGGTTTAGGTAGAGAACAGAGAATTTAAGCCTCCTGCTGGCACTCTCTTCAGTTGTTTTTGTGAAGTTGTAAATTGCTTTGAACTTCACTGTCTGTACTGTTGGGAGTTCCCCGCCAAGCAGAAAATAATGGATTTTCATTATGGAATCCCTGTGGGTGCTGCTATAACTTCTGCAGACTCCTGCTTTTGTCTTGTATGGCTGCAGTAATCAGACTCTAAGAGGAAAGTTCCTGAAGGAAATAGATCTTAGAGAATCATAGACTGGTTTACCAAGACAATAAATACTTTTATTTTATTTTGTTTCCATGTAGTTAATGTGGGTTTATGATGAAGATGTAGGAATGAATTGCAGAGAAGTTACCTTTGTTCCAGGCTTGTACAAGATCTTTGATGAAATTCTTGGTAAGTATTTTTAACAATAATACTGCTTTAGCATTGTGGAGTACAAGCTTTTCTTGAGTGCTCTCAAAGTACATCAACTTGTATCTAAGTTTAAATCCCAGACTTGAGTCCTGCAAAATTATAGAGCATAAAAATTTAGTGCATTCTGGAACTATAGAACAGGTTAAAAGAGAAGAGTATTCAGCTGAACTTGTAAGAAAATGTAAATATTTGTTACTGAATATCCAAACTAGATCATTCTTTATGATCACTATTGTTACAAGATTTTTAATCTGTGAAGTGTTTTTAGGGCTACAATTTAAAGTGACATTTGAAAGAAGATTATTCCTCTGAAAGAATGCAACTTCTGAGATGTCTGAGTGTTCACTTAGATCATCCTTTCATCAATTGTTAAAACTTCCTCCTTCTGTAGGGGGGGATAGTGATGGTAGTTTTCATGGATCATTTCTAGACTTCATACAGTTTTAAAATAAATTAGTATCATACTGGCATTAAAAAGCACTATGACTGAGGCACAAAAAAATATTTTCAGAAAATTTTGTCAAAATTCTCTGAGTTACTGTGACTTACTAGTTGATGATATTCTGTTGGTGACAGGCACATGCTAATCAGCAGTAGAGATGTGGAATATCTGAATACAGTGCTGTATTCTGAACTGATCTAATTGACAAAATCTTGCACTTATGAGCTTTTATGAAATTCTGTTTAAAGGATTGGTAGGATTACCACATAAATTAAATTATGGTCTACTGAGGTCAGTTTTGTCATGACCTTCATTAGGTTCACAACTTTTCCACATTGCTAAAATTGCTTTACAGCATTGCTGCTTTTGAGGCAGTGCATCTTTACTAGACAGAAAATAATGCTTAATATTTTTTCTAAATTATTTTTAACTTATTCCTTAATTTGATAAACATGGGAATGAAAACCTTTAATCACCTCTGTTTTGAGTACTGCCTCACAGATCTAAGTTTTTTGGCTTTTCATTAGGGAGACCACTTCCATACTGTCCCATTCAGAAGGAAGATCAGTATTCTGTCACTATTGTAGTACTTCATGGCTTATTGCTGCTTTATGAAGCACTGATAAGTGCTCCAGAGAGTGTGGTTTGAGAGCTAGGGGACACTGTAATAAAATTATGAAAATGGGACATTTTAGCTATGCATGCTTTTGAATGAAAATTCATGATTTTAGCAAAAGTGCTTTGAAATATCTGATTTTATACTGAGGTCCTTGTCAGCTGCTAAGATATTGTACTTTGGTGTTTTGGGGTTTTACCTTCATCTGTTTCATAGATGATGAGACAGAAACTGAAAATTACTGTAATGTGTTTTCATGTTTAGGGCCACAGTCACATTTCTGCTTTCTGCAGTTCATATACATGGCAGTGCAATTTAATTAAATTCTGATAAGTGTTAATTTCCAGTTATCCTTGTTTTGATCCTAAACTGTGTGAACTGTTAGTTACAAATCTTGCAGGCTCTTTAAAGAGAGCTTTTGCTGCAGTCAAAACACTCCTTAATGAATGTCACTTTCTTGGTGGGTTTCCATGTGTAAACTGGTCTGGTGATGCATAAGTTCTAGGGTTTTTCACATACCTGCTGCAATGAATATCCAAACAAGAGCAACAAGAGAAGAATGAAGTGCTCAGTATGTTGAGAACAGTCATGAGCTCACAAAATACACTTCTATATTTATTTCTGAGATAGTCTAGTCTAACTGCTACAAATAGAATCAGTAATTATAAGAAGGTTGAAAAATATCTTCTTGTAGATACTTGGTTATATTTATAGACTCCAGTGCTAAGATACAAAATATATACAAAGAGCTGTCAGATTAAGAAATACCTGGACTGTTGTTACTGGTGGTGGAATATGTATAAAATCAGTTTTACAGACCCAGAGATTAATAATTGCCTATGAAGTGTTAATTTGTACTCCTTTGTTTCATAGTAAATGCTGCTGACAATAAGCAGAGGGACAAGAATATGACTTGTATTAAAATATCCATTGATCCGTAAGTAAAAGCATATTTTCATTTGCTTTCCCTGCCAGTGCTATTGCAGTTCAGATTTGTACAAATGATTTTACTAATGAAATTGAATTTCTTGAAAACAGATATTTTTGGAATTGTTTCCATTAGTTTCATATTTTAAGATGAAGAGGTGTATTAAAAGTGGTTAACAGTAAATGCTACCATTCTGAATTTATAATAATTGCTTTCCTTAACCATTTGTTAAGGTTTCAATGAAACTTAAAACCAGAAGTTCATAAAATTTGTGATAAATTTAAATTGGCAGTGCGTAACTATAGCCAGCCAGGTTCTTTACAAATCTTAAATACCAGCTTTGAGGTTTTGTGAGACAGTTTTGCCCCTCTTGAATTTCTGTGTTAACTCCTTCAGCATTAGGATAAGACTGTTTGAATTAGTCATCTATATCACACTGAAACTTCATATTGCAAACACTTCATTACCATGTTTTTTGAAACTAAATACTTGAAGAGATAATTTTAGGTGAGAAATACTGTATTTAAATAGATGCTGATTGGATTCCTTTGGTAGTACTTTTTCACTGACATTTAACTGAATAATAAATTATTTAGTAACTAGTTTTCAGACCTAACCTTTAGGATAAATATGCTGAGAAGTGATTTTTCCACTTCTGTCATGGAGTGGGAGGGAAATTGTAAATGTTTAAATTTGCTAGACCTGGCCTGATTTTGAACTCTCTAATACTCAAAAATGAAAATCCTGTGTAAGAGCTAGAAATATTAATGATGCCAGATATTGATGGATTTTGGCACTGATACATAAAATAAGTCACAATATTTATCACAGCTCAGAAATTACACTTTTAAACAGATGATAACTTGTCTGGATGGACTTCAATGAAACCTTAAAAGCTACATCTCTATATTGAATTTAATTCTGTCACTAATTGTCAGGCCCCTGCTGCAGTTCATGTTGACAGTGAAAGCTCTTCAAACAGTTTTTTTGGGGTTATTATTGTTGTATGAAATACTGTTATGTATGGACAATTAAGCTCTTTCTTCCAAGACATCTAATAAGCAAAAATAAGTGGAATTTTTTGTAATTAAAATCGTTAGTGCTCTAAGTAAATGTGGTAAGAATATGGTCTTTTGCTATATTTTTGTGTAGTTAATTTTATTTACTGTGTTTAAGCAGGTATGCAGAAGTCTATTTTCAAGATTGCATTCATTTGCTTAATGTCTTCACTATTTTCTAGGGAATCAAACATTATCAGCATATGGAATAATGGAAAGGGGATACCAGTTGTGGAACACAAAGTAGAGAAAGTATATGTACCTGCTTTAATCTTTGGGCAGCTACTAACGTCCAGCAACTATGATGATGATGAGAAAAAAGTTACAGGCAAGGCTATTTAATGTGCTTTGTTTTATTCATTTGTTAAGCCATTGTGTGACTCTTCAGTATGCTTCCCCTTCTTTTGTCTTTATTTTCTGTTCCATAGCAGGTGATTACTCAGTCACCATTACTTTAGCTCTTTATTAGAGTAAAAAGACTTAAGATCTAACTTGAGATCTTACTTCTTCTTTTTTCAATACCAGTATTTACAGAGAACTTTGCATTTATATCCATAATATCAGTACTCATTACTGAGTAACAAGCATACTTCTATATTTTAATTGTAATGTATATGAATATTTAAACTCTTCTGAAATGCAGGGAAAAATAAATTTGATAAATTAGGATATGGTTTATTATCCTAAATTTAAACTGACCCTAGTTTACTGTATGTTGTTTTTTTCAGGTGGACGCAATGGCTATGGTGCAAAACTTTGTAACATATTTAGTACAAAGTTTACAGTTGAAACTGCTTGCAAGGAGTACAAACACAGCTTTAAGCAGGTATAGAAATGGTCAAAGCTGCTGTCCTTTTTTTTTTTTTGCTGTAGTTACAGGCCTAAAATCGAACACATATATTTCAGGAATGTTTAACAAAATGGATAATTTCTCATTCAAAGGGATGTGTCAAAGGGATGTGTAGAATTTTCAGGCTAGGTTAGTTCAGTTGGTAAAAATTGGTATTTCTATATGTTAGGCTTTTTGGGTAAAATAATACTTTCTTTGGACTGTTTGGACTAAAAAAACCCCAAATTTCTGTTAAAAATGAATTATATTCATGTACCTGTGAAAAGGAATATAGTCAGTTGAAACATTGTGAAATTGCTGTTGTATAATTTGTCAAAAAAAAAATCTTTCTACTTAGCTATGCAAACATAGAAACAGTTATCTGTGTAATTTTGTATGGTGTGAAGAAACAGATTTTTCAGTTTTTATGTCACGAATTTAACTAGCCCCAGGTGGACTTAAGTGCAGACCCTCCACCTGAACCAAATGCTCATTGTTAGCATATAGACCAAGAATCAGGTCTACTGTATATAGCTTTGGAATGGCCACCTTTCTAAAAGTTTAAAATACTTTGGCAGAGTATTAGATACCAAAGTTCCTTGGCTTTACAGTCTTCCCCAGATGGGGGCTTTCTTCCCTTACTTTCTGGACAATTAATTTTCTGGTCACGTTGTCATATCACTACACAAATAATACACCTTATCTGTTATGCCTGTCTCTTAAAAAATGTAATATTTTATGCTGACTGCCGAAGGGCAAATTAATATTGGTTCAAGTGTACTTTTTGAAAATGACTAAATGCTTTATGGCTTAAAGTGCTATGTTTGCAATATTTTCAAAATCTGTGAAAATTTATTAGAACTGAACTTTGATATGTGCTGTGAGCAGATGTTCTGCTTGATCATGCAGATGTGCCCATGTTCTTAAATAGGGAACGATACAAGATTCCTGAGTCAAATCTGAGCACCTTGGGTTTTTGGGGTTTTGTTTTTGGCATGCTGCACAGCCACCAAGATGCTGTCTTGGAGACTACTGAGTCTCTGCACAGGGACTAAAAAGCCTCTCTGTAGGGGTGTGTGGTAGATGGAAAGTGTTAAATGGATGGGTAACAAGGACTGTAATCCCAGCTCACTTGTATCTAATTTTGTAAGTTCTGTGGGAGGCTCCATTTGCATTAGAATCATGTCCATCAGTGTAATAATACCTGTATGTTTCCAGAAACCACAAATATGCCGTCACCTATGCTTGTGCTTACCTCTGTAAATCAGTTAACTTTGTGTAGTGTTTTACCAGAGGGAATTTCTAAGGGAAGTTTGTGAGTTTTTTCTTGTGTAACTGTTGCAATCCCAGCATAGCTAGAAAAGGGAATAAAGGAGGAGGATAATGTGTTGTAAATAACATCTAAAATGTTTTGTTTCCAAAGACTTGGATGAACAACATGATGAAGACCTCTGAACCGAAGATTAAGCATTTTGAAGGTGATGACTACACATGCATTACATTCCAGCCAGATCTGTCTAAATTTAAAATGGAAAAGCTTGATAAGGATATTGTGGCCCTGATGACAAGACGAGCGTATGATTTGGCTGGGTCGTGCAAAGGAGTCAAAGTCATGTTGAATGGGAAGAAACTACCTGTAAGAACATCATCACTTGGTATATCTTGAGTGTACAGAGTATTTGGTGCAGAGGGTAGTGACTGTGACCTGTTGCTTGCAGGTAAATGGATTTCGCAGCTACGTAGATCTTTACGTGAAGGACAAGCTGGATGAAACCGGAGTCGCGCTCAAAGTCATCCACGAAGTCGTGAATGAACGATGGGATGTGTGCCTCACTCTGAGTGAGAAAGGGTTCCAGCAGATCAGCTTTGTAAATAGTATAGCTACCACAAAGGTGAGTGGTTAGATCAAATGGTACAAAATGGAAATGATATAATGCGTGCTGAGGCTATGCCCAGTCTGGTGTTTGATAAAACAGTGAGTCTGGGTTGCTATAAATAAATAGGTGAGGTAATGCACTGCATGAGAGGAGCTGGCAGAGCAATTGGATGCAATCAAAATACATTCATGGCAGTATTTCTACATAAGCACTACTTTTGAAAATGCTAGTAATAATTATTGGTGATACTGATATCTTATGTGAGCATACATGGTGTTGAAGAAAATGGAACTTATTTATTTCTTCCTCTTAAACACATTGTAATAAGATAATTCTGAAAGTAAGGTTAAAAAGTGTACAAATGCCTTTAAAGCTACCAGTAGCAAGTTATGGAGGACAAAAATGGCTTTTGGTGTCCTTGAGAAATGGCTGTCCATGATGGAAAAAATTGCCCTGAAGTTGTTGAGATTAATTTTCTTTTATTTGTGTATCTTCATAAGGATACCTAGGTTTTCTTTGCAAATATAGTAGTAGTGATATAAGAAGAAAGAAAGATCTTAAGTTAGCAATGTTCTCAGCATCCTAAATAAAGTACAGCTCGGTGCTTCTCAACTTGTGGGGAGGGTCAGGCAGGAAGGGGATCACCTGAAATCAACCAGCATAACTCTTATTTACACCCTTTTGGCATGGACCAGGTTTAGGGATCTGTGGTCCACCATGGTGAAAAAAATGTCTTTGTCACTTCTGCTCTTCACAAATTGCACTGGATGAGTGACCTAACAACTAGGCAGTTAAGTTGTTAGCTCTTACTAAACAGTCTAGTTATTAGAGGTAGCACATCTAGAAAGCTGGATTTAACAAGACTAGAACAAGCAGTCCTAGTAACTGGTGAGACTGTTTCTAGAGAATTAACTGTTAGCTTTCCAAAAGATGGGAAAGATAAGAATTGTTAATCAGGCACTTTGAAACCCCTCCTTGCTCACATCTCTGTTGAAAGAGTCAGAAGAAAATTCTAATAGTAGCACAAATGGTTCATAAGCACCTGTGGTTACACTTAGTCTAGCAGGTGACCAGGAATGTCAGTGTTAATCTTGGTGGTAGGTGATGTGTAGCCACTGTTTGGTGGGACATAATTTTTATTACATAACTTCTTTTCAGTCACTCTCAGCGTGGCTGGATGAATATTCTGTGGTAACAGGGTAAGTTTATTTCATAGTAGAATATTTACTTTTTAAGTGTGCATTGCAATTAAAAACTTGGTCAGAACTAGGGGTGACAAATCAGGTAGTTGAAGGGCTACAACTTTGTTTTAGTTCAGGCCTCTTTGTGCAGCATAAAGAAGAAAAACAACATGACCTTAAAGAGGTGTACAATACTTTCATGAAGAAACTGGCAATATAGAGAAACTTGATTATGGCTGATAGCAAGCTAAAAAAATTGTTTGAAAAAACTGAATACTTCCTGATTCCCAAGTGAAATAAATTGCATACACTTACTCTGAAGATTTTGGATTTTACTCTTCTGGATCAATTTTCACCATCATGCAGTTTCACATATATTGTTATTATATATTCTTTTGAAATATGCTTAGGAAAAAGTTCTGTGTATTCTTCAAAAGTAAGTGTTGTAATTTCTAGTTTTTCCCACTTTCTCAATCCATGCTTTATGTGTGTTACTGGGTGTGGGATGTTGGGGCAGTGAACCCCCTCACCAGCAATTTTTGAGCAGCTACCCACTGATGGGACATAATGGGTAGTAATTAACTGCATCAGCTGCCTGCCCCCTTAGCTGCTAACAGGTGAGGAGCTCATGCTAGCTGTTACTTGTCACTGTTTGCTGACAGCTTTTTGTTTCTGAATCTGGATACATTTCACCCAGCTGTAACTTTCCTCCATCTTTTTTAAACTTGCTGTAAATTCCAAGTAAGTTTTTTTTTTAGGTTGCTGGCATGGTGTTTTTTGAGAGGTGTTTGGGAGGTCAGGCAGTATTTTGAGGTACAACTCCCTTGTTTAGTTCTTGTAAATTTGTTACCATTTTCAGCTCCCCATTTAATCAAAATTTTGCCGCAGAGGACCACCACAAAAGTCGACTTCAGGCTGTGATACAACATTTCAAAGAATGTTTGTAGCTATTGACAGTTGTACAGATAACCTTCAGTGAGACTTGAAAACTGATGAAACATGGTCTTCTTAAGTTCTGAATTTTAAATAGTAGCTGTGGCAAAAATTGTAATAGAAACCTCAACTATTAACATAGCAATCTAATGTTATGTATATGCTTTACTATGGTGGCACTGCTAAATGTAATATTACCAGTCATTTTAGCAGAAATGTTCAGCCAATACATTTGCAGTGTCAGAAGGTAGACTTGCATGGTGAGAGAATTCCAACATGCTAAAATTTGCTGGAGTTCAGGAAGAAGTTCAGGATTATTCTAGATTTCAGATTTATTTTCGTAAAATAAATATAATTTTTAAAAATGGAGAAGAAAATAGGATCGAAATTGTAAAACCAGTTAAATGAAAACTTCAAATTTATAGTTAGCTTCTGAATTTTTCTACCATATAAACCATTTATCTGTCCATAGAGTTTAGATGTAGCTTGCCTCCAAATCAATAGAAACTGTTGGCTATGAGAAGAATAGAACAGTATATAGGAGGCAGTCAAAGCTTCATTTTTAAGATTTTTGTTAGCACTTAATTAGATACCTTTGCATCCTGAAGTTTGCAAGTTTCCATCATTACCTTCTGGAAAAAGAAGGTTATGCAGTTCTAGCTCTCTTTCCCCATAATTCAAAAGTTGTAACAGTCTTTGGCAGCCCTCTAGATTCAGAGGGTATTTTTGCCTTTGCGTCTTTTATGGAATTGTTCTGACAGCTGGGGCAGTTCCAGGCTGTTCTGGTCCATTTGCCACCTGCTGGTGAGATGGTTGAGAAGGTCCCAACTCTGAGCATCCCTCACTCACACAGCTGCTTAAGAATGGACTCAGGAATGGGGAACTGCTGTAATAACTAGTAAATTTCTGGTTTTCTTGGTATGTCAGATGCTACTTTTAGCAAAATTTAAAAATTGCTAAAGTTTTAAATGCAAAAATACATTGAGATGTTCCCATAAGCATAAATTTTCAGTAATGTGATGAGTAAAAGAAATGCATTTCAAGATTGCCATTCAAGTGTGGAATGATTTTGAAATGTGTAATTTGATATTTTCCAGTAATAGCTTTTCTTTACAGTTTGGAAATGGATCTATTTTTCTTTAAAGTAGCAGGATATTGATAGATCAGCTTTCCATTGAACTCTCCCTCTACTGAAACTCTGTCATCTATATTTGGATAAAAACAGTTGTGTTTTAATTTCAGCAGCTTTTGGGGTTTGTATGTGAGGTTTTTGGTTGGCTGGTTTTTTTTAGAAGAAATGCCATGAGAAAAGACTTTGCATGGTGCTTCTAATGGTTTGTGTTGTTGTTTTAGTAGATGACTCTAGGAACTGAGAGAAACCATAGATGGTTTCTTTGAAGTGCAACTGCTGGTTTGGTTATGACTAATAATATTTACTAGCTTAACCATTTTGGTTTTATATACTCTTTTTTTTTTTTTAATTTAAATCTCTGCTTTCTGCATGAAGCTGAGAACAGCTGCTATCCCATCAATTCAACTTCTTTACATCTTCAGTCTTTTCACATGCATATTCTGCCTTAAAATGTAGAATCCTAACTTTTGGGGTTTGATTCCTAGTTGTTTTCCTCTTTTTGGCCGCTGTTTATTCTTGGTTTTGTTTTCTCTTACTTATTTCTTATCTATCCTATACTTCCTCATAGCTGTCAAGAGCTTTTTTTCCCTCCTCAGTTCTGTTTTAAATACAGCTTTAAAGAGCAAGGGTTTTTCTGTTTGTTACTTCATGATGACCTTCTCCATAGAGAAGTATTCTTTGTTCTGTCTGCCCTAATGTAGGTTGTTCTGAACAGGAAACAGTATTTAGTCTGTATTTTTGTAAGGTGATAACTGATCTAAAACAAAGGTGATCTGTGTAAAATATGGAATGTTTAGTTATGTATGTTTCATTTAATGGGATATGCCTGCGTCACTCCACTTTTACAAGATTTTACTCAAAGTGATATGAACTTCCTATGACAGCCATTAGAATTTACCATTTTTTTAATATTCTGGCTTTTTTGTCTACAAATTTAAAGGAAGGTATTTGAGTAATCAATCAATTAACTTCTGTCATCCTCACTTGAATGAAGACCGAATGACCTGGAAAAAAACAGACTTTTCTATCTTATGCTGCAACTCAGTGTGCATGGATTTCTGTACCAAAGTATCATTACAGGAATTTTGTTACTACAGCTAAAAACTATTAGGAAATTTAATGGTTGTTTGTTTATTATTTGTTTATTTTTTTCTCTTCCCTCATTCAGGGTGGTAGGCATGTTGATTATGTGGTGGATCAGGTTGTGGGCAAACTGATAGAAGTGGTGAAAAAGAAGAATAAAGCTGGAGTTTCAGTCAAACCATTTCAGGCAAGTAACTTTATGCAAAAATACTGAAAAAAAATGAATGTGAGAATTTTATTGAGTAAATTGGTTTTTATGTTTTAAACAGGTGAAGAACCATATATGGGTTTTTGTTAATTGCTTGATTGAAAACCCATCATTTGATTCCCAGACGAAGGAAAACATGACATTGCAGCCTAAAAGTTTTGGGTCCAAGTGCCAGCTATCTGAGAAATTTTTTAAAGCAGTAAGTAAACCTCTTTTTTATTCCTTTGTGAAGTGGTAATTGGCACACTGGACCAAGTGTATGTATGTCCTGTAGCAGAAGATTAGTTATAGTCCATTGTGGTACTGTAGTGACATTTGCATAGTCAGGAAGTGCGGTGAAGGAATGTCTGTTCATTCTCTGGTCTTAATAATGGATGCAGTGACTGTGTTTTGATTGTTGCCCTGGATTTAAAATTCACCTGATCATCTTGTTTGTTGGAGATTCTGGCATTTACATTTGTAAATGAAATGAATTCGACTCTTAAAATGTAAATGACGTCCTTGATCAATGGTTTTTGTGTTAAAGTATTTTTCTGAAGTTGAGAATATTGTCTGACTTACTCTTTGGTATCAGTTCTATTCTGTTTCATTGGAGTGAAAAGAGAGGGAGAGGATATTTCACATTTACTTGTTCGTCCAGTAATCAAGGAAATGCAAAATGGTGCCTGTAGTATTCCAAGTGATCATTATTGTCAGGAAGTTTAAAAATTTTTCTGTAGATGGGTTAAGAATTGCTGTTCTAAATGAATGTATTTGTAGAAATACCTCAGAGAGGCTTTTCCTCTACTGCATTTTCATACAATGAAGGAAAAGTAGAATTCTGTTAGCCAGAACTCATTTTACTAAGTCCTATTTAATGCCATTAGCCTTAAATGAAACTCCACTAGTGAGGAGAACAGTGCCATTGCTAATACTCCTGGCATCAAAACTTTACTGATTCTATAGTGGTTTATTCTTCTAATTCTGTGTTATGGGTGACATTACTACAGAATTTAGAGGGAAAAAACTTACACAACAGTCTTGTATAACAAAATCTGAAGAATAAATACATGTTGTATTACCATCAGCAGGTTTGATTTATAGTGTTTTTCATATTCCCAGAAGTAAACATTGATTTCCAGATGCATTAACTGTGCAGCACAATCTCAACAATGAATACTGTATTATGGGGGATAATTAAAAGCCAAAGCTCATAGTATTTTGCTCCATCTGTGTTTTCTTTTGATGTGAAACAAAACCTAAAGCAGTTTTGTTTGGAAAATATATTATATGCTATTTTTGCTGCAGATGTGTTTCTAAAATTGGTATCAGATTCTCAAGTGATTGGTACAAAGCTCATTCTCAAATAGTTTTGATTGTCTTTCAGCCATTTTCAGCCATTTCCAAAGAAAATTTAAATGGTCATAAATACCCCATAAGGCTGCTTTTTGCTGTCAAAATCCAGGAAACAAGTGCTTAAAACGTCTCAGCACATCAACTACACAGCATAAGACATCCTCTTGTTAGGTCTCCTTTGCTCTTTCCATCAGTTTTAGAAGTGGTGGAAAAGGAAACTCTTTTTGTGTTGTGTTTTAGTTGTATGTGCATAAAGTGGTAAATACTAAGGTGTATGTTAATCCCTTGACCTTTCATAGGTTCAATTTTTAAAATTTAGAGAATCTTAGAAATAGTGGTAATGATTTAAAACTGAGATGTAAGAATCTGCCATCTGAAGCTTTATTTTTCTCATGCACAATTCTGATTTGTTGCTTGTAGGCCTCTAACTGTGGTATCATAGAGAGTATTTTGAATTGGGTCAAATTTAAGGCACAAACTCAACTGAACAAAAAATGTTCTTCAGTGAAACACAGTAAAATCAAGGGCATTCCAAAACTGGATGATGCTAATGATGCTGGTAAGAGCACTTACTTTTAAATTCTTTACTGTTTCATAAATTCTTCACAGACATGCTAATTTGAAACCTGACTTTTATTTCTCATTCTTTTGTGTTTTTTAATAAAAAACTTTCTGGTTTTCTAAGCTTTCTAGAGCTAGAATGGAAACGTGACGGTGAGTTTGGTGTCAGGAATGCTGTCCTCTTTAGGGTAGAGGATTAGTAACACTGAACAAAGGTGGCAGTCTAGGTTGGTATTGGAAGAGTGTGTATCTTCTAATTGTGGTTTCCTGCTAAATGGTGCTACCAATATTCCATTTTGGAGGTGACTGGTCTTCTTGACCTTTCTAATGTAGAAAGATCAGAATCTTTGTAGGGTCAGAAGGTATAGGAAGTAAATCACATTGTAAATCACATGCAGACCTGAGGGAATGGCTCAAGAGACTTATTTCATTAGACTTTAAATGCCATTAGGTTCCTGTCTGGGAATATAGGGCAAGCTGGCAATCTCTGCTGGCTTGTTTCCTTAGCACAGATAAGGGATCAGGATCAGCTGGCAGTCTTTATGCCAATAGCAATGGGATGGGAGTTGTTGAATGGTTTCAGGGGCACACATGGCTAAAGAGCTCAAAATGTTGCCAATCTGTGTTATTGTTAGTTGGTTTTTAATATATCCTCACATTAAACAAAAGTAGAATTGCAGTGTGTCGCAGACATCTTTTCACTAAAAATCCTTTCTTTAGGATTTTTCCTTCTAAGAAGCTAAGAAGCCTCAGAGACAGAATGTAAACAATGGTTATCTGCTGCTGTGGAATGCAACAAGTCCACCTGTGATTGGCCCATCTTAGATGTTTATAATTAATGGCCAATCAAAGACCAAGCTATCTTGGACAGAGTCTGAGAGAGCTGCCTTTGTTATCATTCTTTTCTTTTCTATTCTTAGCTTAGCTAGCCTGCTGAGGAAACCTTTTCCTTTCTATTTCTTGTTAGTGTAGTTATAATGTAATATATATATATCATAAAATAATAAATCAAGCCTTCTGATCATGGAGTCAACATTCTTGTCTCTTCCCTCATCCAAGAACCCCTGTGAACACTGTCACAGCAGTGAAGTATGTGGGTGGGCTGAGTAGGTAAAAGCATGGAACACTAAGAAAGAGGCTTGGTTTTGGTTGGGTTTTTGGTTGGTTTGGGGGTTTTTTTGGTGCTTTGACATTCAAGCCAAAGATGACTTGATTAGATGATGGTTCTGTCTAATTTTCCTCCCTTTCTTTTTGATTCTTTGGTTATTATTTTTTAATTGAGTTCTCTTCAGTATTTAATTACTTTTTAATTTATTCAGATGTCATATTTCGCCTCAAAAGTTGATAATCGCATCTAGTCTAGTATTTTGCCTGTGGAATTTTCACTCCTCATTCAGATGTATGTTCCGGATACTTTTCTTTCCAAGAAGATTGTGTGCTTGAAGTAATTTTATATTTTCATGGATATCAAGCTTAGTACTCCTAACTCATATAATGAATGATTTTGGATACACTTTTTTGGTAGTTTTTTAGCTTTGCTTTGGAGATCAGGCTTCAAAGTCACTTCTTACTCTTTTTGTTGACTGGGGGTGAGGGGAAGGGAGAATCTCCAACAAGGGAGCTAATAAAATATTCTATTGGTTTTCATCCTGAAGGTTCCTCAAGTAAAAAGGCATATAGGGATTCATTTGGGCTGAACTCATGCCTAAAGCTTTGCATGACTTGAATGCCTGTTACCCAGGTATTTCTCTGATGCCTAATTATTGTTTCATGTTGAGGGAACTCTGCATGTCCTGAGGAGGCTTAGCCAGGTATTGGTTTGTTGAAGATGTGGAATATACTGGATTTCTGACACTGAAGACATTGCACATTCAGAGTGGACACCCAGGAAGTGCAGCAGGGAGAGAACAGTCTCTGGCCACAACCCCCTCTGACTTTAGATATTCCTGTGGTTTTTAGATTTTTGTCTTTACTTTAAGAGTGAGTTTGAAGCTGAGGTCCAGCATCCAAAGGTCTCTTTTGTGCCTGGTACCCTGAATGTTTCAATCATTGCCAGTTGATGCTAAAGTATCAGAGAGATGTGTATCTGTAGAGTGATGCACGTATTGCAGATTTCCTCCCCCTCCTCTGTAAAGAAAGGGTCCTATACCAGGTCATTCTTGCCATCTTGAACAGCTATACAAAGTTCTGTGCCTTGTTGGGGGAGAAGAGGTAAAAATCAAAACAAAAATTAAGAATATAGGATTGTAAGGGAGCAGCTAGATTACTAAATCAGGTGAAGTATAAAAGCATTTTTTGAACCTGTCAGTTCATGTAGTTTTGTCTTGGAGTTCTTTAGAGCTGTTCTCAGGAAAATACCTGGCATATTGTATTTCTGTGACATTAATTGCTACTGATTGCATCCATTCCAGAAGAAAGTGAACTTGAATGACATTCATATGTGTTTTCTGCAGTTCATTTATGAAAAATATTGGCTTTTATATATTATAAAACAGCAGACTGATGTTTTTCTAGGTATTTGGAGTCCACCTTGCTGGTAGGTCGTCACTGCCAGTGTGAAAAACTGCCTTAGATTATATTAAGCCACATGTCTTGATTCAGAAAACTAAAGGTGCTGAATGTAAGTTCTGTGTAATAGGAAGTATGGGGTGGTCTTTATCTACCAGGTAAAGGCAAATTACTCTCCACACATTTTAAATACCACTATATTCAAAACTACGTTATTATCAGTAGGTGAGACTCAACCAGCTTGAAGTTTTTTTGGCATCTTTCCTACCACAGGCCTTGATAAAATATCAAAGCCACTTAATGAGCATTTACACTGTAGCAGAAGGGTGGGTTCCTTTTCAGCTTGCTTGTTATTTAGAACATCTACTTCACTGCTACAGTTGCAATAGGCAGAACATGAATGTCATTCCAGCACACAGTGTGTCTTGTAGAATCCAAATTACACTGTTAGTAAAGATTTGTTTTTCTGTTTGAGAAATTTGTGAGGTATAAGAAGTGCAAATGTTCTCATCGTTGGAGCTTTTCTCACAATTTTTTGTGCAGTTGTCTGGCTTTAGGTGATAGACAATTAAAAGGGAAAACCACAAAAATGTGATTTAACAATTTACTATTTAAAATATACTGTGTGGAAAGTGAAAATGCAGAATGGGAAATAACTCCAGTATGTAACTCAGACATGCATAACGTATGTGTGTAAGAAATTTGCAGCTAGCAAACTGAAATGGTGAAGGTAGAGAAGCAATCTGTCTTTTTTGTGCAGATATGTGGGAACCATTATATAAGATGTACCACCATTGCATCCAATTTTGCCTATTTTGCTCCTTGTCCATAGCAATCCATAGTGTACTGCTAAGGGCAAGGATACTCATTGCTGTGCAGTTTTAGTGGTATGGAAGGCCATCCCTAAGAAGAGAAATTCAGCCTACTTAAATTAACTAATGAGAGGAAATTACTGTAGAGTAGAAAGAATTCAACTGCATTTCTTTTGTTTGAGTTACGCTTTTCTGGGTTTTTTTTCCCTCTACTTCATCCTGGGCTGCAGGTGGCAAACATTCCTTGGACTGCACGTTGATATTAACAGAAGGAGACTCAGCCAAATCTTTAGCTGTCTCTGGCCTAGGTGTTATTGGCAGAGACAGATATGGAGTCTTCCCACTCAGGGGCAAAATTCTCAATGTCCGAGAAGCTTCTCACAAACAGGTGTGTAGTTTTGTCCTTTCCTTTTTGCTGACAAATGGATGTCCTCCTGTTTATTCTTGATTTCTAGATTTACATCTTCATAATTTAATTTTTTCATGGAAGTTTTGTGACTGAGATATCATAAAGTACCAGCTATTTTGAAGCCTGGGATAAGCCTGTAAATATTAACTGCAGTACTGTGATGATAAGGTTAATTTCTTCACAAGTGGAAGGAAATCTTGCTATGACTCATATTCACATTTCACATGAGTACCTGAAGCCCCTAAAAATTTGTATTCTCTCCATTACTGTGTGATTTCATGGACTCACAACATGAGTCAGCAGCCAGCAGCATTACCCCATCATATTGCTCCTGCTGCCATTCATAATTTGTCTGTAATAAGAGGTGTGCTGCAGATGCCCATAAAAACAGTGGAAAAAGAAGGCAGCTTTGTCAGATGACTTTTTGTTACACATTCAGTTTTCTCCCAGCCTTCCTGATCCAAAGTGCTCTGGCTGTAGAGGAGAAAGAGTGGTGCAGTTGTGAAAATTTGACTGTACAGAAGAAATCATTACAAGTGCAAAGGCTTCAAGGGGTGGGAATTAAAAGCTTATGAAGATGAGGTCAGGGTGCATTGAAAAAAATAGCTATAAATCAAGACTGAGATGTTTCTGAATCTCTGCTTTTTACGCTGCCTGGAAAATAACTTTTTTGTACAGATTATGGAAAATGCAGAAATCAACAACATCATCAAAATAGTTGGATTACAATACAAGAAAAGCTATGAAGATCCAGAATCTCTGAAAAGCTTGAGATATGGAAAAATTATGATCATGACAGATCAGGTAAGTCTGAAATTCACAGGTTTTAATCTTTAAGCTTCTTACAATGTGTTTTGCTGCAGTTTCATAGGTTCTGAGGTTCCTTTAAGGAATAATTTATCTGTGTTGTTTTGGTTACTCTTAATGTACAGCTGAACTTTGCTGCAGAAAATAGCAAGAAACCAAAGTAATAATAAGAACATGCTATTGATAATTCAAAAATATGTTGAAAGTAAGGACAAAAGTAGACAGTAAATGAGGTGGTATTACTAGCAAGTCAGGTAGAAACCAGAATGTAGGCAATTTTTTTTGGATAATCTCATGATTGATCTGTCAAGCGTCTTGCCACCAATGAGAACTGTGGCTGGGTTTGGCTTTTCTCCACAAAAACTCAACTCTGGTGTCTGGGAGAGCTGTCTAGCTCTCAGCAAAAGCATGCCACAGGCAGAGAAACCTTAAACAACAACCATGTGCTTGGCTTGGAAGAGCTTTTTCATAGCTCGGTGACCTTCACAGGTGGTTATTTCATACCCTGGTCCAGTTTGGAATCCAAATTCAAACCGACTGTTCCTTTCTATGCTTTCTGTCATCAGACATTGTGTTGATGTATTCAGGGCAGTGAGTGGGTTTTTTGGTGGTTTGGGGAATCCGATACAAGAGTGCTTCATGTTTTCATGTTCTGATTCAGGATCAGGATGGATCTCACATAAAGGGCTTGTTGATCAATTTTATTCATCACAATTGGCCATCACTGTTGAAACATGGTTTTCTTGAGGAATTCATCACCCCTATTGTGAAGGTATGGGTTCTGTTATTGAGATTTTATGGATTACTTACAGTACAACAGAAATGTTGATTTTGTTTATTTGTTTTTTCAAAGGCAAGCAAAAATAAGCAAGAACTTTCATTCTATAGTATTCCTGAATTTGATGAATGGAAAAAGCATATGGAAAATCATAAAGCATGGAAGATAAAATACTACAAAGGTTTGTTTAGAAACAAATATATCAACCCTATGAATAAATAATAATAAATGGGTGCTGTGAAGTTTTATTATAGCTTTTCATGATAGTGTCTTACATACTGATTTTATCATATTCCCAGTAAAATAAAAGAGATAAAATAATAAAACTAAAATTTTGAATATTGAGTATTTCTTTTTATTGTACAGGGTTGGGTACCAGCACTGCTAAAGAAGCAAAAGAGTATTTTGCAGACATGGAAAGACATCGGATCTTGTTTCGATATGCTGGGCCTGAGGATGATGCTGCCATTACACTGGTAAGAACTCACAAAAGTGCTTCTATATTATATGTTTTATTTTTCATTTGATGCTGAAAATGGCACATGAGGAAGTCCTGAGAGGGCTTGTTTTTGTTTTGGTTTTTTTTTTTTAGTATCTGAATGTAGCAGTTTCGGAAACTGGGCGGAAACACCGATTAAGTGTAGTGGTTTTGGTTCACCAATTGTTCATTTCCTGGCCAGTGCACCTGTTAATGAAGTGGGCCAAATGCCAGTGCACCCACTAGAATTATTTACTCATTTTCTGCTCCGAGATAAGGATTAGGAAGAGAGCAAAGCAGGCTGAAACTTTTAAAGGATATAAAGAAAACTTTAACATAATTAAAAGAAAAATAATAAGAAAATGAGAATAAACCTTCAGAACACTTCTCCTGCCCCCACACCCTCTTTTCTTTCCCACTGATAACGTAAAGAGACAAAACCTGGGACTTTCAGTCAGTTTGCCACCTCTAAAATAGTCTTCCTTCAGTTCTCTTAGGAACAGGAGTCTCCTTTGCCATGCCATGAAGACTTCTTCACAAGAAACAGTTCTCTCATGGCTTCAGTATCACAGTGAATCAGCAGCCACCCAGAAATCTGCAATTGTGAAGTCCATCCCATGTTTTGGTAGTTTTTTCCCGTAACTCCCACCATGGGTCATTTCAGCTTTTTGGGGTAGAATTTTAAGGATGAGCTGTTCTAGTGTAGAAACAGAAGTTCTCTTCTTTTATCTCTGGGAACAGAGGTTTCCTTCTTCTATCCCTGGGGCAAGGTTTCTCATCTCCCTCATCTCTCTCAGTTCAAGCTTCTCATTGGATCACAGCTACTGCAACATCTGCTTATTTCAACACTGGTGCTTCTGCTCACAGCTGTAGTTAGAATGCTACATCCCCCCCCAATGCATTCCATGAATTACAGGGAAAAAACAAAAGTCTGATATATCAATTATATCTTCACCATAGCCTTACAAGAGAATTTCAGCTCAAAACAAAGGCATCTCCTCCCATCTAGAATTTGACTCCTTCTTCACTGACTTCAGCGTCCCATGTTGTTTTCTTTACGTGTCTTCACCCTTTCCTTTTTCTTGATTCAGGCGAGAATTGGTGTTCATAGGTTCATTTTTTCTCAAGCTTTATCAGTTGAAACAGTTTTTATAGAGTTCTGCAGTGCTGAAAGGTTGATTTCATCCAGGCTCTGCATTGGGGAAATCCCACCATAGGGGAAATCGGTCCTCTCTGTTGGTCATGTGGTCTCCACCAGCACCGTGCGAGTTGCGCTGGCTGCCGGTGCCATCCTGCACCTTCTCTTCATGCCGGGCACCAGAAAAACATAAAAAGGAAAGCTGCTGCTTTTGTCCTTCTGTCTGCAGCATGGCTGGCTAAAAGCAGCTAAGCAAACAAAGTTCATTGTGAGCCACGCTGAGATAGCTGCAGCTGCACCGATTTTGGCCAAACAATCCTGGCCACGTGGCCTCAGGGCCAGCTGTGGGGCCACTCCCGGCGCTGGTCCCGGCCGCATGGTTGCTCCTGGCAGTGGGATGGCCCCCAGCGGCATAGCCCAGCGGTGCTGCTGGAAGAAAAAAACACGGACCTACAGGCCCCACTGGGAAGGGTCCCAGCCCTGCTGGGATGGGTCCCAGCAGGACAGAGCCTGGTGGGCTTTCCCAAGCCTGGCCCAGCCCACCAGGTCACAAGGGCGGCACAGGGCCAGGCCTGCCAGCGCGTTACCTGTTCAAAGGTTGGAAGCAAGAGAGCTTTTCCTGGGCCTTGTTCATTTTTAAATGTGACTCTCACAGAGGTGTGTTCAGCTTTGTTGAGTGGTTTAACACGGTGTCAATATTCAAAACTAGCTAACTGGTTGGTTATGCCAGGCCAGAAGGAATTTGCCAAGCCTCCACAGGGAACCACTTCTGCAGCTTGTGAACTCCCTCCCCAACTAAAACCAAACTGCATTAAACCACAACACTGAAAAAAATACTTTGGTCAGAGAAACAATCTTTTGGAAAATGTTTTAGATTTTGGAATAAGCTTAATCCACACCACAAAATGAACTCTACCTTCTGCTTTTAGGTTTGGTAGTTTTGTGTGGTGTGAATATCAAGAAACGTTACAATCAGAATTGCTTTTAAAGACAGAACGTACAAAAAAGTACTCAAAAAGAGGGGTTTTTATTTGTTTGGGCAATAGAGCTGAAACAAATTGTGTTTCATGTCTACTTAGGTGTCTGTATTGTGTTTCTGACCAAATAAGATCAGATAAATATTGTTTATTCATTGAAGATCTGTTAGTGTGTCATATATGTATTCATACAAGTGCTCTACATATTTGAATTTGAAATTGTGTAAATAGTAGTGTGTAGGAAAATACTTCTGTTCCAAAGAAAGTTTGTGGAAGGGTAAAGTATAAAGGATCTGGAACAAAGCAGTTTTCTCAAGAAATATTTCAACTTTTGTCTACTTTACTTGCTATTTTAATTGTAGGTGGGGTTAGTGAGAAAAAAGGGTAAGAGAGAAAAAAAGCAAAATGGAAAAATACCTATCTTAAACAAAACAACTTTTTTCTTATCCTGTGGGTACAGTAAAATGTGTGGTTTTACTAACAGAATTCTGATCTCTATTTCTGCAAAGAGACCTCCATACACAGACTGGTATATGAGGCCATGTAACCAGTTATGGCTGATCCTCACTGTTACCTAAAATAGTATTCTGTCAGTCTGGGAGGAAGCTGTTCACCTCTGCTACATCTCAGCAACTACCAGCTAGTGCTGGAGCTGTGTACAGAAGCTTCGCTTACACTTACACATCCACCTGCTTTTCCTCAGCTGGTCCCTGGAATCCCAGCCCTAAGTTTACCTCTGGGTGGTATGTGATTATGGGCCCCAGCAGGCCTCTTGATAGCTGAAATCTAGGAAAGCAAAAATTCTTTCACAGAGCAACTTCTTCACCATTCTGAAGAACTCTTTTGCTAGTAAATGAAGTATGAGGAGAGCAGTTTTTAGTGGAGAACTGAAAAAACAATCCCCTTCTTATTCTATTGAAGAATAAATATTTGAGAACAGCTCTTAATTCCATTCATTCTATTTTTATTCTATTATAATAAATTAAAAAAATCAGCATAAAATTTGTCTCTTGGTCATTTGTCACGTTAGTAGTCTAGAAAAGGTATAGATAAACTGAAAGGAGCCAGAAGAAAATTGTAAGAATTTAGTCCTGTTTTTTGCAAAAGCCTAATCCTAAATTTTAAGATGTGAATAATCAAGCTTTGTTCACAAAGGAAGTCGGATGCAAAACATGGTGATAGGGCTGAGGCCCTTTGTCAGAAACTAAGTTACATTTAATATTTATTATGTAGCATCTTGGTCTCCAAGGAATTGACACTACTCATTCTGGAGTGCTCCAGTTGGAGTTCTTTGAAAAAGATGGTGCTGATGAGTGTGTTCTTATGCAGGAGAGTGGTTGAAATCAGGACACGATGAAGTTTCTATATGTTACTCCCTGAGAAAAAAAAGCAGTACCTCAGCAGCTCACAGAATTTCCCCAAAGTAGTCAAAATCTTGTTTAAACCATATATTCAGTTTTTATGTCTTTTTCTCTGTTTGGGAGAAGGAACTCACTGGCGGGGAACTCTGTTTCTGTAACACCACAAAGTCAGAACATTCCTGTGTCCTTTTGTAGTGATAATTGGTTGCTGGAAAGTGATGCCTTGCCATCATGAAGGCTGAGGTCATCAGTCAGCTGGCCCAATCTCTGGCTTAGGCTTTTTATGCAGTGTCAATTCTGTCAGGTTGTCAGTTTTCTTAAGAGTAGTAGGGATGGCCAGTCAGGAACTGCTGGAAGTTATGGACAGAGCAAAAAGGGCATGGAGAGGACAAGAGTGGGATATTTTTTCTAATACCTTCACTTGATTGTCTTGATGAGAGCTTGGTCTAAATGATGAACCCAACCTTAAAGCTGTGTGGGGCAAGACCTTCAAACCTGTGTGTCAAAGGACAACTCTGATGTGAAGAAGGGAAGAAGAGTGATAAGATTTGTCTAAATGTGTGCAGATTTCAGGAAAGCAATATAAATTTAAATTGCAAACAGTGTGAGATCTGTCATTTCAAAAAGCCTTGTGTAAAAATGTCTGAAAAGTCGTGTACTGGTACTGCTTCTTAAATGTAAATGTTAGTTATACAGATTAGCTAGTCCAAATAAGCCTTATTGAATACTTGATTAGAAAATGCAATATACTTAAAATTCTGAAGTAACATACATTTGCACAAACATTTATATGCTGATACTTTAGTGTACTTGGAATCTTTCCAGGCCTTCAGTAAGAAGAAGATTGATGACCGAAAAGAATGGTTAACAAATTTCATGGAAGACAGGCGACAGCGTCGGCTACATGGCCTTCCTGAGGTTAGTCCTAGATAATAGCTATAAATCTGCCAGGTGAGATTTAAATGTAATGTAGTTTTTGTATTGAATGAATAATGTATGTGGTTTTTTCCAGCAATTTTTATATGGTACAGCAACAAAACATTTGACTTACAATGATTTCATTAACAAGGAGTTGATCCTTTTCTCAAATTCGGACAACGAGAGATCTATCCCTTCCCTTGTTGATGGTAAGCTGACAATTCATTATCATTTTTTGGAATATTTCTGTTTATTGATGGTTTTTAGAGCTGTGATTTGCATTGGAATCAATGCATTCAAGTAGAGAATATAAGAACTTCCATGCATGCGTTTGTTATCATTTTGTGTATCAGTAGTATCCTGCATGCTTTAGGAAGAGCAGTGCCAGGGGGTCAAGGGAGGTGCAGCCCTGGTGAGGCCACATCTGCTGTGTCCACTTCTGGGCTCCTCAGCACAAGTGAGACCTCCTGGAGCAGGTCCAGTGAAGGGTTGTGAGGATGATTAAGGGTCTGGAGCATCTCTCTTATGAGGAAAGGCAGAGGGAGCTGGACCTGTTCAGTCTCAAGAGATGATGGAGAGGGGACCTTATCAATGTGTGTAAGTATCTAAAGGGGAGATGTTGAGAGGATGGAGCCCGGATCCTCTCAGTGATGCCAAACAATAGGACAAGAGGCAGTGGACACTGATGCACAGAAGTTCCACCTGAACATGAGGAAGAACTTCTTCAGTGTGCAGTGACTGCACACTGGAACAGATTGCCCAGAGAGGGTGTGGAGTGGAGATATTTGAGAGAGACACCATATCCTGTGCAGTGTGCTCTAGGATGATCCTGCCTAGGGAGGTTGGACCAGATGAGCTGCTGTAGTCCCTTCCAGCCTGACCAATTTTGTGATTTGTGTGCTAAGGAATTGCCATGTTTCTTCTGTGAGGAAGTTGAAGCTGTTGCTGTGCAGGCTTTCTACTTAACTAGACCTATTCCCTAAGCCCTACAAGCGCTTTGTTTCTGCTCATACCATCAGAGAAAGCAAGTCTCTTAAGTGCTTATGATAATTAACATTCAAGTCAGCAGCTGAGTGCAGATGAAGATGCAAATGTTTTCTCTCCTTAGTCTTGCACAACAGGCAGTGCTCTAGTGTTTACTGACCTGTAATCTTGCTATCCTCCTGTCAGTCAGGTTTACTAACCCTCCCCTTGCAATAGCATGTACATTAAAAGGAGCAGTTTTTACTGCACTAGCTTCATTTGTAAAACTGTCTGCAGACAGCATGAGCAGGAATTTCTGCTCATGTCATTGTCTGTGTGCACAAGCTTACTATGATCAGGAAAAAGGCCTTGAGACTTCGGGGAGGGGTGAAGTGCATTTATCTCCAATTCCCAGTACATTTTATAGTGGAGCTGGTCAGCCTTCTTAAGACTACAGACTTATACCAAAATATTAGTGCAGCAAGAGCTTCTTGTGTTTTGCATGAAAGAGAGGGATCATTCAGGGGGTAGGGGCAGTAAGATTCCCAGTAAGATGGATCCCCAGCTTTGATGAAACTGAGTTAGGTATGCAGATACACACCTGGGGAACCAAAGGATGGCAGTCTCTGTTTCAGCTTCTCCAGACTTACTTCTCCCATACCTGGGTACTTACAGAGCTGTATGTTTCAAGGCATCATTGCTCCTTACAATGTACTGTACCCAGACTGCCTTCTCAGAAACAGCAGAATGATTTTGCTGAAATGTTAAATATTTAAGAATGAACTTGCAGTAGACTGTTTCTACAGAAATGTAAGAAAATAAGAAGGGAACACAGTTATTCATATATTTGTGCGTGTCTATGTGTATATGTAACAATGTAGGTGTATCTATAATACCACAAATATTATATATAATTCCTATGAGGTATTATAATTCCTAATTCCTATTATATATAATTACTATTATATATAATTACTATATAATTCCTATTTCTACCAGCTTTTGCTGTAATTCTACATTCTGGGCATGGATATATGAATTGTGCAGCAGGTGTAGTGCTCTAGAAATGATTTTTGTCCTTTAACATCATCAGGTGATATATGACAGGCTAGCCTGGTGGCAAATCTCAGACAAAGAACATTTTGACTATCTTTTCACAGCTGGTAGTTACAATTCTTGCTGCTTGGTGATTCTCCTTTGTAAAGGAAGTCCTTTAAGTCTGTTGTATTCCATAGAGTGCTGGTAGAAAAACATGATGCAGAGCCATTGTAAAAAAGTTTGGATATTACATATTTGAATGAAATGGAAATTGAAGTCAGTCTCTCTTTTTTTTTTTTTTTTCTTCCTTCCAGCTTTTGCTCTTATGTTTGACCCACTGTACTAATGGTAACATTAAACAATATTTTAGTGCATTTTAGAAATGTATGTGAATTAAAACACTGAATAGCTCAATAAGCATGATCTAGAACTGGTTATCAAGTTCTGGATAACATGCAGGAAATATAATGCAATCCCTTCCACACAGCTGTTGTTCCTAAAGTTGTGTTGTGTCTAACCAATGAAAATAAACATTTTCAGAAGATCAGAGACTGGCTTCTTTCTTAAAACTTTAAAAGATCTCAAGAGGATAACATTTTTTGGTAGTAAAATTTCAGAGTTCTGTGAAATACCTGTAAGCTCTAGTTACAGCTGTCATTGCTGAATTTGTGCTGGTATTCTTAGAAAAAGATTTTGCTGAGTAGAATGGAAAGAATTCTTGACATATGGAAGTTGCACCTTTAGGATCAAGGTGCAGTTTATTAGAATGATATATTGGATGCTCTATAATTGGCTGAAAAGGTTGTGTTTCCACTTTTTTGGTAATTTTTTGAGTTTGGTAAAATATTTTTGATTACTTTAAAAAAATTATATGTTTAATATTTTGTTACTATTTCAGTGTGAATTTGTTTTTACTTAATGTTTAGACTTCTTATGAGAGATTATAATTTATGAAAAGGCAAAACAAGTTTATCACTTGAAAACATTTGCTTGTGTATGTGTTGAAAATGGGATGTTCTTCTCAATAGGTCTGAAACCAGGGCAACGCAAAGTTCTATTCACTTGCTTTAAGAGAAATGATAAACGTGAAGTAAAGGTTGCTCAGCTGGCTGGTTCTGTGGCTGAAATGTCAGCTTATCACCATGGGGAGGTGAGTATGGAGGATGGTGAAATTGTAAAGACTTTTAGCCTATGTAAAATACTAGGTAAATGTTTCTGCTATTAAAATTGCAAACTATTGACTATAATTCTACTAATCACAAAGGTGTGCTTTTAAAGGAAATGAACCACACTGTATGTAACTTAAGACAGCATATTTCCTTTCTTTCCAAGGGTTGGTGCACAGCGCTATCCCAAACACTTTGTGGGTTGCAGCCAAATAGTAGATAACTAATTGCCTAAACAACTTCTAGATTCTGAAATCATAGGAATATAGGAACTATGTTCTAGGACAATTTTTGTCTGTAACAAGAAGCACAGTATTTTAAGGGAAGAAACCGAGGCTCTGTTCTTCAAAAACTTATTACACTGGCAGAACAAAGATTTTTTTTCTAGCTCCTGTTTTGTTTATATTTATGTGAAATATTAGCAAGAGGGGCCGTATTAACAACCCATCCATCCCTTCTCTCCTCCCTTTAGAAGCCATGAGTAGTGGTTTGTGCATGCAGGTGTGGTCAGTTTATGTCTTTTTACTTCCCCCAGAGAAGTGCTTAAGAAGAAATTGAGAAACTCAGGAGTTTTCATAAGCATAGAATATGTATTCCCAGCAGCCCTTGCAATAGGTTACAGTAGTCCTTTCTCAGGGAGACTGCTTTCTTAAAAATTCAATTCAGGTTAGTCACACAATTTTGGGTTATTAAAAATAGATTTTGTTGGCGTATGAGGATAGACTGTCTCATACTTCTTACTATGAATATGTATTTTCTTGCAGCAAGCATTAATGATGACTATAGTCAACTTGGCTCAGAACTTTGTTGGAAGTAACAATGTGAATCTGCTACAACCTATTGGTCAGTTTGGCACCAGGCTTCATGGTGGAAAGGATGCTGCCAGCCCTCGCTATATTTTCACCATGTTAAGGTAAACTGTTAATGTCAAGCTAAATGCATGCTTTGAAATAGCCTTCTTATGAAACTCATCCTTTCACAACACTCCTTTTTTTTGGGGGTGGTGGGGGAGAGAAATGGAGAAAGATTGAAATATTTTAATAGAAGCTCATATTTTGCTTTGGCTCTCTTAAGTATGGTTTTGAACATCCGTAACATTTTGCTGCTCCTACAGTTAAGCAAGGAAATTTTGCAACTATTTGCATGCTGTGCTGCTTTATTACTGAGTGCCACAGCGTCACACTGAGCTATGTGTTCCAAAAGCTTCAAAGAATGGTATTTTGTAGATGCTAAATGTCAGCAGTTGCTAGTGTACCAGATACATGAGTTTCTGTGAAGGAAACAAACTTCATGTATTATGAACTCACTCTTCCATTGGGAAGAACTTTGATATCTCAGGAGATGTGTACCTTGGATTTTCAGCTTCAGAATGGCAAAGAGAGAGAAAGATGCGAGAAAAATCTGCAAACTGATCATATTTGGCCCAAGGGCTGTTAAAGAAAAATGTTCTTTACATACTGGACTTCAGGTTAAATGGTTTTCTTTTTTTTCTTTTTAAAGCCCTTTAGCAAGGCTTCTTTTTCCATCAGTGGATGACAACTTGCTTAAATTCCTGTATGATGACAACCAGCGTGTAGAGCCTGAATGGTATATTCCCATCATTCCCATGGTCTTAGTAAACGGAGCTGAAGGAATTGGCACTGGCTGGGCATGCAAACTTCCAAACTATGATACCAGAGAGATTGTAAACAATGTCAGACGAATGCTGGATGGCCTAGATCCCCACCCAATGGTAAAAATAACAGTATATACTAGTATTTTATATGTGTTTACTTACAGAATCAATTCCTATCTCTCTAGAACTTCTTAATTATTGGAGCATCTGAGTTGGTTTGTCCCAGTAATTTTATATAGAAGCTCTACTTGACTGTTGGGATGAGGCTGGGCAAGTTAACTTTGAAGCAAAAATATTGCTATTTGTATTTTTAGCAATTATTTTAGGGACTTTTTGTTCAGTCTGCTGACTGTTACAAGCCTTGCAGGATAGTTGTGACATGGCAGTAGAGTAAAAAGTTGTATCACTCTTTCTTTTTGAAGGTACTACTCAAGTATCTTCAGCTAAAGTTAACATTTCCTTTCTCTCTTCTGATTTGTTCTCTGTTTTATATATCTGTAGGCAGAGGAAAAGATATTGCTGCTGTTCAAGGAAATCAGCGACTTCTGAAGTGCATTTAGCTTCTGTTTATTCAAAATTTTAGAAGTCCCAGAAGTGGTGTGAAAAAAATTGGGCAGAAAGAATACCTGTGTGAACCCATAATATCTGTGACCAGGAGATGAAATGCAGTAGATGTAACCTTAATTTTACAACTGATGAATATTGCTGCTTGGCTGTGATTACTAAGCCATAGAAGCAGAAGCATCTTTTCTTCCCTATTTAGATCACAGTTCACTGAGTGTGCAATATCAATTTTCAAGACATAGTGGCTTTCCTTTTTCAAATTCTTGGGAATAATGAGATTTTTTTTTTTTAATTAATGCAATCTATTGCCCTTCCTTTAGGACTCCTAGGCCTTCTGTGTAGTCTCACAGTCAATTGAAGCTCACTGTGCTTGAAAGAGGCAGTTCTGCCTCCATCTAGCTCCTTTCTGTATGCTGGTATGTGTTTGTGTCAAGCTGGATAAGGAAATCAATCCTGTTAAAAAAAATTCCTCAGCCTGTTATCTACAATTTGACCTGGATGGGCTCCACTATCTTTGCCAAACAGAACAAAAATGAAAAAATGGTTAGGGGAGGTAGCACCACTTCTGTAAACTTATTGTGGGGTGTTAATCTGCTTTCTGTCATGCCTTAATTGTGCTTAGAGTATTCTTTAAAAAAGAGGAAGAAAAAAAAAACAAACTAAAGAATCAAAACAAAACCCCACCACTTCACTGGGTTCAGCTGCATCTTCTTAACAATTTTTCTAATCTGTGGACAGTAGGATAACTGGTCCTGTCACTTGCATGTGTGTATTCTGGTTTTTGTAGTATTTTTCCTATGACCTCAAATTTTCACATTCTGAGAGGTTTGTTGATGGGTTAGGGCAATATAATGATAAGTGTATGGAGTATGGAAAATAAATATTTTTTTTTACATTTTATTATAAAGATTATTACTTTGGTTTTTCCAATTTCAGCTTCCAAACTACAAAAACTTCAAAGGAACCATTCAGGAACTTGGTCAAAATCAGTATGTAGTGAGTGGTGAAATATTTGTCGTCGACAGGAACACAGTAGAGATTACAGAGCTTCCTGTAAGGACATGGACCCAGGTAAGTAATAGTGAAATACAATTTAATATAAACAAAAAAGAGTGAAGAATTCCTCATTAAATTATTTAATCCTACATCTGTGTGAACTTCTAACACAATTTCTGATTATACATACACAGAAGGGAACATGGTTTCAGTCTCCTCTGTGCTTTTGTAGAAGATGGTTCTCTGTTTGTGCCATCAGCTGTCCATGCTTCTCCTGCATAATCCACTTTACAGGAGGCCTTTCTCTCCTGGTTTCTGCCTCTTATGTTTGTGCTACTCTTGGCCTGCATTTCACTGGTTATACTGGTTCTGTAAGTTGTAACTGGTACCAGATGTAATGCACAGAGCTTTGGAAGTTGATGTTGTTCATTTGGTTTGCAGTTTTAAGGCATTTCAAGTGGTTGTTTTGTTTTTTTTTCTGCCCTATTTTCAACAGGTGTACAAAGAACAGGTTCTAGAACCTATGTTGAACGGGACCGAAAAAACTCCAGCATTAATTTCTGACTATAAGGAATACCACACTGATACAACTGTGAAATTTGTTGTGAAAATGACAGAAGAAAAGCTTGCACAGGCAGAAGCTGCTGGATTGCACAAAGTCTTTAAGCTTCAGACAAGTCTTACTTGTAATTCGATGGTAACTTTTTCATGTTTGGCTATTAGAATCCCTACTGTTGCTTGTTGTAAAATCAAATGTTTTTGTAGTATACTTTGGTTCTTGGTATTGAACAGTGCATTGTGTATTTGAAATTGTTTCAATAGTAGAAAACTGTAGTGATGACCAATACTAAGTCAATATGAATAAGTGAATCCATTTTATGATGAGTCTTTCAAATAAGACAGGCCTGGTGTAGTTGCCTTCTGTAATTGAAAATCTCCTGTGCAGTGAACCAAAAGTGGTTAATATAAAGTAGATCATACAAATAACTTTCTGCCATATTATAATTAGATTTGAGATTTAAATTGAGACAAATTACATTTTTAAAATTGCACTTTCTGCAGGACTGTTACTCCTCTAATATGAATTAAATGATCCAATGTTCCCACCAGCATAAATCCAATTTTAGGTGGTAAGGTATAGCAAACACTGTTCTTAAGCTGCTTGAGACATATAGTGCTGTAAATTACTAAGAATATGAATAAATATATGTCTGTCTATTCTGAGAGGGATTTAAATGTAAGTTAATTTCTGCAAAGATTTCCAAACATCCTGTCTTAACAGATACTGAAAAAAACAGTTCTGTTTTTTTATGGCAGACACTACTTTCAGATATTATCACAAAACACAGATATCATTATTGTTGCTATTGTTGTGTAGCTCAAAAGCTATGTGAAAATAGGTTAAAAATAAATTAATGACCATAGATTTGGAAAAGGAAACATGCCTTGCTCAACTAATTTTCTAGATTGTACTTGAAAAGCCACTCTACCAAATCAGGGTGATTGTATTTCTCACATTTAAACAACTGTAGGAACAACTGTGAGAATCTGTTGTCATTTTTACATTTCACAGATTACAAAATGTTTTGCAGCTGAATTCCCGCATTTTCTGCCTGCCAAAATAAATAATAAATTGTAAGGGCCGCTTTCTGTACCTGTGTGTGGGAATTAATCTGCCCTAGTGTAAGAACCTTAAAAAGTTATGAGTGAGGTATGAGTGGCCAAGTGAGCTTGGCCATTGTCCCCCAGCACCCAGATAGCTATTTTGGATAGATAAATCATCCCCTAGAGGGGTTTATTTCTTCCAGTTGACTATGGAGGGCACCAAGGGTGAGTGGTTCACCTATAAATGTCTAAACTGGAGATGTCAGAAGCCAGACAGGATTGATTCCACCTATCAAGTAAAAATTATTTCTTACTTTGTGCTTGAACTTGAAGGATGGTAGTTTTCACAGCTGAAAAGTGACAGATTTCACAGCTGAATTGAAAGATTATTAAGGATTATTAAGCTTTGCAACTGTTACATTAAATAGTTGTGAATCATCAGTTGCCGCTGAACTTGTGATTTAATATGTAGATAAAATTAGTCATTCAAGTGAATTCAGGCATATTACTCTATATAGCTGTCTTTTTTTTGATTGTACTGCCATAAATCTCATCCTAAATCTCTTTGTGACTAAAAATAAAGACCATCCAGCTCTGTGCTGCCTAGCTCCAAAGTGAGGTTTGAGTTCACAGCTCCTCGAAGTACCGCTTTTTGTACAGCGCTTTTATACGTGCAGTAGAACTGAACACTTACACAAGGGCAAACTTACAAAGTTTGAGTCACACAGCCTCTCTCAAGTCTATCCTGTATTTTCTAGGTGCTGTTTGATCACATGGGGTGCTTAAAGAAGTACGAAACTGTGCAGGACATCTTGAAGGAGTTCTTTGATCTGCGGTTACATTATTACAGCCTGCGCAAGGAGTGGCTGGTGGGCATGCTGGGTGCAGAGTCCACCAAGCTGAACAACCAAGCTCGCTTCATCCTGGAGAAGATACAAGGAAAAATTACCATTGGTGAGTAAAGAGAAATTAGAATTGTTAACAGTGGGGGCAGATCTGGAAAGTATTTAAGTATAGTAAAAAATACTTATATGCAAGATTTTCATGACACTGACTTTCCTTCTTTTTTTTTTCCTCCCCTCCTCTGTGTTTGTGGGTATCTTGTAGAGAACAGATCAAAGAGAGATTTGATTCAGATGCTGGTCCAGAGAGGTTATGAATCTGATCCAGTAAAAGCCTGGAAAGAAGCACAGGAAAAGGTAATAATCTAGATATTGTTGATGTTGTTACTGTTATAAATGATATTGCTTGTTTTCTAGTAGTCTAGCTTAATTTTTAACGCACACATAGCACTTAAAAAACATTATTCATTACTCCTTATTGGCTTCCATTTAAAAAAACCACTGAACTTACACAAAAATAGTCACGTAATACTTGTATATAGATAATGCTTAGAAGAAAATTAGATAGTACAAGTATAAAAAATGAGATTGCAGAGGACTGAATTTCTTAATGTACCCAAATCAAAACTGGCAACTTGATTTCTGATTGGCTGATACAGAAAGTGCTGCATTAGTTACCCCACACATACAACTAATTACTAAATGTAATTATTTCTACATAACTTATTAATTGCTTTTCTGTAAAGAAACATGGATGTTATAAACTTACGACTTTTAAATTTATTGTAGTAAATTTGACCTTGACCTTGACCTATATTTGTTTCTGCTTTTTTTTTAAACCAACCAGTTTTTATTGTTCCAAAAGAGAGATAGGACAAGTTTAATTTCAAAGTTACATCTCCATTACTATGGGCAGATGGAACTGCTTTGAAAAGCAGCCTTGAATTTCTGTCACCCATGCCTTTTCTGTGTCCTTGCCACTGTTTTAGCTATTTGTTTTCATTTCACATTTCTTTTGTATTTTTAATACTGTATTTTAACTCTATGAAATGATTTCTATTTTGTAACAAAACTGTTATTTAGAGAAATTTTGATCTGCTCTCAAACCCCAGTTTGCACATTTGGGGCTTTGATACCAGCTGTTATTCAAAGGACTGTGCTAATTTTCTAAAGGAACAGGTATCTATGAATACCCAAAGGGCAAATGTCTCAGCCCTGAGAGATGGGTGGACAGCACCAGTATCTGCAGCCAGCAGCATATAAGGCTCTAGCACGGGTTCAATTTGATTTCTTAAATCAAAGGATTAAATAATCAGCTCTAGAAGGTCACAGGAACACGGCCTTTTGGAAAGGGCCAGAATATGTTCAGGTTATTGAATCTGTGAGGGCACACCTTGCTACTCTGTGATGGTGCTTTGGAGCAGTGTCACAGTTCATGCAAGCAGCTAAGATCACTAATACTTGTGATTGGGAATGTTTCACCTCAGGCAGCAGAAGAGGAGGACTCTCAGAATGCAAATGATGATGCCTCCTCTGCTTCTGGTCCAGCCTCTGGCCCTGACTTCAACTACATTTTGAACATGTCCCTGTGGTCACTCACAAAAGAGAAGGTGGAAGAGTTGATCAAGCTGAGAGATTCCAAGGTTGGTACACCTGGAAGGCTTGTTCTGAAACGGCACAGTAAATGCTGATGTGTCTGTTGGGAATGTTTAGTCTTCAGTGGCATTTGCTTTAGTTGTGATTACATTCTCTATACTACTTTCATGTTTTAGGAGAGAGAACTAAATGATCTTAAAAGGAAATCTCCTTCAGACCTCTGGAAAGAAGATCTAGCAGCCTTTGTTGAAGAGCTTGAAGTATGTTTTACTTTATATATATTTCTAAACCATGAAATTCATATTAATTCAATTAAAACCACTAACTAATAAAAATTAATTAAAATTTAAGAAAAATAATTTTAAAATACCACATTTTGAATCAAAAGTAGATTCATTTCAGAATATAATGGTAACTGGGAAATCAGTATTGCACATCTGTGTTCTTAGTAGTGTTTCTCAGGGATTGTTACTTGCATCTATCCAATTTGATGTTTTGTCCAAGTCAGTGACATTAAAAGAAAAATAACCAGGAGAAAGTTAGTTTTTAGATGACACAAAAACCTGTGAGTAGTAGCTGGTAATGGTAATAATTACAGTAGTTCTACATGATCTAATTTTTTGTGAGGCAGTATTACCAAATTCAGAACTGTACATTCAGGAATGAAGTGTGTAGACTATAAATACTATTATGAGGGGTCCTTAGTTTGCCTTAGCAGTAATTCTGGAAAAAAAGGTAAAGTCCCTTTGGTGAATGACCTGCTGAACCTCAGTTTTCCGTGTTTTCTGAAAAGGGCTGGTACAATCTTTTGAAGTGACACACTTCAAAACCAAATATTTAAATTAAATGCTGAAATAATAGAAACTTAGAGCAGTACCAGACACATACTTGAGAAATAAAAACTGGAAAGAAGAAAGACTTTTCAGTGTAACAGTGTCCAAAAGTTTGTATTTATTCTTGAATAAAAGTCTAGTTTTTAGCTCTACAGGGTCATGAATTTACCAAGATTAAGTGGACACTGTTCCAGAACTGAAAATTGTGTTCCAATTCAAGTGGTATTTAAGGGGAGCCTTATGCTCCATGTATAAAGGAGCTGAATCTTAAATAATCATCATGTTCCACTTTGTCCTCTTTAAAAAATAATGTGTTTCCCCCCTCCTGCCTCCTCTTGTTTGTTAGAAAGTAGAAGCACAGGAAAGAGAAGATGTTCTGGCTGGCATGGTTGGCAAACCAATAAAAGGCAAAGTTGGGAAACCCAAGATGAAGAAACTCCAGCTGGAAGAGACCATGCCATCACCATTTGGCAGAAGAATAGTTCCACAGATTACATCTGCCATGAAAGCTGATGCCAGCAGGAAATTGCTGAAAAAGAAAAAGGTAAACCAAAATGACTGCTGCAGTTAAATTATTTATTATTTAGCTGGTGTATTTTTTCTACTCCAGCAGCATAAATCCAAATCGCCAGATTATCACTGGTGCTGTATTTGCACTGTTTTGCTCACCTAATGCATAAGAAATTTGTAATGGATTTCTTTTACATTTGCAAATCTCATGAGACTGCTTATTGTTCAGGTGTTTTTATTGAGATAACTTCTTTCCAAGACTATTCAACAAATGTTGATATACTAGTCTACATTCATTTATTATCATCTGCAAAACTGTTCCAGTTCAATCTTGAAATATAAAGGTGTAAATGATTTTATTTTGCAATTTTAGGGTGAAACTGATTCTCTAGCAATAAAAATGGAATTTGATGAAGAGTTTGGTGGTGTGCCAGCTGAGGGTGGTGGGGATGACTCACTGAATGCATCAGCTGCAGCAGCTAAAACCCCTAAACCCAAGAGAGAGAAGAAGGAGCCTGGTAAGACCCTTGCACAGCCATATTTCACCTTAGTTGTGTATTTACTGGGCATGAAATGCATTTTTAACACAGTGTGAGAAGGGAAATACAGCACAATAATCACTATTTCATCTGGTTTTCTTCCCTAAAATGAAATATTTGAAAGTACTATGAAATTTCTTCGTGCAATCTACTTTCCTGGGGTGATGGATCTTAACATTTTCTACATTTCAATTGTGGGGGTGGGGGGGGAGGAAATCTAAATCTTCAAACTTGTGTATAGAAAAATAGATTATTTTTACATAATGTGTCTTATTCCTTGCAAACTGAAATGTCTAGTTTGTGTGCTCTTTGATATTGAAGGACAGGGCAGTTACCTTCAGCCCCTCAGTCTGAGTATAGATTGTAGAACGTGATTAAATAAATGTATTTTTCTATTGACATATTCAGACATTCCAACTTTCAGAAAGTTGTGGGTGCTGTGGCTTGGCAGGCAACCAACATTCACTTCCCCATTTCCTCTGCTAGTGGGAATTTATTATTGCTGTTTGAGGAATACACAGTAACAGGGAGGCAGCAACAAAAAAAGAAAGCTGAAGACAGAAGAGAAGGTTTAAGTATGAGGGGGTTTATTTTTTCAGAAAAAAGGAAAAAAATGTGGTTGCACAAATTATTATTCTGAGATAAGATCTGGGTTTCATTATTCAGGGGCTTCTCCAACCTGAGTAGATTCACTGAGTGCAGTTGTGACTGACTTGTCTGCTTGCAGCTCAAATCTCCTACAGCCACTGTTGAGCCAGGGCCAATTAGCCCAGCTTGACCTGAGCTTGCCCTGCAATTGGCTGACCACATTTTTACCCCCTCTCCACAATAGGATATCCTCTACTTCCCATGTTTGTTGTATTTATCCAATAACTGTTTCTGATTCTGTTCCCTGAATAATGGAAAACTGCACATTCTTTGCCTGGAAAACTCTAGCAACCTTTAAAGAAACACAAGTTTGATGGCAAAACTTAAAATTAGAGATGTTATGTTTTTTAGTCATAAAACAAATTTCTTTGGCAGCAGGCGGTCAGGTTCTGTGTAAAATAATTTCATGTTAAATCTTCCTTCAGTGAGGAGAAGAAAATTTACAGTGTTTAAAGGAGAACTTTTTAAGATGAAACTTTATACTAAATTTGTAAACAATTAGAAAAGATGAAAATATTTTTTAACCTGACTGTAGTAAATGCTTTTACTTTTGGCAGGTGCCAGGGTAAGAAGGACACCATCATCTACAAAACCCAGTGCAAAAAAAGTGAAGAAAAGAAACCCATGGTCAGATGATGAATCCAAGTCTGAAAGTGATTTAGAAGAAAATGAGCCTGTGATTATTCCAAGAGACTCTCTGCTTAGGAGAGCTGCAGGTAACCCAAGACTTGGTGAATTGTGTATTGTGACTGGAAGTTTCAACTACAAACCCACATTTTCCTTTGACCATAGGACTTCCTTTAGGACTTTATTGCCTACAGGTAACTTGCGTTACATTTTCTTCACTGTGTGAAGAATACTCTTAAGTCAAGATCAGAATTTCTTATGAAAGATCCAAATCAATTTGTAATTTGGATCAGAAATCTTGTCCCCTATTCTAAACAGTAGAATAGAAATTAATCACTAAACTAGTGAATTATAGAAGAAACAGACAAGACAATACTCTTACAAACAAAAACATTACTCTGATACTAGTATACTGCCAAATAAGGCCTACAAGGCAAGTAAAAAATTGTCAAAAAATTCTGAACACTCCATGAAAACCAAGACTGAAAGTTTGGAAAGTATGTAAGTATGTGATGGTTTAAAAAACCCCACAGAGTTTCTGGAAAATTAGGAAGAATATTCAAATCATGGATTCAAGAAAGCTTCAATTTTAAGTGGAGGATTCTCATTCCTTAAAAGTACTGATGCACAATGTCTCCATAATGCCTTTAGCTGAAGGTGGCTGGGCAAGCCACAAGAGGTGTTGAATGTTTGCTAACATCTAAATTATTTTTTATTCTTTTCTGCCCTTTATTCTTCCACGCTGAAACAAATCTATTATCCACCATTCTTTCATCTTATGTACTCTGAGGCAGGGATTGTTCACTGACTTCCACTTTGATTTGTATATGTATGTGTATTATATAACATAGACAATTCTCCTGAATTGTGAAAATTGTGTGATTTTCTCAGCTGAGAGGCCCAAGTACACTTTTGACTTCTCAGAAGAAGAAGATGATGCCGACGATGATGATGATGCCAACAATAACAATGATTTGGATGAGCTCAAAGTAAAAGCCTCTCCAGTTACAAATGACAGAGAAGATGAGTTTGTTCCCTCAGACAGCTTAGAAAAAGATGAGTATGACTTCTCTCCAGCCAAATCAAAGCCATCTCCAGAGTAAGTACTGTAACTCAGTAGGATTTTTTTATTAATAACTTTCTTCAATGCAAAAGTTTCTGAACAAAACTGAGAAGCATCAGCTGTTATTGCTTTACACGCACCGTGAAAAATAAAATGTGGAGGGATTCAAGTGTATGTTATCTCAGCCTTGCAACTGACCTATGCAGGGGTGACTCATGATTTAAAAGAATAATATAATAACATATAAAATAGTTATGATACACTGTCTGTAATATCATCTGTTAAACTATGTTTTTAAAGGTTCTCTGTTTTCTGTCTTGTGCCAGTCTGGTATAGAGAACTTACGAAAAAAATGTAATTCTGTTAATTTTAAATGTCTGGAGTTCTTGACTGGATGTCAGTTTTAGGGGTTTGCTGCAAGCAGATGCAAAAATGCTGGAAATGTTAAAACAGGATTTAAATTTTGTGTGGATATTTATGATGTCCACGTACTTCACTATGTGCTTGATGTAACTCATACAATTCCCTTTTTTTTTGCTTGTAAGTAGAAAAACATCTCAAGCCAAGAAAAATCAAGATTTTGGGAACATCTTCTCTTTTCCATCTTACTCTCAGAAGACAGATGATGGTGAGATTGTTTTCACAGTTCTGTTTAATTTTTATAGCAACTATTAATGGGATATTTTGGGGAGTGGTACATACAAACTTCACAGAGTAGTTACCGGAGAAGGATGTCCACATCCTCCCTCTTTATAAACGGGGTAAAGTGAAAGAACTTCTGATCTTTAGAGGAGCAAAGCTTGTATCATAGGTAAGGAAGTCACAGTACATCCATAGCTGTAGCGTCACAAACACTTTTTGAGATTTTTACTGCAGTTAATATTGATGTAATTAATATATGCCTGTGAATGGATCTTATTCTAAACTTACTCTGTGGTTATAGATACAACAAAATTGGACAGTGATGATGAGGATTCTGCTCCTGTTTTCTCATCATCTTTTGCCCCAAAACAAACAGAGAAAATTCCAAGTAAAACAGTAGCTGCTAAAAAGGGTATGTATAGAATTGGCCTGGAAGCCATTCCTTTTGTTTGAAAGTCATCATCTCCACCTTTTCATTGTCTCTTCAGTCTTCAAAGTAAGAACTGCTTCCATTTATTTTGAGCTCTGTGAAATTCAGCAGTAGGGTATTTGAGCTCATTGACATTCAGCAACAGGGTATGAACTTTCTCCAGTTCCTTAATAGTATTGTTTCTTTCCACTGGCTACTTTGTAGTGTCAGAACTTCTTACCTTCCACATCAGGAGGTGGTGTTCAGCCTTCAAATAGTTTAACTAATGGGAGGTTTTTAGCTTCAGGGGATAGGTAAAGTGGAGCATGCCACCAGTTGGTGTGGAATATCCCTTGGGTCAGTTGGAGGCAGCTGTCTGGACTGTCCCCTCACAACTCCTTGTGCACCCCCAGCCCCTTTCTGGTGTGATGGTGTGAGAAGCAGAAAAGGCCTTGAGTCAGTGTCAGCAGCAGCAAAATATCCCTGCATTGTCAACATCATCTCCAGCCCAAATACAAAACACAGTCCCCTACCACCTACAATGAAGAAAACAAACTCTGTCCCAGCCAAAACCAGCACAGAAGGCTATCACTTTTTCCTCTTGGAACAGAGGATGAGAGACTCTCCTCAGACTTCAGAGGTATAAATTCTTTCAGTTATTAGTCAGCTTTTAGAGCTGTCATCTTGCATTTTTTCCCTATGATATTGGGGCCTTTGTTTTTTAAAACTTCTTTTGACCAACTTGCAGCTGAACTTAATATATTAATTCTTCTGTAAAAAAAGGTACCTCAAGGAGAATGACAAGAAAGTAGCCAGTTACAATAGTTAACTTATTCTCTTAAAAATGAGGAAAAAAATATTGTTTTCTATTTTAGGCACCAGTGAACTGCAGCATCTTTCCACCCTTTCCCCCTTTGCCTCCCTATTTCTAATCTATTTCTTAATGCATTGTGTCCACTCTAATTTGTTAACAGTTCAAATCAGTGAATGCCTGATTACTTCTCAAACACTTCCAGTTGTTGGTAGAGTTCTGTAGTACAGTAAATAAAGATTGCATACAGAAATAGCTGATCTCTAATAGAGTGGTCTTTTATATTGAATTTCTGTACTCCAGCAAATGGAAGAGTGAACTTTGTATGCAGTAGCCAGGCATGGATGCACTTTAAAATTCAATCTTTCTCCCTCTCTGTTTTTTGAGGGTCTGGATGTAAGTGAATTGTCATTAGCCTAACTCAAAACCTTAAAATAGAGCTGTGATCTGAGTTTCTGATTAACCTGTACACATACAGAATAGGTATAAACCAGCTCTCTTTCAAGCAAGAGTTAAATTTTTGCCTTCTGAGTAGCCTTAGGGGCACTCTCCTTCTCAGTGCATGGCAGCATGACAATTGCTTTCACCAGTTTTCAGCTCTTCTCTTCTTTTCTGCCCAGATCAGACATGACCACACTTTCATCATCACAGCTGGACAGTTCAGTGATAACCCAGCAGGTTTAGTTCATTGGTCATCTGGTTACACTTTTTGTAGACTCTTTGATTCTAAGTCCATCTTCATGGACTTGGCAGCAGCCTCCTCAGAACCCATTTTCTGGTAATGTCATATTCCACCCACTCACCCTCACACTGGGAGTGCTCATTGTGTGTGGCTGAAATGATTGTTCCAGAGCTGTTTGAATTTCTGTGACTTCAGACTCCGATCAATTTGGGATGAAATCTCTTGACCTCTGCTGTTCACTACAGAGGATCAAGAGGCAGCTGAACTTTTCCATGACTGTTTGAGCTCTCTGTGGTTTTAGGGCTTTATAGTAAAGCCTAAGGGAAATTTGAAAAGCAGGCCAACTCTTGATAAGCAACTGCTCAGCTTGAACAGCTTTGAAGAGCCCAGCTGCTGAGATTCTAGCAAGTGAGATCTACTCTTTGCATCACCTGTGGGACTGATACCATACCTGGACTTCCTGTTAAAAACTTGGGCTTCTTGAGAGCCTGTGTACATTGATTGTGCTGCACACTGTTTCCTGTCATGATACCTAGTGGAGAGCTTGGCTGAACTGATTTGCCATCAAGCTGCTGTCAAGAGATCCTTCACACTTGTGCAGCCATTAGGGGTGTAAGTTAAAGCAGCAGATGAGAATCCCCCTGTATTTAGTACAGAGGGAAGTCAGTGTTCTGAACACTGCTCCTTTAGCCACCAGGTAACAGCTAAGGGGTTTGCTGTCCCTTGGTCACACTTCACAGGAGTTACCCACTGAGATTAGGCTCTGTTTCCAGAGAAAAATCCAGTGTCTGTGGCAGTGTGCTGTACCTCTGTTTCTGCAGTTCAAGGCATCATAACCAAAATGCTTGTGGAGACACTCTCTTGTTCTCCAAACACATCCCCCTTGTGATCCCATAAATTAAATTTGAGTTCTCACAAACATCCACATTCCTGGTATCTAGAGAGTTTGTACTTGTGCCTGTTTGAGGCACCTGTGGTTGACAGAGGGTAGGTCAGGTGTGTATCTGAGGTTTCTGCAAGACTCATTCATCATGACCTGATGATCAGGGTCTTAAGGGTCTTCTCTGACCTAGATGGTTCCATTATCCTATCCCTTGACACCCACTGTGGGAACATTGCAATCACCATCTTTTAAAGACAGCCAGATTAGTTGTGTGGCACTGACTGAAATTCTCCAGGAAATGCAGAATTTTCCCTTCCTCTCCTTTCAGCGTTTTCCAAAATTCCTTTTCACAGAGATTGACAGAATGCAATGTCACAGAGACAGAGGCACTGCCTCCCAAACTCCTGCAGTAATCCTGGGGAAAGCAGTCCACAGTCATACCACCCTGAAGGCAAAAATGTCACAAGCAGCTGGATACTGTGATGTATCCAGCCTCTATGGTCAAAGTAACCAGCCTGGAGGACTTCTGTTGCTGCTTTACCCACTAGTAACCTGGTTTGTACTCAAAAAGATGGAACAGTATTCAGCCAAGAACCTGGAATAGTACTGAGTGCACCAATCCTTCTCAGAGCAGGACACAGGAAACCTCCTGTTTATTCCACACAGTTACAACATAAAAGCTGAAGTGTGTTTTCCCCAAGTGCAGAAGTCACTCATCTTGTTTTAATGTCTGCCATTCATGCCATAATTGGAGTATCTAGTATAATTTAATATGTTCAACGAATTTGTGAATTTATTTAGTGTCTTTTAACTTCCAACAGCAAAACTAGATGCTCCCCCTAAGCCTAAAAGAGCTCCCAAGGCCAAGAAGGTGGAAACTGTGAACTCTGATTCAGATTCAGAATTTGGCATTCCAAAGAAGACGGCAGCACCCAAAGGTAGGAGTCACACCTGGGCTCTCTGGAGCACAGGGCTCACAATTATTTTAAGAACCACAATAATTGTGGTGAGTTATGAGTACACTGATCACTGGTAGATTACTCAGCCTTTCCTATGGCAAATACAATGTATTGACTTCTTGGCAAACCATGTGTGGATGTTGTTATCTGACCTTCACTATTGGGAATGCATTTAATAGCTGCACCCCCCCCCCCCCACACCATCTTCCATTCTACTGGATACTGCTCATTTTCTTTGAACTCAGCTCCTTCCAAGCCAGTAAAATTCTGGTAGTAATTGTAGTAAGTAGCACTTTCTGGGGTTTTAAGCCTATTTTTTTGTATCCCAGTTCTCTGAGTCCTCACAACACAGCACAGCAAGCAGTGTAGTTGGAGGAGTCTGTAAAGGATGTGCCAGTGTTGATGGTTGAGGTTAAAAGTAAATTTACTAAATATTAATGGGGAATTAATGCTGTATAACCAATGCAGAAGGTGACCAAGGACTTGTAGTTCTACTTCAGTGTAGAAGTTATCTGATCTCATGGATTTTGTCCCTGTCTTGAACTGACAGCTTGAACTGTCAGGGTGAATGATGACTGCAGAACAAGTGGAAAAGATTTAAAACTGAGAAAATAAAAAAATACGTACTACACTGCTGTTGTGAAGAGGCTTGAGTAGTAAACTGGGTTTGAGCTTAAGATGTGGACATACTAAAGTAACTTCACTAGGGGGTTTTTCAGTTTGATAAAGTCTGGAGTTTATTTTTAAAAAAAAGCAACAAAGTTAACTCATAATCTGACCTAGGAAAAGGAAGAGGAGCAAAGAAAAGGAAAGCATCTGGTTCAGAAAATGAAGGTGAATACAACCCTGGAAAGAAAACACCCAAGTCCACACCAAGCAAGGTCAGTTCCATCTCTGCTCTCTTCTCTTTGTAAAAAGAACCTCATGAATTCCTTTACATAAAAGTTAACTTCTTATAAGTTGCTAATATGGTGTTGGGGGCTGGTGTCATTAGCAATTGGATGCTAGAGAGGTGTTTTTTAAATTCTGAATATTAAAATGGAAAATGTACAAAGCATCACAACTGATTTGTCTTTTCTTTTCTAAAGAAATCCAAGAAGGCCACTTTTGACCAGGATTCTGATGTGGAAATCTTCCAGTCAGGCTTTGCCTCCGAAACTGCCCCAAAGCCACGGACAGGCCGGGCTAGAAAAGAAGTGAAATATTTTGCAGAGTCTGATGAAGATGATGATTTTGATATGTTTAATTAAGTGCCCAAAGAGCACAAAAATGTTTTCCAACAAGTATCTTGTGTTGTCCTTTTGTCCCCTCTGTTGCAAACTTTTGTACATTTGACTTATTTTATGTGATAATGTAATTGATGGTTTTTATTATTGTGTGTAGGCATTTTAACATTTTGTTCTTACACCTACAGTTTTATGCTCTTTTTTACTCATTGAAATGTCATGTATTTGTCTGACTGGCTTGTAGAGATGTTCTAGACAGCTGTGCTAAAGCACATTTTAATTGTCATGGTTGCAACAGCAAACCTGCTTTTTGAAATGAAGTTTAAACATTAAAAAATGGAAAACTATCGTGTGTGTGTGTGTGTGTGTGTGTGTAAAGTTTGGGCTAGAGGGACTACTTCTACACAACTTTTTAAAATAAATATATTTTATTCTTTGCCAGGAGACTCCATGGAAAAAGGTAAACAGTATATGAACATAGAAAGCATTGTTAAACAATCTCAATGTACAAACAGAGCCAGTGAAAGTACATCACAGACTTGCTAGAATATATAAAAAAAAAAATTCCACTAGTGCTTTAAATGAAACCTAAGAAACTGACACTTTAAATCTGTTAACCATTCTACCACAGTTTTCACTCTGCTTCATGGTGATTTAACAAGGCCAAGAAGGCAGATTCTCTCCTTGTGTTTCTGGAAGTCCTAGCTGTACTTCCTTAGCACCTGGAAGGCTGGAAAGCCCAGCTATTCCTGGCAGTTGATTCTTAAGGAAGTACCCTGGACTCAGCAATTCAAAAGTTGTGAGTCTGCTGGTTATCATCCCATGAAGTTTCCCTAATGGCTTGTGAACAAGTAAACAAAAACATGGTAACACTGAAAAGTGTTTCTGCCTTGGAGGCTATAGCATTGCTGTCGAAATGGAGCAGGTAATTGTGGAGCTAGGTCACCAGCCAGCTAAGAAACCACTTCTTTAAACTTTAAAGTGACATTAACAGTGGAACAAATGACATCTGAATAACTGATCTGGCAGTTAATGCTGATACTGATACCTCTTCTGCTGGGGCAGTGACGTTTTGTATACTTTTTACAAGGAAGGAGATGCAAACTGAGGGCAGCAAGGACAAGTTTTCATATTTCAACTAAATCAGACGGTCCTTTCAACTTCCTTCTCTGGATGTGTACAGTAGTCCATGTCCTGTGGTTGGTGTCTTGATCGTTTTAGGTATGAGAGACAAAAGGAAAGCACCAAACATCCAGTATGGAGAGTACAGCCATACATTTGTATGTACAAAGTCATCAGAAATGCAACCAGAATTTGAAGACTGAGATCTGTCTTGTCACCATGCAATATTGAGTGTTCAGAGAAGAAAACAGAAGCTTAACTATTTTTTTTTTTGCATGAAATGGCTGATTTAGAGTTTCAAAAGTTTGCATTTTCTAGTTTTAAGAGTTTAAACAGCAAGGAGTATATATCGATACATATGAAAATTTCTTGGTCCTTGTTGAGTTTATCTATATATATATACATATATAGATATATATTAAGTCCAGAAACTAAGCAGCAGTAAAAATGTTTTCTTGCTTTTCATCCCTGTACATAAGGTATTAGGAATGTCTGAAGTAGCTGGAAAATGTCTTATTCCACCATAGGGGATTGACTGACACTGCTGTTATCCACTGAACTAGGTGAGATACTGGGACTGTGTTCTGCAGTATTTCCATTTGAGGTTGGTGTCAGTGGTTCATGTCCTTCAGAGTTCTCCAACATTTCCTGAATAAGAGGTGGCATGGATCCAGGAATTTCCATTTTCAATGTAATGACACGTTCTGCACCTTTAAAAAGAAAACACAAAATCCTTCCCATGAGCATGATTCATACAGTTTCCTTTCTGTTAACATTACAAGAGTAATTTCAGGGTGTATTTTGTTAATGGATTTGGTGTCTCCTATATTTCTTGCACACAAAGGTGTGTGTGTGATCTGCTTCATGCAGTTCAAGAGGGAGCTAGGTGAGTACTCCTTAACAAATTAATTCAAATCTATCACATAGCGACTGATATGTCAATACAGGTAAATTGGATGAGCTGCCTATTTTTAAAGAAGGGCCCAAAATGGCATTAAATTATACTGACAAATTAAATTGGGCTGTGATCATGTTGATGTCTTTTTAAACTGGAATAACATTTAGTCTTTATACTGTACTGGTTCTGCAAAGAATGACAAAAATTCTGTCTATATTAAATAGATGAGGTGAATCCTGCAAGAGAACTGCAGTGATCTAAGGCAAAATGTTTCCTTCCCATAGAGAAAACCGTGAAATAAGATGCAGAATTTAACAAACAATTACTTTATAAAATAACACATTCAGAAAAAAGGTATTTTTTTGGGGGGGGAAGCTGCCTTCTGTAAAGCTGTATTCTTCAGGCATCCTGTCTTGTGCTAATGAACCCCCAGAGTGTGCAGGAGCCTTGAGTGGTGCTCAGCTCTGCCTTGGCTGAGGCTCTTTGAGCTGGGCTTGTCACAAGGACCAGGCAGAGGGGACTCTGCAGGTGAGGGCATGCAGGATTAAACAAAATTACTGCATCAGTGCTGACCACTCAGACTGGGAGCCACAACAACTGGTTTAGGGAGGAGAAAAAGCCAAGCACAAAGTCTCGGTGTGTGGTCAGCAGGCAGGGACACAGCAGGGCACAGCAGCCAAGGCCCTGCTGGACACTGAGGCAACTCTGCATCAAGCAATTTATAGCCATAAACCTCAGCATTCCTGTTGCTCACAATTCCTGATCAGCTTAAAAATGCAGTCCAATGGAAGAGGAACCTGTGGTTTTTAAACAACAAGAAGAACCAAAAAAAAAATTACAGAGAAAATAGTTTGGTTATTGAAAAACCATTCCAGAAGAGCGATCCTTTGGAAATAAATACTCTGCTTATCCATGCTGCTGCAGTGGAGATGCTGGAGAGAGCACTTCACACTCCAAGCTGGAAGGGAGCATTTAAATGTTTATGCCTTACATGAGGAGCATCAAAAAAATCATCTACAAAGGCAATGATTGACTTTCCAAGTGGATGCTGACTTAAGAGTCTCTTAAATAGCTGTAATGGGAAAGATATTAATGCAGAATGATGCAGAGAGGTTCTCCAAAAACCAGCTATTGTCAGAGCTGTGCTGATGAACTCAATTTGGCCATGTTAAACACCTGCTTTCCACTGTTATGTCAGATGCAGTGAAGTGCTTGTGTGGTCATTCAGTGCAGAGCCAGAGAAATTTTTCAGGTTTGGCAAACTTCCAACTTAATCAGGGGATAAGAGAACTCAGAAGATGAGAAGAACTCAGGAATTGTCTTGCTTCAGTCCCACCAACACTTCACTCTTTGGTTGCAATACCTCTAAGGCCAAAGCAGACACTCTCAGTGTTTCAGATTAATGCTTTCTTTGGTGTTTGCTTTCAGGGATCAGGTACCACCCAAAGTCATTATCGTCTAACGTACATCTTTTAAAATGAAACTCAAGACATCCCCAGCCCTCCAGGACACCACCATCCCTTGGTATGATTTAGTTCTACTATGAAACATTAATTATATAATTAGAGTTAAATACTTATGTCAGAATGAAAAGAAGCCTTTCTTGTGAATGGAATATAAGGAGTTGTGTTCTTGAGGAGCTGGGAAGGCTCTGGTAAAGAAGGAGGGAAGTGGACATGGATTTCCCACAAGTATAAACAGTGGAACAAAAGGGCTCCCCTAAATGCTTTTATAGCTCAATACCACTCTAAGTTTATTTTGTAGATTCAGTTGGATGGAGCTTGTTTTACTTGAGGGTAAACTGCAAGGTTTAGATAACCTGGTAAAGTGGTTCCTTTTTAGGATACTTGTGCTTCTAGCTCTGGTGTTTCCCTTCCAAGTTACTTCTTTTGGTTCTAATCAATCCAATTAAATTGCTCACTTCTTTTTATAAAGATAGCTATAACTTAATCTTTTAACTTGGATTTATATAGTTTGAAGTGGAGCAGTTAAGGTTTAAATTTAAAACAAGTATGTTTAGTTGAGTGAATTAACTACTGGGTTTTCTTTTTCCTGAGTCTTTCCCCAAACCATGTCAAATGAAGTCAGTAATCTTCCCAAAAAGCACAGATCCAACCTACACAGGTACCTGTACATACAAGCTCGTGTGCCTGCTCATCTATCAGGGGTAGCAAATCTGTTGCTGAGTAAGCAGAGTAAGAAGGTGAAACTGCATCGGGCAGCATAAGAATAAGAATCATTGCACTTTAGACTCTCTATTCTCAGACTGGTACATCAGGGAACCTGTTCTGATCAAATGAAAGCATTCAGCTACACCTGTGCTTTAGAGAATGTGTGACAATGCTTAGACTATGAATTGCACAGGTTCAATCCAGCACATACAAGACTGCATAAAATGTAAAAACTGCTCTGGGTTTAGGTATGGTTAGTTTGGATTAGAGGGGCTGAATCTCCAAAATGCTGGATCAAATCAGTTCTGAATCTCCAATACATCAGACCACAGTTTAGGGGAATTATGGTTGCACAAGGGTTTTCTGCAGTCTGTAACCAGACTTTTTAAAAAGCCATTGGTGATACAGAGCACATGTTGATCTGAACCCCCTTGTAAACATTAACAAAGGTTTTATCTTGTCCTAAAATGACTAACAAAGACTTTGTGCTAATGATTTGCTACTACTTGCACCTACAACATCTTTTTCACTGTCAGTTGCATGGAGAATGGAGCACCATGCATGTTTAAAGCAAAACCAATTTGGAGGCAGGAACTATGTAAAGAAGCTGGGAAGAATCAAGTCACAAGGACCTTTCTTAGATGTGTTAAAAAAATAACAACCCAGGTGTCTAGGCCAGTTCCTCTGAAATGCAACACTGCCACTCCTGCTGAGTTATTGGGAGAAACTGTACCTTTTGCACTGATGCTACGAAGATCTGTGATTTTCATTAAGATCTTTGGGAACATATGAGGCTTGTTGGGTCGTCTCTTTCGGATATAAATTTTCAGTGCTTCAAGCAAGGGTTCCTGAAGCTTATCCACTTTCATTGGTTCTTCAAGGTCCTGGCGATCTGTAAAAAAGTATCATATCACTCATATGATTTGAAATATTTATTTTTTAAAATAAACTCCAAATCACAGAATCTCCTCCATGTTCTCGATTACAGTTCCATGAATTTTGTTCTCTGATAAACAATGCACACTCTGTAGTGAGCATCCCATAGGAAGAGGATAAACCACAACTTTCTGAAACATAGATTCATTTTTTTCCTTGGTGACTGGAAAGGTTTGTCATGTGGGGGGTCAAGAATTAGCAGTTTGCTCTTGTACCTCCCTCTTCAAGGGGAAAACACCTTGCTGCAAACAACAATTTGGAATTGATTTTATACATGTCACTGACAGGCAACCCAGGTACTCATAGAGGTTACAGCTATTTTTTGTTACCACTACTACAGAAAAGTGAGTTACCATCAGGAATCAGCAGATGGCAGTGCTGGCTTGAATGACAACAGATGCCACCCTCTGCACCGGGACACAGGAGTCACATATCACTGACATCTAGGAGCCCATCAATGCTTTTAATGGGTTAGGGTTAGAGACACATAAAATCGGAATGATTTTGTACTTAAGGGCCACTGCCAACAAAGACTGACTCTTGTGTTTCAAACACTCACTTGTAGTACCCAGTCTGTGTTTCAACAACATCGCCCAGCTAAACCAGGTGTGTTTCTACTGATAATCCAGATTTTGTCAAGGAGGAGAGAGACCAACCAACAGAAATTTACAGAGTATTTTGGAAATTATCTGAGAATTCACTTTTTGTATTTTAAGCCTATGATATAAATTGACAATCACCCTTTCGAGTTCCCTTCAGCCTCAGTTTGGAAGTATAACACATTTTTTTGCTAAAGAAGGTTATCACCAATGGCTTCCATGTGACTGAAACCAATGCAGATGCACACAATTATATTTATGAGGAAAAGCTGTGTAATTGGGCATCTTGCTGTAAGAAAGCTCACTCATGCAGGTACCCATACACTGCTTAGCAAAAACACAGCAGGACCCCATCTCCAGAGGTCCCTCCCAACTCCAACCATTCTTTGAGGTATCTCAATGCCCTTTGTCAGGCAAACAATAGGACTGGTTGCTTGACAGAATGATTTCAGTACTTTTTTTTCAAATTATCAATAATAAAACCAGTAACTATCAATGGATAGTTACTACCAGTGGAAAACAAACTTTAGCATTAAGGGGCTTATATAATACATACAATATTGTTACAAATATATATATATATAAAATATGTTTAAGTAAAGGAAAGCTAAACAAGTAGAACTTAAATGAAGACATGATCATGTCTGTCCTTTTGAAATGCATTAGAGTTCATGCAGTACAATACCTCCACAGATGAGGCAGATGGCACTAAGGAGACCTGTTTCTGTATCATCCATTTCCAAAGGTAGGAGCTGGTTGGCAAATGTGAACACGAGATCAGTCAGCGGGCCAAATCCGGCGTTGTGCATCTGAGTTCTGTTTAGGGTAAGGCCATCTGAAAAGGTCATGGTGTCTTGTTCTGGTGTGTATCTTGTGCAAATTCTAAGGATCTGTGGAAAAAAACCCAGAAAAATGGAATCTGAAGAATTTAATCCATGAGAGGTTTGTTGCCTTTTCTCGGTGCAGCGAATGACAGTGGAGCTTCAGTACTGGGCAAAGTCAGAACAATCCGAAAACAAACTCCAGTTTGTGCAGTTCTAGCTGCACAAAAACTCTCAGGTACAACACAAATATACTCTACTGACTATGTGTATTCCCTGTAACAGAAACCTAAGAACAGAAATTTCCCCCTAGTTATGAAATAATCAAAACTTTGGAGCAACTCTCACCACTCAGATCACCCACACTACAGTGATATCCACAAAAACAGTTCTGTCATTAGTCTGCCACCTGCACCAAACTATAACACGTGACTGATCTGATGAACTGCTGCTCTGATCCCACAAGATCCTGAGAGCATCTCACCTCTTTGAACAAAGGCATATCTCACTGATTTTGGGGATCACTTTTGCACAGCAGCACTTCCCTGGGTTGTATATTTGACAAGGACAATGCTGTGGGAGTGGAAGCTTGTGGGAGTGAGCGTGGACAGCTGTGAGCTGCTGAAGAGGCAGAATTTTGGGCTGCCTTCCTCTCTTCTGCAAGAGCAGACAGGCAAACACTGCTATGGGGACAAAGCCCTCCATCTCCCCAGCAGCTGCAGGTAGGGTTTCCTTGGAGCCCTGCTTGCCTTGTCAGCCTGGGAGCTCGCCCCCAGCGGAATATCAAACTCTGCACCTCCAAACGGCAGCACACACGACTCCTGGCAGCCTGGCCAGTGGTCTGAGGAGCTGGCCCAGCTTTTCTTCTTTTACAGTGGTTGTTACTTCTGTGTGCTGTAACACCAAACCTCCCCACCAGCCTGTTGGCTGCCAGCCTTCCTGCAGGCTCTGGCGCTTCCCCCTGTGGAGCCCCAGCAGTGGCAGACCCTGCCCGCCTGGCGCAGAGCCGCTGACAGCGCCGCTCGTTCCTGAGCACGCCCAGGCACTGTTGGCTTTGGCAAGTTCCCTTGTATGCCGACAGCCACCCAGTGCTGACCCCGGATGAAAGAGCCTTCGAGGGGAGAACGGGATTCACACCTCTAACCGGGCACGGAGGAATGCAAAACACATGAATAAAACACCGAGGATGCTCTACATTTTGTTAGCAAATGCCTCCGGGGTAAGGGCAGCGTGGAGAGCGCTGTCACAGCAGCAGAGGTGGCAGCAGGGCCAGCGAGGGAGCGTGTGCGCAAACGCTTCCGCCTCCCGGAGCACAGCCAGGACGTGTGCCACCCTCTGTGGTGGCACAGGATCATTTGTACAGCTGCAATTCATGAACACGGCCGTAAGCGCCTAATAGAAGAGGCGTCCATCATGTTGACATATTTCTGTTATATATATCAGTGCTTAATGTTTAAAATAATCAGAGGTGGGAGAGGGCTTGTGCCGAAACTAAACTGAACTGAAAGCCTGCCGAAGTCAGGCTGATTAGCTGAGCTAAGACTACAGCTGTGTTTTTTCAGGGCTTGACTGTATTTATTTCCCATCCTACTTGGTTTTAAAGATACAACAAAAAAGATTTACATGAATATAAGAGAGCACCGGGAGAATTTAATTACTCCTATAGCTTCTGAGGCTCTGAGTCAGAGGCCCCAGCACATGGCAGCTGACCAGTCTGGGCTTGGTTTCTCCCACTTTCATCTTTGCCTGGCAACACTGCTCCAAATAAACAGGGAGGAGAATGAGGAGAACACAGACGGTCTGTAGGACACCTAAAGGGAAACTTTCATTTCTCTTCTTCAGTTCCTTGGTAAGATACTTAATAGGGTGTATTTGTGCAGGGAGATCTTCAACTATTTTCTGTCTCAGCAATAATCTTATCTCACATTCTGGGTATACCTTGAAGCAGTGAAACTTTGTGTGGTTGGACAGGAATGTCTGACATTGTTGCCTTATCCCTGAATTAGAATAAGTTCTTGAAATTACTTAAATCAATGACCAAGAGTCACAAATACAAGCACACAGCACATTAATTCCTCAGTGACCACAAATTTCCCATTATATATGCCATTTTAAAAGGCTGCTGGCTGCTAGGTTTTATGTAGTAGCCAATTTATCATTCAGGATCATTAGAAAAAGTTAACATTATGAAGCACAGCACCCTGTAAGAAAAAGGCAGCATCTTTACCACATTCAGAACTGCCAGTAACCACTGGCCATCCTCTCCCCTGAAGTTCACATTGGGTTGCTCTTTTAAATCATTAAAAGATTGTACAGAAAGCAGAAGAAACACAGAGAATACCTGGTGTTCCAGAAAACAAAGATTCCAAAGCTACATATTTACTGTGACATCCAAGAGCTGCTTGGTTCACTTCTCTAATGGCATGCAAGAGGAACTGGAGTGCAGCTCTTCCCACCTGAGGCCTGCACAGACAGTAGCTGCCTTCCAGTAAGGGTGCATGGCTGAAGAAGATCAGGTATCCAGCTTTGGGAGGAACAAGGCTCTGTACTTCTTACCTGGTACTGCTTTTCCCTTAGCTCAGCCAGGCAGAAAGGCAGCCCCTTTGACTCCAGTGCTATTTCAATTGGTAAGCCTTAGCAAGCAGAGTTCCTCCCTCCACAGCCTCAGGACTCCCTTCCCAACAAATGAGCAGAGCAGGATGGGGAGCTTGATTGGGCAATGCCGTGGTGTATTCCCCAGGCTGCCTGCAGCTTCCCCGGCAGCTGCCCAAGCAGGGCTGGCAGATAGGGATCCCCCAGATCCTCCCTCAGAGGGCAGGTCTGGACACCAGCTGCCACAGAGATCCCTGCCCAGAGGGACTGGGGTGCCCTGGAGCCATCTTCCCAACAGCCCAGAGGCTGAACACACACCTGCCACCACACACCAGGCTCTGGCTCCCTCGCAGCAAAGCTCCGTCCTTGTTCCCCAGCACCACAAGCCCCACTGTGTTTGGGGGTGCAGGACAGGAGTGCTCAGCAAAGAGAACCCCAGGGCTAAAACAGAGGAAGAACTTCCAGGCTGAATCCTCATTGGGAACAAATCTGGGTGAGGTTACTCAGCCTCAATCCAGCCCCTGGGGCATGTACAGAAAGGGACCTGCAGGGGCCCTGCAAAATTTATAATTAAAACATAAAGTCGGGTAGAATTGAGCTACTTCAGGCTTAGGCACAAGTAGGACAGGTTTTTGTTGAGGACAGCCTTCAGGCCTTTGGATCCCAAGTGCTGCCCCAGCCATTAGCTGGGGGAGCCTGCAGCAGCTCCACTGGGCACTGGCACAGCTGAAGATCAACTATGTGTTTTCAGCAGTGCACTTAACTTGACTGCAGCAATCAGCTCTCAGGTTTCCTCTGCATTCCTTTGACATTATCCCACAACACGCTGTTATTAAACTCCAAGACAGATCATTTGAAATGGTGTTTTACTTTTTTTTTCTTTTTTCTTTTTTTTTAATTTCTGTCCTTCATCAGGATCTGTGAAACGCCATGGATATTGCTGATTGTTGCTAAACTGTTCTTGGGCAAATTTCCAGTGTCAAAGTAAAGCTGATTTCAAGCTCATATTCACTGAAGAACATATGGGAAACATCAGCACTTCAAAATAAGAAATCACGATATCTTTCTCCATTTTAAACTGAACTCCCTATGTCCTCAATGTTGTTTAGATTTTGCAACCAAGCCAAGTATTTTAGTTGTCACTCTGCTCTTAAATGCCACTTGCAGCCATAAATACAGTTTTCCCTCATTATTAAAGGGCCCTTTGTTTTAAGGAATATTTATATATTAAAGCATTAGGGATTCTTATGAGCCTGTTAAAAAGCGCAAAACAAAAACCCTACCAGAGGCACAAAACCAAAGTCAGCCAGAAAGTTGCATTTATGACATTGCTGCTACCACAGAACTGTTACTCATTTTAAACAGATTAGGTAGGGAAAATAGGGAAAGCTGGGCCTATTTTTTAAGAAATCCTGCTGTTAGACACTAGCTGCCTCAGCTGGCTGGGGCAGTTCCTTGAGAATAGAAACCTGGGCAGCTGACTCTGAAGCAATGATGCCTCGTGGCGCTGCCAAACCCCGTCAGCACAGCTTGTTCTGCACACACCAATTCCTGCCTGGCATTAACGCACAGGGCTTGCAACAGAAAACAAAAATTACATCATTAAGGATTAGCATTCAAGGGCTTCTAAGGCTTTTATCCATTAGATTTAAGATAGTCTGGACTCTGGATTCTTTCCATATTTGTCTTGCCAGCAAGGCTGGGGATGCTTGGCTGCTGGTGGGCCAGTGTACCAGCAGACAGAAGCACTCACTTTTACAAGGGTTATTGAGTGAATTTTAGTAATATTTATCCCTAAAACTTTTGGCACCAGACAAGATATAAATTCCATGATCCTCATTTGGTGCCTTGAGCTGCCTCAGGAAGCTTGATGTTTTTTCCCTTCCAGAGTTAGTGTTTGTTTGTACATAAAACAATTCTTTGGCCCATATCCGTCAGAGTTTACTGAGCTCCTGGCACCATTTCCCTTGTCAGCCTGTTTAGGAGGGGCTTAAGTATCCACAGCCACAGGAACCAGTTGAGCAGAGACCTTGGCAGGGTCTAATAATGCTTAAGACTCTCCACAGCTGGTGCTGAATGGCAGGCGGGCAGTGAAGGGGTCCTGCTGGCAGGGAAGCCTGGCCACCCAACCTGGGAGCCCCACGCTGCTCCTCCCATGTGCTGTGGCTCTGGGAACACATCCAGGGCATGGCAGAGCAGCAGGATCATGAGGGCACACTGCTGAGGCTCATGGCCCTGCTCAGCAGAGCTCTCACAGCAGCCACTGGGTGCTCGGTGCAGCAGGAGGGGCAGCACCGCTCACTCTGCATCTCAAGGCACAACAAAACAAAACACTCATAACTAGGACAACTGGCTTGTTGTGAGGGGGAATATGTGCTATTACAACTGCTCCAGTACTGATGTTCAGCTTAAATAAAGATAGAGAGCAGCACTGCAATTCCGATTATGTGCAGGTGATGCCGCTTTAATGGATACAGCATTTCACAGGCGGTGCGCACACTACGCATTACTGTGCCATGGTAATTATCCCATTTTCTTTTTAAGCAGCACATAAAATAGTCACATAAAGTTTGTGCAAATGTCACACAGGAAAGTTAGGACTATTAGCCATGCTGTATCTGCTCCTGGCTTTGGAAAAGCCTCAGCTCCTCCCAGCTGCAGGCTCCTGTGGTGCTCACTACGCCCTGCTCGCTTGGATGTGTCACCTTCTCTGGCTTTGTGAAAAATAAAAAACAGAATGAGCAGGTGATCTGGAATGACAGGCCTCAATGAAATTTATAACTAGAGCTTGAAGGTTGCCAACGGCCACAAAGTAAAAGTGGTGAATCATATTAAAGAATCAACTTTTCTATCCATTAATTAGTTGAAATAAAGTCACTATTTACCACCTGCTTCATTCTTTTTTTCTGATCTGGCAACTAGGCTTTTATTTAAACACTTTGATCGAAGTGCCTTTATTGAGGGACTTCAGATAAAACCCCTACCAAAAAGGGTCCCCTCAATTTTTTAGCCAGTGTTGGCAATGGCAGCACTGAGTGGAGCTGCTGCAGGGACGCTGTGCAACAGAGGCTGTGCACATTCCCAGGGCAAGCTGCCACTGCCCACCCCAACAAAGAGCATCGGGGCTCACAGGATTACAGAATTAGGGTATTTCTTATCCAGCAGCTCTGGAGCTGGGGCATGGCACAAGCAAACAAGATGGCAGCTTGAGGGCTGAAGTTTTAGGGGTAGAAGGTTTGGATGAGCAGGTTCTTGCTATATTCTGATTCCTCCCCATCCTTTTTGTATAGTTTCTGTATTAACTATTTGTTATGGGTTACAGCAGCACAGCACAAAGCAGTTCCCATCCCCTGCTGCTGGCAGAACACACTCGAGGCAATGCTGCAGTTTTTTGATCACCATCTGCCTCTGGTGTGAGGGGAAGGTAACAGAATCTGCTTGGGACAGAGCTGGTGATGACAGGCGTGCAATCGGTAACGAATGGCCCTGCCCCACCGAGGGACACTCCCAGCAACAATGAGATGGCTGACTCTGAATGAGTGCCTGGATTAAGGGAACAACAAGAGGTGACTCTCAAGCATGGCAGGGCAACCTCAACCTTCCCTTTTTCTATAGGCCAAAGAATGATACCCCTTCCCCTCTCCTACCCCTCTTCCTCCTTCATCAATGTCCTCTTGATGCGATTCTTCCAAACAGCTTTTGACAAAACAAGAGGAAAAGGTCACAGCAGTTAACGTCCCCCTCAACATGATCCTGTTTGAAGCAATGCACTTTTAGAAATTCCAAGATTAATTACTTCAACTTCAGCTTCCCTAGTTTAAACTCCCGTGTCATGACAAAAAATATATCTACAGTAGCCATCCTACAAGATGCTTCTAGACTGGCCAAGCTTGGCTCAATGAGGACCTGAAGGTTTGTGCTCAGAATGAAACATTTAAAATATGTTTACATTGAACCTACTGTTTTACTGCAAGTTATTGCTACAACCAATAATATGAAACATATTTGCCACTAAAAGCCTGAAGACCTCTAAGGTCTCGATAAAGAAATGCTGAGATCCCAGAGGGCTCCTCTGAAGGTCAGCATGACAGAAACAAGCAGAGACAAAGGGAGGGAAGACAGCTTTGCCTTGACATAGTGGCAGTGCAAGGTCTGGAGACAGACTCCCAGCCCACCTGCACAGTTCTCTCCTGCAGGTTGCATGTTTGCCTGTTTAAGATTAAATTACATTTAGCTAAAACCTGTAGTGAGTCCATTACATCGGCCACTTCCACAGATACCTGCAGCACTGGAGAAAGCAGGGGGATATGAGTGCCAGAGGCTTGTATCTGACAGGCTCCAGGCACACCAGCTTCCCCTATAAAAACCTTAAAAACACTAATTCTGAAGACTTGAGTCTTATTCCTTAAATTCCCTCATGACCCCACAGGTACAGCACATTCCTAAACCATTTTACAGTGGACTGTTCCTCTAGGTATCCTTTATACATAGGATCATGCAGAGGGAGGAGGAAGGATGAAGGAGGAATGAAGGAGAAACAGGTCTCTCGTCAGTGTTACCAGTAAAGAAAATTTTCCACAGTTACACATGCCACAAGACCAAAATGTATAAGGACTTATTTTGAGAAGTATGCTCATCCCCTAAAACACACCTCTGTAGGTGTGCTGGAGTCATCTTCTGACTGCACCAGACTATCCAGTAAGTTCAATTGTACAACAGTAAGGTCAGGGCCATATTTCACCCCCCTCTTCCTGTCAGTTGCAGTAAAAAGAAGAATAGAAAACACATTAGTAGGAGAACAATGATGTTAAAAATACATACCAGTATATCCAGGCAGGCTGCTTTCAGTAGAGTTATTTGGTCTGCAATGGTCAAACTTGTAAAGCCCGGCAATCGCTTTGCAAACTCCACTATTTTAATAATGCACTTCGTTGCAAGTTCACTGAATTTGTCCCAAAGCCCAAGGTCCAGTCGAACCCGATGATCTGCGCTGGAGTTCTGGAAAGACAGACAGACAGAAGGCACCATAAATCAACAACGTTCCTTTTAGCAATCGGTTTTCAAGGGAAGGAAACAACAACCACGTTTTCCTTCCAGAAGTACTTTCTATTAACATTCCAGACATTTTCTGCAGCTTGCTGTTGGGATGATGCTGGTTTTAAACTTGGATTAATCGCCTGAAAATTCCTTGGATACTTCTCTGTTACTTATGATTGCAGAGGCCATCTGTACAAGGAATACAAATGAACTTAAACATTTCCAAATGCCACCCTCATTATTCTTCCTTGCCATTATATAATAAGTGCATTGAGAAAGACAATTTACAGTTGTATCCCAGAAAATATAAATGAACAGTGGAACAAGAATATTGGGTCCTCCTCTGGAAAAAGCAGCACAATATTTGGAACATAGTTTCACATACTTAAGGTCTTACAAAATTGGTTCTGCTTAATTTCTCTGCTCTGTGGCTATGCCACAGCTTTCTGAAGCTACAGTCTCCCATGACTTACAGAGCATTTATTTACATAATGCTAAGGAAAATCCCATGTGCCTTCATGAATGCTATGTGCTCATTTGATAGTATGCATCCAACATACATCCCCACTGCTGGAAGTGTAACAAGGACATTTTGGTGGCATCTTTCAGGGAATGTTTATATTCACCTACCTCAAAGTCTCCATAATTTTCTAGAGTGCATAGGAAACTTGTGTTAAGTTTGGGATCAAACTCACATTTTTATACATTTGGAACAGCCACTTAACCCTTGAAAAAGCTGAATGTGTCAGCCAAGAACAGTCTCACTCAAAATCTGCTGTGACCCATTTGATGCCAGCCCACCAACACTGGGTGTCATGAGAAGACCTGGCGAGTCCACTCCAATCCACCCAGGACTCCAGCAGAGTGACAAGAAACAGGTAATGACAGAGCTCTGAAATACCCAAATCTCCTTCTGCCCTCACATGCAGTGTATTGTCAGCATTTGACCCAATGCTATTTAGGATGCAGCCAGGGTGATGGTGTCCCCCAACCCCCTCTTTCATAAGCCACTAGTTCAGTGTGCATTGCAGCTGCCTTCAGCATCTGGGTGATCTCCTCTTCACTGCAGGAGGAATTTTACCTATAAAAATATGCTCAGGCAGTAGCTTCCTCCCCAGCTGCAGAGGAAGCCCATGTGATCAGCTGCCTCAAGTCTCAGCTGGTTGAAGTTAAAATGTTAAATTAACTTTAAAATTAAAGTTAAATGAGCAGTCTCAACCTAAAAGTCTAACAGACATGGCAGATTAAATAGCCATCAAAAAGCATTCAAATTACACAGATCACACTTTCTTGGAGGAAACATTTCCAGTGAGCCTGCCACCACCACTGCTGATGGTGAGGACATCCACCTCTTAGAAAGCCACTGAAGCCATTATCTTGTCAGCTTTCTTTGGTTCACAGGAAGGACACAGGGCTGGAAGAGGTTGGTGGAGCAATGTGGAGTGAGCTCAGCTTGGCTGTGATGCTCTGGACCCCATCCCAGCACTGCCTTCACAAGACACCACCACTACCATCAGTCATGAAGGAGAAAGTCCTGACGGGTTCCCAAGGTGCCACCAGCCTGACATTCACCCTCACTTGGAACAGCATGGAGATTTGAGCCAGGAATATTTACATTAGGCCCTAATTGGAAAAAATAAATGCTGACTGTGCTGAGCAGTCTGAAGGAGTATGCGTGCTCTTTCCTACTACCCCTCTCTTTAGGGGATAATTAATTCATTTCATCATTTCTATTTGAATTTTTATTCTGGGAACTTCCCCTATTTTCTTTTGGTTTTTTTTAAACGACAAAAGAAAATGTCTCTATAATGCTAAACCTAAAGTATTGCCTTCAAAATGGTCCAAAACTAATGAGTTAACAGTGATTGTAATGCCCTTTGAAACATTTCTTTCGGCTACTGGAGTATGCATCCCTCAGATTTATTTTATTTCATCTTCAAGGACCTTGGTGAAATACAGTACATTGGAGGAAAAATAAGATCAAGATGTGCAGTCATTCAGGCTGTAATTAAATTTAATAGGCAGTTTATCCAGTTCATAGAAAGATGGCATAGCAGAGAGCTACACAAAGCAGAGCCTAAAGCAGGAAATCATTTTACAATAGGGTATCCATCTGGAAAAAAAGACATTGCATGAAACCAGCAAGTGTGAACGAAATCTTCATCAGTATCATATGAGGTTACTTTATCATGCTGCAGTGCCAGCAACGGGAAGTTTGACGTGTCTTCTATTAGGAGAAATGCACGGCCGTCGCAACTAATGTAAATCTAACTCTCTATTATGCAAACTGAAGAGAAGGGGCAGTTAATAAAATACAAAATAACCAGGTGTTTTATTATGCCAGGTGCCAGATCCCTCAGCATTGGAGCTGATGTGGTTTACACATTACCTTTGAGATGCTACAAATGGAAAGAGTTTTAACATTCTATCTGTTAATGAATGTCAACACAAGTGTCACAGGAAGAAGAGCTGGATTTTGAGCAGCATTTCTCAGTATTGAAAAACCAAAACTGACTCAATATCAATGTACAGCTTGAACAATAAAACACAGGGTTAAAAAAAAATGCACAACAGAAACAAAAGCTCTGATTAAATTTGCCTGGAGATCTCCTCTATCCATGCTGTGAAAAAGATGCAGACGCTATGACTTTTCCTGAATATTTTACTGAAGCGGGTTTTTGGGTGTCTTTTCCAGGAGCAGTCTCACATGTTTTTCAGGCCTATGCACCAGTGCACATATGGTGGAACAATACTGTAATACACCCTAGTGGCATCTTTATCAGTGGAAAAGCCCAACCTTGCTATGAAATCCAATTAAACAGCCATTTTTGCCACATAAATTGATCCCATTTTTTCCATCATTTTTGTTTTTTCATTGCAGGCTGCTCTGTATCCACATTTACAATATGGGATGAGGTACTCGTAGAAACATACACAGCAGCAGAATCCCTACTGTCTTTAAAATCCACTTTACAAAGGAAACAAGGCTCACAGGGGCACTCTGCCCTAATCAGGAACACTCGTGATGCCTCTTTAGTAAAAGCAGCAATGCACTCCAACTCCAGTGAGTTCACTGAGGACCATGGCACATGTCCCTGCTCAGTCCCAGTATCAGGAGATACACACATTTTTACATATGTATATATTCCTCCTCAATGGCACTGAACAATAGCTGTGTGACTTCTATGACCAGCACTTACAAAGAACGAAATGCTGTCAAGATGTGTGTGGAACCTCTTCACTTCCAGCTAGCCAAGATCAACCCAGGAGAATCTGCAGCAAGGGTCTGCAGAGCCAAAATTGTTTTCTGTTTTATCCTCCCTTTATCACAAGGCTGGATGTAACACAGCTGTAGACTTACAAATAATACCACTCTCAAGGGACAAGCAGTATAGTTACACTCAATTATACTATAAAGTATGACATCTCCAGAGAAATTACTCAGGCACTCTCTCTTACCTGGATGACAGTAATAAAACAGATCTGTTTATGATGGACTTTTGGAATCCATTACTTTTAAACAGCTTGCTGATTCTCATCATTGGTAGAACTGTACTTGTCACTGCCCACCAAACGCAACTATTAAGTCAAATGACCCAGGGAATTTAATACAAGGGCTATTCTCCCATTATTTTAAGTAGACTTCTACTAATTATGCAAAGTATGGGGCCACTTTTTCTTTTTAAAGACCAGATGGATATAAAAAAATAATTGAAAATGCTTCTCCAAAACCATTTTTAACAGCTAAAAACACACAATGGTGGTGGAAAAAAATCACCATGTAACCCTTCATTCTGGGAAATGCAGGCTGCAGTGCTCAAGAGTGAGAGGAGCCAGATACACAAGCCAAATGCTTGAACAGATTTTTATTTTTACTATATCTCGGTAAGGTCTTTTTTATTTTACACTCCTATAATTTTTTGCACTTTTTAGCAACAAATGAAATCTTTTAAAACAGTCTGAATGATTGTGTAACCAAAGGCACTCGGGGGCTGCCCTTGCAGAACAGTTTCTTCCATCTAACATCCCTGTCAGTACACAAATGCAAGGCTCACAAAATTCAATGGAATCCACATTGGTTAGAAACACTCACTTCTCACCTCTCAGTTAGAGAATTAAATTAAAAACTCTAAGGTTATAAAAGCAATCTGTGTGCTCTGTAGTGTGAGCACACCATGCCTCACGACTGACAGCATGCAGAACCAGGCATAAAAGCAGGACTGGGGGCAATCTTCCACATGTACTAGATTGTTACTATCAAAAAAAGCAGTGTGGCATAGGCTTTTAGCCTATAGGCTCCCCTTGGACTCAGCACTTAGAAAAAGGGCTCTGTGCTCCTTTGTTTTTTGATTTCTGGTCTCTGCTTCAAGTGTCTCAGGTTGTTGTCGGAGCCCTGCTGTTTGATCAGCAGCTGCTGGTGGTGTCCAGGCACCGGAGCTGTGCTCTTGTGACCAGGGGATCCAGATCCCCTCTGGATCCTCAGTGATGCAGAAAGGATTATCCCCTCCCTCTGGGCTGGCGGGAGGCTGGAGGGGAAGGTGACCCTTATTCCAGCCCCAGCACTACTCTGTCCTTCCCACGTGAGCTCTTAACACTGAAGTCCTACATAAAATGCCAAAGTGGCTGCCAGACCTTACCTAGATGAGAGATTTAAACACTGTGCACTTCACACACAGACTATGAGAATGCAACAAGAAGACAGTATTTAGTACCACTGCTATTATTCTGATGCAGTGTTTGAAGGAAGCTGCATCGCTCTCAAAGATTCAAGGTAAGCCAAAAATAACTCTTTCAGCATAATTCTGTTATTGCAACTTGTACCATGACAAAGCAGGAGAGGGTGAGCCCTGTGCAGCAGTTCCCTGCTTTGGACTTCCAACAGAGCAAAGCTAAAAACAAGAAATCTCCTGCCCCAGGCTGTCCCATCAGGCTTGAGATACGAATGACCAATACCCAGCCTCAGAAAGAGAGCAGTCATATCATGGCTACTCATGTTCCATAGACAGCCCAGATTCACTGCTCATTACTGAGATCCAGGTGCTCTCAACAAGGGCTCTGAAATTCCAACAGGGGCATAAACTCCCCACGGGGTTCCGACAGAACCTAAGGACGAAGGCATCAGCAGTGGGTGTGCTATGCAACAAGGCCCTCTCCAATTTCATCCACTTGTATCATTTCAAGAGCTAAAAGATTAATGATGCTTCAGCAGCCAGTACCTAATGCAAGTGTTGAGGTGCCAAGGTTTATCTTTCAACCCTCGAGGATCTTTGGCAATTACCAGGATGCAATACAGTGCCATGCCACCAGCTGCAGTTCTGCTAACTCTGCTAACTCCCAGCTAAGGTGGAAATACATTCTAATGTGTTCCTGCTGGGAAGGACCAGAGAAACATGGGGAGGAGAGGCTCCTTCCCCAGTACTAACCACTTTACATGGGGCTCAGATTTAAATGTGAAGAGTGCTTGTGAAAATACTTTCAACAAGATGAAAAACGTGCTTTTTTATAAAATCACACCATATGCTTGCTTTTCTTGCACTTAAATACCAAGTCTTACACTCAGACCTCAGTTTTGAGCCTTGCACTCCATTTTGTAAATAGATTATTGTGCCATTAAAAAGCACCCTGATTGCTAAAACAGTGAATATTGATGGCACACAGGGATTTGCCTACATCACTCAGAAATTTAATGTTTGTTTCAATAGCAGAAAATTTACCCAAACCAGAGAGCAATCCAGTGAGAGCACTATTCCACCAGGCCTCTGAGGATTGGTCCCAGATCTTCAGCTGGGGCTGGAGGGCAAGAACCATGGAGGCAGCTCTCTCCTTGCCCCAGCCATGTCACTCCCAAACTCCTGCTCTCAGCGATGAGAGCACATGCTTGACTACCTCAGGATGTTTTGCACATCCCTTGAAACAGTCAATGCTGCTGCAACCAACAGCAAGCCAAGACCCAGTAGTCATTTATTTACTGATAAGGTTCTAAACATTATCTAACAGTTATTTTTCATCCTCTCTTTTATTATTTGATTTGCAAACTTGACATTGAATTTTCTTTAATCAATTAATATCACTGACTTTCCCTGTATTTAGCAACATATATATGTATAGAAGAAAAATTATTTCCCTGACTCATCTCTGAGAGATTCCCATAGTACTGAGCTTCTTGATGGGGGTGCTGATTTTTCATTTCTAAAAGCATCAAAACTTTTTGCTGTTATGGGATCTTTTGGTAGACTGGGAAAGGATGTATAATTTTTGGGGCTGTCATATGCAGAGCCAGGAGTTGAACTCAGTGATCCTTGTGGGTCCCTTCCAACTCAGGATATTCTATGATTCTAGGAATAAACTGCAAATGAGCATTTTGGAAACTGTTTTACTTAAACATTTCATATTTTCCTTGACCTTGGTAGCTTTGGGACTATCACCAGTAATCCAGCAGCATTTAAGAACTCCCTACACCTGCAAAGTTGTAATCTACTGATGCACGAGCAGAGATCACATCTTTGGGAGCCAAGAAATTTCTAATGAATGATGGAATGTCACTGACTCATGGTCTCAGAGCTTGGGGTTTGGCTGGATTAATCCTCCAGGAGTCTCTTGTGATACCGCTAAGTAGCGCTCACATCTAAGTGCAATTTCTCTCCCCAGCAGGCAGCCTTTGCACACACACCTCTGGTTTTTTCCTGGCTTAGGAGGTGCAAAGAGTGAATCTACTTCTTCACCTATTTAAAATGTCCAGAGCCTCCAAAACTCACATCATCCAGGCATATCGAGAACACTTTGTGCCTCAAATCATACTCACTGTAGTGTATTTTCCCAGCTGGCAGAGTGAAGGGAAGGTTTCCTGGTGAGCTTTTCGGATCTTCTCAGTGAGATCATCTAACTCTGCTGTCATTTCATAGTTTTCTGTGGACTCCTGCTTTGAAGGTTCCTTCTTCTTTTTGTTCCTGTCATTTCTGACAGCTGTAAGAAAAGCAGAGATACAGATCACATGGGGTTATTCAGATCAACCTATGTTGCTTTTGCTGCTCTATTTCAAATCACTGTAAAATACTGCTATTTTAAACACACATTATTTTAGGTGAATATAAAAATGTTATATGCACAGAGGACATTAATTCCAGCCTACTCATTTAAAAATAATTTAAGAACTAAATGTAGTGAGCAGTGATTAAACCAAACTTCCACAGGAGTTTGTTGTGGGTGTGCCATCACAATCCCACATTATCAGCCTTCCAGGAAAGTCTACTGCAACTTCATATGCAGAGTGTCTTAGTAACTTTGTGAGGTGGGATTTTTTCCACTGTAGAACTACAGTTGTGCACGGTGGATGGCGAAGCCCTCTGCAGTGAAGCAGTCACTATTTTATTGGATGTGAACAACACTAAAGAAAGACAGCAAATATCTTTCTTCTTAAGTACCTCAGCATGGAAGATAACAAAGCCCCACACTAATACAAACTCCACTAAACAGAAGTTATTTAAAAGGAAAGTTAAATGTGAAAACAGTAAACAAAAGAAGATGAAACACGTTAAACTCAAGTTCTGGAGATCAAAGGAGAAGCACAAACACTTGAAAGAGAAAAAAATGGCAGTGAAGCTATCTAAAGTTGCTTGCCATCTGCTTCTGCACTCAGATCAGCCTTCTACCTTCCCCCGGCCGTGGGGGATTACTGGAAATATGCATTGTGCTCACTCGTGCTGTAATTGATTTCCCACATATTTGTGTTTTGTAATAAAATATGACAGCTGCTCCATCACCATGCTGCTCTTTGTTCTTTAATGAAAATAGCTTAATTTTACAAAACGTGCCCAGGAGATAAGTCCGTGTCCACAGTATTGCCAGTAATTGTGAATTTTATCAAGAGTCTTGCTGTTAGCTAAAGCTAACGTCTTAAGTGTAACCAGATGCATAAGGCTTTACAACAAAGCCAAGCAAAATCAATCCCTCTCCCTGAAGACTCCATGTCAATATTAAACACCCTGAAGACTAAATCTTACTGGATAAATAAAACCAATCTTAACATTGTTAGCATTCAAAACCTCACGATATTTAAAACAAGGCCCTAAACTCAGAGGGTGCAGCTGGTGGGTTTGGCACATGTGAGCATGGCTTGGGATTTTGGATGGCCAAAGACCTGTTGATTCTTATTTGTACTGTCCTGCCCCAGAAAGTGCATCTGTCTGTGCCAGAGGGAGGGAAGCACAAAGCCACCTCCATGCCAGCTCTTTTTCCCTGTGGGTTCCCCAGGCCCATCTCCACATCTTCTGTGGTCGCTTCCTACGTGCCGGTGAACCACAATATTCATAAAGAGCAGAAAAAATAGTGGGCTGGGAAAGCATCAGAGTCAGAGGCATCTACAGAAATAACATATTGTGTGTAATAGAAAACAAGGAGTAGAGATGTGGTGAACATTTGTTTCTCCTTCACAAGGCACACAGTCCATGCAATGTATGGCTCTGGTCTTCTCACTAAAGGTCTGAATTTGCAACTGAGAGAATTCTGACACCAGTCATTCACATTTTAAGCATGAACTTGACTTAACTGTGTGACAGACCTCTCTGAAGTCAGTCATGTGCTTGGCTGGATTAGGGCTGGGATGCTGAGCACCCCACTGGATTAAAACCTAACCTTGAACACCATCAATTTTGGTGTTTGGAGAACACAGACCCAAAGGAGACCAGCAAAAGTGGACCAAAAAGGTTATTCCTTGCAAAGGTACAATGCTATCAGTGCAGTCGGATTTAGGGCGATGGACTGGTTACTCCCCACTTCCTTTTACAAGTTTTCCCCTCAAGCAAACGCTCTGATTTGTTGGCTGAACCCCAGTGCAGAGCACAAATGCCATGTTTTGCACTGAAAAAACATCCAAGACCCAGAGCTATGTCTCGAGTGCTGCAAACTGCCACTGTACTTCAGAAACAAATCCTAATCACTGCTGTACTTGGGAGATAAAGGAGTTCCTTAGAAAACTCTGTAAACTCCTACACAACCATGAAGAGCAATAAACCTTTGTAACAAAGCCCCACTTACTTATAGCTCTACAAGCTGACTGACAAATTTGCCAAGCAGGCGGCCCCAACAACCACTTCCCTCAACAGTTTTGAGCTCCTTGTCCAATCTGAATGCATTATTCAGGCCAGGCTTCAAAGCAGGTGCCAAGGGCTCCTAGAGACCAGGAGATAACTCTGGCAGGGACCCTGCCATTCTCCTTTGCTATCCCAGCACTGCTCCTTCTGCAGTGTACCTGAAATTCCTTTCCCTCCAAAGGCCACTGGAGGGACAGCTGCTGATCAGTCCTCATCACCAAACTGGCTAAGCTCTGTCCTCTTTCTCTTTTGGTCCAAATCAGAGGGTAGAAATGGAAGAAGTAACACAGCCCAAAAACTAGGAGCATTTTTTGTTCCTCATTAACTTTCTTAAATGATTCTGATAGCTTTTAAAATAATGAAAATACAGAATAATATATATCTTCTTACTTTATTCATTAAGACTGCATCAGACCTGTCAGTGTTTCCACATTCCCTGTAAGATAATGGATTAAAGTGCTGATGTATAACACCCAAGCTCCTAAAATATAAAGCATTTCAATAACATCAAACTATTGGGCAGATTTAACGACAGTTATAAATCAACACGCAAAAAAAAAAAATAAAAGGACAGAAAGACCTTAAGACAAGACTATGTTTAAAAGAGTTAAATAAAAACATATAAACACACACACACACATTTACGCAGTAAATTTAAAAACCATCACTGCTCTGGGAACAGGAACTGTCACACCGCATGTGGGAAGGGTTTTGGATTACAGCTTATGCTTATATTACATAAATCACACCTTTTGGTATCTTGATCTTTACATGCATATGATCACATCAATCCCTGATGCAATTCCACTGCCTTTTAATGATGATACGCCAGTGATGAATCTGTGTCACAGTTAATGCTGCCGTGGAAAACTCAGGTTATGAATTCCATTACTTGTGCACTAAATTCTGACTTGATGGCTGCATTAATTAGAAGCTCCCAACAGGGGACAGTATGGAAGCTCTCTTGCCCTATGAGAACTCTTGAAAGTTAAAGAAAAATAAATAAGGTGGTAGCGTGAGGAAGGAGCATGAAAAAAGGTGAATCTTGATACGTGAGGAAGCCAGGTCTTGGCGCGTCTCAGAAGGCTGAGTGACACACGCCCACACCTGTGCACGTCTGCTTCAATCCATCTTCCTGTGACAGCTTCCCTGTCCCCTTGACACACACGCCAGGACTTGCACTTCCACACCCAGAAACCTGCAGGCAGCCACAGCAGGGTTCACAAGCTGGCAAAGGTATTGCCTTAAGAACTAGCCCCTACCTTCAGATGTTCAGCCTGCTCCCTGATGGTAGGGGGGCAGAACACCACCTCTTGTCCTGCTCAGTCTGTTCTCCTCACCCCAGGAGTGCCATTGCCTTTCCCTTAGCCTCAGATACACTTTCCCTTTTCTGCTCAAAGTGATGGACAGGGCACAAAAGGTGCAAGAGGGTCTCTTGGAGAACCCCAGTGCTCTCATTTAGTAACCTTGCAGCAATTCTCCTGCCTGAGTGGGGTCATTTCAAGCATGTCCTAATGCAGGGAATTGTCCAGTCTTAAACCCCTCAGGTCCACCAAACTTAGCCACTGTTTGGCTAAAGATAAGCTGGGATCCAGCCCATGAGATTTAGACAGTTTCTAGGCAATCAGGTAAAATCACAGAAGAGTGAATATTTGTACATCCATTTGTCAAAGGTTGCACAAACATGTCCAAGGGAGGAGAACTTGCCACTCACAATGCAATTTTTCCTACTACTTACACAACCTGCGCTTCCCCAGATATCCAGAAGATACACAGACAGCTCCTTTCATGTATTAAAATGATTAATCAGCTATAAATTCATTATTTGAAATGCTATCACTGCAGTTTTGTGTCTTGGAGATCCCCGTGACCTTTGAAGAGCTCTGTGTACTAGTTAGCTGGTTTTGTTCCTGTAGCAACAACTACTAGTGCTTCCAGTCAGTTCACATTCCTGTAAAACCACACTTTTCTTGTCCCCAAATATTTTGGAAGTTACTCGTTAAGCTAACAAACCTCAAAAGCACCATAAAGCACACAGAGCAAGTCAGTAATTGCACAGTGCTGGGCACAAGATCGGTCTGCAAAAAGACTCCTTTTGTTTGTAAAGCCCAATGAGAAGAGAAGTGAGAGGTGAACTGAGGTAGGAACGCTGCAGACCTGCCAGTTCTCCCTTCTGGGCAGAGGCTCACTGTCCTGCCTGTCCTCCTGCTCCTTGGGAAGCCACCTGTCCCTGAACACCAGGGAGCCTGGGCAGGCTGATGGTGTCACACGTGGCTGTGGGGCTGATCCCCAGCACTGCAGCTGGGAAATCCAGCAGCACCAAGCTGTTTGCTAGGGTGGAAACCCACAAACCTAGCACAGCTCCTCCACACTCTTGCTCATCCAACTCCAGAGGCAGCTGCTAAAAAAATTCTAATTCTGGCACAAGTTAGCAGCTGTGGCCAATTTCAGTCAAATATTTCAGTCAAATAAGCAAAACTCTTACTTACTGCCAATGGCAAGTGTGCTCCATCAGGCTAAATGCCCAACATATACCACACATTACTCTTCAACTAACTGTGTTAAATGGTATGGAATGGCAGTCCATAAGGGTGTCTTTCCCAACAGTCACCTTGGAAAATTTCAAACCAAGGGAGCTTAGCAACCCTGCTGCTGCTGAACTAGGCTCTCTGACCCCATGGTCCACAGCAACACCCAGCTGCACATCCCAGCCAAATTCCAGACCTGAGAACTGGTGGAATAAAGCACAAAGATGAGGAACTAAAGGAGTTTGAGTTTCCCATCTCCAAGACATGTAAAGGAAGAGAACAATCATCTCAAAAGCAGCAAAATCACACTCGACACACTGATGAGCCATCAATCCAGGACGGTGGGACTCCTGTACACATTAACAGTAGTGCAATTGCAAGCCAAACACACTAAAATATGCAGAACACCAGGTAGTTATAAATAGATTGGTTTCCTAGGTCGTGATTTCCAGATGAAATAATGTTTTCTTTTAGGCAAAACAGCTCAGTCCTAAAATAAGCCAGGAAACTATTTTAAAACAAATTTCCATGCCAAAACTTGGCTTTGACATATGGAGAATGATTGGAGACAAAGCCCATTTCAAACACAAAACTCTCATTTCTAATGGACAAAGCGAATAACAAGTACACAGTTGTGTAAGGGACTTACAAAACCAGAACACATCAAAACCTGCATATTTTGTAGCTGATTCTGAGAAATCAACCATGTCAGCTGTTGGATAACAATCGCCAGAAGAAAACATCTCAAATTAAGTGAGATAGTATCTCTCTACAGACAGATATCAAAATTAACAGGGAGCACAGAGAAACAATCATGGAAGACATTTCATAAGCACCTGGCACGCTATCATTTTTCCCCAGGCACAGAGCAAGCACATCCATTACAGAATTCGAGCCCGCCCAGGGTTTCCTATTGAGAAATAACATTCAGCTATGGCAAACCCGCCCCGGCCAATGCGCCAGGAACCTCAGTTCAACCACAGGGGAACACACCACACATCCAGAAGACATCGTCCTGTCTCCTGCCTTCACGTACACTGGCCCTTCCAGACACTCCTGGTATTTTTTTTTAACCTTTTTTTTCTTTTTTTTGAGGAAGGTAAATTTGAACTCTGCCTTGCAGCTTTGTATTATTCATTACATAATTGCTATGTTTTATTAGAAATATGATCTATTATAGCCTTGAATATGGTAACTTAAATGACATTGAAAATTAGATTATTCTGATTATTAGAGAAGTGAGAAAGGTACTAAACATTTGTAAGGCTGATAATCAATCAGTGTATCCATGTGAGTGCAATAAAAATCAATCAGGAGCTAGTGCGTTTAAATCTAATTTTTTAAGCATGACATTTTCTTCTGAGTTTCTTTTTTAAATGTCACCCTCTTCTACAACAGTGATTGATTCTATCCCCAGGGATAGTTAACTCCAACTGTTTTATTCATTGCACTGAGCTCTTATATCCAGTCTTTTCTAAATATCAATTTAATGACAACAATAATATTTTTATCAAAATGTGAAATTCAGAAATAGGCATTCAAAACAGCAAGAAGCACGGCAGTACATTTAAACTGCTACAAATACCAGGAACCTTTTAACTAGCAAGCAGTGTACTTAACACAGAAAATGGTGGAATTTTGTGTCCCTCCCATTTTCTTTTTCCTCCCATAAAAGAGAAGGCCAAGGATTTGCTTGTTTAAAACATAATTCATTTAGAAATGTTTCAGTAGTGAACAATGAATCACTGGCTATAGGGAGCCTGTGAATAATTACCTATGCCTTCAAAATAACCTTATTAGGCTATGGTAAGTATAGGGGAGACCTTTGATACCTATAGCCTTAGGGCCCCTATTTTTCCATTCATGCACAGGGGATTTATATGGTTATATCCTGACGAAAGCAACACATCTCCCATTTATGTGTGAGGATAACTGCGGGGTTAATATATCAGAGCTGAGTTATAAGAACAGGTTTCATTATATGAATGAATGATACAAATGGATGCTCTACAGCTTTATTTAACTGGCCTGAAACTTCACCTGTGGTTTCAAGGATTCTCATCAGTCGGAACAATTTTATTTTAGATGTGAAATTTGGCACCTGCTGTTGTCACATCCCTGAAATATTAGAAAGTGGAATGAGCAAAAAAAAAAAGGAGTTTCTAGTCCTTAAAAAAAAACCCAATAGCATCTGAAATCAGATGTAGGACCAAAACTGAAAAGCCAATGCAAAACAACAGGTTGAGAAAAATACCCCTTGAAATTAGCTGAAAGGTATGCCTCCGGTACTCTTTTACTTATTTATTTAAATTTTTATATTACTGTACTATCTTTTTAATAAAAATTAACAATAATTTCTTTTGCTTTTTAATTTTAAGACATCCAGAGGCAAAATCATACTTGGAATACCTAGAACTTCCAATCCAAGACCCAAAACCACTCCTGAAGGGAACCAAATGGTTCTACAGGCACATTTGTCCTCAATGTTGCAGATGGACTGGACAAAAAACCCAAACCAACTAAATAAACCCAAAAAACCAAACAAACAAACTCCCCCAATCTACCAGACTCCCATAAGCCATTTCCAAGTGTATGAATATACCAACTAATGCCTACCTTTATATTTACTATAGTATTTTGGGAGTGGTTCAAGGTCTGCAGAACATGCCAAACAGAGTACTAACTGCCCAAAGAATAAAAATCAGGACTCCAGAAATGGAATACCCCTCACACTCCCCAGACAGGTCCTAAGAACAAATGAGAAACGAAGAAGTTGCAAAAACAGAAAGACAGTAAACAAGTGGGGGGAAAAAAAAATCAAACAGAAGAAAATGTGTTTTGCAGCACATGGGTGTGGGCAGGTAGAGGACGAGGAGCAGCTGAGTCAGAGGCAGGACAGACAGGGCACAGCACCTGTACCGGGGGTTGAACTGAAAGCAGACTCCTTGGTCTCCCTTACCATCTCCCTACATATTGCAATCAAAGTAGCTGGAGAGATGGGATTATACATTAAATGATGAACTGTTTAAATAGCATTTGCCCTGTGATTTCCATTTTCAAAGTGCTTTCATATCATCAACTAATTGCCAGTGTTAATAGGATAATCCACATGCTCTAAGCAGCTGATGCTTAAACAGCTATTGAAGGTTGTTAGCATTAACAATTGCAGGCAGAATAAATCACTAATATTTCCCGTGAAGACCCACCAACATATCTGCCATGGAAATAGCCTAGCCATACTCATTGACTCGGACAAAATTTACTCACTGGTATGTTTCCATCTGTATTTCACATAGGCATCACCTCAAGTTACTTAATATAGCCAGAAATTCCCATATGTGAAATGAAGTATCTCCACATGCAGGTCTTGCAATGTCCCTGTGCATCTTGTGCAGCTGTTAAATTAAACTACACTTGTCATTCCCTCCTCACTCCAATAATGCCCCATCTCTCTCAGTATTATGCAAGAAATCAGTCACTTCCTTACTCTCAACATAAACCTATGATTTTTATTAAGACCTACCATGCCACTTGCAACAGGTTTGCAAGTTATTGCATCACCCAGTTGGTATTTCCAGTCTTTCCCTTCCATGCACAGCGCTGGAATGGGAAGGAGCTTTGGCAATCAATCACTCCATCTGAGGAGGGTTCCTAAATATACAGGGCTTCTGCAGGTAACCCACAGGGAAGTGCCAGCCTGTGGCAGAATCCCTATGAAGCTAAACCCCTCAGGGAAGCAAAGCATTGTACTTACTATCTACTGTTTTGGCTGCCAAGACCCCAGTGGATTTACTACTAACTTCTGTGGCAGTCTAGATAAAATTCTGCATGCAGATGGTTAAATCAAAATACTCTGGGGAAATGGAGGACAGCTTTTCTGGAATTGCAGTGTCTTAACACATTAGCTAAAAATACACAAGACCAAAACCACAAAGTGATTATTCTTTCTCTTCCTTACAGCTGAAGTGACCAAATGTATAGGCAGCAGTTGAAAAACTCTTCTAAATACTCAGCATGAAAATAAATTTCTATTAGGCTATAGTGCATTTCTTTTACCATAGGCTGGGGGAAGAAAAAAAATCCCTAAATTTCAAACTCTGAACTTTCAGTCAGAAATTACTGAGAGGCCATTAAATCTGTCTCATCTGATTTCAGCTGTTGAGGTGCCCTTTCAAGCTACCTTCTCAAAGCAACTGCCCTTTTGAGCTACAATCTTGAAGCCTGGTACACTAACTCTTTATGGATAACCGATTATGAGCAAAAATATCCTGAATCTGACCTTTCTCTCCAGGGTCATCAAAAGGTAAATCAGTCTACTTATCTACAGATATTATATTAATTTCTCTCAGGAGACAGTCACGGTAGTACGATGCCTCACAACTGGGAGACACTGGGGTTATCCAAAGTCCTCATTTCAATTTGCTGGGCATTATCCAGGACCACTGATGGCCAAGGAAGTGCATGGCTGTAAGCTAAGACCAGACACTGCACACTATCCCTGCCCACTGCCAGCCTGTAACACTTCACGCTTCAATCTGCCACAGCTATTTTATATCTTATCCTAACATACACCGAGGAAAAGAACTGACTTATTTTTTAGGTAGGCAGCAGCAAGCTACCTACCATGACAAATTGCAACCTCTTTCCTGACAATGCCATCAACAGACTCCTTCCACAAAATAACTTTCCATAATAAGCACATTTATTCAATGTAATGAATGAGTCCAAACTACAGGACAAATTCTAGTCATGCATGATAAAACTGACTTTATGGGACAGCAAATGGAAAAGCAACCAAAAAAAGGAGGCGAGCTGGAAGACCCCATCCCTTTGCTTGCACATGGACACACAGGACTCAGGGCAATGGCTCCCCAGAAGAAAGAGCAGAAGTTCAGGAGCAATACCAAGACAGTGTGTCACTGCATTTCTACCTTTTATTATGGGTGGTTTCACGCAGTGAACACAGGCTGGCTTTCCCCAAACAGGGTTCACTCTCTACATTACATACCAGAATTAAAAATAACAGCCCAAACTTATCCCCACTGCTGTTTTTGTCTTGCAGTGGTACTCCACCGATCACAGCAGAGTCCTATTAGTGTAAAACTACAGTAGCGTGGTGGGAGATCAGGTCTAATATCTGTATCTGCAGATGGATAACACCGCATTCATACCTAAGTTTCATTTCTTTGTTTTGCCCCCAAGGCTGAATTTCACATTTGTACCTCCTGGTGGCTTGTGCAATTGTGTAAAGGTGCATCTAGCGAGAGAGCTGCCAACTGACAACACGTCTGCAGAGGCTTCGCGTGCGCGGGTGCTTCGCCAGGCGCGGGAACACATCGCCTCCCGCAACCGTAAATTGAGCTCATGGAGGCGCAGGAACAGTTGTTCCCGGCATGTTTGAAGAAAGGGAGCTGCAGTCTTGAATCGCAGCGCTTGTCTGCGTTACAGCCTCGGCAGCTTGCAGCCCTGGCCTCCCACTAGGCCAGGGACAATAAAAGCAAAGAAATAGCTCAGAATCTATTTACCTATTCCTCCGAAGCAAATGTGGAAAACACACCATTATGAGCTTACACACATTCCTTTCTAAATGCAAAAGCTTCTTCATGCTCCTACTACTAAAACAAAATGAAATAGAATGGGGACAGGGAGGTTATTTCCACCTCTCAAGGTGCCAGGATTGGCACCCAAAGTGGAGGGCAGGGGGGACAGAGTGTGCACCCCACAACCACACTCAGCCGCCCTGCTCAAGCTGGCCCTCCTGGCTAGCTGAAGCAGCAGGAGAAGGGAAGAACAGTATCATTTAGCCAGGTGGACCAGAAGCCCTGCTAGATCAGCCAGAAAAAATTGCCTGTTTAAGCCTCACACTGATGCACAGTCCAACACAGCTGGTGGGCACACATCTGCACTGGCCAGGGGGCTTGGACGGCAGGTGGGTTTGATTTTTTTAAAGAACAGTGTGTGTTGTAAAGCTGTTTTGCCATAACACTACAAAAAAAAGCTTCATCAAATGGGAAAGTAACATGCCCAAACAATACTGTTGCATCTCACTGCATTTTAGTGTGTTGTTTACATCCTTTCCTTTCCCAAAAGCTGAGCAGTTGGAATAAACAATCTGCAGATTTGTTGTTGGAGTGGGGCATTTTTTTTGAAGATTACATAGTCCTGTTTTCACCAACTGTAAACTAAGGAGAAAGCAAGGAGTGAAGTCAGGGGACTTCTTTTTCTTTCCATCTCAGGATTTCAGGACAGCTATGCCAAGCAAGCTAGCAGTCTCCAGGAAAGCCCTGCTGAAGCTGGCTGCTGCCACAGGTAAACAAGTTTTTTCACTTTCAGCTTCAGCCCACCCCGAAGAGCTACACCCGCCAGCTGAGGCACTTTAAAGGCCTTTGCCTCCCAGGCTTTTCTTCGGATCCCTTTCTGCCCATGCATGGCATAACTCAGCTCTGAGCTCCAGCCAGGCTCAACAGGCAGCAGCTGAAGCCCCAGCTCACTTTGGGATCTCTGTTCCTGGGACAGCAGCAGGCTTTAGTGGGACTCTTCAAAGCAAAAGGTGCCTGGGAGACAAAGGCCTTAGTTTTTTCCTCTAATAAATAGTGCTCCATCCATAATTCACATGCAAAAATACTGTTTCTCATCTATTAGTGCAGGCTCTCCTGACATCTGTACTCCTGCTTTATGTAGAGGCAAAAGCATCACGGCATCACAGGATCAAATTCCTTTAGCACACCTGCAGCAACCTCAGCTGTTTCAGCACTCACATTATGACATGAATCACTCCACAAGCCTGCACCTAATTATCAGACTGTCTATTTTGATATATTTTATCTTTCATGTACAATGCCAAAGAAGTTCTTTAAAAATACATTCCAAATATTCTTTCATTAAAAAAAAAAGAAAAAAAAACAAAACAAAACAAAAAAAACAGCTTTCTTGTCTAGGACTAAAGTTCTGAAATAGCAGGAGTAAGTGGACCAGATTATTTTAAAAAGAAGGCATGCTAGTAACTACAGAATTGGCTTAAAGAGCTTAATTCTGTCAGCCAGGGTCAAGCAGAATCAAATCCTGATTTCTCCATAAGATCTTTTAAATATCTCCAGAAAATCCAGCACATAACCTTTTTACATTAAGTGCTTTCCCAGCACACCAGACCAGCCTGATGTAGTGATCACACAAGAAGCAAAGCAGACAGACACTTGTTTCCAGGAAACATAAAGATACTAAGAAAAGCAGCCTTTTTATTTTTGATTTGAAATCAAAGTGATTACTGAGTACTCTGCAACTTCCAGATTTAGTGCACACAAGGGAGTTCATTTTGAGAAGGCAAACAGGCAGCAGGTCAACACAGAGTTAACTCAATAAAATAATAATTTCTACTTGGATAAACTGACCTAGTTTTCCCAGACTTCTCCATGAAAACAAAGGATGCAACTTGGACATGAGATGACATCTGAAAGGGAAGCCAAGGGCTGGGCAAGGAGACTGAATTCAACACACAGCTGTTCCTTCAATGAAGGTGGTGGTCCCCAGTTGGCACTGGAAGTGACTACCCAGCACGGATCATCTGGCATTACAGGTGGCTGCTAACCCCATTGTATCTCATTGATGCTGATGACAAATCTTTCACATCTGTCACCAGTGTGGGATTGGGCCCTGAACTCGTTGCACACAGGCTGGGTGCCTGTGTCCAGCTAGGATGGTCTTCTCCAAGGCTGTGGCAAGTGCAAGATGAAAGATGCACTAACAGAAGGGTTTCTATGAGGTCCTCAGGATATTGTTCTAGGGTTACAACCCCCACGGGAAGCATGAGCTAAAACCTCAAGATTTCCAAAAGCAGAGGTTTATTCAGTTCCTAAAAAAGCTGATGAACATCCACCTGCCCATCCAGCTGCAGAACTGCCCAGAGCACCAGGCTGCACACAGTACAGCCAAGTCCCCCAGGGTCTGGGATGTACAACATGGAGGACAGGAACAGACAAGGCTCCTTCCCGGCCCCCCCTTGTAACTCATCCCGAGGTTCTGCAAATCTGAACACAACAGACAACTCTTCATTTTGGGATTCAACCCAATGTTATTTTCAGCAAAGCTCTGTTGTGCTGGAACACCTCCAACCAGCTCAAGTTAAACAATTTGCCCAGAGAAAATGTTCAATGAAGGGGAAACATAAAAGTATGCACAGAAAGAGGCCTGAGTCCCCCTCTTTTCTAATCCATCACACAGCATTAGGGATTAAATACTCATTAAAAATATATATAATAAACTGTTAAGACAGGGTATCTAGTGATTCCTCTTAATTGCCTCATTTTTCCCACACCCTGGTTTCTAGGGAGTATTTGTAAATATTCCTCCTCCATTAGTGCAAGGCCCCTGTCCCAGAGGGTTACCTCCCTGCCTCACTCCCCCAGCCAAGAAAGAAGACTCCAAACCTCTTGGGTTTATACTGTGTGCCCTATGAGTGGCAGCTGATATGCCTGTGTAGTTTATGTATGTTCACACTTTACAATGCCTGAGTTCTAGTAGGAATAATGTTCCTAATAAACATGTGAAATAGCTGTAGCTGACTCAGAAAACAACAGGAAAAGTTGCCAAGAAAAGCTTTGACTCTCTTTTGAGGACAAACAGGATTTAAGCCTTCTTCAGAACTAAAGGAATAAAATATTTATGTGTATTCTCCTCTGTCCCTGTTTACTTTTCCCTGTGTTATGAGAGAGGTTTGAACATAATAGGGCTTTTTCTTATTAACAACTATCCTCTTGCTTCTATTTATTGTCTTTTTATTATTTTCATTCCTTTTCCATTTAAAATTATTTTCTGTATGTTCTGATTTAATAGCAGTGTTCACCTGAAGAGGCATCCAAAGAAGGAGCAGGGGGGAAAGTATGCATTGAGCTTCTCTTCCAAATTACTGAAAGGGAAAATCAAATATCTTGTAAAAAAGTGCTGTCAAAAGTCTCTTATGAACTAACAGTCACTTGTTCCAGGGATATGGATCACTTGGGTTTGATCCTGGAGCTATTCAATGGGATGACCAGATGGTGCAGCAGAGTACAATGTGGACTACAAGACCAAACACACACTGAGCTCTGGACTTCTTCACCAATCTTCACAAGACTCCTAATTGGAAACATGAGAGCTCCCTGCCCAAAAGCAGCAGCCTGGTACTGTCAGAGAGCAACTTAAGCAACTTAAACCTAGTGCTTCATCTTCCAGCATCAACAACTTTCCTGTATCAGAAAAAAAAAATCATTCATTCTTGAATGAAATTTCAGATGTGATGCTTTTTGAGTGTCTTTTCCCAGTTATGTCTCCACTACAATCAACACATACCATGTCACAGCTCACCTAGAAGAAGAGCTATGGCAAGAAAGACACAGGAAAGATAGTCCTTGCATGAAGGACAGCTATGGTGCAGTGAGGGATGCTGAACATGTGAGGTGCAGCAGTTCAGTGCATAAGGATATTCACTTACTGCTGATTTGTCCTCCTGGGCTGATGCCTCCTCTACTGGTGTCTCCAGCTTACAAAATGGCTAAGAGCTGTGCAATGCCACTATCAGCCTTCTTGAGAGAGAGAAGAAATCTTGTGTATTAGCCAACATACTTAATTTTTAGAACTATAAAAATTAGATCTCAATCTTTGCCACTGAAACATTCTCTAGAAGTACACAGTATGTAAAATCACTGTACTTCATAAGACTACATATAACTTGTGGATTCTGGGAAATGTAAAACTCCCCATAAACTTCAGGATTTCCTGGCAATTTCCATTTTTTATGCCTCTCTTCCATTGTATTACTATTTCCATGATGCAAATTGTAAATCAGCTTGTTGGGAGTTAAGAACAAGGAGAGATGGGAGGAAGAAAAGTATTTGCAGCAGCACCCATTGCACCAGGGCTGAGTGACAGCAGAAAAACTTGTTAATGATGGAAACAGGAGGAGACAGAGCAGGTGAAAACAGTGCCCCTGGATCGACCAGGGTGTCAAGGAATGATGTCCTCTCCTGCTCCTTCAACCATGCAGTGACATCTTCACTAAAGCCACCAGCAAAGCGAATGGAGCTCAGCTCTCTGCCAGGGACCTGGCACCCCTCAGCTGTCTGACAAATTGTGTGTGTGCCTGCTGCTGAAAGTGTTTCTAAAACACTTTCCTTTATCACCCAGTATCATTCAACGTTTTAATATTGTAGTATCTCTGCAATGTTTTAATCTATCCTCACTGCTAAATTTTCCTATTTAATTTAAGGCTTTTTTTTCCCCAAGCTCTCAAGTTTTACAGTAAAGAGTTTCCCAGGTTCAAATACATCAAGTTCTGCCTCCAAGAAAATACTTAGGTGGAGCATCCACCTCCTTAACATAGGGGAAAAAAAAAAAGTAAAAATGCACAACACTATCTCCCAGTAATCCTTCTTCCTCCAAGTTTAAAGACAGCAAATGTTTAAAAATGTAATGCATTGAAAATGATAAAAATGTAATACGCTTTGTTAGTCTGTTATTGTCAATGGTTTGTAAAGTCCTCCCTCAGAGGATTGGACTTAAATCATTCATTAACTTGAAGCTGATTGCTTTGTCCTGCAAAGGGGAAAGAACATGGATTTCTCAGATGTAACCCAATTTCCTAACAAAAACAACCTGACGAAATTCAGTTACCAAAACGATCTATCATACCCTAAACAGAAGTGTAAATAAATTAAATTACAAAATGAGCTCCTACACCAAAGTCTAACTTTATGGAGAGTTTTAAAATTAACATTTCACTTGCTTCGAAGTTTGAGGAAAAAGAAAGAAAGAAAAGTAGGTCAGCATGTTTCCCCAGCATGTCTTTCTGACTCCATTAAAACTGTCTGTCAGATGACTAACCATGCCTGTAATCCAACTAAAAGCATGTTTGCTTTCTGTTGCACTTTTTGCCAGGGGAAAGGAAGAATTCCACATAGCTTTAACTCTGAAATTCAGGTAAATGTCTCCAAAGTCAGACAATTTCCTCACATTTACTTACCAAATTTGTTTATATCAACAACAAGCAACTGGTTATGGATGCATGGCACTGAGAAACGATCCCACAGCTCATTAAATGCCGATCAGCCACAGGCACCGCCTGTAGGGCTTTAAGCTACAACTTGTAGAAGTCAGGTTTCAGAGCTGTTGTCTGATTGACAGACTTTTCATGAGACCTAGATTTCAACATTTAAGAGCTTTCAGAAACAGGCAAGCGTGCAAACAAATACTGGAGTAAAATAAGATGGGGCAAAACCATTTCTATTCATTTTGGGTTAGAGGACATTAAAAATTCCAACACCTTATGATCTTTCTTTTTCCTTTTATAGAATTGGCAGCTGAGTGTTATTTAAGTTTGGATAGAAAGGGTGCTATTTCTACTCCTTGTACACCATCTACTTTAAAAAATCCTTTACACTTTCCACATGAGCGCTGAAGAACTGGAAATTAACTGTTCCGATGTATTTTAAAACGAGCATGTGATACAAAGTCAAACTAAAAACAAATCGAGGCTATTTTTAGAGCCCAGTCCTAGGGCCAGCACCGCAGCAGGAGGAGCTGCAACGTGTCAGCCGGCTTATCGCAGGCATGGCAGTGGAAAACTCCCTCTGCTCGAACAATTCATCCAGCAGATGAAAGCAAGAGCCTGACAGCAGCAGAGGGAAATCCACGGCCTCGTCTACTTATGGAGAGATCTTCCTAAAGTGTCTTTGAGCGCTTACTGGTTTCTGAGTGCCTGCTTTCCATCTTCCACACCATCAGCACGGGAGCTGCTCTCCGCAGAGAGGCCAGTGAAAGCTTTGCTTCTTGGCCCTTCGCAGAGGCATCTACCCTGTGCAAGACTGTCTCCAGTAAAGTGATCACCAGGAAAACAAAAGTCTGCAGATATAAACCAGCAGGAAGAGATACACACTCTCCCATTTGTTTCTTCTGAGGAGAAGGACCAAATAAGCCTCTCCTTTGATAGAGAGTCCTTCAGGAACATTCGGGTTGCTGCAGTTCAGACTTCCCAGAACTCTTGGGAACAATTTACTGCATTTCTCATGAACCTTGGCTACTGTAGATAACATTTTCAGGTTGGCCTGACAACCAAATAAGCCATGTTTAGCTTCAAGGCCCAGAACACTGGCAATTTGCTTGTTCCCAGACTGATATTTATCTCATTGACGTTTCTCCATCTTTCGGATTCAACATCCCAAAATAAAAAAAAAATTAAGGGGAAAAAAAAGAGCATTCAAAGGGAGAAAAAAGATACCAGAGAAACCACAGGGGCCAATAGAAAGCACAAGCCATACAGCACAATGGCAATTAGAAAGAGAGATGCAAAGATGCCCCGCATCCCTACACAACAAAATGATCTGAATGAGGAATAGGAAGCAGTGAACTGAGTGCATAAAGGAAGAATGGAAGCTCTGAAACAAAGCTTTTGAGGTCATGGGATTGGGGTCTCAGCAGTTATGTCCGCATGACAAAGCAAATGTGGCCTCAGCATCATTCTTAGGAGAGCAAGGACTGGGAAGGGACTGGCTACCTCCAGGTTTCCCATCTGCTCTTACAGCAGCATTGCCTGGCACAGGACAAGGCAGAAAGGATAACCCAGGGTTTTCCTTGCCACGAAAGCAGCTGGGATACTAAACTGAAGAAAAGGCAAAGGTGACCTGCAATGGCAACACAAATGCATAGAGCCAGCGTCTTTACATGTACAATTTGGAATAATGCTAGAAACCCAAGTAGGGGATGAGAAATAACAGAAAAAGGCTAGAAAAAGAACAAGATCTATGTTGAGAAGTGATTTTGTAAGAGATACCTGCCCAAAATGCCTTTTGCTGGGAAACTGATGGAAAAGAAAGCATCTGATGATTCCTAAAACACCCCAAAAGTGTAAAATGAAAACTAAGACCCGTGTCAATGCCAACTGTTCTCAAGAAAACGCCCCATTTCCAGAGAAGGACTTCCTCAGAAGGTGGCACATGGCAGGACTGACACAGAAACCTGAGCTGCAAGCACCAACAGACACACTATGGGTGCCTTTAAAATAAGGATGGCTTCAGCAAGGTCTGTGGACTTTGCTAGAGCACAGAACAGTAGCGAGCACTTCTCTGGAGTGTGCTGCAGGTCTAAGCAGAAATTAGACTGTGTGTGCATTATGCTTTTCCCAGGCTCTAGTTACCTTAAGTTTCACCTGTAACGAAAGAAAAGTTACTTGTACAAGAACTCTGTGCCACTCAGCTGAGTATCTTCCACAGGACATGATTGAGAGCCTTTCAGAAAGTCCTTTCCTAAAGCACATCTCTTTTAGAGCGTGGTTGCGTGTGGCAGTACAAATGATTAGTGTAATAACTTTAGAAGTGTCACAAATTTAATAAAACACCTTGTTAAGCAAAAACGTAAGAAAGGCACACATTTACAGTCGTCGGGGACTAGGATTGATGGATGCAGACAAAGGCTGCAGAGAGCACACAAGCCCTGGTAACTTCTGCCAGGATCTGTGTTGTCATAGAGACAGCAGAGAGCGTTGAAAAGTTCACAACGGTAGCTATACCTTAGTGAATAAGTCTTAATGTAACTTCCAGCTGAGGACATGTAATCAATCTCTGTATGAGCTTATTGAAGGAATTCCCTTTATGCTTACTCAGTCCTCAAGAGCCCAAAATGAGGGAAAATATTTTAAAATATATATTTTACTACTTTTGAAGACAAGCCAAGCACTTCTTTTGGACTGGGAGAGTAGGGATGGTAGTGGCAGGAAGATAACTGTTTCTTTTGAAAAAGAAATTATGTAAAACATGAAAAACTTGATATTCAATTAAAAAAATCCCCAAACACTAGCACCAACCAAAAGAAAAAACATAGAAATAGTAATTCTAGAGCAGACGGGCAAGTTTGGCCACACGCAGCAGTTTCTTCCCCTTTCCCGGCAAAGGTGGTTGTAGTCCTGGCATTTCACCGCTTCTCTTCTCCTGTTGGGTTCAATCAACTCATCCCCTTTTACACTGCAAAACACAGAACTTTCCCTGTTCTCTCTTCCCTCTTCATGCCTTTCTCCTGGCATCTCCCTCTCCAGTGGCATTTGACCCCTGCTTTACCTTCCTCAGGGCAGCAGCACCCCATGACCTTTCTCGGGTCCCTGCTTCGGGCCCTGTCCCACCACTTGGGAGGTATGGGACACTGCAGCCCACAACAAGCAGCACAGAAACATTGCCAGGGGTTGTTTATTGGCTGAGGTCTTCAATTCTTAGCTTACACAATTATGGGGTTTCTACGCAAGGAAGGGGGAAAAAAATTTCCAGCACTAGCATGCTGCAGTTTAAAGTTACAGCTATTTGAATAATGCCTGAAAGGCAAGGAATAGAAGAAAAAGAGAACATTAGGACGCTATTCTTACTTTTCCCTAACATTTTAGGATACAAAGATCAGACTAATTACCAGACAGTCTTGAGCTGAGCAGGGTTCACTAACCACACTCTGCTTGAGGAATTAGGAGAGTATTTACTTAGCCACATCATGAAAGGTGCCAATAAATTGTTCAGCTGGAGAGTTAACATAATAAAAAAAATCATTTTTTATGTTATTTTCTTTAGCAGTTTATTAATTGCTGCCTGAAATACTTTTCTGAAACACAACGAGCTGCAAATGAATTCATGGGCTATTAATCTGCTGTACATGGCACTGGAGGGAAAGCTCATTAGGTGAGTTGATGCAATTACTGCTATTACATAACCATCTTCACAGAACATAGAGTAAATTATGGATAATAACATTCAATCTAAGTTGCTCCTTTAAACATTAAAGCTGGCAAGTGAAAGCTATGCAAAATCAGGGATAAAGGCTAAGACACAGAAGAAGCAGACCCCAAAAGGAAAAAGGAAAAGCAGATCTGCTTCCTTGAAGACAAAAAAATGATGTGAAAAGCAAGAGATGTTTGTTTAACCATGGGAAACAATGCACAACAAGTAGAACGTAGTTCTCTACAAGAGAATTTTAATTGTATGTAGATAATTTTTAGCCACCCAGCATAACAAAGTGTGCATTATCACTGGCAGAGCACAGGCTGACACTAGAGCACTGTGGTTTTTATTGCAGGGAAGACCCTTCCCCATTAGCTTTGCTGTCATCTTAAAACAATGTCCCCATCAGTGATATTGAGAGTATGGCATTAATTTTTAAAAGTTCCCAATTTTTCAGCTTTAACAAAAGAAATTACAAGATTTCCTATCTGATTAACAACTGAAAAAAATCTTCAAAACAATCTGTTCTTAAAAAGCAAAATTAAAAATATGTGATCTTTATGGCTTGGGTATAGCTACCCCACTAACTATATTCTCCAATTCTTAATTTAATTGGCCTTTTCACAGTTTACATCTTTCTACTTTCAAACCACTTACAATACAAGGTCTCCCAGCCCCTGTGAAAATACATAATTTTCATCTCAAGATAGGAAAGACAGAATAATCAGCTTGTAGAGTTTAGAGAGAGGAATTAGTCCCAGAACAGAATTGAGGGGTTTGTGATTTCTACTCTGATATTTAGTTCCTGCCTCTTGAGAAAGCAAGTTAACAGGCAAGGCAACTACTCTGGAATTTTTGAAAAAGCCCCCAGCCACTCTGTGGTATTTAGGCATCCAGTTAAAAATCTAGCCTGTAGCAAAGCAGAAACAATTCCTAAATCCAGTGCTTCCTGCTGGCTAAAAAGAATAAAACAACCCCGGTTCAGTTCTGACTAACATCTAAATAAAGATTGCATGCATTCTAATTAGTTCACTTTAAAATGACATCAGTGAAATCTGCATGAACTTCCCAAATGCAACTATGCAGACTAGCCCTCCACTTAGCCACTCATTGTGGATGGAATCATGCTTCATTAAAGAGACTGAAAAAATTAAAGAGAAATAAAAAATACAAACATGACAGTTCCTCAAGTTGATGTTTCCTGCTGGCCAATTTCAACTAGAAGGAAAATAAGTAAATCCATTCACTCTATTGTTCAGTAGCAGAATGTAATCACATGTTCCAAGAAGCATGAACATTTAAATATTATAAGACTCAAGTCTGTGACAAAGAGTAACAGACATTTCTGGGCAAGTTAAAAAAATCCCCAACAAATACAGAGCACAGAAACCAGACTCTCTCCTCTTCATGATAATTTCCCTGCATTCCCTCCCTTCCTCCTTCCGTTCCTCCAGAGAGGTTAATTGTAAGCAGATTTGCAAATCTGAACATTGCTTCAGTGCACTGAAGTAATCTGGAACAATTCTGGGCCTTTATAAACATAATTTCACTCTATTAGAGCTCACTGCAGACAAGATTTATGCCAGTATAAAGAGGGCTTCTCTGCATCACACCCTAGTACGTGGGCTGGGTTGTGTCTGAGGGGACCGCAAAGATCATCAAATACAGTGACAGTCCCTGCAGCCTACACAGTTTATGAAAAAGGATGGAAGTTGAAGAGCTGCTGGGCTAAGCTGGGCAGTTGCGCCAGAAGGGAGCTCCATTTTCTTTCCCCTTATACCCTACAAAAAAATCCAGTTTAGGCTTTATGAGCAGGCTTCACCTTACAAAGTGACTGCTGCAGCATCCTGCTTGAAAGAGTCCATTCTTGTGGGAGAGTTTTGCCCAGCTTCCTGCGTGCTCCCTTAATTGCAGGAGGCAGCGCCGTACGTGTGACCCCTCGGCAGCTCCTGAGCACCCAGGCAACAGCGAGCTGCTGGCGGGCACCTGGGGTCATGCCGAGGATGGGGCTTCAACAGCAGCCTAGAGATCACGTAATAGAAGGGCAAAGGTTAGTTTCCTAAGGCTCTCCATCACATAATGAGCCACTGTCAGCCTCAGTAGCTTTCTCACTTCAGCAGCAGCAAGAAAAGAATCCTGCACGATCACCGTTTGTCTCGACGTGGTGATTCAAAACACCAAACAGACTGGGAGGCTACGAAGGACAGAAGTGGTTTGGAATGGGGTCCAGAGCCTCAGCTGCACCCACCCTGCCCTAAGCACTCTTACAGGAGCTGAGGTGGGACAGCCATATAACAATGCCCAAACCTGATGCGGTGCTGGTGGAGGGACTGGCTCCAGGCCCTGAACCGGGAGCTGCAGCTCAGGTTTCGGGGACAAAGCTCTGGAGTTTCTGAAGCAAGGGTATCTGATAAAAGACAGCAGGGTTTTATTTCAAGCTGTGTTTTGTCCTGTTGGAGGATGATAAGGCAGTCATCACTAAGTCGTTTCCCCTCACACTCTTTGTCTTGCCTATCTGGAGCACAAACTTTTTGCAACAGGGACTACACAATGAAAGATGGTCCCTACACTAGTGGGATCCAGTTTCAGCAGGTCTTGCAGATATTATCAAAAGGCAAATAGCTCCACTCCTGCCCTGGAGGTAGTGTAGTTATTGACCTCTTGATCAGATCTGGGGAGTAAAATGGGGTCAAAGATAGCTTTTTTCTCCATACATGAACAAAACAACTTATAAAGAAATGCAAATTTGCTGCATTCCTTTATCATCTCACTTCATTCTCTGAAACAAGATAAAAGCATACAAGAAATGCTCAGTATCTCTTCTCTTTCAAACACTGTACCCCCATTCTTAAACCTCTACTTATCACACTGGCTATGCACCCAGTTCCCATCTCTCCTCTGATGTTTGTGAGGAACACTCATTAAGCTCAAAGGGAGCTGCATATGCAGGTACTTTAAAGACAGAACAAATAAACAGGACTGTAGCTTTTAAGCACAGATTACTCTGTATACTGAAAACCAGTATCTACTCCTCCTTAGCTCCTGGGAACAGACCTTGGGGTTCCTATTTGCAGGTGCCATCATGATTACTTTCCCCAGCTGGGACTGATTTGAGCATTGTAGGCTTGTTTCCCTGTGAGATTTCTCTGATACTTTTTTCTGTCCTTTGTTCATGGCTTTCACATTACAAGATAACAGAACTGTAAGAAGACAAAAAAAATAAAATGTGAATAATGCACCGGGGGAAAAAGAAAAGCCTCTATCTGGTAAGAAAAAGCCGAATGACAGATGTGCCTTTGTTTACATAAACTTCTAAAGAAATGGAGTTAAAACCTAGAGATATGTATGAAAGAAGGTCAGATAAGAAAATAGTTTCTCAAATCTCTTAAGAGATGAAAAGCTCCTGTTTATGAAGGGATAACACTGAATCACTTCAGAATTAGCTCTTAAACCCAGAAGACAAGACACACTGCATTCAAACTGATGACATTTAAAATAATTTCTCTGTTCCCTTGCAAATGCCTTCTACAGAAATGCAGCCAGAGGACATCCCTCACTTTTCTCCAGGATCCTCTGTTCCCCCTCCAACCTGTTATCCCCCTTTCAGTGCCTGTAAAATCTTGAGATAAAGGCAACTGCCAAAGGGCAATTTCACTTAGTTCACCCCAGAAAACAGGCAGAGTAAAACCTTAATTCCTGCTGGCAAAGCTCCAGCTACCCTATGGGAAAAAACAATCCATCACCTAAAAGGCAGTAAGTCTTTCTAGTTTATCCAAAGTAACATGTTGGAAATACTGCTGATACTTCCAAAACCTACTCCAATGTGACGTTACAGCATTTAATAAGATTACTATTTCACGTCAGCAATAAAGTCCTTAGGAACTCAAGACCCTCAGGTGAGAAAAGTGCTTTTTCTTCTCTTCCAAATGATATCATACTGTTTTTATTTAAAAAAAAAAAAAGCAGCTTCACATGCACTTCATATGCAATGAAATAGTTATCAATAAAATCCTCCTCATTCAATCTTTTATCTTTGCATTTTAGCCTACCTTCTTTACTCCCATCACAGTCTCCACTCCAACAGATCTATACCTAAGTACAGATAAGTGCACTTCAGGTACACAAGAAAACCCAACACAGACAGTGAATTAATGGAAATCCTAAGAACTCCTCCCCCCACTAGCTTGAAACTTTCCAATAACCAAAACCTCACATTTCCATGAAAAGGAGCTGGAAACACAGCACAATGGTCCAAAGAATGTATCTGGTTCTTTCTCCACTTCTCAACACTCTTTCTCTGAGAGGAAAGAGAGGGTGGGAGAGAGAAATGGCATACAGTGAGGAGGGACAAATGTAACTTTAGGACCTCTAGCTCCTGACCAAGTACTGGGATGCCCCACACGATTCAGAGATGTAAAATGCTGAAGATGAGAACCAGTTTAAATCACAGTTCAGACATAAATGCTTCATCATCATCAATTTTTCTTTTCCTGTGATCTTAAACTCTCTCCAAGAAACTCTTGTGAGTGAATTAAAGTTAAGAAATGGTTGGGCAATTTTCCCTCCTCACTTATGCACACACTGCAAATTTCTGTAGAGGTTATTACTGGTATTGACCTACTGACACCAGGAACATTGTTGATAGAGGTAAAAACCCTCAACAATCAAACAGATCACTACACCAGAGACTTTTTTGCTACTGCAATCAATCCAATCAAAAATGAGAAAGTTTCAGAAGCATTACCCCATGGGATCTGAAAAAGGCATTTTTAGCTATATTTTCAGACTTGATGGGGATATCAATAAACTGGAAAAAGAGAGGATCACATATTTCTACATAAATATTTTAAAATGTTAATTTAAGGGGCAAACCAGAGATTTCTAGAAAATAAGGGAGGGAGAGGAAAATCCTTTGGGGTTTTGGTGTGCTTTGCATAGTCAGATTTACTGGCTTTGCAGGTTTAGAGAAGAGCATTTGCCAGCTTGTTTCACCTTTCAGAGAGAGTCCAGGCAGTAAGAACACACAGCTTTTAGGCTGCAGTGTCAAGGACTCAGAAGTCTGTAAATAGAGGTCTGAAGTTGTGTACCAAATTCATACTCCTTTTCCTCCATATGAATGCAGATATTGGCTTCAATCACATAATTGCATAATCATTTTTTTTTTCCCTTAGGACTGACTGCCACATATATGTAGGCTATGACAAACAATAAATTGTTTCTGAGACAACTTACATTCTTTGGACATTCCCACTTCAAAGCACTTCTGTAGTCTGCAGTACTGGCAGCGATTTCTGGTAACTTTATTGATAACACAGTTTTTATCTCTGTGACATGTGTAAACCATGTTCTTCTGGATACTCCTGCGGAAAAAGCCCTGGAATCAAGGAAAAAAGAAATCAAGTAAGCTTCTGAGCTTTCCATAAACCATAGAGACAGGCATGTTGCTTTAAAGTAACAAAACTAATTCAAAGTTATGGCTGGAGCATGGCATCTTTAAAGACTCAGTCTTACTATAATTTAGTACTGTTTGTTGCAACATAAGACTCATCTCCTAAATAAAAACTAATTATCTAATGCAACCTAAGGCCAAAATAAACAAAGCTAGAACTAGTAAGAGCATTCAGGAAATGAAGTCCTAGATTTTACAAAAAAGCTCAACTAAAAATTGTTTGAGCTTATGAATGTAAGTAATGAGTTGGGTAAACAACAGCCTTCCTAACAGATCCACTTGGAAGTCAGACACTCATCCAATAACAATCAGACTCACTCAGCCTGAAGGTCCCATCTATTTTTGTTACTGCAGAGACTCTCTAGTTTGAAGACTGCACCTCAAAAGAGAAATAATCTGAAACCCAGGTCTCTTAACTGCTGTAACTCCTACAGCAATTAATGAGGCTTCTGCAGGTGAAAGAGCTCCAGTATCAGGTTATTGAGTTGTGAACTTGTAAAAGTTGCCAATTACAGCACTTTTTTCTTACTCAGATACAGCTGTGAAAATAATCAAGTAATTACAATGATCTTGAACAGAAATTAAAGAAACCTAGAGGTCTGGTTTGTACTTAAGGAACACCATTTAACTGAAATCCTCCTTCAACAAGTGAAAAACAGAAAAATAGCCATAAATGGTAAGGTTAGGTGGCACAGAAAAAGGCAAAACCCAAGTTAATTTCACTAAACCTCAAGCTTTAGATAATATCATGTAATAATGAAGGAAAAAAAAAAAGAGGATTACTTTAAGCATTTTAGAGCTCAACCCACAGATATTCAGGAAAAGTATTTCTGGAACAGACATTTGGAAATTTGACAGCACTATTTAACCTTCTCACTCAGATTTTGAAAATGGTTTCAGCAAGCACCAGGGTCAAATTTCAGTCAACATCACAACATTATGGAAGAATAGTTAGCAATTTAATATTTGTTGGAGGGCTTGAGAGGTTAAAACTCTTCAACCAGCCACATGTTTACACCCTACAGGGAAGCTGTAAACTTGATGCCGCAGACAATAGCTCTGTGCCCACAATGCATTAGTCTAAAGATGCAATCATGGTAAGCTATAAAACTGGCTCTCCTCAAGGTGCTCACCAAGATCTGTGTGCAGTTCAAGAGACAAAACTCCCCTTGTTCAGAGCTGACTGAGAGACTTTCTGGCTATATGATGAGGGAGTGGTAGGGCAGGCAGTAAGGGCTGGTCATAAATTCCTTGCACAACCAACGTGCTATAGATGCTAATGTTATGAAAATACCTCAGATTCACTCAGAACTGAAAAATGCCTCCTCAATCACGTAACCCCTGGCAAAAGTTTTCTGCAGCTCTTGCACAGGCAAGCCTCATCCTGAGGTTAGCTCCTCTGATTTAGGAGATATTTATTACTACCATCAAAGTGGTAAATACAAACTCTCCACATCTTTTCCTTAAGCTACTGGACCCAGAAGAAGAATTTAAAGCTATTTGTTTGGATAATTAAAACCTTTCAAGTTATTAATAAACACTGCTATTTCATATTCTACACTTCTGATCATTAACACTGCTTCAATTGTTGCAATGGCAAGTATGGCAATTGTATGTACATTTGTTTACTTGCCAAAAAGAAAATTTATGGCAATATTCACTCCTTTCTTGCTTTGATATTCCCCTGTGATGCCTGGCTCTGGGGTAATTGCTGATATGGCTAACAAGAACAGTGAGGCATCTATGGCATCTATTTTGGTTTAATTCAACAGGCAGAAAATGTGAGCTGTGCTGTCTCTCTACAGCTTATTTGGTCACCACTTTCTAGCTGGAAAGACACAGGACAAGCCAAAACTGGTGACTTCTATGGCAGCCACCCAGCCTGCTGCTGCAGGTGATTTAATACTCACAGCCACCAATGGCATTACTCTCCTACCTCCAGCCTGACAGGGCAAGAAACAAAATGGCCCAAATGAACAAGTCACCCAATACTGGGAAAAGAAGAGACAGTCTTCTCCAAATGCATCTGTACTCTACCAAAGTATAACCAGTAGCTAATTGCACCTACTGATCAGTTGCTCTGATATATAGCTGCAGGGTGTGCATCCTTATAAGCCAGGGTTTAATTACAGCCCATCAGGAAGGAAAGCAGAGGAGGCTGCCTAAGTCCTTACCAGACAAACTTGACCACACAGTGCAGCTGAAAAATGTGATCCATCTGCAGACAGCAAGTATAAAGCATTCATGAACTCATTACTAATAAAAAAGGCTTAAGAAGAACAAATTTGGAAAAAGCAGATCTCCAGGTCGAAATGAAGACAGTTTCCTCATCAGCCTAACCTCCCCAGGCGATGTCTCCACAGAGTGAAAGACATAGAGGAGGATACTAACTGTGGAAGCTTTGACTGCTGTTTGACAAATTACTTTTTAAGACCTGTATCTGATTTTCTTCCTGGACTTAATCATGGAACATAAATAAAAATGAACTTCTTTACACAAAATATTCAGGTGAAAAAAAGGTGTAATATGGTCCTGGTCAAAGCTAAGGACATGATTCTCAACAATGTATTAGTGCTCACTCACAAGTATTCCTCTCAAAGTCAGCATTGGGATACCATTCCTTGTAACATTTGTGACAAGTAATTTTAAAAGATCAGCAATACATCATCAAAAAGATTTGATTTTTACATTTTCCTCGGGACAGGCACTAAGATTATAATTATCTTTGCACACAAACCCCAAACCAAGCCAGGACAGGAGTTCAGGCACTGGTGGATGAGGAGCACCATTTGCTCAGCACTGGGGGCTCAGTTTCCTCACCCCCCTCCAGAAACCTGGTGTGGTGTAGCCACAAGTTATGGATGGCACTGAAAGTGGGGCCATGCATAGAGATACTTCCTGAATCTAGGCTGAAAAAACAGTGTCCTGTCTTTCCCTCTGTAGGGGTTTGGATCCCAACTGCAGCTCTGCAGCGAAAGAAAACTGTGCAGGACACAGAGATGGAAGAGCAGGTGCTTGCTGCCCAGTTAAACAGAAAAGCACATTTATACCCTTTCAAGGCTGGGCTCCAAATAGCACAGGTATAATAACTGTGGCTTTTTCAATAAAAATACAGAAGTTAGAAGCAAGCCTAAGTTTTCCTCCAAGTGCTTTCTGTCAATGACTCCCATCTGATCTCATAATCTCAACAGTTTCTTCAAAAACCAAGAAAATCCAAATTGACCTGATGTTAAGAAGTTGTCAGAAACTTCAGAAACTGAAAACCACCACTGTTTATAAATTAATCAACTTCTAGCACCTATTGGCTCTTGGAAAACAATATCTAGCAACTATAATTCAATCACCTCGAAATGAATCTGTTTGGCTGAATATTTACATGAGCCATTTTTTATGCAAATATTTTAGCATCCCATCCAAATTAACACCCTGTGATGTTTTTTTTCCAGTGCCAAAAACAATCAAAAATTATTTTTTCTTTGTAATTTAAAAAGCCTTATGAATATAAAAAATAATCCCATTCTGTGAGACATAAAGCATTACTGTCATACATAATTGTTTTTGATAGCACCTACAAAGTATTTGAATTTAAAGGAGCAGAAGCTACTGAAAGCCTATCAGGAACAGTGATTTACTCCAATATTCCTTTTATCCACAACTTTTGAAAGGAACATGTATCTTGTGTTTTTATTTTAGAGAAGACAAAGCTTGTGGAAATCACACTTTTGAATTAATTCTGTTTTTCTGAGCTGCTTTTATCAGCATCCTTTACAGAGAACATTTTAGACCAACACTTCAATTTTTAATCTCATCTTTTCTGTGTATCATGCCACGTTCCTCCCAGGCCCACCAATCTTGTTATCTTAATGGATGACAGATAGAGTATCACTCTGACCATGCCACATTAGGCATCCTCATTTACCGAGTGCAAGGAAAAAATGCTGAGTATAAATTATTCAGAAATCTATTGTATCAGCGTGTGTTCCCTGAGCATCCACCAGTGGCAGAGCAGACATATTATTTTTCACTTTTAATTGTGTTGATATCTTACCTGCTGCACTGAAAGCAGAGAGTGATATGCGAAACCCTATGTATCAAGCAGCAAACAAACCTGGTTTCCTAGGTCTATTGCATAGAAGTAAATAATCTATTTAATCAGTCCAACCTCAACTCAACACTGAAGAAACCACCTCATCCCATTCACCCCTTACTTTTGCAGCAGTTGCCTGTGAATGAGTCAAACTTTGAGAGCTCAGTAAAGAACAGAGTGCACACAGAGAATATTAACTATTTCAGTAATATTTTGAATGCTGTTATGCCACTGGCTATCTGAATACAAAGGATCTCATTAAGGATGAGCCTTCAAGACAAGTTAAGTGTTTAAACTTATAAAGTCTTATGGATTTGTTAGCATGAACTGCTACCCTCACATATTTGATAGGGATTCTGTATAACTCCCTCTCCTTCACTGTCCAGTTGATTTTGGCAGGGCAGATGATTTAGAGCTCAAGTTATGCACATGCATGAAGAGATGGATCATTTGATCACAACGTCTTAAAAATATTTTGCCAGCACAGGGCATGCCAAGTCTTATTTGCAGGCATAGTGGGCTTGCAAGCTGAAAACTTGCACTGCAAGCCAGGGACAGGGTAATCAGCAGAGAAGGGCTATTGCAAGCTCAATCTGTTTGAACAGCCTGCTCACTTCATCTGCTTCAGCTTTGATTACCCCCAAATACAGGCAGCCAGCTATGACTCCTGCAGATTTAGAGGCCATTCTTTGGTAAATTTGCAAAATAAGCTTCTGAGTGAAGCATATTGCTACTTTATCTTAAAAAAACCAAAAGAGTAGGAAGGACTTTTCCATGGTACAGTTTATCAGTCATTTATAAACTCTGACTGAGCTCTGACAGGAAAGATAAATACCAGTAGCAGCTGAAAAGAAAATCCAGCCCACCACACACCTGAGATCTCTGCACTTAGCTTTATTCTGAAATAGGGGCTGGGCAAATATGTGCACTTTTTACAAAAGAAATGTTTGTGATGTATGGCTTCTTTTCAATCTCTCTGTTTTAATAATTTAAGTTACCCTCTGTCCTTGCTAACCCTGTAAAATATATTTAGAGAAGGTAAAGCTCCCATTCCTGCTCTCTCTGGAGCATCAACCGACATTTACGGTATCTCTCAGTGATGGGATCTGCACAAAACTGCTTTGTTCTGTGACCAGGGAATTGCCCGGGTACATGCATGAACTAAATGTAGATTGCAGTATTTTTAACAACTAGTGGCAGCAGTCAGGGAACAAAACCCCTCACCTCACCAAATCCTGGTAGGCTCTACAGTCAAGCTGGGACAAAGACAGGCAATTTTTAGTTGTTAACCAGGAATATTTACTCTGAGAGGCCTAGGTAACATGCAAATCTGCAACTGGAGTTGCATAGAAAGGCTTACAAAAGATCTACAGCCCAGCATATGCTGTTCAATGATACCATACAGACAAAACACACTGCAAAATGGCTGCAGCCAGAACAGGAGACCCCACAAGTAATGAAAACCACTAAAGCAGCTATCTAAAAGGAAGCTCAAATGAGCTTATTCCCAGTTGCACAGCACTTTTCCAGGATGTCTGCACTGTCTATCACACTTTGGAAGTCACGGCTTGCAGAATAAACAAATTAATTGTCTGACATTGTGGCTGGAAACCACTGCTGGCACAAAATGGAAGCAGCTACAACAATAAGTAAAGGAAGGCTCACTGCCAGAAAGTAGGGAAATTGTGCTGATGATGTATGTCAGGGCAGGACAGGAAGGTCTTTGCAAAAACAAATTTCAATAGCTGGTAGAGAGCACCTAGAAATGCCAGCCAGCCAGTGGTGGAGGAACTCAGCACCAGCCCGCCCTGGGAAGGGCTCTGGCTTTGTCTGTCATTGCTGGTATTTCCAGCTAGCAAACCACACTTCTGCTTGTCTAGCCATTTATTCTGCAGATGAAGAGCAGCCCTAAGATTCTATGGCCAAAGAAACCTAAATTTGCTCTTGAAACCAGTGTGGCAGTGAATTTCATTATTTTTAATCAACAGAACTCAAAATTCAATAAAAATAAGCAGCTGCCATCCCACATCTTACATATGGAAATGCAGACCTCTGGATTTAAGAGCAATCCACTATGGGGAAAAAAAGGTCTATTATCTTTTCATTGTTATTACACAAATGGAAAAGTTTGAAATAACTCAGGGTTTTCTCATTTCTTAAAAAAAAGGACATGGATGAGCGGATGAGGAGCATGTTGCTCCTCTCTAAGCTACCACAATGGGGATACTCATCTGCAACTACAAAAAAGTTCACCAGCAAAGACAGAGCAGGTCATGTTTGATAAATCCTAATAGTTTCTAAGGTGAAAATGGTCTTATGGGCTTCACAGGACAAAAAAAAAAAAAATAAATTCTGATGACAGAGCTTGAAGAAAACTGTTCATGGAGCCAATAATTCCAATTAGCCATTAGGTCCTGGGGAGGCTGGAAAAAACTACCATTTTTTATTGTGCCCCTTGCCAAAACATATTCTGACTCCACAAACCTTGGTTTAATGTAAAAAAACATTCTATAAACCATCATTCTATAAAACCGCCCCCCATTTTCTGGGGAGTTTGAAACACTTCTGCTGGCCAGCTGGCAGAGAGGCAGCTACCAATAAAACAGGGGAGATGTATTCCATCAAGTGCAAATCTGCAACAACCAGATTCTTCCAGCGAGGGTACCACGGCATCCCTAGGACTACGCACGTATTTTTCCACAATTTCGATTTTCACTGAACTCCTGACCTTTTTAGCAAACATGTCAAAGTCTCCAGACAGAACAGTCATCACCTTGAAACAATATGTGAGGGGAAAGAACGGCTGAGATTTTCTGCTTCTCCACTTCAGTGATTTAAACGGAGAGGAAGGCACTGGTATGCGCTTCCATCTGCTTTTTTCAAATTAAGAAAAAAAAGGAGATGGAATGTATATAATTAAAAAGTTACAGTTAACTTCCTTTCAGTCATGTCTGTAGGATGATTTTTGGCCTGCTATGAAACTCCAGATGGGAAGAGTAATGAATATAATTTAATACAAATAACAGGAGATCAAAGAAGTGCTCTTCTGAGTTATTTCACACAGTTTAATGGAGAACTCGGGAATGAATTATTGCATTTTGCTGTTGTTTTATATTTTTGTTTATGCAAATTAATTCCCTTTAACCAAATTTGTGAAGGATCAGACCTATAACCCAATAAAACAATAAAATGTCACTAGGATGGTTGTACAACTGGCTAGCACTTATCCAAAAGGCTGTATGTTGCTAACTGCTCATCGTTTTTTTCCTCTCTTCCCCTCCAGTGCCTCAGGATTTATACCACCAATTAAGACAATAATGAGTGCCCCAGGTTGACCTCCCAGGAGCAAGAATTAATTAAGAGCAGTATTTCTTCGTAAAGAATGACACTTTTCCAAACCATTTATGTAGCTGCCCTCCTGCATGGAAGCACGGTATCACAGAAGACTTTTCAAATTGTTATCCCTCAATTGTATGACTGATTTTGGTTTACAGTCATAATTTGTGTCTTTGTTTTTATCCACTGGGTTTTCAGATGGCTGGAGTGGGTCACCATCTTCCATGGACAACGTCACAATTTTACTAGGAGACACATAGGTTGGTTGGTTTGGTTTTTTTTTGCACAGAGCTACAATGGAAAGACATTAAACAACAGCTACTCTAACAAAGTAGTGGACCTCCTAGTAAAAACAAACAAAAATCTCCACCAAGCTATGCCCCTGCAGTGACATGCAGATTCCTGCAGCAGGCAGGACAAGGAAAAGACTCATGTTAGATAAGCAATTACCATGCTGCAATTACTTGTAGCAGTCTCTCAAATTAACCTCTCCATTTAGCTGCTTGGCAGAGATGGAAACATGAAGAGGAAAGGGCAAGCTCAAACACAACCCTACACGGGAGAAAGAAGGTGTGTGTGTGTGTGTGCTCCAAGGAAATTCCCTGCACAGGCAGGCTTTGTGTCCTCCTCCTTTTCCCCTCCCAGCCTTCCCCACAAAGGCTTGCAGAGTTCCCGCACATATTTGGCAGCAGAGTTATTTATCAAAAGAGGCACAGGGACTTTATTTAATTGTCAGCCGATACAGAAATCCCTGCACTTCTGCACCATCTGAAATTTATTGCAGCACTAGTTTCTTTCCTGCTATCAGCAACCGAATGCTTAGAGCTCAGCTGAAATAATAATGCAAACTATGCCACAAATATTTATATATGCCTGCAAGCTGGCTGAGGCGCAATTCCCCTCACGCTAGCAGAGATCTGCACAGTTTGTGTGCACAGCCAGCTGTTCCCTGCTCTCGCCCCAGCTGACCTGGAGCCAGTGCAGCAGCCCATCCTGAGCCTGGCTGGCTGGGTGGGTGCCTGTGGGTGCTGGCAAAGAGCTGGCCCCTGCTTACCTCCAACACCCAGCATTGTTGCAGTTTTCTATTCTCTTTGTCTGACCTGGGAGGAGTTTTAAAACATGCCCAATCCACAAAAGAGAAGTTTCTGAAGAGGGATGAAGTGACATATGAAAACAATGCAGAAAGCAACTTAAAAACACTCAGATGAAATAACTTGGACATAAACATACCAAAATAAACCAGATGTCTTGAGCATTATGCTTCCTGGTACAGTTTTTAGGCATCTATCTGAATGACTCATCAACACACGTTCACTATCTCCCCGTAATTTTTTTTTTGCTCTTAGTTTTGACAGTTGACATCTAAACAAATCTGTTGCACCAGATCTCTTGAAATCTGGCAAGTAATATCTTGTACTTACTACTTTATGCTGCACTCTCATTCCCCTGTGTTCGGCAACAAAGAAACTCTGCTAATATCAAACTATCCACTAAAATCCTCTAAAGCCTAGAGTTTAGTGAAACTTGGATGCCTGGAGACTAGAAAACAGAGTTCAAGTAAACACCCAGAAATATGCAAGTCTGGCTCTCTAGTACTGGCAGTAGTCAAGGAAAATTACCTTTCCACACTGCAGCTGAAACTCATTACCAAAGGCGACAGCAGAGGGATGAGTTGGAGCTGGACCAGCTTGGAAAACCCACTATTCTAAAGAGTGAGATAGTGGCCATATCCCCCTGCCCAGTTTCCATACACAGTCAGAGCACCCACGGTCAAAATGGTCTGGACAACATGGGAAAGCAGGCTGAGAAAGGTGGATGAAATGCAGTCTGCGCCAGTGCAAGGGATTAGCAACTGCAGAGACAGAGGAATCAACTGACTAGTTCCTCCAAGCAATAAAGACTTTTAGGGTAACACTAAGCAGAGAGATGCATCTTGTTGCAAACCCCAACACAAATCACAGTGAGATGCTGAAAAAGCATTGCAGGACAAAGGCAGTGCTGCATCCTCCTTGCCCAGTGGATCTATTCAGCCAAGCTGTAGGGAATCAAGGGAGAGTCTCAGACTGGGCAACTTTGATGATGAGAAAACATGACCTTTCAGAGATGAGTGAATGAACTGAAGCTGATTAATCTAACACAGGAAAATCTTAGCAAGATGTTTTCCTGTTTTCTCCCTCCCCTGCCAGACTTCAATCAATGGCCAGATTCAAGCACAGAGCTCACAGAATCACAAGACGATCATTCTTTCAGTTTACAAAAATCACATGGATTTAGGGTGAGATGAAAGATTGTTTTAGTTAGTTCATCCATTTGGTTCCTGGATGCTGTGCTTACATCTCTTCTGTTCATCTAACACTCCCTTTTCTTTCCTTTAAATAAAAAATATGTAGTTTTCACTTTTGTTTCTGTACATGTAACAGCCACTGTGCATTAGTATCGACAAATGTGGACTGGGCAAGATCATTTGCAGCAGCATCTCTGAAATGCCTTGATCCTCTGATCAAAAAAAAAAAAAAAAAGAAAGAAAAAAAAAGTTAAAAAAAGTAAAAAATGGTTGTGCTCATTCATTAAAAAAATTATGGGTTGCAGAGCTCTCTCACTTAGATACTCTGCTTAAATATTGCTAAATCTGGAGCACTGCCACTGTTTTGGACCAGCAGAAAGCATGTAAGGAACACGGCACACACTGAAACAAGGACCTAATAATTTGCATATATATTTATCACAGGTACACAGGGTTCCAAGCAAGGCAAGTACTCCAGAGACAGGGAAGACCTCTCTCCTGTTTGGAAGATTCATCTGGAGAGCAGCCAGCGAGGACTTGCAGGAGGAGTGAACAGTAGCCCATTGGAGTGGTTACACCACAGCTATAAATCTCTGCTTTCCCTGTTAAGCGTCTGGGAGGAGGGAGAGGGAACTGGCCACAGCTGACAGTAATGGGTCCCATTAAATTGTCACTTTTAAAGAGACTCTAAAATGAGAACAAACTTGCTTCATAAGCATTTGATCAGTTTGCTTGACACCAGGCAATGGCAGACCCTGCTCACGTGCACTGGCTGGGGGCTGCTGGCTCTCCCCTCTGGCAGCTGAATAGCTGGAGTGAAATCACTGACTGCATTTACAGCCAACCAAATCTACATTTTTGGCACTACTTATAACTGTGTCTCACCTTATAATTTATGCACCCATTATTCTAGACAGGGGATCCAGAAACAATATACTTTTCCCCTCTAAAATACTGTATTATGATCCGCTTTTTATTGCATAGTAACTTTTCCCACTGAAATATATTAAATGAGAAATTTTAAGCATGGCCACGTGAAATCATAAGGGACTTTATATACAAAAATGTTTTTCTACGTCTCAGCTGTCTCCTGAGTTGAGTTGTGGAAATTGTGGGGGCTCCTGCTTATTATCAAAAGGAAGAACGATTTATGAGTAGGGACACTGAATATTTGGCAAACCAGCTGCAGCAGCACACCACTTTAACAGTTCCTATGCCAACATACCAAAAGTACCAATTACAGAATTGGGTGCATGACTTCTTTAACACTACAAGTTTTCATAACAGGAGTACTGAGATGCACAGGTGTCATACCTAGAGGTGTCCCCTGTATATGGGAAGTTCCTCTGAAATAATAAGAATGAATTTGCATATACATTTATCACAAGTGCACAGGGCTCCAAGCCTGTGGACAGTTAATAAGAATAATTAGGAAAAACGATACAACATGTATATAATTTACATGATTCTCAGGAGACATGGTACCCATATCTCAAGACTACAGTACAATCTAGATACAAAGAAAGAAAGATAGGCTGTAACCTCAATTTTGTCATTTTCTGTCGTTTGAATGGGTACTCAAAAGTGAAAGATTTTTTTTTTTAGTAAGACTGTTTTGTTTTACAGGGTGAAGAAAAGAAGAATGTATATAATAAACAAAATGGATAAAGAATCTCTAAAGCTGACTTCATTGGAAATACTGAATCTTGGAAAATTACATCCAGTTGTCTTTTCTGCTACAGCACAGACAAAGACCAGCTCCACAAATCTGAAGACAGCTCTGGAATCCATGGTGCAAATTCAATTGCTCCATTTCCAGAAGAATCTAAAGCAAATACCCCTCTAGGAAATTTTCTCAAAGGAACATTTCACTTGGATTAGAAAGAACCTCTGTTTCCATTATCAGGTCAGTCTGTAAGTGCAGATGGCGATGGAAGGCTACTTTCCAAAGCCAAATTATTTCTGAAAATTGGGTAGCTGACCATTTACAAACTGGGTGATGGTTCACAATAACCAGAAAATATAGATAGGTGTATAATTCAAAGTAAATTCCAAAATTGTAGCAAAGAGCACCTGAATATCTACTTAATAAATAAGCATAAACAGAATTAGATAATGATTTATTCCATTTTCTACCATTATGAAACCCCTTAATTTTGGATTTACTTCTCTAAGACATGCCAATCAGAAAGTCTTTAAGTACTTGCTAAGAAAAAATCAAACTACAATTTGAAAAGATGCCTAGAGCAAGAACAGCAGTGACCTCAACCACCTCACCGGCACCAAAATCCCACTCAGCCAGAACTACTCTTGGCAAACTATTCTGTTCTTTTTTCCAGCAGGAAAAACAGTGCACTTTCTTATAGGGTGCAGCAAGCTATCCTAAATCTACATTCAACAAATCAATTGTATATCATTCTCTATCAACTTCTCATTAATCAGATTTTTTTTTAAAGTTCCAGAGTTAGAAAATGAAAGCTAGTGCACTGTAATTTTATACATTTCTAATTGCATAAATACGGCATAGTGTAAAAAAATAGGCTAGTACTGTTATCAGAAAATCTCACAGTATTTAATTTCTGAGATGTTTGCTCTGATATCCCTATTTTCTTATTTGCTGGATTACATCTGCAAACAATACTTTTAAAGATCATATTACAAAATATTGTGTTAAATATGGTGGAAAGCTGCATTTTTTGCTACACTTGTACGATTTGTGGAGTGTGCACAGAACAGCCTGTACTCTACAACTATAATTAAAGGCCACATGTGGTCCTTAAACTAACAGGGAGGTATGAAATTGATTGACAAGATAAGAACAAAATAAAAGGTTTATTCCCTCTTTCTAGTGAAGAAAATTGAAAAAGTAAAACCCATTAGAATGTAGTGGCAGGAAAATAAAAACACACTCCACGTTCCCTGCATGCAAACCAGGGGACTTCTCAGCAGGCAAGTGTGCTAGCCTGAATTGCAGCCCACCTGCTTCTGGCATCTCTGGTTGTACCTCACGGTGTGATTTGCATGGACAGCACTTTTACACGTGGATATAATGTACTTAATTCTGCTGAAGGTGTTGCAAACCACACACACATTACTGATCCAGTGTGAGCCAGAGCTCTCTCAGCCATTTGGTAATAAGTCATATCAGCTATGGGCAGGTGAAAGCTGGATGGAAATGTGACAGCTACATCTATAAGGACTCTTTACCATCCACTGTGGTGAGAGAAATTATGGTTCAATTCCAGCAACATGTACATACACATATAAATTTGAAGTTTCCTCTTTTTACAGTGTTTATTCCCAGATAGGGAAAGGCATAGACACTGCCAAAAGAGTAAGACTCAACAATTTTAGTTTATTAATAACAGCAACAAAAAAAAATGTAATTGTTATGGACTAGTTAGTGGCCAAAGACTCTGAAAAGGTATGCAAGGTCAGCAGACATGAAGGCTACATTTATGTTAGGAAATGTTCTTGCAAACAGTCATGGGCACTATGGCTCACTGGCATACAATGGGAAAGTCCACATCTACTTAGATATCTCCTTCTGGCCTCTGAAATGGACAGTTGTACCCAAATTGCCCACAGGAGATGACTGTCTGCAGGAGGAACACCACTTGCTACCAGAAACCTTCCAGCTACACATCATGGCAAAGCTGTGCCCCAAAACGTGGCTAGTCACCAACACACCAGAGATCAAGAGTCAGACATTGCTGTTCTTTTTTGAGAAAACCTTCACTGATGGTATCAGGAATTTTATAAGAGAATGGAGTGCAAGATTTAAGCCAAACAATTATACATTGCTATGTGACAGTTCATGGAAAATAAGAGAGTGCTTTCCAGTTCCTGTTTCCACAGGACATTAGCCCTTATGCTCACAAATGAGTGGAGCAGCGGGGTTAGCACAGTTAGAAAGTCAATCTGGGGTAATCTCTGTGCTTTTATAGCATCAGCATGGTTGCCAGAAAAAAATTACAGTAATTAGTAAAAAACAACTATTCTCACAGATTAAGATGAACCCCTGGTTTATGACAAGGGGCAGGGTAAGAGGAAGATTAGCTGTGGATGTAGGTGCTGTACCCTCATGGAGACACTGCTGTTCTTCATCCATCTCTGCTCCAGAAGCCCAGCACAGGGGAGCAGCTGAGCTATAACCCACAACCTGGGTCCAAAGAACTGGAAATCATATTTGGCACACAACACAATTTACATTTTTGCTACCTGGTATGGTGAGCAAGTAATTTTATTTCTTCATTTATGGCATTCACACAACCCAGACAAAGATTTTAATAAATCTGGTAAAAAAATGTTTTTTGGTCCTGATCCCACGTATTTCATCATGTTTGTCTCAGAGTGCTTCCAACTAACACATGCTTCCCATCTTTTAAAATGAATTCAAGATCTGTCAAAAGTTTTATCTTTCAAACAAACAAACAAAAACAAAGCAAAAAAGAATTAAGAATTTACTGAAATAGATACCCCCTTTTTCTTGGGGCACCTGAACTTCCTGGGTTTGTTATTTGAAAAGCTAAAATTTCAAGGATGGCATTAAAACAATCAGGTCTCCTCTGATAGCACAAAATGAATAAAATTTCCAGGGTTTCAGTATTACATTTAAAGCAGTTGCAACTCATTTAGTGTCTTTCTGCATATGGCACTGCTTTCTACAAATGAATGGCTTGGAATGTTGCTATGCTACAAAGTGCTTACAGTTTAAGATCAGATTATATTAATAGTATGCAGAAATGTATTTCAAAATACATTTTTCACCTTCTAAAAAGTATTGTTGATTTAACTGAAACTAGGAGCAATTTTCTGTGATTTGAGGAATTTTTCATAGCTGTGCATGGATGACAGCACGCATCTCTACCGCTGGCACTGTCGCTAACACAGCCTAAATGGAGACGAATGCAGCTTGAGCATTCAAGCTGATCTATATTTTTCTTTGAACCAACAGAAGCTTTTCCCACTGCATTGCTGCAAACAATGTTACTTCTTTCCCTGATACAAATCATACCGCGCATGTATTTTCAAGTTTACATTTCTTACTTTCTGTTTCAGTTGTAGGTGATTAAAACATGCCGAGAAAACAAAACCAAAGAAATACATGGAATGTTAGTTAGCTAGCTTTATGAAGTGTGCTTTTATTTTTTACTGTTAAATAGCTGAGAAAATTCTATGTCTGGATCCTTAATTCCCCGTAAAGAGGCATAAATATAGGCTTAAACATAATTATATTATAGCTAGAAGCTAACATGTGCAAGAGTGGTGTTATCAAAAAGAACTGCTGCTTAAGATCCCTCCACACTACCAGAACTGCCTAGGAAAATGCAAATCTGTTCTCACATGATGTAAGAGACATTATTAAAAGGAAAAGGCATCTGTCCCAAAGGACACTGTTCCATAAAGGGAACTTTTTTATAACAATCCATAAAATATTTTAGGTTCTCTCAGCAACATTTCTGGCAGACCAAAGCATAATATCATAGAATCATGATATCATTTAGGGTGGAAATAACATTCTTGCCATCAAATTTCAAAGAAACAAATAAAATGAAAGCCAGTTTCCTCCCTCTCGCTCTGTGAAGCATTTTGTAAACCATTTGTTGTACCAATGCTGATCAAGGATTTATGGCCTGCAACAGGGAAACCCCAAGCTCCTCAGCGTCCAGAGGGACATAATCATAGGGAACATCATATCAGAGAACATTAACACAGTTGTGCTTGGGCACCTAACCCAAAGGCTCATGGGGACAGGCTGTTCTAGGGGGTGATCCAGAGCAGATCTGGTTTAGATGCTTTGAAACAGCAATCAGAAGAGCTTTTCTCTCTCTTAATAGACTGCAGAAAGCCCAGCCTTCAAAGTTAGGCGAGTAATTTTGGGCCTCAAGTTGAGTGGTGGGACTGCCTTGCACTGCATCTGTAAGTGATTAAGTTAAAACTGTAACAAAATGACAGCTTTTCTCCTAAGCTTAACATCTTAAGCTTAACAACAAATTTGAATGAAGCAAAAATGTTTTCATTTTCTCTATTTTTTTTTCCCTTGTGTTATTTTGCCTTTTTTGGGGAGTCAGTCCTACAAAATTACAGACCTGAATGTCAAGGTTTGTATCAAAGCCTATTTTTCCATACTGCTTTTTTTAATTTTCCATAATAAAAATATATATTTGAGTCAGGAATATGTCAAACAAACAGACATATTTTCAGAGCTGAAGACCCTTGAAAATGTATTAAATGTGGCTACCCTTTTAATTTAATGATCCCACATTAGATGTGATTCTATATGAAAACTCTGATGGAAGGAAAGCTATCCTTATTTTATGATAAAGGCCAACTTGGGATCACTCAGTATTGAAGCAGATTTATCTACATTTTTGTCTGTTAGCATCAATAACAGGCAGAGAGGCATCTTCATCATTCAGACAAAACTGCTGGACCGTAAACCTACCCTCTTATATGCTGCGCTGTCTTCTCCCATGAAACTGCTCTAGGCATCTCTGCTGCCCACCGAATTCAAGCCAGTAATCCGGGCAGGACCGTCAGCAGAGGAATGCCGTCTTTTAAATGCCCAGAACAAGAGACAAGGCTTTCAGAGACAGCTGAAGCTGCCAGAACACCAGCTTCTCCTCCTCACCCACACAATGATGGCATTGTGTGGGGAATCCAGCCCACTGCTCTCAGTCCCCCCTTTCTGCAAACCCGGCTACAACGATGACTGAAGTCAGGACCAAAGAGCTGAGCGTTTGGTGACAGTCAGCCCTATAACCACCTGAACCAGCTGGATAAATCCAAATTGCTCATTTTCAACAGAATTTGTTCGCATGCTGTCTAGCAACACCCAGAGACTGGGGGGAAAAAAAAAGAGAAATCTCAGAAGTCTGTAACTGAGGTCATGAAACAACATAAGTAGATTGCAAAACCCACCTCTGAGATGCCATGCAGTTTACAAAATGGAGAAGTGTAAATAACCTGAATATCATCAATGTACTGTTTTACACATAAAAAGATTGAATGTCTATGGAATTTTTCTTACAAAATACAAGTACACTGTGAAGATCAGTTTGATTTTGAAACTCAAACACATACAGAAAGCCAATCACCAGGTATGAGGCACACACACTTCTGTGTTTTGTGTAAAACCCAGAAATAAACACAAAAGCATGTTTTGTTGTTTGTTTTTTTTTTTAACCACTTTGAAATTCTCACTGTGGTTGACAAGTGCCTTTTATGAAATACTCCATCCTCTAAAAACCTTAAATGATTTGTATATCAACACAAGCCACAGAACAGTCTTCCTACTACAGCACAGTACTGAAGACTCCAGTAATGAATAAGACAGCAAGGTCACTAAAGTATTTGGCAAAGGAGGTGAGGAGGTTGTTCTGAGGTACCTGGAAAAATAAGAACCAAGGATGACAGTGAGTAGGAAAAGAGGAAGGAAGGACAGGAGAAGGCACCAATCCCATGTGAGAAGACCACAGCAATGGTTTGACAATTAAGGCAGCTGAAGCCAGATTCTCAGATTCTGGAGGAAAAATGATCGGGTAAAATAGAATATGGCAGATCAGAAATGATGCCATCATGGCAGGATACCTGAAAGAACTGATATTATAGTTGGTGATGACACAAAGAGAGAGTGGAAAGTTCTGTCTTTATGAACTCTGTGTCCAAGGTAGCAGAGAGGTGAGCAAGATGACACGCCAGGGAAAGATGGGAGGGGAGAAGTCAAAAAGAGGAGTACTTTGGAAATTATCCAAGGGTTGGTGGCAGCTGAGGGAAGATAAAATTTACAGCACAGTGTTTCCCAAATTGAACATCACAAGGTCATAGTCACTATCCACAGCTCTCCAAGGGCTCCTGGCTGGAAGATCTCAATTAAAAATACACCTGTTGTAAGCAGAATATTGCCATGACATCCCCCATTGGTCTACCACAAAAAGAAGTCAGTAAATGATGCTTTTCTAAATAGAAAACCAAAGAACTGAACCCTGGGGAATGGCATCAGGAAGTGGATAAAGAGCCCTTTTAGGAGATATTGAAAAGTCAGCAAGGAAAGAGCCCTGAAAGACAGGAAAAAGAAAGCCTGATCAATCAAAGGCAGCCATCAACCCAAAACCTGGAGGACAGAAAACTGTTCCTTGCATTAGATGATGACTAATAATGATCACTGTGGCAGCAGCTTCACTGGAGCTCAAAGGAGAAAGGCAAAAGAGAAGGAATCAGAGAGAAAACTAGAAGAAAACCAATGCAAAGGCAGCGCAGAGAAACAAAAGATCAGGGTCCTAATTAGGTAAATATGATGTGAGCAGAGTTTTCCATTTGTGTTTCCCTTGGGAAACGAGACTGCCAGGAGTTCAAAGTGAAAGGTAAATGAGTCAGAAAGGAAAAAAGAAAAATACTTGAGAAAAGGACCTAAGAACAGAGGAAGGTGCAAATGCAGGAGAAAAAATAAGTGAGTTTAAGATTTAACATCACAGAATGGAGATTGCAAATTCGATGAAGAAAGAAGGGAAAATAGAAGTGAAAAAGGAGAAAATTGCAACACAGTCGGACGAAAACAGAAAGAAAGGTATTGGTTGATATTTTAGTCTAGCTTCTTATGGAATGAGATTGCCTCTCCCCATCCCAACAGCTTCTGAATATGCTGGTCAGCTTCAGTGACAAATCTTGAAAAAAGCAGCTCTTTGAAATTGCATGGAAATGTGTCTTCAAGGTAAAGGGGTAATGAATTTTAGTTTCCTAGCTACACAAAAGGCTGTAACACAAATTCTTCCTTATTATTATCACTCCCTTGATTTACCAGAGAATCAGCATGAGGCTGCAGCTCCATATCAAGCAGAAGCCTCCAGTGAAACACAGGCTCTCTAATAAACTTAGGTTAATGAACTGAAAGGCAGAGATCCACAGGAGAGAAGGCCTCCTCAAGCAGCAGTGCTCAGTTCTCAGTGCTTACTGAAATTTGCAAAGCAACTGACTAATTTTTGTATGAAGAAGGCTATAAAGAAAAGAGGTATGTGAAGAACTGATATTGAGAACAGAGGGGGAAAGCAGACTTGAGAACAGGTGGAAGCCTGTATGGGTAAAAATCAGAAGTTCAGTGTGGTAGTTTTCTTGAGGTACAGGACCAACAGCTGATGACAGTATGAAAGCAAGTGTAAAGATGAAGGAAAAGAAAAATAAACCAAACAATCAAAAAGGGCTCAAGAGAAAAGGATAACATTCTCTAGAGAAAGAGTGGAAACTGGCAACACAGGTTTCTGAGGTGGCCTCTGGTGTTGCAGACTGCTCTCTGCTCTCTGGTCTCTGCTGACACCCAGCTCAGACAACTTTCAACAGCAAATGTAGCACCTGACTCTCCACCAAAGGGACCTGTGGCTGATTCAGCAGCCATATCATGTTCTTGCCATTTTCTAGCATTTGCTAAGGAATTTGGTTCAATCCATGGAAGAGATTCCATAAAACCTTAGTCTAACCTGTTGCAGAGCTAACATCAACAGACCCAAATATTACCAGCCTCAAGCAGCCAAGTTACTACTTTGGAATGTTGTTATTTCTCATCGACTGACAGGCTTTGTGTAACTAATATTTTCTTCTTCTTCTTTAAACATCAGCTATCGTTAAGTCTTGCAAATCAGCAAATAAGTGAAGATAATATTTCAGTTCTTGCTGAGCAATGGCTAACACATTACAAGATGGATTTCCTCATGTATTTTGACAAGTGAGATCTTGCTTTAATTATTTATGAGAATGCTTTGCAGTAGGCCAGTAAAAGTCCTACAGTGTATTTTTGAATATTTTTTTAAAAAGAATGAACTCTCAGGGACATGTGACCTTTCTGCCACAGCGTGCAATTATGTCTGTGCTGAGAGGTAATGTGGGTGAGCAAGTTACACTACCAGCATTAGAATGTTATCATCTGAGTATGATGAGATTTCCTACTTAAGGAAATCAGCTGCAGCATATTCTTTCCATAGTTATTTTTAACAAACAGTTAAATTTTGATAGTTTTGTGGTATCTAAAAGAAAAAAATACAGACAGGACATCCAAGAAAAACCTCACTACCAGAAAGAGGTTCTAAAACTGAGGTGAGATTAAGAAGTTACTTTCACTAATTCAGTCTCTACACTTATAAAATAGGGGGAAAACCAGATTTCAATCCTTTAGTATTTTGTCTAACGACAAACCCAGGACTATGATATTTTATGTAAGTAAAAAATTTCCACTAGAATGGAAAAAGTTGAAGGTTCAAAGGATAAAGTAAAAATGGCTAACTGCACACTATCTGAAAAATATATCATTTCACAAAAATAAACCAGCAAAATGCTTTTTGTTAATTTATTCTAAGAACTTTATTTATATGGCTATAGCACCTGTCACATTTCAGCATGCATTAGTACTGTACTAAACACTACACATCTATTTTAAGCTAAAGGATGAAAATCATAAGTCCTTTCTTTAACTGTTAAGAAAGATCATTGCGCTAGGGTATGCTAACAAATTTATCTGTGAGAGCATCTGCCCTATGATATTCTTTCCCATTTTTCACTCTACCTTCTTCCTTGCATGCATGGAAGTGCACACTGTGTGCACACCTCCAATAACTGCCACACAAACAAGGTGTAGCTAACATTTCTTCTCTGCTGGGTGTCTTCTCTTCAGGTATTCTCTACTTTTGAGTGGTGTGCTTTATTACTGCATCCTATCGACAGCCATCAATTCATGCTCTGACAATCACAGTAGTGGAAGGCAGGTGGCAGAGGAACTAGCAGTGGAGTCTGACAGATTAAATTTTGCAAATACAAACCTGCTAATCCTCAAATTCCCAAAGTGATTTGAGATTAGTTACATAGCTAGAGACTACAACAAAAATTTCCAGATGATCAGATCCTGTTCCCAAATTCCACCCCCTGAGTACAGAGAGGTAGAAGTACACAGAAAAAGGCCAAGAGCAGCCAAGGGCCATGTGAGATCTCAGGGAATATCTGACCTACAGATGTACAATGAAGAGTCTCAAAATGTTTTCCATTTATCCTTTGATCATGTCTACATCTATGACCACATTCTCATGTGAGTCAATAGTTAAGGAAGTCCCTGAAAGACACATTTGGCAGAATTTACGAAGGGAATTAATTCCAAGAATGATGGCAATTTACTTGTCTTTAGTCATGAATCAGAATTAATTCATGCAAGAAAGTTACAGATGTCTTTGAAGACAATCAAGTCACACCAAAGTGGGTTGCTTTATCCTTCTCTAAGAGGAAATGCAGCCCTATAAAAGGAAAGGGAGATGATGGCACTCACCTTACATCCCTCACAAGCACTGACACCATAGTGATATCCAGATGACTTGTCTTGACAAACAAAACAGGGCTTGTAAACACGAGGGGGTGGAAGTGGTGAAGGAGGGCTTGGAACAAGTTCCTCAGAACTGGTGCTCTGAGTTTCAACTGCTACAAAAGAAAAAAAAAAAATTGAATTATTCATAATAATTTTGAATAAATTACTATATATAACCATACTGTAAGTATCAAACTGGCCCATACTTTTCTTTCCATAATAAACATTAATTTGTCTTTCCTAGTAAAATTTAAAGGGAGCTAAGCAAGGCAAATAATGGCAGGACTACATCCTACAGCCTCAAAACTGTATTTTAAAGTACCTAATAATTTAGATGTAGGGCATGAATCTTACCAGGCTCCCAAAAAGGACAACTTTGAGCTCATGCTCTGGTTTTAGCCTATTGAATTGTATAGCACCCACATGTCCAGGTTGGATATCAGCCTTTAAAGGGAAACTGTGATTGGTACCTAATCTTGGGAGAGTTCTTTAATATCTTGCCTTTTTCTAGGTCAGTATGCAATTCTGACCTAGCAGGATAGCAGCACATATCAGGATATATGTAAAGACTGTAAAAAGAGAGAGAGAGACCTGTAGTGAAAATTACCTAAACAAGTTGTAAGGTTTTTTTTTTAATCTGTAAAACTAACACAACAATTTTTTTTAATCTGTAAAAAAACCACAACTCTGCAACACTTTCTTACCTACCTTAGGACCTGCATATCAGGAAACCTCGCTGAGAAAAAGCTACTTATATATTATGACCCCCACATCCCTTTATTGCCTTAATATTTCTAGATGGTCATTTGTTTTGAGCCTGTTGAAAAGCCAGTAACCCTTTTCAGGGAAAGGACGTGAGAGCTCTACGATGCAAGATAAGACATGTGAACCACATCTTTCCAAAACATCTGCATTAGTTTTCTGTGATACGCTGTCATCATTCCTCACATTTATTGTGGATGTGCAATACATTTTCATGTTTCACCTAGCCGTCTGCCGCTTCTCAGATAAATCCCTCTAACTTTTCAACAGATATACAGGAATGACAGGATCTGTGAACTCAGATCTAGCCAGAAATATTAGGCACTATCAGCAGAGCTAAATCTCCAGAGTACCAACAGCAGGCCCTAAAGAATATTACTCAATGGAAAAATCTTAGACAAGATTTACTGTACATGATATTTTTCAGATTACAACGATGATACATTTGTATTAAACTCATGATTCATTGTCAACCCATGTGTTGCTGAATTCACAGAGGGCATCACAGCACAGGAGGCAACCTCTGATTACTTGTGAGAGAAGGGCCCCTTTCTGCCTTTTTTCCTTGGGTTAAGCTAGTATCAACTTCAAGGACAAACACTTCTTGAGAAGAAAATAAATGCTAGAGTAAAGTATTAAAGGCCCTGATGTAAGCAAGGAAATACCTTTGCAATTTATTTATATATCTAACGATAAGGAGGCTGTGAAAAAACAGAAAACTAAAATAAGTCAAATAACATGGCTCAATAAATTGTGACATTAAGTCCATGTCCAGAACTATAGTAATCTTTTTCAGTATTAAATAAACTGAACTTGGCAAGCATCTATGTGTTCCTACTGCACCAAGAAAACTTTAATGAAGCTTTTTCTTAATGAAAACTTATACGAGAATGATCATTTCTTTTCAATAGTAATTTTTGGTATTTAAGAGAGATAGAGAGTGCTGTTATTGATCTCTGCACAGCCACCCTGCTTGAATCAATAATCTATTAGTACTTCTAAATTAAAGTTAGATTCATCAAATGCCCTTGAGAAGCCTCAAACATTCCTTGCCTTATTTTTCATGCTCGTACATGAATTATGGTGGCTTCCAACGAGTCTATGGAATGATAAAATTTTAGCTTTAAAACTCCAGTACCAGCAGACAATGTGTTTTGTATTAGCTCACTCAACTCTCCTGGTCCACCTAAAAGGCAGTTTTTAGGCTCCTCATGGGAAAATAAGGTTGTGTCATTCAATAAAACAACTGCTCTCCTGCAATCCTTCTGTGATTTCAGTCTGGGGAAAGCAGCCTTTCAGGAATAATACTGATACACTTCTGTTTATTCATCAATTCATCCTAAACAAGCACCACCATCCAATAGTAGTGTTCCAACCACGAACAGTATTGTACACCAGAGAGGTCTGTCAGACACTGTAGAAAAAACCAGGAGCTTGTGATATCCAAAAGAGATTATGCAACCAACTCAGTTCATAAATACACAACTCAGTCAGCAAGTGAAGTGTTGAAGGTACTGCTAGAGAATATTTTTCAGGACAATTTGAAAAGGTATATGATAATGAAGGAGCCAATGGAAATCAGAAGATCCTCCCTAAAACACCCATATATACATGTGCCACTAAAAGGACTTAATCTACTAAAAATAATACTTGCATTAGCTGAACAACTGTCTAGAGAGCTTGGTTTTTGTTGGTTTTGGTTGTTTTTGGTTGGTAGGTTTGGGGTTTGTTTTGGTTTTTGGGTTTTTTTTGTTGTTGTTTTTGGTGTTTTTTTGTGGTTTTTGTGGGGTTTTTTGGTGGGGTATTTTTTTTGTTTGGTTTGGTTTTTTTGAGGTTTTTTTTGGTTTTTTTTTTGGGGAGGGGGGGGGGGGCGGGGCGCGGGCGGGCGGGTATCTTGATGGTGTGGTTTTTTATAATAAAACCCAGTTCGGGCACATTCACTTTTGACCACAGGCAGGGTGTGCAGTTTTCTGGAGAAGCTTGAACCTGGGTTCAAGCCATGCTTGATCTTAATCCAGTTTCTGGCTTATTATTCTTCCTTAGAATTCTTTATGTGAAAAAAGTATGCAGTGCCTGGGCAGAAGTCCTGTGCAGGCATCTGTAGCAACCCATGCTCAGCAGGTATAAAGTGTTATTTTTGCAACATGTTGACAGCTAATGGATGCATGACAGCAGAAGCTGCTTTCTTCTATGCATGTCTACACAAGCAAAAAGGAAAAAAAGAAAGGATGGGGGTGGACAGTTGACTTTTCCAGAAGAAGCATTTTTACAGCAGTCCTACAACTTTAGGAAGAATTTAAGGGGGAGGAAAAAAGAGAATTAAAAAATACAACTTGTTTCCTTGCCCTGCTTTCTTGTCCTATGGGATGTGACACTACTCACCTGAGACAACAGAGCCTCGGTGCTGTCACCCAACACCTGAATGCAGCTTAAGCACACAGGGACTCTCAAACAATCGGTCACTTCACAATTCCTAAGATGTCTGAAATTTTTCTAAAGGTTAGATAAAGTAGCAGATAAGATCTTTAAAACCACAGCGTGCTTTCTGAGAGCTAATTTACTGCCAGCTAAACCGTGTTGACAGATGGAGAAGGTATTTTATTTTGAGACCAACAAGAAGCAGGCAGTCACTGCAAAATGCTTCATGTTCTCCTGGAAGCTCAGATTATTAAGCTTGCATGTTAATGCACACTTTGGACAGTTGCGTTTTAAAAGAATAAGAAGTTGTAAAGCAAATGGCATTTCCTGGATAGCCTCAAGGGAATTTTGAATACTGAGCTCAGGGTCCCTGGTGGGAAGCCGCAATTTCAGCTAATTAGGGTGAATAGCAAAGTGTTGCATTTGGTCAAAACATTCTGTTAACCCTCATTTTTGTTGGCACCAACAAGAGTCTGGATTTTTTGCCTTTTCTTTTTTTCTTTTTTTTCTTCTTTTTTTTTTGTGAATTCACTGCAGGAGTGCAAGGCACTCAGCTCACATACATTAGGCAGAAAGTCAAAGGAAACGCCAAAGTTCAACTAAAGTACAAGTAATTAGAACCAGATTCTCTGCTGCTTGTATGTGTGCATTTCATTGTAGAAGTTATTTATAAGCCTCCAAACATTTGAAAAAATAACTATATACTGTAGATCATTTAATTTTTATGTCTCGTCTGGAAAAAAAAGTCTGCTTTTAATCATCTTCCAGGAAAGAGCCAGGAACTGGGAAAGTGGGTCTCAATTGTTTCAATACAAATTTCTCTCTTTCATGTGCCACATAAAACTATACTATAAAATTAAATCCAAAATATCATTGACTTTGCCCCCTCCCCCCCCATTTTTTTTTTAATAAAAAACTTCTTTGATTTGTCATGCTTAAATAGTTTGCATTGTTATGAGGGTTTGGGTTTTTTTAAACTCTTGTTTGGAAGACAGACAAGGGGAGAAGAAAAAAAAAAAAGTGAGAGAGAAAGAAAACATTATCGTGGAGACTTGGCAGCCTTGACTTAGTAACCTGGCCATGACCCTCCAGCGAGTGTGTGTTTGACCCGGTCACACATGACTCTAGCTGCGTACTGTTGCTGGGTTATAAGTCCCAGATATTTTTACCATATATACAACAGGTGGGGATCACAGACAACAGAAAGAGGAAAACAAAGTCTCCCCTTGTGGGAAGACTCCCATTTTCTCCCTTGCAAAGAATAAAAGCACAAAGCAAAGAAGTTGTGCTACTACTTCAGTACTGGCACTTGCTGTGCTGGATCTTGTTTTTCCGCCGGGGGTGGATGCACGGAGGTGGAGTGGGCTGAGGGCAGGAGGACCGAGGAAAAGGCTCAGGGGAAGCCATGTGCAAATGTTAATCAACACAGAACAAATTGCCACAGTTAAAAATCTTTCCTTATAGAGCTGTGTATGCATCGAAGTTAGAGAAGGAATGTTTTTTATTACAAGTGAACACAGCATACCTTGATTAAAACCTACAAAAACTGCAGACTGAGATATTATTACCAGGATTTTCAGAAGTACCTAAGAAACTTTGTTTTCCACATTTGAGGGTTTCTTTTTTCTTTATGTCTTTGTATCTGCACACATCTGCCTTAAAGCTATGATGTTAATATATTTATTCTATTTTAATTCTTGGTTACAATTTTTGAAGCATTAATTTTAATCAAGTCATGCATCTCTGCCAGGCTGACCTTAAAAAAAGGGTGGTATTATTGAAGAAAGCCAAAGAAACTCTTTAAAGTCTACTGGCTTGCATTTAGTCTGAAAAGAGGCATTCTACTTTCAAGAGGGACATCAGAAGATGAAACTCCATGACCTTGTTTCTTTTTGAGGGTGCCCAATCAAAAACGATCATTTTTCTGTTACTTTAAAAGCTAATAGAGTATCTAACAGGTTTCCACTATGTCCTGCTCAGGATTGATACAGTATGATTAAAATAACAAGAGAACTAGAAAGAGGTAAAGGTTATAGAGCTCAGAAGCCCACTCTGCAAGGACTGGACTAATGGACAAAACTGCATGCAAGGTCACCCAAAAGGAGTCTCAGAGCCAGGGCACTTTAAGGGCCATGCAAAGGGCACAGGCTGCTGCTGCCAAAACTATCTCAGACAAGGTGCAAGTCCTGATAGGCGCAGCAGAGCTGGCAGGAGCTCTCTAAAGCTGAAGTACTTTTGCTGCTCCAACTCTTGTCAGCTAAAGAGCGATAGGGACAGCTGGCTTCTGTCCCTCAGCATCTGCGAGGAGAAGAGGGGTCCTGCTGAACTCTGCCCTCTCCTCGGAGCACAAGAAGCAGTGAAGCACACTCTCTGCTCTGATATCCTCACCCTAATGAAGTTCCAAGTACAAATTTAGCTATTGCTCCACTGCAGCCAGACATACCATCAGGACAGTATTTTCTTCCCCCACCCTTCTGCATCTCATGCATGCATTTAGACAGTGCACTATTTTGGGCAGGGCCTCAAAATGTGCTGTACAGTAACTGGCACTGCAGGACTTTCCAGTGATACTCCAATTCAAATAATGGTAATGATCATGATCCTGCCAAGTCAAAAGATATTTGAAAGAATGAACCCTGAAAGGCCTCAGCCTTGAGTGGAGACATTACTTGCAAAGTAGGTCCTTAGAGCACTTTCATTTTAACTATTGAAGCATTTCAATGTTAAAACACTGACTAAATTTAAAGTATGATTTGAAAAAAAAAAAAAGCTTCATATTTAACAAATGCCTTCCTGTGTATACACCAAGTTGTATTTGTCAACTGACAAGAAAAAAAAGTGTTTACACTCCTTTGCTGCATCTTCCCCAGTTTAGAACTAGGAGAGAGAGAGCTGCATCATATTCCTTCATGCCTTTCATCAACAAAATTGCCAAGTTTCAATTGCAAATCTGTAATGTTAACCAGCAGAGTCATGTAACATAAGTCAGTGGAGTCAGTGGATACTGATCTTGGCCATACAACAGTATAGCCCTTTGAAACCTGCCTTCATACCAGGTGATTAGGTCCAATAAACAGTTTAGCATCCTACCACCAGCATAGCAGAGCTATCCAGATTTTTTTGCTCTAAGTCAGATGACAACAGCATCTATCTTCGGGTTTATTTTCTGTTCTACTTTCATAATATAATTTCTGTTACTTAGCAGCTAACTTCTTCACAGATTTTCTTATTCCCCCAAATAATCTCTGTCAGTTGCCCATTGAAGAGTAGAGATTCTTTCGAAACATACTTTTCTGTTATGACACAATTTGGCCTCTTTATCAATCCATTAGTTAAACATGGCAATTCAGTCACCTGACTTTATGCTGGCATATAGTAAGGCACTCCAGGAGCCCCACCTGCCAGCACATCTTCCAGAGTGGCATTCCTGCACAGATTCCCTGAATGACTCTCCTCAGGCCCTGCTGTCCCTGGCCACACAGCAGCACCAGCACTGCTTCTGGTTCTGCCATATTTAGCAGTGTGAAAGATCCTTCTCTTTTCTGCTTATCTGATCTACAAGCATCGTCCCTGCCACTCCAGTACGTTAATAATCCATGAGCACTCATATTTTTACCTTTGTAACACCTAAGTGAGATAAGGGAAGAGCTATTCTTACTTTACAGACAGGAAACAGAAGCACAGTGAAAGAGCTTTATTTGCTTGCATCATAAATTCCTAGAAAAATGCAAGCAGTAACCAACTGAGATTTTTTTTAAGCTGTCTACAGCACTAAGCAGTGTCCACAAAATACAGCCTTACATGTCTTGCCCTAGGTTTCATACGGGATACATGACAAAGCAGGGAACTCTGTTAAGTCTGTGCTTGGCCCCTCTATTGCAGGGGCTCTAAAGCACCCCCGAGGCTGCATGTGCACCCCACTCACCTGCCCACTGTGAGACAGGACAGGGCTGGGTGCCTCCTGCCTCCAAGAGCCACTGCTGCTGCCAGTAGGGAACTCAGGAGAGATGATGAAACCTTGCCTTCATTTTTGATCTCTGCAGCCAGCTGGGAATCAGCTTTCTATAAGACTACCATCATATATACAGTTATACAGGAGTGCCCTAGCAGGGAACTGACTTGCCTGAGAGAAATCCTGAATCCTCTCCTGAAGGCAACAACTGTGCACTGCCAAAAAATCCTCTGCTCTTGACTGTACTGTCCAAGCCTCACATACCACCAAGATGTTAAGTCAGGATCTATCAGGTTAGTCGTATAAATTAACTATGCATGACCCGAAAATCACCAACACACAGTCATGTATTTCTGAAAGAAAACATCCTAAAAAACCTTTATCTGAAACTGCTGCATCTTTTTGCTGTGTTCCACAGGTACACAGGGAGAGCTGTCACTGCAACCACTTTTGGTACTTCTCCCAGCAGAGCCACAACTTTTGGCAAGTACATTCTCTACACACATATTTACTACAGTTAGCAGTAAAGGACAACGAGGAGGCTGCAGCTGCTCCATAGGTTTGCAATTTCTGGTTCTCAAGCACCAGCTCCACTAAACCCTGAGGTAGTATGTATAACTAACATCACCTTTTCAAAGAAAATTATACTGCTTTTCAGGCTGATTTTTTTTTTTTTAACAGTTATGTCAGCAAAGCAGTTCTACATTTGGGTTTATGTGTCCATATATCCAGAGAGATGTATTTACACCTGAGCAAACGTGGAAAGCAGAAAGCTTGTCAGGATTAATTATATCAGGGCCAAGAACTGCATCTGGTTATACCTGTGTTACTCTCAAGACAGCGAGACTTAATGACGTGCTAGTAACCGAGAACAGGAGCGTCTTTCGCTAAATAAATGGCCAGGCAGACACCCTGAGTGAGCTGGGGTGAAAGTAAGAGTAGAGACAGCATGGCCCCAGGGTTTGGCAGGCAGAGTTTACAGGGCAGCAGCTCATCACTTTGTATTAGGAGCCTACCTTCAAAATGAAAAAGAAAACATGTTAAATGAAAAAAATAAATCGTATGGAAAACTGAAGAAAAACATCCGAAAGATGCTAGCTCTGTGGTTTTTTCAGGTCGGTGATTTTCTGCTTGTCCATTACCATGCAAAACCACATCAGTCTCAAGTGAAAATTCTGCATTACTGCAAAACTGAAAAATAGGATCTTCCTTAAAAAAAATACATAATTGTGTATCATCTGTGTGAAGTTAGATTTTCCTCTGAAAATGAAATTTTCTTACAATTCACACCCTGGCTGCTTTACCTGTGAATTCCTAGGGTCAGATCTTTATGTGGAATAAAGTGGCATAGGCAAAGAAGAGACACAAATGTAGAGAAGGTGAGAACTCTGACCTCTTCTTCTTTATGAAAAATAAGCCTATTTCTGTGGCTTATTGATACAAACGTGATGTAACAAATTCAGTGCTTTCCCTACAGGATCAAAAATTTTAAGAAAAGGCCCACTGTAAGGAAAGAAACACTTAAAAATAAAAAGGGTCTGATTCTTTTCTTCAGCTATGTTTTACGGTGTTGCTACTCCACTAATTCCAAAAAAAGACTCTTGTAAACATAAATGGGAGAAAACCCAGATCCAGTATCATCAGTAAGAAATGAAAATTGCAAGGGCAATGAAATACTTGCTATAATCTCTACATCCAGATATTTTAGTAAGTCATAAAGTCTCCATTTATAGTTATTAAATGTTTTATAGTGTTTTGAGGATTTTTATTTTTAAGTCTTTTCAAGCACTGAAACAGAATAACTCAGAGTATTATTCTAAGGAATGATTTTATTCTTCAGAACTCCCCTCCTCTCCAAGTTGGTATTAGTTTTTGGTATTATTATGTCTGCCAAATAAATTTTTTATTTTCTGTATGTTCAACATATCTTATAACACTATTCATCATGGCTTTTTGCTGTGGCTTGAATCCAGCAAGAAAAGGAGTGTTTTAATATCTTTAATCATGTAATACTATAATACAGTTGTTCAGTACCACATGGACAAAATAAAACTATTGTGTTCTCTTTGGAAATGCCATAAAACTGACTTGCTGTGTAATATTTTACATATCATTTCATTTCTCAAATTTTAGGACCATTAGTTCAGAACATTTTGATCTTAAAGTCTTTTCAAATCTTAAAATTAATAGAGTGACTCAACAAGAGCCAATTCAGTGATCAAAACTACTTCAAGTTAGTAGAGTAGCAGTTAAAATGCTTATCATTACAATTAATTTGTATTACAGCCACACTGCTGGATATCACCAATTGATTTATATACCCTCCTTTCTATACCCATTTACAAGGGCAATTATGAACTCCATCACATATGTTTAAATGGGATACATGAGAACATTATCTAGAAACTAGACTGCTGAGCTCAAAATCCTTAAGAACAGGTAAATTCTTCATTAATGGGTAGGTTATCAACTCACTACAAACGGCCTATAACCTTTTAAGGCAGCACACGGTGCTAATATTTTACTTTTCATGGGCAGTTGGAGGTTGGCTCCAATGATGAGCTCCACCGCTATCTTTAATTGTTTTTAAAATTGCATATTATAGGCAGCAATAAACACAAATTAGTATTATACCATCCACAGCTTTCTGCAAGGCATGGTTTCTATAAACAAGTTAAAACGCATACATCTGTAAATAATAAGTGTAAGTATGCTGAATTTAATGAATAAGGGCACTAAAAGAAATTGAACAGTAGGGGTTCAGCAATTAGAGTAACTGCCCATTTTATTAAAAATGTATTGTTTCCAGCTTTCACTTTAGAAGGCTTTTATTGCTTTGCTAATTCTAAGTTTTGATTTCCTTTGAAAAGGATGTCTAATTCCTTATTTTTCTTTGACAGCCCCATCACACAGCACTCGCCTTTTTTACAAGGCAGTGGATAACTGTGAACCTTTATATCTCCTTGCTCGGGATCTCGCTCTCGGGCCCTCTCGGGCTGCAGACCTTTGTTTGGCATTATGCCACCCAGAGGTATGATTCCTTATCAAGTAAAGTTTCATGGCACAATGAAGCTGAGATGAAACCTGCTGAACCAGCACCCCCCAGGCAGCCACCCTTTGGCCCTTTCCCAGACGTTGCCAACACTCTGGCAGAGTGGAGAGGGGAGGAGCACACTTCCAGCTTCCCAGCCATGCCCCTGCAATCCAGGGCCATTTGCTGAAGCTGGCAAGGCTCAGGCCACGAAATGGAGCCATGAGTTTCCTGCTGCTGTTCAGCATCAGCCTGCTGCAAGAGGACAGGGCAGTGTGTAGACTGGGAGGAGCAAAAGCGGCTTCTCAAACCGGGCAGATATCCCCGTACACATCTCCCACACCCCAGCCTCATTGCAGTGAGCCCCTGTGCTATCCTTGCTTGTACATGTATGTTTTACATCCATGTAGCTCACTTTCCAAGTGTTAAGATTACTCCTTACACTAGCCTAATTGCACCCATGTCGCTGCTCTGTGGGGATATAATTAAAACAATCCATTATTTCCATTTAGACATGACACAATAACAGGAAAAATATGGCTTTCATCACTTGAGCTTATCTGCAAATAGGACAGTCAGACCAAAACTTGACCTTTCTAACATCTTACAGCACATGTACATTTGCAACATCTTGAGACCAAAACAGGGACATACTCTGTCCTCCTTCGTCCCCTCAGCCTGCCAGACTAGGACAGTGCAGAACTAAGAGCAGCTCACCCCAACATTTCTGATGCTAATGTAAGTAATTCCAGTTTATAAATATTTAAGAACTTTGTCACTATCTTTTGAGAGAGCAAATGAAATATAGAGTTTACCAAGCTGTAATGCTCACCTGAGTGGAATTTCAGTATTTTTGAATTGAATTAGTACCTGCCAGGCTAAAAATGGTAACACAATGGGGAAGGTTACATGAAAATTAAGACACTAACAAATTTCATTTCCTTGTAATTCACAGCACCTTGACATTGAGTTTATAAAATATTTTGATCTGTTGGGGTTTTTTTTTTGTTATTGTTTTTTTGGTTTTTTTTACTTATAATTTTCCATCAGTGCAGTTAACATGGAAAACATCCCTCTGCCCCTCTCACAGCAGGTTGAGCAAAAGCTGAAATCTGGGAAGGAGTGTGGTATCCCAGAGCCAAGTGGTATCAGTTCTCTTGATTGTGGCTCAGAGCACACTTCCACATTCTGCCTAGAAGATCTAAGATCGATAAAAGAAGACATCCACAAGAGCCTGGAGACAAGATCTGTGACTGGAGGGCACATTTCTCAATATTCTGTTTTCCTATTCTCTATCTGCAGTAGATTTTCCTATTAAACCATTGGAATGAAGAATGCTCATAATTTTACCTGTATGTTGTCTGTCATTACTATTCTTACTCAGAAGTGAAAAAACATGCACACACTGTACTTCAGGAAAACACATATGTGCTAACAGTATTTCCTAGTCACCTGGCTTTTCTTATTCAATACTACCTTCAGCAGTGATTCTTTTTATTCCCAGATAAGCAACTCAAAGCTGACTGCAATATCCCTGCCTTGCAAACAGGAAAAACGTCAGCCTTACTTTATATAGACTATGACAAAAAGAAAGTACTCTGTTTCCAAAGACCTGAAAAACCAACACTCAGTCCTAATAGCTGATGTCCCAAGAAACTTTAGGCAAAACATACTCTGAAAAAGTGAAGTTACTTTTCCCCTATGAGATTAAAATCCAGAAAATCTCTGGTCACTGTGCTCTAATAATCTTAAAATGTCTATATTATGAACACTCACTACTACACTATGCATATAATGATGTTTCATAAAACATACCTTTTTTTTAGGGGGAAAAGCCCCTTTTCCTGCCATGTTTGAGAGATCTGGGCCATTATTTTCCTGATAAATTAGGCTAATATTTACAAATGCTTTTCCAGTTGTCACAGTTCATTCAATGCAATCTTCCCAAACTTTCTGAAGGATTGCTTTAGTCCCTCTGCCAATACCAAAAGGATTCTGAAGACACAGCAAAGTATTATTGTCAACACACAAAGGCTATTAAAAAATACAGATAGCTGTGAAACTGTCTGTAAGATTACTCATTTCACTTGAAGGTCCAGAAAACCCCCAACCTGTGGCACTGAGTCACAGTGCCAAGGCAGAACAGCCATTTTAAGGAATTAGTAAAATCAGCAGTGGAGGGTTGCTGGTTAGAAATCACTGCTTTTAATTTCTTAGTATTTGCACAAGTCTGACAACTGCACAGCTGCACAGAGTTGCCTCAAACTGTAATATAAACTAGGCAAGCCTTCCACAGAGTAAGTTCAATATGCTTTCCATTACTTCCCATTCTAAGGTCTGATTCTGTTGTGCTTTTCATTACACAGACTTGTCAGAAATTTTGGAAAATCTTAGCTCTTTTCCCACACTTTCCCCACCAGACACAAGTTTGACATCCAAAGATGACAACCTATAAAACCAGTAATTTTTAACAAAGTGTTACCTGTGAGCTCAAGGGATGCTCTCTGAGAAAACACACTTCTGACAACCTTACCCTGGGACCAGACAATCCCAGTGGGACAGGGGCACATTTTGGAAAGCTCTCATACCACCCAGAAACAGGGAGACCCTGCTGTTTCACGGCACCCCCGGCATTTGCAAACCAGTTTGCCTGATCACTGGCTTCTATTGTTTCCTGAGATAAGCAGGGCCCCAGTGAACAATTAGAGCTTTCAATAAATAATCTGTAAGCACATTCATTTGATTTACTGTTATTTGATATAGCAGTTAGTTTCAATGGGGCAGTTACTATTGATCACTTAAAGTACTACAGACAAACATGAAACACTTCCAGAACTCCATGGATTATTACTCTTTATCTGCCACTCATCTGGGTTACTTGTAATGGTTGTGAAATTTAAAATCAATAACAACAATTAGTGTTTGTTATACTCTGAGGAATGAATCATGTGAAATATGTTTTGTTACTAAAATGAAATGCTGAAGAGCTTGCAAACAGGAAAGACTCTTGTAAATAGCAAGACTCTAAAATAATTTCTCTTGGTATTAGTGTCCAGTCAAGGGGGTAAAGGAAATTAAAAACAGGTATTTTAAATGCACACAGAAGTACACACACAATTATAAAAAGGTATTGGTAGGATTTTCAAAGGAATAAAACTTTCAATGAAACTGGTGAGAAAGATACACCCAAGTTTTCCTTAGAAAATTCCTCAACCTCTATAGGAGTTTTGGGTTGTTAATCATGGCAGGACTTGTTCCTATAGATAATTGATAGACAATAGCCTATCCATTATTGTAGATAATTGAAGACAAAGGAAAAGCTCTGACTCCTTTTCCAACTAGCTTTTACTAGAGATTATAACAAAAAAAAATATCTAGGAAATTAATGGAAATTTATTTTCAGGTATATATGTAGAAAAACAACTTCTCTCTTCAGAATTTTTATTAATTTATAGAAATAAATTGTGAATCTAATTAAATGGATGGAAATAACAGTATTTTGAGATCTCTGCTAAAGTAGTAATGCTACATAATTAAAATACAAAACAGTAAGAGAAATATTTTATCATTAAAATGTAACTAGAGGTCTGCGTGAAATCATCCATTCAGAAGACTTGTTTTTCATCAATTATTTGTTATTTATCTGATGTAAATATAAGAAGGTCTAATTAAAATGTATGACTCCTTATACAGCTTCTTGTCATTAAGACCAATGGAAGCAAACTGAAGACCATAATGAAATAATTATGTTTGCCTTTAAGAATCCTCTTCAACAACACATGGTAGTACCACACTAAATTAAAACATCAGGAACTAAATTTCTCTTGCATCTATTTCCATTTTCACTAATTATACCCCCAAGCTTTCCAATAGACCAGGCCCTGAAATTCTTTTGAAGCTGAAACAGCCTAAGGAACAGCAACCTTTTCATAGTAATGGACTTTGAAGAAGAAACAAAGGTAACGCAGCCCTGGAAGGATTAATATTTCAAATAGAGTTATCATGTGAAAATATGTGTTTATTTGAAAAATGGGGAAAAGATTGTTGATAAAAAGCCAAATATGTGTTCCAAGGAAACCAATACTCTGATTTAATCTCATTTGATTGCGTCATTCCTTCCTAACCTCTTTTTCTCAGAGTATTTTCTTCTTTTGCACAGAAATTCAAGTTAGCAAAAGCATAACAAACACAGTACTGCTGGGCAGGGCCAGTGTACCACGCTGTAACTGAGCTCTGCTTTCACATTTTTGTGAAGGTGAAAAATTGCAGTGTTCCTAATGGACTCCATTTCAGGGAGAAGGGAACAGCTATTTGCCCAAACTGCCTCCAGATACGCAGTGCATCCTAACACACAGCTCCTGCTTTAACCACAAAAGTCTTGCAGGACCTCAACAAAACACAGGGAAAGGAAAGGATTCGGATAAGGAAGAGGGAAAAAAAAAAACCACAGGAGGATATGAGTCAGCTCTGACTTCTTGCAGGCAGCTGAAGGTTTCTTTTCAAAACTTCAGGGAGATAATGGATCCTTCTTGGTGTGGTGTCAGAGAACTGAATGTGGCAATAGGCACAAAGCATAGAAAGATACCTAACCTGCATAGCATGTGACTGTATGTGCAACTAGAAAAACACAGCTGGAATGTGCTCTCCAAACGAAGAGAGGAAGGCAGAGGTTCACTAGGGGATGAAGACTTGGGAAAAGCAGCTTGCCCTGTTAGCTCCCTGATCAAAGACACTGAAAGACATAGGTGATTTGCCATTTGTTCTGCATTTTACACCTTAGTGTTCAAAGTGTGGAGTGAAATCAATAAGATCTTTAGAAAGTCCAAGACTTTCCAGCTAACCTCTAAGGAGGATTTGACATATACCCTCACCCAGCAACTAATGAAATTTCTTCCTCAGCTGAATGAAAAGAACTATGCTAACAACAAAGCAATGCTAAGGATTACTCTGCAAGATGAGGGGAAAAAGACAAAACGTCCTCAGACCAAAAGTTGAAAGACAGTAGTATGAACAATGGCTTAAAACCAAAGAAAGAACTCCCGAGCTCAGGACCTGATCTTAACAATAAGAAAGTTCACCCACGCGTGGCATTTCAGCCATCCTTTCACTTGTGTCCTAAGCCAAAACCCTCAGGCTGGTGGATCAGTGAGGGTGGATCTCTGTGAAGGAGGGAAAGTTTGATGAGAAGTTAGGACCTTTGATTAGAGTAACCCGGAGAGGAGTGCAAAATCCCGAGAGAGAGGCAAGCTTTGGGGGGCACAGGCGTTTTTCTGTGCCTAAACCAAGGTCCTGGGGGAAGCATCTGCCTGCAGATCCACAGCCCTTGCCCAAGGGGAGGTCCGGGTGTCAGGTATCGCCAGATGGCACTGTGACACAGTTTTCCAACTCCCTTTTCTTCATGAGAGAGTGAATGTTCAGTCTTGGAAAGACCGGCAACCTTGGTCGTCTCGTGAGTTTTTGAGTAGAAGATGAGGAATTAAAGTGGCAGAGGAGCCTGTTTCCTGCCCCAGGCTCTGCCCACGGCCAGTCCCTGAGCAAAAGTGCTGGAGGCTCTGAGACCCCCAAAAGCCAGGGCACAGCTGTTCTGTGCCTGAACACCTCTGTCCCAAATTGGTATTTGTGAACAACTGAAATAATTGAATCAACCCAGATGATGTTACATTCACTTATCATGCAAAGAACCTAGAAATCCTCTTGGTATCAGTCACCAGCTGGCAGAGTGATGCTGGTACAGGACTGGAAGATGAAGGAACTCTCGTAGGAGATGAGATGCACACCTCTGTATGATGTGCTGCTGTGTCATCAGCCAGCCTGGCAGAGAGGACCAGCAGAGAGGTTTAATGGCCACTTCAGGAATTACCTCAAGCAGCATTCAGATTAAAAAATAAATAAAATAAGAGAATTCAAGAGACTTTGTGTTCTTTAACTGTATTTGGTGGGGTGGGGTATTTTTTTGGTTGGTTTTCTTTTGATTTGCTTTGTTGGTCTTTTTTTTTGGGGGGGGGGGGGTGTGTTTTGGTTTTGTGAAGCAGTAATTGAACCATTTCTTCCACTCTTTCTATCTTACAGGCACAAATGGCTTTCTATAATCAAAGGACCCATTGAAGGAAATCTGTGTTAAATCAAGCTGTGCTTTTTGTCTCCAGTTGGTGCAACACTGGTCAACCTGTTTGATTGTTCCACACCTCTGCAATGCATCTTTAAAAGAAGACTGATCCTTTTTTCTTGATAAGAAAAGATGCTGGGTGTTCATTGTGCTGAACATCCAGCACAGTGACATGAACTTTTACTGCTATTTCCTAAAAGTACCAGTACACAAATACACCAAAGGCTCACTCATACAACCATTCTGTCTCTAAAACTCTTACTAAAATTGAGGGTGGAGGGTTGAGTGCATTTAAGTGCTTCACTAGATAAGGCTGTAAAAGACAAAGACATCCTTAATTTGTCATTTTATTGTTCAAAGATCCTTGCTAAAAATACAATGTGAGCCTAGAGAAAAATATTATGGTTCAATGGAAAGAGATCCTCCGAATCATTAAAAGAAATTAAGCTGTGCTAAAAAAATCTCTTTGTTGAAAGACATTTCTCTGCTTTTTTTCTTAAGGGATGCACTTAGAGGGTAGAATGTAAGTCACTGAAAGTGCATAAAACGGAAATCCTTCCAAACTATGGATGGACTCTAAAATCATGTCCTTGGCAGTGAAGATCCAGAGCACTCTGAGAATTTATAAATACTCATTCAAACTTTAACCTAATAAACCTATACAAGTGTAGCCCGTATGTGTATATTTAACTTACATAGTTTTATAATATTCAGTTTATATATGGTATAAGCAGGGAAAGAAAAATCACCTTGTCCAAGGGGAACAGAAGGTATATTATATACTTTGTGTCTAGGATTCTTTAACACAGACTTGCTGGATTATATTTCCATCTCTCTTAACAAATGTATTTAAAGAAGATTCAAGGCTCAAACAGAACACTAAAAGAAAGTGGGGTCAGTTATATAAGGGCTAGCACTAGTTTGTTAAAAGTCTTTTTTCCTACCCACTCCCAAATAAAGGGACAAAGAAGTGAACATTGTGGGAATGTGTTTCTAAACCACATGATATCCTTATCAGATTGTCATGTACAAGGGAGGTTCTCACACAGGGACCCCATGCTGGTGAGCTGACCTGTCACATGATGCAAGTTCTACACTCCTATTCAGATTACTAAAATGAGCTGAAGAAAGCTAGATTTCCCCTCCTCCCTCCCCCCCCAAATAAGCAAAATGCACAGTGACCAAAGTCATATTAATTCGCTGCCACTGGGAAAGCAATCCTGAGCAGCTGCAAATAAGTGAGTATATGAAGAAGATAATCTAGCTATTAAAATCTATGCCACAATTAATATATGCTGAGCAGACTTTATTGCAGAGAAGTAAACAGAGAATCAGAGAAATGTGTGTGTCAGACAAAATAGAAGGAAAAAACTCAGTTAATTTGTAAATTTATGGAAAGAGAGTAATATATTTTTATAAGCAAGTCCTACTTTGTCATATAAGTGTCTCTATTTTAACTGTTGATGTTGGGAACACTGTCACTGAATTATTTTTTCATGTTTGGGGGAAGTGGAACAGTCCTGTAAACACTTTTAATATTAAATGAAGGTTTTAAATAGTATTTGATCATTCAAATATATGGCCTGCTTTTAAAAGTGCTGTGGGAGCTCCTAGATGCTCAGCATATTTGGAAATGAAGCCATGAAATGTGAATTTAGGATGCTAACTTTAGGCTACTGTTTCTGACATTCTTAACTTTTGAAACACATTTGCTCATGCAACGACAAATTAATTAAATCCCAGACCTTAGATTATTTTTAAGAAGACAGTTTAAAATCTATGGTTTTGGATGCAAGTTGTTTACAGATTACAATTAGGAGGAACAGCTAAGATTACTGTGACCAAAAAACTGCACAGAATCATTTCCACATTATATCAGTTGGTTTCTTTTATAACTGGAATATGGCTCTCATAAAAAGGTGGCAGCGGTAAGACATTACTCCTCGTTTGCCTGCTAGAAAATCCAGTTTTGTTACCCTCCTGTCTATATTTTTCCTGAAGCACAGAGAAAATTATTATTCTGTTACTTTAGAATAATTTTGAGCATTTTGAGGCTTGTATTTTGGTGGTTCCGTTTGGTTTGAAAGGGCTTGGATTTCAGCAAGAAGTGGCATGGGTCACAGTGCATGGGGACAGACTTCATGCACATAAGCAAAGGTCAAAATCAATCATAGCTTTGTATTTCCAGGCCTATTACTTTTGGCAGTTTATCCTGCCAGAAGGGGCTAAAATATTTGCCTCCCAAAAGGAGTAAACATCAATAGGGGGCAGGAATATAATCAGCTTCTCAACCACTCGGCAATGAGAAATGAGGGTAAAGGATCCCCTCCTCGCTGCAGCCACTAAGCCATCTAAATGTTAGATGCAACATTTTCAGCAAAAAGTTGAAAGATTTCACAGCACAGTGACTTGAAAAGGACAATAGGCCTATTTAGGCAATTATATTATGCAGGCTTTGTTATTAGGCAGCCCTGCTCAGCCCCAGAAAGTCTGGATAATCAAAAGTGTCCAAGTACAGGAAGGGGAAAAGTACAACCCCACCCTCTCGCACAGCCGCTGCCAGGACCTCTGGATTTGAAGGGTAAAGTCTATTTACCGAAGTTCCTTGGCCATTTTATACATCAACTGATATCCTTCCTCATGGGGCTGCGTGCTACAGCCTAGCAAAGCTCTGGAAAGCCCTCTGAAACCACAACTAATTTGGCCCCAGCCGCCCACCCCTATAAATTCAGCGCTCAGAAGCTGCTGCCAGCCCCCCAGGCAGGAGAGGGATGCTCCCCCCGGCTCGCACGCATACCAGGGCCAGTCCCCACGGCCAAACAGATCTGGAAACTCATCACAGCTGTGCTCTGCTTTTGAGGTCTCAATAGGACGGGGCACAGCGTGGCCGACCGCGGCAGACAGCAGTCCTTGCGAGCACAATGTCCCTTTCACAGCCCCGCTCCCAAATCTAAATGCTGGCTGTGTAACACAGCCGCACTTCATCGGCTGCGTAAAGGGCGGTATATAAATTAGACCTGAGCAAAACCAGTTGCTTGGCGTGTTTCGGGGAGGTGGGACCGTAATCCGCCGAGCAGGGCGCCTCTCTCCCCCGAGCAAAGCCCCTCGGCTTGGCCGGGCTGCGGGCCTGGCGTGACGCACACATGGTTAACAAAAACCGCTCAGCAGTAAGTAGGGATTTAACTGGATGTGAGGATGACTAAGTTCGCTGTCTGAAACACTATCTCCCTCTTTCAACTCCTTAACTTCACCGTAACCCTCTTCAAGGCATCGCCTCAGAAGCCTGGCTTTGTTCTGACAAGTTGCACCTTTGCTGCACAGACTCATTAGGCAAGCAGGGAGTCACCCAAAGATACATTGCTTTTCCTCCAAGCTTATCCCACCCTGACTTCACCAGCGAAAGCCTCTCATCATTTTTGTCTGCAGGAGTTTTTGACAGTGGTGCGTGTCCGTTAGGGTTTTCCTGTGCCAGCAGCCAAATCAGACTAACTGCATCACAGTCAACGTAGAGAATAGTTTTCCCCTTTCAGTTATTTTGGAAGAAAAATATCCCCACACTATTTTTTTTTAAATGAAGTGGATCAGAAACAAACATTTTTTTAATCACATATTTCAGAGCATTAAGCTAGACATATAAAAATGTAAACAAAGGCTCTATCCCTAAGCAAATCAGTCCTAGCCATTTAGCTGTAAAGTTTATAGATGAACTTCAAAGAAAATAACCTGGTTCAAACAGATCTTGCCTTCTGGGCACTAGCAAACACACCTGCAGCAATTTGATACTTGGGAATGCAGATTACAAGTCCTTCACTTCAAAATGTTTGTTTTTTAATTCAGAAAGATGAAAGAAAATAAAGTAGTGAGCTTTTTTTTTTTTTTTTTTGGTGGAACACAGATGTTTCCAGTGCTTGCAGGGAATGGGAACCTAACCCAAACATTGCAATAATCCAGAATTTTGAAGGAAAACGCATGCTTTCGGGAGTCCCATCTTCATGAACTTTCTGAAAGTTAATACCCGCTAGCTCTCTCAAGGCAAACACTTCCTACCAAACTGTAATAAGAACTGCATACTATGTGAGCCTCAACATCCCAGTGTGATTCTGCTGCCATGTCCATAACTTTTGACTTCATCAAATTTTTAATGCTTCTAACCCTAAGGAAATGCAGTAGGCAGTAGTCATCTACTTGATATAATAAGCTGAAACACTACATAACGCCAAACAAACTTACTCTTGTTTTGGGCCTGCTCATTTGTTTTTTTGCCTGTTTAATTAATGAAGACTAATGAAGACTTTTTTTAACAGGCTTTTCCAAGGTCAGATCTCCATTCTTTGCAGCTCCTCTCTCAGGACCTGTCCTGTTCCCACCTCCTCAGTATTTAGTTAGCTCATGTTTCACCAAAAGTTATTGGTTTTCTCTCAGTATTTGCTGCCACTGCACTATGAGGGAACAGAATATTCTAACTTATTTAAAAAACTATAAATTACTCATTCTTACAATCTTAACTCTTTTGTCCTCTTAAGAACTATCCTTGTCTAATTTAATTACACCAACCTGATTTTTATCTTACGACAAAATGTGTGAGAACGAATTACGATTAAAAGTGCAGTTGGTTCTAGTCTCATTTCTGAGTCCACAATTTTGTTTGCAAACAAATAATCTCACTGTAAATCTACAACAATATAACTAGAATCACATAAAGCATAAACTCATATGAGTGCAAAGTCAGGGGGTTTTTTTGTAATCTTGTAACACACCGTGCAATACGCAGTTGCTAACAGTTGCGTTGCAAACCCAGGGCAGGTTTTTCCTCCCACAGGGGAGAGGAAAAAAATACCACACAAGTTAAGGTCATGTTAGGGTTGTGTCTTATCCTCTATTTTTACTTTGCAGACCCTCATGGACTAGAAAATTCATGATGCTGCAGGAGTGCCCTAGCTTAGTGAATTGTAACAGGATTAACGTACGGAAGATGTGCTGAAGTTGGAGACCTACAGCATTCTGCCCTAAAGCCTGCAATGGACAATTTTGCCAGCATTTCAGTTGAAACCCTGACACTGTCTGAGATTGTTACTGGCCTACTCTGAGTTTGCACTATCCATGTACTATTCCCTCAACAACCATTTACCTTTTACTCTACAATCACATCTCTATCAAAGCAATATTTCTAAGGCCTAAAGGCAATGGCTGCAGGTGTACTGGCTTGGATTTTTTTTTGCAGAGACAAAAATTAAACAACAAATTAGACCAAAAAACTCCTATCAGACTTCTAACAATTAAAAAATTTGTTATTACATTACATCAAATCACAGAGGTCTTCGTAAAAATGGAGAATCAGGAAATGCTAGAGTTAGAATTGAACATTGCTATCTTTGCATTTATAAGCACTGGAGCAACCTTTAAACTATTAAAAGCTTTCTGGACCACAAAATTTCTAGTTCTGTCATTTTTTCATGAAATGCAAGATAAAAATCTTAACCTTTGAGAGAATTTTAGTATTTCATAATCCGCTTATTTATTTACTCATGCATAAACTGCTTACACTTTCTTCAAAACTGAAAACAAGATTTGCTCTAAGGTTTCAAACAGAAATCTTAATTTGGACTCTAACTAAATTGTTTTTCCACATTTCTATACCATTAACTGTCTCTGTTCAAATTATAGCCACTGTACTATGATTCAGGTTTCGGCCCAATTTTAAATTCCCATGAAGTGAAGATTAATCCTACTGCTTACGAAGTTACAAGACTGGATTCCTAACGCATTTTCCTGTATTTTTATTTACTCTTGTTAATATAAGTTTCTTTGATTAGCTAAACTTTCCTGTTATCAACACTTGTCTCTTATCACAGGCCCTAGGCAAATGACATATTTACCACTCATTCCATTCTGATAAGGGTAATCCTGTGTTTAACTTGCCCAAGAACAAACACCATATATTTTGTTTTTAAGAATCCTGCTTCTAGGTATTAACAACATACAAGAGAAAGAGCAGGACATTTTAAAGCCAGGAGTTATTTAAAGAATATTTTGCAAGTGTAAGCTTCTAATGACAGTATATATGCCTTCTACTCCAGGAAAGTTTATTTAATTCCAAGTTTCCGCAATATCACCCTTAAGTTATACTAAAGTTTAAACCATGAAAGGAGGAAAAAGCATTTTTAGTAAAACATCTGGTTTGGATTTTTGTTTTTGCTAACTGAAGCTCTCCCATAGCTCGTAACACTATTTTGAAGTAAAAGCTTTGTTCCGTATTTTGTTTGAAGCATTTTGAAAACAGTGCAAAAAAATAAATATCCCATGCTGAACTTTGCAGTCTCCTTTTAATTGTAAAGACATCAAAACATTTGCAGTGCTGTAGGCTGCTAGTCACTGATTTTTACAATTCTGTTTTCATTACTCAACCCACACAAATGTCATATGGTGTCTGAAAACTTTTGAGCCGAGTGAAACACACTATTTCACCAAACACCCTTAAATTTATTTTTTAATTACCTACTCCACCCTTTTGAAATGTCAAAGAAAGAACTCCTCTAATTCCTAGTTAACTTGTTAACATACTGCAAAACAGAAATTTCCAACAGCATTATACAGTTAATGGTGTACTGAAGTGTTCAAGAGTGTGCTAAAAACATTTTGATAGATAGCCAAGTCATTTATCTAAATCACTGTCAGAGCAGTGAAGCATCCTGCAAACTTTTAAGCATAGTATAAGGTGATGTTTTCTGGCACTTTTTATCATTTCTCAAACTTGAAACTGGGGTGTAAAAATACTGCTATTGTTTATCATCTATATATTTCAGCAACAAATCAAGACCCTTCAACATAGTAACACATTTTCAGAAGCGTCCTACCACTAACTCTCACTCCTCTGTTAACAGTGCATCGCTGTCTGAATCTCAAGGTATAGAAATAATTGATGGTTAAACTCAAAGGGTGTTCACAGTAAGTAGTTTTCTAGCAAAACAGCAACTTCTTAGAGCAACAAAGTGAAGAAGAAAGGTGGCAGCAAGGTCAGTACAAAGAAATATTGCCTTTTCTTCGGGAACTTATAACTACTGTCTGATTTTTGGAATGGCAACCTACCCACTGCAATTCCACATCTTTGCAAGAACTGTAGAGATCAACATTTTAATTGCTTGGCTGCTCTGCTAAAATGCACTTCAAGATAACATGCATCCTGATTAGCCAATGTGCTACAAAATTAGATTAAGGAGGGGGGGGGAAAAAAGCTACCACAGAGATGTTATGTAAATTCGTCTTTCACTGGTTGGAGTTTTGCAAGTATTTGCTGTATTACATTACGATTTTATGTGTTCCTGTTTGGCTCCACAACTGTTGTTAGGATCAATATGAGAAGGGATAAACAGAAAGAAGTCCGGTGCTTCTTTCCTCTTTCCTTTCTTGCCAAAAGGAGAAAAAAATAGCTTGCAAACCACATTTTGCACAAAAACTTACCCCACCCCTCATTACCTCTGCACTTAATTACCGGTCTTTCTTTTTTAAATACATGCAAGTAAATAAATTAAATAAATAATAACAACAACAATTATAATAATAGTAATTGCTTTAAAGTGGAAAAATAACAGTTGGGACCTACATTGAGCACTGTGCCGGTGTTGCCACTCTGTTTGTGCCAATCCACTGAAGCATGCTTTGAGAGCCTTCTCCTGGAGCATGCAGGAAGACGGACTCGCAGTGTAGAAATCCAGCATCTGAGCAGGGCTCACTGCTAGAACGTCCATACAGTCAAACATGATTCCCCCTGCACAGAATGCCTGCAAAAGTGCTTTCCTCTAGGTGTGGAGGAAAATGGCACATAAAAGTACACCCAACTCCATCAAACTCTGCCCCTTTTTTGGCACGTAGGCTGTTGGTCTTTTTCCCAGACCAGAATCATGAATTATGACAGACAACACAGCTAAAAGCCTGTAATTGATCCAAATGATCATTTACCATTTTCCAGGCTGCCCAGCCAATCCAGCAAGATGGGGGGATGCGAGCCGCATTCCAAGTTTTAGCTACCATCAATTTCCCCCCAAAATTTCTTGAGAGTCAGTCCAGCTCCCGAGGCGCTCGCCGGGTGTGTGCCGCGTCCCACGCCGTGCCAATCGCCCACCTCCCCGGGATAAAACAGCTCCGGTGGAGGCGCGGGATCCCCCTCGGCCGTGAATAGATGCTTCTGCCTCTGAACAGCTCACTTCCTACTACTTGTGTCACAGGGAATGAAAGATTGAATTGCCTAATATATGCGAGTGAACTTTCCGTGAACCCTTCCCAGGCTGCTAACCTTCAAATGACCCAAGCGGTCTGACATCACCAGCTCCCAGGATTCTCACACGCCTTCACAACTCCCAGCAGCCCTGCAAAAAAGCCAGGCAGGCGGGCGGGCAGGCAAAGGCGAGCCCCAGCCCTGCCGGAGTCGCCCCGCGGCCGCCGAGCGGGGCGGGTGCGGACGGGGAGCGCAACTCACAAAAAAATCCAATATAATAAAGTAATTTAAAAATAAAATTACATTTTAAAAAAGCCTAACGCAACAACGAGGAGGAGGGGAAGGGGGTGGGAAGTAAAAAAGCGGCGTTTTCAGCCGTTGCAGGGAACGGAGAATTTGAAAATTCCAGCTCAATTTGCTGAAAGTTCTGTGCCCCCCTCCCTCCCTCACACACACACACATTCCTTTCCTCCCCGGAGAGGCCACGAGCGAGGCGCAGGCGCTGCCGCTGTTCCAGAGCCAGGGACACGGGCTTCGCCCCAGCTGCTGGGCTGGCGGGCTGGGCTTGGGAGCAGCCTCATCCCGGCGCTGCCCGGCACACGCCAGCAGGGACCCCTCTCACTACCACTCGCAGGGACTGCGGCCGGTGCCAGCACCATTCCCAGCGGGGAATCGCAGGGGCCCGTCCCTCATGGGAGGGAGGTGGGGGGCGGTCAGGCCCCATCTCTCCGCACCATCCATCCCTCACCCGGCTCCTAAGTCACCCAGCGCTCCCTGGCTTCCCCAATGGGTCAGATTTGGCACTGCCCGGGAGGGTCTGTCCCCAGGGCTGCGCCCAGGGCAGAAAGCAGCCACGCATCCCCTCTTCTCCCTCCCCAGCCCCGCCGCCGCCGGGTCCTGCCTGTCTCTGATTAGCAGAGAGGGGCTGGGGCCGCTCGTGTAGCCCCGGAGGGGCTGTATCGGCTTTCAGAGGGCTAATGAGCCCCAGCTCCCCGGGAGGGGCGAAAGGCCACGAGCTAATCCATGGGGGACAGGACCCAGCCCATGGTGCTGAGCGGGGAGACCTCCCTGGGGCAGGCGGCCCCGGCCAGGCCCTCACAGCCACTCTGAAAGCAAGGGGCTGCTCCCACCCACTAAGGTCCGTGCTACACCACGCTGCCGACAGCCCTCCCTCATGGCCGGTCTAGGTGTCAGTGGCTTCCCAAGGCTGGGGCCACGATGCCACAGCCAGCCCTGTGCGGGCCCACCACCTGCATGAAGCCAGCAGAGAGCTTGGTGCTTTTAGGTAGGTAACTACCTTCTCCAAAATTCTGCTCACCAAGAAAGACTCCATGAAGGCTTCCACCAGTTCTTATTCCTATGGACAATTTAAAAATTAAAAACAACAGCCTGGAAACACTCCCTCCGCCCCAGTGGGAAGGACACGAGCTCAATAGCCACATGCATGCTTTAATTTTACATGAATAAGCCAAGCCACCTCAGCCCCAGCAGTGAGCATCATCCAGGAGCAAGGCACACAGGAGCCTTGCTTCCCTGCTCCAAAGCAAGCTCAGTTGCAGAAATTAGAAAACTGAACACTTGATTATTGCTCATTTTTTGCAAAGCCCTAGGTAGGAGCTGGGCAGAGAGGGGCACACTGAGCAGGCATGGCACACCATTGGCGACCGTAAAGAAACGCTGGAGAGAGACTCACCCTGGGACCTGCGCAGCCACTTTAATGGATGTGGTGTCCCCTCTCCACAAAAAGTCCTTTGATGAACCGAAAGCTCTCTGACAATGCCTGCAGATTGTATTAACAAAACTTTTCACACAGATTCAAGAATTTACAAAAAAACCCCAAACCACAGAACAAATCCCCCACACAGCACACGCACTTGTTCCCTGAAACTGATATACCCACATTGAAAACCAGCGGCCAGCAAAAAGACCTGCTGCAATCTGGAAGAGAATCCTTTTGAAGAGATTAAAACAAAAGCTTTTCTTAGCCTCCTTCTCCCCTCCACGGGAGAGCTGTAGTTGTCCCTGCAGCAGGCAGCCTCTCTTTCCCTCTTCCCTTCAGGCAGAAGAGTTACAAATGCTGGAGTTTAACAGCGTCTTTTTAAAGGACTTTTTAAGGACTTTCTCAGCCCTTTGGGGTGTCCTCCCCCAGCCTGAACTCCTGCAGTTGAAGAAGCCCCTGACACTCTCTAATCTAAAATTTATGCACAGCATAAGCTTACTGAAAAAGCCATACTTCAGGGAAGGCTTGTTTAAACTATTTCAGCACAGCAAAACAGTGTTTGTTGCATTAAAATAGCCAAGTGGAAAAGTGGCTAAACTTTTTTTTTTTTTTTTTTTTTTTTTAAATCTTGGCTGGCTACATTGCTACAGTTTTGTTTGGAATAGCAAAGCTAAATTAACAGACAGTTATTTTCTAACCAGACGACACAGGATGCACGAGAAATTTGGAATACGTAATGTATCACCACAAAAATAACTGGAAAGGATGACACAAAACACAGTATGTTTTTTTCAGTCTCCAATTTAGGGAGAAAACAGCTTTTAGTGTGGACCAGAGTTCTTGGAACAGTTAAAGCTTATGCCAAGAAAAACATGTTGCATATGTGAGTTAAAAGTAAACAGAATCAGACAAACAGAAATACAGTTATGTTTATCTTATTAGCAGTCTTATAATACTGTATTCAAAAATATTACCTGTCGGTTGTACCTCAAAATGTAGAGTGGCAACTTCTGAAAGTAAATGTCGGGAAGTGACACTTAAGTGTGTATGAATTGGAAAAAGACTGTTTTTTCTCACTGTATCAAAATGAGCCAGGTACCTCGTCATGCTGTGTTACAAATAATACTTGCACTAATGCTTATATTTATTACTAAATGCACACATAATTTAAAAATTCCTCAAATAGCCGAATGGTTTGCTCACAACTATTTCTACAATACAGTAACCAATGCATGTCTGATTTCACTTTGAAATAGCACAACACTTGTTTTTCTTCAAGAGAGTATCAGGAAAAGCTACATTCATAAAATGGGGAGCATTTTCTAATTTAGATCAGAACTAATCATAATTATTGTGCTAACTAATAGCCCTCTAGTTCAAATGCAACCAAAGCTAAGTGTTGCCACATATTTTAAATGCCCATCCAGCACCCATAGAGGTGCGAGGAGGCAACAACTCTCCAATATCTTTGACTTTGTCCATGCAAAGAAATTGTGGTTTCACATCAGTGCTTTGATCTGTTTTCTCTCAGACTGTGATAGCAGAAACTTTACAATAAACATATTCTTAGCTATAAATGAAATAAAAAGCACAAGTTCAAGTCAGAAATCTATTTCCTCTGGTGTTACTGTATATTTGTCAGTGTGACATAGCACATTTGAAACCCATAATCATAAAACAAAAATTTACAGCCAAGGTTTAGGGTCTACATCTGTTTCTCTGGTTTTTGTACTGCAATTACCCACTGGACAATTCAGAAAGCAGCACTATGAATCATGTACTGCACACATGGTAGTGCTGGTCACTTTTTTGTTAGTACAAGAGGCTGAGGATGCCATAATGTGCTTCACTGAGAGAGAGAGCATTAACTAGAATTAGGATGAGTGCACCAGGCTCTCTAATAAAAATGACTTTACTAGAAGCAACAGAGCACTTCTGGAACATTACAGGCATATTTATAGCATGGAAAAATTAAGAAGTGCATGCAGAAATTCTCCCCAACTAAGTACCTTGGGGGAAGCAGACTTTTTTTCTTTTGCATGCATTTTACTATTAATCAAATGTAGCACTCTCTTGAAACAGTTTTGACAGCAGAGTAAATGGTTACTAGTGAATGATGTGTGTGTTTAAGCAGTGAAAGCAGAGACAAAGTGATGTTTTCTTCTACTCCCTAGGCAAGAGCTGACACTAAGCTTGCTGCCTCAGCTTTGATACTCACAGATTCCTTTGTGTCAGTTGCTGGGAGAATCACTGGCAGTTCACTAACCCTGCCTCACACACAGGGGCTTTGATTTTTTACCTCTTCATTGACGATAGATGTTAATATGAAACAGTACTTGCCTGCCTTGGCAGTTTTTTTTTTTCCCTTCCCCCAACTGGTGATACAAATCTGAAAAATCTGAAAACCTGAATTCCCCCTTCACGACATGTAGTTTTTAGCCTTGAAGGATGTTTCCTTCATGTCTCGAGCACATGAATGGTGTCAAAAAATTATGGGGAAGAAAATCACTAGGTCACAAGAGAATGGCTGAATATTTAAAACTCTATAAGGTAGTCCTAGGAAATGGGTACCAACTGTGAGCAAGAATTGCCCTGAAGAAAGTAAAACAGTAAAATTACTGGCATGAAATGGCACAAATGACATGGAAAAAACATGAAATACAGAGAAATTAAGTAAAAAGGGGGTTTCTTCAGTCTGCTACACACTACTATGCACAGCTTGCAATGACTGAAACAGGAATTTGCACTAAGAAGAATTATTTCAGGCCTGAAATATAACAGCAACTGGCGAAAGACAATTCCGTGCAGACCAGTATTTTATTTTAGATGGGAAAAGCAGAGTTAGTCATCTCCAGACCCAGAACTCAGGCACGCAACCAGTTTGCAAATCACTTACTGATAAAGGCTTTTTGTCTGTTTTAATCAGTGGATATGTATTTGTAAAGATGCCTTTAAAGCTGATTGCTTAACTTAAAGGCTATAGAAATAATTAATCTCCACAAACTTGAGCATACAACCATGTTTCTTAGAATCCATACAATCCTTTGGCCTGGAGCCAGGGGAGAACTGCCCTACATGATAAAACTGGGAGTTTATCTGGCTTAGCAATCCATTTCTAAGAGTGACTGCTACTAGATCTTTCTAAGGAAAATACAGGAATCCCCAGTGATTGGTGAAGTATAACTCACCCATAGGTCCTCTAATAGCCTATTCTCTAGCAGCAAATCACTTAAGCATTAAAGCATGAGATTTAATATCCCTTCCAAATTTTTTTTGGTAATGGCCTTGATATTCTACATAGTCCTATATAGCCGATGTCTTTTTGGATTGTGACAAATTTCATAGTTCTGTGACACAGATGTAGATAGTAAGTTATTAGGCTTTGAGATAAAGAAGGGTAACTTTTAAAAAACAGACAAACAAACAAAAAACCACTGTAAAACTCATCCACGTTGCAAATAAAGGAGAGAGACCAAACTGCACCTTTTTGAGGCCCCAAAAGCTGATGACTCTAGGCTCCTGAAAGGTTGGCAAAGAGGTAATGACATCATATGCATGAAGAGGGGACGACATGCATTTTTGAAGGACATAAAAAGAAAAGAACATTATTAGATTAAACACTGGCTATATATTGAATCTACACTTGCTGTTTATGAGGATCCTGCAGTGCAAACACCACTGCTAAATGGTTGCCAGAAAAAAAAAAAGATGAAAAAAAGGTTTGCTTCATTTTGTTTAGTTTTTAAATTACTAGAAACTGCTGTTTCAAGGTTTAGCCAAGAAAGAGATTTTTACTGTTAGCCTATAAATCCCTCAAAACATAGAATTATAATGGAAATGCTGAGGTAACTGAGTGCCATGCATGGCACTGACACATTGCATTATATAAGCCAGGGAGAATGAAAGTTGGGACATCTATAAAATCTAAGCAGAATCAAGATGTATGAAAGAGCAGAAGAACAAGTAGAAATGCTGAATATTAAACTGCAGAGAATACTACTGCTAGCAATAAAGTTTCCTATATGCTGAATATGCTTTTGGTTGGCTGAAGGCAAAAGAGCATAGAGCTCCATTAAAACTAAAACAGAGATTCAGAAAGGCTGTTCAAGTAACTACTTTGTTTCTGCCTTTTTTAAGGAGGTTAAAGAAAGAGGTTAAAGGAGGAGGTTAAAGAAAGTTACCTAACAAAAAGATAGTATTTCCTGATGGTTTGATATCCTGAAAGGTGTCTCAGAATGTATAAATAAATAATCTGAGAACATGCAGAATAAATGGGAGTTCCAAACATAGGCATATTACCACCCCAGCAGAATCAGAATATAAACTGGGACAACTGTACTTCTTCTGTAGATTCACTAATTGCAGCTTAAACTTTTGATGAAAAGTTAGCCCTGATGAATTTCTTCTACAAGAAGACGAAAGTTACCAAGCAGTGATTGGAACTCCAGCTCAATATATACATATATCCTAACAAAGACTAACCTTACCCTAAGGCCTATTTCATTTAAGTCAGACTTAAGCAGTATTAAAGGCTTGTGCTCCTGCACTGGTGACAAGGATAACCCCTACAGAGGGATGGCAGAGGCCTGAGAAGGCTGAAATACACTTGAGTGGAGCTCTGGTCACATAAAGCCCAGTGCAGGTGGGACTGGATTATGCCATGAATGTAAACTGCAGTAGACCCACACTCAGCAGTTTGACATGCTTATTAATGACAATCCAGTTCCCACTTAGCTAGTTCCCAAACCTACATCAAACACTGAAAGAACAGCCCAGTATCCTATCTCTGGGTATCTTAGAAAGAAGAATGAAGGGGTGACTGGAAAATGTGTTGGCATTGCTACCTGGCTAGCAGGGGTAATGACAGCAATGACAATGTGGTGACATTGCCTGAAATCTGCTGGTAATGATGATCATCATGCCAACACCTCCACTCTGCCTGTTGCCCTAATGCACTGCACTTTCACACCTTTGTTTCTGTCATGCAGATGTGCTTTCTGTTTGGGAACAGCCTGTGTAAATAAATGCTGTAAATGAGGTAGAATTACCCAGAAACTGAGGTATATATTTAGCAAATCGATGTCTGGGTTTTTTTGTAGAACCCGTGCCATCAATAATGTGTGAATTAACTGAGGGCACATGTCTTCTGAGGGACACTGTTATCACTGTAACTTTATTGATGTAGCCTGAAAAGTAAACTTTACTAACAGGGTCAGTTTTACAAGCATACAGGTTATCATAGTGCAGCTACTGTTGAGCAGGTAAGGGATTCTGTATATTCCTTTTATACTACAGTAACTGGGCTGTGACAAGTAATACTCTTTCAAAAAGGAGCAACTGCTTCCTCCCCCTATATTGTTACATCAATGTAACATTCAAACACAGATGAGATCTCAGAAAAGTCAGGCTGGGCTGGACCTTACTTGCATTCAGAACAAGCAATCGCACCATCAATGACATCCAGCCTGAAATGTTCACAAGATGTTTCCTGGTTTTCAAACTCTACTAGAATATACTTATCAAATTGTTCTTTGGTGCATTCCTCAAATTCTATTTGACTTGTGCAATTTAAACCAACAAAGAAAAATCTGCATGGTCCCAAGCTGCTTCACTAAGCTATCCACATGATTAACTAGGTCTGCAAATTCTCATACCCTTAGATTGCAAGACTCCCATATTGGACCACAGAAGGCATTGAATGTCCACACATATAATGTCCATGTTCAGGGAATCACAACTGACACACATGCTTCAATCAAAGACAACTTACAGAGCTGGTGTGCAATTAGCACACTGCCCTAGGCTTTGTGCAGTATCATGGATTTTTTGCCCTTTTGGGACCTTTAGTCCAAATACAGTGGTGGACATGCAAGCTGGTCTCTAAGCATGTGCTGGTCCCTCAGCATATCAGGCTTGACAGATCTATAAAACTATCAAACTAGTTTTGCATAAACTAGACCAAAACCTCTTCATTTGGGCATCTTGACCCTTCTTCTGACTGAAAAGTTCTGCACAGACCTTGTCATCACACTGAAAGAAACCACTTCTTTCAATCCAATCACAGTTTTGAGCAAGCATCCTCAAGAACAGGCTTTTCATTCATGTGACACTGATCTTCCACATATTGTTATCAGACTATTAGAAAAACAGACTTACTTGACTTCATATGGAGACATGGGAAGAAGAATGTGTGTTCTGTTCTTTGCCAAATGGCTTTGAGATCTTACCATTACTGCATCCATCTCTTCTATCTTGGGGATGAAATGTCCCAAAGGGAACACCAAAAGACAGGGTTGGGGCCAAGCTCTTTCAAGGAATTTTCAAGACTGTTGTATGGGTAAAGAAAGTCTGAGTCTATAGAAGCTTTAGTTACAAGAAATGCATGTGCACAATCTTAATCCTAAGAAATGTGTAGTAATTCTCCCTAAAAAGTACAGCGAGTTCTTATCCCCAGTCAGATCTTAAACAACAAGTTAGTGCGTATGTGTTAATTAAAACCATAAAAAAGTTAAAGGTCCACTTGTTGGATTCTTAAATTTGTCTAAAAATTGTTAGGTATTTTATTTTATTTTATTTTATTTTTTACACAGACTTACTAAGAGCAGAAGGGCACACCGCTGATACTAAAGCCTATACTACTAGCTGAACAATGCAGGAACATTATGTCACTCAGAGGTAGAACTTCACAAGCATGCAAGAGAGGCTAAGAGCTTTGCCAACAGAAATTATCAGCCAGAACCTCACTGGAAAAAATGAGGCACAAAGATCTAAGTGAAGTGTAAAACTCACTGAGACTTGAACGACATGTTGACAGATACCACTCCACTCTCTTGCTTCCTATCAGAACCCAACAGCCAAAGCTGAGATTCCTAAGCAGTGTTTTTACAGGCTAGGCTTAGTCTCTCCCTCATCTTATCAGCAGCCTTCAAAGGGACTGTGGGTGGATCTCCTCCAGAGGGGAAAAAAAAAAATAAAACAACAAAAAACCCTCAGAAGTGCCACCTCTTCCATACAAATATATTGGCGCAACCACTGAGACTTTGCTTGAGTTGAGAAAACACACCTGGCTCTTCTAAAGGAGAAATTACAGAATTCATGCTTCAGCCCTCAAGCCTTGAGTGGCCTTAGAGAAGAGGAATAGCTAAGGAGAGAGTCTAATCAGGATGCAGGGAAAATCAATACTCGCTTCTTGAAATGCCTTAGGCAGGAAGGAACAGTTTAAGGTTGAGACATTTTTCTGCTCTTTGCACAAGAAAATGTGCTGAAGACTGCACAGGTGAGAACACAAAGGTAGGAGAAGGCTTTCAAGAAGACTAAAAGCAATCCAAAGCATGTTATACCCTAAAGTTCTTTGGGAAATCTTATCTTTTAAAAGTTTCCTGGTTTTGCTGCAGAAGAGATCTTTCTATACACCACTCAAAGTTGTCCAAAGTAACATTTTCAGGGATAAAAGCACACCATTGTACTGTTATTTTCTGACCTTGGTGTGGAATACAATTATTTAAGACTCAGTGGGAGAGTATGAAAGGAGCAGGAGTGTAATTCCAGTTCAGGAAAAACTCCAATAACTGACAACAAGTAAGAAACACAAGATAGATGCATTGTATTGTAGGGGTGAGTCCCATTGGCTGGAAACCCTGACTCTCCCAGCAGGACTCAGTTACATAGCAACTCCTGAGGGCAGATTAACCCTTTCTCAGTTAACATATCTGGAATGATTTAAGAGACCTTTTCCTTCTTCTGCTACAGAATAATTTCATAGGTTTGCAAAAATGGTTTGGTAAAAAATGAGTTGAGTGCTACCAGGGTAAAAGCAAAGCTATCTGACTCACCACAGGATACTGATGGTGCAATGAACAGAGAATGCAGGGAATTCACATCAGTCTAAACGATATTTTACATCATCAGATTTTGTGACATATGTAAAACACAACATGTATTTCTCATCAAAAAGTTCATGCTCAGTCTGTGGGGACCTTATCCAGACCACATTTATCAAGTGCCAGAGGTCTTTCTCACCCAAATTCTGCCCACTCATTGACTTCAGTCTACATAATCACTGAGGAATTAGAGTCCTCAGCTGGAATAGATAGTACTTAATTAATCTAAAAGATAATTTTTTACCATCAGATAATGTGTTGCTTTCATTCAGAATTGTACAGGTTGATTGCTGTAAACTCTGAAATAACTCCTGCAAATCTTATAATACTAGTTGGTTTTCTTCTAATAGTCCTTTCTAATTACTGATATCAAGTAATTTGATGAATTTGGGAATCTCTATTTATTTCATCACATCAATTTCCCTGGTTTTGTTTTTAGAACTGCATTACACTTCAGTGTATACATGTCAAATGTAAGCACAAATATTATATACTATTAGCATAGCACTATTCATGTTATTCTGGTTATCAGAATATAACCTTATATATATATATATATATATATATATATATTATAATTCTGGTTATCAGAAATAACCTTATTATGCTTCCAACATAATAAAGTTCAAATCTAAAAAAAAAATCAGTATCTAAAACAAAGACTCTTAAAGCTCTCTATTTTTAAAATGTCAGAATTCAGCTACAGTATTCTCTCCCCTGTAAGAGAACTGGGCAGTCCCTGGGGACCAGGAAGGGCACATGTCCTCACTCAGGGCATCCCTGGTGTGGTCACACTTCACTGCTTTGAGCCACAGCTGCACACTGTTAGGGAAAAAGGAGCTACTAAGCTTCCAGAGGACAAAATAAGAGATCAGTCTGACGTGATATTACACTTTCATCTGTCTTCTGGTCACAGTAAGTGAGCTCTATTTTCTCTTTTCTTTCTTTTTACAGGCAGAATTGGACTCATGGTAGAACGGGCATTAAACAATACTTGGAAAGGCAGGCACCAGTGACACAGCCCCGATTCAGAAAAGCAGGGTAAGGCTATAACTTTCCTTTACTCTGGAAGACCCAAGGACACTCTTACCTGAAGGTTAGAGGAGAAAAGCCTTTAACCAGGTCATCTTCTGCTCCTCTTCCCCCACCCACCATTCTCACACACGGCAGGTCCTGTAATCCACACCTCCCACCAACATCTCTTCATGAAGTAAAATTGCTACTCAGCAGCAGCTCCTCAGTTGCCATTCAGAACAGTCAGAAGAAACCACAGTCCTGGTGAAAGTTTCTTTTTTAATTAGGTGCTTTAATAAAACAGATAACCTTTGTGTGTTACTCAAAGGACTGTCTACATGGTTAAGATATACCTTGCTTTTCTAAACATTTCACATTCTAAAAGTTCATCTGCATTTTCTTTCTATGGTTCTCATACGTCACTTGCAAATCCAGATGGGATAGAAAGATATAATTTAAAATTCTATTTAATTTGGCTTCTTGTATTATATCTTGAAAACTCATCTTGAATTACTTAGCTGCTGACTTTCATAAAACTAGGAGTACTAATATAGTGGGTGGGAGATTAGTACAAACAGAGCTACTTCTGAAATATTTTGTAATCTGAAAATTAACTAGAAGGAATCAATTTAATTTCTTATTACAGAGTTCTTTAAAAAGTTCATATTTTGCTATCATTATTCACCTAAAACTATTACTGGAAATGTAGCCTTTAAAAGGGTAAAACCTGAAGGACCAAGTTCAACATCCTTATGTTTCGTTGAAAGTATGTTTTCATATAAATGCCAACAAAGACCTATCAACTATTTGTGTTTTTCATTAAACTAATGCCTCCCTGCACCATAAACAAGATGGTGCAAAATACAGGTATATTCCCATGTCCTCCTACAAAGGTAGGTGATATCAAAATAAATTTGCAACGATATCATTATATCAATCTCCAGTATTACTGCATCAGTACTATAACCATAATTAACTAGCTGCAGGTCAAATTTCTAATAAATCTTTAGAAATTAAATGTATAATTTGTCAAAACCACATGTCTTCATAAATTGATTATTCAGAATTTAGAAGCTTTTTAATTAGGAAGAAATTTATGCAATACCATGTGTAATAATTACGAATCAGCTCTTCTGTGATATTTTTGTACATCAGCAAAAATTAAAACATTGGAAAACATTACCAGGTCATTGCAGTATTTCAATGTCAAAAGAAACACATAGTTTAAATGCAGAGGTTAAAGATATTTTCCCGTATCTTTTACATCTTATATAGCTTTATGATCTCAGAACTGGAATCATTAACCAAATACAAAATCAATGAGAAAAAGATCTAATCTGACCGTTTTCAAGCACAGAGTCACTAAAAATGATTTATGCCACTGTAACACCTTTTTTCCATGGTTCTATAGTTTTACTAAACAGCATATATTCTAAGTCAAACTTCCATTTTATGGTACACTAAACAGTATTTTGCCTTTCTCATCCCTTTCCAGCTAAAATTCTGAAAGAGTTTAAAACTTTCAAACATCACCTTTGTAACAAGTGGCAAGATGACGGGTACGACCCTGGCTGCCAAACAGAAAACTAGAGAAAAAGAAAGCTAAGTGATATTCGTTCATGGCACACAAGAAGCAAAAATTATACCCCAGCTCCCCTGCTCTCCCCTCCCATGCTTTCACCACAGGCCTATTCAAACTCTGCACCCCCACAAGGGCTCTGGGTACTTCTATCAACATTTCATAGGAGAAGATTTTTTTTGACAGAGAACACAAAAGCTGCTTTGTGTGAAGTCTGGACACTTTTTTTCTACCTAATAAAAACATGAATAGAAGTGGGACCTCAGCAAGCATATGGCAGAAAGTCTGGACTAACTGAAAAAAAGGGGCCTAGAAGAGTTTGCTCTCTGTCATTCCCCACCGTGTTTACTGGTGAATGTATATGGTGTAAATAAGGAGTAGTCCATAATGGAACATTGTTTATGTGCACATCCTGGCAAATGCATATACAGCATGGAGGCTATTTCCAAGCAGAACATAAACACAAAAGGGGAGTGATGACAAACAAGTATTCCAAGGCAAGAAAAATGTTATTCCATATACAAACCAAACAAACTAAAGTGGTTTCTCCCCTGCTGGCAGATCTCAGCTGCACACACTATGTAGCTGTTAAAGAAATGAGAGACATTCCAGGCTAACTGGTTGGCTTTCTTTTTCTTAAGAGACCTTATTATGCTCCCCATATTAAAAAGAAAAACACAGTTAATATTTTATTTTACTCTCTTGCAAAAACACAACAAAACAAAACAGCCCTTTCTTTCAGCCTGAATAGGAGCTGGGGAGATAGAACTGATGCCAAGAAAACACCGTAAGGAATTAAGTCACAGCTTTTCTATTTCAAGTTCCCACTGAAAGATAGAGATGGCTCTTTCTTCTGCAGGTCTCTCTGACAAACCTATTACATGGCTTTAGCAAGTGACACCAGTGTGACAATAACTTAGAGGTTTCATGCTCCTGGCAGAATTTTTTTTCATTTAATCATTACTCATATAAAGAAAGAGGGTTTAGAAAACCCAAGTCCCTGCAATTTCAAGATAGCAAACCAGGGGGATAAACCATTTTTTGTGTGCTTACTTCTGGAGAACGGAGTATCATGCTTCAACAGCTGCTATGTAAATAAATGCCTGTAATTTTATTCCTTTAAAACTAATTTCAAACACCCAACTAAAGGAGGAAGAAAAGTTGACAAGTAGGAAAACAGACAGTAGAGTGACAACAAGAACCACAAAAAGTCAACTGATAAAGCAGAGCTTTTTAAATAATTAATAGGCCTTTTTAGGATATTGGACATCAGAAGCTAGCAGCTTTAGTAGGAGATCATGGGAGGTCCAGAACAAAAATACTCTGTAATGTCCTACACAGAAATGCAGAGCCAGCCTCTGGTTTTAGTCTATTTTAAGATACTCAGAGTGAGCCTCACTTTCTCTAAAACTCTAGACATAGACCCAAAAAATTTGAAATACAAGTGTTGAACTGGGGTCTGCACCTATAAGCAAGATTTCTGCTAGTCTGTCAAAACCTGGATGCAAATGTCCCATGCTCTGCCTTTATGAACTCTGGGAACTTGGGTGCATCACTCATTGGAAGTGATAGAGCCTGGGCTGGGACTACTGGTAGTACATTTACAATGTATAGACAGTCCTTTATGGAATCATATTATTCTTTGATTTTCCTTTTTTCGTGTATCACTTCCATTATACAAGACCAAAAGAGCCCTCACAGAGCCTCTCTCTGGTGACTGGTTTGATATCAATACTTTTCAATTAAAATCACACTTTAGAATCCAAAGGAGGCTTATTAAATTTTATTTTTTTTTTAATTACCCCTGAATGCACACCTACCTCAACCTAACATGACCTTATGCACGCCCACTGCTTGGGTTTCTCTTCAGCTGCTTGCAGACTTGTACAGAGCCTTCACTGTGCTGCACAAAACAACACATTGCTCATAATTACTCCTGGCTGCATGGACCACTTACAGCACGGTGACAGGGAGGGTGCACACCAATGCCAAGTACAAGCTCCCATGCTCTTTCCTCATTACAGAAGGTATTTCTGGGGGCTGAATACCCTCTGCATATTAGAGCTGTTGGCTGTATGAAGGGAAGTTTTTTGTGATGTATGCTACACTGGGCAACCGTATGCCAAAGAGGACGATCTGTGATGGCTGTTGCAAAGCTGAGTCACAGTGGGTGCTCTAAAGATTTTAAACAAAAAAGGTTTTAGTAAGACTCTACATCTTACCACTTAGTCTTAAAGAAAGGTTCTAAACTATGGCAAGAATCTTAAATAATTTTGCCAAATGTATAAAATTCATTGTGAGATTTAAAGAATCCTTTTTATTCTCTTCATCTATTCTCTTCAGCTCGCTTGACTGGTGAATCTTAGATGAAGAGAATGAAAAAGTTTTCATCTGAGAAGTTTTCTGCTTTAAGGACTTAGAAGAATGGCCTACAAACATGACCAGACTGGCATGTTGAAAGGCTAGGAAACTGAGGGATAAGGAAGAAGTACTCTAAATTACTAGCACTAAGCCTTTTAATTTGTATGTCAGCATTAAGATTTAGTTTACATTTGAGGCTGACAACACTGAGTAAGTCAGACATGCTAAAGTCAATTCAGGACCTGCAAAAGAGGAAACAAAGTTACTGAAAAGGTACTGCGAAAACACTCTGAGACCAGCTTTGTATTCCTTACTAACTGTTGTCCAAGCTGTGCAATCTTATACTTTGTTGTTTACTGGACAACTACATAAAAACTAGCATTCTTTATATACTCCTCCCATCCCCCCTTTAAATTAAAATTGAGTTGTTATTTTAACCCTACTCAAGTATGTAATATAGTGATGATTGTAAATCTTTGTGATCACAAAATCCCTTTGATTTATCCCTCAGTTTACTAGCTTTAACAAACATAATCCTAAAAACAATACAGAGGAAGATTTTACAGGCCTTCAAATGATGGAGAGGGAGCAGGGAATGACTACATAAGTAAAGCTACAGCTTCAGGGCTCAAGACTTTCCCTTTGGGAGGCTTTCTGAATGCCACTAATAAGGTCCTGCCAGTGGAACCAGAAGAATATCTTCATAAAAAAAGGCCTTCAGTGTGGGAAGATACAATTTTCCAGAAATTTTTTAATAAAAAGTTAATAGATGTGGGACCTGAATCTAACAGTAGACATAAGTATGTCTAAATACATAGGAAAACATGAATATTATTAAAGGTGGCAAGTCCATCCTGCGTGCCCCCCACCTCCAGATCTGTAGTCACGAACATGAGGATGTTCAAAGCTTATGTGAAGATACCAGACTCAGCTCTCCAGTGTTAGTGACCATATGGCAACAGCCAATTAAACAGACAAAAAGAATTATTTCCTTTTCTCCTCAGTGTTCCATGCTGTGACAGCCAGAAGAAAATACATGGATATTTATGTCTGCAAAGCAAAGCATATCTGCCTTGTCTATCAGCCTTGGCTTAGCCAAGATGCAGTCACCACCCTGCATCCCAACTGACCCTCTGAATATTTTGAGAATTTGTATTAAACCAACATTTTAGCACTAACTCTCCCATATGAATTCCAGAGGGTCTGTGCACAGGCATGACAATTCCTTCTGACTGTACCTACACTCATAAGTACAATAGGCCAGAGCTCATTTCCAGCCCTGAGGCTCAGCTTGCATTCAAAGCATCTCCCATTCCATTACAGCACTGACTTGGGGATAACTACAGAGACAGTTCCTCGCTCAGCTGCCCTGATCCACACCTGGCATTGCTGGGGAGAGGAGGCCTGTGTGCTACCTGTCAGTATGGACAACTCACAGAACATGACCTCAGCCCATGCCCTGACCCTGCTTGTTTTTCTGATAGCCTTTGAACCCCTGCAATTCACTCTATCCCCCAACATGGGCAGGAACTAAGCAAGTCTGAGAGTTTCCTATGGCTTTTGCTGGCTCTCAGGACAGTTCACCACACTCTAGTGGAGAAAGAGCCCATGTGAGCAGGTGTGAGACTTCAAGCCCATGAGAAGTTCCTGAAAACAAGAACTGCAACAGCCAATGTCTTTTCAAGCATCATTGCTAGCAAAGGGCTGGAGGCCTTCCATAAATGCACTTTGCTGTCTCTGGAGCTGCGTGGTTTGGGGAAGAGCTACCTCCACTTGGCTAGAAACACTTATGCATCATTTTTATACACTCCCTGGATCCACACAAGAAATTTGATCAACTGCCTTCAGAAGGCACCCGAAAACTTTGTAAGCTTCCAGCTGGCTCGCTTGTTTGCCCATCTCGGGTACTCACATATCGTATATAACATTCCCTTATTAAAAAACACAGAATTTTTATGGGTTTTGTACTGCCTAATATTGAAGCATATATACACTAAGTCGGTGCCTTCAGTGACATCATCCTCCTCCTGACCTGAGATATGGAGATGTATCCGATGAAAGAGTGAAAAGAGTTTTTTATATTTTTCTCTCCTGTGTGTATCTTCCAAATGGGCTTGGGTTACATAGGAGTGATGTAATGCCTCTTTTGAAGACATACTTAAAGGGTCAAATAGTAGGAAAATATAACTTGAGCGCACCAAGAGGACAGTTTATCACATGGGAATTCTGGTCACCTATTTGGAGTTTAACTGCAACCACAACATGCCTCTTAGTACTGGCACAGACACATGAAACTGGAGGTAAGCTTGCTGGGCACTTATATTACATTAGTACAACAAAGTTTTTACTGGTTTCTTATTAGTGAGAAGAAAAGGTGCCATCCTGGTTAGTAAAAATTGCTATGCTTCCCCTAACTGTAAAATTTGGTGTTGAGACAACCCAGATGCCTAAGCTTATCGCACCAGCAACAAATTCACTTCTGGGAGGAACCTACCCTACATTCTCTCATTAGTTTGGTCCCAATTCTGTCTATTTATTGGCTAGTCATCATAGCCGTCATTACCCTTGCTTTTATCTAGCTAAAAGAACTTTGGTCAAAAAGGCAATCCATTAATATGTTTAATAGGCTCTCCATGCCCACCCAGAATGTCCATTGTCAACATGGAGACAGGACTGTTTCCAGGGTGAAGGTGTTGGTCACCTAGTTAAGATGCCAGGAGGGAAGGGACACACTCCTTGGCAGGTGTAATGAAGGTCAGTCTCTCAGCCAAGGAGCCAAGGCCAGTCAGTCCTTGCTCTGTAACCCTCAGGGACAAGGCAGGCTACAGTACCACACAATGGGCTGGTGGAGAGCTGAGCACTATGGCCAAGGAATAGAATCCTTTCAGTGACCCCACCCAAAAGCAGGAACCCCTGGAAAGCCAGCCGAAGTGCACACCTGCTAGACAGAGAGGAAGAAGCTGGCATGAGACTTGACTGTGGAAAGGGGACTTTGAACAGCAAAATCTCTAGAACTTAATCTGTCAGAAGCACAGTGCTACTGCAGCTTCCTTATCTTCAACAGGGTTTGTTCATGTTCAGCACATTAACATGAGACCACCTCCTAGTTAACAAGGCTGACAGCAAATACTTTATCACTAAATAGAACCATTTAAAATCAGAGAGTGCTGGAGGTTGACAATATAGGCTTAAACACCCTCCTGAGCTAATCACACTGCTCCTAGGGCAAAAACTATGAAAGAAATATGACACTTAAGCACAAAATTGACATATTCTGCAGAGGAATAGATGGAGTTATTGAGCAGAACTTTTTTTTTAGCATTTCTCTGAACTCAATTATGATCTCAAAATATATATAATCTGTTGGGTTTGCATGACATTTCCATTGCTGATAAACTATGTTCCAATATATCAGGCAGAGGATGGCCTACCTTAAGTTTAAAGTTCTAAATGTCAGGTTCTAATTGACTGTTTAAAGTTCTAATTGTCAATTTTAATGGATGGCTAGTAACAAAATTTGCAACCCTCTGTTAGGGGTAAAGAGCCTAGACAGAATTATAGGAGCAAAAAAAAAAATTATATATAAAGCATTTTCCATAACTATTTGTGTTTTAAATTCATGCCTTCAAAGCCAAGTGCATGCCACTGGAGTGAAGGATTTAACAGTTGTGGGTTTCTGTTGTTGTTTTTAAGAGTTAGGGATACTGGGATTGCTCAGTCTATAGAGAAGTCAGTGTAGTTGGAAAAGTGGGTGAACAAACATCTTTACTGCCACAGCAAACAAAACCTGATACTGATTTTTCTTTTCCATGCTGTAGATGTCATAAAAAGCAACAAAGATGTAATTCCACTGGAAATAATAGTTACTTTGAATTGTTGCTGGTCAAATATAGCAGAATTAGACCTGACACGAAGGCAGAAGAACAGCTCTGCAGCTGCATTTATGCAAGAAAATAGTAACATAATATATCCTTTACTTAAGAACCCTACCAAATATTTAAACTCTGACATAAACTAGTTTTCCTGCTAAAAATTTGTTGCTGAATTTTCAGGGCCACAGTAGGCTTTCAGATAGTATGATGTAGTATTAGTATGAATTTGGGCCGGCATTTTCAAACCAAACATTTAAAGCTAAGATAAATATCTTTTTATGTGCCAAGTATTTATGGTTCACAGACACACTGGTAATGACTGAGGTGGGCAGGACAGATCCACTCCAGCAGTGAATTTTAGGGATGCAGCCCCTGCTTGCATCAAACTAAGGTAACTATGCTGCTGATGCACAATCACAACATGAAAAGCCAAAGGTCTCTAGAAATACTCAGTCTCATATAGGTGGAAACAGAGTAGCAAAGTTTGGTCAGTAACTTGGGGGCTAGTCTGATCCTGGCATTAGCAAAATTTTTTTCATGAGACCTTAACAATCAAAAAAAACCAGTATCAGCTCACAAAATACATGGCAGTATTAGAAGTTAGGAAAAAGGGCATAAATCACATTTGAGCCAGAGGAAAATAAGTACCATGAGAAGTAGTACTTTTTGCTGGTTTAGTTTTTGTTTTTGGACAGCTTTATTTATACACAGGTTGAAAAAACACTATAAAAAGTTTTAACACAAGCGGGTTTTTAAGGTGATCTCTATCTAAGACAAAATTTACATTTCCATTATCAGTCTTAAATCTTTCCTGAGAGTCTGAAGGCCAAAGCAAGTTTCTAATCTCAGCCACTGTCTACACAACCCATTCAAAAAGAAACCCTCAAAGCTCAGGCTCCTTAAATCAACTCCATTTGGTGCAAGGCTGGGTTTCCTGCTTGTTTGCTTTTGGCCTTCCTGCATATTGGTTCAGGACTTAGGGCGAGCTCAGCTGCAGAGATAATGCAAAATCAGAACGATTCTTTTCCTCTGGCTGCCAAGGAAATCCCTGCTTTAGATTAGAAAATAACTAATGATTTTGTGTCCCTGTATGCTTTGGAGTAGGGCCCCTTATTTTATCTACATGGCAGCTACCTGTCAACGTGTGGTGCTTGGAGTAGCGCACTGGGAGTTCATACACACCAAGACTATCTAAACAGACCATTAAGTGCTAGTAAAGTAACACATGTGAACGACAGGTCAATAAATTTTAAACAACTTATGTTCACTGCAAAGACCTGGCTGTTTTAGAACAAGCTGTGTTTACATAAAATCAATTTTTACAAGCATCTAAATAATTAGGGAATATAAGGCAATAATAATTATATTCTAAGTTCAATATCATAGTTCCAAACAAATTCAATGTATCACTCGCTTGTTTACACAATTCCTCCCCCCTCCCTTCCCAGGTCTTGCTTCTTAAATAACTCCTCCTCTTTACAGAAGATGTTCAAATTCTAACTTGTGTCCAAATGAGATGGAGCTGTTACTTTTTATACTAATGCACCCCGATGCTCACCCCACTGCATATGTATGTGCAAAATGACTAAGAGGTCAGTAAATCACAATTCTAACCTATGTTGTTATTTTACCCTTTTTAAAAATATTTGCCAATATTTATTTAAAATCAAATTATTTATCCAGAGCAATCTATGCATTAACAGAAACTTAGTATTATCCAAATTCAATTTTGATAATCAAAAATTCAAAATCTTTGGATTAAATGATGGTTGAGATTTCAACTTGCCGTTCTTTATAAAATATCAGTCTATTAATTTAAAAGCTGCATATGCATACTTAAATAAACATACACACATGCCACATGTGCTCACACCCAATTGCAAGTAGATGGCAAATAAAAGAACCCAAATTTCACAATAAAGACTAAACTAAATGTTATCCGTAGCTACAATGGCAAAGACACTGGCAAACTGATTTACAGGGCTGAGTTTCCACTTCATTTTTGTTGCTTTTCAGCTACAGGCAAAAGAATTTAGCATGTTGTGAGCACTATAAATTCACATTTGCCACAAGAACCCATGATGCCATCTGTTCCCTGGAGCGTTTACATAAAGTATGCCAATGCAAACCATCTGCAAACTGTTCTTGCATGCGAATTCTTGTGATAATGCAATGTGGTACATTTGCAATTTCAAGCAAAGACCACTTGAGCTTCTTTGTAATTGCCATGCTTAACTCAGATGTTCTATAGAAACCTCTTTAGAGCAGGATTGTGGGGTATTTTGTCGGTGGTTTTGCTGAAGTCCTTGATGTTAACTCTTTACCATTGTTTTCAAGTTTCATTACTGCAAGATAATGGTGCACCTTAAGGTAAGGGTAAAAGGAGGCAACACAGAGGAGCGGGACATCCTCCATTCCCTTGAGCTAAGGACTTTTAAACAAACTCTCAGCCTTTTGGAAACGAGAGCAAGGCCTTTGCTATTTATATTAAGAACTGGATTGTGTGAACTGTGGGTTTGCAAAGCACTGCAGTTCTTTCTATCCGCTGCAGGATTATATCTCAGTTTCTCCTTTTCACAACTCACTTTTTTTTTCTTCTTGCTATTTTAAAAAATTGATGGGAAACAAAATGCTTATGAACGACATGCTGATATGCACTGATATTGTGAACAGCAGTGGAAATTTTCTGAAATAGTAATGGTGGAAACTACACTCCCCTCAACAGCAGAAATATCTGTAGAGCCCCCAGCAGTTGAGGCCATGGTCAACTCTTTGCCAAACAGATTTATTACTGAGCCTCTAAACCATTTTCTAGGTTTCTCCACTTGGAATCTAAAATTTAAATTACCATTTCTCTCCCCACACAGTGAATTCGAATGTAGAATTCCCTATCTTGGATCAAACTAGCTACTCTGAGTAATCTGTGTGCATGTGTGCTCTGCTTCCTTTTCTGATTTGCCATAAAAAGGAGCGGCCAGTATCACCTCTTAGTCATACTTCTTTAGGTAGCACGATTTCACACTTCTGCTGCTACCATATATAATATAACTTCGCTCTTCCCTACTACTCAAACATGCCTTTAGTAAAAGCCACTCAGGAAAACAAAGATCTGGCGGAGCGCTTGGGTGACACCCCTCAGTTAGCCAGCCTGACACATGCGGCACGCCTGCGCTGCCACCGCCACTCTCCAGCCACGAGCCCAGCTGACTCCAGTGCATTAGCTGATGGTTGAGAGTGTATTATAGACTGACTCTAGAAACGATTAGCAATACTTAAAAGATTCAATCAGCTTGTAATTTGGCTCAGAATGCACTTGTGCTCTATGAAAATGACAGTCTGAGTCTTCCCCACTCTGCAAGTGTTACTACTGGGAAGTTTCTCTTGACAGCTATGCCCATACATCAGCCTTAAACTAAATTCTAGTAAAACTTGTTCTGAGATTTTAATTTCTATCACTCATTCACTCCAGACAATGTTAAAAATTGTGAAGGGTGTCATAAATGATGTAATTAACTTTGACAGAGAGTTTTCTTTTGTTTACATGCAGAGGCTTTATTTTCCATTATCTTGTTTTTAGTAAAGGAAGAAGCAAGCAAGAGCTGACATACATATATGGTGCACATCACATCCCTCCCAACATTTCTACAGCCAGTGAATGTCAATTTTTAGTTCCAAATCTGCCTTTCTTCAGCAAACCTGCTTCCTAGCTCCCTCCTGAGCCTCTGGGACTAGTAGTCACCCCAGGCTGTTTTCCAGAGTGGGTTATGTCATGCTTTATTGGGAGTTTTCAGCACGCTCAAAATTTAAACAAAAGAAAAAAAGAGATTATCAAAGTAGCAGAAATACCTGAGCTTCTCTGCGTGTGGTAGCTCACTTTCACTGAGCAAGCCCCAACAGCATCTGTCACTAAAGCAATGGATTGTTTTGCTCAGACATCTGTGGGTCACATTATTTCACAAGGCTGCAGCAAGAGGGGAAAGTAAAACTGAGGCAGGTTATTAATCACTTACCGTTTCCTGTACGACATAGAGGAAATAATCAAGCAGTAGAGTGGGTTATAAAGGGAGATTCCTGAGAAACAAAAATACGCACTTCATTTAAGGCATTGCAGGAGGCCGTGTGATAGAGGCAGATTCAGTTTGTGGAAATTTGGCTTTATTTTATTTATGAGATTAAGTAACTGACAACAGCTGCCACATCTAAATGAGGGTATGATGGCATTCACCCAGCAACTGAGAAGAGCAGCGCTTCGGATTTACAAGTCTTCTCCATTCATATCCAAAAAGCACAGGGTTTGCAGGGTGGAACAAGCCCAAACTACTCTCAGTGATATTACACGACCAGATCTGGAGGGAACTTGCCCCATATAAATTAATGCCAGCCTTAACAAAAGTAACTTTGATTCATTGATATATGCAGCTGTGTCCTCACTAGGGAGTTTTCTGGCTACATAGGATTTTATACATCTGTCAGCTTTAAATCAGGGATCCAAATATAGACTGCAGCATGCCAGAACACTCCATCAATTTGTCCCTTTCCCTTGGGCCTATAAAGCACTAAATGGGCAGAGACTCATCAGTGAGGGATCAAGTCCTGATCCTACCCACACCCTGCAATCCTGTTAACCTCAGCAGTGCAAAATGGAAGTCAAAGGAAATGAAGCTGCACCCAATTTTTAAAGTATCTCCCCCACCCCCTCCCCTAAATTTTCCACGTACAGCGGATTGAATTTTTTTCCATTTTTCCCCCTGCCAAGCAAATGTGTGGGCAGTTTCCTGCAGCTAGCAAGGTGAGAAGTCAAAGGGTACACAGCAAAAATGATGAACACCAAACCGAATTAGACCATTTTCTGAATCATCATTTCTGTGATGAATAAGGGAGATAAAACTTCCTTAGAAGAATTTTTTTAAATCTACACTGAAGCAATCACCCAAAACACAGCAAAAGTGGCTCACACAGAAGGAAGGATATGGGGGCAGTGTTCTGTGGTTTTGTGTGGGTTTTAGCTACTTTAAGAGAAGAAGACTTAGAGCTGCTACAATTGGTAATTTATATGAGGCATTTCTAATACTGACCTAGTCTTCTGTTATGCTTGCAGGACAACAAAGTCTTGTCCCTGTTTCTACTCCACCCATGAATTTCCAAAGGAAAAAGACAGTATTCAAAATTAGAACTGGCCATGCTGGCAGATGAAGATGATGCTATGGCAGCTTGGCAGTTCAATACCAAGTGAGTTAAATAAAAATAAAATTAAAAATTAGCCCATTTAAGCAGTGTCAACGGCAGGTAACAGTGATATTCACAGTAAAAAAAAGCCTCACATTTCACTAATATTACTACTATTAGTACTGATGGACCAAACTTCTAGTAAATACAAAAACCTCTAACATGGAACACTGCAATGCACAAGAAGCAACTCCCACACCATTTTTTTTCTTTTTTTTTTTTTTTTTCCGTATTACTGAGCTTTATATTTCAGTCTTTAGAAATAGCTCAGTCATCAAAGACTGTGACCCCCATGAGGGCACTAATTGAGGAATGGATAGAGTTTCCCAGAGACTAACAGCCCAGGGTAGTGAGGCTGTGCTGCCCTGCTACAGCACTGCTGCGAGGAATACATATATGACAAGACCTTTGGTCCGTAACCGTGATGGATACCAAGTTGCTACAGCAAATATTGCCCTGGATGACTGCCAAGGATTAATCTTTTGACAATTAGGAACTTGTTTCATTTTGCAGCATAAGCGAGGGTATGCCTTCGCTAACCTAATCTCAGTTTGAGAGATGTCAAGCATATTCTTCAATATGAAATTAAAAGACAGGCTGTTTTATCTTCAAAAGAAGTGACTGGAACACAGAAAATCACTCTTAAATCTATCACTGGATATAGGATTAGATGAAGACTGACTGTGTTTCACTGATACATACAGCTTTCAATACCCTCTTAAAAATCACAGTTCTGAAAAAATCAAATGACAGAATCTGGTAGAAATTGTATTACTTTGTAGTGATCAAATTCTGTCCTTAGATGTACATGCATGGGGCTTCAATTTGACAGCAATCCTCCATAACCAGAAAGCCTTCATCTGAGCACAAAATCTGACCCACAGATGCAGGAAAACATCTCTGTTTGATGTAGCAGATTTCTACCCTTTTAGAAGAGTAGCATCTGGACCTGAAAGTATTTTAACACACTGAGACTGATGCATTTGACATATTGTAGTCTTGCTGAGTTCCTTCCTTTATTTGGAGATGATGAACTTGATAGCAGTCTGCATTACCAAGTGATTAATCAGTCACTTTTGTAAAGGTTATCTGTTAAAAATATATTTGATTAATTTGGTCCAATGACAGAAGAGGAGCTATAGATCCCTTACAGCTGACCCAGAGGCCATCACTGTATAACAATGGACAGGTTTCATTTATAACATGGTGAACACACATGGAAATCTGCTTGTAATTAGAAAGTGATAATGAATCCATCAATCAAAAGGAAGCTGGGTTGTCAGCAGTTCTGGATGCAAACCCTGATATTTACTGTAAATCCCTCTGGCCTTCCCTGGGGAGTATAATTGTAAATATGTCTTCAGCACCTCAGACAAAGGTCTTTCCAGGTTCTAGTTTTAAGAAAGAGATTTTTCTTTTTGGTCAATTTGTGTTCTTGCTCTAACAGTGAATAAAAGTGGCAAGTGACGAGTTACAGACATCAATCTTTTTCTTCAAACATTATTGTGTCTGTTTCAGCAGAGGAGAAAGATACTTAGAGACTCTGATGATCTGAAAGACAAATGAGATCTGTACAAACAGAAAATGCTTGAGTGAAGCAGAAGTACAACTGCCTGCAGGTAACAGAGGATAATTCAAGAGAGTTGTGTACCTAGTGTAAGTTCCTGACAAAGGCTACAGGTCATTCAATACCTATAAAGATTACTGGGGTGATACTAAGGCTGTTTCACAAATAATCTGATTAACACGAGCTTCTGAAGAAGGCTCAGGCTGAAAAAAGACTTTGAGATTATGAGCTTTGGAAACTGGAAAAATAGAATTACCATCAAAGGAAATGATCAGGAAGGATGAAAGGGAATGGAAAGCACTTGGAAGAGCCCTGACAACAGCTGCTAGCCTTTTTCCTTTTTATCAGCATTCAGGTGGAGATATCTGAAGATACCAGAACTCCAGTTCCAAACAGCAACTGTAACAGGAACAGAGCCATTACTCAAGGTACCTGTACACCTCCATCACCCTGGGCAACTGATAATCAAATGTAAGTAATGTCCCTGAAGGAAAGCCACAGTAAAAGAGTTCAATACATTTCTGAATATTGATTCCTTCCAGAAACCAGAGCCATCCAGATAGGACTAAAAGAAAACGGAACATAAGTCTTTAGTGTAAAATCAGTTACAATCCAATTAAGCAACTACCAGAAAGCCAACATAAACACTCACATGAAGCAACAAAAAACAAAACCATGTAGTAATAGTCCTCTAAAATCTAACACCAGAAGATGAAGAGACCTGGCCTGTTTCACAGCCATAGACAGATGATTAAAACATAAAACACACATGTCAGAATAAAACTGTTAAATAAATCATTTTACAAGGAGGAATTCTAAGGTTTATTTCTACTATTTTCTTGGCAACTAGTTAATTACCTGCTTATATCTTCTTAAGATGAGGAGGAAGCTGAAAAGAGGCCATTAATAAATCAGATGCTCCCCAGCAGCCCCAAGCCTTTAAACACAGTGGACAGCAGTTTTTACTATGGGAGAGTATAGCCAAGCTCATAACAACATTACTCAAAAAGTCCAAACAGCCCTTCAGCCACCAATCTTCTCAAGTGTTTGTGGGGAAAAAGTCCATTAAGAAAACTCTAGAATATACACACATGGAGAAAGTGAAGAAATGAAGCACGGCAGAGCACAGAGCCTAATGTCAGGCAACCACAGCAAGGATTCTGCAGCAGAGGCACAGCATCAGAGCAGCAGGACCAGCCAGAATAGTTCATGATTGCAGACAGAAAGAAAGCATTCCCTATGCCCTCAGAGACAGACACTACTGACCATTCCTAGGGGCATGATCATGGCTTTGCCATGAGCACTGAATACCTGCAAGATACAGCCACGTTGGGGTGATTGAGTCAGAGCTTTGTGAGATCTTCCCAGGAACCCTCCCGTGGCTGGACATGGCAACATGGAGAGAGACCAGCATAGCAAGGAGAGGAAATGACCAAGAACAGTCTTCAAACAATACTCTAAACTATGAAACCCATGACTCCACTGGACAGAATCACCTGGTCAAAGCAAAAGATCTGAAATAAAAATTTAGCTTTCAACCGTAGTATCTGATTCAAATTAAAATGACATGAAGAAGTCAAAAAGATCCAAACACAACCACACCTCTTCCACCAATGTAATGGGAATGAGCAACAACCTTCATTAACACCAAATCCAGCAAGAATGTGGATTGTTATTCAGCCATAGGTAAATGGACCAATTCAAGAAATTTGATTAATTTTAATGCTGTTGATAAATGCTCAGGAGAGTATTTGCAGGAAAGCATGACTAGAGAAAAGAAAGTGGCAGAAGAAACACACTGCTTTCTCCAGCCAAGGCAGAGGACAATCACCACCATGCCCTTCTCAGCACTCCAGAAAAAATGTCCAGAACAGCAGCAGCTGGAAGGACAGATAAGTGGCCTAAAGCCATCTCATGACAGGACTCATACACCCACAGCCCTTGGGATACCACCAGCAAGGTTTCAAAAGGGGTTTATTTATGGGAGACAACCATTCAGACCATAAGCTCTCACACAGTTGCAGTCCCAACAGGACCAGGCAGAACTAGAGCATTACAAGACACTGCTTGTCCTCTGTAATTCCAACTGTTACTATGGAAATAGAAGGAATTTTCTGGCACTTGCCAAATGCAACCAAGAGCTGCTGCAGCTATAGTGACCTAAGGGGGACAGACCCAACCACCTGTGGCAGTGGAGCTGTCACTGGGAGGCAAAAGGCCCTGGAAAAATAAGGCTACTGAAGGCAGTGCAGTGGGAAAGATCAGGCAACAGAAAGGCTCGAATGGATAAAGGATCCCAGAATGGAGAACCATAAGGAAGAGGGGGGAGGGCAGTGGAAAGCATGATAGGAGAAGAAATGGAAGAGAAGGATGATGCTGGAAGAGGCACATCAACATGAGTCACTGAAAAAGGTCCCGAATTCAACAACTGCCACAGCAAATACTACCCAACCAGTAACACCAGCCCCTCCCAGCACACCATCCAGCAACCTGCAGAAGGCAGCATTCATCTTAGTGTTTTGGTGCCAAAGAGTTGAGTGCAACACAGTTATTTGGCAAGCACCGAGCCTTCAAATTCTGCATGATTGAATGTGTTTCCCCTAATAAAACAGATTTATTAATACACTTCTATTTTTAAATGTGATTTTTAGAAACTGTGTCATCCCAGAGGTACACTGCAGGGTGGAAGAATGGAGAGGCGGAGAGAGGGAATAGATGCCTTCTGAGTCTTGCTCACTGAGACAAAGCAATTGGGAAAGCAGCACCAGGAGAGCAGCAGATAAGGAGCAGACACCAAAATTGTGAGTGGTGATGTTAGTGAGGATGCTGGTTATGCAGGCATGTGCAATAGGGCTGCACGGTTCTTAGGTACCCAGAGGTTCTGAAAAGCAGATGGATCAAGCCTGAGTTATGTGCCAGGGGAAGGCAAAAGCCAGCATTAAAATTCCTGCAAAGGCTGGGCATGGTCAGTGTTACCATTTGTGAAGTGCCACAGAAGCTCTACATTTTTCAGACACCTAATGATATTGAGGCACAGAAAGAAAGCTAAACAAAGAGCTTCATTCACTCCAGCTCCATTAAAAACACGGAGAACAAAATCAGTTCCAGACATGTGGGAAAGAACCAACAATTGCTCGCAAAAACAGTAACACCAGCATTGGTGTTCCAAGAGAAAGAAAAAAAACATGATGGAATAAAAAAATAATCACATGAATCACAGAAGATGTTTTCAACAATCTGAGTACAATTTAAAAATAATTACAAAAAGAAATCAAAACTAGCTTACTGAATTAAAAATGTACATGACTGAAAGATTAACATTGCTTCAAAGATATTCTTGTATAAATGGTCAGTAATAACTGATATAATGAGTACACTGTAATTAAGAAATATAGATAGCAATAACTTAATGAGGACATCATATTTTCCCCTAAGGAAGGACATGAGCACTGATACATCCATCTGTTCTCTTCATACCTAGAGTCTTGTCCTGGTGGCACACTCCTCACGTACTTCAGCCCATATTATTTTATGAGAAGCATTGGTCAATGCAGTAAATGTCCTTACACTTTTATGTTGACTTACAAATAATAAAAGAGTAGCTCACTGATGTTTGATCTAGTAAAAAGAGGTTTGTACCTAGCCATACTACTTATTTCATCCTTGTCTGGCAAAGCTAACTGAGAATATTTTCCCTACTGTTAAATGATCTTACTGCCCTGTCAAACTGCTCACTCCCCACTCTCCCCCACACTTGGGAAAAGTCTTGCTCATAGCCAGAAAAAGCAGTAATAATCCATCATCATATACACAGAGCAGGTCCTCAATTCCCTGTTTTCTTTTATTTTACCTTCTCAACAACCACTCACTTTTGCTTCTTAGAGAAACCTGTCTCTCATTCCTCTTTCTGAAATGGCATCCCTAAACTTCAAACACCACTGTCTATATTGCCAATGTTTTGGGGTTTTTTCTGGCATCTCCTAAAGCGATCAGGGCTTTTGAGGGCACAGCACTGCCCAAGTCAGCCTCTTGAACAGATTAATGGGATCAAGTATGCCCAGTATTTGTTCCTGTCAAATGTATCACACAAATACTGCTCTGACAGTGTTTTTATGAGTAGCACAGGAACATATTTGGAAACAAACAAATCTTATCCTTGGGACCAGGAACAATGATATTACAGAGAGAACATTTTGGTGTATGTGAGTGTATGTTTTCCTACTTACTGCCCAGTAGGGAGGAAGTTGAATTGCTACTTACTTGCACAAACTGTGGCAAGATTTCCAATTCACCCTGCCAGGCTCAGACAGTATTATCACCTGCATCAATTAAGGTACCTTAGCAAGGGGTTTTGCAAAAAAATTACAGTAATGGCTTTATCAAAGCATGAAAACATGAATGTGCCTTCATTTATGAGGAAGAAACAAGTTATTGGAGTATGAATGCATCGTTTAGGGTAATTTGCAAAACAAGAGGACATGTGCTTTAGGCACTTTTGTTGGTAGGTAAAAAATAGTCACAAGAGAACAAAAAAAGTCCCACTGAATTTCCTCCCTGCTGGCCATTGTCCTCCTTTCCGTTTCCTATTCTTTATTTAACTGATACTTTTGTTTTTTTCAAATAAAAATATGGACACAATGAATATTAAGGGTTTGTAGAAGGTTCCTTATAGCAGCTACTATGTCAGTCTGGGTTCTCCCAGCTTGCCTCCAAATCACTCCAAACCAGCTCCACAAAGACTGTCAACAAAGCCTCTAAATAAGTCCAACTGCAACAAGTATTTTCTTTATAAGAACAGTCCTTTCCATGGGTATCTCTCTCTGCTGTGGTGCAGTTTTGCCCACAAACTTCCCAGCTTAAAGCCAGAGTCAGGGCACTACAACTTGCATAAATACACCTGATCAGTCTGCCTTTTCCTGCTGACAGAGAAATAATAAGCTACATACTTTTTTAATGGGCTTTTGAAGTTTTTCACCTGTTTCTACTTTTCCAGATGTCCTAGGCCAACCAGCCCCTGTGACTTCTACCCCTGGCCTTTATTCTTCATTACTGGAGACCTTAAAACAGCAATGCTCACCTCTCCAACAGCAAAGCAAAGGGAGCAAAATCTTAGTGTGAATTTCTAGCTGAGGATATTGCTCAATAGGGTCTATGTCCTCAGAAAGGAAAGACATAGGGACTGTGTCACAGGCTATTTTCAGGGAATAGTACAGAAAAGGGGTTTCAGAGGGAGGAGGTAGCATACTGCAGAAAACCAGTTCCATGCCCTGTAGGAGAGATCTCATGCACTAGTTGAGCCTCTTAAGAATGGATAAACACTGAAAAGCAGAAGCTTCACTACAAACTGAGTCTGACCACCAAAGCCTTCACTGAAAGAAATTTCTGACAAGGCTTCAGGAAAAGGGCTGGTTATAATATAAATGGACACACTGACCATGGTGATTGTACACCCAATGGACACACTGACCATGGTGACTGTACACCTATTTGGTTTGATGTCAAAGTAAACCTCATCCCAGAGGAGAAAGTAAGGAATTCTGTAATAGCTCCTCCCTACAGAATCAAGGTCTCATTGAGTTCACAGAATGATAGACTCACTGAATGGTTCGGGTTGGAAGGGATTGTAAAGATTGTCTAGTTCCAACCCTTCTGTCATGGGCAGGGAACCTTCCACTAGACCAGAGCCCCACCAAGCCTAGTCTTGAATGAGAATTGTAAAACTGTTTCAAATCATTTACTGGTGATTCTCATGCTGAAAACAATTCATAGTTCAAAGAGGATCAAAAGAAAACTTTAGCATTATACCCTTTGCACAAAGGATTTGCATACTTCTTGATTTTTCCACTTTCAGTTGTCCAAGTGAAGAACTGGGTGGATAGGGGAAGTGTTTATGGTAGATACTTGATTCCTATAGCATGTGGTATCCATTTCTTTACTTTGGGCACAGAAAGACATTAAGAAATTATTCTCGTTTTGGTACCTCTAATTGATAGTCCCAAAAAACTGCTAAGTATCTAACTGGGATTTTCTGAAGCAGAAGAGACATACACACTTTTTGCCCTTTTGGGGCAGTTACCACACAGCAGGAAGAGTGCAGCTTAAAGCAGAGTATTTTGTGTGCCCATTTCATAAGGGTGCTTTGCCAGTCTGCCCAGCCGTTTGTTACTTCACAGTTACTGGCATTCAAACCAGAAGTGAGGACTTGTAAATGAATCTATGGATTGTACAGTCCTTGAAGATTTCAAAGGAGTTCAGTCTGAGCTAAAAGCTGGCAAATTGGAAACCATTTAGACATCTTACTGCGATGGTCAGTAAGGGGAAACCGAGTTTCAGACTACCTCCTGCCTTAAGTAAACAAGATACATGTGTAGCCCTGTCAGAATCAACTAGTCAAGAACAAGGTTCAAGCATATTTAAAACTGAATCTATGCTGACCCTGACTTAAAAGAGAAGCATATTGTTGGTAAGCGTATATAAAATTCATTTCTCATTTACAGAAAGGAAAAAGAAAGACCAATTCTGATCCAAGCTTGTGGGTCGTCTTAGTACTTGAGCCTTCTAGATGTAGAAAAGGGTTTGCTAAGAAAGGAAAACATGCTGGGGATTTGATCTGTATTCCAAGAGGTCTTTGCAGTCTTATAAAATGACCCAGGACTTATTACAACTTCAAAAGACACACATAGTTAATACTGATTTTATCAAATATCATAACGCTACACAGGCTAGCATTGCTTTTGAAAGTATTTGCATAATGAATAACATATCAAGCTGTGTAAACCTTCACATTTTTGGTTTCTCATCTAGATAGCTTTTAAACAAGGTCACAAGCAAAGCTACATGTTTATTTTGCCTTTTTTTTAACTTTTAAGCAGAAATAAGATTTGCTAGTTTTCAAGCATTTGTTGTCCCTCCTTCATTCTGAGCAAGGAGAAATGGTCCTGACATATTACATATGACATATGACATAATGGATTTTTGGAGGAATCTTTTGCTGATTAACCATGCAGTGAAATGAAATGCTTAATAGAAAACACTTGGCACAAGCTCCCTGATCAAAATGTCACCTTGAAAATGGCTCATAAGTCATTTGTCACTGTAGATTTTACCCACATTGCACAATACTGGCATCCCATACTAACACACTGCAACTATGAGGAGACAGCCTGGGGTGATAAGGAAATTACAGGTATTACTTTTTGGTTATCCACAGATAATTAGCAGCTCCCATAGGTTGCAATGATCTAGGAAATACCATGTCAAAGGCAATCCTTGTGCAAGCACTGACTCTGACAGTGCTTTACTATCTTTGGCCAAGGTTAAATTTGGGTCACCGTACATGTGAACATATGGAATCACGCATATGATGCCAAACAGGCTTCGTCCAGTGCTTGACCTTTACAGAGAATGTTTTTCTTGCAGTATCTAGAAATTATTTGTAAAAACTGGCATCCAAAGTGTGAATACGGCTGAGAAGTTATAAACAGAACCAGGTATTTTCATTTGCTCTGCTGCTATAAAGTTGTCTGGGCCCTGATATTTAGATAGAACCGGCTTCAGCTGAGGAATGACATCAACATTAGTGCACACAGTGTCCCTTCTGATTGCAGGAAAAATGAAGATTCCTCAGACAGGCGACTCAATGCTCTGGTAAAGGGTAAAAGTCAAATTCTGCCCTTTTGAAGAAAAATGTTGGTAGCTGTCTGCCTGCTTTGAAAATTGCCATACACTCTCTGCAGATATGGCTGAGAACAAATATGGTTAGTGTTTTACCCCTACACATCTTTGCTTATTATTTTTATACAATTCAGATTACCTCAGAATTACTGTGCATTTGAGAACTTCTTTATTTCCCCTGCTCTTTATGAAATGATGTAAATAACTGGAACTCACGAAACATTTGGGTAGAAACCACAGTCTGATTTTTTTATCCAGTATTTTTGTTATATGCAATCCAAATCAACCAATCCATCACAATGTTCCCTAATTCCCATATTCTCATCCATCATGCAGTAAAATAGCTCCCATCATAAAACATTGCCCTGCAAGTGCAGGGGTACCTGGCATGTTGCATCCTTTCTGTTCTGCAGAATTTCACACCTCCTTTCATTCTGCTTGTGCTTTTCATAGCCCATCTCTAGATGTCCACCTTATGTCTGTATGGTGTAGCTTCAGTTGACTCTAAAAACTCAGTGCTATTTGTCCAGCCAAGGGAACAGAGACACTTCTTAGCCCATGCTGACACAGCCAAATGTTCTGCAGCACTTTCTGATGACAGAAACATGCACCAAACCCAGGATTCACTGCACAGTGTGAACAGTACACCACACTGCATCACTGAAGGATCCTTGGACAGTTTCTTGTAGTAAAAACAAAGACTATATTTCTATTTGTATGAGTGGCCTGGTTCCCTAACCAAAATTACTGAACGTACCTTTTATTTTTTAAAGTGAGATTTTTATCCCTAAAACGTAAGAACCTCTAGTGCTACCACATTTGTCAAAATGCTTCTTTACTCTCCATGCATCCCCATACATGCAGTTTGGGCCAGACCATTTAGATGTTACTTACAGTGCTTTCTTCTGCCCTGGGAACACTACAATACACAGGGGTGAGACGTGCTAACACCAGGCCCATGAGTGATTTAATAAGGCCTGAGTGTTTTTTTCTCCCTCCCTGAACAGTCTGTGGTACAGAAGGGAGAAAACAAAATACTTCCATCATCACAGTACTAACATTAACCTTTAGGTAATGAGTACCATAATTCAGGCCATTCAGTTCAGTTCAGAAAAATCACATGGAAGCACAAAGAAAATTATATTAATGAGTATGCATGGATGTATCTTCATGTCCTTGGAAAATATGGGCATGCTGTGGTGGACCACTCACACCTTCAAGAATGGCACTTGTGCCACATAAATGGGTAGGAGAATCCTTCAGTCTTACCAGCCTTATGAGTGTTTCTATGTTGTGTGTAACCCACCAAAGAACAAATGAATCCCAAGCCATGAAGGACCACAGTCTCTCAGAAGAAACATGGTATCAACAGGAAATGTCCATCACTGGCACATAAATGTGGATATAACACACAGATGCCCTCACCTACGCTGCCTTGTTAGTGGCAATGAGCAGAAGGCACCTCCCTCCACCATCTGTGCCTCCTCCTCCTCCTATTTGTGGAGGAAAGACTAGCATATTCCTCAAAAATAGTACATATCAATGACTTTTCTTCTTTCAGTGAACTTTAAGTCTTAAGTGAAAAAAACTTACAAGTTTGCATGTGCCATAATCAAGCGAATCTTCAAATGGCTTGTGGATTTGCAGGAAGGTAGAGGACATGCCAGATTATAGACTCCAATCAGCATCTTTCCACAAAACCGTGTTATTGAAGTCCTCTCACAAAACACAAGGGACATCACCTTATGCCCCTGCCTCTGATTTTGGAAGGCTGCTCTGGAACCTCCCTCCTCTGCTGGCCAACAAAGCCTCCTTTCCTCTACAAACCGCATTCATTTTCAGACCGGTGCATTCCCAGAATACTCTTGTGCACGCACTGTCCTCTAGGTGTAACTAACTAATCACCTTGCCCTGTAGCAGCCTTCCCCTCTGGGGTACTCAGCATTCACCATGTCACTGCCCAGCCTGCCCTCAGCTAGACTAAACACACAGGGCTCCTTCAGCCTCCCCTCTCCATGTCTTCTTCCAGCTGACACTTGTTTTCCCATCGCACAACACACTTCCAGTTCTCTGCTGCATAAAATCCCAATTGTTCCAGTTTTAACACGTGGGAAGTGCTGAGCCTACTTCTTGGTTTTGCGTAAAAAAAAATCACTACCTCTAGACAGTGCATTTACAAAACAGGCTGTTATCAAGTTATGCATATAAAATAATCTAACCTAGTGAAAACACAGCATATAAAAAAAATAGCTTCTATGGATCATTTGATTCTATGATGAAATGTAAAGCATTTGCTATTCTGGAATAGAAACTAATATTCACCATAAGCTTTTTGATTAAGGTTTCTGATTAGGACTGTGTTTTAATGTGCAATACAGCAAAATCCAATGTTCATATTATGTTGCCTCTGTAGATCAAAGCTTGTCTCACACAACCTGCGCGATTCATTAATTTTATTTTTGTGTATCTAGGATAGGTCATGTCACATTCTGGATGTAAAAAACTAAGAAAAGACAGAGGGGGTAGCCTTACAACTCCACTTTTTCTGCCATTGCCTTGAAATATGTATTAGGTTTAATGTGGAAGAGATGATGATGCAGAATATAACTCACTTTTTCTGTCAATGTAAGCAGTATATAGGTCTGGTTAAAAAGACAGCATAAGAAGTCCTTTACTGCAGCACAGCAGTGAAATACACAGGATAATGCCACATGTGATACTCAAATCTCTAAAGAAGGACTTCCTGAAATCCTTTTAAAGTTTATTGAAGATTATTTCCTTCAAAGATTTTTCTTCTTTCAGAAGAAGGTCAAGAAGCTCTCCTCTACTTCTCCCTGGGCAGAAAAGGAGATGGAACATCTACAAAGTGCCTGCATTGCTTAGATGAGCTCAAAAACTGGTTCTGTGGCCCAAAGCTGTTGTCACCTTTGCCATCCCTGGCAGAGGACAGCACACCACTTCTTACACAAGTTCAGTGTAAGAAGTGGTGTGCTGGCTCCCATGTGTTGATGCTGTTTCTTGGTCCTGTCCTACTCTTCTTACCTCCCAGTTGCTTGGCAACCATATGTGAAAGGAGAAAGTCCTCCTGTGGGTGACCCAAGGCACCTGAGCTGGAGCTGGTGCCACGAACAAGTTTCCAGCTTCCTTGACCAAGGGAATTGAGGTCTTTCAGAGTGACCACTTATCCCCAAGACATCAGTGGCATGTATCAGATTAATACCATCTCTGAGGATGTGTCAACCCAAACAGAACTTCAGCGTGACTACATGAACCTTTTAACTGGGACAACAGGTTATTTCCTATCAGCTGCTTTTTGCCATCTATCTGTGTGTATGCTGTGGTAGAGATGAGGCTGATTAATTCCTCTGCAAAAGATGCTGTGAGATAAGACCAGTCCCCCACGGCTTGAGTGAGGGACCTCACAGGAGCATGTCTGTGTGTGGAAACTCCAAAGCTGTAAGTGATTTCTGCCCATGGATGAGCACACAAACCTCCCACTGAGACCCACAGGGAACCTAGAGAACTCGTCTAAGGGCAAAATTCAATCCTACCCTTATACCTCAAATTAAAAGATAATAAAAATTCCCTCCACACATGGTCACGTGACATGCAGCTAATGTTGCATTATGGAATAGTACAACTCCCTCTGCTTCCTTTGCCTTCTTGCCAGAAAAGCAACAAAATTAATATTTAGCTTCATGTAGTGCTTCTTGTCCTATTTCTAAACCCAAAGGAAACCCTGCTTGGAAAAAGCATTTCAGGAACTCAGTGGCACAGAATCTCTTCACTGACAGAGCTTCAGTAACAGGCATGTTTGGTCAGAGATGTGCCCCAAGCAGCATCATTGCTCCCCAGGAAATACCAATAGGAAATATCTGGCAGCAACCAATGCACAGCACAACTGTGTGAGCTTACCACAGCTTACCCAGCACAGCTTACCTTTCCTCAGAAACGAGGAGAAAATACTGCAACATGTTTCTTCTTGTCCCTCCTCAATAGCACACGGACTTTTTAACCCAAATTTTCCCAATCAAGCCTTAATAACAACACCTAGTTGTTATTAAGTTACTACAGTAGACGTTTTCATAGCATATCATCTCCTCTTTAAAAAAACAAGCAAACAAAAAAAAAAACTGTCCAAGGAGCTCATCCTGAAAAAATAAACTCCTGTAATTCACACAGAGCAAATTCCACTGTGAAAACATTCTTGTTCTCTTCAGGAATGTGAAACTGTTTAACTCCATCTACACACTGGGCTCCACAGCCTGGAAAATACCCGGCTGGGCTTTCTATTTGTTAACCAAGTTGAATGCCCTACCAGCCTCAAACAAGGCCACATAGAAGAGAAAAGCATTATGGAAAAATGAAACTCTCCTCTGCCCTCTGAACCTGTGAGGAGGGATTTTTAACCATGCATGCTGCACAATGCAGGTTTTACTTGCCTGGTCTGAGCATGGTGGGAAATGCACTGGTCTGAAAAAAACCCAAATGCCAAGGCAAAAACTGCAGCAAATGCTGAGTGGGAGAACCTGGGAAATTGCTGTGTGTAACTTTACAAAATCCAGTTGTTATTCTGAAGTTGTCATTTAAATAATTAAGTACCAGCAAGTGCCCCTACTGATAACAAAGAGCAGGGTGGGCAAGCTGAGCTCAGACCAACAAAGCTCCCTGCCACTCTGTCCCTCTGTGGCCAACGAGTGTTGGAGCAGGAGCACTACCAGGACAAGGTACCAGAAGAGGTGTGACCCCTTTCCACAGAATTTAAAGAGAGAAGGTAGTTCTTGGCAGCACGTGGCCAGTGCAGGCCCCACTCAGTGACAATATTTCATGTCACAAAAGAAGATGGTTCCTACATGTTGAGAGGAACCAAACCAACCTGGAAACTGGAAATAAGACAATAATCCTCACCTTTCTATATATATATATATATATGTATATATGTGTGTATATATATATATATATATATATATATATATATATATATATGGTTTGAAATAATAAAGACCGCATAATTAGCACATATTGCACATATACATGCAAATCATGCAAGTATGTGAAGAAAAACTGAATATGCAAGTATGTGAAGAAAAACATGAAAGTATGTGAAGAAAAATTGAGCACTTGGCAGGAATATCCTATATCATCAGACACAGTCAAATGCATGTTTTGTAACAAAAAGTGCATAAATCTTACTCAATTTCAAAAAGGCTGGATGTACACACCACAGAAATGATCTCATGTTTAATGCAAACAATAAGTCACTACATTTATTTTTATTTTTTTATGCTGATTCTATACAGTATAAAAGTCTTTCTGTTATGAGAAATCCTACACCTAAGCACAGTATCCATGTTCAGATACAGAAGAATGTTCCTCATCCTTTCAAAAACCTTGGGGTGCTTGAGTTTCTCCTGCATCAGAAAATGTCTCTTTTATTTCTTTATGTCTATTTTTTTATTGTACTCATTCAGAAGAATAAATGTAGAATGCATTCAGCAAATCATGCTAACAGGAAAATTTTCTAACAAAAATATAAAGACGCGGGGGTTTTTATAGATAGATAGATAGATATGCATATACATGTATCTGGAAACATATGTGCTTAGGCTGTCACTGATTTTCACTAAGCAGGGATTTAACAAAATTTTCCTATGGCAGGACCTTGTTACTATTTTAAAATCACAAATATGTGCAGAGGCAGTTACAGACCTTTAATTTATTCTGCACACACTTACCGAGACTTGTAAGACACGCACAAAGAAGCCCAAGGAGAGCTAAAAGAAGAGACGGTATCTGGCTTAATTTCAACATCTAGAAGTTAGATGTCTAGTTCTCAGTTAGTCAATCAAGGCTCTTTCTACATTTAGTAGGTATTTATAAGCATACCTCAGTATCATCCTGTCTAGACAGTCACTCTGGAAGTGCTTGTTCACTGCCTGTCAAGGGGGCTTACAGTAATGAGTTAGTGGATAAGTTTTAGAGATGTCTAAAACTGGGTAAGATAAATCCAGACGTTCACATATGCCTTTGCAGAGGTGCAGGAAAGCCTCTTTTTAACCCACAAGACCTTCCTTCCATGCCTGAGGGCCACCACCACCTTGCTGTGATGTGATGCCCACAGCGCCCAGGGCATCACTTGGCCCATCTCCTACTCCTGAAATGCTACAGCCAAGGCCTGAATACACATCAGATGTGCACCATTAGCAATGATGTTTCCTGCATTTGCAGCACATAAACTTGTTCCTATAACAGCTCTCACTATTTTCCACCATTTGGCTGGCGCTCAGTGATGTAACCCAGTGTGAATGAAAGAGCCCCCTTTTTCTCCAGTCTCAACAATGTGCCTATTTGTGAGCAAAGCCACTGCTTTCCCCCATGGATCTGGTTAGTAGTGATATTTTATTTAAAATTCTTGTGGAAGCTTATGGGCTGAAGTAACTGTGATGTGAAAACCAGATGTCCATGGCAAAGGAAAGACTCAAAGGGCTTTCAGAAACAGGGAGACTCATAATTCCACCTCAGAGACTGAGTTATTCTTCTCCATGATGGGTCCTGGCAATGGGCAGGGGGTTGCATGCAGGGATAGGTGATAAAACACATCTGCACTCTCCCTGTGGGATGAGCCTGTGCTGAAACACAGGGGGAATTGGGGTGAGCTGGGGCCCTAACTCTCCCTCAGCAGCCACATCCCAGCAGTGCCACCTCACTCATCTTCCAGGAATCACTAGGGGCACAGCCAGCGTGGTAGCAGCTCTGGGCATCATCCTGCATCAGCTTATGTGGCCTTAGTCACCATGTTCCAGTTGTCCCCGTGAGGTGACAGCAGCTGTAGCATGTCACAAGGCCAGCAAGACGCTGCTCCATCACCCCACTGGGGATGTGAGCTGCAACACAACCACCCAGCAGCCGGCAGAGGGATGCTGCTCCAACATCCTTAGTCTTTTGAGCTCTTTAGGTACCTCTGCTCAAGCCTACCTAGGCCACTAAAATAGAGGCTCACACACTGCAATGATACTGAGAAGAAACTTGAGCTTGGAGTCAACAAAGGGCCAACATACTCTCCAACTACATGTTCAAAACATACACCTTACCATCTGGAAGTTTGGCAACAAGGAAACTGATGGCAGGCTTCAGCAAAGTAGTATCACTAACTTTGTTACCACCAAAACTATATATGTGTATATATATATATATATATATATGTATATATATGTAGAATAGTTAAGATTAGAAGAAGCCAAATCAGCCCACTGTAGCTATAGGTGCAATTTGTGCCTGCATTAGAAGCACAGCTGCAGCTAGCTCAGGATTTTCTGAGCATGCTGGTATGACTGATCTACTGAAAACACTAAGATGTAAGAAATTAAAAACCTGAAATGGCTCGACTATGAAACAAGATCCAATTACATGTCAAAGCCAGCCTGAACGTTTTTGGATACATAAAAATTTTGAAGATGTGTTTTTGCAACTGTAGGTGCTTCAGTTTTTGCCAAAATAATTTTGAATTGTTTTAAAACTCTCCCTGCATGTCTGCCAAAGGATGTGCTCACTGACAGGAAAAGCTAGTAATAGATGACAAAACACCAACAAACTCCTTCCCACTCAAAATGCTGCTGAGGTCTTGTTTAAATAGGGAGACGACTTGTCTGCAAGTGCTGTAACAAAACTACAGGACTTTGATCATGTTTATTTTAATAGTTTAAGCTGTAATTATATCAAAAGGAGTTCTTTATTCATTTTTACAATGGGTATAATGAATGCAAATATGTTTTTTTAATAGTTTGTGTCTTTCAGCTTTATCCAAGCACTATTAAGAAAATGGATGTGGAGTTATTCCAGGATAACATCCCCAAAACATAGTATTTTTTTCTCTCTCCATTACATAACAAAATGTGACTTTTACTACAAATTATTATAAGCACACTCCTGGAAGCTAGTCTTTTACAACCTGATATCCTATTCTGATTGTATGAAAATGTGAAAATAAAGTACATTCCTCTAACAGTTACCTTTGAATATGTATTTTAGAACACCATCTCTGTTACCTGTATTTTTTCATAATTTTAGCTTTGTTTCCTTATTTTTAAAGACATGATTTAATAGACAGATAAAATTTCAAGTATTCTGTCTGTGTTATGACTCCTATTAATTTTGCCTCTTACTAATAAAAAACTTCTTTTTGAGGTCAAAGAGTGGAAGAGTTGAAGCTAAACCCCAGGAAGTCAAGGGTCTAAGTTGGGACATTGCTGGCTGTGATTGTCCAAGAGCCAGCATTGCTGGTGGCACTGAGGCAAGCTGTCCCAGCAATACTCCCAGAGGTATCACCTTTTGTGACATTCATCAATCTTCCTGACATTTAGTAGGAGACAATACTGCCAGAGCTCGATGCAAACAGAAGTAAGGTGCCTGCAAAGGTGTAAATTGTACTGGCCTTCAAGTGAGATAAAAAAGAAAATCTGAAAAATGTAACTTATAGGTACAGCCAGCAAACATGCACCTCAGCATGAGCCCATGCACATCGGAGCCTACTGTCATCGCTTTGCACCTTTAAAAGCACCTTACAGCCCCCACCTCAAACCTGAAATTTTTAAATTCAACAACACTAAAGACTGCTTTAACCACTTTAATCAAAGCAGAAACATACAGACACACGACACAGCTTCCAACAGGCAGGGAAGTGCTCTGTATTTCCCTGTAAGGAGGGCCCTTCTTTAATAAGAGCTTCATCCGATCACTGTCATTGTTCTGGGTAATGGATTACCTACACATACATTTTCAAGTGTAATGACACTCTTGCTTATTAAAGACCTCTCAGCTGAAGGGGCAGAATATTATGAACTGGCCAATCCATTCATTTCCTTGAATATGTTATTCAGTATTTTATGCTAAACCAGCAATACACCATCCATTTTAGTACAATGATCCTTATGTTCAATAAAACTGAAGTGCTGGATCATAAATCATTATAGTCATTTATTTTACATTAGACACATTAGCCACTATATTCCATAATCTATTACAATAAGGTGGATTTAAATGTACCCCAAGGAACTACAATAATAACTTGAGAACCAAATATAGCAATTATGGATAAAATATGCTTAACCTAAAACTGCACTAGCTGCATAGACTGCTGTGAACTTTAAATAAAATTTAGGGAGGATGATAACTGTCCTGGAATAAACAAGTAACAGAGGAAAATCAAAACCTCCTCTCTACAGATAGTTTAACATGCCCTATCTATGGAGAAGGGGATGTTATGCTTATAAACCAGTGTCTACTAAAATATTATTATTCCATTATAACTGGTTATGTTATCTTTCCATCATGAGAAAATTTCCCATATTTTCCTTGTGTATTACATCCTACTTACGTTTTTTTAAATAGTGCTCTTCCTTTCTAGCTTTCTGATTAATCTGTTTGGATTCCTTTTATGTTCTTCAGATTTCCTCAAACCACTTTGAACAGTTTTGGTAAAATTTCCATAACATGTCCAGACCTTACTGGTGCTTTCAGCTTTGGGCTGAGCAATAACAAAGGGCAAAGTCTGTTTTTCTCCCCCAGACTCAATGTCTCTGCACAGTCCCACAAAAGGGGCCATTGGTAACTTTCTGGCCCCAGACCAAGAAGCAATCTCAAATGCTTGTGAACACAGTTTAGCATTTTTCAAAATTAGTGCTCTGCCAAGTATTAAAAACAGCTACATGCTAAAGAAAGTGATTGTTTTTTTACAGGAAGGTTCCACACTTCAGACCACTGGGATTCCTGAAGATGCCTGCTACCACCCTGGTGCAGAGGAGAAAGAAGATTGAGGGCTCTCAGGCATCACCTGTACTAAGAATCAATGTATGTCATGCCCAAACTTCACATGTGCTGCCTTCTATTTATAAAACCATGTTGCATAAATTCCATTATCCTTGAAATATTTTTCTGTGTTTATTGCGTGTACCTTTTCTTCCCAGGAACAGAAATTACATTTAAGAACTCAATGCTCACCACTACCAGAGTAGCTGCTCTTACCTATTACTATTAGCTCTCTATTATTTTCTGTGATTATTCCAAAATAACTACAATTAACTTAAATAATTTCCTAAGAGGCTTATTAGTTAGATCTGCAAACATACACTGCAAAGTCCCTTTTCCAGTTGTACTAGAGCTTTTTGTAGAGGCCTATTTATATCACTTTCTTTACTTTCTTTTTTTTTTTTTTTCCCATGAAGGCCAAATATTAAGACTGGATATTGAGTGTAGCTCCTTATGCAGTCTCTAGAAGTAATCAAGCAGGTCCAGCTGGAGGCTCATAGGCAAACCAAGGTGCACTTCTGCTGACTGCCCTGCACTTGCACAGACCTCAGTCTCTAGTTGCCATGCCAGCACCTTTCATGAGACTTCGCATAAGTAAGAGAAAATGTACACATTATTCACTACAAATTCAAAATAAAATTTTGCTTTGACTCCAAATTGTTAAATATATTCAGGCAAATAAGGATATCCTAACCAAGATAAGGCAGAAGCTTTCTTTTCCAGCCCTGTGTTCATATTTTACCTCATAACACAAGAGCTGTAGTAGTGAAAGGTGTGCTGAATGCAAGAAACCTCAGCTCTGGTTTAAATGTTGTTTCTAATTCCTATTGAATGTGAGCTGACCTGTTTGTTTTTATTCCAGAGTTTCTGACTGAGGGGAGCTGCTGTGGTGCCACCAAGAAGGGAACAATGCACCCAGCTCTGTGTGTTTCGGGAGAGAAAGTAAATATTTTGTACAACATCCATTGTTGAATAAATAACTTTCTTTTTGATAAACAAGCACCAAAAATCTGTATATATCATGAGAAGAATTCAAATCTCTGTGATAACCTTACACCACAGGCCTCCAGCAGAGCTGTGTAACAAGAGGCTGAGAAAGGCAGCTACTCTCCCATCCCATTTTGGCCTTGCATTGCTCCCCACGACTCTCACATTCACCCACACGTGATACAGGAACAGAAAGGAGACATGAGAGGTGTGTATCTAACCAAATCACTGTAAAATTTTGGCTGAAGCAGGACAGAGCCTCAGAGGCAAGATGCAGATGAACTGCTTGCTTTTACATCCTGGGCTGTGCTCTGCCCCTCCATCAGTGCTACAGCCAGTTAGCTACCTCTATCTGACATCTCCAAAGGGAAAACTATTTTCCAAAGTACAATGCCAAAATGGAAAGTGGTGCACAGCAAGGACATCTGATCACTCAGGAGTTATGGCAGCCACTGGAGTCCTGCCAAGAAAACCCTTGCTGTCTTACTGGGTGTATTCAAAGAGCAAAAACTGATCAAGTGGGTCCTTCCTTCTTGGTCCTCCCCAAGAGAACAAATGGAAGCAGGAGATGAAAGCAACAGTGACAAAACCAAGCAGCATGGCATGCTTTGACTGAAGGCAGAGAAAGCATGGGCTGTACTCAGGGGTGAGGGCTGTGCATGCAGACTGGGGCCAGGGCAGCTCAGAGACCTGGCAGCCCTCTGGCACTCTAGATCAGAATGTGCCACCCAGTAAAGGCCAGTCCCACATCCTGCCAGTCACACCTCATGCCAGGCAGGCACTGTCCTGCTGCTGCCATGGATTGCCAGCACGGTGCTGATGCAAACAGGAGAGGAGCCTGCCCACAGTGAGGCGTGCCAAGGCAGCCATGCTCTCCCTGGGGCAGGATGGCACAGGCACTACCAGGAAAGAACTCACAGTTTCAACCACATAAAGACAATTATAGATGTTTAGTGACACAGAGTGCTCACAAAGGGACACATACTGATCTTGCTTAGGTATAAGGTATTGTATATTTTAAGAGACAGAAACCCTCAAGGTATTAAGTTCTCTCTAAATTCAGCCCTGGAAGTTGCGGTGCCCAAAGAACCCTGCCCACTCCCAAGGCACTGGGTGGTGCCCCTTCCCTGTACAGGGAGAAGGTCTCCCTGCTAGAGTGGATGACCCACAGCCAAGAGGCCAGTTTCCCTATCCCCAGCAGGCTGTGCTGGAGGCTGGGGCAAGGCAGCTCTCCCAGAGGACACCCCTGGTAGGGCCCGGGGCGCCGAGGCCCTTCCCGCTGCCTCCCCAGCAAAGCAGCTGGCGGCCTGAATTCCAACAGCCACTTCCTGCCAGCGCCGCTGGCAAACAAACCTGTGGAAAAGTAAATACGTTTATCACGCAGATTTCCTCTGCCCCTTTTTAAATAAGGAAGGGCTCGATTGCTTTCCTGAGTCAGACCCATTCCATGCTGAAGCCATATCATCGATAAATACAAGCTCCCATGCTCATTCCAATGACTACAGCCACGGGTGATATGGGCTTGTGTGGTTTTAGGATTAACTGCAAAAGAGCCCTTCTGTGAAGGCACATTCCCACCCAGAAGCCAGCATTAAGTATAACGTGGAGTATAACATGAGCCAAAATGCCAGGGCAGCACAGTGAGATGAACGTGTCCCTGACGCACTCTTGCTGAAGCCAGCAGATACAGAGCAGCTTCCTAATGCAATGCCTTCCCCTCAGAAATAGGAAGGCCTCTTGAAAGAAATTGTAAGTGAAATTTAGCCCTGTTAACAGCAGGAAATAGCCAGCAGTTTGAAATCACCTGGGCCAGGGATTTGGCCTTAAATTTTCCAATCTGATGCTAGCGTGGCATCAGTACCTTTAAAGTCTCTATTAAGAAGGGGTAAAAACAGTTGGAGAAGTCACAGTCATCTCTGGGAATTTATACGAGAAATGTTAGCTGTACTGCAGATCAAAATAGCATTTTGACTCATTGATCCCCCGAATGCCATAAAATCTGAAGCAAGATCCTAGTGCTTAGCGGTGGGAAAAATGAGTTTCTTTGGCCTCCTATCGTAATATAAAGAATGAGCAAAATAAAGAAAAACAAAGGAAAAGAAATGAGATATAAAGCTCGAGATGAGGGCAAAGACAAGCAAGCAATTAAAAAAGATATATGGACTTCAATTTACAAAAAACACCCTAAACCTCCGCCTCAGTAGCATGTTTAGCTCTTAATCAAGTCTTATTACAATCGCATGCAAATGCCAGGATGGCAGGACATTCCTTCAAACTATGTTTTCATTAAAGATTCTGCTTTTTCCAGAATAATAGTAAATGACACGTGAACTTCATATGAACTATAGGTCATGAAAGGATTTAGTATTGGCATTTTTAATCTAAAAAGTCTGTGCCAGAAAATCAATATGTTTCAGTCGCAGCATTCGAATGCAATTTTCTTCACGTAACAGGGTTCTTTCTTTCACTCCTCCTTCCTCTCCCTCTCTCTTTCTCTCTCCCTCTTCTTTAAAAATAATGAATAATTCCCAGTTTTTCTATGAAACAAGCAGGCACATTAGAAGGCAACAACATCAATAACACGTTACATGTAAACAGAAAATGAACAAAAAAATCATTCAAGGCCCCTTTCAAACTGGTGTGCTTTTCATCAGCGCTATTACAGGTTCCATTCACATTATCGGATTGAACCACGCTGCATAACCAAGGTGCTGACAAGCCTTGATTACCCAATAACTCCTGTATTCCTTTCAGGCAGGTTCACCGAGAGGACAGGAATGCGCGGCCTTCCTGTGGGGCAGGCTGCTTTCCAGCCAGACCAAGTCAATGAAACCGAACGCCCTCTCGCTCCTGCGCGCCGAAACAGCCCCTGCATTTCCTGAGAGGCAATTATGACTTTTCCCTTCTTTATTCTCAATTGTTTCGGATAACAATTTATTGTACATCGGAGGGGCCAATATAAACATTTTAAACTCTTTTCATAACACTTCGAGGGGGCTGCTAAGTCATCTCTGTAGTAAATCTGTTGTCGGCTCTTTCCCATGCTGCAGAGTCAACAAATCCGTCTCTCACCCAGGGCAGGGCCAGCCAAGCGCTGCAAAAACAGGGGAAAATGAATGCAGCGCCTCATACGTCGCGTCTCTACTTGCTCCGACTTTCCCTGCACACTTGTCAGCCGCCCACCTTTCGGTTTTGCCTTTGCACGACACCCCTCTCGAAAGATAGATTGCTCAAAAGAGAAAGAAGAGGAGAAAGAAGCAGTTTCAGGCCATAAGTGCTTTTTCACGTTTGGATTAAACCCCACTCTGTCCCGAGGAGAGGCAGAGGATGCATTACACACTCGCTCTTTCTAGCAACTTAGGCTGGAGCACTAATGAAAAGCAGGAGACAGAGTTGGCAGCCAGATGTGGGGCGAGGGCTTCTACTGAGAGGGAGCTGGAGCCTTTAGGGCTGGGATCTAACAGAGGCTAATTCCCTCACTATGTCACTTGCCTAATTCCTTGCAGACAACTCCTTCTCCGTTCCCTAAAAAGTATGCACATATCAAAGGCAATCAAGCAAAATAAACATTTGCCATAAATTTATTTTTGGTAGCAATTTATATTAAACTTACTGTTATTTCTCCCTAACTAAGCAGTTCTTAGTCCTCATCTATGTGTCCCCTGAGTGAAACAGCTGTTTTAGTATCATTTTGCATCTAGAGCTGTGGGTGTAATATTACTCACATTTCTCTAATTAACTTCTAATGACATGAGTTATCTGCACGTTTTTCGTATTATTTTTTATTGTTTTCAAGTCAAGCAGAATTCAGCTTTTACCTGGTGCCTGCTGCACATGCAGCAAGACTTGTAGTGCTGTATACAAACCTCCTGCCCGGCTCTGGCTCCGAGCAGCCCCAACCACCTACCAGCTGTAGGCCCACTGGGACCTCCTGCTCCCTGGCTGCTTCAGTCTTCTTCCTGATGCCTGTGGGATCAAAGAAAGGACTATGTGTGCTCCTCCCACCTCTGCCCAATGCACCAAGGCTGTCCCTCCTCCCAACAGGGTCTTATGAGAGAGAAGAAGGAAGATTTGGCTTTTGCAAGCCCTGGAGAATCTAGAACTGTGGGTGAGGGAAGGGAGAGCTGTAGGATTGGGTCAGGAGAGCAAATTCTTGCTGCTGGTGCAAGGCTTGGCCAAGTCAGCTCATGGCACAGACAAGGCACTGCTACACAGGCCACACACACATGTTATACTCTTCTTTCACATGCATATTATATTCTTCTTTAAGGCCTCAGTATTTTATTCCCAGAATGGTAACACCATGGTAAATGCAAAGGCATGGGTGCGTGGAGCCCACAAATTCAGAATTGCTGTCTCAATACTGGGTGTCTGAAGCAACTGGCGCTGAAACCATCTTGCACAGGCATGCAGAAAAGCACGCACAAATCTGTAAATACTCGGAAGGAAATCTCCTTGATGCAAATATGCGCTACCTAGGTCTCAACTTTTTTATTTTGCCTTTCTTTCCAATTCTCCACACATGGCTGTTACACTCAGCTCATCACTACGGTCTATTTGTTGTCACATGCCTTTTAAACAGCAAATATTTTGAGCTATCTGCGGTTCTGTCAGTTTACTTTTCAGCACAGCAAACTAAGGGCTTTTTACTCGGTATCTCCTAGAACTGGAACAAAAAGTGATTTCCTACTCATGTACAAACAAACAAAAGCTAGACCATTTTCCTTCTAAGCAGCTGAGTTAGTCTTGCTCTAAGAACTGTGCTTGATATCTTTCAGCAGCAAACACACTGCATTGGGGATTTTCTCACACACATTATCAAGCTTTAAACTTTTCTGCATCCACTCTCAAGGAAAGAGTGTCAGAGAGGAGCAACTAAAAAACTACAAATCTGGCCTCATTTTTTACCTTAGCTGACCATAGCTCTAACAATACAACCTCTAGAAATACCCAAGTATTTTTAAAACCAGTATTAGAGTAACATAGATTACAGAAACACATTAAAATAGAAGGATGAACAAGACGGTTACAAAACCTTCAAAGAAAATTCTTGTAAGGTATTTTTCAAGATACAGCATTTACAAAAAGGTTTCTATTTTACTTGTATCTACAGTAATTTGCTACATTAAAAGAAAAGGAGAGGGGATTAACTGAACTCCAGGAAACCATAATAGCAATGGCAATTAATTACTTGCCTATTGAGTACAGAATAGACTTGAAATCTGTGTTATGGATGTGCTGATATTTGGCTGAATGAATAACCTATAGAAATCTTACAATCAAAACACATAAGTTATTGCTTCCTTAATAATTTAGTAATGAATTTTTAATTTTACTGACTCCTAGTTTATATGAAGAAATCAAAATTGCACCTTGTTGTGTTTGTCTGGTGTCTCCCTCCCAGTTTAAGGGCAACTGTTACCAAGCAAATGCTCCAAGGAATATTTACTAAATGTGACTCAGTCTGCCTCCAAACAAAATCACAGTTGTGAACTGCAGCTTTACAGAATCTCAGCATATGACAAAAAGAGACCAAAACTGGACTGCTGGATTTTTGCGCTTCAGTCTCAGTTCTCTTAGGCTAGGACATAACTACCATATCTTCAACTTACATACATTTTAAAATCTTCCCTTCAAAATTATCTGTACTCTTCAGCTTCTGTTCCAATGCCTACCATATAGAAATTTGGTTCAATAAATCTAAAAGAAAAGACACGTCATCATCCCTCTCCATCCATCACATTGTTTGTTGCATGTTAAATTGTGACTGCTGTGGTCTTACAGGATTTTTTTAAAATTTTCTGAGAAAGCTTCTTCCTTAATCATGCTGAACAAATCATAATGATCTTTTTTAATAGATGCTCAGGGACAGTTCATAAAAACTCTATGCACCATTCAAATAAAGGTTTTATAGAGCTTAACCAGATAAAGGTGAAATTAATCTATTTTCAAAAAACTATTATCCTATACACTGAGATATCCTTTCTGCAGTCTGGCTAACCATCCCTAATCTGTTATATCACCTCCTGGGACAATAAATCATAGGAAAAGCAGAAAAAGCAGGCTGGAGTGTGAAGACAGTGCTCTACGACATAAGCATAAATCATCATCAACCCATATTTAAACTTCAGAATAAAGTCCATGAACAATCCTGCAATCCCAGGAACTTTAATGGGACAGGTTGCAGTGCTGACTTTGTTTTCCAGTTTATGTGTTATTTTTATTGCCACTGTATGATAGTAAGTACTTTCATTGGGAAAGTCTTTAATCAGATGATTTTATTATGAAGTTTTGCTGCTCTGTTAGATCTTGAGTGGCCTTTCAGTCACTGCAATGTCTTTGTCACCCTCTGCCATACAAGCAGTAGATGTAACATCAGCCAGCCCCCTCTCTTCTCAGTAAATACTGGCATCAGATGTCAGTGATACCAATCACTGGATGGCACAACATCCCTCTGCATCCCAGGGCGTAATGCAACACCCTGAAAAAGCTCTTCTAACACACAGACTCAAGCCCCTTGAATCCCTGTCACTCAAAAAACCCAACCCCAAACACTCAAACTGTATGGAGTAACCCCCTCCAGAACAAATTTCAAAGGAAAAAGTTCAGAATCAGCCCAAGATAGAAAGACATACTTGGGTCTGAGCCACCAAAGCAACTCCACATTAAGTTAACACAGGGCTACTGTCACCAGCATGGCAGGTGACTTCCCTCTCTAAGCTTTCTCCCATCCATCCATCCATCCATCCATCCATCCATCCATCCATCCATCCATCCATCCATCTGGATTCTGACCGATTTTGCTATAGAGCTGTTTCTAAGTTTGTATCTCTTTCTCAAGCGCCACTGCTGGTCCAGTGAGTCACATTAGCAGCTACACACACAACCTGTCCCCAAATGCAAGCAGCAGCCATCAGGCCAGCACTGCTTTCTGAAGTAACAGCAATGTGTACAACACTCAGCTGTCTGCAGGACCAAATGGGGCTGCAAAAGGAGCTTTTTTTATTAATTAGTCCCTTAGGAAAGTTTACTCCAAAGCAAACTGCTGGCAGCATGAGATGGATGAAATCTGTAATGTTCACCATGCAACAGCATGTGGAGGGCAGCAACACTGGAACTGTGCGTTGAAATTCTTTGTCATTGCACAGCAAACTTTTCCTTTTAAACACGGGAATAAAAGATTTAGTAGACTGTGTGACAAACAAAATCAAGTGACTGTTTACATAGGAAAACCAGCCCTCTTGTAGCTGCACAAATAAATAATATTCTTTTTTCTTTGAAGAAAGAGCATATGCTCAACATTCCTTTGTCCTGTATCACAATAGAAAAACCCTTTACACTGGAATATCTGAATCACTTCTTGGCAGTCCCTCAAGGTAAACAGAGTAAATTAAAAATGAATGTTTATTGTAGATGCACACATACACACACACACACTGCAAAGTGGAATGCTGTATTTGCCTATCAAACATAAGAAGCAATTGAGTCCATCAGTCATTCAAACAAGCAACTGAAAAGTGGAAATAATGGGATGACAACATCAGAAAACAACCTCCCAGAAAGAGATGAGTTTCCTCATAGCCATTTGTCTTATCTAATTAATCCCACATGTGGGACTAGGCTGGAACATTAAAAAAAATTAGGTACAAAATATTACTTTCAGTGGAAGCTTCAGAAGTACAAAAGAAACAGAGATGCTTTATGGTCGCACTTTGCTTTCAAACCCCCTTTTTCATATCATCTTCTTAATGTGGGACTCGGCCCCTGTGCCTAAGATGAGACTAAGATAGTGTTAACAGCACAGAAGAAAGCAGTTGGACAAGCTGGGGAAAATTATGTCGTTGCCACTAATAAAACAACTTGTCAGTTCCTAATAGATTTAAAACCTGTGTATTAGGTTGCAGACTATTCCTGGGCACCCATGGAACGGTCATGCCCAAGAGCACTTCCCTCTGCTCAAGACCGGTGAAAAGGGCATGACCTATTCCCTTCCACGCAAACCTTGTCACAGTTTATCCGTATTTTTGTCAACTTGGAATTGGACTGCTGTAACACACTCTCCACAGGGCAAAACAAAATGCAGAAACAAATGCAGAATGTGTCAACTGCTGACTTAATGGAGTTTCATGCCAGGAGCTTGTTGCCCTAATGTGCACGGATCTGTGATATCTGTCCTCACATGAGACCATGTAGGTAGAGCGAGGTGGTGGGTTTAATATGTAAACCCAAGAATTTTTTCAAAGGTATTTCTGATCCTGAGTATGGAGACAGACACACGTGCCAAGGTTCTGAAAATTGTGGCCACTTCTGAAAGATGTGTTGGGGTTTTTTGGTTGTTTATTTTTTGTTTGCTCTGGATGTTTGTTCTTTGTTAGTTTTGTGGGTTTTTGAGAGGTTTTTAAAGTATGCAGCAGACACCTCCTCCACCACCATGTGTATCAGGCAGGCTACCAGAGCTGAAATGAAAGCAGAGCTGAACTGAAAGCCCCTCAACATGCCAAGAAACATCCTCCATATGCCTACTACTCTGAAGCAGTCTGCCTATCTCCCCATTATGAACATGAAATAATGTGAGCAGTCCTAATCTATTCCTACAGCCTATTGGAAAGAGAAGGGACTGCAGTATTTCACCAACTGCAGTCTGAGGGGTGACAGATGTCTAACAAATATTTGCTTCAATATTACTGATGCAGTTAATAACATCAGGACATATACTGTATACCACTGGAGAGATAGGCAGCGAAAAATGGTCTGAAATTCAACTCTGGCAAATGCAGGGTCCTGCCCTGGGGGAAGAATAACCCCATGCAGCAGAACAAGCTGGGGGCTGACATACTGGAAAGCAGCTCTGTGAAGACAGACCTGGGGTTCCTGATGTACAAAAAACTGTCCATGACCCAACAGTGTGTCCTGGGGGCCAAGGAGGCCAATGGTGTCCTGGGGCACATTACAAAGAGCACTGCCAGCAGAGCAAGGGCAGTGATCCTGTCCCTCTAGTCTGCCCTTGTGATGCCTTCTTTGGAGTGCTGTGTCCAGTTCTGGGCTCTCCAGTACAAAGGAGACATGGAGCTCCTGGAGAAGGTCCACCAGCAGGCTACAAAGATCAATAGGGGAAGGGAGCATCTCTCTTATGAGGAAAGGCCAATAGAGCTGGGCATTCCCAGCCTCAAGTTGAAACAAAATTATAAGGAATTTTAACAATTTCTACAAGTATCTGCATGGAAGGTGTCAAGAGGATGGAGCCCAGCTCTTCTCAGTTGTGCCAAACAATAGGACAAGAGGCAATGGGAAGAAAGTGATGCACCAGAAGTTCCACTTGAATATGAGGAAGAACTTCATTACTATGTGAGTGACCATGCACTGGAATGGATTGCCCAGAGATGGTGTGGAGTCTCCCTCACTGGAGATACTTAAGAACCACCTGGACACAATCCTGTGCCATGTGCTCTAGGATGGGCCTGCTTGAGCAGGGAGGTTGGACCAGATGACCCATTGTGGTCTCTTCCAACCTGACCCATCCTGTAATTCTGTGATTTTTTTAATGCAATGAAGTAACATATACTAACTAGCCTTTTGCACATTAATGAAAAGGGTGAAAACTGTTCTGGCACTTGGCATGGTGACGACACCATGCCTGCTGGCACCATTTGCCAAAGAACCCCCCCAGGTAACATCCCACACTAACACCAAATGGGAAAGTGGCACAGAACAAAGCACTAACAAGCTGACAGCTTCATGCACAACTTTGCACATTTTGGCAACTCTTTAACAGAAGAGTAAAATGAGGATTCAAATTATGTGTTGTGTCTCCATGTAAAGCAGGCAGCATTGAGCCTACTTGGGGCACGCAAACACTATGTGATCTGTGCGTGTACATACCCATCTGTATCTGTATCTGTATCTTCTGTATCTGTATCTGTATCTGTATGCACACAGTTCTCCTGGCACCCATATGTGGATCACTGGAACACTTCTGAGGCAAAGAATATTTTTACATCCTTTTGTTTCTCAGAAGAACCATAAGGGGCGTTTTCACAATTTTACTAAAGACAGTCCCTAGTTTGCTCTTGCAGAGTACTTCTTTCTCCCAACCCCACCCCCCAAACTCTCTTCAGTTTGCTTGCTGAGTAAGGAGGCACCACTTGATCCCTCCCACTTTGGCCAGGAATGAGGTGCCTGAAGTGCTCTGCTCCATTCCCCTCTCTGCCTCCATCCAGGCAAGATGCCCCCCATGCTCAGGGATATGCAATAGCCCATGCCAAACTAAATGCATTTAATTTATCTGCTCCCTGAAAACCACTTCTCCCATGCTTCCTGTCTTAGTTGAAAGTAAGTGGGTTAATTCCTGTTGCAATATATTTGAACCAGATGTACTTTTATTTTTCCCCCACAGCCAGAAAGAAATGGGGAATTGCAAAGTTTTCCTTCTCCTTTGACGGAAAATCTACAATTTGGTTATTGAGTCAGCTCCAGATCTCACATAAAAACACCTTGGCATCCAATTCTTCCTCCACTGTATTGCACTTGCGTGTTTTTCTTTGGCATTTATAGGGGCCTGAACACAATATATCTGTTAGAAATATTCCCAGTGCATAGTTCACTAAATAAAGTAGGAAGAAGATTACACCCTGGTTATCACACCAGAATTTTATGTCAGGAACACTAGTAGCCAAAATGCCTGCCTTTGCCATTGGAAACCTCTTCAGGAGAAGAGTCAGCTAACAGTACTAGCAGAAAAGTCTAAGGAATGTATCAATGCACATCAAGATTTAGGAAAAACAACAGCAGAGAGATCTGCTAGCACTGCTAATAAATAAGGTATTAAATCGTTAAGATTTCAATTACAAGGGAAGAATGTGGCTAACCAAATAAAAGCAGGAGGAATTGAAATAAGAAGTAGGTTAAAGATTAATATTCTGGGTTCAGAACAAAAGGATGCTCTTTTGTGGCACTGTGCTTATGCCTCTGAATGTAAACATTGTTCCGAGAACCATTTTTTCTTTGCCCAATCTTTAAAGGGTAATAAATTAGACCTTGGACAGCCATACAAGCTGCTACTAGATGTGAATGTGAATGTGTCTGTAGAAAAGGCTGACTTTCAATCAAAGTCTATTGAAAGAATAGTTGGATTTTCTAAAGAAGCATGTTGTGCCTATTAACCAACTTACAAAAGGGGCCATTTTCTTGATTTATGTTTGGTTGCTATAGAGATCTTGCAGTACAGACTGGCAGGTGAAGCTCCCATTTAACAATCTCACAGGTTTTTCTTAGCTGTACTCAGAGGACACAGAGCTACAGTAGGTAAAACCCACCACACAAATATAGCATATCTGTCAAACTTAAAGATCAGATTTAAGGCTTTTCAAGAATTTATCGGGAATACAGTAGAGTTATAACACAATCTTTGCCCACAAATGGTTTACACCCAGAAAAATCTTATTCCAGCAAGCTGCTTCAGCTCTGTTGGGTTTTGCCACTGATCCACTTCTTATTCAGCAGGTAATTACGTGTGAGCAGGATTCCAGCACATCACAGGGTTGTTATTTATTTGTGGGATTTTTTGCAAAACATACAACACATTCACAAGGAAGAACCTTTGCTCTGCAACAACTGATGCCAATGTGTGCAGGGAGGCGTCGACTAAAATGGCAATAATAATAATAATAATAATAATAATAATAATAATAATAATAATAATAATAATAATAATACCCTTGTCATGAAACTCAAAAAACCCAGATAACATGCTACTGAGAAATAACATATCATGTTGCAGTCACATGAAATACTTCTGTGTGTCAATAGGTCACAGACAGCTCAAAACCCGGACTTTAAAATGTTGTTTTATAAGACTGGGTCTTGTGCCTAAACTCTGACAATAGGCAGCAATGTGGAAACTTGCGTCATGGAACAGAAAATTATCAACCTATGCAGTGCTCCAAACAGCAGTCCCAGAAAAAAAATTGCAAAACTGCATGGCAGTATATGCTTCAAGTCAAAACCAAAAAAACCCAAATCAAATGAATGCATAGGATGCCAGTCTTTCCTTAGTTGCATCTTGGCATGGACAGATACAGTATCAAATAAACTGAAAAACTATTTTGAAAAAGACAAAAGAATCAGAAATATTATTCTTACTGTCTTTAACACAAGGAAAAAAACCCACAACAATTATTTCTATGTGACTCCTTAATTAAACAAGGAATTTCCATTGGCTGTCCTTATTGAAAAGGAAATCTGTAATTCATAAACGAGCAATTTAATAAAATGAACAAATTTTCAAAAAGGTAGTGCCTCAAAGCTTCCTTACTTATCAGTATCTTCCACCATACTATTAAAATTCTTAAAGAAATAGAGGGGAACAAGGAAAATGAGAAATTAAAGCATTATGGCTCCCCATCATTTTACGGAAGTAGTATGAGCCATAGGGGTGCTTTGGCAGAGCCAGTCCCACAGTTCCCCTTACCATGATCTCTCTACTCACAGACCATGATCCTTAACCAGCAACTCCCCCCTCCTGCCAGGAGAATGACCAGTTTTGCTTCTCTACCCTGCACAAACCCATCATGCTCACTAGGCTAACCCAGGCAGAATCAATCTGTACTCATCACCAATGAAAAACCCCAAAATCACCTGGTTTTTTTAAAGTTATTGCTTGAACTTGCTCCCAAGGAGGCCTGCTTTCAGTTCCTGAGGTGTATTTAGTGTCTGCAGGACAAAGATGATTCTGGGGGGCACCAAACATCTGGAGCCACCAATGGCTGAGAAGGCAGCAGGACAGCATGAGATGGATATAGGTGGAGTAACATCCATGTGCAAAGGCAGCTTAAGCCAAAGCTTATGAACACAGAGAGTTAAGTGTCATAGATGGCATTAAAAGGCGCAAGAGAATAAATGGCTACCTCTTGCTAAGGCCAATACAAATGTCTCTCCAGAGGCAGATGACTTGGGGGTTGAGGTTGGTCCGACCTTGTACAGCTGAAGTTAATGAAAAGGAGCTTTGCCACCAAGTTCAAGAGGGCAGGATGGAGGCATGGGCAGGAGGAACTCTGACGTCAGGCACCTAGAATTCATCCTCTCCAGAAATGAACTTCCCTTTCTAACCCCCTGTCAGAGCAGAAAACTGCAAAAGCTTGCTTATGGTTAAAAGGGGGAGGGGAGGATAATTGCAGTAATCTTCAAAGGATTTGTTTTAATTTTTGCTGAAAGGACAGCAAGTCTTTCGTTGTTTGAACATATGGCTTTTGGGGAGAGGGCTCTGAGTTATTTCATTACTGCTCTTTTGAAATTTTGCTGATTATCAGGAACAAATACGGCCTTAACACCAGAGCTGTGATGAAGAGAGATGACTTCCTTGTAAAGCTCCTCGTTGTTTGCATCCCAGTAATTATTCAGCAAATGGGTTCCACCTGTTGTACTTCACCCAGCACATACAGATGGGACTGAAATATATCCTGGATTTATATTTTATTTGGACTAACAAAGCCAGGATTTGAATTCAAGGGGCAGTGAAGGAACTAAGAATGTTCTGCATCAGAGACTTGGAAAAAGAAATACAGGGCTTTGGCTGTGGCCCTTCTGCTCAGATTATCTCCAAATACTTTACACAGTGACTCCTCCTAAGGAAAGCAGGAGCGATCAAATCCATTACACTCTGCTGCTGAACCCTGTATCAGGCCTCCTTCTTGACACATTTCTGTAACTTCCTGTAATTTATTTTTTACATTAAAATCACTGGCAATATTTTCACCATCTCCTGCTTTAACTCCAAACCATGATTAAGGCATATTTGACTGCTAAAACAGTATTACACAATATCTGTCATCCAGATTGGACAGTAACTTATTAGACCCTGTTTTATTGAGAGTCTGCATGTCGGTATTTTGTTTTTATACCTTGCATGTGTTTTTAGTGTTGAACTTGGCTTTTCCATGAATCTTATAAACATAAAAAGCACAAAGACTGAAATCTAGTCCCTGCTGAAGTAATAGGATTTTTGTCACTGATGTCCACAGGGTAGGATTTCAACCCAGATTGCTAACAGATTTGGGGTTGTACCAAAAAATTTCAATTTGTATCTCTCCAATGTACACCTTTTGACTGGAGAGGTCAGTAAGGAGGAAAAAAAGTCAGGAAGAAATGCTACTGTTAAAATCACATTCTAGAAAACATCCCTGTGGATGTGCATGCACACCCACATCTGGAAGAGCTGCTGAGACCACATAGAGTCACACAAGGTCTGAGACTTCAACTACGAGAGCACCAGTTTTAGACCTGGGACCTCTAAATCCCTGAGGATACATCCAATATCTTACAGGTTCTAAACAGTGCAGACAAAGAACACTTAGTTCCTATCCTCTAACTATGTGCAAAAATATAGTTTCTACCTTCTGTCACTCTACAGGATACAGCATTCTAGATTTTGGTCTTCCATATACATACACAAGGTACATGTAAGCAAACACAAAAGGGTGGCAATATCTATGTGGAAAGGTGCTGCATCATACAGTAAATTAATTTACTGAACACATCCCCTCCCTTTTGCCTGGTAACTTTTTCATTTTCAGTTCCAATGCAGTTAAGGTCCTTTCTAAAGCTGTGCATTGTAATTCCATGAAAAGCAATGAGGGTAGGGAAGGAAGCCATCTTCTCCCCACTCTACACAGAAAGGGACAACTCTGGGAATCTAGCTTCATTGTTGTTGTGAAAGTTTAACAACTACCTTCAGTTCTACCAGCGAGCACTAAATGTTTTTTGTGCCCATCAGTTAAAACTTGAAGGTCATAACATCAACCCTTGTAAGAGAAAAGTTCTTAGGTCATTTCTAAAGGTGTTTTGCTGTTTAATAAGCATATCTCCTCACTCTGCAAGAGCAGGATTTTGGGAGAAAAGTCACAATAAAACTTAAAGCCCTCCATAAGATTCTTAAATAGCTTTTCTATAACCCATATGGCATATAAATGAATATAGAATAGTGTTGTGTAACAAGTTTATTGGCATACAGTTGGCATGGCCAGATTACTTGTCCTTTTAGTGTGTAACCTTAGACTGCAGCCATCTTAAATGCTTGCTGATAAATCTTAAACGTACCAGTCTACGGTGAGTCATTTGTTCCTCGTACATAACAATTCTCTTGGAGGATGTAAGTAGATATTTACATATAAAATTCTGATGGGGCACAAAGGATTCGATTAATGCATTCCTTTGTAAACCCAGAAAACCCACTATGTTTTCCATCGCTGATAAAACCTCTAAGCTTTTAAACTCATAAATGTATTTTAACAATTGTTAAGCTGCTGTTATGGCCTGTGAAGGTTCCTGGTCTGGTAACAATGGAAACTGGAGTTTTATGTTTATCTTCAGGCCAGGACGGATGGAGGCAGCAACAGTATATGCTTTCCTAAACTGACCTGCTAATGACCTGAATCCTGCCCTGAGGGGTTAGTATCCCTTGGAGTAAGAGGATATTTAGCTCTGATGCCTGCTCAACCTACTCATTTAAATTGCCTCATCCAAGCTAAGGGGTTTAGATCCCATTCTCCAAAATTAATCATTCATGCATGTTATTTCAGAAACATAGATGTTAATTATGAAAAATACATCTTTAAAATCTGAGCAATGTTGTCCTGCAAAAATTAATATGGCCAGTGCCAAATGTCGAAGAAAACCAGCACCACAAAGACTTGATAGAAGAGTTTGACTGCTTATTCCTTTCAATAGTCCAACTTCAGTGTATCTGTTTAGTGCATCAGCCATTCTTGTGTCTCTCCATCTAGAGATACCAAGTCCTTCATTGACTACCTTCCTCCCTTAGAAGGAGGGAGCGAGCAGTTTGGATTAAATAGTGACTTCATTCACTCTTCAGATAAAACTGATCTGTCCTGAAGTTATAATGAATTCAACTACACTAAATAACTATTTTTCTTTATCATATGCATGTGCACTTCACATGTTTCTGATCAAGATCAGAGAGAGAAAAGGGCACAGGATGGCTATTTCCATTATATCCTCTCACACATCTGGAGATTATTGACACAGCGTTCCAGAAGGATTGTATAGCTTGGGAAACACCAAGATGTTTTGAGCACTTACTCAGAAACCCGAACATGCAGCCTCATCAAGCACTACCAAAATACCACACACTCTAATTTTCTTCATTATCACAGAGTAATGATATGACCAGGACTCCTACTTCCTGGAGTCTGTGCTCTCTTCTTTATCTCTATGTACATCTGCCACTCAGTGTTATCCAAATTCAGAGCAGTACTTGCCATTATTCTATTACAGGTTTTCCTTGAATGCTAATCCCCTGGGAATCTGGCATCCCATTTCAGAGCAAATCCTGTTCATGCACATGCTCAAAACAAGAACCCAGTTTACCATTTTGCAGGAACATCAACAACAAGAACTAAAGCTACAATAAAATTGCATGTTTATTTAAGTTTCTCAGCACAATTCCCATCCAGATAAAATCACCAGCCTGAAAAAGTCACAGAAAAGTTTGCTGAAATTTTGCACCTAAATCATTTCAATGTCTCGGAAAAAATTTTCTCTCTCCAATTCCCTTTCCACTCCCTCAACCCCCTCCAATGGAAGAAAATAGATTTGTATTTTAAACATTAACTTTCAGATAAATTCTGCTCTGCAGATCTAAATATTACTTCCTTGGGATATTCAACACGTCCAGACGCATCATTTGCCTTCTTCAGCATGTAACAAAATAAAAATAAAAGTAGTAGCACACACATGGCTATGTGTAAATCTTCCTGACACCATATTCATCATATATGAGTATAGAAAAGTATTTAGCAGTAAAGCCTTCCTGAAGATTTTACAGTAATTTCCTTGCTCCTAGAAAACTTTTTAAACTTACAGTCTCAACTGTCTCTAAAACCAAATTCAGTGGCACCTAGAAAGTTCATTTAAAGAAATTATTTGCTACTGCACATGAAAAGCATGCTACCTACCACCTGCCCTATGCCTGTATGGACAACGAGTACTAATAAATCAAAGTATTTGAGGAGATCAAAGCTTGTTCTTTACAACTTTGCTCACTTGAACATATACCAGGCATGGAGCTAGGTTATTCCAACAGCTGGAATGAGGGTCAAACCAGAGCACCTGAAACTTTTCAGCAGGATGCACCTAAATACTCCTGTACCAGTGAGGGAAAGAACTCCTCATCTCCTAAGAGACAGACAATGTTTCTGCCTTGCTCACTTCTACCAGCCACCACCTGCTCCATCTATCTGCTCCTATCCTATCTGCTCTGACTGATTCAGAAATGGGTGCAACCTAGGCCCACCAGGGCTGCTGACCTGGAGCCTCAGGTGCTGAGCAGAAATGGGAACATACCTGGGCACCCCTACAGCACTGCAGACGACAAAAACTCACAAGCTGTTCTTCAAAGCCCTCACCAGACAAAGGCCTGCAGGCAGCACTTCTGGAAACACGCCCAGGCAGGTGGCCCGCACCTCTTGGTATGAGCTTGGAGATGCCAAGGTGGTCGGTGACCTTTATCCTGGCAGCTCCAGCCCAGGGATGTTGCAGGGCACGGTTGGCGCCACTACGTACCCACCCCTGGATCCAGGTGCACTGTTAACAAAACTGTCTTTCCCACAGAGCCTGCAGAACAATACATTTTATATTCTAATGAAGTAATTATTAAAATAGGTAATTATTGAAATAACCGCATCAACTCCCAGTCATTAAAATCCTCCTAAACAGAACTGCATGATGGCTTAGGCTATTAGAAAGCTTGGCAGCCACCCAACGCCTACAATAGCTTCTAATTAATTGATCTCACCTCTAATCTGCTATTGTTAGCCTAGTGCTGATCATTTGTTTGGCCTACAGATCCTATTGCCCCTTTCATTTGATTGTATTTGTTACTGTACCCTCTCTATCTCTTTCAATTAAGCACAGGTTAAGTGGTTCAACCGCAAGAGAATAGGAGATAATGGCACCAATCAAAGTAATCTCTTTAATTTGCTAAATGGATTACAGGGAAACCCCAGCCAAAGTGAAGTCATAGCTGGTGGCCTTCACTTGAACTATACACAAAGAGTATCTAATTATTAACCCACCACATGCCAAACTTTACAGATGTCCAATAAAACAACACAGCAGTCCCGTACTAGTGGGACTGCTCTCATTACAGGGTTTTCCACTGTAAAATTACTTTGTCTCCAAAATCCTTGTGTCAGTGTCTTTCCAAGCACACCACAAGCTGCACTTTCAAGTGCAACATATCTAGATATAACAATCAAAACACTGCACTGCATACCAGTCAAGGGAGTGGATTTATAATCTCTTTAAGGACATGCTCATGGTAGAGTTCATTTTTCATATTTGTACTATAAATGTAAATGCAGCTTTGCAGCTAGTATTGCTTCTGCTGACTGGAGAAGTTTTAATAGTAAATAAGCTTTGTCCTTAAACTGGCAAGTGGGTTTCTTCCCCCTCTCCTCTTTCCTCTGAAGTGTTTTTGAGCAAGCTGTCTGGCAACAGAGCTTCACACCCAGTACTTTGGCTGTGTGTGTCCTTGGCTAATCAGTCAGGCAGTGCATTCAAGAATGTGAGCTGCATGAGACAGAGGATCATTTCTTTGCAGTGACAAGGAGAGTGGGGCATCAGAAAGAAAAAAGGTAGGAGGGGACAACAAGATTTCATGCCAAAAGAAATTGAGTTTGTTGGAGAAGCAGAATTTCTTAAGAGAAGCTGGATCTCTGCCTTTTCATAACAAAATGTTTTTATTAGTGACAAAACAGAGATTACCAAGTACAAATCTACTGCTCCTGGCAGAATTCAACTTGCATCAGATGATGGACCAGTGAAACAGAATATGGTATCATTTTGCACTTCCATTTTGCCTGTGGTTGGATGCTTTCAAATAGAATGATTACATTAGCCTCCAGCAGAACATCTAAGTGAAATCTGCATATTAACTTAGAGGAAAGTGAGCTATATGGAGAAATAATAACCTATATTCCAGGCTGCATGACTTCAGATCCTACAAATAGTCCATTAAAATGGTACAGAACTTGTATTTTCCAAAGCTGACACCTGGCCCACAAGAGAGCACTTATTTCTAACATTCACTGCAGTTGTCTTGTGAAGTCAAGAGCTACAGTTTAGATTTCTGACTTAGCTTTTTTGCATCTTCACTTGTTTGGGCACCAGAGCTTCTCTACTGGGATTATCAACTTTACACAGTTTTGTGATGGTGTGGTTCCAGGTCGTTTCCATGCAATACAGCCAACGAACAAAGAAATTATATGTATACATCTCCAAATTTCCAGCAACACTCCCAGCACAGCATGCCTCTGTTCCAAGTAGATGTCATATTTCATAACATGTTTTTGTTTGCATGGTAACTGGCCAGTAACTTGGCATTCCTCTGCCGTTCTGTGTTTCTACACCAGTTCAAGCGCTAACTGCTTAAAGCTGAGCACATACTTCCTGCATTATTGAATTAGCAACTACATACACACACTGTAAACTTCAGCAAAGTCCTCGCAGCAACTGCTTGTAAGCAGGTATGGTTCCACAGGAAAATCACAGCTGACCTGCTCTGAACCTGCTTGCTCTGAACATGTTTGAAAAAAAAAAAAGTTCTTTCTGGGCGCAGTTTGGGCTAGAAACTGCCCTGCTTAATATGTCCTGGCCTGAGGCACCCAGAACATCTCCATAGGCTGACTCCACTCATCCAGCCAGCAAAAACAGGGGTTGTTCCCACAGGATGTGGGACCTGGTCTGGCTCACTGGAGAAGTGCTGCAGCAACAGCAGCTGCAACCAGCAGGGACTGGGAACCAGCCTGGGGGACAGGATGCCTCAGTCACCCTGTCATTTGCCAGGTAACACTTGTCCTCTTCTTTTCACAAACAGCATGCAAACAGATCAAAAAGATCTGGAGCATGACCTGCAGCTCATTTCCATTTTTACCTCTAACAAGTCCTCATGGAGATGCACTTTCTGCCCACAGCAATCCATTGTGCCTGCGTATGCACACCTGACCTAAAAATACATGGCTGGCTGACACCTTCAAGCATGGAGGAAATCAAATGCCTAAATTTCCAAATGCCTTTGCCATTTGAGAGCACACGTAAGGCTATATTCTGCTTTCCAGCTGTCGCAGCTCAAACAACCTTAATGGATTTAACAGCACAGATAAAAACAGCCTTCCAGACTTTACCCAGGAAAGAATACTTTTCTATTTTAAATTATCCTATTTTTTAGGTAATTCATAAAGATTTAACTGGGCAAAAGGGAAGGTGGAAGCTTACCCAGTAGTGTTGTCGGGTTGGATGATATTCAGAAAGCTCAAGCTTTAGGGATCTGTGGTGCTGATTCAGCCCATTCACAGAGCCAGGGGTCAACCCACAGCTCTACTTCTCTGGAATGCAGAAATATTTATTCACATCTGGAAACAGCCCATCTGCACTGGAAACTTTTCTAGCATTTTCTCTTCTATTATGATACAAAAGGTACCAAGCAATCCTTTTTTTTTTTTTTAAGTTGTGTTCTATTTATCCAGCAGTCTTCCCTTCCATTTATATACCTACATTAAATAAGCAAGTCATGCCTGTTAGGAAGTAAATCAAAATGCTCTGAAGTCTGCAGAGTGGGTACCAATAACACAAATTGGTACATAAATATTGAGGCCCTAGCAATCCTCCCTCAACAAGTGAGCCAAATAAGAAACCAGGTGAAGCCTCCCTTTTTAATTCCGCTGAACTATTGCTAATAGCATGGAGGCACCCCAACACACAGGAGTCCCTGGCTCGAGTGACGGCTTTCAACACCACCTTAATTAAACCTGCTCCAAGCAAATTTAATCAGTGCAGCCAACAAAATGTCTTCTGAAAGCAGGGAGCACTTTACATCAGGGTTTGCAGCACAACTGTCAACAGTGCTGCAAAAAAATTTTGTTAAGCATCAGGGGCAACTTCTGGTTACAAAGAAAATAATTCCTATTGCAACTCTTTGAGCAAAACACTGTAGAAAGATCCTGAGGAAAGTGAATACAGGGAAGACACTTTCCCATCTGCATCCCATCCCTTTCATTTTCAAGAGGAACTTCTCTGAGCGTCTGAAATCCACCCCAAAGTTTAATGTCGGTGGTAATATTCCAGGACTTAAATTCGGATCACAGACAAATCTATTCCTCTTTTTCCTGTTCTTTCCTAAGTGTCTGCTTATGGTCAGGGCAGAAGACAGATTGCTGGGCCAGACAGACCCTGGGTCTGAGCCGGCACAGCCTTTCTTAGACTCATTGCAATATGTTTCCTACACTACCCTGTCACAGGCAGTGCAGAAACTATTTGCTCTTTCTTTCTTCTGGCTGTATGAAGTCTATTATTTAGGTAATTACACTAGGAACTGTACCAAGCAAATGGTTTCCTCCCCTATTGATGCAAGACAAATCTCAAGACTGACGATAATTCCATTGCCTTGCTATACAAATAACATAAATCTCACTGATGGATATTTTGCATGATCTCTGATTGAAAACAGCCTTGAAAAAAATACAACTGTCTTTAAGCCCTTTCTTCCATAAACCCAAACTACTGTGGAAGCAAACAAAAAGCAACTCTTTTGTTGAGCAAACTAAAAACAGCACTGTTAAGCAAAGCCCCAAAGTAGATCTTTAATTTCTGTATCCAGCAGCACAGGCAGATCTGCCAAAGAGCTGCCCTCCCTTCTCCATGCCACCAGCCAAAGGTGTACTGGGCAAAAGGCACAGGACACCCCTTGCAACCCATTTGCTGTGAAAAATAGCTGGTATTGGCAACGAGAGCAGGCAAATAAAGAAGTGATGTAAGGCAGTGCTACAAACTGATCTCCTACTCCCAGGCACCATAAGGAGAATGGAGACACCACCCCCTGACAGGGCTGGGGTGAAAGCCCTCTCTTCTGTACATCATTGGAGCCAATTGGCATTCCCATGGTTTTGCTGCCGTGTACCCCATTAAAATGCTTTTTTTGAGACTATAGCCCTGTTGTCTTTCCTCAAAAGGGACGTCTTCTGCACTCTCTACAGACACAGATTCCGAAATGCACATGTTAGAAAGAACATCTAAAGGCATAGTTACATCCAGATAATAAAGTCTTATCTCAAACAGTTTTGTTCAAATGCAAAGATGAACATACTCACCGACCATCAAAAGAAAGGCCCTTTGCAAGGACTGCTTTTAGAGCCAAGTGTAAAAAACCAAGAAATTTGCAAAAAAACCCCACCAAACAACCAAACCAACTAAAAAAAAAGTAGTTAAAAAAATCTTTAGATTTCTGTTGATAAGTCAAATATCCCATCTCTCTGTCAATATGTGCAGACTTCTTCACAGGCCCTATACAAATTTCTATACTTTTCAGGCAATGAATATGTAAAAATTTAATACTACTTCAGTAGGAGTTAAACACAAATGAAAATACCTTATGTCTACAGCACTCTGCCAGAAACCATCTGTTAAAAATCTCCAATTTAAACTTAGGCTTATGACATGCCTGGTTACTACTGCAATCCCAAAGTAATGGGAAACGCAGGAGAAAATGCAAGCTTTGGTGCCTTTCCTACTAAACCTCAAAAAAAAATCTGTGAAAAATATCTCCTTCTTGAGGGGTATAGCCTTCCCTCCTAATATTCAATTTTAATCTGGAGAGGAAAAATGCTTTCTTAGCTCAAAAAAACTCAGCCAGGTTTTTTTCTTTCTCTAAGTAAAAGTGTTTTCTAAATATGACCAAAATTATCTGGTAATTTTGCTTCAACCTAAACTGAATTGTTTCAGCAAATCAACTGTTTGTGATTTGCAGTCATCTGAACGCCACCACGCTGTCTGAAGGACCCAGCTTGCATGTATTATTTACACAGTAGCAAATACAATGCAGTTAGAACCTGCTCAGAGGTTTTAGGCAGAGGATACACAGAAAAGCTGCACAGTCCCACAGGGCTCTCCAGGCTGCCTGGTTTGGCTGGAAGTGAAGCAGCATCTAGTGCTAGCCAAGGAAATACTATCACTCAAAGACACCGAAATAGCCATGGAAAGAAGACACCACGCAACAACACAGCACTCCTATAGCTCTACTATAGAAAAGCACCTCTCTTCAAAACTCTTACAGAAAAATCCAAATTACACAGTAAAATATTTTGGATTATTAATCAGAAAGGAAAACAAACAAACACCAAACCTTTTACAACTTCAGCAGAGCATGCAATATAACTTTTTTTTTTAAAAAAAGCTAAGCACTTTCAATCCTCAGGCTTTAAACACACTATTCACATGATTTCCTGGACAAAATTTAAAACCATCAGTATTTCAACAGTTCCGTAAATTAATAAGGTATACTATTTTAGAAAAGTCCGTTCCAACAACAGAAAAACAGAAAGTGAATGGTGTCAATTAGACACTTGCTGAAAGTCCTGATGTATATTAAAATCTAAAAAGTATCTAGAAGTTAAGACTTTAGAAAAGTATTAATATAAAATACCTATGAGTGCAATCTTTGAGGAAAAATAATGTGTTAAGCCAAGTACATATGGAAGCATCTAAAATTACAAGCTCTTATTCCAACTCCTGGTTATTCAGTAGCTAATCTGCACTGGAAGAAGGTAACTAAATACAAATGAATTGTTAAGAAAAACACCAGTATTTGGTTGAATATTTAACAGCTGGAACAGCTGGACTGGATTACTGAACAATGAAATTCAGTGTGCAGTCAGGTAGCGAGGCAAGAAAGCTCCCTGAACAAAGCCACAGAAGAAGGAAATAAAATAATAAGCACTTAAACCAATAATTTTTTTCTTCTTCTTAACCAGCTATTAAATCTCACACTGAAGGTCTCATTTCATAAATACATGTGAATCAAATCAACACATCTAGAAGCCAGTTTTAAAGGTTTTTAAAGGCTTCTTAATTTCATTTTATAGTGACAAGATAAAATGGGATTTCTTTTTTCTTTAATTGACCATGTTGGATTCCCAGGGTTAGAAGGATGCTAAATTTCATTTATTTATTTGTTTATTTGAAAGTATATGAAATCTCAGGAAAATTTTCAATCATCCCTTATCTACACTGGCTGGCACCGCTGAAAGCAAGAGGCTTATCTCAGATATTGAGCCAGGACAGCTTTATTGAAACTGTGAACCTGCTCTGATGGGCTCTGAAATATACAAAAGTGCAGTATAAGCACAGAGGCCCGGAACGATTCCCCAGGGACATAGGACTGCAACATGCAAAGGAGTCTCTGGATGAAGGGTTGTAGCTCAGGATGGAGACCAGTGGGGATAGAGGAAACCATTTTTCATCTTTCTCTTTCTGGTCCCCACAAGCTCAAGGATCATCTCCTTACCAGATGAAGCAAATGAGATCCAGTCCACCTAATTTAGATGGACTCTCTTGCATGGGTATATTACACACAAGTATTATTCTTTAAACCCTGCTTAAATGCTAGCTGTCTAATGGCAACTCCATTTGCAAACTTTCAAAAGCATCTTTTTCTTTCCAGCTCAAGGAAGCTGAATGCTTATTTTACAAGGACTGCAGCTCTGGTGTCAAAAACCTGGATTCTCTTCTGATCTGCAGTGCTATTTTGACTTGAACCTTCTGCTCCCTGGAGATGGACTCAATGTTCCTTCCACCGCCAACTTCTGCCTCCAGCTGCCTCATTTTCCCAATTCAGTGAAACATCTGCTGTCGAATGGCTCTTCTGGTATCGATATCACTGCAATAGTCAGGCAGTCCAACACTAGAGCCATGAGCACAGGGCAGATACTCCAACAGACTGATCACCAATCAATCAATGAGAGTGACCAAGTTCAACCTCGACAAACTTTTCTTAGAGGGAGCCAACACCTCATCAGGATGACCAAAACCTTGGAAAACACAGAGGTATGGAAGACACTGTCATCAGGCAGTTGATGCTGTGCCAAAAGACCCATCAGACAGAGCTGCTTCAGATCCTCAAGTGGAATTCCTTTATGTTCAGGCACTGACTTGTCTTGCCAAATATTTCTAATGCGATTTGCATACCTCAGAAAAGATCCCAAACTTTGCAAGTTAAGCCAAAGCACAAGCCCAGCCAAAGCCTCCACCTGCGCAAAATGTTTATTTTTAGCAGCTGCAGACTTAGGGGAGCCTGGCAATAAATTTGACCTGCAGCTGCTCATCATGCCAACGCTGTGTCAACAAATGGCAGGCTGGCAACGAACACATTAAACACAGCACTATCCCATTTATTCAGTGCATTCCTAATCAGAGGGGAGACAAATGGTGGTGCATGCAGGAGACCCAGATTTAGAGGAGGCTCCTGTTCATCCATTTGAGAAAGATCTGGCTTGAACTGCCTTATTTTCTTGCTGGCCAGTTCCATCCATGCCCATTCATGGATTGTTTACTATTTTGCAAAGGAAGCAGGTGCTTAACAACAGATGTTTGAGCACAAATTTTTCATTGAACTTCACTGTGAGCAGGGGAAAAAGAAACAAAACACTGCAAAAGTGTGGATACAACTCACATCCACAGACTTCTCTCCTTACTCCAATCCTGATGGGAGGGAATTACCTTGGGTGCACTGGTGAGATGCTGCATCCAGGCAGCACATGCAGCTGAACAGCTGTGCAATGCCTTCTGCTCCCACCAGCAATGCCAAAGAAGGAGGCAAGGATCAAGCATGCCAGGGAACTGAGGAGCCCATAGCATTTCTCTGTGCCTTCCTTGGTCATGCAATGGCCTGGAAAGGGACTGGGGAGGGCTCTGGTGCAGTGGGACAAGGCAGGAAGAGGGCACAGTGTTTCTCAGTGGGAACGTAGCAGTGACAAGCAAGGAGGGAAAAGACAGGGAGTAGGACAGTCTTTGTGCTCAGGTCTGGGGCAAAGGGGCGAGGGAAGAAAAGCCCATGGCTGTGATCCATTCAGTTTCTGACAGCTGAGACACCCTGAACCAGAACCAGTTTTGCCTTTTCTCAGGCCAAAGGGAAACACAAATACACGTGGAAACAAGACCTGGGGTCAGGCCTATCCCCTATGCAGGACCCTGACTATCCACTGGCTAACCCTCACAGCTTTGCTGCCTCAGCCCAAACCCCAGCAGGGTTTGGAAAGCACCACTGATCCCATGGGCTGAGTCAGGCACTGCAGCACTCCCAGCAGCTCCACTCGCAGAGAGGCTCAGGCACCGTCACCTCCTGTTCCCAGAGCAAGAGTGTGATGGAGAGGTGAAATATTTGATTTCAGGTAATGGAGAGGTTGTCAGCTGCTCTCTTTTTTTTTCCAACATCCTTGCCAGATTATTCACAGCTAAATTTAAATGGAGAACAGTTTCACAGGTGAAACAAATACCAGGCCGCATATCGCATTGTTACCTTGCTGCCTTGGCGAAGTGAAGTAGTTTTTTTAATTCTGCTGTGCTCAGTCATGATCAACATGCAGCGCTGGCAGGGTTTGACTGGTGGGGAGGCACCACTCATGGCACCTCTGTCGGGCACAGGCTTGCCCAAATGCCAAGGGGACTCATGGTCTGAGGGTTAAATGCCAGTTTTTCTCCCAGCTGAGAAAAACTTCCCTGCATAGAAATCAGGAATGACATACAACCTTCACATAACCCAACCCCTCTGGGCACATACCTTCAACAGAGAGATTAAAAAAAATAATAATTTTAAAGCTCTTTATCTGATAGACAAGTTGTTATTATACTGAAAGAAGGGAAACCTCAGAGACAAAATCCTGAACAGTGCTGACTACCCACAAATCTCATTAAACGAATTTTAAAAAAAGGCCAAGACAACAATGAAACTCTTCACCCTTAATCCTGGATTTATACATGCATTGTAATTAAATATAAATTGAATTTCAAAGCCTTTTAAAATAAAAGGGCAGCTCAAGGGGCAGAGTGATAGAGAGATCTATATATAAACATCAGTTATATGAATACCTACTCTACTTAAAGCCAACATAACATAACAACCAACAGCTGAATACCCTGTTACTCAACACTGGCCAAATTTTAGTAAATTTGGTAAAGAAATGATACTTCAGAGGAAACATAAGAAAACAATGGCCTGGCAGGAGGAAGCACATTCATACTGCAACTGTTAACTCAAAAAAAGAAATTTGGAAGAGCCATCCCTCTTTGAAATCCACTGTTGTGTTCTGTTTTCCAAATACCTGCTGAAGGTATTTTTGGCCCCCAGACCACAGATCTGATTTTGGACATCCACTGTTAGCCTATGAAATAACTGGTATGTTTTATCATCCTTTTTTTGCAAGATGAGAGGAGGGGAAGGTGGCAAGAAGAGATGCCTCTGGCTGAATACAAGGGAGGATACTTTTCACAAGAAGTCAGGCAGGTCTCCAGACAGAGGCCATGCAAACCTTCCCCCAGTCAGATCCAGACTGGAAAAAGCTGGGAGTGGGCTGGGCTAATCTTGGAGCTGGCCCTCCTTCCAGCAGAGCCCCTGATTGGAGCCCTCATGGGGTTCCATCCCACCTGAGATACAGGAAATGCCACATCCTCCATGGGGTTGGCAGCCTCAGACCAGAGCTTAGAACACACAGGTTTAGTTTCCAGCTCTGCCACAAATTCCACATGTTACCCTGGGCAGTGAAACCTAATCCCCATGCTTCTCTTCCCGTTAACTCAGCTCTTCCTATTTGTCCATCTCCTCTGATTAAATGTTGAACTCTAAAAGCAGGGGCTCTGTGGTCATATGGTGATTCAAGCAGCATGGCTTGATAGGATTTGGCACATTCATGTGCAGCGAAATAAATCAATCAATAGTCAGGAGAGTTGCATTAGAGCATAGCATGGGCAGAGACATCTACTACAGGGTCTCAAGAAACATTTAGTTTCTTGATTTGTTTCCAAAAATCTCAAGGATAATTTTGTTTAAGTATGTAATGAAAGATTAGGGCTAAATCTGTAATACACATGAAAATGAAGTTATGCCATGCAATGAATAGTTATTGTCCTCCTCCTAGTAAAAGTTTATTACACACAAAATCATTCTGGAGGTATGAGTAGCTATTAAAATGCTTACACACCTAATTTTGGTTTCATGGTTGCACAATGCAGTAGCTTCATGCATCCCCCTGCAAGATCCCAAAAATAAATGGCAGGTTTTTTCTGGTGAAAAAAAAAAGAAAAAGAAAAGGTGGGGGGTGGGATGCAGGACTGTATTTATGGTATTTATGCACTGAAACAACAGCTCCTCTTTGTTTCAGTGGAGCTACTGTATAGCAAGAATAAAGAATATACAGCTGTCAGTGGCTCACCCACATCACACCTTCCCTGCCTGCCTGCTGCCAAATCCGACCTCTTGGGTCCTTCTAAGTAACCACCAGGATCATTTCAGTGCAAACCCTCTGCCACCCCATCGGCAGAGGACACCAGCGTGGCAGGAAACCTGCTGGAAATGACAGTGACAAATGTTCCAGCATAAACAGCAAAGCCATAGACTCTCTTAAACCGGCCGTTACAGCGCCTATATTTTAATTTTAATGGCGAATCTTATGAAACAGACATGTTGGAAGAGCAATAAATAATAAGTTATTGTACCCGGTCTTTCATTTTTGAATAGTTAAGGAGATTAATGTACTCGTCTGCATTACTACTCTGAGCTATTCTGAAATGAAACCCCAGGCAGTGCAACTTCTCCATGGCCATGGAGGTACCGTGGGCATGCTTTGTCACGTGCCTCAACAATACATACTGCAGCATCTTGTTTGGATTGTCTTCTCTACATAAAAGGTAGATCAATAAATAAATTTAATTAGCACATTAGAATAGCCATTATTTGCTCTGACACATAATGAGGGAAATGAAACAACTTCAAAAGAGATTTGCTCAATTAACACAAGACTTTATAATGGCACTAGAATAAGATCTTATCACAGATCTAAATAGCCTGGATTGCAATTTCTCTCTGACACATACTAGCATGCTCCTGACAGTCATACTATCATTAGAGGGATCTGTCTGCACTTCCATGATATCCCTAATCCCCTGTTTTGAATATTTAATAACTACAGCAAATGGAAATCAGTGCACCATACTTCAGAGATAATTCCTGTAAGAAGGACGGGGGGCTGTATCGCTGCAGCCTATTCTTCTAGCTGTTCCCACCCAAACTTCTCAGCATTTCCCTGTGGAAAAGTCAAAAGACCCAGCTTTGTTGTGAGTAGATCTGGCTCTGTCATGCAGGTATCCATAGATGCAGACCCTGAAACGCAATTCATCAACACAGAGCAAACACAATGCTGGATTACGCACTTCTCCTTTGTGCCTACAGCTGAATCAGCAGCCCTGATTAGCCACGTGGTACATACAGGTACAGCATGGAGAACAACTCTAAAATTAAGGAAAGTCAGCACAAAAAGGATTGATCTCGTCAGTATATTTTTGTTGTTGCTAAAATCTCTAATAGAATATTTTACAAGGGAAAATCACAAAAGTTGTTCTTCAGAGCAGTCACCTCCACTGGGTCTCAAACGAAATCACAGAATAATTTTTCAATGAAACCATGAACCAGTTTTACTTCAGGCAAAACCACTGAGATTTTTCTTAAAAGGCAAGCAAAATTATGTACATATAACCAAGATGCTGCAAGCTTTTCTTGTTAGGATACTAGCTGAAAAGCAGTCAATAAAGATTTCTCACACCTTCGATTTGTCTCATCTCTTTTATTTTAAGAAAGAAAACCTTTCTTGCAAAAAGGAGGAAAAATCCCTCAAAATAGCATTTTCCCAGACTTGCAAGGAAGTATGATTCTAAAACAGTTGTGTTTAAAAAAAAAAAATCTTTATGGCAATACCTATGACCTCGCCCATAGGCAAAGGCAGAGTCTGCAAAGACAGCAATTCTGTGCAACACACATGTTCTTCTTTTAATGTACAAATCAAATGCCTGTTGCCAGCGCTCACTAGGGGTTGTGTTCAGCAAAAAAACCCAGGCAACTCTGCTAGCTGCCACTTTTCAGCATCCATAGATATCTATGAAAAAATGGTGTAACTGTAAAAAAAAACAAGCATCTTTCATCTTAACTTACTGTTAATTAAGCCACTCTTATAATTTATTTCTTGGTAATTTTACAAAGAACCTAAGCAACTGTGAACTCAGTTCAAAAGTGGAAAAAAAACCCCTTTCTTTGAAGGTTTCTGTGAAATTCTACTGTATGTGCATGGAAAAAATAACCTTGTCAGTACAAAATGCCTTAAAGGAATCTCCCATCAAAACTCCAGTGAGGATGTAGACTCTTGACTGAAAAGAAGAGATCAGTGCAGTCTCTGGAGACAGTATCAAAGGCAGAGACGCTAAGCAACAACAGATTTAGCCGATCTCTCACTTCCATCTCTTCACTCCAGGATGCCAGCCACCTCAAGAGACTAGCTCACATCAAACAGAGAAAACGATCAGCTATAGGCTCGAAATTAAGCTTACACGGTTTCACAAAAGACCTGAGTGTTTCTGAGAGATAAATACACAGCTGAATTTTGAACAAGGAGCGTGCCGACCGCTGACGGCATCCTGCTCGTCTCCACTGGCAGCTTTGATGGGAGCCATGACAGAGCTCCATGCGTGCAGCACTGAGGATGCTCGCTGGCACCGACAGACTGCTGCTCACACAAACACCCCTGCCTTTTAATTCCCCAGGTAAACAGGCAAACTACAAGGGCTTGGCATCATTTATATAAAGAATGGTTAAAATACAAGTTCAAGAAACACTGCTCAGAAAGACCTGGATGGCTGGACAGAAAATACTACGAAGTTTGGGACAGTGAAGGAAGAGATGCCAAGAGATCACACAAATGCTAAAATAGGGAGCTGCAGTTCGTTCCAAACATGGATCATGCCATAACAGCAACTTGAAACTCATGGGGGATGCAGATTCTTGATAACATTAAAGAAAATCTCCTACTTCTAAAAGCCAGTCTACATGCCATCACTTGGCAGACATTTAAACTGATAATATTCACAGTTACAAATTAGTGGTTTTAAACACTTACTCAAAATACCTCTAGTTTTAAGTCAAAATCTGCTTCGACACAACACAGAGGGATGGTGCTCCAGCAACTGAAAGTCTGTTGGTTTTTAGGTTTTTGTTTGTTTGCTTTTCTGTAGGACGAGCAGCCTTGTCCTAGCTCTAGGTCACAAACAGCACTGCATATTTTCTAAGATAAAAAAGCTAGCTTTCCTCTTCCATGCTTGCATGATGCAGACTGATATTAAACATTTGTCCTCTAAAATTGGAAATGTTATTTACATCAGGAAATCATTGAGGTTTTCATTTGTTTTGGCTTTCATTTGCAGTTTGTCTCTCTGAAAAATGATACAGGAAGTACCAAAACGTACTGTACTTGCACTCTACATAAAGATAAGGTCTATCAAAAATCTCTTCACTTGTGATGGATAACTTGTGCAGGAACAAATACATAAATAGCAATACTCTGAAACTGCCTTCTATTCACATATTCAAATCATTGCAAATTAGACATGATGTTTATGATGTTTGGAACAGCACAGAATGAAAATGGCAACAGATCCCACCCCAATCTCACTGGGAAATTCTGTGCCAGCTGCTGGAGAACTGTCCTGTCTCATGGGGCAGTGCTTGGCAATATCTCCTCCCACTCAGGAGCACTAGCTTATCAGCTGGCAGGTGGAGCAATTATGAACTGGAGGGTGGAGCAAGAAGAGAAAAAGAAAGCAAAAAGAGGGGGGGGAAAAAAAGAAGGAGAAAGTCTATTCCTTCACAAGACTTTGAATCTCAAAATTGTTGGCAGACCCTCATGAAGCTCCCAACTTCTTTCCTGGTGAGAAATCCCACGCAAGCAGGAATGGCTTCCAAACACAACTTGAATGGCAATGTTTTTAAAATATAAGCTTCTCCATGCCTCAGTTACCCAGCTGTGACACGGACACAATTATATGCCTCGCTACACTGAAGTTTTCTGAAAATAAGAACATATGTATTTCAGGCAACCAGACAAGATATGGTAGGATTGATTGTCCTACAAAGGTCTCAAAAAAATTATTATTATCTCAGAGAAAATTTTCAATTACATGCAATAAGTACTCTCCAGCCATGACTCAGTGAGTTAATTCCTAATTATTCACTGTGCTAGGAAATATTTTTTATCACTTCTTTGATTCCTAGCTTTTCAAATACGCCTCTTTTCTCAGTCATTTCCTCCAGGCAAAAATACTCCCCAGCTAAAGTGAAAACACAACATCAAATAGAAACCAAAATAGCGGGGAATGCTGGTGTACAGAGTGGTTATTGTGCTTGCTGTAATAGCCTCATGCAAGAACTGCACAAAAATCCTGTGATAATACAAATATAAAATCCTTGCACAGACAAAGATACACGCCGAGGCATGAAATAAATGAATGCCTACTACTGAGTTACATCAAGGCTGAATTTTCCCCTGGAGTCCATGATTGATTAATTCCTGTCACTTTGGTACCTGAAAGACAGGAGATTTTTCTTGGTAGTAAAGAGCCTTATAAGATATACTTAAACGGATTATGTTGATACCTTTCATGATGTAACCCTAATGATAATTTAATTGAAAAAGTGCTTTAAGCCATAATAGCAGAGAAGACAGGATTTCCTTTTTTCACTTTGACAATTATGGGCCAGTTCAGAACTGCTCTAAAAATAAGGAGGAAGACAAATTTCCAATCAACTTAAAAGAATGTGTCAAATTCTGCATCAGTTTTCCTCAAGCCAAATAGAGAAATGTACTGGCATCAAAGCCCACAGATTTTTCTCATGACTATTCCCATATCTTTCATCTTCCATCATGGAAATCACTCTATGCTTATCCATGTGCAAGCATGCTCATTACCATACCACCTTGTACATACCATTTTTGCTATCTGCTCCTCAGAGCAAAGAGCTCCCCAGTGACTGAGCAGTCAGTGGGCAAGGCTACCCATCTTTTACCTGTTGTTCTCCTCCATACTATCTTAAATCTTATATCGTTGGGTGCTTCACATGCATTGTTTGAGATGCCATCAGGTTTATAAAACTGAGAGCACGAAGGCACTCATGAGTGTTTGATCATTGTCATCACATGCATCGGTACCACCACTTCACAGACATACTGATGGTAGAGACAGAGTAAAATAAGTTTGTTTCTTTTTATATTATCATTTTCCTTTCCATAGGTTTCTGCTGACTTAAATATTTCTTGTAGCCAGCCTGTAGGATGCACATGAACCAGGACTCATGGTACTTCATTCACAGGGATAGTGTAGTAGTATAGGTCAGCATTTGTCCATGATCCCATCATGTCTCCCAGGCTAGGGGAGAGATGTTGCAGCCAACTGAAAAAGCTGATTTTCTGACAGTATTTTAAGAGAACAATCAGGATGAGCTAGGTATTTACAGACCAGCTAACCTGGAATTGACTTCAGGCATAATAACACAAAATTATGTTATAAATGCAATCAGTAAAGAATTAAGGGTTGGTAGCATAACTAATGAAAATCAACAAAGTATTATGGAAAAGCAGTCTTGTTGAATAAGGCTGGTATCATTACACATATGGTTAGAAATATTGTTGGGGAAATAGCCCTTAAAACTACTGTCAAGCATTTGAATTAGTTTTACATGACATTCCAATTAAAAATTATCAGTGGACATAATCAATAGAGAAGAAAATTGATTAAAAAGCTGTCTGATCTGTCCTAAAAAGTAATTGTAGATGGGAAGCTATCAGCAATTACTGATATTTCTATGGCAATTTTACATGGATTTGGTCTCAAACCAATGGTGTCCATATTCTGTCAGTAACTGGGGAATAAAGTGAGTAATAGTAACACTATCCCTGACAAAGGTTTTTGGAAGAGCAGTACTAGGTAAGAGAACATCAGACCAGATCAGTTCCAGAGAGTGAAGCACAGTAATTGATAGGGGAGACTCAGCCTCAAATAACCAGCCTCCCAGTATTATCTCATTTCAAGTTCACATATGTACAACAAAAAAAAAAGTTTGCCCACAAATGGCATAGGATGCACTTGAAAAGCTGTGACTTAAAGGCATTTATCATCACCCTGGCTGGCCAGTTAAATATACAATTACCAGACAAACCAGTCACAGAGAAAACCATCTCTCACTTAGGGAAACTGGAGAAGGAAGTCGGTATTTGCAACTGTAAATGATGCTAATGAAGCATTTATGGCACACCAAAACTTCTGGCACCTACTTTTTCCCAATGGAGGTTGACAAGCTGAAAATTACTCAGAAAAGGGCAAACAAAAGGGCAAGTCCTCAGGGTACTTTGCCATATTCTGAAAACAAGAAGCAAAAAAGAAAACACAGACACACAGCCGACTGAATGAACAAAAGAAAAAAAAAAAAGCCTGAGACTCAAGTCCAGGTCTCAATTTGTCAAGGAGAAGGAGAAATTGGAAACACTTCGCATCATCTGTAGAAAGAATCCCAGACGTGCACAGCAATAAAAACTTGAGTGGATGAACTCAGAATGAAGGAAAAGGAAACACAAATAGATGAACTGTACTTCTCACCCCTTCTCCTCTAATATCAGCCTTATTATCCAGCTACACTCCATGGCCCAGAACCTGAAAGAAAGAAGGAATAAAGAGGAGGAGGAGGAGGAGGAGGAGGAGGAGGAGGAGGAGGCAGCAGCGCTGGGAAGTACAAAGCAACGCGCGCGCTAAGATACGAAGCAGCTAACCAGGCATAAGTGCTGATGCTACAAACAGCAGGGCATTGACGGTGTCCCTCTGATAAGCAGGAAAGCTTTCTTTCCCAGCTATTCAGCAATCCTCTGCCTAAGGCATAAACATTCTCTTCAGCCATAGAATTCCATCCCTATCTATAATGAAGACAAGAACTATGTATGTGCGTGCACTGACTGGTGAGGAAGGTCAGAGCAGTTTCTACCCTCAGCTTGCTTTTCCAGAAAATTTATTTGTAGCATTGAGCAATCATTTTTGATGAAAACTTTGCAATTTATTTTGCCTTCCAAAGCAGTGACATCAGCACGCCCTAGGCAGGAAGAATCCAGAGATTCAGAAGAGTTATCACCTAGCCACACACGGAGTCAGGTTTTGGTCACCCAGTGGGCTTTTCATACCCGATTCAACCACTAGGACCCTGGCCACCTTTCACGACATTGCTCAAACTCATGTCCAATCACCTACTCAACCACCACAGTAATAGGGCTTCTCCTGTCATTTCACAAATTTTATGAGAAACAAAATACATAGCAAAAATAGTACAAATATTATTCAGATAGCTCCAAAAGATATGCAAAAGGATAGATATCCTTTTCAGTCTATCTTCTAAACATTAATTGCTACCATTGACTTACTCAGATAACTGTTCAATTTTTCTTTGTGGTCCCTTGCAGGTGTTCTACTTCTGGTTTTGTGAGATGAGGGAGGAAAGGATTAGTTAAGCCCCAGAGAGTCAGAACTGGCATTACAAAGCCATAATATGAATGGGCTGGCCCAGTTTCAGCTTTTCAAACAGTTCTGCATTCCTAGAGACATCCTAAGGTCGTGAGCATTATACGAGTCTTTTGTTTGTTGTATACACCCAGAACGTTTTCATATGGCAGGAATTTAATACTTGCATTCACAGGCATTTCCATTCACTGGTGCTTCATGCATACCTCCTATATTTTCTCACTTTTCATTGCTGCACATCCCCTTCATGGATACGAAACACTCTTCCACAGATTTGTAAAAACAAGTTATTTCATCTCTAACATACTGCTGATCTGCTTATCACCCACACTTCTGACAGGGAAATCATGGAGGCACAGAAATCAGCATAAAGACTAGCACATTAAGGGATGAAAGAGAAGCATTTAGAAAAACTTAACACAGGAAAAGGGGACAGAAAAAGACAAGGTTAGATCTAGACATGATGTGAACAGAATGAATACGCCCACAGGGCATAGAGGATGCAAACAGTAGGTGGTCTTTAAAGCTCTCGTCCTCATTCCCAATAAACTAGAGGTGGCAGCTGGAGAATGCAGAAAGCCTACGGATAACCTCACCACCATTACCTCCACTGTTAGCATGTCCCATGACCATACTCTGAAATTCAGCTTACACACCTACTGGCCATTTACTACTGAGCAACCTGTCCCACCTTCCTCCTCCCTGAGCTCACAGCTGCGACATCCCAAGCCCTTCATGCCAGCCTCGGTGTTCATCTGACCTGGGCCATTGATACGGCAATTTAGGGATCTGAACTGGCAGAAAACATTTCACTTTTAATCTTGCTCACATGTGGTAGCAGTTTGGTTTTCTGAACTGGCTGCCCAAGGATGAGAGGGGCACCCAAGAAAAGGAGGCTGCAGCCACCATGGTGCAGGAGGCTGGAGCAGCAGCAGTCCCAGCAGCCACCAGCCTGGCCACGAGCAGAGCCTCAGCACGAAACTGTGCCCTTGCTTAGCACGAGACCCTGTTTCTTAACAGTATCACATTCATTACCTTACAGAGCACCTTCTGAATGAGGATACGCTACATTTTTGAGTGATCAGTCAAACCCAAACAATCAATTACACCTTTTGTCAAAACTGTTTACGCTTTCACACTGTGCTGGAGTCATTAAGAATGAACACTGAGCGGGACTGGTTATTTATCCTCCTCCTCTTGCCCTGAAAGGGAATTAATCTTAAACTTTCCGTTTAATGATCTCAATACAGGCTCACTGTAAATGACAGCAGGCTGCACTGAGAAATATTTAAAAACAGAAGGGCCTCTGAATGACAGAGTTTAGCAACACACAACTGTTCCTCCACATGCACGCCAAGGGAAGCCAAACCTCTGTGGAAGGCGAGGTTAAAAATGTGCTGTGTGCCACTCCAGTGCTACAGAAAACATGCTGTAATTAGCAACCTCTAGAGATTTATTCAAGCTGAGAAAGATAAAAGTGAAAGGAGTGATTCAAAAGCAATTCTTAAAACTGCTGGCTGACTCACTTAACATTCTCTCAGCGTCTACACAGAAAATGCAATGCTTCTGTCAAAGAAAAGTAATTAATGAACCTGCCCTACCCATCCATCGCCCCTCCATGGCCACCAGCATGCCCCAGCCCACACAGCAAGGTGGGAGACAGCGCTGCAGCCCCACATGGGTGTCAGTCACACACAGCACCCTCACCTCAACAATGCTTCAGCACAGCATCTCAGACTTATTGCTAAATGCGGTCCAAGCTGAGACACATCCCTTGGCTTAGCCTGGCTGTGCTCCTCAGCAAACTCCTCCCTCTCACTGCCCTGTACCACTGCGACATTTCCATATCCACCAAAACCAGCAATACCTGTTGTCAGAGCAGAAAAAAACAGAATGTTTCAAATTCTGGTCTGGGTGATTTTCACCAATATCCAGGGGGGGACATGAGGCTTCATCACATGGCGATCTCCTCCCCGCCGCCATATTTAGCAGACTTAATCTGCGATGCTTATCTGGGTGGGGTGTTTATCTTATTCCCTTCCCCTCCAGAGGAAAAAGAGAGTCTGCTTTTACATACTTTAAGAATATTTTAATCCAATTAGAAAACTAATTTAATTTTTATCATTATTTTCCCATCATTCTCACTGCTCCCCTCCACAGATCACCTTCCACCCAAGCAAAGCTGACAGTTCCCCACAGCAGCAAGCCACATTGACGGCCATCATCTCATTCATATGCACACTCAGAGCACCATAAATCTGCTCAAATATCATTCCTCCCCCGGGGCAATGTTTTTTTTCCCCAGAATATCTACTTTGCTAGCTGCAGAAATTTCTCCTTCTAATTAACTTACAGGTTCCAAATATCACCAGCTGGAACCACAGCGCAAAGCCTGGGCACTGAACATAGGGGAAGCCAGCTGAAGGAGGAGGGTCTTTGCTATCCTTCCTTTGCTTTGGTGCTTTTTTGGGGGTTTTTTTGTTCTTCTCTTTCATTTAAGAGCCAGCAAGTTGAAAACTACTGAACCCTTTATCAACAGATGAATGGACAGCGAATAAGCCATGAACTGAACGAATTGAAGGTACCCACAGAACCCTTAACTGATATTTTTGTTGGCTGTGTCACATCACGTTATATCTCTGACGTGCCGTGTTTGTGCCTGAGTCACGGTGCAGCCTGATGGAAGAACAAAGCAGGGTGCGATGCAACAGGACATACCGGTGAGGTCAAAAACCCATCTGACTGCTGATTGACTGCCCACCACTAATTTGGATTTAGTTAATTCCTTCTAAAAGACAAGAACAAAAGTTCAGAGAAGGTTAAAGGGCACATGCAGAGTTTAATAATCTATTAACACAATAACCTGCCATATATGACTATGCAATAAGCTGGAAGCTGGAGGAATTTGGCAGAAACACTTCACTCTGCAAACATTATTTACAGCAAATCTTGATTCATTGCACTCTCTGTATACACAGAGAAGGGCAGTGTTTTTCTAACAAGAAGGCTCCAAGACATGAGCTGAGTAGTTCGAAGGTAAAAAACAAACCCTAAGCAGCAGCCAAATCAGAAAATTAAGTTTATCATATTTTTAATTTTTGTTGATGAAAACTTTTTACTGTTGGGGCTGAATTCAGGCAGGCTGGGAAAGAAAACCTGACTTCAAACAACAGCAGGGAAACAAAGAAGTCATTTTAATCTTAAAACTTTAAAAACCATAAAGATCAACTCATTAAATGATCTCTTTCTTTCAACTCCTGCTTTTCGATGGATGGTTTTTGCTTTTATTGGATTTTCTTTATTTAATGCAGCCAACAAGGCTGATCTCCATTTCTATTTAAAACCGAAGACAGTTATCAGACATGGTGCTGATCCTGAGAAGAGGGTCCCCAGACTTCAACTCCTCTGCCCATGCCTGATGTACAGACAAAGGTTTATTCTTCCTGCTGCTTCTGCATCACCACAAAAAGGTTTTGCTGCACTGGCAGCCCCACCATCCTGCTGGAGAGAGAGCTGGGACCTCTGGGATCCTAAACCAGTCTCAAGCAGGAGCCTGAAAAGAACAGGTTTGCATTCCTTACAGCAGTGAGGGAGACCCTGGTGTTGAGGACAGTGTGATTTGTGATGATGATCTTAACCTAGCACCACTTCAAGAAATAAACTAGTTACTGTCTTTTAAGGCCATTCATACTTTGCCCAAATAAGGCTTCAAGAAAGTTACAACAGAAGTTCTTTTGGCTTGGAATACTGTTTTTGCTGCCTAAATAAGCCCATAGAACACTGAACCAGTAAAAGAATGACACCACTGAAGTTCTCCTTGTGTTATATCAATATGTGCATAGTTTGGACCAGGACAGCAACATCATGAATGAATGAAACAAGGTACAGCATTAAAAAAATCTCCATTTTCCTACAGTAACAGAAGGCTCAGTAGGTGCTCCTGCAAAAACAGTCATGCTGTCATGGTATCTTACTGACTTGGGTATGAAGAGAGAAGCAGTTGGTAAAGAACTTATGAGAGCGTGACAGGAAAAAAAGGGGTTACTGACAAATCCCAAGAAGGACACAATCATGCTCCTCAGACCAGTTATATGGTAATACAAGACAATCAGAAGCAAAGGGAAACCAAATTTTGCTCAACTTACGCTAGAACCACCCCTTGGTTTTGATGAATTTTTTCTGTGACTAGGAAGATTTTTAAAAAAAAAAAGTTGTGTGCAGCATTTCAGCATCAAAAATATGCAATGCAGCCTCAAAACCACACTAAAGTTCAGAATCCATTTAGTTTTCCTTGTCTTGCACCTGTTAACTTGATGCATCCAAAAATCATTCTACAAAACATTGGCCATGTATAAAAGCACGTTCCAGAACTGTCTATTTTGTAGCTAACATTCCCTTCAATCCTACTGCAGATTTTTCATTTGGAGTAGTGCAGTTCCTGTATTATATTAGGTGGCCCACTGGCAACTATGTTCCTCATCTGGCAGTCCCTGGGACTGCTGCAATGACATGGAGCACGTCACAGCATCACAACAGTGGTGCATAAGCATAAAGCAAAAGCACCTGATTGCCTCTCCCCCTGAAGTAAATCTTGCCCTAGAGACAACTCCCATGGGAAGGATTGCTTTGCTATAGGATCTTTCAGACCAAAGAAAATCAGTGGGTTGACACATGAAATGGAGGGGTTTAATTTTTGCAAGACGTGCTTTTAAAATGTATTTATCTTAGAACATGTGATTGAAACAGGAAGACGTATCAGGGTGACACTGGAAAAATCCTTAAAATTGTAAATTTTGGCACCAAGTTTACATAAACCCTCTCCCCATCCTCAGGAACTATATAACAGGCACTTGGGCAGCAGATTTACAGCTTCCTATTGAAGCCCTCCAGCCATCCATCTAAAGAATCAATTCCTGCTCCTTCCAAAGAGCAGTGCAACCAAAGATGGCCCAAACACACCTCTTTGAAAACACAATCACAAACTCAGAGCACACAGAAGGTACCCCCACCATTAACATAGTTATGAAATTGGGAAGCTGCATCAATCTTAAGCAACATATTTTGCCCTCCGTTCGCGCTGTTCTGAAACAACACAAGGACTGTGAGATGATTTTCTTACCGAGTAGCACCATGCTTGGAGTAATACATTACTGGTGGGACTCCCCTGATGATGTATTACACTAATGCATCATTAGGATGATGTTTCACACTGATGATATATTGCAGTGCAACATAATGAGAGCAATAGCTCACTGGGTGCATAATCCTGCCAGGAGCTGTGCGCCTGCAGCTCTCTGACTTCATTTGTAGTTCAGGGTGTCCAGAAGCTTAGATGGATTAGATCCTCAGATACACACATCTCAAAGGATGGCAAGAGTCAGAAAAATGCCAGCATACAGGTGGGTGCTGTTAATTACAGACTTCAATGTACAGTATGCTAATATCAAGATGTACTTTGGCATCACATTTAACACCTGTGCAAAACATCTTCTTCAAAGGAAGAAGTGGCTGTAACAGAGCTGCTGAAGCTCCTTATTCTTATGCTTCCCTGCAGTAGCCATCATAGCTATTGGATAGTTCTGGGTGCTTACAGCCTTGATAAAAATACCTAACTTACATTTTCCATGCCAGATGTCTGTTAGAAGGAAGAGGGAGGCTGGGGAAAGGGGGTGGTTGCTTGTTTTTAATCATTAAATTCAGTGGAAGCAGTTCTGTTCAGCTATCTTTATGACCCAGACTAAGAAAAAAATAAGTAGTTTTGCCAACAATGAAAGATTCTGGTGACCTTTTTTCTGACCTTTTTTAACAAACAGAGCTATTTGATCTGTATAAAATTCTAAAAAGACCTTTGCAGTATGATCAGTGTCACTGACAAGAAGGCAGCATTTTAAGATTTGTGAACTCTTAACCATGAAATCATATATAATGTTCAAAAAGAGGGCAAACTGGTAAATAAACAAGGAAAGAACAAGCCAATTTGAATAATAAAAGAACTTCTTCAGTCTCTCACAGAAACATTAACATTTACAATTGAACCACAACTTCATTATTTATTTAGTTTTTGCTTCAATACCTTTGGGTTCTCAAATAAGTCTAAATGTGCATGCACACACACACTCACAAATATAACATGGATCCTGCATGCAATTTCCATCTTTTTGTATTTGTTTAGTTCTGAAAAATATAACAGTATTTTAGACAACCAACTAATGTGCTCTGCATCTTCATCTTCAGGTTCTCTAAAATGAACAGACCAGACTCCTCTCCAGGGAGCAGCAGCCTCTCTGGTCACAGATTTAAAAAACGTAACTTTCATACCTTTCTTCTGACATCTATAATTGAGAAACCACAGGGTAACTCATGAACTGGAAAAGAGTATGGACACCTCAGCTAGCTAAATGATAAGTTAATATCACCTCCTTTCTCTTTTTTTACCCCCTCATGTGTAGCCTTTCAGATTGCCTGAGCTATAGAGCTCTGCCTTGTAGATGCTATCTCCAGCCAGTAGAGCACAAGTTGGAAATACACAACAAAGGGCTGATCTTTCCAAGATCTGTCTGCGCCAGAAAAGGAAAAAAAACAAAAAAAAACCAAACCAAACCAAAAAATACCCAACACCCCAAACCACCCAAATGAAAACCAAACAAAACAACCTCCCTTAAAACCCCCTCACTTTTAGGGCACCGCTTCTGATCAGCCCTCCAACACATCCTACAATTAATTAAATTCTAAGAAGATAACACCTGCTGAGGATCACTCTGACCTACAGTAGCCTGAATCCACCAGTCAGGGTGCTGAGTGCTTTCCATACAGGGCTGTTCCCTCCCTGTTTCCCAGGGAGAGATCAAAGTCCACAATAGAGAGCAGTGGATGGCACAAACCCCATCTTGTAGTTTGCAGCATGCTGTCCCCAAGCTCTGGCATGGCAATGAAAACTCACCTCTTTAACAGGCTACAAGATAACAACCAAAAAAAAAAAAAAAAAGAAAAATAGACCAGAATGACTTCATGTGCTTCCCCCACCAGTCGCCCATGCAAGGGCCAACCACGTCCTGGCCATAAATTCTCTGGCACAAGAGCATTATACCAAAGGAAAGGAATGCCTTTCCATCTGTGTATTTCCCCTCAGGCACTCACTTGATAATGAAACCAGTTAAGGTCTTTGGGTTCACAATGTTATTATAGTCAGATAATATTTTGTTTGCAGCCAAGCCTGAAGAACTCCTAAGTAGTGCAGTACAGGCACCATACACCTGTTAAGTCACGGCGCTCCTTCTCTAAGTGGACAAATCTGTTTTTGCCATCTCCTGAGATTTTCCCCTCACAGTTAATTACAAAGCGATGACTGTACTCATTTCCTGATCTCAGAGGGAATCTATAACAAATGTCTGCCACGGGTGAAGGCTGTTCCCTCTGTCCCTCAGAAACAACAGCAATCCTTCTAGCAGCCCTGGCTGCCCTCCGTCAACCTTTTCTCCCAATCGTCCCAGACCTTCTGCTGCAACACAAACACTGCAGAGAAAATAATAACCTTTCACTAGGAAAGAAACAACATGGGCTGACTGAGACTAACATTTTCTAAAATAATTGAACAATGCACCTCCTGAACACAAAAACAGTGACACAGGCACCCAGACCAAGGTCATCCTGCAAAGAACTACACTGAGAGGGACAGACCCAACCCTGTCAGTGATGTTCATGCAGAGAGCCACCCAGCAAGGCAGCAGGATTTTATTCACTTCCTGCACAGGCATATATGGCTACAGAGGTGAATATGTGATTCCCAACAAGCAATTTTGGGGAGCGATTTTGTTTAAAGTGATTAACAAGCTCACAAAGAAATTTGCCTGCCCCTTGTTGGATCTGAAATTCATTGGAGCCATTTTCACCCTGTGACATCTATTCTAGTATATAATTTTGATCAAAGTATTGTTGTGTCTTGTAAAATACAAGATATTCTGAAACCAGGTCAGGAACAATAAACATTCTGGGAAAAAAATAAGGAGAAAGTAGTCCATCCTAAGAAGAAGTGATACTTCATTGTGACAGCAACCTTTCTTCATGCTACTCCTAGCAGGCTGATGTCTGATCCTGGGCACAAATCGTTGGAAATCTGTCTCCCTGACCTTAGAGACACAAGTTAGGTCAATGGTTCCCAACTTTCCGGACCAATAGCCAATTGAAAAGGATCAGCATTTTTTGCAAATCGTCACACACGCTTACCATCAACCTTCTGATTGGAAGTTCAAAGGTGATGTGACTCAGCAGCACGGCTCCAACACCTTCTTCATTACCCTTGTGGGATGACCAGTGCTCAGCAGACACAAGTGAAGAGCACCCCTTAGCTGTAGTCATCTCAGAGAAACTTAGAAATTGAATTTGTTCACTGGCTCCCATGTTTCCACAAGCTGTTTCACACCAAGTCCCAGGAGCCAGCTCCTGTGTCATTGTCCAGGCATAAGCCCTGTCCAAACTGTGCTCCCCCTTTTATTGGCTGCCAAGAACCAATCTAACCTTTTAAAAAACCACTTCTGAATCCCTCTCACTGCAAACACAACATCTCACTGAACACCTCACCCTTCCACTTTGAGGATATATACAAAACAATTCCTTCAGCAAGGAAGGAGGGAGCAGAAACATTTTCTGTAATTAAATGTATGGAATTAAAAGCACAGAAGCACACAAACACCACATAAATCGATTAAATAAAACCAGACACGATCAGATGACTTGCAGAGACAAGAAAGTAAAGAAAAATATTAAAGGGAGAGCTCCTGAGTGATCAGCAGATGGACTGTGACTTGAAGTTCAGGTGAGGAAAGGGACTTTGGGCATTGGATTTCTTCTGTGATATAGCTCCACTTTGCCAGATTCAAACAACAGATCTGATCCCAAAATACTCTTTTCCTCCAAAAAGAAGAAATCTGCTAGACCTAAAATGTGCTCAGTACCTCTGATGACAAAGGAGAGGCACCACCTCCAGAGTGTCCCTGCAAGCTGTAGGACAGTGCCTTTAACAATTTTATTAACATCCTCTGAAACACTTTGACTTCTTTTTTCCCTCAAAAAGAAACAAAGTTTACCAAACAGGGCCACATATTCCTTATCATTTTGTTGCTTTCTTTTTGGAACTATCATTGTGGAGTCTTCTGGGCAGGCAAAGTTTCAGGGGCACAGAACAGATTAAAAAACAGATTACCAATCAACATCTCAGGGGAAAAAAATGCACACATCTCACTCTGGGCTTAGTGTTAATGCTCTTCCTTTGCACACTTCATTAGGCTTTTAAATTCCGGGCTGTCCATTGTATAAAACTCTCAGCACTATTAGAAACCCCTGGCACTCACACAGAGTGCTTCAGAACAATGACAGAGGTTTGGCAGAAACCCCATTTGAACTGCCCAAGTCAGTGACTCTCCACATCCTTGCACTAGTGTTGGATTGCCTCAATTAGGCTTTACTTTGGCTATGGAAGGTTCCAGCTTCATCTTGGACAACAAGGTAAAAAATTCTTTGGTTATTAAAAAAAACTGAAATGGGGAATATATCTGAAGCAATACTTTGGTACTCACAGAATAAAACTGGGCATTTTCTGTGACTTGTGCTATACACTTTAATTCACTTTCTCAAACTATTTATAATGATCCTCATTTTTACTACAAGTAAATACCATTACCTATTTAAAAATCAAAGCTATTGCAACATGTTTTCATCAAGTTTGTGTGAGTAATTACATATTAAAATGGCAAACATCCCTTCCAATAACACCCTGGCAAAGTTCGCTTCTTCTGCAAGTAATAAAAGTGAAAGAGAGCAAACTGTGCAAGATATTTGGCTGCTGCACCATGAGGCAGCTGATGCATTCCAAATGTCTGTCAGGTCACTTTGCAACACCAACCACTGCTAATCAATAGTGAAATCTTCCTCTCTGTGGCTTAAATATATATCTGCTTTCATTAAACAGAAGAAAATTGCAGATTAGTTGGACTCTGCTGGACCATGCAGCTTGGAGAAACACGCTGTCATCCTGACTGGGTAGGAGTTAAGACGATGCAGTTAAATTACAATACCTAATCAACTGTCGACCATGCACACAGGTTTTCTGAAATGCACTGCAGTATCTTATTGCTGGTCTTCACAAGAGGCAGGTCAGTCTCCACAGGGTGTCTTGTTTCTAAGCATCTGAGCATTTTTCTTAAAGCCCCAAACTCAGCTTCCCCTTTCTAGGATCTGAGCCTTTCTTCACCTCCTTCACATGGCCCAGAAGTCATGTCCTTTTCTCTTACTCTTCATATATCTTCCTTTCCTTGATTCCAAGCTACTTGGAACAGAGATCATATCCCTCTTTGTTTGAAGACTCTATAGCAGTCTGCATGTTGCAGTGGTACCATAAATAAAAAGTAATAAAAATGTTAGGAAAGTCTTTTGAAAAGTCCATGTTATTTTTACTATTACTCATGCTGTCGCTATTTAAGAAACAATGCCAGGAAGATCTAGAGACTTGAAGGGGACTTATAACAATTTTTGTAAGAATCTGCTATTGAAACTATGATATTACTGACAGCAAAGCATTTTGCAAGGTGTACAGGTCCTCCTGCTGCTTTTTTGAGTGCTTCTAACAGATGTTCAATTTCAAGTGGTCTGCAGATACCAATAGGCTGATGGTTCTGCAGGAATCAGAACAGCAGATGTGCCCTGCATTATGTTTTGCTATTCCCTTTATGAATCGACATGTCACCCTGCGGGTTTATAGCCAGTTAATTTTGTAATGACATCACTATTTCTGTACTTTTAATGATCCTCACAGGATTTAATTTCTCAAATAACAGAACTCTTGATCCTGGAACTGCTATGCGAAAGTAGTATATCATAAACAGATTTCTTTACACGATACAGTCCCACTTCCCAGCAAATGCCTTTGCTGATAGCTTCTAGGTAGTGCTGGGATGCACGTGGATTCTCCCAAAGACAGCAGATTTACAGTGTGGCCTCGTTTCAGGGCTCTAGACGAACGTCTGAGCATCTCTCTCCAGGATCATTATCCTCAAAGAACTATCGCTCAGTGGCTGGAAGGAATGAGGATAGGAAGGGAATAAGGATACAAAGAATGAGGATTTCCACTGGCTCTGCTGCAGAAGGGTAGGTATTGCCCCTGTCAGATGCTGCATTCCACAGTGGCCATGGTGCCCAGCTGAAATCAGAGTGCGCAGGAAACTGCGCTGCATTTTCCACTGACAGGGACCTGATTGTGAGGACAGCACTCGGGCTGTTGGCTTGGATGTTTCAATCTTAAAAGGGAGCCAAGATTTTTCTCCCTCAAATACAGTTGCAGAGTTTGCTAGAGCCCAGAGGTTTTTGGGCAGAATCTCTGGTAACAGCTGCAGGCTGCTCAGAGCAGCCTTAGGACACCACCTTTCTTCCCTGGAGTATTCAGTACTGGTAAAGAATGTCTTTCTTCTTATTTTTAAAAACAGAGAGGAAAAAGTGATGCTATTACAGCTGTATTTAAAGGACTTTTGGCATTTCCTTCATTGAAACTAACTATTAGGTATTTTTAAAAAATGACTGGAAAAAACATCATGGGTTGTAAAAGGTTCTAGTTAGGTATGTTGTGTTATGAAGCCTTGAAATACACCTGAAAACTTTTGAGAAATGAGAACTGCATAAGCCTACATTTTGCCTCCCTCCCATTATCTCAGAAATTATATTCCCCCATTACTGTAAATATCAAAATACATCTTTAGTAAAAGCCAGCTTTTGAAAAGCATCTTAGGTCTTAAATTTAAAGAGTGAAAGCAATCTGCTCTTACTGCTCTAGCTGAGAGATCAAGGCCTTAGTTTCTAAGAGTCAACTACATAATTTTTACACACATACAGGAAAAAAAATATCTCCAGCTGCGACCACAGGCAGAGTCTTCACAGCACTCGCAGGAGCTGTGTGGTCATGCTGGGGTCTGAATCCACCCATAGAAAGGATGAGGAAATCCATCCTAAAAGGATGAGGTAAGTATTTTTCTGAGTTTTCCACAGTATTTCTGGGTTTTTTTCTGCCCATCTTAATTTCTTGCAGTTCACATTTCTAAAAAAAAAGTTATCAGCCTTAGTACAAGTCTCAGATTGAAACATATGAAGTTCAGGAAAGCTAGTGCTGAGGTTAAATCAAATTCAACTGGGCTTCAGCACTAAAAATAGCAAAGACAAAGCTGACAAAAGTCTACCTGCAGGTCCACACTATTGAGTGCATGAATTACCTGACTTCCATCTTAACTGAAGCTGTAAGCAAGTGTGTTATCTAACAGCATGCTGAGCCCATGGATGTCTCAGAGTACTCCAAAAGCAGAAGGACATTCCCTAGAGACATGGCGCATCACAAGCCTCCAGACCCACCTCTCCTCTTCTGCTCTATCCTCCCAAAAATGCTGAACCAAACTCTTCCATCACCTGAACTCAGCATTTCTCCCCCAGATGCTCCCAGCAGACAGTCATGACTTTCAGCCCCTCTCCCAGACACCTTGAACTATGGGATGAAAATCATGCTCAAAAACCTTTTGCTCCTCTGGCATAACTGAAGTACTTACATCTATGAAGTTTGTTTTTGTAGGCACCTAAACATCCTTGTGGGCTTTCTTGAGAAGTAAGGACCACCATAAAATTGTGGAGCTAAGCCAAAGGCACATTGCCTTTGTCCATCCTTCCCCAATATGGAGGAATGGCCACACAGGGACTTCCAGTGCCTCTCCAGCACTTCCCCTCCTTCAAAACCCAAATTCCCAGCAAACACACACCTTGCTACCAACACACTTCCCCTGACTCAGACCATGAAGAATCAAACACACAGGGAAGATGCTGGGCATGTTGCTTGCTGCACAACCTCGGGGTACTCAGATACAGCTGTCGGGAGCTCAGCAGGCCAACCCTGGTGAGACCCACTATATTTAGGGTATGACTGCTTTCTAAAAATGCATTATCTAGACAAAACAGTTGTGTATCTCAGGGATGCAGGTTCTGGTTTTCTGAATATTTCTGATATTTACTCTGACATTTCCTCTGAGTGTGTGTGTGGTGTTTTGAAAGGAAAAGAGTTTTCTGTTGCTTAAGGCCAGTCCTTCCTGTTTGTTAGTTTATACCAAACCTAAGTTTTGACATGAATAAAATTGTTGCTTCAAGTCTGATTTCAAACATGTGGTAAAGGCAAATCTAACAATTTTATGAGATATAGTTACTTTTGTAGAGGGTGAGTTTGCCCTAGGGAATTTCCCCTGACTAGATTTATCACAAGTTTTTTGAACCAGATAATTTTGTTTGATAGCACATCTGGCAGCATCATAAAATCTTGACGTCCCAAGCTATTACACAGGAATTACTTTTGTAAATCATTTATGAATATTACTGATGTAGGCCTATTCTGGGCAGTAAGAAAGGAAACAGAGCACTGAAGGACAAAGGAAGGGAAAAAGGATTCCCTTCCCTTTCAGGGCTCATCAGATAGGGTGGGTATTTATCATTTTAAATGGGAAACATGTTGTCATTGATACAGCTGAAAAGTCCACGTAACACAATTTGTTCCCCATATTCCCTAAATAAGCAAAAAGGGAAGATATTCTACCTGAGGAAAACCATAAATTGATTCCTCCTGAAGACAAATCTGTCCCTGTCTAAATCTTAAATAAGACTATTATTTAATAAGACAATTAAACACCACATATTGCTAAAACCATAGTAAACACAAACTCACAATTCAAGTAGACTAAAGGAGGAAAGTTTTACCGAGGCCAGCACTGAGACAAAATAAAGGGCCCATTTTACCTCACAAAAAACCTCCTGGTATTAACAAAATCCCCCCCCCAATCCACACAGTAACCTGCCTTTTGAACACGGCAACATGACTGAATGGAAACTCTCCACATAGCTAAAATGACACGATTAGCTGCTGAGCATATGCCTTCAGAAAGAAAGCTGGAAAAGCAAAAGCTTATGTTGACTTTTAGTACCATGAACTATCACACTGTTAGCAATTTCAGAAGATTGCACCTATCGATTTGGATTGGAAACACATCAGACAGTGAAATAACTCTGGGTGCTGCCACCTTGCCAAACCCAAAGCCTGGCATTACATTCCTTTTGAACATGGATGGAGGAACTGACACCAAACACACCATCACTAGGTGGAAGGGCAACAGAGGAGTCATCCCAAATAAACCAACAACGGGGAGCTACAACAAGCCCTTCACCCTTCATTCCTGACATCCCCACTACTGGGAGCTACTGGGCGTTGTTTTTGTTGCGCCAGAGCAGAGGAGAAGGTCATCTGCAATACTCCACAGAAATATATTTCCAGCCTTAGGTAAGAAGGCTTTTTGTTGGGGATTTTTTGGGGAATTTCACTGCTTTGGGGCCCATAAGGAGGGAAAGAGCAGTTCTCAGACAGCTCCTATTTGACTTCCAAACACCAGGCTCCCTCAGACCACAGCATGTCAACGAGGGATGCACAGAGCCATTACAGAGCACATGCCAGTATTGCACCACATGCTTTCCCTGCCAGAGCAGAAAATTTCTAAATTTGGCTTCCTCCCAGGAAGCAAATTCCTGTCCATACACACCCAGACTGATTTCTCACAGATGAGCATGCTGCCCACTGAAATCTGAAGTGGGCTGCATCCACAGGGTGCTGAGGACCCACCCTGGCAGGGCAGTGGTGTGGCAGGATTCACCAGCTGCATTGAGAAGAGAGGAGCTCCTGGTTTATTTGAAAGTGCCAATACTGAAAAAGAAGCTCTAACATGAAAAAGCAAGTTTAAATTTTTGATAGTTTCAGATCAACTAGAATCCAAAAATGACAATGTAACACAGTTTCAATAATGAAAGCATGGATGGTTTCAAGCTACACAAAGATCTCCACCAGGAAAAAGATCCACATGACACAGAGGAAGAACTGAAAAGAAATGGTGGTTTCCAGGGTCATGAGTGGTATCTGCAGGGTATCATCTGGACTCCTTAGACTTGACAGCATGAGGCAACATTGGCTGTGGCTAAGAAATCTGAGATTCGTGTTCTGTTTACCCCCCTCTTTCTGAATGCAAACACATGTTCTGTCTTTCCAATAACGATGGACAACACATGCACCAAGTAGGTACATTGAAAGTCATCTGTTAATTGCAGATACATATAAATGACCACACAGCAAGCTTTCCCAGGGAGACAGGACTGGAAAAAAGGGAGGCAGTTACACTATGATTAGATGCTGTGGGGAAAAAACTCGAACAACAGAATCAAACAAGGTTGATTCATGAATTTTTTTTTTCCTAATTCAATATAACTATTATAATACTATTTTAGATAATTCCAGAATGTCAAAGAGTGATGAGGAGGGTTTTTTTCAGTCCATTACAGATAGCACTTGCCTCAGTAACTATGCCAATGGAAGAAAATCCATCATGTACTAACCATACTCCAATCTCCAACAGGAATATTCCCCATTTTGCGAAGTAAAGTGAGATGTGGGAGTCCTTGACCTTCTGAGTAATTAAGGGAAACAGAGACATTCTTGTTTTTATTAGAGACACACTAAACTATTTGAAAATAATTTGAATAGCTGGAGAATTAGTGTATTTGCCTGCTCATGAGTAGCGCAGATAGTTTAGAGTTCTCTTGGGGACAACACATCGTAATGAATATCTGCTATTCATATTTAATGCAATCTGCCAAAGAGTGCTTTTGGGAGGACTTTCTGTGTCAATATAATGATTAACAACAGGACTGGAAAAGTAAATGAATTCCTGCAACGGGTGGGGCTGGCAAAAATATCTTGCAGTACTACACCAGTAACACTGGATTTAACTGTACTTTTTTAATGATACCAGTAGAAAATCCATTTCCCAGGGAGGGAAAAAAATCTTTAAGATGAAGTTCAAGGAGTAAATAATTGCATTAATAGAAGGAAAAACAATTCCAGCAGAAAACAATGCCCAGAACAACAATCTGCCTGTCCTGAGCATGTCTGAAAAGCCTGATATGTAATACTGACTAATAAATAAAATAATTAGTATTTACATAGCACAACCAGAAATAATATTGTAGGTGCTTCCTTGTCTACCTCTTTGAGTTCCTCAGATGATCTTACTTTCCAAACATTTCCATACATTTTCTCATATTTCAGAGACTTACATAAAACAGAATATAAAGTCTTTTATTCTTTACTATACACTTTTAAAACACCCCAGACAGAAAAGAATGGAAAAGCTTGGCTAAAATACAATGAGTGACCGTAATATGGAATTTTCTCCATGGCATCCCAACAGTCCTCTAAATAACACATGCAGATTACTTTTTTCCAAGTTATGTGGATGAAGCAACCTTACTGAGTTTATATAAATTCCAGGACATTCTTGTATCAGACTGACTGCTCTTCCCTGACCCTTATCAAGCTACTCCTATTCCTCCCTTGCAATAAATGGAAAGGGGGATTCCAAGGCTTCGAAGGCTCATGTTGGCAGCCTGAGGAACAAAATGTGGGGCAGGGGTCAGAGGTAGAATATGGGGGTGCTCCCACCAAATGCCATGGGCTACACAAATCACCTTGTTCAAGCAAATGTTCAATCCAAGCAGAAAGGGAACAACTGCCAAACAAAGTGTTTTATTATTTAGTGGCTCCCACTGTGGTTATTGTCCAGACCCTTTTTTAATTTGGTCTAGGAAACACTCAGGGATTCCTTTCACCACAGCATTAGCTCAGATTAAGCTTTTTCCTCCAGCTCACACCAACTGGCTTTGTTATGTAGTGGTATTTAGCCATGTTAAACTAATTCTATAAAACTCATTCTGGTGAAGTTATGTTACAGGAACCAGTCTTGCAAAGATACTCTACAAACAACCAGCAGGGCTTCATCTTCCCCACGCTGATATTTGCTTGTGAAACTGCAACATCGCTGTGTGCCTTGCAGTCCCATCAGCCATAACATAAAGCAGCACTTTCCTCACCAGTTTTCAACTCCTTGGATATACCACAATGATCTGCGAAGCTTTTACATACCATCCTTCTCAAATTTTAGGTGGTCATTCTCTTATTAAGGGTGTTTTCTTGGAGTTTCAGATTTTTTGTAAGACTGATTTTTATAACTAATACTTTTCCAGAAATTAAAATGTGTCACTACAGCCACACAACAAATGTTTTATAAAGAATGTAAACTCTTCTAAAGCTGGTATCCTCACTTTGTGACATCTGCCTTACTGACCCCTGGCAGCAGCATTAGGTCTCACAATGGGCCCTGACCCTTCTTCCAGGGCTGATGGAGAGCAATGCCACTCAGAAACAGGAATTGCCTGTGTGACTGCTACTCACCTGAACCTAAGGTGGTTTTACTTTAATAAAATAACAAGTAACAATATTTGCCCATGTTTATTAATTTAATTTATTAATTTATTAATTTAATAAATAAATTATTTCACGAGTCTTCTATGATTTTCCTATTGCAAACACGTCAGGCTCTGCAGGACTTTTGCCCATTTCTTGTAGCTGCTCTGAGTCTGGCAAAGAACCAAAACCTCTTGGTCTACGAGAGACTGGCACACGACCCAAAAAGCACAGGAATGCCTCCAGTCCTGCCTTCTCCCACCATTTCTAAATGAGCTAAGCAGCAAGCTCCTGAAACCATCTCTGCTGTGAAGAAGAAACTCCTCATTAATTAATGCAGCCAGGGAGGCCTGTGTGGCACCTGATGTCAAGAATGAGGATGTGTGCTGCGTGCTGCACGGGGTAACACGGGGCAGGTAAATCAATGGGGCTCACAGAGTGACGACCTACTTGGCCCTGCTCTTGTTCGGTGCTCATGCAGCGCTCACGTACCCATAAAAATGGGTTTGCTCATCCTCTGACCCCTCCAGCACTGTGACCACACCTCCAATTATTAAGTATTTTGCACTATGTATCTCAGGATAAAAGCAGAAGCCGAGTCACAGGTCACAAAGGCAACAGCATTATTAACATCAATGAAACTAAATCACTCCATCCTGAGCATTTATGGCAAGGGCCTCGTGCTCACACAATTCATGTGTCTAAGATGTACTGTTGTCTGTTTCGTGGGACTGGAGATACCTGCCCCAACTGTAGGTTAAGATAACTTAATGATACTTGATATAAAGTTATTCTGCCATCATTAAAAGTGTATAACTAAGACAGAACAAAATAAAACAAGGCACTAAACACAGAAGCTCAAATGGCACTAACTTTGAACAAAAGCTGTTGAACAGCATTGTTTTATAAAGATTAAAGAGATTTTTATAACATTCCTGTTATGTAAAGTCATTTCTATTGGATTTTAATGAATGAAAAGATCTGGAAGATAAATAGTACAATAGCTTCAAGCATACAAAGAGCACTAGTTTGGCCAACCTATAATTTTTTCCAGTCTTTTCAAGAGAGTTCCATATTATTCAACCAGACAGTATAAATTCTAACTTTAATAGAGACTATCAATCATACTGGCTTTGGCCTATGGGTGGCTTCATTGGGAAAACAAACAAATAAACAAACAAAATCTACAATGGAGAGCAGAACCCTAAAATACAACCCAAAGCTCAACCTGCATGCTTCCAAGAACTTGTCTCTATAATTCCAGTGATATAAACCTCAAGTTCCAGAATCAGAAGTCTACAGACAGAGTGCTGACAGTACAGGTATGAAAACAGAGTAGTACAAACCAGAAGAGTCATCCTGCAATGGACTATGTCTCAAAACCAATTCTCATTCAAGGCACCCTCCTTCCTATCTTGCCAATTTTAGTTGGTATTTGCAAACATTATTGTCTTGAGCTATGCACAGCAGCTGCCAGGCTTTTCTGCTCAGCCACAGAGAGCCAGTGCTGCAAAGCACCTCCACAAAAATACTGACCTGAAAATGCTGGGACCAGGGCATAAAGACACAAACCCCAAGATTTAGAGGTAGCCACTTATTTTGCATATTGACAGAAATTCATACTATGCAGTACTTTTCTGAAAGGCTGACTGACTGGTTTATTAATCATCAATAATGCATCAGCAACACAGTCTTAATTCCACAGGAATAATTCACAGAAAAGAAAAACTCGACATTGCTAATCATATAACTTTGGTATTTACCAATCTATGCCTCAGAAAATGTTCCCATTTACTAATAAAACTATTTCTTCAACAGGTGAGTATTCCTGAAGTAGTGCGGGATAAATTCAGGATGGTAAACTGATAATCAACCAGGATATTTTCTGATAGGATTGGAAAATTGAAGTTACTTGTAGACCTTCTAACTGTTTTGCTTTTCATCTCCAAGAAGACAAACACCCTGCAATAGAACAGGGCAAATAAAAACCTGATCTAATTATACTTCTTTGCTTATGTGACTGGATGAAAACTGTCCACATAAATGGGAAGAAAAACAAAACAGAAACAAAAACAAAACAAAACAAAAAAAAAGAAGAAAAAAAAAGAAAAAAAACACCAAACCCACTAATTTACTTCAAGACTGCCCAGCATTCCAGTATGTGTATATGAGATGTGAAGCCAGAATTACTATCAAGCAGCACAAAACCTGCAATTTTTACTCTTCAGAAGTACTGTCTTCACTGTGATTTTCCATTTAAATTTGGAGCTGAAACTTTGTGAGATTTCTGTTGAAAGATGCATCAGGAAAACTGCTATAACAAATCTCCTTTTCCTTTAGCAGAAAGTGCATTGTTCCACACATGTGCTGTTTAGTCAAGACTTCTCATATCCAACAGTCACAGTAATGCATTTAGACAAGCATCTTCAACAACAAACTGATCTGCAAAGCTGTATATATCTGGGTTTCCTGGATGATAAATACATCAGTTATCCACTGCAAAGACCTCCAGAGACGTATCTTTTCTAAGTGATCCTACTTAGAAAGTTTATACCTGAGACAGTTTTGTTTGGAGCCACTTAAACACATATAAAACTAAGACCAAGAAGAAAGCATGCTTGTCATAAGGCAAAGAAAAAACTTTCCTTAGCTAATACCCTCAGCAGTGCTGCATGTAGAACTATCCTAGTTTTGGCTGGGAGTGTAACTTTCTTCCTAGAAGCAGGTAGAGTGCTGTGGTTTTGGGATTGAGTATGAGAATAATGTTGACAACACCAACTAAAGCATCGCTGTGTTAAGTAGTGTTTACTCTAAGTCAAGGGCTTCTCCGTTTTCCATGCTCTACCAGTGAGGATGTGCACAAGGAGCTGGGAGGGAGCACAGCCAGGACAGCTGACCCAAACAGGCCCAAGGGATACTCCAAGAGGTAAAATGCCATCCCCAGTACATAAAGAGGTGGGGGGGGAGTTGGCCATTGGTTGCTCATGGACTGGCTGGGCATCTGTCAGCAGTGGTGAGCAACTGTAGTGAGCATCTCTGGTCTCTCCTGGGTTTTACTTCTCTCCCTCTTTTTGTTGCCTCCCTTTTGATGACAACTATTCTTATATCCCATTTCAATATTAAATTGTTCTTATCTCAAACTATGGGTTTTACCTTTTATCCCCCTTGATACTCTTCCTCATCCCACTATGGGGGAAAGGAGATGTGAGACAGCAGCTGTGCAATAGTTGGTTGCTATCTGGTGTTAAACCACAACAGAAACTCAACCACAGACTCAAGGGCTCATTCTGCAGCCACTGGCAGCTCACAGACACCAGCTGTCCACTGGGCTGCTCTTCAGAAGCTGCACATGAAGAAAAGAGCTACTTATGGAAGAAAACTAAAGCAGTATTAATAACTGTGCAACTTCAGAGGATTCTATATTGAGGAATCATCACCATTCATTATTACAAAAAGGTCAGTTTTTTTTTAAAAGCAACACTGGATTCTGCAGCTAGTATACTAATGCAGGATATACCAAAATGCATAGCAGGTTTTGTCACTCTTGGCTTCCATAGCTTTGGCATGCCATACAGTTGCCTGTTTATTTTTATAAAAAAAAGAAGTGAAAATGGTATTTCAAAACAAATGCATGCTCTTTGCCCAAGTAAAATACATCATAGATGAACAACTGCGACCACTACTGATAAAATTTCAGAATGAACACCATCATTATTAGAGGAGAGCTGGTCAATAAAAGGTATTAATACCAAGCACTTACTTGCAGGTGATGGGGTGCTGCATCCACTAGTTGGTGGGTGACTCTGGAGTCCATGGAGGGAAGGTAGTGACAGTCCACCAATGACTGGAGGAAAAAGTAAGGGATATGGTGCTGCTGGATAGTGAGTCATATGTCCATTCACGGCCGGTACGGGACATGTGCGGCTGCTGGTTGTCATGTTAACACCTCACAGGGGACAGGTATCACGTTGCATCACTCCAGGCCAGCACACTGGATACCTCAAATTATGAATGACGAGGGCTGTCAAGCCTGAAGGTACACCTTAAGCTGGATTGAGGGATGATGAAAAGGTAATTCACTATATCAGGTCCATCCTATATTTCATCGCTGCTTCCTACTCTTCTGTCTTCTAGGACATCCTTGCTCTGCAGACTGTGGTTAGAGAGTCTTACTCTGGTATCAGGGTGCAGTTCAGTTGCCTCTACAAATATTTCTCTGGGAGCACAGCTGGTCTCTACAGATGCATACTGACACAGTCTGGGGGAAGAAAACAATATAGTAATTAAAATATACATAGTTTTTAAATGTGAACATAGAAGACTATTTTTCTCATTGTTATTTTTGTTGAGTCACAATTTATTTATCAGTGTCCCACAAGGTCAGCTCATGTAAAACTCTCACCCTATTACTGAAGCTAACAGCAGAACACCCATTGAGTTGATTTCCCTGCACAATGTGCAACAACAAAAGCTACTTCTGGTGTGACACAGTCTTGTTGTGAAAACTGCCAGATTTAAAACCAATGCATCAATAATTACCTGAAATATTAATGCTGGGGGAGAAAAATAATCAACTTCTGAAAAATTTCCCTGTGTATGAAAGCTTCCAGTGTCCCCCTAAAAGCTACAGAAGGATTGGCACTGAGGGGGCTGTCAACTTACTTCAGTGCCGTGGCTCAGGCAGGACACTGAGACACACGTCTGAGGGCAATTTTGGGTTGGACTGTTAAAGCAGTAATTGCTTTAATAAATTACTGTTTTCACAAAGAATACTTAGTTTATTATCCCTTAGGAGACACCTCACTAATGGTTTTCTATTTTTTTTTTCTTTTGAGGGGTAGGGGAAACTGCCCAAACAAAGAAGCACCCATTATTTCATCATCTGGTGAGTGAGTGGCGTGAGTCAATACCATGCAATACACTGCTCCTGTGCTATGCTAGGAAACTCGCTTGTTCTCATGACACCATCTTCAAAGTCATCCAGAGCTCCACACACCTTCCTCAGTATTTCACCCAAACAGCTGCCACCTTTCAAGGGGTCCTCATTTTTTCAGGCTCTGTACCAAAAGCCTCAGGCTGAGAACAGGAATATCACTTCTTGTGATATTCCCACAAAATTTGCCCCCGCCATAGCAGTTCAAATCTACGTACAGCAAATGGCTGGTGGCCTCTGAACCAACCTGCTGCTGCAACACCAGAAAGTGCTGCTTACTGGTGTCTTGAGAGATACAGTACTGGGAAGGCTGCAACCACTTCCATATTGCAAACACTGCTCCTGCAGCTACTCATGCAGTGCTCCAGGCAAAAGCCAGTGAGTGCTGCAGCCGGCTCCTGAGCTCACCCTGCACAAGGAGTTTACTCATCTCCTCCAACACATACTGTAGGAGGAACTAGGAGCCACAGAGCAAACTCAGCCACCCAAAAGTAAGGCAGTCCACGGCTGAGTAAAGCTTTGTTTCCTGAGACAATGTACTACACTCTTGCATCTGCCACAGTCAGTGATCAGTAACCACATCCACCGCTATATAGCACTTTTATCTGTAATTCTTTGAAATTATAGCCTGAAACCAAAAGCAAGAGGATTTTGGGGTGGGAAAACAGAGGAGCGGTGAAATGATGTGTCAAGGTCACAAAGCAAAACTGCCGCCAGAGGAGGAAAACTGTGACAACGCAGTACTGACTATCACTGCTGCTGCTCAGTGCACCAGTTGTCGGTAAGAATTCAAATAAGCAAGGAGAAAAAAGGAAAAAAACCCAACTTGGATGCACATGTTTGCCTGTCAGAGAGCAGCAGAGTGTTTCTCCTCTGTGTGGAATACCAGCAAAGGTTACCAGCTGTGCATGTTGTCAGACAGCAGCTTCTGCTGAGTGCAGCCTGCTTGGGGATAACTGAAATGTAGCTCGTAAGTATTTGATAACTGTGTAAATTATGCACAAAATGCCTTTAATGCTAATGGATGCAAACGTATGCAGAGATGAGGCTGCAAGAAGGGGATACAGAAAGTGGAGGCACAGTTGCTGGCCAAGATGAGCTCGAGGACCACATGCCTGGAGACCAGTGAAACCAGGCAGATCTTTTGAGGGAGCCCCAGCAGCTAAAATACATTGACTCACAAACAACACAAAATGAGATGAACCATCACTGGTGCCTGCTTTACCTGGCTAAGACTTTATGAAGCTTAAGAGACAAGGAAAGTAGAGTATCAAAGGAACACGCAAAGTTTTATAAAGCAATTCCACAAAAGCTGGCAAAAATACCACACTTTTAAGTGTTTGCAAAAAAAAAAAAAAAAAGAACAAGAGAGGGATGCTGATGAATACCAGCCCTAAAAATGTGTGCATTAAATTAAACACAGAACAAGGTCATCTATTTTTAAATGATGTAGGGCTCTGGAAACAAAATTCATCTTACAAAACTATCTAACACCTTCAATTATATTTCTATTAGCCAGAAAAATGCAGAGCTCATCATAAGTTAAAAACGTTCCCAGAACCACATCAGATATATATTCATATTTAAGTGAAAAGTATTGAAAAAAATGCAACTCCTTCAGGACAGAGGGGGAAAAAGGCATTCAGGAAAACTCTTTGGTCAGTTCTTCATTACTGAAGGAACATGATCTGTGATGGAGTGGTGATGACAGAACACAGCAATGTTATAGCTCCAGTATACAAATATATATATTTAACAGTGCCAAAACTAGGTTATAATCATATAGTTTTGTGTCCTTATAATTTTACATGAGGTGTAATTATAAACTGGAAATACTACATGAAAGTAAGTTTTTCTTGTGTCACTCAAAAATCACCTTCCTTTCACCACTCACAGCCAGAAATTTCCTGCAGATAGCTGTGCTGGAGATAAGCCTTGAGAACTTCTTCCTCTTCAGAGTTCTTCAGAAATTTACTTTCCATAGGCAGAGAGAGAAGACAGTGTAAAAGTCATGATACTCTAAACACTCCAATCTGTGTCCCTTGGGAGCATCAGGTTGTTCACATGGCAGAACATCTATGCAATGGTCAAGGAGCAAATTGTAGGCAGATTAGCTACCAATCAGCAGCTCCAGCTTCTTGTAAAGAAGCAAATGCCACTCATTCTATGGTTTCCAAGGAATTTCAAGTTCCTTGAAATGCTAACAGAGATTACAGACCCATCACCTTCATACTGCCCAGCAGAGGACATCCCAAAGTAGAAACTGCTGTAGAACAGGAAACACAACAATCAGCTTCCCCATTCACGCCAGTTCCATGGCACAACTCTCATGACACATTTCACTAATGTATCACCAGATGGACACATTCATACCCCTGAACCTAGCACTGGACATCAGCCACAGATGTCTAGGCTGCATGCAATTCCAAGGTGAAAACACCTCTTTTGCCTAACTAAACCTGTACCATAGCTCAAAACACTGTGCGGGTGTCAGCTTTGTGAAGGACATTTTCCTTTGTTGTCTTTTGCTATGGTAAATACCCATAGCAACAGCATGGATTTCTGCCCTGGAGGCAGAAGGCAACATTTTCAGAAAATGGCTGTGACCAAGGGACTTCAGAGGATCTCCTCAGCATACAATGAAAATCCTCTTCCATAGGCTTCTCCTTAGTGACTGTTCCTGAGTACAAGGCCCCTAGTACAAGCAGTATGGAAAAGGATCATACAGAAAAGTTCCTTTGAATGTTCACCAAGAGATGATCACACTGTGCACTACTTTGCATTGAACAGCGGCCAATGACTTTTCTTTGACAGAACATATGCCTCCTCCTTTTTGGTTTTTACAGGTCTTTTATTGACTTGACTTCAGTGATAAAGCAGATGGCCACAGGGGAAGGAGGCTACAGTAGCTCTAGAACAGAGCAGAATATTTATCAGCTGAAGTTAATGCAGCAGGTGTATCTCTTCCACATTTCTTCTCAGTGTTTGTGCAGCTGAGCAGAAATTTAAAACTACAAATTTTCACATATAAGCTTCAAATTTTACTGGATAAACAGTAACCCAACTTTTCTTATTGTCTCTGAATTTCCCATGCATTTTGCACAGGCTTGACTACAGAAAGCAGCTTTGCTCTTCAGACATCTGTCAGTTCTCCTAAAATATATTAAATATATTGAGCCTCATTCATTATATTGCTATTTAGCTTCCATTTGGTAACAATATTTGGTATTACTGTACCATAACTCATCCTTCTGAATTTTTCACTTGTATTAAGATTTATTTGAATTCCTAAAATCCCTTTGCTGTTACAGGTGACTTTGATGCACATCAACAGCTGGACAGGCAAGAAGCCAAAGCAGGAGGTTTGGCCAATTGTTCTGTGTCAGTAGGAAGGTTACGCTCTGTCCTCCCTTTTGCCAACAACATCCCAATTCCACATTCCTCTTCCTCCCCTCTCACTAGGGAATTAAGTCGCCAGCATTGCAAGTAAAGCAGGATTTTTGTCTTTTTTTTTTCTTCCCTCACTTCTGAAAAGGTCAGTGGGGTGTTCTGCCCTACCTATGGTAATGTTTGAAATTCAGCAATCATTTTAAGATATCCATGATGTAGCATCCAGAAAACTTCTAAGCTAAATCTGCCATTCCTACACCGTTCTGCCACAGTAAACTCAGTTGCTCTTCCTTTACAACTGGGGGACAAAACCAGGAATGCAGAAGAGGCACCCCAACATGAGGACATGTTCTGCACAGTGCTGGGCACTCGGGAATTTGCTTCTCCAAGCCCTCAGTCTGCAGCACTGCTGTCCCCGAAGTTTCCAGGGTCACAGAGGAAGTCTCTTCTAAGTTCATTTCTCACTTTCCTGCCAATGCCAAACCCCCTGCCCCTCCCTTAAATCTTAGGCTAAAACAGGAATCACTGGACTGGGAGGGCAGCCTGGGCAGTAAGACAGGAGAGGCAAGTTGCTCTTCTCAGAGCAACAAAAACAATTTCAGAGAAATTTTGCATATAAAACCTTTCAACAATATATTTATTACCTGTTTTCCCCAAGGGACAGAGTTGGTGGTGTTCTTATTTATTAGCTGGCTTCAAGACATATTCTAATGCTGTTTTCAAAACAAGTCAAGTTTTGAGAACGCTTACTGTATTTAATGTATAGTTTGTATTGAAGTCCCTGATTATGCATATGCTTTCTATTATGCTGGCTGATGGTGTTGCATTCAGCAGTACTGAATAATTCAGCAGATTTAGCACGACTCAAGTGTAAATCAGTCAGATCCAGTAACACGATAACCACACTGCCTTTAAACTCTTAAAAATGCATGGAAACTTTTATTTCATAAAGAGGCTGTACTCCGTTCTGCACCAGTTCTCACTGACTGTGAGATGTTGCATTTTTGTTTTCATGGCTATCCAACGAGATTTAATTAAACAATAAAGTAGTTACTGTGGCAGAAGTAAAAAAAAAAAACCAAAAAAAAACCCTTGGAGTGTTATGTTTCCTTTATTAGCATAGTGATGTGAAACTAAACAGAAAAAGCAATCTAATAACAAACATTCCTTTGAGAAGGGCTCTGGGAGCAAAAGGACATCCACTTATTGTTCAGCCCATCCCATTGGTCCATATATGGCAATAAAGGTACAATAGAAGGAAACAGGAAACAGACTGGCACATCTGCATTATCTTATTAGAGGCTAATGGATATCTGAGAGGAACATGCATCTGATGCTGAATAGTCTGTACCAATCTCCGAAGCAATTACTCTTAATTAGTGGATTCTGTTTATAGATGGAACTTAGTGTACCCTTTTGTATCAAAGAGATGCAGGCATCTGGAGAGAGATATGGTTTTCTTAAAGGGAAAGCATTGCAGCACAATGTGAGGGTTGGGCTGGTTTTTGGTTGGGGTTTTTTTTGAGTTTTTTTTTTTTTCTTGCAAATAAAAGCTCTCTGAAGCATAACATATTCTACTGTCTTATTAATCAAAAGAGCATGCTGGTTTAAAAAAAGTAAAGGGGAAAAAAAAGACCATACTCTTAATCTCAAACTCTGAAAGTAAACACAGAAAGCTAATACTCATATATGAATTATATGACAAAAACCACTTTGATGATAAGCAAATAAACAACTGAACCTAAAATTTCCAACCGCTGGCCAAAAAGCTTAAAATAGCAGCTTAAGTCAGAAGAACAACATCTGCATTTTGTATCTGCCAAGTCTGCAGCCAAAAAAAGTAAACTACTCTATATGACCAGATGCATGAATAAAAAAGAAAATGCATGAAACAGAACTTCAAAGTCAGTTTATTGAAAAGCAGATCTGTAGCTCTTACATCCCATAACCACAATTGTCACATATTTTCAAATATAGGTACAAGACTTAAGGAAAGAGGGAAGATAAATTGTTGTAACAGAATTAAGACACTCTTTCTATGACATTTTTCCTGCATCTTGGTATGCAAGATAGCTGTCTGCTGGGGGACTGTGAATTCCTTTTTGTCATAAAGCTGACACTTGCAAAACGGGTTTCTGTTTTATTTGGGGTCTTTTCCCCCGACATTGTTAAGAGATAATTAATATAATTAATGCAATTGCTGTTTATTTTAAAATCCTATTGGGAAGTATAAAAAGGAGGGGGGGAAAAGCTTCTTTCTCCCTTAGCAGCTATGCTTCGAATTTCCTGCATTGCAAACACACACTCATGTATGCCTGAAAAAGAGCAAATCTAAATCTGAAAGGGGAAAAGGGAAAAAAAAAGTGAGACACAATGACACCCATTTATTTACACACCATACAACAGTACCCTGCTGTGCCAACTATTGATTTTAGTGGAACTGAGAGTCCATGTTGGAGAGCAGCAGCTGTGAGTACATAGCTTGAATCCTCATATGGGAACAATACTCCATAAGCAGAATAACCTATTTCAGGCAACCTTCATGTATAACAACTAACATTAAAAGCACACAGAGCTTACATTTCAAAACCTGAAAGGCACTATGGTTATTTGTTCTGCAAAGGTTCAGGAGAGTTATTAATTTATTTGTGCTAACACAACCAAGAAGTGTGAAGGATTGAAAATCCATGCTTCACATGTCTGTTATTCTACAGAGATGTTAATTCTGTTCTATACTAACCATATTTAAGATCCTGTCACTGTATCAGGCAATTTCTCATCTTCTCCTGTTGTTTGCTGCTTTAAAGGGCTGTTTGAAACTGAGGTGTGGGGTGGTTGGGTTTCTGGGTTGGGGATTTTTTTTTGGTGGAGGGGGTCAGGGGGTTGATTGTTGCCTTTTTTTTTTTTTCCTACAGCTATCTGCATTCCATGTTTTTTCTTTCATTACTCAGCAGTTGCCAAAACTATACTGAGAAGCAAAGATAAATGGTTAGGTCAGGTGATGGGGTTAACAATTTACTGTGTGTACTGCTCCGAGAGCCAGATATAGGAGAATTGGCTCATGTTTATGTACAGGATGAGAAGTTGATTTCCTGTGCAGTGGCTTTCAATCACCTCTGTAAGGGACTCTCTTGCAGTTTTCTGCAGAGAATTCAAAGGGCTCTGAATACATTTTGTGCTGGTATATAGGACACTCTGCTTTGTAACTAAATGCATTCCTTACTTACTCTGTCACATTCAAAAAATCCTGAAGGACAGTCAAGGAAAAAAGTTCCCTTTCATCTATGGAAACCAAAGGAAAGGTAACTGGGCTTCCTCCTTCCTGAGTTTAAGTGAACTTGAACACTCATTATGCTCCCCAAATTTAAAAGCTATTTCTTAATGCTTAAAATTGCTCTTTCAACAGAATCAACACTTCTGTTCTTGCACAGTCATCTCTGTTATTCCTTATTAACATTTCAAAGGATGTAAAACAGTAACTCCATACTGAGAATATCTTTCATGAGAGACTATCCTGTATGCTACAGAGGTTTAGGAAATCAGAGATTTGCCAGACCAAAGCTGCAGGGCTTTTCTGCAGACTGAACCTGTTTCCTTGTATCTGCTCATCCACAAAACTGAAGAGGAAAAACAAATCTCTTCTCTCAAACACCATTCAGATGATCCACAATTTAAACAGCACAGGATACTTGGCTCTTAAAAAGCAGGTTGGTCCCTCAGGTTACACAGAACCAGAAACTCCAGTAGGAAGCTTTCTGCACTCAAGGTACTGTGCCTATTGCTTTAGTTCTCTGACCACATTTTTCCAGCAGGTGTCCCGTGTTCCTGAATAGTTTCTCCCTACAGTTCAGAAAAAACAAGACTTGATTTAGCAATCCAAATTATTCTTTACTGTCCTGTGTGTCCAGTCAGATTGTTTTGTTCATATCTGCTTCTATGTGAGATGGCAACCACGAAGATAAGATATGATCACTGACAGGAATAAGGAACTTATCCTTAGGGGTCCCTCCTCATTAAGTCAAAGAAGGGAAAAAGAAGCACAGGTAACAAAGGTAAGCTGCAACCAGCACCGACATGCTTCTAGGATTTGGGAAGATTTACACAGGCCAACAGGTAGTACCTTAAACTGGCAGCATACTCAACTATCCATGATCCTTATCCATGAAGGAAAGGTAGCATCTCTGATTAAGTTCAGAATGGAATATGCTCCCTGTCCAGCAAAAACAAACTTCCACAAAAGTCTTGTCCTTAAGTGGTAATTAATTGGTTTTTGCCCTTGCCTACAAGGCACCACAAGATACCATCACACAGATTCCCAGCCAAAGCAAGATTTTGCGAGAAGAGCTCTTGGAAAGAGACGAGAGGCCAAGGGAAGGGAGACTGAGTAAGCAAGAAAAACCACATCCTGCTGCCTATATTCAGTAATGTCATCCGATATTATGGGATGTGCAGACATTTACAAGTATGCCAATAGCTTCCCAAGTGGCGTTACAGCCAGGAGGAGTGAGGAATCTATCTGAAGCCTCCCTAGCATGCTCTCAGAATGCTCATCTTTAACCTTCTAGCTGATGAGAAACATGTCATGGTGACCAACAGCAAATACAGCACTTACCATCACTGCAACTACTAAAAAGGTCTTACACTGGCTGTTTATAACTTTTAAGAGGCCTCCGAGATCAGTAAGAGGGGGTCAAGTGATGTTATTGTTTTGGTGACAGACGGAAGATCCCTAGTAAATGATCCCAGGGGCCTGGGAGTTATTAAAAGAATGGAGTACTTCATCAGCTCAGAAGCTGAAGAGGAAAGCAGCTTTGGAGGGCGGTTCCTTGACAGAAAAGTACATTTCTTTGGGAGGCCAACACTCTACAGTCACAACATGCACTGCAGAAACAGGATGACAAGAGATACTTCCTTAAAGGAGAGCACAAAGAGATGTAACACCAGTGACAACTTTTACTGGTACTGGTCTCAAAACCCCAATCAATGAAGCCAGGAGTCAAGGAAATGATTCATCAAATGCTCTATGAGTGGTGGGTGCAGAAAACATTAGTTTTGATGGCTGTGCTTTATCTGAACATCCACATAGGTGACATTAATTACCCACAGGGTTATGTTAGGAAAGATCAGAGCAGTTTAGACCTGAAGCCTTTGCTGTTAGTTTTTTGAATTTCTAGAGATGACTGTCCCAGCACAGAAGCAAGACTCATCTCTCTGCTCAGCCTTAGAGGCATATTCCTGAGAAGTCCTTGTCCTAGCAGAACCACCACAATAAAACAAAGCACCACATCCTCTCCCTGCCTGAGGTCATTTGGGTAGTCTTCCTCTGCATGAGCAGGATATCTTTAGTGCCACTAAGTATGGAACCGAGTAGTCAGATTCATCCAGCCTGGATGTCTAGCCACAACTGCAAATATTGTCATTAGACTTGCTTTCACCACCAAATTAAGGCAGAAAATGGTCTACATCTTTAATTTCTACTTTGTTCAGTAACTGGACAACCAGTAAATACAGATCCTTTTGTGTCCCACTATGGCACAAATGTGCTGCCTGGAAATGCACTGATGGGTGAGTGCAGTATGAGATCCTCACACACTGTGCAAAGAAACAAACAGACTTCAACAGTCACTAGGATAAAAAAAAAAAAGATGAGAATAAAATTCTGTTTAATTTGGAAAACATGCACTACAGCAGAAGGTTCCACCTCAGCTCAGCACGCTTCACTTTATAAGCCACACAAAGAAGGATCCTGCAAGAATACACTTGGCTGCAAAGAAAAATTCTGCTATCTGTAGTAATCTAAACTCCTTGTTAGGATAAGCATGTGGATTCACTCAAAAAATGAATCATGTTTATTCGGGAGGCTGTCTGAGAAACCTGAAAGAGGATTTTGTAGAAGTTGTGCATGAATTGTGAAATAGCACAGATTTCCCAATCCCCCAAGAGCTGGGAGGCACAACTACGCTCAGGAGGTAGGTTCAATCTGTTAGCAGCCCAGTTTTTTGCACTACGAGGCTGGAAGTTCTACTTCCTCTGAGCTAGAGGAGTTTGCATCCCTGCTGCACCCATTTATCAAGTGAGGACGGTGATCCAAGTGGAACAGGGGGAAAAAGAGGGTTCAAGCACTGGTTGTGAACTTTGTTTCTGAAGACCAGTCTGTTGGACTAGAGGTGCATTTATCATCTTAATATCATGGAGGTGTGGACGCTGTGCTAACACAAAATAACTTAACACACATAATTTATCACCTTTTGTTATATATGTCAAGTCTGGTAGTGTGTCTGCTGAAAGGTTCTGCAATTCCTCTGAGTTATTAGAGTCTTCTGTCCTACTTTACCCAGAAGACGACATTTCTGCTGTCTACGTCAGGCTCCTGAACCTTCACTTATTAGATATCACAAGTTCCAATATATTCCCAGTAAGACTCCCTGAGGGTCAGCAGAATATGCCAGAGGGCTGGTGGAGATTATGAACATCTATTTTAAAACCTCTGTTCTCTGTAGCTCCCTGTCACAGGAACAATAGGGTAGCAAAATTAGGAACGAGCACAGCCATTAACTAGGAGGGGACAAAGCCGTAGCACGGATCACAGAACAAAAATAGCATTTTTATTGTCAATATTTTGCTTAACAGGGAGCCAATAAAGCAATTGTAAAATGCTAATAATACGCTGAGATAACACTGCACATGTAAGCACCCTCAGAGCCATCCTCTGAATCATCTGAAAATGTTGCAAAAACCTTATCAGTCAGGTCATAAGGACAGAGGTGCAATAATCAATCACAGTATCCACAAAACCAGCGCATCTTTTCCACATTCTAACATTCAGAAGATCTATATCCCAGAATTGTCTGCTAGAGGCACTGGGCAGATGGATTACATTGTCAGAAAGACCAACATGAACTATGACCTTACATTTCACATCCAAAAGCATCTAAAAGGAACCTAAACACTGACAAAATTCAAGGAGACTTGTGTCATGCCCACCAGTCTGCAAGGCAGGACTTCTGATACAGCACAAAGGTATTCTTGCAGAGTAAGCAAGTGTGTGAGTTAACTGCACAGCAATCATTCCCAACAAACCCTTTCCTGAAAGGACCTTTCTACTGGTAAATGTAAGACAACTTTCCCACTTCTGTGGGCAGAGACACCAGCCTGAATTAGTTCATGTTCACAGTGCAGACAGAAGTTGCATGCATCCTCTCAGGGATGGCAACAGGTCATACACTACCATGCAGCACTTAGACCTGCCAAAACCTGCCATCATATTTAAACATTTCAACTATGACCAAGATCAAACACTTATCAGGGCAGCATTTAGCTTCTGAATCCATTGGGATCACTAATCTTTCAGCTTCACTGGCAAAGTAATGTATTAAAATAATGAATTTTGAAAACATTTAAGAAAGTAACAGTGAGCATTTTCATAATTAGGTCATAAAACATGGGTCAAGAGCAAAGTTCTCAAACCTTTTGGAATCCCCCAGGAGATGGTAAACTTGGCTAACAGTGCCAAAGATGACTCCTCTTGTGGAAAGACAGTGTGTTTCAAGCAGAGCTTCTTCCAACAAGCCTCCAACCAATTCTGAACCACCACAAGCAGAGCAACAGCAGGGATACTCAGCCTTGACAACAAGATGCTCATCTCTGCACCCTCCAACCCACAGACATCAATAAATGTAAGCCAGTAAGAGAAGCAATGCTCTCAAAGCTCCCAGCAGCGCCTTTACCCCCATGACAGCAGTCAAGCCCAGTGTGCTGCTGAGTATAAGCCAGCACAGCCCCATCTCCTGGTACCAACAGCACCACCTCTGCCACATCCTTCATCTGTGCTTACCAGGCTGTGCTGTCTGAGTCACTTTGCCAGGTACTCTGCATTTATTGGCTAAAAAAAAAAATATCCAGAGCCAGACAGCTGGGCAGGTGTTGCATTCCATACCACTTGTTATGTGTCTGGTAAATGCCCTTCCCCACTGCAGCAGAATGATCTTCCTAAGGCTCTTCCTGCATGCTTTTCAGGAGAGCAGCACTTCACAAGTCAGGATGCAGCAGACCAATGCATTACAAAGAACACAGAGGAGTGAGAAGCCTGAAAGCCCAGCTGGGTGCCCAAGGCTGATAAGACAATCTGATTTAACCATGCAAATACCAGCAACCAAGTAGAGCATATCTTGGAGCTGGGAACTGCAAGCCAGACATGTCACAACAGAGAGAGCTTTTCTACCAGCACCTGAAGTTCCTTCAACAGATGCACATTAGGTGAGCAAATGAAATAATCCCCAAGTAAAAAAAAAAAAAACCAAAAAAAACCAAAAAAACCCAAAAAAAAAAAACCAAGAAAAAGAAAAGAAAAAAAAATCCCAAGACAAAAGAATGGCCTCAGTTACTGAGATAAAGCCATTCAAAATCCACTCTTGTCTTTTGTGATTATAATCAGGCCAAAAAAAAATCCCTAAGTGGAGTAGTCCACTCAGAGATGGCTGAAAGATACATGTTGATTCAAGCACAGTATCCCTCAGTATTATCCCAACTGCATTCTCTTTCCAGCTAATGGTGTCTATGCCAACTGAGGGTCACACACTTGCCCATTATATGGGGTCTCACAGAGCACCATATGCTAAAGCAAACCCAAAGTAAGCAGAAAAAACCAATTTGTTTCCTCAAAATGATGCATAAGCAAGAGAATGCAATAAAGATGTCAGCTAATGGAAATAATCTCTCAAAATAAGTGACATCTCTAAAGGCTGTCACTTCCTTTACGTAAGCCACAGTTCCTGAAGATATTCCACCCATACATCTCTCCAATTCCCAATGTGGAGTGCATCACTGTGAGATGAAGAGAATGGTGTTGCTACACACTGCATATCCAAGTTTATGAAGGAGAGGGGAAGGAGCCAGAAGTGAGAAGAAAAATGACCATGTTGGGTACAGTCACTGCTGTTTAATTTGATGACAGATGTGAAGATTCCCCCCTTCAAGAATGCAAGCCAGTGTACACTGTCAGAGTTCCACAGTAACAACAGACTGAAAAAAACCCCTTAGCCTATAAAAATAATAAAGTGAAAAGTGACTAAATTGTGTGGATCCCTTAGATATTCAAGGACATACTACAATCAATATACCTGACTGAATATCACATGAAAGAATACTCCAAGAAAAATAATGCAGAGTTCTAATATAGCAAGAGATGGAAGAGATACTGAAGATCATCAAGAAAAAGCATCCTGTGGAATAATATTTTGTATAAACAGCTGCATGTACAACATGGACCATATTCACACAACCACTCTGCCCCTCTTTTTGCCAGACAAAAACATGTGGTGATTTTTTAATAATATACATCAGAAATCAGGATATATTCTCCACAGTAATAATGGCAGTCGAGTGTTAAAGAAAACCATAAGATCTCCTCCCTTCTAACACACGTTGTAACCACAGTAATACACCTAGACTACAGTTTTATCACGTGTGAGCTATGACAACTTTTTCCTGCATGTGTTTGAAAAGTAATGATGGGGCTTAATAATAATAAAAAAAGAATCAGGTGTATTGTCTTTATTGTGAGAGTATAAGGGGTTTGAAACAGAAAGAAATATCTATTCTCTTGTACAAAGAGGAATGTAAAAATGTAGCCTCTGCATGTCAGATCTAAGCATCAAAGACTAAATGCTTAAAAGTAGAATAAATCGAACATTTGAGAAATGCTGTAGTGAGAACATAAATTCCACCCTAGCATTTGATTTAGTGATAATCCTCCAAAACCAGTTCTGCATCTGATAAATACAGGTTTAAGATCCAGTTGTTGACACATGGTAAGGAAATGAAACACATTCTCCCTATATGAAGTTCACATTTTTCTGGGTGAAACAAAGCACAGTTGTACCTCATGTCTCTAAGGCACCTTTTAAAGCAATAAGGAGAACTGGAAGGCATCTACATGAAGCAGTTTTATCTGACGTGCTAAAAGGATCCCAGTTAAATAGCCTGACTGTCACATCCACTGCTAAGCCTTTGAAAAATAAGGAAATCCAATTTAAGATTTACGCAACAAACCCAAGGCACTCAGTTCCTTGGCATTACAGCTCTGCCTCACACACCTCACTGCAGAGGTAGGCTGGTTGCTCACTGAACCTCTTCAGCTCAAGCAAAATAAAAAAGACCTTTAACAAAAATGAGTGAAAGTAGAAAGTTTAGCTCACTAGAACGTCACCAACTCTGATTAATAACAACCATAATAATAATACACACTCTTTTAAGAAATTCTCCACTTTTAAAGAAGAAACAGAAACATTAACAAGTCTGGGCAGTGGCAATGAAGGCACCCAGCTAATAGTCTTCTGAATAGAACCCATCATTTAACCATGTACCAGCCAACCAAGACTCTGTCCCTCAATTTTTAAAAGCACATAATTCTAAATAATTATGTTGCTCAATGGTCCTGAGTACTACGGAACAGAAAATGCATCAAATGGGAAGCTAAATTTTATAATTTAAAACATTCATACACATAAAAGGGGAGAGGGAGAAAAAAAAAAGACACAGTTTTTCAAAACAACTACAAAATTACATAGCAACAGTGCAAAAGCTTCTGAACCATTTCCTTTCCCTTACCTCCAATGGAGGGTTTATTCCAGAGAGACAACCCTCAGCAGACAAAGCCTGCTTTTAAACATAGAAACACAGGAATTCTTATACTAGGTCAGATTAATAGTACATTTAGTTCAGTAACCTCTTATTTGACAGCAGCCAGAATCAGATGCTTTAGGGAAAGGATGAAGAAATCTCTAGGAGAGCAATTACAGAAAAAAACTTTCCCATAAAATTTCTTTCCAACTCACATCATCGACTGGATGGCTTATGCCCTGTAACAGGAGATTTTCTTCTTGCCTTTTTGTTTGTTTTTGCTAGCCTGAATAATACAAATAGCACTAAATAATACCCCAAGCACTGTGGATATCTTCTCTATCTATGGCCCATATGTTTTTAATCCTCAAAATTGTTGGCCCTAGCAGAATTGAGAGTCACAGAGTTTCAACATCACCAGCTTGCTGTTTAAAATAATATTGTGCTTTTAAATAACTCTCACGTCTTCCCTGGATGATCCTGTGTATTCATAGTACCTAGTACACCACAGTAAAAGTAAAATTAAGTGGATCTGACTCACCTTCTTCAAGAGCCCTTTCTGGTCTGCTCTCCTCAACACAGTTTACTGCAGTGACTCTTAAGAAAGCAGCCTGGAAAAGGCAGAAATGCCTCCAAAATTCCTTTCCCCTTGCACCAAATGTTTCAGGTTTCCTTCAGGACAAATATTAGCTCCTTTGTCAAATTTACTTGTTCATCCTAATTGCTAGTATACACTTCTTCAAATGTCACCCTTCCTAGTTAACAACTTCCTTAGATTTCAGGGCAAACACTTTTCAGGGCAGGAAAAAAAATCAATTCTTGAATAAGTCAAGAATAGCAAGTCGTTTTTCTAATTAAGGCATTGACTTTCTACTAAGATTGCACTAGAATTATCTGTATAGTCACTTCCACGTTAAAACCCTAGGTAAATATTAGTAAAGAAACAATTACATCAATTAATAATAGCAGCTGACAGATGAACACTACCAAGAGGACTCCATTCTCTCCTGAGGCAAACACAATGCCAGATTCCAAACGAAAGCAGAAAGGGAATAATATGGACCCAGGCTGTCCAAAACCTGTATTTGCATCCGCAAGTAAACACTTAAACTCTGTAAACACCAGGCCATTACCAGTCTGCTTGCCATGCTCTCAACTGGGCCCCAGCAAGCAGCTAATGGGGAAGCTCCAGATGAGCAGGGACACTCTGGCTCTCTGCCCCCTCCATTGACCTCTGCTTTGGCTTTAGGGTCACCTGAGATTCATCCACGCTGGCTGAAGTCTGCTGGCTGTCTCCAGGATTTCTAGAGAAGGTTGAACATTTGCAATTCTTCCTAATATATTCACATTGTCCATGTCCATATGTCTTCATCTGCAAGTGAGCTCAAGCATGGAAACGACTAGAGCATGAGCAAGTATTAGACTAAATTATTTCAGCAATCACATTACTTTTGGTAGGCTGCCTTTTGCCAAACCAAAGCATCTGCAGCTCAGAAATGTAACTTCTAAATTAAAAAACTTTGCAAAGAAGTGCATCAGTTCACACAGATCTGGACAGTGATAATCCTCCAAAAGTTATTGCTGTGAATAACATTAGCATAAGCAAATCAGCCCTATGAAATCAATTCTGACAGAATACCTGAATAAGGGAAGGCTGCACAGGGTTATTTTTCTTAATTTCCATTTTTGAACAAGTTTTCCAACATCCATTTTAATAAAAATGAAAACAAACATTCATAAGCAAAAATTCACACGCAGTGTGAATATACTTCAAGGCTGCTCAACCTCATTTAAAATTACATTCTCCCATTCAGTTCCACCTATCTCTAGTGAAAGGACACAGCAGACACACTAAGAGTCTGGTCACTGCTTGGGATTTGGGCTGAAAGAGGAATTGAATGCACAGAAAGAGCTACTGATGGAGAGCTGGGAAGTCTCTCAGTGGTATCCCCCTCATCTCTTACTGCAGGACTTCCAAACAAATTCAGTGAAACGAAGCCGTCGCATGGGCAGATAAAAAACAGAACCAGGTTTGCATCCATGGACCAGCTCTTACTTTCATGTCACCTGTCCTTCATAACTCCTCACAGGCATAAAAAGCAAATAACATCACCTATCAGACAGAACAGGGGGAAAAACTCTCCTGATCTCAACCCAGCTGCTCAAAGTGTCTTAAATACAATGAAGGATGGAATAAAATGGATGCATTCAGGATTTTATGACTGTCACGGTAATGTTTTTGTTTATTATTCACAGGGCTTAGTAGATGCTTACCCCACCATCAAGGAGAGTCGGGGCTCAAAATAAAGTCTTGTATTATCATCAAAGTACAAAGAATAAACTATATATCAACCAGCTAAACTGGTATGTCTCTAAAAGGGACAACACGTAAGAAGTGAGTTCAAAAATATTAGAAACCACTTCTGAGCACTGTCAAGCTGACTGAAATCTTAAGAGTTTGAAAAAAAAAAAAAAGGAAAGTGTTGTGACAAGTAATCTAAACAAATGTTAAAAGTGAAGTTTGACAAAGATGAAATATCTGCCAAACACCCAAAACATAAATGAAACTGCCATTCAGCCAGGGCCAAATAAAACAAGATGTAGCCAGGCAGTTTCTGACAGAACAGTAAGGGCATTGTTAGGTCTTCTTATAGACCTCCTTTCTTTATGCAAAAAAAAAATCCAGGAGGGTAAAAAAAAAGCACACCACTGTGTGGCAAAGTGTGCCTCCACTTCAGTGCACACCTCAGGCTCTCTGTTTATCTGGGAGAGAAAGGGGATGGGGGGTTATCCATGGCTTCTGCTGAGCACCGGTGTGCTGCACATGCTGGAGGTTTCCAAGGACCAGAGCAGGAGGAGATGTTGAAAGACAACAGGGAAAATCCAGCAGGAGGAAGGAGAGAGTTTGGGGGAGTGGTAAATTCATCTGAAACATTTAGCAAGATTTTACGGCTATTTGGTTTCAAAGGCTAATTAGCATTTTGAATAAAGGGCCTCTTCACTAAACATGTAAGCACCTCATCCTTCCAGCGGCTGCCAAAAATCAAAGGTTACCAAATGAACATATATAAGGCCTTTAAACTTCTAGTGAACAATAAAACTATTTTCCCCATAAATTTCCAAATAAAGAAGCATAATACAGCATAGAGAGCACAATGCCAAAAAAAACCCAACCCAGAAAAACTCAGCTCATAAACTCGGCAGGTTTTCTGAACAATATTTTGATCTTTCCAGAAAGGAACAGTAAAAGCAGCATATTCCCCACTACGAGCTTCATTTTAGGATCAAAAGCATAGCAAAGTACATACATTTAATTAGCAGGGAGAATACAAAAGCCAATTAATGGAAAACAAAACACATTCTGGACACAAAAATACACTATAAATGTTACAGACAGACACTGGTGTGTGTTCCTCTGTGCATGGCAACAGTTCAGGAGGAGTAACTTCTGAAAGCAGTGTACTGACTTCCAGCTCACAGCTTTTCAGGATATTCACCCTTCTGAGACTGCTTAACATGATCTCCTCTATTTATAGTGACTTTTTTGCAACTGTTATCTCAAGGTTATTAAAATGAACAGGCAGAGTCACAGCAACACCACAGCAACCAACGCCAGCGACTAAAAGACACTACTTCAGCACACACTTTTGCTTGTAACTTGGGCAGCTTTGAGATTTTTGTTGGCAGCATCCTCTGTGCAGGTCAGGAGAGCCCAGGAGCCACGGTGGAAGCGTGAGCTGTGGCTGACCCAGGGCTGTAAGCCATAGTATGACCCCTGCTTAAAGCAGCAGAGGTGTTAGTGCAGAGCACACACTTCCACATCTGCCCAAACCACAGCAGCCACAGGGTGGTGAGGGCTCACACCAACCAGGGCTGCTCCTGGGAACAATGGCAATTGTGTGTCCTGGTCCAGCTGCAGCCCTCAAGCAGCAGAGTGCCTGGGATACACTGGAGCTGCCCTCCCCTAAAGCACCCACCCAGAGGAGCTCTGCTGAGAAGCAGATCTCTTGTGGCCACCTCCTGTGTGAGCAGCCCTGCAAACCCATTTCAACTGGCCACACTAACTACGGCCAAGATACAGCACCCAGGCTTCCAAAATCATCCCTGAATGCACATATATACACTGCCATGCTGTTTTGGGAGAGAGTTTATGTCCTTAGACACAAAGATTTCATCACTTTAGCCTCAGCCTGCACCATAGCTATTCCCTCACGAGTGTCCCTATGTAGGCTGGTTGTAGTTGCAATATACTTAAATTAATTGTATGCATTAGAACTGGATTTTATATAAATTCATTTTTGCAGTTTCCAGCTCAGAACAGCCTTTAGTCAGACTTTAGAAGAAGTTCAGATTTCTCCCATTATCAATACAGGTCACAATAAATTGAGGAAAGCTGAAGTGTTTTCTGCTTTGTTTGCAGGATGGAAATTTTTTTTACATTTCATTATGATAAAGATTATTATGGGCAAAAAAACCAGTATTTATTTTTTAATTTGTTGATTTAAGCATTATTTTAAACCTGCTAGTGAAAAATCCAGAAAAACCAACTTTATTTGATTTCATTAATTACAAAATTAACCTTTAAAACCATCATATGTCATCTCCCACTAGTTTTACTACTTCTAAAACATGACTACGTTGGGAGTGCCAGGGTCTGGAGTCTCAGACAGGAGGGGATGGTCAGTGGGGTGAGCATATGTTCCTCCTGCTGCCAACCCATTCTAGTCCCAAGCAGCTGGTATGAGCCAAGGTTGTAAGCATCAAGTGAAGTAATCCCTGCAGTGGCAGCTTTTAAAAGCTCAAGAAAGGAATCCCAAGAAAAACTGAAGTTAAAAAATTGTATATACACTTCCCAACCTTAAGTTTTCCACACCTCCAGACCAGTTCTCATCAGAGGGCTACTTATATTCCACTTGCATCTATCAGCATCTAAGATTCACTGACAGAAATCTCAGCCACAAAGATCATGTAATTCTTTATGCAGCTCCTTGCTTATCCTTGTAGCCAGAAAATGCCAACTAAGAGAGGTTCACACAGGGCTGGAAGGAAGCCCCCCCCTAGGCACTGAGGCACCATCCAGCGTGAGAGACCTGGGTGCAATGAGACCATCACAGCTCATGGGGTCAGTCAGATGGAAACTCACAGAGCCAGAAATGGGAGGGTCACAAACCATAACTCTTTCAGAAAAGAACATTTCAGAAGCACCAGGAAACAGCTCTAGGTTGGTTTTTAATATCAGGTGTTAGTGAGGAAGGAGATGAGTATACCACATAAGGGGTCCCCAAGGCTGCATCTCACCTCAATGAGACTTGAAAAGAAACACTGGTAAACCAACAGACCTCAAGGCTTACTATTCCCATTAGGATTTAAGGGCTTCCTGAGGGAGGAATTCCCACCTAGGGTTAGGCAAACATATGCCTCTCAAGATCTTCAAGCTGGGACTGGATTACATCTGTCTCAGAGAAGAAGCAGCTCAAAGGTCCAGATAAAAAGGTGCAAGCATACCTTTTTTGCTGTGCAATCTCAGCTTATTGCTTCTAGTCTACATGGGAAAAATAAATCCAGAGACCATATTGCCTGTTTTGTATTTTAATTAAGTAAGTGCCTGGAAATAAGTTATAGGTTTTTTCCACTGCTTTCTCTTGCTAGCTGCCCAAACACAGGCTTTTCCATAACCTTGTCATGGATCAAGTTATTAATAAAATACAAACAAAAACCGTACTGGCACATCAGCTAATTAAAATGTCTCTACCAATTTCACCTTTGCTTCTCTTCTCAGAAATGAATACATCCTCCTTTGACACAACCCCCTGTATTCTGTAATCCCAATGTCTCTCCAGCTATCCATGGTTATTTTGCTGTTACAGCATATGGTGTTTCAGAGAGGCTTTGACAGTGCCATTTCCTTACCCCACTCCCAAAGATGCACAGACTGAGTTCCATTCATTGTGGGAAATTTGTTCATGTCCAATTTACCCAATGCTCTCTGCAACAATTTTGTGTTATGAATGGCTATTGTTAGCCTGCTGCTGTTCACTCCCCAGAAAGGGGGGTTTGGGGAGTTTGGTTTTTTCGTTGGTTGGTTTTTGTGGCTTTTTCTTTTCAAGAGTCTGCCAAAGTAAAACACTTTTTCAACCCTTCAGTGTTGGAAATCCATGTTCAGTTGCTGTATTGGTCTTGCTGGTATAGCAGTCCTTACAGTGCCATGTTTTTAATCTTTGGCTGGAATAGAGTTGATAACCCACTGATGTTTTTCTTATTGCTGAGCAGGGTTTGTGCAGCAGTAAGACCTCCTCTCGTGCCCACTCTGCCCTGCACCATCCCACTCCAGTGTATAGGCTGGAAGAGGGCATGGGACTGGGAGGGGACACAGCTGGGACAGCCAACCTGCACTGACCAAAGGGATACCACAGACCACATCATGTTGTGCTCGGCAGTGGATGCTCAAGGAGCAGAGGGGAAAGAGGAATGTTCATGGCCGTGGTGTTTGTCTTCCCAAGCAACTGCCATGTGTGCTGAGGCCATGCTTCCCAGGAAGCAGCTGGATGTCTGCCTGCTGATTTGAAGTAGTGAATGAATTACTCTTTTTGCTTTGCTTCCGTGTACAGCTCTTGCTGTCATGATTAAAATGCCATTATCTTGAGCCACAAATCTTCTCACCTTCCTTCTATTTCCTCTCCATCTCATGAGAGAATGCAGGAGTGAGCAGCCATGTGGGTAACTGGCTGTTAGCCAAGGCTAACCCAGCACAAGGCTACAACTGCCAATAATTTTCTTCTTGACCTCCTTCTTCATCTCTAGTTATCTTCTGTTTAATTAATCTAATTAAACCATATTAATTTAGCAGATCAAAGAAATTCTTGACATAACAGCTGACTCAGTTAGCATCACTGCATGCTTGGAATCACAACAGATTTACACAAAGTCACTGGCTAAAGTCAGATGTCCTCTTTAGGCCAACCTCACTCTCTCTAATCCACAAAATAAAAGTAATGTTTTAATTTCTAAGAATTATTTCAGGCAATCCTTAGGACATGACAACAGAAAGAATATCAGAACTGCAAGATCCCGATTGATCCCGGTGGTAGGAACTCAATCAAGTTGTGCTGGATATGTGTGATGGGCAGGGAGGGCACTGGCAGATGCCAGCCAGATGAAAGACCTTGAAAGCTGTAAAGTTGCTCATATCTATGTCAAATGAGCATAAAGGCATTAATGAACCAAAATTATCCACTCAGGCACTTCAGAGTTGTACATAACCACATAGGGCACAGGGGAGAGGGTGGCTGGATTGCATCTTTAGATCTGACAGTGATTTGCTAGTGACTTCAGGAAAGTCATTTGAACTCCATCTGACTCAATTTTTCCATTTGTGAAATGGAAATCAACATGCACTTCCATCTTAAGATAAGTGAAATACTCAAGGCTGGCAACATCATTAGCTCTAAGTAACTAATAGCTATTAGTACCTGGAGCACACGATTGCCCCCCGAAGCGGCTTTCCTGGGGGGACGGGGGAACATGACTTACAGCTCAGCACAGATAACAACTTCATTTCTATAGCCCTCCTGAAAAGGGCAATGTGCATGCTCCTAAATGAATTCCACACCCCAAATCAATTCAGTGCCTAAGAAGAAAAAAAGTATCCATTGGAAAATAAGACAACATATTCCAAGACGGCTGTTTTATCTATCTGATATGTTTCCTGCATCTTGTGGTGATTTACCGTAATAGGTAATAACTAGTGTACGTTATATCTAGTTTTTAATAACCACAATTCCATTATATTTCATTTCCCAAAGGGACTATTTGTGTTTTTTCATATCTTTTAACTGTAAAACTGTAAACTGCTGTAATCAAGTACTGCTTTCTCTTGTGTTCTGGACATCCTCAGTTGATTATAATCACTGCCTGCTGAACTTATCTTCAAAATGTTAATCAGAAATTGAAATAAAAATTGATATTACATTATGTACTGCCCCATTTATTCACTTTTCTTAACATGGGAGAATCAGAATACAAAGAAATATAAAACAGAAAAGGAAAAAACTCAGAAAAGTAAAAAAATAAAAACAAAACAAACAAAAAGTATGGGAAAGACAAGGGTGGGGGGGGGGGGGAGGGAAAAAAAAAAAACCTCCAAAAACTGGCTTTACAGCAGATGAGAAATAGAGAGGACCATTAAAAAAAGGGGAAGTCCATGCTGTTGAACCTGGTGTCTGTAAAAGAGGTGTAGGCTCTGAAAGTATGTTTTGAGATACTTGTACAACATAAAAAAACTCATTTTAAAGTATATTTTAAAATAGCACATCTGTACATGGTACACTACTCTTTTGGGAACTAGTGACTCTGTCCCACAACCACCTACCAGCAAGGCTATGAGAGAGAGAATGCATTTTAGAAGGTGTCAACAAAACGGAGCATGTAAGTGTGTAAATCAAGCTGTAAAGTCAGCTGGATTTTCCAAAATTAATCCACGTTTAGGGGAACTGATAGGTTCAGAAGGATGCCATGCCTGAAAGTGTCACTGGATACTACCTGAGAACATCCACAGTGACATTTTCAGAGATTTATAGGTTTCCAGCACCAAAACAATGCTGAGCTGGGAAGAGCTAAAATCCTTGGTTTAACTTACACCCAGCAAAAAGGATGCATGCATCCACGCCCACACCCAGAGTGTTTGAGTTTTCTCAGCCCTGACACACACAGCTAATACTACAAACTAACAAAACAAACTCCAGTGTGGTCCATTACTTCATCTTGATCAGTACAACCTAAAGGCTGGTTGTAACTGCATCCAGGAGAGCAAGACACAACCATGGCCTTCTTGAAAGTAAAGATCTCCTGAGGAAAGAGTTTTAGTGGAACAAACAGAACGTAACCCTCTCAAAAACTTCTCTTTCCTTTAAGTGGACGCTATCAACAGAAGTAACTTACATTTCTTAGCTTCCTTCAGAAGAAAGGGACGAGCATTTGCAAGGAAGATTTGGGAAAACAGTACAAATGCAAAGTTGGAGAGATAAATCCAGCCAGCTGGAAAATAAAATCAATGAGCTAAAAGCATTATTAATTGAGACAAGTGAATATGGGCAGAGTCAAGGCTACTGACAGAGCAGAGGAGATAAGGCAGACAAACCATTATCACCAAAAGTAAATAACATTGAATCAACCAGATATGATCAAAGGAGCATGTTCATAAGTACTGGTGATATTACTTCTGAATTTGATTTATTTTATCTCAAGTCACAGTGTATATCACTTAAGCAAGCCAGTTCCTTCCAGGTATCTTGCTAATATCCCTTAACAGAAGCAAGACTGGATGCCCAGACAGTAACAGATTAAATGAAAAGGCAAAAACCCCCCTAACTAACTAGATAGGCATTAATAACTCAGTACAGCTAACAAATCCCCTTGATATAGAAAAGGAAGAAGCCACTATCATCATATAGTCTGGCCAAACATAAACACAGGGCACGTATTTACCCCCCAGAACATGGATTAGCATCATTCCCTACTTAAATAAAAGACTTCAAATGGTGGCACATTCCTCTCTTTCCCATTAAACTCTCTTCCCTTGTCCACTCCCATTTATGGTTACAGCTGCAGAACTGATGCCCACGGAGCAGGGATCAGCCCCCAGAAGTGCCTGCCTGCGTAGCAGCACTGACTTTCTCCTGGTCTGATGTGTCCAACACATCTGGTTTAAATCCCTGCTTCTAATAGAGAGGTCTGTATGAAAATTTTACCTAATGGAAACTACAATGTGGTAGGTAGTGTTCTTCACTTTAAGTAAATATCAATCCAGACACCTGTTAGAGAGGACCATGGGTATGATTTCAGGATGAGTTCCCAAAAGCTGTTGAGGATTTATACTCAATACTATTTATCATCTGCAAATGGGTTATTACACCCAACATTCCCAAACTGCACACTTGCATAATACTCTTGGGTTACCACTGTATTATAAAGTCAGTTACAACACTTTTACCAAAGCTGATCAAAACTGACTGAAAGAAGATCATTCACTGTCATCTTAATAGTTCTGCATAACCTACAAGACCAGTGGCAGTGTGTTCTCCACCTGGGAGGCAGATGCACTCTACTGTAATACAACAACTGATCTTTTATTTCTATGATTATAGATCCTAAAACCCTAAATACAAAAAAAAAAAATTAGAACTCCCCATAAAGTACCCTACAAAAGCAAAAGCACTGATAATAAGGTATTTATTGGATATGGTTATTTATCTCATTTTATTTTTAAAACTCAATAATGTTTTCATGGAAATTAGAAAGGATATGGATTCTTGTCAGACCTGAAATGATTTGTAAGAATGTACAATATTCCACTAACATTTCTGAAAGCCCGAGACTACAACTGGCAAACAATCTGCCCTGGCTTTGTGGCTTTCCTAACCAAAAAAAGACCATTAAAAAATGAGTGCTGCGAACTTTATAACTATGCTGTGTTTCTTGTCATGCTGGGATTAGTAATAGCAGTGCTATCAAATATTACTGTGCAATAAAACCTGTGGTTTGCATTTAGATTACATTTGATTTCTTCATGTGGAAAATGCATGCTCTAATTTTCCTCTTACAGTAAAATTGATAATACATAGAATACAACATCACAGCAGATGACACAGTCTACAAGGTAGGCATGACTTGTTTTATAGTCATAAAGCTTGTACTTCTGGCTGTGATTTTATGAGCCAGGCATACAGAAAAAAAGGACAAAAAAGATATTTATAAATAAAGGCATACAACAGTAAATAGGAAAGGAGACAAAGTTACAGAACAGATTGAACTGGATATAATCAGAACCAAACAGCTCTCAGAAAAACTGCTAACTTAGCACTTAGATACCTCACCAGTCAATAACGTAGGTACAGCAGCCTCCTATAACAAAAGAAAGCAATTCTAGGCTGGAAGAAAAGGAATATAAATAGGACCGGCAGCATCCTCACCAGGCCAAAAAAAATTTCTTTGAATATATTCTTTTAAAGCTCACAATATCATAAATTAGCCCCTCACCTCCCCCCAATTCCCACAAAGTTGATATCATCTATCACCATTTTCTTTGCAATAAGTAATCTTTCAAAGTATTAATTTCAGTAGGATCTTTCACAGTATATTTCAGAGAAGCTTCTATAAGCATCTAAGAACTTATTAGATAAAAAAAGGGAGGTGTACACCGCACACGGTCTCCATGGGGACATTGCACATGGCAGAAGCTGTGAACAGAGCACTTCCATCACAGGAAGGCAATGGGGAAGAATTATACAATAAGGAACAGAGAGCTCATTAGCATGTAAAAGCCATAGCCCCATATATACTGCCATATTTCTGTACGTCACCGCATTAACAAATTGCTGTTTATTAGCGGTGATTTACTGAGTCAAGCACAACAGGACTGGGCACTAGCTGAGGCAAAGCAGCTGGATGCAAAACTAATGCAAACAGCTAAGAGGAGAGTGATGTCTTAACTGCTTCTCTGGATAGCTTGATCCACCAGCCAACAGATGAACTGATTACACACTGTTGCAAAAATTTCACCTTTTGCTACACTGCAATAATTTCTGAATAAATACAAAACATGGTCAGCCTTGACATACTGAAATCTGAAGAGATGCAAAATGATTCCTCACCTCCACCAAAGATGGTGCTGTCAGTATTTAGAGAAATTATCTTTTTACAATGCACTAATGTTCTTGTATTCAGGCCAACCATGAAAATTCACGAACTGCAAACGTATTCCTTTTTAAATGTTTACGCCCACTTCAAAGTACACATTTTTCTTACTACTACCACCGTGCTCTCACTGCATTACCTTACTCTTCTAAACTCACAGCTCTTTCCACTGCAGTCTCACCGCAGATGCACACCACAATACAAACAAACAAAGTCCAGACTGCACAAAGCCAATGATAATGCCATGCTCAAACTCAGGAATTCAGTAGAAGCATAAATTCCCAACAGGGACCACCACCAGTTAGTCTCCCCACAATGCTCAAGCCCAGACTGGCATCCCCTTGCTTGCTCAAGCTTTGCATCTGGCTTCAGAAGTGCCAGTACCAGGAAAAACACACTTTAACTACATGTTCTAGACAACATGCATTAATGGCTTATGAAGTATTGCACTTCTTTGCTTCTTCCTTTTAGTACTAAAGGGATTTTGCTCAGGGAGAAAAGGAAAAGAAGAATCAAAGCTTTGGACTTGTTTTTTCCTTGAAAGAACCAAAACCCCCACAAACCTACAGAAGAAACTCGCAAAATGCAGCAGTTCCTAGAGACAGCAGCAGATCAGGCTTTACTGTTTTAGTACAGTTCTGAGCCCCTAAATTTCAAGTTCACATCAACCAAAATTAAAACTCACTGCGGATTATCAAGTTTCATGTATTTTTTCACTACCCTTATGCAAAATTTACTTTGGCACAGTACAGGAGTGCATTATTAATCAGCATAGATTTGTTTGAAAAAGCAGACTCTATTTATTCAGAGGTAGGACTGACTCCAAATCCAGGCTTTCTTTTCCACATGGAATGCAAGCATATCAGATTTGGTATTTGATTTTTCAGCTCAGCTGAAAAAGGGACGAGCTGAACTTTGTCTACGTGGTAACAGAAAAAGAAACTACAGTATTTTACTTTTTTTTTTTTTTGGTGGTTTCAGGTATCAAAGTGAAAATGTCAAATGTCTCTCACCACACCCATTACAGCAAAATCTCAGACCAGTTGAAGACAATGACGCTTTGCTATTGGCATTAAATGAATCCGGTCTCACCCACCCATGACCAAAAAAGATACAGCGTCATTTCAAAATCACAGTCACTTTCCTATCAACTTTTTGCAGCATTTTCAGATTTATACATCCTCTTTTCCTTCTCATATTGCAGTCAATTAGCAGCTATAACTAAGCAGATCTGTGCAGTTTTAGCATGAGTTCTTTAAAATCACTGATCTTTACAAGCCACTTTGATGAAAAGAGAGAATATTTACCAGCAACTATTAAGCATGAAGTTTGAGGAAACAGAAGTAGCTTGTAGGAGGATTTGCTAATGTAGTTTATTGCTGTTACTTTTCATATCTGAAAAGATACTGCCTCTGAAGTCTCTGACGAAAACGCAAACAGATATTCTTGGGAAACAGTACAAGCCAAATGCAGGTTACAAAATCAGAAAACTTGGTCTTAAGGATTTCATCACATAAATCCACTGATACCCCAACAGTGTCACACCAATACACATGTAAAATCAGAATCTAGTTGTCTGGTGATGCTGAAAAAATACATGGTGGAAACACACAAAGATTTTCACAACAGAAGTCTTCCCCATAAATGTGTGCAGAAAACCTAGAGATGAAATCCCCCACAAGAAGACACAATACTACCTACCAGGCAGTGATAATCTCTCAGTGGTCACAACAGGCATGTTGTTGAAACAACTAGATGGAAAAAAAAGGCATCCATGCTTGAGTGATTCTGCAGAGCAATGTGCCTGCACCTAATACAATGGAAAACCTATTCAAGAATAGCTAATCTTGTGAAACTACGACTGCAGAATGCTGTTAGAAGCAGTGAAAACTGAAAATCCTCTGAATTAAGTGTTCACTGAGCAAGTTAAAGCTTTAGGTAGGCATCTCTCAACCCATCCACCCACATACCTGAGGGTGGCATCCATGTGACAAATTGCATTTAACATGCACCTGCACTCTACCCAGTAATCCATCCTCACCTTGGCTACTTCTAGCATTACAAATCTCCAAGGTACTTTGAACAACTGACTTCTGCAAGGAAGAATTGCTCCTCAAAAGTGTACTGTCAAAAAGCCAGGAAAGGTTTAGGTACAAATATACTGCTGTTCAACGTGGATAGAAATAGGATCTTTAAATTCTTAGGAAACAAGGTTTCCATGGGTTTTCAGGACCATTACTATTTCTAGGAGACAGAAATACAGATTTCTAAAAGGAAAACTCATAGTTCAGTCACTAAGCAGTATGGAGCTTGGAGATGCATATCCACAGCTGAAGATGGGGTCAGGTGGTGAAGCCCTCTGTCAGTACAAAGTGGTAACATGCACAGCTACTCTTGGATCACCTACAGCAAAACCATCATTCCTGAAGCCAGACAGACCCAGACACGCCTACTCCCCTGAGAGCTCAGTCCATACAATGCCAAACAGAGGCCTCAACAAGGGAAACAGACTCTTCCATTGTTGAACTTCAAGAAAATCGACAGTATTTTGAAGGTGCAAATTAAAGGTGCAATAAATCCATTGGGGAAATGCTCAACTTCTCCCCAAAATACTGCAGCCACTCTCATGGCACGGCAACTTAGGGAGAAGCAAATACTCACTTCTTGTCCCCAAGCTGTGTGCTCTGTGGCAGCTTGAAGATGCACCTGGAGTAGTACCAGAGGTCCACAGAAACCTCTATCCATGTCCACAGTACTAAAGAGTGCACCTCCTTCAGCAGATAGGAATAATCTCTGCCTCAAGATGAGAGAAAGAAAGATGGAAGTGCAAAGGCCAGTTTATTATTATTTCAACTTTGGCTGGGCACCAGGACTGGACCTAAATAAATTATGCCAGGATATATGCTCAGAGTTAGCTTCCCTTGCAGTTCTGCACAAACAGAAATCAGCAGGAGTCCAGCATGTAGAACGGCTTCTGAATCGGGTCATTAATCTGTACAAGCAGAAAAACCTACCCAAAAAACACATTAGCAGCCACTGCACTCCAGGTTACAAGGCTGAACTATCATGCAAATTGATACACATCTCTTGCCTCCTCGAGCCACAGAGGAGGGCACAAGCAACCTACAGGGGAGAGAGCACAGAAACCTACGGACGCGCACTCCTGGTGAGGAGCAATGGGACAGGACGGATTTATTCAGTGATGATAACATGGTATTATTTTTTCCTGCAACAGCAATGCAAATTATTCAAAGATGGTCACATCCTGAAATGGCTTGGCTCTAGAAATATGTTCATTGCCATGAAAATCTTGCCAACTTAAGCTAGCACACAAAACCACAAGGGCAGAAGACAATTCAAGGTTTTAAGTAGACAGAGACACAGAGATTAGTCACTAACATTTTTTTTCCATCTACTTGTTTGATGATTTATCAATAAACTAAGTAATCTCCACCTGCTGTTCAGTCAATAGCTGATTAGTTAGATGATTCCCTCCAAGTCCTTCAGGAGGACAGAGTCATGAAGTCTTGCTTTCAAGGACAGACCAGTAGTTTTTTTCATAGTTTTACAGCATGCTATTCCTTAATAGCAATGTAAATAAAACAGAGTGAAGAGACCTCTCCATTTCAAAGCTACTGTAAAATGTAGAAGGGAATTTACTTTGGGCTCAAACTATAAATCTTTCATTTCTTCTGTTTTTTAAATACCGATAATATTGCAGGCATGAAAAGATTTCACTCCTCTAGTCCCTAGACAAAACCTAACCCTCATTCTTTAATATAACTACAAGCAGGACAGACCTAAGTGGGAGAGAAAGGCGTATATCCCAGACACTGTTTCTATCATAAAAACACCCATTATTTACATCAGCCCGGGAAATAACCACATATGAGGCAAGTCATGAAACAAGAACACCCCTATGTTAATCATCTAAATTCATGACTATATAACCTACAAACAAGACCTGAGTTAACACTGGCTGGCAGCTCTTCAGGAGGCTGCAGGAAACAACAGGGACTAAGGAGAGTAAAAAGGAAAAAGGGCTGGCTGAGTGATGCACCTGCTGCCTTGCTTCCCCTTTCCATTTTGCACAGAAAAATTTGCACAGTTACAACTCTTAAGTGCACATTAAACTTATGCCCTTTTACACTGACATGACTATGAAGACATTATGGTGGGTATAAAATACTATACTACTATTTAGAAGCATTTCTGCACTACCAGCTGGTGTAAAAGAGCCCTTGTGCAGTTAGGAAATTTGTTTTCCTATGTGTGATAAAAACACAATGACGAGTTTTGTTCAGAAAGCAGGTTTAAGTAAAAAGAAAAACACCTACTAATTTATATGCGTATGTAACTAAAAAATACAAATTACATTAACTTATAAACACAAATACTTATCAATATATATGGGTATACATATGATTGGTACACATAGAGATATAAATAGTACAGATGTGTATATATAGATATAGATATATTTTTAAAAAATCTCTTGAGAAAACAAATTGCCAAGAGAGTGTAATGGGACAACTCCTCTCCTACTCTCACCAGAAGCCCAGAATCAACTCTTGAAGTAATTGTAGTATAAGTTCTATTTCACACCAGAGAAGAGTCAGTGGACAGAAGTTTGAACTGTTTCAACTGAGCCTGAAAGTTGTTTATTCACCAGAGTTTGAATCTGTTGCAAATGGCTCATTTAATTCAACCTCAGAGGCATTTGCTCTCCACTTTTCAACCTCAGAAAGCAGTAACCTAGCTAGGGAGGTTAGATGCAGTATCACCAGTTCAGATCAAAAAGATGCCAGTGAACAGCTGAGACTTAAATTTATACCCAGAGTGGTTACATGGACAAGAAAAAGGAACAGTAGATGCAATCAGTTTCAGCTATATCATGTATTTTCGCCTGTTCTTAAAGAATTTCAGGATGAAAACATACTAAACAGAACCCTGAAATTAAAATCAACCAGGGAAAAACTAATCTAGCTGCCAAGAAGAACTGACTAAGGCTCCATGACAAGCAGAGATACATATTCAGAATTAACTTTAAAAAAGCTTCTAAATTCAACTAATGTGCTATAAAATGACAAACGCACATATTATACGAACCAATTATAAAACATTGCAGCAAGCATTAACTACATGCACAGATCTTATGAGCACCCTGGGAGCAGGACAGTGGGCTAAATAAAGTCAAGCAATCTTGAAATCCACAGGCATTACATTTTCCCTGTATCTAAAGGGTGAGAGAGGTGTTCAGAAGGTCTGACTTTTAGCTCTGAAGGAGAGAGGAGAAAATACAGCAGATACTTGGAGTATCTGGAGGTTTAGTTCAAATGCAGAATATTTACCAGAAAATTAAAACTACTGAAATCCTGAAATACCTGTTTTTATCAGAGACTCACCTATTTCCAGAGAGATGAGAACCATTTATGAATCCATTTCCACAAGAAAACTATAAAAATCCTTTGGAGATGCAATGTTCGGTGTTCAATATTTGCCACCAGCAGACACTGCTGTTAAACAAAATGGGAAGCAGTCCTCAAAGCATCCAGATAGAAAAGAGAATCGTAGCCTCCCTGTAAATCCTGCAAAAATACATCTCATTCACTTGTGTGGATCTCTTTATTGCAGTTGACATGGGCTTGCCCAGGGGACTAACTTGTTGTTCCATAAAGATCCTTAAATAGGCACTACTGATGAAACATTTAATCCAAGCCCTGGTATCAAATGGCTGCTATTGCCAGTGACAGTGATAGAAAAATCTATTTGCCAATTAAATAACTGCATGCAAAGCCATGACTGTTTATTATACCTTTTAACATAGTTCAGCTGGTTTGGACCATATCCAGTGAGCTTCATATTTTACAAAAACTGCATTCCGTATAACTCGTAAGTAACGTGCTTTAAGCCTTCATTTTTTAAATACACCCTTTCACTCATGTTGTTATGAAGTGTTTACTTGGGCAAGGGAATACATTTTACACAGAAATGCCACTTATATCATTCAACTATACATATATATTGCGTTGGACCTCTCTCTGTTGATAATGAAATTATGATTTATGCTTAGAACAGATGACCATATTTTAGTTATTGGGAAAAAAAAGAGCACTTTAAAAACTCGCTGTGTTTACTTTAAATGGGAAGAATGTACAAAAGCTATTCATTTTTTGTAAAACTAAGGGAATACATTTTGATCCCATGAGTCTAATAAAAACTCTGCATAAGCATAACAATAGGGAAAGCTAAGATGAATAGCTGAGGTGAACACTTAAGCCTGGACTTCATTCCGGTTGGACTTCCACCATACCAGGAAACAAGAAAACAAGTGAAGGGGCAGTAATTAAAAGGAATTTAAGATTAGTGGCAGCGTTACACCCACGTGTGGAACACCACTAAAATAGGACACAGCACTCAGTTTGACAAGGCTGCAATTTAATAAAGTCCATAAGGGTGCAAGTTGCAGCTCAGAGAACAGCACAAGCATTTGCTTAACTTGAAATAACCAGGGCTTGACATGTGCTTTGATTCAAGCATGAATATACATCTTTGGGACATAGACTGCATTTTCCTTTCAACTTAGTATGAGAAAAAAAGAAATTAACTCATGCTAATGTATAAAGCAGTATTGAATAAAAATGGGACACAAGTACTGGAAATGGCAAAACACGTATCTGAAATTAATCACTTTCCATAAATAGGAAAAAGAAGACTAAGGTGAGTTTTTGTTTCTCTTAATCACAGGAAAGTTAGGTTTTTTCCCCTTGATCTTTAAAAAATTACCAGATGTAAGTTTATATCTTATTCCTATTCCCCAATGCCATAAATTCAGTATAAACTAAGAAAAAAAATATTTAGTGCTTCAGAATGAACATTGATTCTTCCACATATTGTATTAAGATTTAATTTACTGCTTGCTATGCCATTTTTAACTTTGTAATTATTTTGTCAGGATAAGTTGTAGCTTTTACTGTACAGAAAATGTACTGTAAAGTGTCTGGAGAAAATGTTTCCATCTTACTTTATCAGATTATTGAAACAATGTACTATAATTTCTGGAAAGCACTATTTCCATTTTTACATTAAGCCTTATTCAAGAAAATTCTATATGAATTTCAGTAACTCTTTTAAAGTACATAGGCTGGAATTGTTAGGAATCGGTAGGAAGGTTCATTGAAGACTTTTGTGAGGTAAATAAACTGATAAGTTTATTAACTTAACTGATAAGTGTGCAGCTCTACCACAGCTTCATGAGAACACAAACTGTAGCATTATCTCTGCATCAAATTTATCCTCTAAAGTAAAAACCCACAACTGTTTGCCTAGTAAATAAAGCTAATGTTGTTATGCCATGTTACAATGCTTCTCTTCCTATAGTTTATGGCTATTTTTATGGGAAAAAGTCCAGACTGTCAGTGCTTAAAAATCTTGCATTTGAGCCTCTTTACTTCCTTCATTCCTCCCTGCTGGGCAGAAATTTTAATCACAAAAATACCTCCTGTAACTCCATCTCATATCCAACTTGGATATGCTCAAATTCGAGCACAATCACTTTGTTGTACCAATACCTTTGGAGCAGTCACAACTGGAACCCATTAGGTTTGCAGCTGATCAGAACATTTTTGTGAAGGACAGAGAAGACAGCAGGACCTGCAGAAGCACTGAGACCCCAGTCCTGATAATGTGGGGGTTTGGGCTTCACAGCATGCAGGTGAGTGCCACCTCTGAGAGCCTGCAGGTCCTCTCAGGTGCTTCCTCATCTGCACTGGACCACAGCCAAAATGCACGAGTTGCAGGAAAAAAAAACTATATCTAAAAAACGGTAAAATTAAATTTTTTAATTTTTTTTTTTGGTAGTTCTGAACGAGACATTTTTGTGACAAATATTAATCGAATTTTCACCTGACATTTTAGACTTTTTAGCGCATTTCTTTTACCAGCTCAGCTCTAACACACCTTCAGCAAATGCTTTGGGCATTTCTTATCTGGTGCTTTCAAAGTTTCTCTCAGATCCACAGTAGCAATCATAAAAACTTTTATTTCATTTTCCTAGGATTCTGATCTCTAACATCTACAATTACAGTACTTACTAGTGTATAAAATATCTTTAAATGTGCCAAATATATCTGAATAAATATACTTCAGTGCATAAACTATTCCTTTTTTTCTTTGATGTATCACAATGAATACATTGGCTTTAACGTCTATTCTCTTGATCAGTCATTTTGAGGTGGTCCACTTTTGTTTTCCTGACTTTCACAAACATGCTTGCAGCCAGTAAGGGACTCTTCACTATGATTAATGGCCTCCCATTGGGTATACAGAGAATTTCCCAGCCTGGTTCCCTTGAGAATGCTCCACTACATGGATTTCTACGCAAAGCTAGATTAAAAGAGGAGGAGCAATAGCTATAGTCCACCTACCCCACAGCCATCAATTATATACAGTTATAAATCAAAGTTTTCAGCCAGAACAAAGCCCAGTGTGGCAAACAAACAAGGGCGTTCACAGCAAATTGTTTTGAAGCAGAATAAAACTCTTGATAGAAACAATGGGGCAAGCAAAGCCACTGTCAATATCACCATAAAGTTCCGTTGATTTATTAAGAATTAGACACAGTGTATCCAATTACTGCTGAATTAACTTAAACAGAAAGCAGCAAGTGGAAAAATAAGCAAGGAGATGGATTTCTCTTTTGAAAGGAAAAAATCGCGCAATTCTATATCATAGTTAATTGAAGACAGTAACGTGAATCATAAAGTATCTGTACTTTAACTCCCTGTATTTGTGTTTCTTGGCTTTTGGTTTTAAGCTCTCTCTTTCATGAAACACTGGTATGTCTATCTCATCCATATTTCATCTCCGCTCTGTTTGTTTTCCCGGCTATTTCTGCCTCCATGCCATAGATGATTTTGATCAGTTTGGATATTTTTAAATACCCTTCACGCACAATCTGCTTTCAAACAAGACAGTAGAAAAAAACACTAGGGGACGTGGAGACAAAAGGCTGTTAGCACCGCTCCTCACATGTCTCTTCCCTTCTGGACAACGTGAATTATCTGCAGGGGGTTGGGCCCCTTTTTTTCAGACATTTAAAATTCCATTTTTTGATACACAGCAGCTTTTGGAAAGCCAAGGAATATAGTCGAAACCAGTCATGAATGTAAGCTCCAGCCAAAAAATTAGTTGATATTTGCTATTGCACCCAGTCCTCACTGCAGAACATTTTTCACATAGACTCTGTCTCTCTCTGAAGAAACAGATGCTTGTGAAGAGTGCTCAGTGATTTTCAGCAAGTGAAAAATTAATTTTTTACAACTCTGACTAAAGCTGTGCAGCGAAAGGCAAGAACCTTTAGGATGACTTCATGTCCCTGAGAGACAAACCTTGCCTGTCCCACACCACATTTTCCCCAGTCCTTCCTTGCTGTACAGTCCTCCAGCTTGCAGCAGGCCTCAGCACCCCAATTTTGGAGTAAGATGGAGTTTATGCACCTCTGACAGGGTAGGGTCACACATGAAATATGGAATTATAGAATGGAATCATGTAGCTTGGAAAAGACCTTTAACATCATTGGGTCCATCACTCCCAGCACTGCCAAGCCTGCCTCTAAATCATGTCCCCAAGTGCCATTAATGCAAAAGTTGTTCAGACCTAAATTAATGCATACATAAGCACCTGTCTTCCCTGCAAAGATTTCTTCAAAGAGGCCCCGTGCATCCAGAGTGGAGAGGCACCATCCCCTTCCTACCTAAGTACAGCTGTAGTGAGAAACATGGACCATCATCTCAAGGGCTGGTGAGAAATTCCCAGTAAAAATCCTGGACAGTCAAATGTGCTTCGCGTCCTGCAGGTTTGTAACGTACATATCAACAGTATTGATCATTGACTAATTTTATCTTCTTTTGTCTTGTTTTTTTCTTCTATTGGCAAATAGAGAGCAGAATTGACATGATGTCTGGAGCTCTAACCCCAGATCTCTTGCTAGCTGTATACCACCTAATTCAAAACACCTAATAATGAAAATCTACATCCTTCAGCAACCAAACAACACTGCAGAAGATCAGTTTCTACAAAAACAGGACCAATTAGTGCATACTTGAATTCCTTCTTCTGTCTCCTAAGGGTCTTCATTCTGGATAGACTGTCTCAGTTTTCTTATCTGACCATAACTTTTCCATCAGATTCCATCAGATGCTTGTAGGTATGCACTGCTTAGCATTTGTGAACCTGAAAAAAAAACAATCACCCTTCATCCTTAGATTTTCTTCCAGATTTCTGAATCTGGAGAAGAGGAAAAAGATGGTCATACAAGAATTTTCTTAAAGATCCTCTTCTAGTGTTAACACAAATTTTCCTTCTGGAAGCCTACATTATTTTCCTGGCAAGACTATCTTCAAGTAAGAATAACAAAATTTGCTATCCACAGGTTCATGATCCACACATTCACATTAGTGGACCTCTCTTCCTATGTATTTCCACTCTAATAAAAGAGACATTTGACGACATATATAAAAGCACACAAGAATTCCATTAAGGAATTCCACAATCAAGAGTCATAGCCACTCACAAAAGACATCTACAGTGCCAACTAAAGAGGTGCAAAGGTACATATTCCATTTAGGTTAGAACTGTCTAGCAAGTAGTTCTCAAATTTTCAAAGGAATCAATTTTCAAATTTTCAAGGAATCATGAGATAGAAAGTGAAAAATGCTAGCAGAAATGCTAATGTATCTACTTTTAAGATGATATGCTATGCATACACAACTCCCTTTAAATCAATTTTGGCAATTACAATTTTGTAATTCAAATGCCTGAATTACACAAAGCTGTTGGCAAAGGTAAAATTATGCTGTTTTAAAGAACACATCAGAAAAAGGTATGATTTAACATACTTAAAAGTAGCTTAACATCTGCGTGTACTACTGCTGAATTTCTCCCTTTCTTACAAATTTCTCCGTCCCTGTATTGTCTGACACAAACACACCCCTATTATATCTTGTACTTTGGAAAATGCATTCCTTAAGGGAAAGTATGGATTTTTGCACATAGAGAAACTAGTCCAACCCAAATGAGGTCCAAGCTGGCAGAAGCTTGTAGCAGCTTCTGATACATGCTAAATACTAAGAATAGAAACCAGCAGTGCTTTCACAGCTCCGTGACAGTATTTGTGTGGCTAAAATTAAACGCAAGGTCTATTGATCCACAGCTAGTTTTCAGTGTCAGGCAAATTCAAAGGTGAAAGAAAAGAATGATGACCTTGACACAAATGTGATTGGAAAAACGGCCTGGCTGGGAGGAAAATTTGTGTTTTCCCAAAAAGCTAAATGTGTAATCCTCCGAACAGACTTGTGGCTAGGCACAAGAACATCAACTGAAGTGTGACATCAGCCAATTATCTTGTTTCTTTAACACTCATCCTGCAGCCCTTCCAACAGGAGGGAAACCTTCGTCATCCTGGCTAAATGTTCAGTGCAGGAGCTCCAGGAAGAAGCCTGACACAGCAGGTACAGAAAGTTTAAGTTTACTGCTTTCATTGAGTAGATACACCAAGAGGATTTGACTTGTAAGGACAGAAAGTGGATGGACACACATAATTTGTTACTAAAAATTGAAGTCATATTTTGATTACTGTTATTTGCAAATTATTCTGGAAAAGAAACCAAAGCACATACCTAGTTCGAGTACCAACAGGCTCAAGGTCATGCAGAAGAATATAATTATCTTCAGAAAAAATGGAGGCAATATTAAAGACACAGTTCTCTGTATGAACTTTGTGAATGGACGAGTACATCTTAAAAGAGCCGATGGCAAGAGACCTTCCTCTTGCTCACTATATGAAGTTGTGCCTGAACCATATAATATTAAGGTAAGCACTGTTTGTAGATGCAAAATTACTTTTTGAAGGGGTCACAAATTCAAACACAGCACCTCAGCCAAGCCCGAAAGCGTTCCTTTTTTTATTACTCCTTTTTAAATGTTTATTTCATACACATTTACCACAGCTCATTTCAGCTGAACAGAACCCCCATGTTTGTGATTTTTGCCTACAAGAATATTAAATTTCTGCACATCTGTCTTCTCTCTGGGGGTTTCTCTAGGGAATATAATAGTCTATTTGTTTTTCTATTGATCTTGTATCTAAACACTGTTTTCTCCTTTCAGAAAAAAAGAGAGCTGCCAAAGAATCAGTAGTGTCACAGTGAAAATGTTTTTCTTAGCTGGATGAAATGATGGCAGAGCAAGATTGGGAAAAAATATTTTTCAAATCTTTTAATAAGCGTACTTCCAGATAGGGATATGCTAGATATTGGTCTAGGCATGCCCCAGGCCTATGATCCATCTTTCATCCTTTTTACCAATTTCAGACTGACAGCTAAATTAGCTCCTGGAAAAGGCTCCCGTAGGCAGTAACCAATAACCTGCCATCCAAGGTAAGTTGCAACAGTGAGAGGCATAGGAAAAAAAAATGGAGATAGAAAGAAAGCTGAATTAACATCAGTCAATAAGAAAAAAAAGAGGATACATAAAGGATCAAATTCTAAAAAAATAAAAAATTAAATAAGTCATGTTGGAAAGAGAAATAGAAATTGTGATTTAATGTTATGTTAAGCAATAGGCATAGACTGACCTCTTAAAACATGACTAGCCAGTCTTTGAGTTTCTGTAGTTAGTAAAACCAGTGAGTTTACAAATACACAACTGCAAATGGAAGGGCTCTCTCTTCCTAAAATATTTAGGCTTACTACCACATAGTTACTGAGATGTGTTCATCAGGAGAAAATAGCTGGTCATAAAAGGCAAGATATCAACAACCTTTTGAAAGACAAAGCTCATTTTCTTCTCAGGCAAAATAAAATCCTCAGCATGGGAGAGTTCACATTACAGCGCTAATAGTGCACATGTGCTGAATTATTTAAAAAATAATAAAGATAGGAGGAATGACACATCCGCTGGTTCACTGACAAAGCAGGCAGTTTAATATTTGCACAGTATCTGACCAAGTAACTTGAGCTTAATGAAGCTAACGCTTAACATAGATTTCTGCATGAAAAATTACTGCTGCAAACACTCTGAATAAACTCTTTCTGAAATGGGCTTAGTTAAACCTGAACTTGCATTTTATACTTGCATTTGTGTAATTTTTTTCCATCAGACTCCATGATAGGCAAATCATAGTTTAAAACCAATGACTTTGAGACAGTTAGTGATTTTGCTTCATGGTAGCAATTTCCCTTAATGTTATTAAAGGTACAACATAACATTAGAAATTAGAATTAAAATTATAGTTTCAAAATAGGGTGCAGTACTCTGTTAAGCACTGTTAACAAAGTTTCTTCTGTTTCATTCATATAGATAGAGAGATAGATAGATAGATAGATAGACAGACAGACAGATTCTAATTTCAACAGTCAATCCCAAAATGTTAACATAGACACTGGCAAAAAATCCCTTTTTGTTTAGTGGGATGCCATGAAACATGACAAACCCATTTTGTTGCTCACTGCAGCTGTGTGTCTGCGTTTGAAAAGCATGCTTAAATTAAAGATACAAAGAAATGCCTGGGGTTTCATTGCATTGCAAATGTAAAGAAAGACTGATTTTCTTCAAAGGAGGTTGATAATAACCTGCAAACAGCAGGTATTTTCTGCTACCAGCATGTAGCTGGCATGTCATGGCTAGTACATCTTTAATCATAATAATGAGTTCTGTGGTAATCATGATAAAATATGTTTTAACTGACAATGTTTTTACCTGCCATTGCTACCCTCTACTGAGAATTAGCCAACTTCTTTTCTTTTTCAGTTTCTCTAGCTTTAGCAGCACATCTCATTGAGGCAGCTGTACCATTAGCTGGGTTACTACTCTGAAAGGTTTGCTAGTTGTCAACATTTAACTCTTAAATATCAGTTTAAATACTGAGAAATTCAACTGATTGCTGAGAACAAGGAATACACATAAAAATAACGGAATGGTATGAAAAAATAAGGGAAATTGCCATTTCTTTTCCTGCAACAGGCAAGCATTTTTTTAACTGCTTTCTCAAAGAAAATATTTTTTTTTTTTTCTGCCACAGTTAACAAAGAATCATAGTATGGTCTGGATTGGAAGGGATCTTAAGGACCACCTAGTTCCAACAGCCCTGCCATGGCCAGGGACACCTTTACTAGACCAGGTTGCTCAAAGCCCCATCCAGCCTGGCCTTGAACACTTCCAGGCAACCACAACTTTTCTGGGCAACCTGTTCCAGAGCCTTACCACCCTCACAGTAAATAATCTCTTCCTAATATCGAATTTAAACTTAACCTTTTTCAGTTTCACATCACCACCCCTTGTCTTGCCACCACACGTCCTCGTAAAAAATCCCTTTCCAGCTCTCTTGTGGTTCCCTGTAGGTCCTGAAAGGTCACAATGAGGTTACCCCAGAAATTCTCCTGTAAGTTCCCACTTTCTCTTATGTGCATTTTCTCCAAGATGTTTCCCATATAAAACTAGCATATTTCTCTTGTCTTTTGGGAAAAAAAAAAAAATCAGACCCATAGCAAGACTCTCTCTGCCCTAGACCATCAGCTTCAAAAAAGGGCCAGTTACTCTCCCCTCCAGTAAGCATCCCACCCCTCTCAACCCAGTTATTAAGAGCACTCAACTTTTGCATCTCCTAACTGCCAGTAGGTACACAGTAGTTTACCATGAGTGGACACCAGCTTCCAGCCAACTCCAGAAAACCTGATTCTCCTTGAAATGTTGTGGATGCCCTGTCTCTGGAAGAATTCCAGGCCAGGTTGGATGGGGCCCTCATCAACCTGATCTAGTGAGTGAAACCCCTACCTGCAGTGAGGGGGTTGGAATTGGATCATCCTTAGGGTTCTTCCAATCCAACCATGCTATGAAATATCACCTTCTTTTAATACAAAAATGAACACATTTTAAAAACCTTCTGCCTTTTTTAATCAAAGAAAAAAAATAATAACATAATTAGACAAATATCACTGAAATGTCACAAAAAATATGGAAGGGAAGCTAGAGAGAAGTGATTCAACCTTTTTTTTAAAGCACGACAAAAGCTGCCCAGTGAAACATCCTGAATGGCAGAACATCCAGCATTAAAAGCTGAACCAAAAGTAAACTTAATGTCTAATAAACTTCCCCCCCTAGTCCATGATAAACAAACAAACAGGTGGCTATGAATAAATGCAACCTCTTCCACCAGGCTTGTAGAGAATTATTTGGAAGGGAAATCAGTAGAGCTCTTATGTGCAAACCTAAAATGGCTTTGAGTGCTGGGGATGAACTCAGCATGGGCACTGAGCCTCATGCAGCACAAATATCTGCTCCACAGCCTGTTTCAAAAGCCTGCGCCAGACCTCAGGTACTGGCTTTGGCCAGGAATGAGTAAATTTTCTGGGACAGAGTTAATTTTTTAAACCGCAACAGATCATCACAGAAGAGCCCCTGATGTGTGGTTTTATTTTTATTTCTGCCACTGTCCCTACAGTGGTGCCAGCAAAACTCTTGCTACCACTAGTCCAAAAGAATTTATCTGACAGTTGCACCTTGGTCACAGCACTTCCAGGAACCTGGGCATCCATCCCAAATCCTTTCATAGATAGAAACCAACTTGAGCAGCAATGGTGAAAGATGAGGTGAGAGCAGACTATCAGAGGTGGTAGCTTGGGCTGAGTCTCCTACCCCATCATCAGTCAGCTCTTTACCTGAGCTTTCACAAGCCCCAGTGTGCTGCACTATTTTTTTATTAATAAAACTTTCCACTGCACAGTGGCAATATGAACAGGGCTAGAGAAAACACTCTTGAGTTATTCAGATATGGTGGTAGCACAGCTTTTTCCAATACCTCAGGTATTTTGTACAATGTAGGAAACACAAGTGTACAATGCACCACAGCAGCTAAGACCTCTGAAGGAATAAAGTACTTAAAGACTGAACTATGAAGAAATAAGCATTCTAAATGAGTGCCCATTTCAAAAGCATTTTTTTTTTGCCACTTACTAAGTTTGCAGAAACCTGCTGAAAGGATGTTTCTCTGTTACAACCTTTAACTCTGAGTTCTTAACCATACCATAGATCATAATATTGTCATTCTTCACTGTCACCACTGCGTCAGCAGCTGTTTTTGGTCTCACAAAAAAGGATTTGACCTTTGGGATGGACAGGAAGCTGAAGGAGCAACTTTCTGAAAAAATAGCCTCCTGTTTACATTTGCCTTGTTTAGCGAACAATTATCTTGGGAGACCTAAGTAATAAGCATGTAAGTTTACATAAGCAGAAGTGTCATTCTGATAGCACTAAATATGAGTGCATGTCAAGCTGTCGGTAACGGTGCTAACTATAAAATGCTGACCCGTATTTTACCAATAAACCCCAGGAAAATGCAAATGACAAGACCAACAGCACAGTCTGTCAGAATCTAACCCCTATCTATCACAATGAGGCTCATCAGCAACGACAGAGAAAACAGCAGCTGCCATTATTTTATGGCACAATTTTTAGTGGTATTTGTTTACAATTGTATCTTTAATGCTGGTAAATTCAGACCACATTTTCTATGATCTAAATCAAGAGCACCAGCAAGCCTCAAACCATTCCATATATATGTCCTAAATATTCTCAAGTACTTTAGTTCTACTATAGTCAGCATTAAGTTTTCTATATATATTTGTGTGCTGAAAATAAGTGCTTCATATGAATGAATCTGAGAAGCAGTAGGGTGAAGTATATGCAGTATAACATCTTATGAGTGTTAAATGTTATGTTACAGATAACTCATAATGGCAGAGACAAAGCAACTCAGTTCTTTAAAATCCTGTATTCTGCTGAAGTTATAATGCTATTTAAACATATTGCAAGTATTTACACTTATTGTCTAGAAAATCTTAGTTTTAATGAAGCATCCCTTCATTTTCTGAGGTTTGAAAATATGCAAAAATCAAACATGAAGTATAATAGTTTTTTCCAACTTTGTATTTCACACTATCTTCACAGCGATATTTAAATATTTTAAAGGGCTGTAAAGGTGGAATGTACAATATCCAATCAGGAAACCAACCTCAAGAGCACCCCTGAGGGTGTACTTTCATAGTACAACAGAACACCATTTTATCTGCTTGGAAGAAATACTACTGTTTAGAGTCCATATAGTCACAGTTTTATATGAGACCTAGAGAAAAACTACATACATTATGGAACAGATTTACTGCTATATACGTGCATATCTCTTACATTTGCATGTATTTAGTATTCAGCAGGTTCTGTAGACCACCTCTATGCTGCAACTCTGTTCACTACAGGATCGTAATGACACTGACAACAAATGCATCCCCTGAGAGTACTCAGGCAGCTTCTCTTAGTTACAGCAAAAGTCTCTTGAAATACCATCCCAGCTCAAGGGAAAATTTAGCTCTTTATTTACTTAAATTTTAACAAGCAACAGGAACAAAGAGCACAAAGCCAAATACCCATGACTGTCACCACACCTCCCAGGGTGGCGTGTTCTCTTCTGTGTCATCTCTAACATTACCAAATGTAAATGAAAGAAAACACCCAAATCCTCACTGGACTTTTTCATGATCCTGAAATGCAAGAAGAACAATTTTTGGCTTGCCATCTAAGGTGGGGAAAATACCTCATCAACCTCAAGGTGCTACAGAGCAAGATCATATGCAATGTTCAAAAGTACCACAATGAGAAAAGTACACACACCTAACCTGCTTTTAAACAGCTACTAATGACTCAAATTACAGAAAGCTCTGTCAGAAGACAGACATGCAAGTCATCTGCCACAGCTCAGCAAAATCCTGTGTGCAGGCTCTGTGGTCAGCATTTTTTTTTTGATCCATTTCCAGCAAAAGATGGATTATGAAACATAACCCCTGCATTTAAAAGTCCAATGGGACTGCTGTGATAACACTACCTGTCTTACTGCTTAACACAGACCATTGTGTTTTGGTTTCCCCTGCTTGGGCTTCTTTCTGCAGCACAGATGTCAGGAATATTTCTATTTAATATCTGGCACCTTTTTTTTTCACTGAGGAAAATTAAAGGCCTCCACAGAGTGAACCAATGTACGCTTTTTTACTTATAGAACCTGACTTCAACTTTCCATCTGTCTCAAGTTCATCCTCAATCGGTGTGCTGAGACAGCAAAAGACTATGGATTAACCATCTGTCTGAAGAAAGCTGAGATAATGTGCCATCCTACACTTGGGAGAGGATAAAGATCCAGCATGACAATCAATGCAGATGTACTCTCATAATGGATTTCACTTACTGGGATGAGTTTTGTTTAAGCACTAGCCTTAGTGATCACTAAATCATTACTTAAAAGTAAAAAGTTGTATCTTGCCTTCAGCAAAGTACCACACTGCACCTGACACCAGCACCGTGTGAGATCAAACAGTCCATCCCAACTCCATTTCTGCTCAAGACTCAAGCCAGCTCTCTTTTTCTCTTCCTTCTGCTCCTCAGTGGCCCTCAAGACCACCTCAGGGCATCCAGCTCACATTGAACACAGGTCTCCTTCCCTCTCTTCACCACAGCACGGTCACCATTGTCATTTCAGCCATGTCCACTGCCTTCCTCAACACCTTCCTCTCCCTCTGCTCCTGCTCTCTGCTCTCCCCAAACATTTCAGCATGTCATGCTGAGCTTTCTCCTCCTGCCTTGTCATGTCCTTGCATCTGCTTCTCCAAGTTTCACTTACTCTTTTTTTTCTCTCCTCTGAGTTCAATTTTGTCCTCTTGTCACGTAACTGACTCCCTTTCATCACAAAACGGACAAAAAAAAAAACCCAAAAAACAAACAAAGCAATAAATAACCCTGTTCCTGGCAAGGTGCTTGCTGCCATCCCATGTTTATTTGGTCTGAGCTCCTTCTCCCAATGCAGGCCTTGTCTACTGACACCACAGTCCCTTTGAGCACAAAGACTATTTACTATGGGGTATTTGCACACTGCCTAGCACAGAAAGGTCCACTAGTACCAGTATCATTTCCTTACCCCACAGAGCCAGTGTCAGAACACTACACTGATTTGTAATGCAGCTCATCCAAGGAGAGCCTCTTTTCTTTTTGTTTTTTTAATATGCTTTCTAAACAACAAAACAAGTTGTTGTAACTGTTTGTAGGCACAACTGAGCATGCAAGGATATATGGCATCCACACAAGTGTTGGATACAGGGAGTATTATTTAGCATATCAACAGGCTAGTCAAGTAGAGGCACCCTTGTACCATTCCCAATCGTTCCAAGGGAGGTGAAGTAGAAAGCCAGCCTGTGTTTTCAGCCTTAGGTAACGGACATCCAAGATATTTAACTGCCTAGCACAGGTTTATTTGTCTGATCCTACAAAAATATGAGCCCAACTCATTCCAGATGGGTGCATACCCTGGTGTCCAAATTTACATATGCAAGCACACAAACATGCTCCTGCACAGATCCACACTGCCCACACAACAAGGAGCACAGCAGACCCTTAAAGTATCTGTTCCACTTCTCTCCCACACTGTTAAAAACTGCAACCTAATTTTAATTCTTTGCATATTGTTCTGCAGAATAGTTTGGCAAATGACAGCTGCTAGATAAAAACATTTCTCCTTCATTACTTTTCAACAAGTTCCCATTTGTATTCATCTCCTCTGTCCCAATGAAATGACACTGCAAGTCAGACACACCTGTTTGACAAGAAGTGAGGTCATCTGGGACATTAATTTGTCCTCTTACATAAGAAAAGGCCTGAATAATAAGATAGAATAAATAATAAGAAAGATAGAATAATAATAAGAAAGAATAAATAATAAGAAAATAAAAGTAATAATCCACATCCATAAAGCAGTATGATAGCAAAATTGTGCAAGAGTGGTGGTTACTTGTCCCACATAGAAAATACAGTATAGTGAATAGTTTAATAAAAAGTTTAACAAAAAATAATTTCAAAAAGTCAAAAAAAGGTAAAAGCTTGAACAGCAAAGGGAGACAGACAGATGAAGGAAAGAAAACATCCTGGCCACTACGACACCAGCCTCAACATCTGCAGTTGCTGAGGAACAGAATTTATTAAGGCAAAGTGAATCCTCAGGGTGAAAAGAAGTTCGAAACATACTTCAACCTAAGGAAAACAGGATGCTTCTCAAGCAAGGAAAGCAGTTTATACTTCAGAGAACAAAAACAACTGTATTCATTTGTTTTAGTTGCCAAGTGGCATAAATTGAGCCTCTCCAACTTTAATTAGCTGTTTAAAATATTCAGATTTAAAATAGTTTTATCTCTACTTAATGAATTATTTGTCACCTATAGCCCTTTGTTTTCTCCCTCATGAACCTGATAAAAGCACCAATATGTTTCTCTTTGCTTAATAGAGTGTAAGGAGAAATAGATGCACAGAAGGTAGGTGTTCCCCCATCCTCTCAGACTTTTATTCAGACTCATTGAAAAGAATCTTCTGCTATGGCTGAGCCCTTGGCTTAAAAGACTTTAAAAGCTGTACTGTCACATCTTTAAAAAAATACATGTACTATCACTAGCAAGTTTGCAAAAAAATCATGGTAATACTTGTAACAGGCACATACCACATCCATCTGAGCACTGGCTGAAGACAGATTTGGACCAAGACTGACTCAAATATTGCCTGGGGAGAAGAATCTCTCCAGCACCACCACTCTGTAGCCACTTTGAACATGACTAAACATTCAGGTGGGATGCTGCTTCTCCAGTGTGTCCAAGAAGCAGCTCCAGTACCTTTTTTCCATGTGACCATCTCTGCAGTGCTCTCTTTCCCACATAAACTCCACTGGGGCTCTTCCTCACTAGCAAGGTGCCAGATTGCTGCAACACACCTGGACAGAGACAGTGGCCCCGAGAGCAGATGGCTCCTGCTCAGAGAGGGGCTTGTGTGAGATGCCAGCAGTGGTGATGACCAAGCTCTGCTGCCTGCCAGTGAATTTCCAAACAAAATGTTGTGCTTTTGGTCTACCTTGCCTGATGCTATACATCTGCAGCTATTTTTTTATATTTCCTTTCCTCCTCTTCTCCCTCACACTCTTACCACCTTTCCAGCCCCCTTCCCCTGCAATCAATCAGTAGTCCTAACCTGGAAACCCCTTGCTGTGAATTGGATGGAGATGCTGGTAGGATGTGATCCCATCCAGAGTCTCAAGTTTGTGATTCCTTGGATGCTTTGGCTACTAAACTCTCCATTTGTGAGTACTCAAAGCATGCTGCAAGGTCAGTCTCATTTTCTACTCTGAAGACTGGGAATTCTTCAGGTTAATTTTGTTGCCACTAAATATTTATCATAGAGAGATGAGCAGTCCTTTCTACTTCACTGTTTTCTGTACCATGTATTAATTACAGGAAGGGCATCCAGAACATAGCTTTGGTCTCCTTAATGGCTTCTAGAAATCTAAACACATGAAAACAAACATTGGATTTTGTTCTGTACATAATCCTTACCAGCTGTGACTGAGCTTTATATAAACCAGCTTATTTGATAGACTTCCTTAATGAGAATTGCCTTGTAGTGCAAATCATCTGAGAAGGTAGGACAAAAAGCAAAATTTACTTTCCTCTGTGCTGTGGTGTCACCACTTAGAAAAGGAATCAACACAGCATTTAATTATTTTTACACACACACTCTCATCTGAAGGACCAGCATGACCTAGTACCAGACAGGTAATGGCACAAGTCTGGAAATTCACAGATGTGCAGCATATTTATGGAAACAATCCAAAGACATTTGGCTTGGGGAAGGTGGAAGAGGGAAGACCACCAAAACACTTTGGTCTTCTTTCTGAAGATTTGATGTGTGCCTCCTGACCACATGTTAAAGCAGCGTTTCTTTAATAAAAACAGAATCTTAACCCTGGAAAATTACAAGATTCGATGTGGAAAGCGTCAGTTACAGAAGTTGCAGCTGTGTAGACCAAAAACAAACTATGAATCAAAAGCAAAACACTCACTAGGCCAGGAAACAAACTATGTGTGAGATGCCCAAAGACTGAAAGGCATATGCTTCCTCATTAATATCAAAGCAGAATTTACCACATCCCGTTCACACTCTAAAACCAAACATGAGGTGCCACGCTCTGGACATGCACACACCAGAGATTCAGTCTCCAAACATGAAGGATATTCCCCATATCACTTCACTGACAAGATCAGGAAGATATTCTCCTGACCTGGTGGGTGGCAAGAGGTGGGGGCCATGGACAATGTACATGGACTGGAACGGTATCTGCTCCCTGAGCAAGGAAGAGCATGGCTCTACCTTCAGCCACTCCAGGGTGGGTCTCATCAGTGCATGTGTGAGACTGAGCAAGAGGGGCTGGATCTGGAAGCAATGGCAGCTTCATGGAAGCACAGTGAGAGAAATGCAAAGTTACACCAGACAAGACCACCAGCGAACGAGGGGGCAGTGCTGATTTTGAACGAGGAGTGGTGGAGCTTTATTTCCTTAACTCTATCTAGAGGGAGGAGTTTAAAAAAAAAAAGAAAACAACCCCCACATCCCTCCATATACCTTCCAGTCTTAAAAAGCCACCTGAAAAGGAAGCTAATTTTACTTCCTTTTAGAAAATTCAGGTATGTATTTTCATGATTACTAAATGTGGAATGGTGGAAATCTCGGAAGATGATTTGTCTCTCTCACCTACTGTTCTACTAGTGGAAGATGGCAGGAGGGCTGGAATTAGATTTTCTTTAAGGTCCCTTTCAAACCAAACCATTCTATGATTCTATTTGACAGAGAAACAGGTGTTTTTATTTTACTTTAACTTATTTAAAACAGAGATCTAGAATCCCCAAATGAAAAGAAATCTCTTTACCTAGCAGTAGCATCAGATGACTCCTCCTTCCATTACTGATGCCAACTACAACATGGAGGGCAAAAATGGCCAAGCTGTGAAAAACAGCTTATTTTTTCCAGCCTACCAATGGCTTTTGTGCCTTTTTCCACAGTACACAGGCTTGAACAGACAAGACTCATTCTCAAAGTCCTTCTCAGCCATGCTACAGATGAAAAAAGATTTTCCAGTAGGTTATTTAATCCATGGCCCACCTATAATTACTCATGCACAGGAAGAGAAACTTCTAGTTTTGGGCTTCTGAAAGCAGATTAATGAAAGTGCCTTTGTTTGTGGGGAAAGAGGGAGCAAGGCAACTTGCTTTCAACGGTACATTTTTGCCATATGTAGGTAGAAAATAAACCCATCCATCAAGGATATATTAAAAATAGATGAAAACTGGCTCCAGACATAAGATTACTTGGTGAAAATGCCAGAATAATGGACATGGAATTTTTATTCGATCAACTCTGAACAACAGGGGAGATTAGTTTATGCAAACTCCACAGAGCAAGGCTTTATTTCAGAAAGTAATTCTTCAATTTAGCCAAGATTTTGTTTGCTCAGAGATACAATGGAACAGAAAACAAAAAGAAAGAAAATATCTGGTATACAGAAAGACAAGCCTGTGTACTGCACTTAGAAACAATTAAAGATGTGCTTTGCACCAGAGTAAAGCTTTTAATAGGCAGAGCCAAATCTCGTATTTTGTGCATACAGTTTAAACTGCCAAACAGGGTTTATGTACCGATTAGCAGAGATTATGTAGAGTGGTACAGCCATTTTTTAAAAATACAATATTATTACAAAGAACCCCCAGAGGTTCATATGAAGATGGTCTCTATTTCATAGACAGTAAAATCACTGAGGCATATCATCACAGCAATGACTTACTACTCCTGAAGGAGCCAAGGGAGTCAAGCTCAGGGCTGTTAATGCAGGGAACAACCCTCCCCTGCAACTGAACATGCAAAAACCAGTTTACAGCTCATATCAGGTTTTTACTGGACTTTGACCGAGGTCTTAACACGTCTGCATCGCCTGTCAGCTTCATCCAGCTTTTCTAAGGAATTAGGACAAATTAAAAACACCTAAAATATTTAATTTAGGAAGTCTCTACTTCTTGTCACTCTAGTAACACCACTGGTGGATGTAAATCTTCACTAGGCTTTTGGGAAAAGTCACTTTCACAACCCTACTGCATGCAAGGGACAGTATTACACACTGGATCATGCCCTTCTGCTGTTCAAGTTAGGATGTCTCAGGCCTTACTTCAGTCTATGTTCAGCATTCTGATCAATGTAAGGCTATTTATCTTCACTACAAACACAAATACTTACATCACTAAACAGCTCTAAAATGTTTTTTTGGATAATCTTCATTTTGTAAAACATTTAACATGATTAAAAGGCATCAGCAGCACAAGAGCACTATAATGTAAATGTAACTGGATTTTAGCAGTTCATCCACAGTAGAAACCACAGCATGTTTATGAGAAAACAAACACATTTTTCAGTAACAGCCCTTCTCTACACTTTGATACCAACAGGGAAAACTGAGATGTTTTTTGTGGACATCAACAGCAATGCCAGCATTACTCATTACTTCACCAAATACTGTCATGCTTGGATGTTACCTGGATCAAGTCCGACCTCACCTAAACCAGACAGTCCACTGCTGTGTGTACTCTAAGTGTCCTTGGCACATTACCCTGTGCAATATAAAGATACAGATACGCGTCCTAGCGACCACGTGCTGTGCATGCAGTATACTCATCATTGCCATGTTTTTTCTCCCATCCCTCCATGCACTCCAGGAAATGGAGGGATGGGAGAAATATGCTGCTCTTGGAATATGCTGCTCTCCTGCTTCTCATCTCATCTTACCACCATCTACTAACTGCCCAGTCAAACTTGCAAGGGAAGCAAGATCAAACTGCATTTTATGAAGATACACACCAAAGGCAGCTGCCGTACCTACTTTTGGGTGCAAACTCCACAGGCTCTCCAGGCCCTGCTCCCACACACAGAGGGCTTCTGAACCCCATAGAATGAGGATCAGTACTCTCAGCTTAGCACAGAACATGCAGGTCATGCTTTCAGTTGGCACAACAGCTTAACTACACTATGTTTAAGTATGTACAAAACTTATGTGTGTCTCTGTGTTCTATCTCAAACCTGAAAAAGAAATTCATCATCAAGAAAAGTACATGATTTATGTAGCTGATGGTACAATGCACACCGAAGTCTTCATGAAGAAGGCAAACACCCTCTTTGACAAGGAGATTGCACAGATTACAAATTAAAACCACAACAGCAGTTCTACCATTGCTGCTACTGTCTCATTGCCAAAGCAGAAAAGAAAAAAAAGGTTCTTTTGGGAGGGGTACAACATGCTGACAGGACAAATCTAGACCTCAGGATCATCCCATAGAAGAACAGTGATAGAATGAAGAAATTTCTCTGGACTACTGACTGAGAAAGCCTCCTCGAGTAAAGCTGCCCTGGAATAAAAAACATCCCTGAGCTAAGGGACAACACACAGAAATGAAAGATGCAACAAGCCAACAATAAAGATAAAAAATTGTTGCTTTTTTTTTTTTTTGGAGCTGGCTGCAAAGAAAAGCAGGCCAAGCCAAACACACTGTCTTGGAAGAGATCTCTTTCCAGCCTAGGTACCAAGTTATAACACAGTTTTCAGTAACTCCTTATTTCTTCACTGCATCCAAAGGAGGGCTAACAGGAAAATGTGCTCTTTTTTTTGCCCTCTCTTCTTCTCCAAATTATTAATATTATTCTAATGCAGGAGACTTTACATCATTTTCAAACAGAAAAAGTCAATTATGTCTATCATTCTTGCGACAGGAAAATGCTGTGCTGAAGCTGCCAAGAAATAAAGCACACAGTAAAATCATCCTGAAGATAAGCAAATGTTTAAGCCCTGCCCTGTCTCAGAAGGAACAAGCAGGACACCCTGGAGAGCTGCTGTCACCTTCCCTCTCCTGGCTGGCAGGACCACTGTCCAGGTGCCCACAGCACTTTTCACCAAGAGAGCTGGCCCTCCTCTAGCCACAATCAGCTCAAGATGCTGAAATAATTCCAAGCAAGATTTTCCCTACTCACAGTTTCAGAAAAGCAATTCCCAAACCTGAAGGAGTTCTCCATTTGAAACACACCTTTGGGTCCATACTTTTTCTACAATAATGAGTTCAAACAGAATTAGAGCTTAGCAACAAAACACTGGAGCACTTTAGACAGTGGAAAATGAAGAAAAATAGACATCACATGAAATAAACTGCTGGGGTCTGTGTTGCAGTGGACTATAAGGCAAGGAAGAGAAATGCTGTCAAACTTGAAGGGAAAAGGGCATCAGGCAGGTAATAGCACTATTTACAGAAGAACTCCATTTATAGAGAAAAAAGGGAGCAAGTGCCTAAAACAAAGAGTCCTTTATTGGGCTGAAGAAGAGCACACTCACATTAATGTCAGCCACCAAACGGGCTGCAAGGACTTTGTGTCAGGCCCTACTGAAGAACTCCACCACACAAGGAACAAGGAAAGGGGCTGCTCTTCCACTTCAGCTAAAATGTTTTCCCTGGTCACAGCAACACCCAGTGTTATTCAGTCTGCAGATCAAATGTTTGCTAAATAAAGTTAACTGAAAAACTAAAATATGCAAATATATAGCCCAAAAAAACTTACAGGAAAAATACTGGGGTAATTGAACACATGAATAACAAATTTCCATAAAAATACAAAAAGAACAGAAGAGTCAGTTTCAAATTTCCAGGAGTTCTTCATATGTGCCTAAGAAAGTGTATAGAAAATAAAATGTAAATATTTTATGTATTGTTAGCAAAGGCAGTTGTGACTGGCATTATAACTGCTTAGCCTCTTACCCTGTATAATATCTGAAATATTGCTTACCATCAAGTCACTGACCTATGAAAATATCAGAAGAAAGCAAAGGCAGTGTTTTTAACTACAATTCAGAATTTGGATTATGAAATTAGAAGTAGGTAATACGCCTTAAAAAGTGAATTATATGGATTTAGAGCTATTTCATAAGCCTGTTCAGAACTCTTCAATAGTTTGTCTTCTAGTGCTTCTCTTCCTTGATGCAGAAATTAACTTTTTTTCTTTCTATTCTGATTTCCAGCAATTGAATCTGCTTCACACATCAATGTTAGCATTCCTATGAAAAATTTTCCCGACTGACAAACCTGCTATGGGTAAAACAGTGATGAGACAAATCCAGATTTCCCTCTGAGCAAAAAGGTTTCAGGGCAACATTCCCATTAAACGATGATGAATTATGGTGAAACATTGTGTATGAACATAGGGATGAATAGGAAATGAGATCAGCTTTGTTAAAGTCACCACAATAAATATAAGATGAATCAATGAATATTGGGCATTTACTGCTAAGCCTTTAAAGCTGTCCTACTGCAAATGCACTGCAGGTGCCAGAAAGATACCCAGACCTGCTATAGCTGCAAACAGGCCGTGCCAATACTGACTGTAGAGAAAAATGCTCTACGAGTCACAGCTTGGAAGGGAAACCAGTGGTGGCCACAAAAATGCTTAGGATAATGAAGGCACAGTCACCACTCCATCACAGCAGTCATCCATCCAGGCAGCAGAAATGGCATGGAGTTTGATTCCCCAAAATGTGAACTTGAAGACAATTTACTACTAAACTTATGGCTTAGGCTTGAGCCTATGCACAGGTCAAAAGTAGAGACACTGAGCCCTGGAGAGCATACTCATGACTAAAAAGAACATAAACCATGACAACTATCTTTCTTGAAATTCAACCATGGAGGGAATCACCTTTGCTGCTCTCACCCCAAAAGGGTACTCTGCTCTGTTCAACATTTTGGTATGGCTAAACTGGGTTTTCTTTATCCCCAAAGACCCTTCTTGCTACGTAAGTAGCTCACCACTTTCAACTCTTCAAAGAAAAGTTTTTAGGTGATCGTGATCCCCCTAAAACTGCACAGTGGAGCAGTTCAGTGCCATACTACAACACATGAGGCAGCCACCAATAAGTTCATTCTGCTGAAACTACTGCTGTAAGATGACAACCAGGCAGAAACAGAGAGCAGCAAAATACCTAAGTAATATTTGGCTGTTAGCAGAGAGAGAACAAAAAAACAAAAACAAAACAAAAAAAACAAAAACAAAAACAAAACAAAACAAAAAAAAAAAACCAGAAAAAAGAAAGGGCTGTGGAAAACCAGATGAAATTCAACACTGCGAGCTACTGGCTTGAAAATAAACCAGCTTTCCACCCGCCAGCAGCAGCGTACTTGCAAGTCACCGAGATCTCAGTACGGCTGAAGATTTGTTCCTTGCGGTGCTGTGACCCATCATCCCACAGTTCAGTGAGGAACCAAGGAGCTGGGTCATGCGATGGGCAGATGCTCGTGGGAGAGAAACCCTCGGGCTGCCGGAGCTGCCGCGGCTCCCGGAGTCCCCTCTGTGACCAGTGAAGCACAGCAGCTCTCCCGCCCCGAGCTCCTGCAGCCCGGGGAGCAGGGGCAGGCTGAAACCTGGGCTCGTAACCTCGTTTGGATGGATACCTGACACACTGAAAAAGTCAGGCCCTTCTTCTTTAAAAAACAAAACCACAAAAAAACCCACCCCTTTAAAATGTTAAATTCACATGCACACCCCACAAACAATGCAGAGAGACAGAATCACATTCTTTCTCCTTTCAAACTAAACGCCACATAACCTGTTTTCTTAAAGCCATGCCCTAATTTGATAGATGGAGAAACTGACTCCCTCTGTCCTGTAAAAAAATGAAAAAAAGACAAAAAAGAAAAAGAAATTAATACTAATAATCCAGAGGATTAGGGCTCAGAGGTCAGTGCATAACCTTTTAATGAGCAAGGTATTTAAAGACTGATGACACAGTATATTTTTATTCTTCAGTAATTCAGTACAGAAGTTTACATTGATTGCTTAAAAGGCCATTTGATTTTATTTCCCATATTTAATTGTTCTTAGTGCCCAATAAATGGGTGACTGAAGAAAGTAAAGGATAATTTTATTCTTCTCGTATCATTAAAAATACTGTCAGCCCAACTCACTCATTCACACGCCCTCTGCATGCCCTTCATGTTTGCACAAAACCATAAGGATTATCTGTTTTTCATTACCACCAAACCCGAAACCCCCACAGTGCTCAGCCTCTCTAACCTGAATTAAACATCTCACAGGTGCATGAACAAAAAAGGAGGTATTTTACCATTCCAAAGCAGAACTTTATTAATATGACAAGGAAAAACCATAAGGCTTGCACAATGGAATTTTGTTTTATGTCAGAATTTATATCTTAAATGAAAAAGGGCTGCCTGCTAAGTCCTTATGTCTTATCATGGCTTGGACCTCCTTATATCCTGCTCATTGAGCAAGAGCTGCAGGTCCTCAGACGTGCATTTAAACACATGGCTTAGCTATATGCCTAAAGTTCAGCATGTGCTTAAATTAGCTCATCATCTGCTCATCTTTCTCCTTGTCAACAGAGAACAAATGTGAAAGACATAGGAAGGGCTCTCTCGCCTATCCAGTATTTGTTGTATCTCACAACACAGTTAAATTATGCCACTCAGTGAACATCGTGACAACTTCCTAGGTACAAAGTTATTTTTTGATTTCCATGAATTATGGAGTTATCTGGACGATAGACACAATTCCTAAGTTGCTATTTATGCAACACCCAGACACTGTGGGTACTCGTTGAACCCACCTACATACTTGCACAATTCCAACTCACCAAAACCCGAAACAAAAAAAGCCCTCTCATTTTCTAGTTTCTCTCTTCAGCATTTCTATGATGTAAGAAATAATTATCACCATTTTCCATCCAGGCAGCTGAGGTACAAAGAAATATGGTTTGGATTTGTAGAAGGTTCTGAGGAAGTTTAAAGCCCAGATCACCTTATCTTAATTCCTAACATGTTAGCCTTACTTTCAACAAACTCAGAAGGTGAAGCTGTTAATGCCATTGAACTCAACAGGATATTTTACAATGATTTCAACAGTGTCAGAATTTCATCTTCTAATGTCAGAAGGATTTTTATCTAAATAAAATCTGGGACTTTTTCTTTATAGCAATTCACAGTATTTTATCACACAGCACTGAATTACTGAAAAGTTAACTTGATTCACTACTTCATTTAAAGCAAATCTCCCTCAGTGGAAAATACAGATTCCTAACAACAACAACAACAAAAGTACATAGCATACAACAAGTTTCATCAAAATACATACATGCATATAAAAGGCAATTTTTCAAAGTCATTTTCATGTACCATTCAATATTGATGATCTCAAAGATCATCACTGTAGAAAGGACTATTGAAACATGAACAAAAAAGGAAATGGCATAAAATATCTTTTGAAAGATAACCATGTAGAGTTTTTGAAATGCAATCACATAGTTGAACTAGTACAATTTATATTGGATCTGTAATCTACTTAAGTATTTATTGATTGACACCATGACAAAATAACTGTTGCCCTAATAGGATTCACATCCAACATTTTTTAGGTTTTCCAAATAGTTCACATGGTACATTTACATATAAATCAATTAATATTGACTGGTTGATCAATATATGCACAGTATGAAAAAGAGTTTTGGCGGCTTTATGTTCTCCGCAGAGCAGCTTTACCTACTGATGATTAATTTTAATTTACTTTAAAGGATTCTATTGCACTGAAACTTTAATTAAAAACGAAATGAGATAGTCTATAAAGTCTGCATAGCATCAATTACCTAGACCTGATATCCTGCACTTCGCCTACCCTCTGTACATATGGTTTCTGTTAAAATAATTGGAAAGCACTTCTGAACAATGTCACCCACACATCTATTCTAAGAGTGAGAGGATATATTACCATTAAACATCACTAATATTAATAAAGAAACAATTAATTCTTCATTATCTATTTCTAAAATACACCATCAGACTCCTTCATTTCAAACACAAATAAAATGTTACACATGCCTGTCAGTGAAATGGGTAATCATCATCGTTGCTGTAATTTATGCTGCTTTCTGTTGTAAGTCTAATGCCTCATTTATTTATAAGGCTTTTCGTCTGACATTATAAATAGCCTCTTTGAAATATTAAAAAAAAAAATCTAGCTCTTATTAAGCGAACTCACATACTTCCTGTCAACTCTTTCCTTATAAAATGTTGATTTTAATTTGCATTGCACATTTTTTTGGTGAACAGGCAACATTTATGTTTATAAATGTTACTGTTTCATTAAAACACACAAAATAATACTTTCCACTGATTCGTGCATGTATATTAAAAATATGTGTTTAGCAGATTAATCCCAATCCCAAACTAAGAAGATCCATACAGAAAATTATTTGAAAACTGCTGGTGAGCTTACACTAGGAGTAAGTCTGCTCAGCAGCTAGTCTGATTTAAAGATCAACCCTACCAACGCTGTTTTGGATCAGGGACAAGAACAGTTCAATGTTTTAATTATTGAAAAAGCATGGAATTGTCACAGTCCTACTCCACTGCAGCCAGCATCAGGTTACAAGCCTCTGTGGTGTCTCTGGCACACTGCCTGGACTATTTACTGCTATTTGTAAATTAGACACTTGTGTAGGAATGTCAATTTAAAATATCTTTGTTTAAATGAGCCTGATAAGAGATGACCAGATATCCATTTTATATGACCACTAAATAATTGCATCACACCCAGCCAGCTTGTGAATTTTACAGGATAGCTAATAACAACCTACAAGGTAGCTTGTGAATTCAACATTAAAAAGAATAAAGCCATCAAAAACAATAAAAAGCATACTCTATAAAGCTGTAACAACAAAAACGCCAAAAAAGTCAACTACCATCCATAACAAGAGCAATCTCTGAGCTCTCCATTTCTGAGACTAATGGAGAGTCTAAGGTGCCCCTATCAATCCTGCTAATACAGCTCCAGCAATTATTTTCCATACTCTACATCAGTAAGTTAAAATATGTTTCCAATGCCTAACACAGCAGTCATTAAAGTTTCCCCTGGTTCAATCAGCATAACTAATGAGGCCACATAATAACAGAATGCAATCTCTAATGAAAAGCCCAACAAAGTCTCCCTGCTACAATACTGCTCGTGATTTAGTATTCGCAACTTGTCCATCCTCCATCTTTTACTCTGTGGATATTATCACCACTCAGAAAATTACATTTCAATGAACTTGTCAGGAAATAAGTAATAAATTAATCAGGCAGCATAAACCAATTACACTCATTTTCTGTGTGTTTTCTTCCAGGGCCCACGCACGAATGCAGTACTGGCCGCACTGGTTATTCCTGCTGACTGCTCAGAAAGGCTGCAGGCTGTGAGCAGGAACGCTGCTGGAAGGAGGGGGAAAGGCATCTTTGCTCTGCTGAAGCCATCACAACTACTGTTGATGCCAGAGGACATCCAGCACCAAAACACTGCTATTTTTTCATTTATTTTTTTTAAGTATATACAAATCTCTATACAAAACTCAATCAGTTCAGGAACTTTGAAAAGTATCACAAAATTCCCAATGTGAAAACTTCCAGCACCTCAGCAGGTTTGCAAGTGTGGCCCTGTCTATTTCTAGTTGTCAGTAGTGACAAAGAAAGGTGCCTACAAGACTTAAGCTTTTGTTGTTATGAGTATTTCAAAGCCACATTTGGGAGTATCCAAAGCAATGTATGCCAATGACCATGGCTAAACTGAAGGACCTGAAAGATCCCAACACTGTTTGGGCAGCACCCAGCTGTAAGACAATCTCACTCTTCCCTCCAATTGCTAGAAAAACCTTTAATACTGATGATACTTCTAAACATGGGAAATGAGCAACAGTACCATGAGAAGTAGCAGTCAAGAGCTCCCATGCTAACAGATTCAAATTGAACACCTCTTGCTCCAGGCTGTGTGAAAATTTGGGAAGAGCAGCACCCTGATTTAGCACCTCTTGTTTAAGGCATGATGTCCATCTTCACAAGTAAGAGAACCAGAAAGATTTTTTTCTTTTTAACAAATAAAGCTCAGATGCTGAAGCACAAGGCACGCACTGGCATGGCACAAAATTTCACAGCAAGTTATTCAGATGCAAAATCTGAACAACACAGACTTGTGGTCCGACAGAAGTGAGCCCAGGTGACACAAAATGGCACAGAAACTCCTTGTTTAACAAGGAATGAGAGTCCACCCATTTACTGCCTTCAAATGGATTTAGCCAGACTCCAAATAGATGCACTTTCAAATAACAACTTTCTACCAACTGCTTTTGTTGATATATAATGAAGATTTTATGCATCCAAACACACTCTTTCCATGTATGAAATATTCCAATGAACTCTTAAACTTATTCCTGAAAGAGTAATTATACAATCATCATGCACCTGCCAGACTCTAGACCCTCACAGGGCACTGACATCCTCTTTGTGAATATTGTCTGTGCTCTGTCTCGGCTGGGAAAATATCCAAGTGGGTTAAGCTCTGGGAGCTCATTGTCATTGCCCTCTTGAAGGCTGAATGTTGTTTAACCTTTCCCCTGCAGTCTGCATAAAATTCCTAGAGGGCAGTTCAAGACTTATATGGACAAATTAAAAGTGGGATTTATTAAGACTGGAAAAAAATAAATTTAAATAAAATAAAATATGTCATGATACATGTAACCTCATATTTGGCACGAGGTAGGCCAGAAGTGCAGTAAAAAATTAAGTTACAGCACTTAAAAAAAAATTATCTAGCAAGCACTTTTGCCACCAAGCTAGCTGCCAAAGTAATATCCCTTCATGACTTTTACAATTCTTTTCTTTTCTTCATTTATCCTCACAGTAGACAGCTCCTACCAAGAAGTCATGTGCTCTCATACTCTTCCCTATACTAATTTCAAAGTGCATTTATCAACCTTAATAGTTTCAGATCCTCTTTTTTTTTTCCTTGATTGCACATTTTATGTTATCATTCTAAACACCTTTTTAAAGGTAGAACCCAAAAACCTCATAAATTCACAGCACCGGTCAAGGACACGAGAAACTGAACCAGACATTGTACTTTTCACCTCCACTTCCAACAGCATGGAATAATGCTCACAAGATAGGATTATTTGAGCTTGTTCAGGTACTGGTAGTAGTAAAAATGGAGCAACACAGTCACTGGCTGGCTTGGAGATAGGCTCTCCTGTGTTCAGGTCTATGCCCATGGCACACTTTCTCCATGGCTCAGGCGAACCAGACAGGCCAAAGGTCATCCTTTGCCCACTTTGGGTGAAGCCACATCTCTGACCACAGCACAGATATCTCTACAGACAGCACATCTGACATGTGCAGCGTGCTCCCAGGAAAACATAATGGAAAAAATGGAACAGGCAGTCCCATTCTGTTAACAGAAACAAACATGGATCTGCAGCACCCACACGTCCCTACAAAGACTGGAGGAGATAACCCCACTAGTCAGACCCCATGTGCCATGGTGACAGTGGCAATGGCAGCATTTTCAGTTTTTTGCTGCTTTGCAGTAGGTTTTTCCCAACATGTTCCAACAGCAGCCAGACCCACAGCCCCAGCAGGATTTAGAGAAACTGTGCTGCTCAAACCTTTAACCCAGTTCACTGCAACCACAAGCAGGAAAGCTTTAGCGAGCCAATGGGTCTACTGCAGAGATAAAAAGTGCTCACAAACCAGTACACTCTTCAGTACAAGTTCATTTTGCTACCCCTGGTTCATCTCCATGCCACAGTGCAACAGCCTTTTTAAGTAAATCTCTTTCCCAGTCAGCTTCCATTTTCATGTGTTTAATTTCCTTGTATTATCCCAACTGCACCGCAGCAGGTCATGCTAAATGATTTCTCTTCATTTTCTGTTTTTGGTTCTGTACATTTTCATATACTTCAAAAGCAGTGAGGTAGTTCTTGTGCGCCATTCTTTCAGCGTCCACTAGCAAATATTTAAGTCTTTCAAATTTGTGCTGTGAGTCCATGCTTCCAGCACCTGAAGTTTGTTTAGTCCACTAGCTTTCAGAGTGTAAGCATCCTGGTGTCAAATGCTGTATCTTACCTTCCGAAGGAGAATATAACTCCAGTTACACTCACTTCAGGGTTTTTCTATTCTGGGAAACAAAGCAAAACAAACAAAAACAAACAAATGCACTATTTTCCCCAGTTGCCCTTAATTTGACTTCACTACAGTCCACATTAACAGAAACAGCAGCTAAACTGTCTTTGAAACTTTATTCACCATAGCCAGAAAAAAAAAGAAGGAAAAAAAGACTGGTGAAATGCCTTTAAAACATGCTTTAATCTAGCTGGAATGCCATAAATTGCTTCCAGATGTGCTCCATACAAAAGTCAATCATAGCTATTTATACTGACACTCTACAGTCCAAACAATCTGAATCCAAATGCCATGTCTCTGCTACAATAAAGCTATAAATGTCAGTCTTGTTGAATCTGGAGAGGTGTTGAAGAGTTCATGCTAGTTTGCTTTCTGGGCTATTTGTTAGCCAGCAATTATTTTTTAGAAAGGAAAAAAAAAAGAGGGAAAAAAAAAAGGAAAGGAAACAAAAAGAAACTTTTAAAATAGGTCCTTTCCTTGCTGAGCTGTTCTTAAAGCACACCTGACACCTTCCAATCATGACCTTGAAAGTGCCACAGGTTACAAGTTGAAATTCATTTCATAAGTTAGAAAAATGTAGTGCTTAGGCTCTGAGCCAAGAATAACTGAAGGGCTTGGCAAGGCTCCCATGCCCTCCCCTAGAACGAACACACACGTAGTACACCTGGGACTAAATGAACTGGAGTACAGTAAAATGACACACTGGCTGCAATAATACTTCTATTCAAAAATCTTCCAGGGTATTGGGAAAAAAAAATAATTCTTGCTGTACGGAAAAAAAAGAAAAAAGTTTGGAAACTGTACCCTCATCTGTTGTTTTGCATGCAACACACAGCCATTAGAATCAAAGTAGTCTTCACCTGGGAAAGCCGAATAACCAGCATTTAAATGAAGAGATGACCTATGGAGTTATTCCACACTGTTTCAGGGGAATATATTATTTTTGTGTAGTCTCCACAGAATTTTCTCGTTCATTTTTATAGACTTCATTAAGACCCTTTTTCCCTCCCCTGCAAAAGTGCACCTGCAGTTCAATTTATGTATAAATGTTCAGAGTTTTAATTTTGGATTTTTGTAAGTTAAAGACAACAGGGAATTTTCTTATCATTGCTTGCAGATTGGGGATTTAAAACATCTCAGAAAAATCACAACATGTAATGACTTTAGTCTTCAGTTCCCTGCCTTTTTATTTCCCTTGATGTTTGCCTCCTACTCCAAAGATTTCCTCTGCCTTCCCTCAGCTCCTTACCTTCTTCCAAGTCCAGAAGACCATCCTTAAAATGGAGCTGAAGAATATTACTCCTTCCCAGGTTAACCTGTACCATGGACTGCCATTTTTGACCACAAAGGTTGAGAGAAAAAGGCAGAAAACGTACACTGAAATTATTAAATTTTGATCTCAAACTTTCTGAGAAGGGAAGCAAACTGTGCAGGACAGAGTATTTCAAGATTCAAACCCTCTGTGTGTGTGTGTGTGTATGTATATATTGAAAAAACTGAATACTTTAGAACAAGATTTGTGCTCTCAATTCAACTTACTGGAAAACTTCAGTTTTTAATAAATCTCTTCAGTCAGAGGTTATACAAATGACTACAGAAGCAGCAAACATAATACCTGTATTTAAGAATGGGGGAGGAACCTATCTAGTGAACTACTGAGCTATCAGTCTGGCCCAAACATTAAGCCAGGTTTTGTAACCTATTTTGAAGGAATGCAATTTCTGTGTAATTGCAGGGGGCTGGAGCAGAGATAAGCAAGAAAGAGGCAGAGAAGCTCTTCAAGTTAAAAGACAATTCTGGCATAAGAAGAAAAGATTAAGGCTTGGCTGCGAATCCACTAAGAATGGAATTCACAAGCACGTGCCTAACCATGAGGAGGGCAAGATGCTCCAGCCACTGTCCCGTGGGAATGAGATGGAGGAAAGCCCTGCCACAAGGGAGGCTGAGAAATTTACATGACTTCAGTATCCGGCAACAGCAGGGGATAAAACTTGGTGATGCACAAGCTGCCTTCCTCTCCTGTATCAGCCTACATTCATGTATCTATCTTTATTCCTGGCTGCTATCAGACAGTGAGGAGTTTTCATTGCATTGGTTCTCCAGATATAGACATTTAAGTCTTGAAAGAAAGCTTGGGGGCTACTAAAGCCATAAATAGAGCGTGCCGATACCATTTTTCATCGACATCTCTCTATCAGTGTATTTCTTTTTCTTCCACCCCTGCAGTGATACCAACATTCAAAAACCTTGTCCCTCCATGAACATTACTACACAAAGCACCACCTTACTGTACATCCTCATATGATCAAAATTTATACTGAAAGTCCTTCTCACATCCTACCTCACTGTAAAGGCCTACCATGGTCTCTCTGAAGCTTGCCCATGCATTTTTAACATTTAAAGACAAATGCACAGCCAAAGGAAGCAACTAATTTACTCTGTGTCCATAATCCTTACTGTATTCTCTCCACCAAAGCACCAAAGCAAAGTGTTCTCCCTTCAAATGTGCATTAAGCCTTACATTTAGATGCCAAACCTTCTGAATCTAGAATTCAGAGTCTTCTCATGGAGCACCAGCCCCACTCTGGGATACAACAAAGTAAAGTAACTATGACAATAATAATACCTAACACTAATCACTATCACTGACCTTAAACTCTGTGAATCTGTTCTGCTTTTGCAGCTGTGCTGTTACTTCTGAGGCACCAGTGGTGCTGCCAGCAGCCTAAATGTTAGTATTAATTCAACCCATCCTTCCCATCCAACAAAAAGTACCATATCTCCAGATCTGCATAGCTTCTGCATTTGTGATGGCTGACCCCCAAAAAGAGATAGAAGGAGAACAAAAGTCACTAAAGTTACCAAAATATACAACATAGCTACTGTTTCAAACAAACAGGTTGGAAGCCAATATAATTTCTAACAATATCATCCAATGTTTTATTTGCTTTAAAGTTGTCATTCTTTATTGGAAACAATAAGCCTTCCAAAACAAAGCAAAACAACACAAAACCAAAAAAAATTAAAATTTAAAATAAAGAGAGAGAGAAAAAACATCCCTCACTTCATGTTGAAAATTATTTACTATAGCTTTAAAAGTAACAAATGAAGCACTTGAGTCTCAGATGTGCAACCAGTAGGGAGTTGGCTCGATGCATCAGTTTTTACACCTCTTGCAGTTAAATCAGAGATCCAAATGCAAAATCTAGCACTCAGAGGTGAACTTATAACACTCCCTGGAGGAGTGTGTCCATAAACCATTCACTGGATTACACTCATCCATACAGTACTTTATTTTATAAATCCACTCCCCACCAAAAAAAAAAAAAAAGTAAAAAGGGAAGGGACAAAAAGAAAAGAAAAGCTTAACTAAGGTGAAGTTAAGGTTGCATAAACTATAGATCATTTTTGTCATCACATGTCTAAATCTCTGCTTTCCTTTTTGAGATTTCATTAGTACAACTTTCCGGTGTTTTTATCTCAAATGGATTTGTTTCTCCAAATTTGTGTCTTGGCCAGAAAAGGGATCCAAGAACACCCAATGACATATGTGGCATGGCCACGCGTGGCGCAGGAGCACTCCCAGGCCTTTGGGGTGAGCTCAGCACAGCTAAAACACTTTCAAAAACTGCTGCGCTGACTTTTCTGTGGAATGTCCTTAGTGACAGCTTTTTGGGAGTTTCACATTACGCCTCATGTTCTTATGAGTCTTCCAGACATGAAGTCTTTCACAATGTATTTCATAGAGTCATGGAAGCATTAAGGTTGGAAGAAACCTCTAAGATTATCAAGTCCAACTATTAACCGAGCACTGCCAAGCCCACCACTGAATCGTGTCCCTAAGTGCCACATCTAGACATCTCTCAAATACCTCCAGGCTTGGTGATTCAGCCACCACACTAGGCAGCCTGTTCCAATGCTTGACAACTCTTTCTGCAAAGAAATTTTTCTTACTGTCTGATCTAAATCTTCCCTGGTGCAACCTGAGGCCATTTCCTCTCATCCCACCACTTGTTACTTAGGAGAAGAGACCAACTCCCACCTGGCTACAACCTCCTTTCAGGTAGTTATAGAGAGTGGAAAGGTCTCTCCTGAGTCCCTTCTTCTCCAGGCAAAACAGCCCCTGTGCTCTTTCAGCTGCTCCTCATAGGAATTATGCTCTAGAGCCTTCACCAGCTTCCTTCTCTTCCCTGAAGGTGGTCCAGCTCCTGGAGAGTGTATGTAAACGTGCACTGCACTGTGTATGCGTGCCCACACACATGTACAGGTGTATACAGACACACAGAAACACACACACAGTCTGGGGCTAGAACTAGAATGGATAAAAATCAGCATGGCTTCACTGAATTCAAAGGAATCTCCATCAGACAAGAAAACCTGAGGACAGTGAACCTGCCTGATGGCCTACTGACTACTTCAAAGTTGACAGAACATAATAAATGTGAAGATTTCCAAGGTCCTTCACGATTAAAAAAAGGAAGCAAATGCACCAATAACAGAAAGAGTAGGAGTTTTGTTCCAGTGAATATCATTCTCTTCACTGACTAAGACACAGCTCTCACTGTCAGCTTCTTCCATGTCTCTTGTTTTATTAAAATTGCAGAATGGGTGCTTCTGTGGCTTAATACTATTGTTTGATTAGACAGCTTCCACTGACCATAACTTGTTTATCTTTTGGAATATGACAGTTATCCATATTTTCTACATTTACTGTAATTTCTCAGCTATGCCTGCATGAATTTATCCATGCTCCAGGAAAGCTTCCTTTGATTCTCTACTAGTTGTAGACCACAGTCTAAAAACAATCTTAAACACCGTTCTTAAAATGTGCATTAAGTTCTTAAGAATTTTTTAATTGTCTTATAAAGTGACATTATTGAAAGAAATATTTCCAACTTTCAAATTTTGAAAACTTGCCATAATGCTCATCTTCCCCAGTTCAACTCAAACATAAAATGGAGTTCCTCTTTCAGTGGTTCAAGTTCATTAAAATGTAAATAAACAAAAAACTCAGTTCCTCTATAGATTCATCAAACTTTGATCGAGGCAGGGATCATTTTTCACACTATTATCTAACACTGCACTCACAGTTTACCCTCAAGCCCCTTGTCTGCAGCCATGAAGATACACACTTAGAACACATTGGATTTGCCACTGGAATGTCCAACTCTCACAGATCCATTTCTTGCTGCAATGGGGATGGGACCAGCAGCAAGATCAGCTCACCTGCAGCTCTGCCTTCTGCTCCAGCTTTGACTGACTCCAAACAGTGGGTCAAACCAACAGCACTATCAGTGTCAAGCTGATCCATTGCACGACCCCACACCAAGGAAAGATGTGCTCTGAGAATATGCAAAACTGGCTAACAACTCAATTAGTCAACAAACGTACTTATGCCCTCAAGTGTTAAGAAACTGAAAAACCTTTTTGGTTATAAAATACATTGGGAATCTTAATGCTATGGTCAGTAAGACAACAGAGCATTACTTATGCTGCATTTTATCTAGTCCTTGAATGCAGCTCCCCCCATTCCTGATGGAAGATTTTCATTAGCCATTATACAGCTGAATGGGAAAGCCAAGCCAGAGAACCAAACCCACTCAAAGACACAACCACATTAATAAGTTGACAGCACATGCTATAAAATACAACTGTGGGCCTCTTATGTGAGTCACAACCAATAACTTTTACAGCAGGACAGTCAATAAAGAGTAACCACCACCCCAAAACATTAAGAGTGTCTTGGTGAGCAATAACAGGTAATGGTTTGTTCGTCTGTTTACTGGCCAGGCTCTAGAGAATAATCTTCTCCAATTACACCGTTCTCACGCATCATGCCATACTTCAGTGACCACATCTCCGTGTCAATGGTTTTTAATTCTTTTATCTCCCTTAATCTTCTGCTTTAAAGAGCTACCCTAAGTCTTTGCTTACATCATTCTGCTGAATTTCCATTACCACGGAAAAACATCTGCCCCTATTAATTTTTTCAGTGTACTTTTGGTATGTTATTGCTTTTTTTTAAAATCAACTAATAAAATCATATCAGAGAGTTTTTCAGTGCAGCCTAAGCAAACACTGGTGTGTGACTACAATGAGGTATAGTACAGTATGCAAGAGGAGTCAGAGGCTGAAATGAGAATACAATTTCCCATGAGAGAGTTCTATGTTCGAGCCATTTAACTTTAAAACTAGTTCAATATTTGAACAAGACACTATTTTATTCCCATTCAAAGTTTAAACACAGATCACTTCGAAATCAATCATAAATTCAAACCTCTTTATTTTAGAAACTGCTTCAATATTTAAAAGCTTTTTTCTCTCTTTAATGTAACTGCACCTTCAAGGCTGCAGAAGCAGAACTGACTTTGAGATCCTTAAGAGCAATGCTATTTTCCTGCCAATACATACAAAAGGCAGCTCTAGGAAAAAGAAAAAACCCACAAAGGCGAGGCTGTGCTTTGCTTCAGAGTTTAAGAACAAAGTCTGGACAAAGAACATACAGCCTAGTCTTCAGCCCAAACTAAACTAAATGAACTTGGTGCGGGTGCTTTTCAGGGCACACCGCCATAATTCCTTGTAACTGCACTGCTTTTGTCCTCACCTGGGTGTAAGGAAAAACCAGATGAGTGGGATCAGTGTAGACAAAAACCAGCCCTCCTTTAGGATGGTACAGGGTGAGAAATCTGCAATTCAGAGGGAGGATGCAGAGCCCATTCGTGGCACACACGGTGGCTGACAGTGCAGAAATGGACGGCTCCAGCTCTGCGACACAGAAAAAAATATTTCAGCCTAGTGAAACAGCAACATTTCTCACCCATATATCATTTCATTGTGATGATCTTAAGAGTTTATGGGGGTGGATGTTACATTTGCTTGTTTTTAAATCTTAAAACTCATTCTTCAGATGGTCAACATACCATAGAGAGTCAGTGATAGAGAGGTGAAACCAGGCAAGTTCCAGAACTGCGTCAGTGCCAGCTCTTTGGCACATGCCACTCTCATCCAACTAATTTCAGTACCAATTTGTTTCTAAAAATTATCTTTTGTGCCCTCATCTTTGTACAAAGCTCTTTTTCACAAGCCCAGAGCATACAGCTCAGCACAAATGTAACACTGCAAAAATACTCATATCAAGTAGAAAAGACAAACTGATTGCTCTAAAGCAAGCAGATCTATTAACCTCAGAGCTGCCCTGTTCTGGTTTCTGGTCAACTGCAGTCTTCACAATCCAGTTAGAAGATCCCTTTAAAAAGGATTAAGCATCTGTACTATTAAGAGATTACAGAACAGGAGAAAGAATTAGTCGGTGTCTTTGTGATATCAATGCATTTAACCACCTATGGCTCTGTATGAACCCAGCAAGTACTATTTGGCTCTATATATAGCAACATGATAAACCTGGCTGCATGGGTAGTCATGCTGCTGCACCAGCATCTGAATGTCACCTTTCCCAGGAGAGGGCAGCTGTCATTCATAACCACCTCTCCTTAATTGAAAAATGAGGGGCCCCTACTTCCAGGAAGCCATAGGCCAAGAGCATTAGGCAATAAATGAGCTTTACTTTTTACGTACCTCCAAATAAAAAGAAATCAGTTGTAATCAACACAGCATTAACATACTGTCTTGTAATATTTCACATAAAACATGTCACTGAAAACTCAGTATTGAGCAGGAAGGAATTTGATGAATCAAGTAGATGAAGCCAAGATGTAGTTATTAGATGCATTACATCTTTAGCACATCATCTGTAAAAATGTCCAGGGTAAACTAACGCTCCAGGGGAAACCTGACCTTTAAGAGGCTCCCTAATACTACATCTAAATTAATGTCAGTGACAGGCACTTCAATCTAAAATAGCAGGGTTCTTTCATTCTATCTACACTATCTATTCATCCATTTATTTGTGTGTAAATGTGTGTGTGCATAAATGGATTTGTGTCATTCTGCCACTGGGGGAGTGGGTGGGGGACAAAAAGAGCTCATCGATTTTTTTTTTTTTTTGTTATTTCTATTCCTTACTGCTCCTATGCATATTGATAGTTTGCAAGATTCATTCACAATCCTCCCAGCATAAAAAAGGGTAGGAAAATTATTTTTTATAGCAACTAAATATACTTTTCCAAGGAGGTATCAACCTTGAAAAACAAACATGCTTTAACTAGAGCAGGATGGAACTCTTGCAACAATCAATAGAACAAGGAATTCTGAATTCGTTTTAGAGCGGGGCTGGGCTCTGACATGACCGGTGGTCAAGATAAAAATCATAATTGAGATCAATTTTGCTGTTTCAAAACAAAACACTGAAAATAAATTCAGTAGAAGATGCATTTATGCCTTGGAGGAGAAGAAACAAATGAGAAATACACTGCAAAATACTGATCATAGAATAAATTCATGGCTGTTAGTCAAATCAGTGCTAACTGTAGTGGCCAAACCTTCCCTCACTTCTATTTTTCATTCAATTTTGGAGGTTTTATAACCAAGGGATGAGGCCATTGCAAAGCAGCCACTCTGATGACCTTCCTCCAGGCTTCTTATGGTGCTCTTCCTCCCTTGCAAACACCTCAGAGAGGACCAAACCCACCTAGACCTGACCTCCTTCCACTCCTCAGAGACAACTGAATAGTGGGGTTTTCAAGAGATATGTCTTCATGCAATAGAAACTGAAACCTGTTCCTTGATGCAAAGGATTTACACCTTGCTCTGAAATGAGGACAATCACATTAGCTAAATCCTAGTGAAGTAAAATTGTTAAGTCCTTTCACATTTTGTTGATCAAGAACCCTTTTATTGGAACATTTTTCTTTTCAAACCTCTAATTGGTCTTTATGCTATGAAGAGCTACCTCACATTGTAGTTACTTTATGTGTGGTTATATTTTCTTACAAAGACACAATTGATTAGGAATTACCATAATCCCACAGAGAAGTAGTCCTAGAAGCACTGAGTGCATAAAACATTAATGTCAGTAATGCAGACATGACAAGTTTCAACTCTCCTTTCAGCTAAACAATCTGCCTCTTTCATACTAACATCACTGTTCAGCCATGGGCTACATAAACAATGTCAAACCTGGTTTCAATATAAAGTGAGCACATTAATGTTCCCACTAATATACATTTCCCAGTAACCACTCCATTAGATTGCTTAGTTCAAACTGCATGATATATCCCATAACATATCAGCCAGTTCAGATTCACAAGCTCAGAAGATACAGATATTCTAAGTATTAAAAAAAACCCCTTTCTTGTGTGTGTACTCAAGAGCCCTGCTAATACAAAAACTCCCATGAGGCTCTCAAGAAAACATGCCTGTGTGGAACACAGCCCTCCTCTGTTCAGTGAGAGGGTTTTGATTTTTTTTTTTTTTGGATGATGGTCTTTCACTTACTTCTTCACAGAGAATAAGTAAATGGACACAAAAATAAAGAGGTGCTGTTCAGAGCAGATAATCCTTTCTGTAATCTCAGATAATGCATCCAAGACCAGTAGATCCAGAGATGTTTCTCTTTAACCTATCCCAAAAGCAAGCCAGTTGTGAGGCTAAAAAGCTGAATGTACATGATGCAGAAATTCCCTGATTTAGTTCACTACAGACCCTCTGATTATAAAGCAGCACCCTATCCCAGACACATGAACTTTGTCTTTTCCCTCACTCCTGGTGACAGCACAGCAGCATCAGTCTCAGGGCAGATGGACATGAGAATTGCCTCACTGCAAGGCAGCCTCACGTGAGCCTCCTTAACAAGTCCATGGTCCCACAAAGCACATGCTGTACGAGCAGCGTGCTGCAGACAACATTACTGTGGCCTCCCATGTCAGGCCAGGTTACAGGGTGGTTTATTATGGGCTGGGGACCAATATCCTAGGAGCTCACACTTCCAATTTTCACGTTCAGCAGCTGGAAAGGCAAATATCCTCAGCCAGAAAGTTCATTAACCTTGAGATTTTCCATGGCCAGACTTCTTCAGTATTGCAGTAAGATGCAATTTTACATTTGGGTTATGGGGTTTTGAAGTATTTAATGTAGCTGGAAGCCAAGAAATACCAGCTAACCTTATCCCTGAGCTTGATAGTGTGTTGTGCAAAATATAGCCACTTTGAAATAACATGACTTTAAAACTGTTTATGCTCAATGCGGTGAAATTAAACACACTGAGTCAGACATGCTAACTTTTCTATGTTGTTGAGTAACACTTAATACCTTAAAGAAGTGAGAAACAGGAAAGAGACTCAGGGATTTAGAGAGCAGCAGGGAATTTTCATAAAGCCATCTGATTTCTCAGAAGGAAAAGAATGAAGGTTGAAAGTGAAATCGAATTAATCCTAGAAATACGTAATGCATGCCCCCCAGTAATCAGACAATGGGGAGCACTCAGCATAGAGAGAGGAAGGTCCAATCAATCTTTAAATGAAACAATACCCACTCTGAAGTTCTCTGACTCTTCCAGGTTCACTAAAGTTGACCCAGAATACATAACTGGCACTGATCTCATAGGGCACATCCTCAGAAGGTGTAAATCTGAGGAACTCCACTGACTTCAAGAGTCTGCTGAGCCTCTAGCTCCACATGTCTGTGTGCAGTCATGAATTCCTGATTTCACAATACTTTAGCACTCCTAAAAGAGCAGCAAAGGCTAAAGCTTTTGCACTTGTTGTTAAGTAAACAATTACTTAATGTGTTAAATAAAATGAATAGCTGAAAATATTCTACATATTCTGATCAGCAGTTGAGATTTATCCCATACATTCAGGTTCAAAGTAATTTTGCTTTGGGCTTCAAAGCTCACTTTTAACTTCAGCCAGCTACCACTGTCAAGTTTCCAGGATAAAGTTCAATAAGGTTTACTTTCTAGTAAGAGTTCAGCCATTAACCTATACCACACACTTTTTCATGTGCTGTGTGCCTACTGAAATGCAAGTCTTCAGAATATTGTATTATGTCAGTCAGAACAAGGTCTGGCACAAAAACCCCAGTCAGGGCTATTTCAACCATTCAACAGTCCAATTACTTATAGTATGTTAAACCTTCCAGCTCCGTGAATGTAAAGCTGTTTGCACTCAGGCAGCCAGGGTTGCACTGATACGGTTGTACATCGTGAATTATTTTGTCAAAATACAGTGTTTCAAATATAATTGCCAGAAGAGATGTAGCATGTAGGCTTGCAGCCTCAAGTGCAATTTCCTGGCAACTGCAATGGTGCAAGCTTATGGATTAACACATGAGCAATTCCAATTAAAAGTGATGCAAGTCCATTAATGTTGGGTCTGAGTAATATCCCCTCATACACAGGATTCCCTGAAACTGGAAATACAATAAATTAACATGGAATAAATTCACTTGCAACATTTAGCATACAAGTGAAGATGCTACCAATTAGCTGTCTGTGTAACTCATTTTGGAAGATGGTATCTACTTTTTCTTTCCTTCTCCTTTTGGAAGATGGTATCTACTTTCTTTCCTTAGAAAAGTGAACATGTCTTGTGAAGCCTTCTCAATCTGCTGATGTCCTCTAAAAGATGTCCAGAAATAGGATTCAAAGGTCCTTACCATGCTCCATTCTTTCTGCAGAGTTATGAAAAGAGAACACCAACCAGAAAGAGAGGTGTTAGAAATTGTTCTTCCTACAAATTCCTCCGTCTCAACAGAAGCAGCATTTCAGGTGCTTTCTGCCTGAACAATAAAGAATGAATTTTTTCCATTGCCACCATCAATTGATTTTTCTGAAATTTGGGTTCAATTCACCTTGCATCATACACTCCTATTCTTTCAAGAATTACAGCAGCATCCTATGACAAAAATACAGAAAGAATTACAAACACATGCCCCAACAACAGCCCAGAATATCTTATGTTCTAGCTGGTGAATCACACCAATCTCTGACATAATCACCTCCAAGGTTGTGCTCTCCTACTAGGCATGTGCACGGTAAGCTGGTGGGACCTCAAATCATCATGGACTTAGATGAAAAGACAAAGCAAAGTGCTGGATATACTCTTTTTCACAAAGTCAGTCCTCTTTCAAGATTTGTGCAAGAGGAAGAAAAATTAGGTACTACATCTAGACACATCACTGAGTGGGATACAGAGTCAAATGCTGGGGAAGTTGGGAGGTATTGCCAAAGAGCTGTTGTGCCAGAAATCAGCCAGTTATCAGTCGTCATTAAGCTTTTTGATATCTGACACACATGGAAAGCATGCTACTTATAAGTATGCAATTATGTTATAGAAGTATTCCTTTTTCTTTTTTTTCCCCTTCCCTTTACCCATTTAAATATGTTGGTTTGACTGGACTGGAAAGCAAAGTCTCCCTCAATATATTAACAGAATAGATGTGCTATAAACTGAAGGTGTCCCAGACTGCTTGTAACATTTCTGTCATCAGAAAGTGATCTGAGAGGGGTATAGAAATAAATTTGGTGTTCCTGTGCTATATAGCTGTAGGTTCCTATCAGGAACCTGATTCTCCCAAAAGGGTATAGAAAGAAACAAACACACAAGTGTAAACAGGTATGAGGACTCAAAACCTGAAAATTAGCTGTGATCCACTAATAACTGAGCAATGCTGTTGCCTTACTTCTTAATATTTTATTGGAGACCATTTCCTTGAAATGGGATTGCTACAACCCAGCAATTCATTATTTCAGCACCAAATTTTAAAAGACACCTATTGTCATCATCTTTTGTCTGGTTTTGGCCATTAAATTCTAGCATTGAAAGTTTCCCTCCCACACATACCATTCTAGGCAGCATCATACAATCTTCTTCTGCCACACTGCTTGGAGATTTAGGGGATCCACAGGAAGGAATAATCTAGTTTACCTAACCCATAGTGCAATTGATTCCACTTGGGTGGCTGACAGAGAGCTCTCTTTCAATCTGCATCAATATTTCTTCCCTGCCAAAATGCCACTGCTGAGGTGCCACCAGCAACGCGTGTTGTGTAATCAAGACCACCATGCTCGGGGCAGGCAGAAAACAGAAGGTTCCTCTGTGCCATGCAGACATGCCTACACTTGGAGAGGCAAAGCTGACTGTAAGCTGCTTGAGCCACTTCCCTGTGAATTATTTTTACTTCTGTGGCTTGACTTCTTAATTTCCTCTCCCTCTCTTTTCAAGTTGATGCTGTAATACGGTCACACTGTAGAAATAGTCAGTGCAATATTCTGTGGAGCCATGCAGCCCTCTGATATTTAGGAGGCTGCTCCTGATTCATCAAGGCTTCCTTGATGCCTTACCACGTCTTGGCGAGGTCACAGGGTGCAGGCTGCAATTTCCTTCGCCTTTTTATTTGTATTAATCAGGAGTTTGGGGACCGTGTATCCCTGTGTTTCCTGGCCGGCTCCAGGCATCACTGCATCACAGCGGCACCTGGTGGGACAGGGCAGGGCTGGAGCACGCCGCTGCCCGCCCCGCAGCCCCAGCAGCGCCCAGACAGCCACAACAAAACCAAAATTAGCCTTGTTTTGCTCTGGCAGGTCTTTCTAACATCTGTTGCTGTGAAAAGTTCAAAATTAATATCACTGAACCCTACCCTGGTATTTGCTAAAGAGATGCAAAATGCTGGATGGGGAGCAGACTGCACAGTAAGCCACATCTTAGAAACAGCCTGCAACCCGAGGGATCCTGCACACAGCACCAAAGGAAAAAATAACCTGATAAATAACTCATCTCCAAGGCCTCTCAACTTTTGATTCATTAGCCATCATTAAAAATTTATAAAAGTATATTAGAAGTAAAGCTCAGTTCAACCACCCAGATGTATTCTAGCAACACTATGACACATTGAGCCCTTTTCTTTTGATTACTGCCTTCAATCTCATCATTTTTATTTTATGGGACGCAAAGCATCAAATTCAGCTTCAGAAATACAATGTTCAAAATATAGTGGCCAATAAATGTTTCATCTTTTTCACAAACTAGACCTTAAAGAGCTTCAGTTATTTATTTTTATAGCAGCAGCATACATAAGTGTATGACACAGTAAAGGATACTGATCTCTGAAGACCTCAGATTATCTTAAACTCCAGAAAATCAATATCAAATCCTGTGTTTACGGTACTTTTCATTATTTATTTTAGAGCCTAAGGAAGTGGACAGTGGAGACTGCCAGTTTTGTAGAAAAAGAACCTAGCAAAGTTGCAGTCAGATTTATAGGTCAAACACTACATTACGAAAGAAACCATTTGCCCCCAAGAGCTGAAACCACTGCTGTTCACCATAAGCAGAACACTTTTATTAAAAGTCTGCAGGCTGTTGCTACACCTCCCTCTAATTTACTTCAGTCCTTACACCCTGGCCCATGCAGAGCCTGTGCAAGGTGTGCAAGGGCTCCCACAGGTACAGCTGCCTTGGAGAGGCACTGGAATTTGCAGAGTGCAGCTGGAGCCGAGGGTGTTGCTGCAATGTCCAGATGCTCACACAACTCAGCATCGATGCAAATGAACACCAGGCATGTCAGACTGTGCCCGCTGCTTTCAAGACTACCAGCCCTCGATTAACTTTTCAAAAGTGCAAGTCCATGATGCACATGAGAAGAGGGGGGAAAAGGAAGGAAAAGGAAGGAAAGAAAAAGTTTGGAGAGCTTTAATCCTTAAAAACACTTGGATGGAGAGAGCATCCAAAGACAGAAATAAGGATTTTTATCTCTTAATTCCACTCTGCACTGTGATTACTGAGCTAACTGAAGAAGAAAACTACTAAGTTAGATCTGTATTAAGTATAATTTTAAATCCCAAATTAACTTAAGGAGGTTGATTAAGAACAGGAAGAAATAAAGTCCTAAGGAGTGGACAAGTTATCCTACAGAAGTGCTGGTTTAAAATACAAAAAAGGGGCCATTAAAGTGAAAGGGGCTCTTACTATCTCTAACTGTGCTCAACATACACTTAGAACCAATCTCTCACTGCTGTCATGACTCTAACACCATTCTCCTGTATCTGAAATAAAAAAATATAAAAGATAATTCTCATTGTAAGCATCCCTCTTTTGCCCTTGATTTTTCATATCAACATTAAAATGTTCCAGAAAAATAGTGTTGCTACTATATACAATAGTACTGCATACTCTTTATATTAAATACTGTGATCTGATCTTGTGATAAACAGAAGGTATAGCTATGAAGAATTGTTAGAATAATTACAGGCACTGGAAGAGTCCTGCAGGGTAGGGACTAGAAAGACTGACGGGAATCCTTTTTAGCTTTAAGATGAAATATCTAATAGAAGGCATGTTTGAGGTTTACATGAGACATCAGACATTCCTATTTATAACATACAATTAATTTGTGGAATGCACTGCTACCACAGCACACTGACATCAAAAGTGCAGCAAAATTCAGATAAGGTTTAGATAGATAACAAGAAAATCACATGTTGCACCACAGTAGATTTAGGAAACACGAAGGATTTAAGCCCTTTTGCCACACAGCACAGACCAAAATCTACTGAAGTGATTTATTAAAAAAAAACTTACAACATTATTTGAAAGTTTATTGTAGGGTTTTATGCACTTTTGTTTTAAATACTCAGCTCCAGCCTGTCTCAAGAGAAAGGACAGCTTCTTAGATGGACCACTGCTTTGATCTGGTATGGCAAGTCCTATATTCTAATGTTTCTACCAGATAATCGGCAGTAATTTGAGTGACAATGGATGGGTACCCATCCTAGGGAAAAAAATATTCTATCATTCTATTTCTCAGTGCACTGAACTGAATTATGTTAGGTTAAGTGTTGTCACACTGAATAATCTCATGCTGTATCACATGTCCAAAGACACAACTCAGTGTAATGTGTAGGACAGCGCACTCAAATTTGCTACAGATGTGAACTGAGGGGTGTAGGGGGAATATAAACTTGAAGTCTAATACAACTTACAGCACCTACCACAGTGGTAAAAACCATGTTAAAATATTTTAATTTAAAATGCTGTCTGGCTCCAGAAACAGAAATTGCTCAAAGATATAAAACACTTGTCTTCCACCTCTCCTCAGCCTATCTAACTTCATATAATCACAAACTGTGCTTAATGTCAAAGAAATTCAAAGGCATCTCTGATTAAAACACTTGGGAGGGTACAAGTGAACTGAAGACCCCTTAGCTTCTTGGAAAAACAATCATAATAGGTCAATGCTACAAATTCATTACACTGAATTAAAGTATTTTATTTTGTCCATTAAACACAAGAACAAGCTCCCACAAGAGTCAGGAGTAAGAGTCTCAAGATTTCCCCACTCGTTGGAAGCTCAGGCTTGGTTTCTCTAACTTGGCTCTTTCCACAGAAAAGATGGGATAATCTGCCTCAACTGCCTCTGAGATTACCATAATTTTTCATAGAATACAAAACAGCAGGAAAACAGAAGACTCATGTGCCAACAACCCACATCACAATGCTCAAATGTTCATCCCTCCACATGAATAATTCTGTTTGCTATTCTTGCTCCTTTTTGTTACTTTGGCCACTAATTACAATTTCAAATAATTTTTTGAAGCACCTTTTGCAAAAGAGTCACCTTTGCAGAGTGTTCAATTTAAATATGACAACTACAGGCCAAAAAAACCCCCACCAAAACCTCACAAGGCCCGTCCTCCATTTAGACAACGTAACATGTTTAGATGAACTCTTTCATGGCTAACCACCCAAAGTCCTTGGATATCCTTAGTGGCTTTAATTGCCCATATTTCCAAACAGAAGCTGAGCAGGGATGAGCAGAGGACGCTTCTGCATGTGAAGGAACCTTCTCTTGGTGACTACCCAATTCAGACATCCCAACCACTGTCCCCGAGACAGGAGAGCCCTGTCCCCAAGATGATGGGTAAGTGGCCATGGATGCCAGACAGGAGAAGCACTGTGTAAGCCACTGCCAGTCTTCCACCTCCCTGTTTCCAGTGGATTATGTGTAGACAGCTACTCACATCTGGGAGCTTGGAGAACTGAGACCTGGGTCTGTATTTTAGTGTTTGCTTTGCAAATCATGCATTTAAAACAAGAATTTGAGGACTCCATAAAAGAAAGGCGTTTTACCAGCTCCTAGAGCCCCACAACTAGCATGTCTCAGCACTGAGATTTCTCATTTGGCTTTTCAAATGTTTGCACAGAGATTCTCCAAAAAAACATCTTGAGATTTGATGTCTGACAGCTCCACTTGCTTTGAGAATCCTCATATCATGCACAAGAGAGTTTGACTGTAAAATAATAGTTCCTTATTATTATCACATTCTGGAAGATTATTATTGCAGAAGTTTATGTGGGTATTTTGTTACCTACTAAGAACAACAGGTCAATAGTAGCCAAGAATTTCTTTCAAGTTGTAATTCAGCAGCCACCACGACTTGTCCCATTTTCTGCCATGGCAGTACTGCCATTTTGACCAGCTCTACACTGCCTTTGCTCTGCAATGCTGCAAGTAGTTCACAAATAAACAAAATGTTGCTGGCACCATCTGCTCCTTGGAAACCTGCCAATCATCATCCAAACCACTGAGAGGAGCTTGTGCTGGGATTTACTTTCTATCCATCCTTTCTGGAGGTTTGGCTTTTGCTGCCCCAGTAGCCCTACCAGCAGCTGTAGAGCAAGCTTTGATCCATTTGTGGGGGAAAAAAATCTGCAATCTAGTAACCATTTCCATCATACTCATTGAGATGACCTCTTGTCTCTTCAGTTTACAGCACATGTACATCACTGGGTCTGCAATGACCCAAAGTCATGGAACATTCTGTCCTCAGTAGTTATAGCTAACCTGAACATCCTGAACACAAGGAACAGATATAAAAGGTGCATTCTGCCAGTAATGAAATTCAGCCACTTTTGAAAATGGCAGAGCAGATCTTAAACACAGAGTCCTTCATGAGTGTTTCAGAGATGAAGTGGGGGCTATGGTGTATGAATTTCATAGTTGAGAGTAGACAGGAAGCTCACAAAGGACAATGTCACCAAATTTGGTCCACACAATAGAGGTAACAAATCTCCTTATAAAAATGTTACAGGATTCATATGTTAAGATCTCTCAATATTGGAGGGGGAAAAAAAAGAGAAGGTAAATAAAAGAAAAATGGAGCAGTGTGCTGTAATGCTACCGGAAAGAAAATCCTCCATAAATTCAATACTGACACTGCTAACATTTACCTGAAATGCAGTTTATTAATTTATCATAATCAATAATAACCAGTTTATGAGATCACAAATGCACATTTCACCTCATTTACACTTATTTGTAATTTATGCACACAAAGCATCATTTTATTCTACTATTCTTCATACTACAGCTTGTTTGTTTTTTTTACTACAATTGATATTGCATTGCTAATGCCTCTGTGAGTCTCTATTTACTGTAACTCTTGGCTGCCTGTGTACAATGGCAGAAGGCACTGGCTTCAGTGCTGTGACATATCTATTTAATTAACCCAGCTGTTCTCTCTACAGTGCGAAGCAGCAAGCAATGACACCATACTGGAAAGCACAACTCATAAAACCAAAAAAAAAAATTACAGTGCCACTTGGAAAATGAAACACAAATAAAGTCTACTCTGAAAAAAAAAAATACAGATAAACACATCCCTGTCTGCCTTGACAGGCCTCTGCTATTCAGTGAGATACTGCACAATGTTGCTGATGACTTTTAGAAGTACCATTTCTTATTTTAAATCCACCTCCTTCATCTTGAATAAAATTAGCAATGTGAACAAAATGTGAACAAAAATGGACCGTTTTCTTAAAATAAGAAAAAATCAACAGCAGGCCTTTCCTGGTGGCAGTGTTCTTTTACCTATGCCAGTGTGCATTCTTAAAAGTGCTTCTGCATAAGACATAAAATAGGAACATCTCCCAGTGCAAGCTGATACTGCCTTTTCCTTCAAAGCTCATAATATCAAAATCAAACAAATTGGTCTGTTTATCAAGCTGTCACTTTGCAGCACGCTGAAGGGAAGGAGGAGAAAATAAAACATTCACTGAAGTTGAAGATTATGCAGCCATTACACATGAACATTATAATAAATACAACTTAGAAAAACATCTCCTGCCCATCATGAGCTGGCCTCAAAATGAGTCAGTTCTACCAATAAAAAAAAAGAAAAAGCCAAAAAAGAACAGCATCATACCCAGTTTCTTTGAGATGTGCTGTCTACACAGACACACTGGATGTGAAAATTAGTTAATTGCTTGGGAAGAACAGCATCCACTGGAGCTATATCCATGCCTCCTGACCACAGCAGCTTCAACCAGTCTCTCCAGTCCTTCAGCAACCTCAAGAGCCTCAGCCCATACCCAGATGGAAATTAACTCAGTTACATCAAGTGAGAGACTGCTTGCTCTCCTTAAGTGCTGTCAGATCCTTCCTGCATTTTCAGCTGAGAACTAAGGAGGCTGTCAATGGTTCCTGGACTGAGGGCATTCATGTCACCCATGCCAAGGTACTCAGCACAAGCCAGGCAGGGTTTTCTTCACCCCACTGCTGAGGAGTGCAGAGGACAGCCCTTTTTAGTGATGTGCCTACTTTGTGGGCACAACTGTGTCATGGAATGCAACCTGCACAGTTCATTTCAAAAGCACTTCTAGCCACTGATTCAGGGTAAGGCTACCATGAAAAACTTCCCAAATGCTCTAGAATATAAGCAATTCAAACAGATACTGGTACAGTAATACAGTCTGAATACGATTTATTGAAGTTTAAAAAATATTATATTTTATATGTTGATGAAAGGATCTAAACCTTGCAGAGTTGCTGTTCTCACAGTAATGACCAGTAACAAGAGAAGGAAAAGCTATCTAACATCACCTGGCCTCTTATACTCTTGGCTATTGCAGCTACAAGAGTTCCCAGGATTTTAAGTACAGCCCTGGTGTCTACTGTCATAAAATCTATGTAATACAAATATGTATCTAGTGTAGTGTTATACACTACACTATACACTATATACACTCACCTCTATAGGTAGACAGACAGACAGGTACAGGGCAACTTGTCTGTAAACTGAGAGTGGAACAAAAATGGCAGATTTCTACCTACCACAATCTTGTTTCACCCACTGAAGTCAAGATCCAGGTGAAGAAGTCCTTGGCTAGTATTTTATTTTCTGAAGTTCTGAACAACAAAAGTTTCTTAAAATACTTCACCCAGGGTACCTATGCAGAAACCTGCAAATTAGGAGAGATGCACCTAAATCTATTTATGGTGCAAGGTGGAACACGAACCTGGAAGCCAATTAACCGAAAGGAAAAACATTTCGATTGATGTCGACATTCAAGGCACTCAGGAGACTGCATTCCCTGCAAGTTAAGAGCAGAGAGAAAGAAACAAGAAAAAGAATTCTCTATTAGAAGACCATCCTACAAATGTAGACCTAGAAATGTACTGACCTTTCCTGTGACCCTTTCAGAAAAGTGATTTTTGTGAAGTCTTTGGTTTTGTAAGCACAGCATTTTATCACATTTCCCAAACCCACAATATGCTTTGTAGCTCTTCCCTGAAACAAACCAATCTACGCAAATATTTCAAGCTTATATTTTAAATTCTCACAGTTGTTCATCACTACAGTTCACCTTTAGCAGTACCTTCTTGTAAGATATTGCTGCATGCCCTCATGTCCCTCTCAACTTTTTTGGGACTACCACTACATGACACATCAGTCCACTAAATAATGCAATTCAGAATCTCCAGGAAAAGACAGATGCAACTTTCATTTTAACCAGACTGACTGAGTGAAGTAAAATCTCACTCAGCCATTCAGATTGGCACAGTTGCTAACAATGGATTTCCCAACTATTAAATCCTCAAGCTGATCCAGTAGGAAAAATCCTACTTCACCAGTGGGGTGAAGTAGAATCACGTTCCACAACACTACTACTTGGTTGTCTTATTCCTACTTTTTTGTAGGAGGATATAATGGTGATCACCCTACCAAGAAACAGGGCAAAGAGCAGCTCCTCAGAGCTTTCTCCTTTGCCTCCACCAACTATTTTTTACCGTCTTTCATGACTTGAGAACTTTCTCTTCAAAATAGCAAAATTAATACTTTGCCCAAGAATCCAACCTGGCTGCAAATAATTAGTTTATATAAAGAAACTGAAACGCTTGATTTATGACAGCACCCAAAACCTACAGTCAAACCAAACTTCTGATTTGTGTTTGCAATACTTGAGTGCCATTGCTGGGCTGAAAAAAAAAACAGTGAAAAAAACTTCTAAAAATTACATAACAATGTAATCTTTGTAGATTCTATACAGAACAGTCAGTGACACATACTTCAGCATGAATCACGAGAAACAAATATGAAAACAAAAATGAAAGCCAGGTTAACAAAATATTTTCGTTAGTATGACTAAAAATTCGAATCACTACTTACTTTTTCCTAAAGCAGTTCACCCACTTTAGATGAAAATGGAAGAATCAAAAGAAAAAAAACTACTGCTGCAAATTCCAGAAAAAAGAAAAACAAAATATTCAAGAACAAATAAATCAGAAAAGGAATATTGAAGATTCTTGCATGAATTAAGAAATCTGAAAGGACAACCAAAGCACTAGCACTGAACTGAAATATAACTTTCTTATTATGGCATCCTTAAGGGTGGCAACTAGTTAAAGACCAGTTGCTCCTTCAAGATAAGCAACAACACTGTCTCCACCTTAATTTTAGGTTTTCATCCACCATTTCCTTGCCTAAGTATTTCAAATATGTTTACCATCTGTAGCATTGCAGGGAGGTAAAACTTTGCTTTCTCGCTAATTTTTGTAGTTCTCCTACTTAGCTGCAAGCCAAGCACTTGAGGTTCAACTCTAGAGCAAACTCATGTTACTCTTAGCTCCCTGACCCCATTCAAACTGAACCTACAAGAATATCCTGACTTTTTCTGCTGATGGAATATTTCATCAGTGAAGAACCAGGCACCACAGACCATCACTCTTCCTCATGTGCTCCATATTTCACCACCCTGACTGAATCAGTAGCAGAAGGGAACTACCAGTGAGCACAGTAATTCCTAAGCAGGTCATCACTGCATTTCAGAGGCGAGGGCAGTTTTACAGAACATAACTCCTTTGCATTCTGTAGTGGTAGGAAAAGGCTCTTTCCTGAGCCCCAAGCCAGGCCAACTGGTTCATCCCATAATTACTGTATTGTTATGCAGTAACCTACCCCAATTTCACTAGGGTGCCATAAATCAGGCCTCACATTCAGGGAGGCTGTAAAACCATCAGTGGCAGATAGCCTGTGTCCAGCTACGGTCTAGTGAGAGTGCTCTGAAAAAACTGACAGTAGGAAACTTTACCACTGTCATCTGCTGACCAAGGCGAGCACAATGTTTGTGATCCAAGGGGCTGATGTCTACCAGACACCCAGGAGGGAGCTGAGGTGCAACCTTTTGCTGCAGAGGTCTCTCTCTCGGCATTTGCTTTTATCAGCTCCAGTGCAATATTTTCAAAACCTCCCCCTGGGTGCTGTCTTTCAAGCCTTTTCTAGGTATCCAGTCTCAAATTTGATTTTCCTCCTTTTATTCTCCCGATTCTTCAAAGATCATTCCAGAAAGCTGATTTGATTAGAAGTCTCTTTTAACGTAAGCAATTCATCCTCACACACGCGGAACTGTTGATTCACCTTTTCTTTAATTTCATTTTGCCTGACTTTCATTTGAGCTATCTCAATTTTAACCTCTGTTAAAGCTCCATCTACCTTGTTTACTGTTTCTTTGATTTGAAAGATCTCTTCCATTAAGTCCTTAAGCAACAACTCCGTGGCCATTTTTGGCTCCAGCTGTTTGTCACGAGAGGTCAGCCACTGCCTCAGTCTTTTATTTGTCTGGAGCAACATTCAAATTGTTTTCAGAGCAATTGTTTTCTTCTCATTTCCTGCCATCTCTGTTTGAAAATAATAACAAATTACCTCAATTCTAAGAAAGGTTTCATCCCTTTACTTCATTATCAAGAGCAGAGAGAAAGGCTGTTTCAGAGGTTGGCACCCTGCACAAATTTCCTCAAGTCTTGCTTGAGGAAATAGTGCAGGAACAGTGAAAAGTTATCTTCTACACCTATACAGGATCCTGCAAGAAAGCACTTGAGGCTTCAGAAAATTCACCTTCTGAAAATCCTGCCAGGAAGATAAGTATTAGATCTTCTGAACAAGAGGGCCAGTAGCAAAAATACTTCATTTAAAACTTGCATACTAAAACAAAGTTCCTGGGGTTTTTTCCTCTTCTTTTTTTTTTTTTTTTTTTTTCCCCCAGCTCTGGTTAGCAGGATCAGTTCCTTAGCAGGACAGGAAGCCTGAGGCAGCTCTGGAAATAGGTTTCCTGCCTCGATACAGAGTTGCCAGACTATCTTTTCTCCTCTAAACACATACAAAATGTGCTCAAAGGAACGCATCCAACACACAGAACTGATGAAAGAGTAGCTTTAGATCAGAAAGCAGCCTTTCTCAAACAAACCTTTATACTTTGGTCTATTATTTCATGTCAATAAAGAAGATACAGAGACTTAAGGTGTGGATTTAAGTGAGGGGGTTGTTTGTTTTTACAAGTATCTTTACTTTAAATCATATCCCAGCTGTTACTAAGCTCACCTGAGAATTAGCATGCTGTAGATTAATATTTTACCTTAAAAATGTAGATTTTTTTTTTTTCATTTTGAGCACACTGTTCCCTTCCCCCTCACGTACACAAAAAATGTCACACTGAGATTCATGCACTACCCTACAGACACAAAACCATATTATTTTGTATGCCCTCCCAGGGGAAACATATCCCACCTTTACTGGACACTTCTCTTTAAATGATATGAGCCCTTATCTATAGGAACCCTTCCCCTCCATGGCTGAGCTGAAAGGCTGGATAACTAGCTTATGTGTGATGCCCTATCTTTAAGGCAGCTAATCTGAAGTGAAAATGAATCTCACACACACTTTTTTCCCAAGTGGATTTGTTTCTAGTTTTAACATTAAATTTCTGTTCCATTAAGGAGTGAAGCTGTGTGATTATTAGAAGCTGTTTTTCTAACACTACAGAATCTCTACCATGTAAAAGAAATGTTTCAGTATTACCTATAAACTGTTTTTGCAATAATTTTACTACATTATTGTGATTTTCTTACATTACAAACCTGTGCTTCTTACAAAACAGAAATGCAAAGTTAGATTCCTAACCTACTAAAGGACACCTAGCCATACAGACTCAAAAATACTTAAGTGATTTACAAAACTCCACTGAATTAACCTGACAGGCAGTTTATATTTTTGACCTTTGACTTAACGGAGGCAAATATTTGCAGAGAGAAGATGGGTTATCAGGCTCTTGCATATACAATCTCAGGCCAGTTTCTTTATAAGAACAAAACTCCAAATTTATCTTTTTCCATGCCAAATGAGCATTTTAACACCTCCCACAAGAAAGAGTATCTTGATGTAAAGTCTTAATATATACTCTTCATCAGAATACTATAAAATTTTTCAGTAATAATTAGAAATCTCTAGAGTAGGAATGGAGTGGGGGAGAAAAAAAGGAATATCAGTGTACAAAAAAAGACTCACCACTTTTGCTTTAATCTATAAATAAGCAAACAAACAAGGAAATTGTAATACTTTCTTCTTGCACTAAAGAATGAACACACAAACGTTATCTCTCCTGGTGCAATCTATTTGGTATGCCATAAAACAGAAGACAAGCCAGCTGGGTCTTGAGTCCCATTCTCACTGGGGCCCCTTTTCCATGGCCAGAGCAGGGTAAGGCAGCCTCTGTGTCAAAGAAACCAAGCCCAGATGAATGCACGGCCCAGCACAGGGGCTCCATAGCTGCAGCTATTAGGAGAAATCCAGAACAGGATGTAGGAAAACTGCACAAGCTGAGTCTAAGGAGATGGAGGACACATCTGGATAAAAGATTAAATGTAAGTGTGCTGTACACATACAGGACAGAAAAATAAAATTACTGGGACCTAAACTGAGACATATCACAGTGACAACGCAAAGAATAAACAACAGCACTATGTTTGCTTACCAAGCAAGGAATGAAACTTCATGAAAAATTATCATTTTAAATGACCATAATGCTGGGATACAAAACCAGCACATTTGCAGACTGATATTTCTAATCTTTACTTAATGTCCACAGAAGCGATTGTGTAAAATAAACCACTAAAAATTCCTAGCCAAGCAAAAAGCCTGATAATTTAACTTCCTGGCTTGGCTTCCAAAGACTAATGCAAAGTTTAGTAGCTGCACAGTCAAATAAATCTTTCAACTACAGCTTTTTTTTTTTTTTTTGAGAAAATGGTAAATATGGTATTTTCCATATTATATACCAGAACTACAGTCACAACCCAAGAATGTAGATCTTTCAACCATTCATTACAGAAAATATTGCTGGAGGGAAACTGCTTTAAACTGATTTATGTGGTAGACACCCCAGTCAAATTGGACAATGCGGCAGATGGTAATGGATTTATGCATATTTATGTAGCATGTATTTACTTGTCGACTTTGTTATCCATCTTTTGCCCCTTCCAAAAGTAGATGGCAATTTATAACAACTGTGATGCTGTGACTGGCTGACACTCCCTTTGCAGCCCTTTCCTCTGGACAGGCTAAAAAGCAGCATCCTTTGTGCAGCTATTTTAATTGTTTTACAGTTTTATTACAAAACATCCTGTCTGTTACACTTGCTTCCTGAGGCTATCATAACAATGTTAGTTGCCACTGCTTAAATCTACCTCAGGGTATCTGTTTTTACAGTTACAATTAAAGTCAGTATGTAGTTCACCAACATGTTAACATTAATTTGTCTTTTAATTTATTTGACCTTTTAAACTAAGCTAGTAACCGAGGTGAGTGATGCACAAAGTTCAGCTGCTATACATTTTTGCAATAAGGTGGTTTTAGGTTCTTTTCCACCAAAACATTCAAGTTTTCAGTTGCAAGTGCTTTTGCTTATTCTAAATCTCTTCAGAAAAGGCAAAATATATTCACATTGCATTTAATATACTGGTGGTATATGCATTATAATACTAAAATGCATATACCACCAGTATAATCCTCAAAATTCATAACAGAGCAACTGAGCAATCTGAGAAGAGTTTCTAAAACCTTGATGCACTAAAATCACTGCAACTCTTACAAATCCTTATATTATCAAGGATTGTTTACAGAACACATCACAACTGATGCCAAAACAAAGAACACAAGGAACCACATTATCAGAAAGCACCCAACTGCTCTGGTTTTGGAGTCATTTTCTCCTGCAGACATGGCAAATGTTAAAAAAAAAAAAAAAAAGATGTTATCAGTAACTTCTGGTGCCCTTTGCCCTCATTGAAAAATGCAGCCCTTTATCTGCATGCCTTAAACTGGTCTCTAGAATTTGATGCAAAAACACCCAGGGACACATTGCAATATTTAAAATAACTTATATATGCAAATACCATTTTAAAAAGTTAATATAAACAAATGCAGCTTTATACTGATCACCTAATAATCTAAAATATATTTAAGCAAGTCTCCCAAGCTACAGGAAGAACCCCCAGACAAAATTTCAGGACCACTTTAAGCTAAGTCTGAGCTGTGCTGGCACAGCTTCCCCACGTTTTTGGTACCATGCCCTTTGCCTATGGGCATCGTTGTGAGCTGCTGAGTCTGTCTAAAACCCTGATGAGAGGGGTACCACCCACATCAAGAGCACTCCCTGGAAAATTAGACATGGGGGGATGGTGAGGAAAGACTCATCAAATGGTCATTTAGTGTCAGAACCATTCAAGCTCAAGCAAGAGGCAGCAGAGAGGGAGGGAAGCTTGGGAAAAAAAGGCTAAAAAGGAGAAAAGACCAAATGAAAACAGCCACTACCATCTAATAAAAAATTAATCCTCATAAAAAAGATAGGAATTCATTCACTCCCTCCTGGTTGATTGAAGCATTTGACTCCTTTTCTCACAAACCTCCCCCATGACAACCAAAGCTTTAAACTGCTATTGCCATCTTCCTCCCAGGTTCCCAAACCTCTCTCAGCTGCAAAAGCCCTTACTCAGCTGTGCTTCTGAGCATCTACAACCTCCAGCCTTCCTTTTTCTGCAGCCCAGGCATCATCAATTAACACAAATAATTGCACCAAAATGACAACAAAAAAAAAATGGGTTTTTTGGATGAGGGGAAAGAAAAAAGGATGTATTAAAATACAAGGGATTTTGAAAATATTTAATTTTGGCATCAAAAATCCATTTTGCATCTATGTGATTCAATTTTAACATCTGAATAGTGCATGCATAGTGCATATTCTTAGAGATACACAATGCCACTAAAACAAACACCCAAATTTAAGAAACAACCAACCAGCCAAACCAACCCGGGCCAGTTATGTATCCTTCTGTTTCCCTTGAGCTGCCAGCAGAACAACCAAGCTGCCATGGGATTTAGTGCAGCGAGCTGTGGAAATAAGAAATCAGGCTGTGCCTCACCTAAGCACTGAGGCCACACAATATGAAGAAAAATGCTACGGCTGGAAGTGGTTGTCGGTCAATTACTCACCCTTTAAAATCCTATTATCTTCCAATTCTGCCGAGGAAAAAAAGGCACTGCTGAACACAGAAAGGCAGAACAAACACTATCTTTTTAACCAAATGTGTCCAAAAGAGTTTGTCTCTCCATATGCTGCCAGTCACCCAGCTGAAAAGCTTAGTTCTGACTGGGTGGCTCACAGCACCAAGCGAAGTTAATGGTATTTTAAGAAGAGAGGTGTATGTGGCAATATTTGACTTAAGGCTGTTTAGCACACCGTGGCTATAGAGTAAGCAACAGAGATGAATTCTAGATACAGCAGATAAAAAGAATGCAAAACCTAGCCAAAAGAAAGACTAATGCCTGCCAGGTAAAACGCAAAACTATGTGTCAAGAATAATATTCAGTAATGAGGCAGCAAGACAGATTCGAAATATATTTCCAGCAGAGTGGAGGATCAGTGCTCTTGCCATTACAGAAACCTGCTTGAGTGTCCCCCACATCAGTGTACCCCTTTCACACTGCTAAAGGCACAGATTACCATACACTAAGATTTATCAGGTGCCATTCTGTGCTGGACAAAAAGAATAAACTTTGCTCTGGTTTAAAGAATAAAGCTTTGCTCTGGTTTAAAATGTTATAGATTCTTTAATAAGTTGACCACCAACAAGGTATTCATCCCACAGTCTGAACCCCAAAAATCTTCATAGCATCCCTCCCTGTCCTCATAATTGCATATCAACAACACAAACATTTAACATAACTAAAAGGGGGCCACTGCAGAGGGGCTGAATTTTCCCCTGCCCTGTGGAGATGAGACTGCATCACGCACAGCCTGAAGGGAAGCAAAGGACACCACAGGATCCTGCACAGCTCTCCAGGGCTGGCTGGTCCACAGGACAATGAGAGAAGGAAAACAACTGTGGAAAGGTGTGTGCTTAAAGCTGCTCTTCCCTGGCAATATCGGTGTGAGGGATTATTTCCCAGGGACAGAAGCCCTCTGCTGGTCAACGCTTTTTGTAAGATGATTTACAGCAATTAAACGCACACAGGTTTTAATTTGTCCCTGGTTTTCCTACAAAAGTAAAGCCATGAATGAGAAATGCAGAAGCACTTTCCCTTTGAGGAAAAATCCCCTAACCAGAGTACAGCAATCAAATCTTTTTTATTCTTATTAACTGGGTAACTTCTGTTTGTTATTTCAAAAAAATGCTGTTCACCCCATAGTTAAATAAGTAATCAGTTTCAAAAAGTCTTCATGACTTAAAACAGCGCTGACATCACATATACACTCAACACCTCTTTCACTGTTCACACAAAAATGACATGAGCTATTCAAATAAAACATGTTACTGACATAAGTACTCAACCCTGCAATTTGTTCTCCAGCACATGTATTTAATATTTAAATGCATTAAATTTTTCAAACTTTTAAATATTTAATATTGCTATTACACATCTGAATTGTATTTTAGGTTTTCAATATTATGTATAAGCATAAAAAAGGCATTACCTCACCTTCCCACGAAATGAGAACACTGGTCCTCAAAGTAAAACAAGTCTAGTTTTGGTTTTGACTGTGAGCAGGCCTCCCAGATGCAGTACTGAAATTGGTTAATTGTATTTTTAGGGCTAATTCTATTTTTGGTACCTGTTCATAAGTGGAGTTATTTTCCTGGGAAGGATAGGTAAGTAATATTTTTAGACGCATCTCTCAAAGTTCAGCATAAAGAATTAATTCTTGATTTCCTCAAAATATCAAAGGCTTGTTTCAGCCAAAAAAAAAGCCTCTCTAGACAAGTCAATCTTTGAATACAGAGACTTCATCATGCAAAAAAATACACAAACAGACACAGGATTCCTTGTCTCAACACCACTCTACAGCTCTTATTATTTATTTATTGTTATTACTGATTCAGTCAAGAATCAGCCTTTACAGTCTAGTGCTTTACTCATGCACCAAGAGTAAAGGTTGATCCTGAACCCTCATTGTTTTCATTACAAGCTCAGCATCTAGCACCTAACAAAACTCTGAAAAAAATTTTCATCTTCACATTCCTTAGTCCAAAGCTCTTAGTCCACAATTTTGCAGTTCAGTGCATTTATGGTTGGCGTCTTTAAATCTACTCAAAATAAAGAAACCAAGGGAAATATATAAATAAAAGAGATCAAATCAGGTGCAGTCCAACAGATGCAAATACCAGACAAGTCACTGCTTGGCTGCCAATGTATACTTTGTATGTCAGTCAAAAACTCACATTTATCTACTGTGAGTAGGCAAAATGGAATGTTTATCCAACCAGCTCAAAAATTCTGGTTCAGAGGTACCAAAATTCAGAGGTACCCATGTATCCAAGTTTAGCTAGCAGCCAAATCCTTTTTCTGCAGAAAAAATATGTGAATGAAAACACAACAGGGTTCTCCTAGAGAAGATGCAGTAGTCTGCCCTCAAGATCTGAATGACGTACAATAAAACACCCAGTTCATCAGTCTTGTTAACAAATTATTACAGCTGCAGCCAATAGCCTCATTCATGTGCACTGAATTCAAGTTGCTGATACCTTAAATCTTTTATTTTCTTATTTCTTAGCATCTAACTCTATAACCCTAAGCAAAAAAGCCCTCTCTCCTATGTGTTTCCTGAGTGATTTTCTAGATTTCTTTTTCAATGATAGGGAGAACTTCCATTAATTATATTACAGTGACAACTACTCACATCAAGAGGAGGACTGATTCTTCAGGCTCAACACCCAGCCTTCTTTGAGGAGATCACAGGGAGCAACCACCACGTTGCTGTCCTCCAGACCCCAACCAGGTGAGAAGGAAAATGCTCTGTTCTCCTTGCAGGACAGAAACAGAAGTTATGGGTGCCATCCTAAGATCCAGGCAGGAATTTGCACAAACTCTTTCTGCCTGTTCAGTCCAAGCTTCCCACTCCTCCTTTCCCTCAATGCCCTTGGGTGCTACTGTCCTCCATGTTCCAGAGAAGGAAATGGACACAAAAGATCTTTTAAATAAAGGCATCACACCCACACAGGGTGTGGTTTTACAGAAAAGGGCATTCTCAGACAGTCTGCAAAAGGGCATAACTTCAAAACAACATTTTTAATAATAATTTATAATAATAATCATAGGACAAATCACATCCTGTGGAAAGTAACTTGTACTACATCATATTCTCTCAAGGATACTCTACTTAGCTAACAAAAGAGCTTAAAACTGTAACTGCAATTACAACAACATGTTAATACTTAAAACTCTTTTAACATAGCTCATCATTTGATATTTCTGACAAAGTACTTTCTGGATATACTACAAACATCTTGTGCTGGCTAAAAAGCCAAGCACTATCTCAAAGATTCAAGTTTATGAAAACCAACAGATAACATTTATACTTAATTTTGAAGATTTAAGACAAGACTGATGTTTCCACTTACATTAAAACCACTATTACGGGAACAAAAATGCAGATTTTAGAGCCTGGAGAAGACTGGACATCAGTAAGCCAAGCTCTTGGCAGGACAGTTACAAAGGGTGGAAGTTATTAAAAATAAATTGCTGTAAGCCTTAGTCCTAAATGTATTATGAAGTGTACAGTTTAAGCCATATTTCAGCAGAGCAAATCTCCCTGAACAATGGAAGCTGAGAGCAGCATGCCAAACCTACAGCACTAAGCTAACCAACCCTAAGACAGGCTCTTCAGCCCAACATGGAGCTGCATTAACTTCAAGAAGACTTTAGAGGAGTGAGATGTCCTCAAAGCCTGTACAAGTGGCACAATCTGTCCCTGCAAAGTGCTGACCCAAAGCCCTGGGGCGTTAAAGGATGAGCAATGTGTTGACTATATTAAATTGTTATGGTATTCACATTTAACTACTTTTAAGCAGTAGATGTCAAAGAGAATGAATGCATCAGTGCTGGGGAACCTGGAGCAAGGCATGGTTTGTGGTGACTCTGCAGAGCTGCAATGAGAGCACTAAACTGCAGGGACCAGGACCAACCTCAGCGAGCTCCACAACAGGCACTGAGGGTAAGGCCAGGGAAAGCTGGCACACACATGCATAGACACAGGAGGAAATAAATGATTTCACTAAATGGAGTGACTCACATTGAACAGGCTAAATACAGAAGGAAAAATTATGCATAGATCCATTCTGAAACAAATCAATCACAAATCAATCAAACTGAACATTATTCTCCATAATGTAGAATACGTGCCAGCTGAATAAAACAAAATATAAATACCTATTAAAAAAAGAGAAGTTCAGTCAAAAAGAAAATCATGCCAAGTACCATAAACAGATCAGTGCATTTGACAGCAGCACTAATGGCAGCACTTAAATCAGTTATAATTGTGGGAGCCCAGGTACACCACAGCTCCTGTGGCACAGGGCAGCCAGGGTGTCTCAGTAGGGATTGCGCCAAAACACAGCCCAGCCTTGTCCTGCACACTGGCACCAATGCCACCCATGTGGGCCCCTCTCAAACATGGACCTCGGGTTCAGATTACTACTGCTCCTACTTCATTCATGCTGCCAGGAAGTATAGAGAGAATTCATGTTAAATAGGAATAAAATTCACAACTATTAATGAGGCTAGCAGAACTTAACAGTGCCAAAGCAACACAGGTTTCCTACGGTTCCTCCAAAGTTATTAAGTAATGAGAATTTCCAATCACTTTAAGGTGGATTTCAAGTACCTTGAAATCCACGCTACTGCTCTGTATTTATCCCTCTGGAGTCTATCTCTGCCCCTACACATTTTGGTTTAGCTCAGATGGTGAAGGTCATGCTTGCTTGTGACAATATTTCAAAGCCTAATATTGATTCCACAGGAACGGTGAAGAGGTTTTAAAAAAAGGTGAACTAAGAACCATGTTTAGCAACCTAATTATGGGGCTATCATACATCAGGTTTCTCTATTTTCACATACAGATATTTGATGCAGGTAAAAAAAAGGAGATAGGTGTGCTCTGTTGAGGCTCCAGTGATGCTTTAACTTAGCATAAAGCTGACAGATAGTAATGAAATAAATAAATCTATGTGAGTGGATCTCCTAAGGAACTTAGGTAAATGTATATGAGTGAGTCAACTTGAAGCTGCTGAGACATCTCTGAGCTGCACCACTCAGTCCTGTCATGGTGTCACTCTAGCAAACTATTTTTTCAGCATAGGTGAAAGGAGAAGAGGGAAAAAGGAGATGGAAAAAAGTATAGACAAGCAGGCCAGTGTTAAGAGAGCAACATATTTAGGCGCCTAAAATTTGAGAGTTCAGAACTCATTTTATTTTGTATTCTGATAATTCTCCTTTTTTTTTTTCCTTCAGTCTTAAGACTACACTAATTCATTTTCTCCCCCTACTTCTTCAGTTTCTTTGCCTGCATATCCACCAATTTCTCCTTTACTTCTCCACTTAGGTTTCTCTCCTATTCTCTCCCTTTGTGATTTTTTTCCAAGTCAGTGGCCCTTTCTTATTTTTCTTTTAAAAATTAGATCTTCATTTCATGGTTGCTCTCTCCACTCCCCCCCAAAAAAACCCACCAGAATATGTTCAATAAGTTTCTGTACTAAACCAAATATTTCCTTCATGCAAGAAACATCTTTGAGGGCACCAGCAGTCCTGTTGGTGACAGGACAGCAGTATTACAGCACAGCTAATTAAGTACCTTTTCCTTCAAATTCCATATGGACTCTACTTTTACCATGATTAAGTAAGATTCATCATGGCAATTATCTTCTGGACTATGAACAATATTAAAGTGTAGCACATAATATTTCTATAAAAGCACATTACAAATTGATCCTGAGGGTGGGAGCAGTAATTTTCCTGTCTACACAAACTATCTTTAAGTGCAGTTAAGAAATCATTTCACAGGCTCAAACTATATAATAAGATGAAGGTAATAAGCATGACTGAGACACAGAGGGAACAAATTATCTACTGGCAATATATCCCACAATTGTGACTGGATAAAACTGTTAATCTGCAGCTGAGCAGAAAATGTATAATCTGAAGGGATTTCTTCATTTAAAATAAAACAATCTGCTATCCTTTGATAAAACAGTAAGAACTTTCAGTATTACACAAACTACAGTAAACAGCACAATAGGACACACATCCAACAGAAAAAGAAGTTAAAAAGTTACTCAGTATCTCCAGCATTAAAAAGTTCCTTTAGGTGACTAGAGAATACAAGCTAATAAACATCTGGTATCGTGAAGATTCCTCTCCTGCTCACGCATACCTTTCTGCTGATACAAGAATCCAGAGCTTTTTTCCTATTACTCCCTCCTGTCTTACTTGTACTAACCATCTCAGCTGTTACATTGAATTAATAATTTGGTTGTAAAACCAAAAAATTCTTTCATATGAAGCAGCTACTCAAAGTTCACTCACAAACCATGGGTGCCTTTTCACATGAAGTTAAATGATTCTCATCTTTCATAGACAAAGCATCTGAGATTTAACTATGCAGAGTAATCTTTCAACACAATTATTACTAATTGCTTCTTGTGATTCCATTTTCCAAACGTGTTCTGACAAGAAATACAGAAAGTAGTGTAGGTGAGGTCTTAAAAGTGAAAGTCAAAAGTAATATTATAATTTTAAAACCAACTTTTTAATACATTAAATTAGAAAAACCTTTCTGTACTTAAGCAGACAAGCAACATAAAACAATTTAGATCGTGCTGAAGTTTATCTCTACACACAAGAGGAAAATAGAGTATATGATTCCAGCATAGAAAGTACAGACACAGCCATTAAAATTGTAAATGTCTCCATTTACAGTCCCACAGGGAAGCCCTCCACAGAAACACCCCTGGAAGAGCAGAGCAGGGCAGAGTTTTTGGTTTTCTCCTGCCGCTCGCAGACGCGGACGCTGCACTGCACAGGCACAAGTACAAACATCAAACTGGGCTGCTGCACACTGCAGGCACTGACTGCAGTGCAAGACAGCCACATCTTGCTGAGGGGAAAACAGGCCAAGCAATTAAATATGCATCAGCATTAAAGCTAAATAGACAGAAATAGCTTACAGACATAATTCTGGCTTACCAGCTCGGCATGCATAACCTGCATACATATTTCATTTTTAACTATGAAGACAAAACTTTTGTACAGTATACTTTCTGTGACACTGTCTTTACTATTCTATGCATCACTGAGACTTGGAGCAAAAAAAAAAAATTACAGTGTTAGTACAAACTAAGCTTTTTTTACACTGAAAACTTATTCAAGGTATAATTGACTTTAGAGATAATACCTGTCCAGTTAACATTAATAACAAGTATCTCATAAAATTTCTTCCTTGGTGCTTAAGCCTCCAGTATACAGCTCTGACCTTCCAACTCTCTTTTATTCCTTTACCTTTTTTTCTTTCCGTTAATTCCCAATAATATAACCCATAATAACATGAATTCATAATAAAAGGCAGGCCTGTGAGCCATTCTGCCTCAGAGCAACATCCACAGCACACACAAAAAAAAAAAAAAAAAAGGGCAGAAACATTCAGCTACAGCCACACATTTAGTGCTTACTTCCAACAGCAAAACGAGGCTATCTGCATCCCACATTTCATATGACTTAATATATAATGAATCTCTGGCACATCCATAGGTACAAAAAGGAAATTCTTTCTTTCCTGCACTATGGTAGCTCAGAGTAGTTTGCCATACCCTTCAAAGTGTCAGCAACCTCTTATAGAGAGATAAAGACAATGGATAGCCCTACCAAGCTGCTAACATCTGTTCAAAACCTGCAGCTTCTCTTTTCTTCTTCCAGCACTTACCCAAGCTAGCATGCACTTGCATAAGTCTTTAAAGCACTGAACATTTAAGCATGTCACAATTCTATGATGTCTCATTTATATAATTAGTTCTAACATATGGCCCACAATCAGAGTGGGAAATCTAAAATATTCTTTGGGAAGCTGTCAAACCTGAAGGGATATATTTTTCACTAAGTGAAAAGAATTAAATATGCAAATTCTGCTTACAATAGGGATAGGGAGGAAATAGAAATCTAGCCCAAAAGGCATGCCTGCTCGTTGCATCAAACATGGGTTATTATACTCTGTACCTGTCAGAGGCAGCTCAAATCAGAATATACAGTGACATGCAGAGAAGCTCTGAAGCCACCAGGATTTTAGCAGCGCTGTGGAAAACCATACAGTAGATAAAACCAAACCCCACTGTGAAAATGCCAGCTATAATTAACACACTGGGCTGAATATGGATTCAAGGCAGATTGTGTGAATCCACATCCTTTTCAGAGCTACAGCTGTCCCCTGGACTGGGACACCTCTGTAACATCTGCAGCAAGTAACACACCATGTGCTAGCAGGCACCACTTTCCTGCAGGCTCACTCCAATTCCCCCTTCAGACACAAAAGCCCAACAACTCTAAAAACCTCTGGACTAAAATTTAATTCTCCTTCACTTGTTTCTGACCAGGAAAGCTGGATGTGTTTCAATTGTGGCACCACTGTGAGCAGTGGCAGTAGGCATCCCCCTCCCACCAGTGGGATTGTCCAGCTTGGAGAGAACCATAGCCAGCATCCACGTCCTGACAATAGATTATCTCACTTCCCTGAGGCCCCTTCAGGATCAACAGTTGCACCTGCTACTTATCAATGAATTGTTAATTAATCAGTTGGACAGATTCAGGTGAGAAACTCCTGGAAATGCACAGAAGAGGACCCAGGGTCAATAACAGAGCACCAGGAGGGTTCCCACAGCATCCAACTTCCCTTGGAAGTTCAACTGGCTTTCCCACACATCAAAGGAAAGGGAATAAACTGCAGCAAAAATAGACAGTCTATATATGCATCTAATAATTTTGCTCTTCAGTACAGCATTATTTAGCATGGAAAAAGAAAAATCCAAAATCATCAATGATCCCACTGTAAGGAAATAACATGCTCCAAAATAGTAATCATTCACTTCAGAATAAGCACTGAAATACCGAACCAGCTATACATTTGTCAAACAGTTGGTAGGAAAGTCAAATCTCTTCAGTAAAACCCTTTCCTAAAGGCAACTTGAGCAATGTAAAAGCTCAGTAATTTGTCTGAATAAAATCCTGCACCCTGTGGTTAAGAACCTGCCAAGCAAGCCAAATACACTAAACAAGCAGAGCTGGCATTTGACATGTCTCTTAAGAGTGAGCTGTGACAAGTTACTAATGATCTCACTTAGAAAGCAACTAATAGTGTGCTGTAAAAGGTATAAAGCATGCAGAAACCTAGTAATAAGGACCAAATGCTGACTTGAGATAAACAGCTAAAACTATTTTCAGTGAATGACACTGCTCAGTTCAGCTCTAAGCCTGTCCCTCCAAACGTTCTGCACCTTTTTGTTGTTAGGTGGATTCATCCCTAACAACACTCTAGGCCTAAAATAGTGCTCTATATGTGTGAACAGCAGTATGTTGACATAAAATTTGTTTTAAATCTTAGAGTGAGCCCCAAACGTGCCACATTTGCCTACAGTAAGAGCTTCACAAAGCTGGAAAACTGGCAGTTGTGAAAAGGAATTAGAAGTGTTAACAGGTACAGAAAAAAACATAACCATTGCACTCCATGTAATGCCAAAAAAAAAAGCCCATGAGAAAGGAGATCACCAAGGGAGGAACCATTTGGACTAGAGACAAGTTTGTAAAGCCATCATTAGTGACTTTCATTAGTGAGTGCAGGCATTTCCACTGCCAGGAAAAAAAAAAAAAAAAACAACCCAAACAAACAGAAAAAAGCCATCTAGAGATGAGAATAAGAAGACCCATGCAATGCAAAGAGTTATCCTCTGCAAGAAAGCATATGGGGCCTTCCTCATTATTTTAACTATATTCAAGTTACAATTTAATTTACATTTTTCTTGCAGCTCATTGAAAATGCTGTCTGAACCATCTCTCCCAATTTTCACAGGTAGAAGGAGAAATCAGTACTAAGTTGATGTCTTGTTCAGATAACTCAATTTTTCTAAAATTACTACCACTTCTGGTTCTCTAAGTGTTATACTACAACCAAAGATGGAAGCTGGTTTGCTGTGACAGGAAATGAAACAGACCCAAAGTGTTCATATTTGAACTCAATTGCTGAATGCGAGCAAGTGCATGGTAAGGTGATGCAACCTGACACAGTACTTTCAACCTTGCATTTTCCTGGTGTGTGCCTGTCAAAAAGGATCCTTTTCCTTTCCTTCCCAGTCCTTTCCCTCCCCCAGTTTCAGTTCTTGACTTTTGTGTCTTAGGTTGCTTGGCATTAATTACCATTAGTAAAAGGAAGAGTACATAAGGAGCCAAACATCCAATGTATCATATTTTTGATACTTATTTCAGTTCTTTCAGGCATTTTTTTCCCTGTATTCGTGCAGCACAGATTGCCTCTGCTAGAAGAGGAGAGTTAATGGACAATCAGGAAGGCATGGTGAACCAAGGTCACAGAATTAAATATTATTTAAGAGCACAATATGCAGTGACACAAATTACATTTTTGCAGGGAAACAGCAATATTAGCCTCAGAGCAAATGAATGATGTGCCTCCTTCCCACTGTTAAACTGTTCTTTAATAGAGACAAAGCATGAAAAAGGATGCAAATACTTTTAAACACAAAGGAGATTACAACCTAAGACCTTAAGCCAAATCTTTACTTGTATTAATAAGGCTGCTTTACATCACTGCAGTAGAAGAAAGGGATCCTTAAGACCTTTACACTGTCAAGGCACCAAGACTAGAAAAAAACACCTTTAACATAAATGAAATAATCAGACCTAGCCAGATTCAAATCTAGGGAAAATAACATACATTGTTTACACAATAACAATATGCATAATAATACTATATTACATATTATATTATATAACATGTTCTAGATATATTATTTAGAAGTAGGGCATGCAGGTAATTACTCTCTTTGTTCCTCCCTTAACGCATGAAGAGGAAACAATTTTTTTCAGATTTGTCTTAAAACCTGAAGGCCAGAACTATCAGTAGCCATGGATTCTGATGCCTTAAGCTACTTAAGAGAAACACATAAAATTAAGTTTCTGTGCTTTCAAATATAGCACTAAAAGCTAAAAGAGCTTGTTCAGTTGAGTTAGCTTGCTCCTTCTGATCTTAGCAGCCTTTCAATTCCTTGTATTGATCATTATTTTACACCTAAAGACTGTTCACATATTTGACATGGAAGCTTCAAGTCATTTCGGCATGGCCCAGCCAACACAACCAATATTTAATCAGTTGTGTTACTGCTTATTTAAAAAATGTACAAGGTAACTCCCCCAATCACATAAATCATTACATAAATTCTTCCCATTTAGAGAAGCACAAAGCATTCTCCAAAAGAGGTTAAAATTTAACTTTAAACACCCTACTAGATATCACAAAAAATATGTTTCCACTAATAGTTACAAAGGACTATTACAGATAACTGTAGTGAGATTATGGTAATTCAAAGATACCAGTCAGTGTAAATAGAAGCTTGGTTTTAACATCAGCAACAGCAACAAAAGAAAAAACAAGCATTTTTCAATGACAAATGTTAATGTTGACATTCTCAGGAAACTTGGAGGGTATTCTTTGTAACTGAAAACAATTTTGGACCCTCATTTCCAGAAGTGTACTTTACTCCCATAGCATTCCAAAGGCCTATAAAACTTCATTTTACATTGATGACTTCTAGACAAGAAACCAAAGCCAACTGAAAATGTGCCTGAAAATAACCAAGTGGCCAAAATCAAATTAATTTTTGTAAGGCCTTCCATTTTTAGTAAGGTGAGTTATTAATAACAAGAAAGCAAGTAAATTCTATGTACATTTTATGCAACACAGAGTTTCCAGTGGGTGGAAGCACATAGTCAAATGTAATGTCAGTAAAATAATATGCAACAAAAATATTCATGGGCTCCCAAAAGCAAACAAAACAAAACAAAACAAACAAACAAAAAAAAAAAAAAAAACAAAAAAAAAAACAAAACAAAACAAAAGCTCCCATAACTATCCCTTTGTCTTCACTTGGGCACTTTCCTCCCTTTTTCATGCTTCCATTGTGCTCTTTTCAGAGAAGTTGTATTAAGGAGGCTTTCTAGTCTTGGAGCACTCTGTCACAAAAAATCACTTTAACGTGGCCAGAACCAGTAAAGCACCTAAACAGTCATGGCTAAGTCCTTGATAAGTTCTGTTAAAACCAATGAGGAATGAGTGAGCTTAAAATTAGTTTCTTGTGTAAATGCTCCAGAACAGGGCTGCAATTTCATCTCTTTCCAGTTTATCAGGCAATACCTGCTTCTGGCATAACATACCCGATACCTGCACCAAACAGTCTAAGTAGTAATGTCTTTCACTAAAACTTCCTCAAAAAAGGGGGGAAAAGTGCTCTCCCCCATATCTTCAGTAATTTTATCTTTGAGAAAAATTTAAACTCTTGAAGGGGAAGCTCTCAGCAATTTGCCTTTCTTTAAAAAATTTACATGCCAATAAAAATTATTTAAAATTAATTTCTGTCTGATGAGAAAAAGATGATCTGAAGATCATCTCACAGCACTCATCAGGAACACGTGTCAAGTACCTCTTCATGCCCTGCTGTATTTGCAATACCTCTGAAGCCCAACCCTTGCTATTCTTCCAGTCTGGCAGCTGGAAGGGCAGGTCAAAGTAACAAATGCTGGAGAACTAGCCAGCTAAAACATCCAGTGCTTGAGCCTGTAAAGAAGCAGCCCAGCACATCATCTTTCCCAGAGTTTCTGGCCCATCTGATCAAACACAGCTGAATTTCAGAAGTCTCACTGAATGCAGCAGTACAAAACAGTATCCCTTGGAAATACAATGATCCAAGAAGTAAGATTATTTATCATTGTGCTTTACAAAAGGAAGATTTTCGGGAAGCAGCAGGAGGCTTTCTGTATAAAAAAAAATCTTTCTTGATTGGCTCTTTGATATTAACAAAGGACTCTATTTCATCGTCAGTGTGAGCACATAGCTTCCCATTAAGCTAAAAGAAGTTGCACATGCACACAGGAGAATTTACAGCATCAACTCTTGCAATAGCATCCTTCAGTTTTCACAGGACTCCACCTATGGTCACCTCCTGAAGGGAAAAACACCTGGCATTTTGAAGCTAAAGGCAGGCACTGTATTTGAAGGATGGAAAATCATGAAGCTGCTAAAGCTGATCAGCCCCAGGGTCTCAGTGCAGGCAACCTTCTGTGCAGTAAGGTATATTTTCTATTTATTCATAAGCACATGCAAAGGAAAAAGAGGCACGTAAATGGAGTCAGACTTTGACTTCATACATGAGCTGAAAACCCAGTCCTTGCACTGAATAAGCAGAGGAATTCAGTATCAGCTAATTTCTACTAATATTGAAGAAGAAAACAGTACATGTGTTTAAGTAGGGCTGGCTGTGCAGCAATAGTTTCACCTTGTATAAATGTGAGATGTTCCAACACTAAAAAAGCTACAACCTTGCTACAGTGATAAAATTCTACAAAGCAATTATGGGCAGCATTATGCTCAGGGAGGTCACACACCTCCACTTCCATACTGCACAAATTTCCAAACCAGTTTTTTAGTATAATCAGGTGCTTGTGACTCCACTGCTTTTCCCTCACAAAAAAAAAAAAAAAAGAAAAAAGAAAAAATCACATGCTTCTGTACTAGGATTGCATTTTCCAAATAAAGCGAGTTGTGGCTGAAATGCTGATTACCCAGAAGAAATCCTAACAAAAGCAAATGTCATAAACTATAACTATACACTACACAATATATGCACTTTCTCTGGCCACGAGAACAGGAATGTCTTTGGAGTCCCATTACATATAGGAAGAATAAGATATTTATGAATGGGCAGTAGCTGCTTGTGCTCATTGTCCTGGGAGAAGCATATATATTCATAACAGCTAGTGGACTTGAATAAGTTCCATGTATTTATTTTGTTTCAGAAGAATACAGAAGCTACACGACAGTCCAGGATTTAAGACTCATCCAAACCACTGTCAGTTTTCCTGTGAAGGGAAAAAATAATCCATAGTCAGTTAATACATAAAAGTACTCACTCCATCCTGGAACACACTTTTGACAACTGTGTAGTGAATCCTTCATGGAACATACTATTTGGTATACTCAAAATCTGTTTTTCTGGAGGGCACTTCCATGAATACACTCTCAATTACATAAATAATGTATCACTAGATATTTGAGAGGCTTTCATTATTCAGAAATAAGTCTTCTTCTGTGAATAAGCACTTCAAAAACATAATCTTTTTTTCTTTTGCCATTTCTCCCCTTTTGAATTACTAGAAGCTTGAGACTTAGGTATTCACAGAAGAGTTACATACTTTCTCTGCCCTGCAGTTGCATAAAAAATAAGAATTCCAAAAAAGATAGAAAGGAAAAAAACAACTGAAAACAGTCAAAATAGAAAGTCAGACACAGGAGAGCTGTGGTCTATCAATGTAACCTTTGGTCCTAACAGTGCCTACAGTACCACAGAAAAGGAGGGCATTCTATAAGGCACAAGTACAGAATAACTTGCCCATAGTACACTTGAGAATTTTTTCCATGTAACTATGCTTTAAATCACTGTGGTGGGATACTCACCCTAACTTCTGTTACTGTATCTATTCTTATTAGCCATGTAAATGTCAGTTTTCCTTTTTGAATTTATGCATTCAGACCAACATATCTAGTTTGTCACAACTCCCAAAGTTAATTATGCATTGTATAAAAAACGCCCACCCTGTTTAAATCAGTTATCTCCATTTACTGCCTTTCAGTGTAGTTCTTTGTTCTTGCTGTAAGTTAAAGTGCATGATTTATTTATACACACCCCCCCACTGACTGCTCATCCTCTAACTTAACTATGTTGCTTTTATTTCTTTCAGTACCTTGACACAAGAAATTCCTTCTAATGTCACAAAGCACTTCTGCCCATCCTGCAGTTCTTCTCTATTTTCATTCTATTTTCTTAAAAGTGATTCACAACAAAACAAATAATCTCTGTTATAAAGCAACATTGTTATAAAAAAAGCAATAACTACTAACTAGAAAATACTGTCATTGTTTTATAAATTTTTTTGTTAATTTCACCTTCTTTTTATTTGGGTTTTTTCCTAGAGAGACAGACAACAGCCTAACTTGCCAGCTTTTTAATTGCAGCAAATGTAGTCAATTTAATATTCAGCAACATGCAATTAGGTCAAATTATGTATTCAGAAGTTTTTACTTGGATTTGTTAGCTGCAAAATTTCATTGGCCACCACAGTGCCTGCTCCCTATGATTTGCTAGATATTGCCCTAGTGTTCCTCACCCTTCCTCCAACTCATTTTCTATCATCCACAAATTATACCTTCCCTTTATTCATCTTTTGAATTGCTAAATAAAAGCAGTATTAGTAACATTCACCCTGCTACTCGTATTTCTACATCTTCCCATTAATGATGTCCAAGTTCCAAGTGTCCATGTGGCTCTGAGCATGGCACACACCCTAGAAGACAGCAAAACTTTTGAATTGCACTGTACCACAACTCCTGCAGAAGGAGGAGTTCCACTAAGTCTGCCTCATGCTCCTCCATTCCATATTCTGAAATGTTTCTTACAGGAGAGCAGTTTTGGGTAAAAACTTTTTCAAAGTCTAGAGGAAAAAAAATTACCCTTTAATGTCTCCTGACACAAAACAGTAGTCTGGATTAGTTTTAGCTGTACCTGTACCTACTTCATTAGGCCTAGTTGTAGAAAGACATAACAATCTATTATATTCTATCATGTTATGCGCCTTTCTTTGCCATTCTTCCCAGGAGAATCCTACTCTGAACTGAGAAAAGGGCCACAGACATCCTGTGATCCAGCACACCCTTTCAATAGGCAGCAATACAACCAAGGAAAGTAGAGGTTATGCTTTGATATGAAACATCAAATTCTTACAATATTTCACTAAGCCTGTCTGGATGCTGCTTCCACCACCGATACATTTTCTTTCTTCTCAGTCCTTAGTTGGGCAAACCAAAAGTGGGGCAACAAGACAGCTTAAAATACTACATACAAATGAAGTTCACTCCTTTTGTTGAAAAGCCATTTGTCCCAAAAGGCATTCTTCTAACCTCAAAAGCCTGCAAACAGCAATGCTTCTGAGAGCTCACATGCATCCCACACAAACAGGTATCCATTTAAATGTCAGCTCACAAAGGCACCTAAGATTGTAAAGAAAGCACTTCCATTCCCAGGATTTCAGCAGGTTCTTTGGTACACTAAGCTGTTATCAGCCTACAGTCACATATTGCTCCATTGGGTCAGACACAATTTTATAGCAGCAAGTGCTACATTTACACTCCATTCTCACTGCTTTTCTTTGTCTCTTTTTGAGGAGGGAATTTCTTCCATGTTTTCACAAACAGCTTGTCCTCGGTTATTTTAGCTACTGTGTGTCCGTCTACAATCACCAGAATCAATTATTCAGAAATACTTCTATAGGAATCTTTTTCTTCTAAAAGCACAGCATCATAAGTTCATTTCTATCTTACAGCCTTCTAAATCTAAAATAGCTTTAAGCTATAAGCACAGCTATAAGCCCAGCATCTGAATACATCCTAGGAGGAAATACATTTCACCTCTCTAGTACTTATTATCAGCAAGAGCTTTAAAGCATCACAAGTGTAGGCAGCAAACCACAAACATTACTGAAACTGAGAAGCAAAGCCATCCGGTAACTTAAAATGCAGACTGTGCAATCATAAAACACTTAAGGGAAGAAATTCTGAATTGAATATTTTAGAAAAAGAATGGTACATTATTTCATTTCTAGAGTGGATCAATATAGTAAAAACTGGATGTAAAAGTCACATTGCCTGCAAATATGTAGCTTCCTTTCTTCCTTGAACTGTCACTTTACAAACATAGATTGGTCTTTCAGACTTCATCTAGTGAAATGCCATCTCTCTGCCAGTCTTGGTCTACAGTTTTTATTGTGCTGCTACAACTTAACATTCACATCCTTAAATATTAAGTTTATCAGCCCTGTGACTGCAAAGTAACAATCTTAAAATGCATGACCCTTATGAACTAATAAAAATCAGAAAACAAATAACAGAACAAATACAGCCTTTTAACTTATTCTCAACTTAAAAGTACTTGGAGACTAAAATAACTGTATTTTTAATTCTCTGGAGAGAATAAGGAAGTCATAGTGCATCTGATTCTTGAACATCATTGTTGGAATTTATGCAGAAAAATAATGGTTCCTTTTTCCTGCTATCTGCTAAATACAAAATGTGAATTATCTAAGCCCATGTGAATCTTCTGAAAGATGGACCTTAACCAAAAGTCTCCCTAAGTCTTCTTAATAACACTTGATACAAATTGTTCACAAGGATGTGGATCAGGTTTTCCAGCTGCCCTCCCAGGAAGCTGTTGTATCACAGGTTTGAAATTGTTCAGGACAGAGATACTGATTCTTCACAGACTGTTTTCTAAGGACTTACTGTAATACAGTTCTGATCAGATTGAGACAAGCAAACAGTTCCCTCTCCTTCAGCAGTAACAGAGGTTAAAAACTCATCCCCAAGTTCTCTAAAGAGTGTACAATATGGTATTGAACAGATCATTTCATTCGTCATTACTCAAAGGCATTTCAGCGTGAACCCATTCCCACTCATGGATAGACTCAACTAAATACACATTCAGTCCCACTGACACGAGCTAAGGCTTGGATCTCATCACCAAAGACACACATTAAGTTCCCCCACTGAACATATGCTTTCTGAATGGGGATTCAGTCAATTCACACATCAAGATGCTGGAAACAGAAGGGCATGTTTGCTACGTGAATGATGAGATAATGAAGATGCTGAAACATTACAAAAACACCACAAGCAGAGTTTCTGTCCTGAAGCAGGCAATGGCCAACGTCCTAGCACAGGTTCTGCTGTGCACTTCTTGGGACTCCTCCAGGTAAAACCACTTACTGTAAGACCAAGCTCTTGGCTTGGTAGAAGTCTCACTCCTGTGCAAACAGTATCAACTATAGAATAAAGAACTGACAATAAACTAGGTGAAACATATTGATGAAATTTTCAACCATTCAGACAACAATTTCTCAGACAACAAAAATGGCAACTTGTCAGCATAAGTTTTCTTTCTTACACTTAAAACACAAAACATTCCCACCACCTCCAATTTTCAGCTAAAGCCTAATATTACAGATGAAATTCCTATCACAGTGAAACATCCTGACACCTAACTGCAGGATCCTTTAATGAAACAAACAACAAAGGGATATAGTGCTCCTAGTTTTCCGTTAAAAAAAGAAAAAGCTGATTTCATCTGCAGGGAGTCAGCTACACTAATTCAAAGTACCTAAAACCTAACTAGGTCCATAGTTCTATAAATCAGGTTTAAGGAAAAGAGGCAAGTGAAGTGTTTGCAGAAAAATTTGGATCATACTGCTGAAGTGTTTGCAGAAAAATTTGGATCATACTGCTCAGGGACATCAGTTTCACCAAAAGTGAAAGATGATTTGAAAAGGAGAGGTTTTGTTACTTTGGAAGGAAAAACACTTTTGCATAGGTAATACACAAGCTTTTAATAGGCCTAGTGCGATCCAAAACTTAACGGTTTCCTCTGTTTTATGTATTATAAAGTTAAGGTTTGTTTTATTTATGTTTTGTCTCTGGTGCAGAGCAACAGTTCACAACCAGAACAGGTCTGTTGGTCAAGGCCATTTTCACACCTTAGGACAATGGCTTTGGTCTAATCAAAAGGAAATGATACTTCCTAACATGACAAATTATCTTTTTTGACATAACAGACAGAACCGTTGCTTCTCTCTGAGCTCAATCTTTATTTCATCGTCACTTTTATCTGATCAGTGCTGGTGGCAATACATCAAATGCTTAGAATTTCAATGAAATTGCCATTACAAAGGCTTTCAGGGGTTTACAAATTTTCTCTGGACACAGAGCGAGACTGGGGTATGCAGCAGTCCATCCCACATTCCCTGCTCTCCTGATTTCCCGGTGTGATCAGAGCAGGCTCTATGCTCACCATGTCATCCTGGGTACTACCCAGGGTATTTGGTGGTTTTGAGTGTCACCCACTGGGTGGCTTCATATTTTGTAGCAACTTGGAAAGGTCAGCAGCCAGTTAGCAGCTAGAAGTTGATAATAAAACTATACATACACACATACATGGTTCAACCACCTATGAAATATTTCCATGTTGGTCACGGTTATGAACAATACAAATTAGTTATAAGTTAGTTATATAAACAATCTATGTTTATACTAAAAGTACATCCAAAAATACACGTGAAGACACACAAACAAAACACACAATACAATTCACAGTATTTTCTTACAACATGTAATCACATTGATAGTCAAAAGAAGCCAAAAATTGAAAAGTCACATACTGGGTATTTGATCTTTTAAAAACCACATCTTGATGGTACCTCCAGTAATTCTCTACATAACTTTACCCATTTTTGTTCTTCTCAAAAAGCCCTTCCTCTCTCCTTTAACCCAATATTAAAATTAATCCAATTTCGGTACCTGGTACTAATGAGCTGACTTCGCAGGAGTACCTTACTGATAGCTCATCTCTTACACATATGTACTGCTCTGCAAAGAATTAGAGCCAGAGGATGCTGAACTAGTTTTCTGAAGCTACCATTCCAGAAACACTACAAACAGCTAAGAAAAAGATGGCTGCATAATTTTTAACAAAACAATATGGAACCTGATCCAATGCATTAATGGTCCATAATGCTATTGAACAAGACTACAAGAGAGACACTTTACTTGCAGTTGCTTGTCAGACAATTATTCTCTGCTACTGTAATACTTCATGTGCATACTTCCAAGGAAGACTCATGAACGCACAGGTTCATTAAGGGAATGAGAGAATCGATTGTAAAATGGAAAAGGCCGAGTGAGGGCATATTTCAAAGAGATGAATATGGTACACTCCATTATGTTGTAATCAGCCTCTCTCTTTCATCCTAAGAACTGTAATAGTCTATCCTAATTTTCAAGGAAAAAAAAAAAATTCTCACTGCCTGCATCATACCTTCATCCCAAATACAGTGAGGAATTCAAATGTGCTGCAGGCAGTTTCCATTTACCATGGTCTTTGGAGCAGACGGTATTGATGTTGCTGACCATTTTTCTCCTTAATAAGAAAAACATTCAAATGCTACTAATATTGCTGCCTTGGCAAACCACATTTTATAGATGGGACTTGCCCTGTACATGACACATAGAACATCAATCAAGGTTGAATTTTATTTCAATTTATTATGGTTGCTGTCTAAATGAAAAAATGCTTATATCGTTAAAATGTCTTACAATATAAATGTGCAAATGATGTAATCACCCATTTTCTGAGAAAATTCTGATTTTGATTAAAAATATCTACAGTTGAACATCTAAATATTTAATAAATGTGGAACAAAAAAAACACAAGCGCATTAAGAAACCACAGTAATTGGTATCTGGTGTAACATCATGGTTTTATGCTTGATAGCTTTTATCTTTAGAAGATGAGTTTATAAGGTATTCTTTTAAAATGGTCAGAGCTGCCTTTTTCTTCAAATCATTGAGAATAAATTACTTCAATCTTGACTTCATTCAAGACCTCACATGTGTGTTTTTTTCAAGTTATCATTTATCACAGTTTGCTTGCTATAGCCAGCTGTCTCCAGACTGAACCTGGTGGCCTGCAAAAGCCCTGCAAGCCTTCCCAGATACACAGCTCTGGGCACCACACAATTACCAAGGGGCAGAATACAGCACCTTATAAGAAGAGAGACAGTACTCAATTCTGTAATTGACTGGAATTCACAAACCTGTCCCAGCTGCTGAGACAGAATTTAAGGCTTGGCAGAGTCCTACTGGCACACACCACATGGGACATCCCCAGGAGCTGGCTGGAACGCTGGCTCTCCCAGCTGGTGCCTCCAGCATGGCACAAAGCAACACACCCAACATCATGTCCCTGCTGCAGAGAGCACTGCAGATCATCAGGTCAACCCAATGGCAGTGAAAATGCATTAAACTCTCATATTCTCTCTGTATCATCAGCATACAGTTATTATATAAATACAGTACTCTACCATTCATGAACAGCCAGCTCCTTCTGCTGTGTTTATTTGACAATACTCTTAAGCCCAGAGCCTAAATGCAATGCATCAAAGAATGATAAACTGTTACAGAAGTTCACAAGCACATTGAAGACCAGAAAGTAAATCCAAACAGTTTCTACCAGAAAATGAGAGTTAGCAGACTAGCAGGCAACTGATTCTCCCCTTCCACTCTCAGCCCACCTGGAGTACTGTGGGCAGCTCCAGGGCCCCCAGTAAAAGGAGGAGGATAAGAGGGCTGAAGCACCTCTCCTGAAATGATAGGCTTAGACAGCTGAGGTGATGAGGCTCCACAGAGATCTTAGAGCACCTTCCAGTACATAAAGGTGGCCTACAAGATGGATGGAGAGGAACTTTTTACAGGGGCATGTGGTGACAGGACAAAGGGTGATGACTTTGAACTGTGAGGGTGGTGAGGCACTGGAACAGGCTGCCCAGAGAGGCTGTGGATGCCACATCCTTGGCAGTGTTCAAGGCCAGGTTGGACAGGGCTTTGAGCAGTGTGATCTAGTGGAAGGCATCTCTGCCCATGACAAGGGAGGTGGGACAAAATAATCTTCCAGGTCCCTTCTAATCCAAACCATTCTGTGATTCCATGTTTTCCTTACTGGGACAAAAACTATCTAAACCAGATATTGGATCCAACAAGTAAAAGACTGAACTGCAAAAAAGCAGTGGTTTAGCAGTATTGAAGATGTGGTGAGCAAATATAGTACAGCTACACACTGCTGCCCTTTGTCATCCACAACTCCTAGCATCTTTCACAAGAGGAAAACTTCTTGAAGGTTTTTGCCTTGCACAGAATTTTATCATAGCCAAGAACTGAGGAGCAATTTCAACTTGGCCTTTAAAGAAGAAAAACAAAAAGGGATAAATAACTGTAAATGAAGGAAGTGTATGAGAGAGCTACATGACAGATGACTGGACTTTCATAACATTCCATATTGTAAAGTTTGCCAGAGTGTATTGAAAGAAGAGTCAGTATCCTGGTTAAATCACATCCTGCTGCAGCTGTCCAACTTTATAGCTAAAGTATTCATATTAACTCCATTAAACAATTACAGAAGGAAATACAAAATATTATTAAAAGTATGTTGGCTTTGTGCTATCTTTTTTCAGATTTAATAAGAGATAAAATACTCTCAACTTTAAAGAGTGACTTTTTTTGTATGTATTCACACCCTAGAGGCCACAAAGCAGTTGTCCTATGGAAATCCTACAAAATCTAAACTTTACTATACATTTCTGACAGACATTTTAGACAAGAAAGGAAGGATATTTTAGCATTTATGGAGCTGGCCTGACATTTAGGGGATCTCAATTTAATTTCCTTGTCTGCCAGACTTCCTTCATAATCCCAGACAAAGTAAATCATTTTCCTTTCCCTAGTTTCTCATCTTCAAAATGGAGAAGACCATTAAAGTACTTGAATCATGCAAGTTTTGAAAGACAAAAAAATATCCTTTTCTTCTCCATTTTTATTTTTTCCATGGTTAGAAATGTACCTGAAAGCTGAATCTTTCAAAGGCTCCAACTGTTTGCTGTTTTGTTCTCAAAATCAATAAAACACACTATTTATAAGTAAAACACTTTGTACGTTGCAGATCTTTGTCACTGGAGAGTCTTCCATTTTAAAATGCCTGCTCTGTGTTAAGAAAAGATATTGAAGAATGAGCACAGGGAAAGTTAATAAACAAAATGCATTCATGGCCCATTACTTCAAATAACTTTACTATATAAATAGTCCGCTCATCAAATAATGGCCTCAATGAACATTTAATTCTCAGACAATGCATTTGTAATGTACTGCAGGGATTAAAAGTTCTGCATGAATATCACTATCCTGGAAGTGCCACTACTCACAAGAGAAGTACTGACATATTTCCCACTTGATTAAAACCAGTTTCTAGTCTTTCCTCACCCTGCTTCTCTACTAGACCTCCTTGTCCTAGAAGGACCAAAAGAAAATATATTCTCTACATAGGAGCTCCCAGTCCTGATGAGGACCATCAGCCTTGCTTTTAAAATCCATAAGCACACTAGTGCAGCATTACTAGAGAGGAGAAAACGAAGCAGTCCCCATGATTTTGTTAAGAAAGCAAGTGATGAGAATTCCCTCATGTAAGTGCATGCTTGAATCCTTTTTACAACAAGGTGGAACAAAGTGAGTTTTTCACAGAATGTTCTCAGTTGGAAGGAACTCACAAGGATCATCAAGTCCAACTCCTGACTCTGCACAGGACACACAAGTGTCCCCAAGTGTCACACCCTGGGCCTGAGAGCATTGCGCAAACACTTCTGGAACTCTGTCAGGCTGGTGCTGCGACCTGGGGAGCCTGTTCCAGTGCCCAACTACCCATTTGGTGAAAAACCTTTTTCTAATATCCAACCTTAACCTCCCCTGATACAACTTTAGGACATTCCCACAGGCCTGGTCACCGCAGAGAAGAGATCAGGTCAAAATAACCTGGTACACATTAGCTCACAAAACAAAAAGTTAGCACTGCCACCACCAGGAACAATCATTACAAGACCAAGGCAACAATGGAAGAGCCTCAATTATGTGAGCACTGCGACAGCGACAATCACTACAAGAACTGCTGAGATGCCTGGATACTTGCTACTAGGTATATCTAAATGTGAAAGACCTCCCTTCACTCAGCCATCTTGCTGCTAATGGTGAAAGAGAGTATCTTTGTAATATGTGGTTGCTTTTATCCTGCAACACAATGACTGAGCCTTGATGAGAAGAAAACCAAGTCAATGACTCGAACACCAACAAAACACATTCTAACAATGACTGCCACATTCATGGTGTCATTTTAGGAACTGACTCCAGTACATTCAGATTTTTTTTGTTTGTTTCCTGTGGGTTTGACCTGAATCCTAATGAAATTAACTGCTAGAAGAAACCAAGCCAGTACAAGCTACCAGATTTCAAGGCATGACGCAAAACCTGCTGAAAAAGTCAACAGATGCTTCTACTAGAAGCCAAAAAGGAGGAAGGCCAGAAAGCTCCTGGAAATCTAAAATGGATCTCATTGCACTTTGATGGTGAAGTGACAGAATAAATAAATAAAAAATATTAAGAGTTAACTTACAACAGAGATCTAAATATAAAATTCTGCCAAGACCCATTATTCTCAAAATGTATTTTAAGTCATGTTAGGACTTCTGCCTGTGGGTTCATCTAAAGAACCCCAAAACAATTCAATGAAAATGAAATATTCAAAAAAATAAAACTGCTTCTCAGCCATTATTTTCCTCACAAGTTTTGTCTTACTTTAAATTTACTGCTAATACAGTACGTTAGCAGTTGTCCTTAATAAGCTCTGCATACATCCAAGAAAAGTGCACACACTGACAAAGATGCTTCTAGTTTTGCACAACACATGGCTTTTTTTATACGGTATGTTCTCTCTTGAAAACTACTCCCTCACAAAATGAAAATTCAGCAGAAACTCTAATAGCTTTCATATTTCAGTCTAATAGGTAGCATGGCATTGCACTGCCACCCACCTTTGCTACAATATTGCATAGCACATTTAACAGACATTTGCTTCCTTCGCTCAGTCCTTATGTGCAGCTTCTGCAGGACCTTAGTATTAACATTTAACAGAGTCTATGAGCATAAAGCACATTTATGAACACCTGCTAGAACATTTTATTTGCCTTAAGAGTTTTATTATAACTGTTAAATTTTCTTGCTATGCTTTATGGGCCAAATCCTGGTCCAGTCCTAGCCTCAACTCCCACTGACTCCAACAGCAAGGAGATGTGATTGTATGTGGGTTTCCATACCAATTCAATACAGCTTTAAAGAAAATGGGATCACTGGTAAGCACAATACTGGACAGAAAAAGCCAGCACTTAGCAGCTCTAAATATCCACTGAACACAGCCTTCAAATGCAATTAAATAAACAAATAAACCCCACATTCCCAAGTCTGTAATCTCCACGCTGCATTACAAAATCCAACCTACTGTGAGGCTAGAAGTACAAGGTATGCAGGTATCCCATCCACAAATGGCTTGGTGGGATGTACTACCAGCAACTACTCCCTCTCAGATCACTCACTGATGCTCCTGCCACCAAAATTTGTTTGCCTGTATGAAATCCATCAAAGGTCAGAATGCAGCCATGTCATGTTGGTCACCTCCTCTGACACATCCAGACAGTCAGAGCCCTCTTCAACAACACCAGATCAGCTGGAACAAACCATGCAGAGCCAGAAGTTGCAGCTGATGAACAAGAGCCCAAGGAAGATGCCAGAAGTCTGGCTGTTCCAAAGATGTTCTCAACAACTGATCTTCTTCTTTACCATCTTACTGGAGATGTTCCTAACACCTCTCTGAGACTGAACGTGACTATAGAGAAGCAACACAGCTCCTCATAGCTTAGAGAAAAATAATAACAGAGGACTCAAGGAAATCCACATGGAACTCCTCTAAGAAAATTTAACCACATTTGAAATGACTTAAGAGTTTACTTTGCCCACTGCTATTAAAAGTCCAAAAATAGTAAGACAGCTAGCAAAGAATAGACAATATGGCAATGCCACATCTGTTTCACAAAAGCCTGACAGTAAATGCTTGATTCAAAGCATACTATTAAGCCCCCCAAAATTCAAGCAATTATAAAAATGAAATTATAGACACAATGATGAATGACGACAAACAAAATGTTAACAGATCTAGCACCATACAAAAAAAATATTGATTTTCTCTGATTACTACTTAGGTGATCAGAGTGTATGAGGTCCTAGTTGCCTGCTTGCTCTAGATTTTATTAATGCTTCAATATCAGACACCCAATTTGGAAATCAATGCTTACTTCATCATTTTTCTCTGAAGGATCCTATTATTCACAATTGATTTAACAGAAATGAAAGGCTTACCATTAACAAGACCCAGCTGCTGACACTTCTTAGATGAATTATTGAACTTCTAAGAGTGAATTAACTTAACCATCACCAAGACTTATTGTCTGATGTTTCTCATACCAAAGTCAGTGTATTTATAATTACAGAACCAAGTGGTAGAAAGTAACTCCTTTGCTGCCTCCTCCAACACCATACATACTAAGTAAAAATTAGGCTTTGTAAAGATAAAAATATGAGTTTTGCACCAAATTCAGTCAGTTGGAGCTTAGTCTCTAACTGCCTTTCGACACCCTGAATCTTCATTTATTTCTAAAACTCATAGGTCATTTCAAGGTTCAGAAAGAAGAAATCCAATTTATGGCAAGTTACATCTTCTGTCAATGAGATTACTAGAGTCAAAGCTCCCTAGGGCTGCTCATGCCCTGCCAGAAAGCCTACATGAAGACTATTATTAATTCCCTTTAGGTACAAAATGAAGAACCACCTTATGAATTGAGATAAAAGTAACAAATATTAGGCTACGGCAAGTAGAAGCAGTACTACGAGTCCATGGCAAAAGCAGTGGTAATGTACAAAGCAAGAGTTTAAAACCTGCCATCTCAGCCATGGGGCTATCTCTGCTCAGAACATAAATTCATCACGCCCATTTTCCAGTCTAAGAAGGACTATGCACCACCCAAGGTGAATTCAATTCCTCAAATAAGAGCTTTGGCTCTGCTGAATGAGAAGTTCAATACCAAAAAAAGAGCTGGAAGGTTTGGAAGGGCAGATGATCACACCAGCGTCTGTTGTGATCCTACGCATGAATATGTAATCCTATGCAATTCCCAAGCAGCTACACCGCTAATAATGCTCTTCACAAGTCATCCTTGAGAAGTGGCAATAAAAACCCTGAGTGCCAGGACACCGCCCAGCTGCACTGACCTACAAACACATTAGTGTCAAGAGCACAGATCTGGCTAGGCAATATGATATCCTTCAGCCACTGACAGTAGAACCACAGCTGCCTGGTGACACAGCCAGAACAACAGCTCAGCTGTCAAAACTAGTGAACATTTCAGGCCTTGGTAGACTTCTGGCTAATCTGTACTACCTGGCTGAATATGCCATCAAAATGCTAGTATGGCAACTGCTTTCCCCTTTAGCATTCATCACACTTGCAGAGGTCAGCTTGATTATACTTACCTCTGCAACTGCTCTGAAGACTTCAGCACAAGACCAAATTCAGACTCCAGATGCAACGCATCCAGGAAGCCTTCTGGATTAATAACACAATTTTTTGCTTCCTTTTTATTCCACAGAATGGTGAGATAACAGACCTGCTTATCCTTTTCACACAAGCTGAAAGTCAACAACTGTCCAAAATCACTAGAGCCTCTTCTCAAACCTCTCAACGGATTTGAGTGCTTTCACACTGCTAGAGGCAAAACACCTGGGCCTTTTTTACCAGGGTTACTATGTGAGGAAGATAGTCTTGGAGCAAACCAATCAGTTTTTGAATACTGTATTTCCCTCCCAACCCCTGTTTTAACCCCTATCTTACTGAAACTAACCTTAAAATTCTGCTTCGGACATCAGACAAACACTTTAAAAATTAAGAAAAATGGGAAGGAAAGAAGCTTGACAGAGTCTCCAAGATCATAGGAGATCATTTCCTATATTAGGAAAACAGGCCAAAATCATAAATTATTATTATTTTTTAAATATTTAGGTATTGAAAAATTTTAATCTGCCTCTTCTCTACAGAATAACACTTTTGAAATGGAGGGTGGCTGGCCATAAGTGAAACCTGCTTAAATTTGATATCTGCATAAAACATATCTCAGCAAGTAGGTTGTCTTTTTTTAAAAAAGACACGGACCTTGGCAGATTTCCTGCTTTTCTTACACTCATTTCTTCCAGTACTTCCCACATTGTGAAATAACTCTTAATGCTATAAAGACAGTGCAGACTGCAAAAATTGGTCCTAGTGGTTCCAATGGGAGTGACGTGTCCAGAATTTGGCATTCAACAAAGTTTCCATTTCTACATAGGTTTCATTTATTTTTCAGTTTAAAAATAACACCATATTTTGGCATGTAACTAGAGCTGCTCCTGCAACTCAGAAGAAATAACACTGCTGGCAAGCCTCAAATCTGTTCCAAGACAAAAAACTGTGTTGGCAGAACTTTTCTAAAAGTTCTTTTTGACTAGAGGCAGAATTCAACACCAGCATAAATGGAGAAACTTCAGTGAAAACAGTTATGTTACACATTAAGTTTATATAATGCAAATATATTTAGCTGACATGGAATTTAAATTCTTTTGAGCCAATTCTGTTTATCTTTTACACGTACATAATAACTTAGCACCAAATTCTATAATCATTCTTCTGTGAATACTCTTTTCCCTCCTACATAAATGGTACTGTGCTATTTACAAAGTACCACAACCATGCCACACATTTTTTTAACCTAAGAGTTATCCAATTAGGATGTGGTGAAATTAAAGCTGCAAGATCTATATTCCTGCATCAATTACAGGCACAGAAGAAAATAACATAAATCTGACATTTCACAACTTCTGAGGGTTTGATTTTGCAACCTACTTTCTAAAATACCTTTTTTGCACGTCATACCCAAGGATTTTTTTAGAGCATGAATACAGTTAACCAATGGGCAGTGGTGTTTCATCTACACAGATCACAGCAAGATTTGACTCCCAACTCCACTATAGCACAGACAACAATGAAACCATTCAAGTACCTAGACAAAGACGCCCAAGCCCCTTGGATATTCAGGATATAGCTGGTTAATGGACAGGACAAAGTACTTACAAGGAAACCTGGACTATTTTGGATTAACTGTTGAGAAAAACTGAATTGAGTTCTTCTTGCCAGAGAGAGGGAGAAAGTTACATGACAGTGGTATCAGGCTGCTTCAATTCTCTTGAAGAAAAACCAATACAAAGCTTAAACATATAGATATTTCTAAAGCCAAGTTCTAAGCACAGCTTACTCACTCTACCCTAAATACAGTTGACTTAACTCTAAATACAGCTGTGTGAGTATTGCACTGAACTTCTTCGGTGTTTTGCCTTTTTCTCAAACTACGCTTTTTTTTACATTTTGCTATACTGTTACCGAAAAAAAATTATAAAGAAATGTAGACTGAATTTATTTACCTTCAGATTCTTAAGCATTTGTATCCAATGCACCACAATTCATGAACTGCTTCACATAATTCAACTAAGCACAACTAAAACACCTTTAAAGGTCCCCTCCAACCCAAACTACCCTATGATTTGCAACGCTAGATTGTACAAGTCAGTCTGCCTACATGTAAGGTATCTTTCCAATAAAATATACCACTTTAGATGTCCATTGACTTAAAACTATTCAACAAATAAAAAGAAAGGTAAGAGGTGATACTTATGTTCAGACCAGAAATTAATGCAGTTAATATGACCACCAATATAATTAATACAATGACCAGATAAGTACAGTTAGAACTCCAAATAAACTTAATATGCTTTATATGTAAGTAAAAACTAAATAGAATATGAACTAAACTTGAGGTCTGGAATTCCAACCAGTGGTCTCATTGAGAATAAATTACACAAAATTTTCAGTGTAGTGTGCCTAAGAATTGATGTCACAAAAATCATCAGACCTTCAGAAATTTAAGGCAAATTTGCCACCAAGGAAAACACATTAATCATCTTTTTATTTCCACTGTAGAAATGTACTACAGGTGTTTCAGAAAGACTTTGATTTTCAAAAATAAGTGGTCCGTTTCTTTCCATACATTACCAAGTCTAACAGAGGCACATTTTTATTTAGGCTAAATCATGCCTTATGGGATACACTTAGGAGGAGGAAAAGAGGACATACAACTGGCATTTGAGACATATTGCCAGTGCAAAGCTGCCAAAAGCACACAGCAGGGAGCATGTTTTGGCTATCCATGAGCAGAATAAGCATGCACTCCTTAACCACTGCCAGCTGGCATTTGTTTCCAAATACAGAATGCTCACTAGGCAGTTTGGAGACTGGACATTCTCCTAACCTTAACTATGCTCCCATAAAAGCATGATGCTGAGATACCTCATTAACCATGCCTCTCTCTTAGCCGACTGCCAAATGAGAGAGACTGAATGACAAACAAAAAGGATACATTTCTCCCTATGCACAAAAAAGCACTTAAAGTATATCCTAACATACTCAAGTGCTTACAGCAGAAGAAAGATTTTAAGAGTGTTGGAAGAAAATTCTGCCAGAGTCTCAAAAAGCAGAAACACTGCCACGCTCCATTGTACATAGATAGAAAAAGTGAAATCCAGAGACACAGAGTACCAAGAAAACATAGCAATGTATAGAAAGAGTGGCTGGCACTGTGATTATAAACTGCACTATCATGTTTAATACAACCTCTAGCACTCCTCACAACAGACGCTCCCTGCTTTATGTGCTGGGGCAGATTTGTGGGTAGAAGATTAATGTCCCCCTCCATCTGTTAATGACTATATAGGTCCCCTGGGCTTTGCACCAAGGGTACTTTGCCCTTAGGATGGAACAAGAAATGGGAATCTGTGTTTGTTACAATATGCACTTACTATTTCCAGCAACACTAGCAATTGCTAGATGCGTATATTATTTCAACTTTATCTACCAAAACCATATTTTATCATGGTAGTTCAACTGTGGTTCCAAGTAGATTTTCAAAGAGATCAGTTAAAAGGAGAACAAACCAACGGGGAAGGGGGGGGGGGCACTTTTCACTTTCAAAGCGCTTTTCTGACACACAGAGCCTGCATCAGTATTTGCCCTGTAAGTGCTCTATTCATTTAACTTTGCTCTAGAGTTTCAAAGTGACTCCACTTTTTGGATTTCCCTTTCTCTGTCACTGATATCCTGCTGTCACCGACCAAGCAACTCACAAGGAAGAAATGTACCAGACTGCCATGCAAAGGAGCAGGCACTAATTAAAGTCTTCATTTCCTTCAGGGGGTTCTGTGAGTGGATTTTAACTTACCCCTGATAACTGTACCTTTCCTCCTGAGACCTGGAGGCAAATCAGAAGGAGCTTGACACCAGCACAGTCTTCATGGACCTAAGCCACTTTGATATCCTGGAAGAATATAGGGAAAGAACCATTACCAAATGAAGTTCTGAAGGAATGAGGCAAACATAGCCACCACCAGAACCATGATACTCAGAGCAAAATCAAAGATCTTAAAAGTATCTCCAATATCCACAAATGAGAAATCAAAATCAGAACGTTGCTTCACTAAAGTCTCCAAATGTGGTGTTTCAGGTATGTTTCATGCTTCCTTTCTTCCTTTTCCCACCCATGTCAATTGCAACACTGACCTCAATTCCATCTCAAGGAAGAAATAGTTGTCCCTGCCAAAATTTCCTGTGAGCACCAAAGGGAATTACAGGGGCAGCCAACCACGTTTACATTATCACCAAGCATATTTAATCAACTTCTCCCTGTTTACTCAGCTCAACTTTGGAAAAGCTGGAACACCTTTGCAGCTGAACCATCCACACAAGAATGTTCTACCCTCTTTTTAAAAAAGGGAAATGCAATTTCAGCACATGACCTCACCAATCCTTTTGATCCAACTGGGCAATGTCTCTCAAACCATTCCTGCCCAACAAGAAAAGCAGGACAAGACCATAGTCAAAAAGGGAAAAGAAAGAAAAATGGAAAAGAAATTGCTCTGTATTGTCCTTCATCTTCAGCAGAGAATTTCCTGGTCTCAAATGCTACCAAAGTGAAGAAATTGCAGCCACAAAATACAATTTTTTCCCTCTATATCAGTAGCAGTACAAAACAATGAGTGTTGAACTAACAAAGTGCTCTGCCTGTCTAGGCCTTAGTACTCACAGTATTACTCTAAAAACACTTCTCTACTGGCTTCCCAAATAAGGAAATGCTCCAAATGAAAGATACCCACTTAATGTTGTTAAAATTAATTGTAAAACACAACCAAAAAAATCCAGCCTGATTTGTATATACTTTGTTTCTGTAACACAATATTGTTAGAATCAACAGAGCTGCTCCCAGATTTCTCATCTGAATCTAGTGATATTTAGCCTTTTTCTTATGCTTCCTCAAGAAGCCATGCATTCCACCTTTCATTTGAAAATTAAAGGAATCATCTTTTCCTTTAATCTGTGTACAATAGAGGAAAACACATTCTGAGTACGATTTAAATACATAAAGCAGGTAAAAGCAATTCAATGCTAATATTTCTCCAATAAGTCCTTCTCAGGTCCTTTTGGAAGGCTGACTAAAAACCAAAAAGTTTGAAACTCAATGCTAAAAAAATAATAAAATATATACAGTTAAGAATATTAAAAGCAAAAGGAAGGTAAGGGACAGAGCAAAGAGCTGCAGTTTCCCTTTCCTGTAGGGAGTACAAGATAGCACAAGATAGCACATCTCCTTCTCCTCTGATACTCCTCTGAGCAACAGCTTGCTTTCCTTAATGTGCCTCCTCAATTGCCATCCTATGGCCTGGACAGGTAGGCAGCCCCTGGAGAGAAAAGCCACTGAAGTCTGTGCATCCTACAGAGCACTGACAGCAATCATTCAAGCTTTTATACAAGCCCCTGTACCTCTGCAGCAAGGCTGCTCTCAATCTGGCCTCCAGAGAAAATGCAACAGCCTAGATTGATAACATCTACTCACCCTGCTGCTGATTAGACAGAGACTGTCTCTGACAGACTTTCCGAAAAGCTGAACAGGAGTCCTAAGCCTGAGCCACAGCTAAAACATCTAACTCAGCCACTGGTAAAACACATTTAGTGTCAATTGCAAAAAAAATCCCAAACATATCTGTTTGGGGGAAGAGCAGGGGAGTTACTGTTGCTTATTTGTGGAGAAGAAGGGAGGAATGTATCATGTCTGCACACATACACAGACTTATGTCTCACACATGGGTACGGGATAACAAATACAGCTTGTTCTCCACTACAGAATTTTCCACTTTGAACATATAGACATCAATATATAAAGTTCATGTTATTTCAGTGAGATACCTTTTGAATGAGTAACGCTGGCAGGATTACAATTCATGTGACACAGAGTCTTTGGTCATCACTAACTCAAGGACAAATTGAAGTCTGAAAGCCAAATCTATGGGGATTTCTGGTGACATCACTAAGACCTCACACAGATGCCTGAGACAAGTAGTGCTGGTATTTGGCCCACCTTTGCACCAAGTTAGCTCTGAGAAATGACTCAAAAAACAAAAAGTCAAACATGATGCCACAACTAACAAGAGTGAGCAGCTCCATCAACGGAGAGTACTCTCATCACATCAGGAACAAAGGACATGTGAACAATCAATCTTAGAGAGTTTCAGTAGCCATCCTGTCAGGAAAAAAAAAAAAAAAACCAATATTTTTTTATCAAAGTATAAGAGTTATCAAATTTAGTGTGTTGTATACCTTCCCAGACTTGTGAAGAACTCACCAACAGTGCCCGCAGCCAAATCCAGCAAAGACTACCAGTTGACCTGTGTCACATTTATTTGTCAGAGCTATTCTCAACACACAGCAGCAAGGCTGTGACTAGTCAAGGCAGCAGTAGCACTTTGCCCCACAGTTTAACTTGCTCCTTTGCACGTGCTCTTTATCCATTTTTATTTGAAATTATCTTGGCCACGAGTACTACACAAAGGGCTCCTCTGATCCCACAAACAGCTCTTTTGTCCTAAGAATATAATTTAAAAGACTATTTAGAATAAGTTTTACAATACTTATTTTCTCTGCAGGAAATCTTCTTACAGAATCAGAATAATTTAGGCTGAAAATGACCTCTAGAGGCCACGTCCTCCAATTCCCAGTCAAAGCAGTGCTGATCTCAAAGTTAGAACAAGTTGATCAGTCTTGTCCAGTCATGTTTCTAAATCTCCAAGGTCAAATCTCACAACGTTCACAGACCTCTGGTCAGAGTTTAACTATTCTGACTGTTAATTCTTTTTCCTTATGCCCAGTCAGAATTGCTCCGTTTCTATGTGTGACAACTGCACCTCACCCTTGCTCTGTACACCTCAGAGAAGAGCACTGTTCTCTGTTCCAAAACAGAGTATTAGGAAATGGAAAGCAAAAATTCATCTTCATCTTCTAATCTCCAGGCTGGGCAAACCCACATCCCTCAGCATCTCCCTGTATGATGTGTACTCCAGACACCAACTGAAACAAGGTGGCTGCTCCAGATTAAAACTCTTGAAATTATTTATGAAAATGTAACAAAGCCTTTCACATAACGCACCTGCATCATACAACATTGCTTTACAGGTCCCCTGAGGCAGACAGGACCATTGATACCTTACTTTCTGATCCCAAAGAAAGTTCTGAAGACAACCTCAGAGGAGCAGCAAGCATAAAGGATTTGATAAGATGATGCACAGAGTGGCATCTCAGATCACCTAAACACTCTGGAACAGCACTTTTTTAAGAGTACAAAGAAAAAAAAATCAACATTTAAAAGAAGTTTAATGTGGTTTAGAATGTAGCTATACAGCTTCCTGCAGTTGACCCCAGAAAAATAGAAGACATGTGATGTGTAACTTCCTTTGACTTTTCTTTGAACTCTTGATAGAAGTTCCTGCTTTAAAGAGCAGGATTTTTTTTATTAATTGTTTTTACAATTTTCATTAATATTTCCAATAGTACCGAACGCTAAAATATCTGCATGCACCAATTCCATGGGTTAGAACACCCTCTCAAAGAAAAACAGTTTCTAATCTTTATTTTGAGATAGGGTGCACTGCATTACTTTGATGACATGAGCAATACCTGCCCCTCACTTGACCCTGTTAATTCCAAAGCATTTGCCGAGAATCTAGACATAGGTCAAAACAGATACAAGAAAAAGGATACATAAGAAAAAGAAGATCTGTTACCCTGAGTTACTGAGAGCACAATTCCATGCATGGCAGCACAAAGCCTTCCCTCACAGGGCATGAATCAGGTTTCATCCAGAGACCCAAGGAAGTCAGCTTTCTATACAACTTCATAGGATGTTCCCCATATGCAAGAATGGGTTTAATAAAGATTTCATTTATTATTTATTTAGAGCTTGTCATCTATTACTTGGCTACATATTGCTGCCACAGGGAGAAGCTTTTCATATCTGCCTAGATAAGACCTAAAACCTCTAGAATCATGACTGCCAAACACTCCAACAATCAGCAGCCCCAGATCTTAAGATTAAGCTGTGCAAGTTCAAAACCTGTACCCTTAGCAGATGCAGCAGTTCCACCCAAGAACATAACATGTATTAACACTGAAAAATAGCTGTGAAACTATTTATACAGACAAACACACCCGTATACTCATTTGTGCATACTGTTGGCAGAATTGTGCATATTACACACATGCCCCATACTACACACATGGCCTTCAGCAATTTAAGAACAGTAGCAAACAGCGGTGTCTGCAATATTCTGCATTCATGATGGAAAAGCCACGGCAAACACGGCAGAGCTGTCACATGGTGATGGCACCTGAGCAGTGAGCCTGCTGCAGCTCTGGAACAGCAGGATCACCCAGCCCCAGGTGCCCTCCTCCTCCAGCTAGACACAGGGGACAAGTTGTAGCGCTGCATGAGAGGTAAAAGAGAAACCAGTGTCCCTCCGGAGAGAGGCACGAACACACACACTGACACAGGACTCAACTCAGCTCTGAAGTTTTCACATGACCTGGAAAGGTTTTGCCATCACCTATCTAAGAAAAAGAACAAAACCCACTCTAAGTGCCAAGCTTTTTAATGCCTCCACAACTGGGACTTTTACATCTCCAGGTTAGGGTTTTCTCCCCCTCCCTCCTTCATCCTATCCTCTCCATTCAGCTTATGTAGAGACCACCTCCAGAGTGCCATGCTAATTAGCAACAGCTTGCACTCTGTATTAAAACTAAAAATAACCCCAAAAAACCTAGTGAAAAGAAAAACTGAATGAGCACACATGCATTTCATCATTTCAGTAATATTGGTGTTATTTTAATTATACTTAAATAATTTTAATTGTGATCTGAGCAGCAGACTAGCTATAATTGCTGAAAAATAGAGTTATAAATGAAACATAAGGTCTATTGCCTTACAGACTTGTTATAAAGTGCTACAAAAATATATATGTCTGTAACCAAAACTAACAATAATAAGCTCACTGTGTAAGGACAAAACAAAGAGGTGAACTGTAGAAGAATGTTCAGCTGGTGTAACAAATAAATTTAAAACCTACAAAGTATAACTTCAACAAACTAAACAAATATTTAATAAAATTAAGTTCTTTTTAGTTTCGCTAATATGAGTAGGTCCTAAAAAGAGGGAAAACACATTTTTATAGGTAAATGTCTATTCTACAAATTTTCTATATTTCCAGTACTTCATTGGCTTTTTCACAATGGGCCTTATTCTGTTGCCTTATGTCTGTACTTCCTATATGTTCAGCATTCACCAATCTACCTTGAATACAAGCTAAACTATAGATTACAGACAATGAGAAGTTCAATGACTCTTCCAGTCATAAAGATTTCCCAGTACTGTAGCAAACAGAATACTGCACGTTGCTTTGTGGGAGGGGAAATATGATTTAACTGACATTTCATCAGTGTCTTGGGAGTCAAAGACCATCTCCTGTAATATTGAATATTTAATTAGAACACAACCTAAGTAAGTATGGCCAAATAAGAAAATATTGGCCATCATTTCCCCCACTATCTTGCCTAAGCTGTAACAATAGTTTGCACTTGCAATATTCACCACAGTAGACTCCATTATTATAATTAAGATCAGCTAAGGTGTTTTAGGGAATTTCAATAGCTACTGTCTCCTCCTAACAGATGAACAAGAGAGAGTCAATGATATTGAAAGACAACAGATTTAATGCAGATAACTTACAGAGTTCAATACCACAAAATATTACTGAAACAACAGGTTATTAAACCAGGCAAGATATTAAAGCCTCATGCATAAGATAACTGCTCACTGAGAAGGGTTAGAAAAACTTCCACCACAACAAAAACCACTCTGTAACTGCTCATAACAGCTGGATGACAATGGCTGGACTTTGTATTGTATCCCACTCAGGACTGGCAGCTTTTTTAATCATTGTTTGTATCACCTACTAGGAGAATCCCACCGTGGGGTGCAAAGTAATGGAAAACTAATCTTTGTCTTGAAAATACCTGTACTTCTTGTGTGAAACACCAGTATTAGCACAGATCTGGTGGAACGTGCTTGCAACTCTGATTTTCTATGTGGAAACGCACAGAAGTCAACAGGAACTCAGTTTATGCTACCTACCCACCATATCTATATCGACAGAAGTGTGAAAATGGATGATCTCTTCCAGGCACACCTGGCTCAAACTCCTACTGTACACACCTACAGATACTCATAGTTAGGAATTTGCTGCAATAATTCATTTCTTTCTAAAGAAATGGGGATAAGTGAGAACACTGAGCCTTCTACACCTCGCCCACACTAGAGACCCACTACCCCCAAAACAAACTCTATCAATAAATCCCTTTTACTACTGACATAGACAAAATTACCTCAGCAGAACATGAAAAAGCAGTCCTTGGTGGTGCCACTGTTTCTACCTAGAGAGAACCCAGTTCTCATGTGTAAAAGAGACACTATTACTATAACGCTATTAGGGCAAATTAGCCTGAAAATGCAAGAGGACTGAGACTTCTGCAAGAAGGTGCAAAAGAGATGCAAAGTATCCAAAGTGCAAACATCTGCGGTGGAGCCACTTTGGATTTTTCACAAGCACGCTTAGTCACAACATAATAACAACCCAAGCTGAGGCACTTTAATTTACTAACACCTAACAGTGAGACTACTACAGGAGGACAAATCCTGCAACCTTCATCAGCAAAGTATATTTCACTGGAAGCTGATCCACATAAAAAGCTGAGGATCAACCTTCTCTGATCATTAAAACAGACACAGATGTTGACACAACAAGCTCCTACTCAGAGCTTGATTCATAAAGGAATGATTTAATTAATATTTCAAATCAAAACCAACCTTCTTGGTTAAAAAACAAAGCACACACTAACTCCTGATGCTCTTAGTTTAAGAGCAATGGTTTTTTACTCAATTTTGTTTCCAACTCTTCCCAAATGACATAACCAGAACTACAAACAAGTGATGTCCACATAGCAACTTCTACCACAATGACACAACTGATCTAAATTTACACTGACACCACTTTACCTTAAATCAGCTTCTCCCACATGCACAGGCTTTTGCACTAGGTATCCAATTCCTTCAGTCAGCCTTAGCATCATATATAATTAACCTATGCTTGCTGAACTTCCTCATGAGAACTCTTCCAAAAGAAAGAGATGAAGAACAGTCTCAGTGAATTTCCTTTCCTTGGACTCTTGCTTTACTGTCCTGGTGGGCATCTCTCGGATCTAGCACAGTCCTTGGACAATAATTTTGTGTTGCTCCATTAACTACTTTGTTTTCAGAATCCATGCTATTGTTCCTCTTCCTCTTCAAAGCATAAAGTTAGACAGCATTTATTGCCAGTAATTTAGCCCTTCATATTTTGTTACATGCAGCTTGCTTAAATGCTATTAAAAGCACGTCTCAGCCAAAGGCAAAATATCAACACTATCCAAACCAGCAAAATTCTGACACAGATTCAAACGACTAAATTGTCACTCTACATACAAACAACAGTGGGCTACTAGAAAACACCAGAAATGCACGAAGAGCATCCCTATTACCTTCTTGCATCAAAGCCCGTGACACGCACACATCTTCTGTATTTGCTAACCGTGGATCACTCCCTGGCAGGCAGCAGAAGGGATCCAGCAGAGCCCCACACCGCCAGCCTCACTCACCCAGAAGTAATCCCTGCTCCAGCCGCACAGCCACCGCGTCCCAACAACATCCTCCGGCGAGGAGGGGAGCCGCAAAACTGAACTTTCACTCCCCAAAGGCGCAGGAGAGCCGCCCTGCACCCTGCCCGGCCGCTGCCCGAGTTACCGGGGCACAGGAGTAGCGGGAGGCGAAGCGCGCAGCTGGAGCCCGGGCACCGCGGCTCTCCCTGCGCAGCAATCCCACTCACAGGGCGCACACCGCCGGGCTCTGCTCCCGCACAGCAAGCGCTGCCGAGACACACTGCTCGTCTAACCACATCTGTAAACATCAAGTTTTTTGGGGTTTGGGTTGGTCTGGGTTTTTTTTTTAATATTCCGCCAAAACAGCCGTTCATTCAGGCCAACGCCGCCCAGCAGGAGAGCAGCCGCAGCGGCGGAGAGGGTGCCGAGCTGACAGGGTCCCGAGCACAGCCCGGCGCTCCATGCTTCCAAACCGGCCCCCGACGCGCCTCGGGCGCGCTTTTGTCTGCGGAGGAGAAGGCACGGAGCGCCCGGGCGCTGCCGCCACATCACCGCGCTCACGGGCTGCAGCCCGAAATAGCGCCCGCGCCGCCGCGCGTCCCGCCGGGCAGCGGGAGGAGGCGCCCGGCGCCCCGCGCTGACCCGCTCCGAGTTGGTGCGGGGGCAGCGGGGGCAGCGCGGACAGGAGCGGAAGGCGGCGCGGGAGGAGCGCCGCGCCAGCCGGGACCGCCCGGGCGCAGCCGGCAGCGCGCCCCGCTCCCCTCCCCGCCTCTCCCCGGGCCGGACGCGGCGCGGCAGGCAAGGAACCGACACCCGACCCCCCGCCAGCCGCCGGCAGCCCCGCGTTACCTCGGCAGCCTCCCGCTCCCGCCGCCGCCCCGCCAGTGCCGCCGACAGCGGCGGCGGCAGCCCCGGACCCCCCGCCCCGCCCCGCCCCGCCCCCTGGCGGGGCCGCGGGGGCTCGCGCGCCCCCTTGCCGCGCGCGGGGCCCGGGGGGCGCGGGGCGCTTCCCGCCCGCGCGGGCCGGGAGGCGGGAGCGGGACAGCGGGATAGCGGGGATAGCAGGGGCAGAGGGGACAGCGGGGACAGAGGGGATAGCAGGGGCAGAGGGGACAGCGGGGATAGGGGGATAGCAGGGGCAGAGGGGATAGCGGGATAGAGGGGACAGCGGGGACAGCGGGGATAGGGGGACAGCGGGGACAGAGGGGATAGCGGGATAGAGGGGACAGCGGGGATAGCGGGGACAACGGGATCCCTCCGGCGCGCTTCCCGCCCGGAGCCCCGCGGCCGGGGGCAGGTGCGGGGCGGGACAGGGCACCCCGGGCTCGGGACTCGCCCCCTGCTCTCCGGATGCTGCCAGGCGCTTCACAGATCGAGCGCGGGCATCCCCGGTCGGAGCAGCCGTACTCCCGTCCCTCTTTCCGCCCAGCGCAAGGGACCGGGGCACGGGGTGGGCTTACCCCTTCCCGCCGACCTCTCACCTCACGAGTGCTCTGCGTTTTGACTGCTCTGCTCGCAGCCTCTGGATATAGTTTTTCTTCCATCAGACTCCCAGCGCGGCCCCCGTTGGTAACACCTTCGCTGCCGATGTGCTTCCTCTTGCCTTGACGGCTGCAGTGACTCTCCTTGCCTTCTGCAGGTGTGTGGGTCCGACTAGGAGCAGAGCATGCAGTGAGAAATGTTAGGAATTCCTTCTAGGGAAGAAATCCCGAAAGAGGGAGAAAAGGCGTGGTGATGCTCAGGTGGGCAACGGGCTCCAAGCTTTCCATCCCAACAGTACAGGAACCGACTGGGCCTTCAGCATCCTCTCAGCTGCTGATCATCTCAGCTTAGAGACTGCAAAATCTTCAGGAGTTAAAACAGACAAAAACACCCTGAATTCAGATTTTTGACAGCTGTAATGAGCGCAAGGAAGAATTATGTAAACATTATTAAGTGTTAATAAACACATGTCAGTGTTAGGCACTCTTGTGTAGAAATGTTGGTAAAAGCCACAGTGAAAGCTTTAGTCATAATGTCTTTTTAACTTTATGTAGCTGGTGTAATAGGCCCTGTGCACTGCTGTTGCCTCGACGGAAAATCATTACCCAGTAATGGATGAGCCAGTTCGGAAGGAGTGCCACTGGGATACTGCACACTTTCATTCAAAGATGCTATGTATTAGAGGAAGTAGCAGGAGACCTGCCAACTTTCCCAATTTAATTATTAAACTGTCAGTTCCTGACTCCTTGTTTCGACTTCCTGAGGCAACATCTGGCTGTAATAACAAAAATAAATAAATAAAATAAAATTTGATCATTCACTCAGCAGCATTCTCTTTGCAATGTCCTTTTTACAGCAACTTTTATGAAAAGCTCAATATGGGGGATCCAGACCCGGCATCTCTCTGAAGTCCCCAAAAGCAAAGACAAGAACAGTTTCAGCTGTGATCCTCAAGGCAAAGATGTGCAGAAGGCTATATCATATACTTGAGCCTTTTTTCAACGAGGCTGGTGGTGTGCGTTTTAATCTTCCTAATCCTTCTTTTATTCATAAGAACATCAGCGGGTTTTTTTCACTGCATGAATCTGCATGATATGACTCTGGGAGATTAAAAAAACCTCTTTTGCGAGCCAAGAATTTTTGCATTTTCATCAAACATTGCTTCAAAAGGGTAAAGTTGGTTTCAGGAAGAAAAAAAACATAAAGGATATCAGATTTAAATGCTACCAAATGTGAGCAAAACACTGAAGAGAAGTTTTAAAATATCTGAGACTGTGTCTTCACGTGTTCCCTGGATCTGTTTCATATGATGTGACAGCTTCAGCTCACGATTCGTTATTGCAGTGGCTTTTGGAACTGAATGCCTCTTTTTTTCATATCCTCACTCAAACACACGCACACGCTTACGAAAATATGTATCTATATATGTACACATGCACACGGAGAGACAAATACAGAGTGACTCAGCTCTGCATTCTACTTGCTTAATCAGTTTCAAAGCTTCAGCACTGTTCCCCTGCCTTATTTACAATGCCTAAGGCCACCTTTCCCACGTTGCTTATTTCAGCGCTGGGGTACAGAGCCTTTGACAAAGCTGGGCCATCTACCCTGCCTTCTATGGGTCACCCTCTCCTAAAAGCCTTTCTGCAGGTCAGGAGGTCAGCCCTTCCATTAATCACACGGCAGCTTGGGATTCAGCATTCACCCTGCACACTAGTCCTAGGGAATCCTCAGAGACCTTTCTGCCTGGTGGTCACTTGGGGCTAAGGAAGGAGATCAGGATCTGGAGGCAGAGGTCATGCAAGCCCAAACTGCAGAGAGATGGTGTCAGGAATGCTGTGGGGTGACCACCATCGCCCAAGCACTGCACAGTGATTTGGTCATCCCCACAGATAGGAGTCGTAGCAACTCTGCTGGTAAGTAGTGGTCAGGCAAGTATGGCAGCAGTGCCTAATTCAGTGCCTCCATGTATAACTCTTTCCCTAGTGCTCCCGAAAAAGCACTCCTGGTTTTCTCCCTTCCATCAAGAAGTCAGGTAGACAGATCATGGCAGTCTGAAGTCAATGTTGCTGTCTTTTGGGCTTCTGTCAGATTTTTAACATTAGGTACTTGGTCGTTTTCCTCAGAAGTTTCCTTCTTCTCATAGCTTGCAGGAACTTCTGGAACATTTTATTGATTTCTTAGCTGCTCTCCACTGGAACTCCTCATAATTCCTTGCTTCCTAAGGCTTCCTCGGGTACTTTTTCTTTTGTATCCCCAGTTCAAGCAGCAGAAAAGCTAACTATCCTGTTAAGTAGGGCAGCCTTTCTTAAATCGTGGAAAGACCTCTGGATAATCCTTTCATACCTGTCTCCCATCTTCAAGTGAAATGACTATGCCTCTTAAGTTGTCATAGGATAGAATTGAATACTTATATAAATTCTATTCAAGATTCTCCTGTTTTCCCTACAGTTCATGACAGATCAGTCAGACTCTTCCTTTAGACTGTAAAGAAGAAAGAAAATAGAGAGAGGGGAGAGTGTTCAAAGTGGATTTTCTGGTCAAATTCTATTAACATTTTTTCTACTATTTGCTAATTCCCAGGCCTATGACTTAGAATTATTTTTTTTAAAGCCACTTGGGGTTTAAAAAAACAAAAAAAAAAGGAAACAAATCCTCAAAATGTTTCAAAATGCTCTGGACCAAAGCAACGTCCCCAAGACAGCAAAGACTATCCTGTGGCCAGAGGCAGCCTTGAAAACTTCTGTAGGAAGTGGAATTTATATTATAGGAAGGGAAATTTGTACTTCTGTACATTAAGGAGTCTATAATCAATTTCCCTAGTTTTTGCTCAGGAGATCCCGTGACTACTTCTGTACAGAATACAAATTCAGAAATAAAGAGGAAACTATGCAAAAAAAAAGAGCAAATCCTTCATGAAAAGAAGGTCAAAGAACAGTTTAACACAGTGAATTTCACAATCTGTTGGAGAAGGTCAATAGCATGATGGATAAGACTACAGCAGATGTATTTGTATATTTACAAATGTGAAAGCAGAAATTAGAGTCTTATTAAAAGTAGCAGCTGTTAATTGCCAGCCTCACATAAAGACACATGCTTGGAGAGACTGTTAATTAACTGAGTGAAAAACTAGAGGAGTTTCAGCTCTGAATTACTTGTCATGGCCTTAAGAAGTTTGGTGAGAGACTCTGATTCCCAGGTGGATCCTGAACTAGATAATATTTGTTGGCTATATGGAGGCAATGATGTCTATCTGACACAGAATTGCCCATGCATAAGGATGTGCTGATCCACTCGGGTCAGCATCAGCAACTATTAAAACAGGCTGACATAAGGAGCTTCCCAGATATCTGTTTTCATATAGTCTGGAGACATCAGCTCGTATAAAACAGCAAAATACTCGAGACTCAGAATCTAAAATTGCTTTCCTTAATGAAAAGCTTCCTTTACTGAAGGGGAGAAAAAATATCCTGCAGGATTTGAGCACCAGCTAGCAGACAAGAAATCCAGAATCCCACTAAGCATGGAGCACACTTACATGAACATTTGTTGCAACAGCCAGCACTTAGCTAAGGACATGATAAAAATCCCAAGATGTTAATAATAATAACAACTCAATCCCTAGCAATATTCATAGGTTGTTGGTTGGGGTTTGTTTTCGGCAAGATACTGGCAAGAAGGAACATGGAGTCTGTGCACAGAATTTAGAGCATTAATTTTGTGTCTTCCATGTTTACTAGGTTGCAGAGATGATATTTTACCTTTAGAGATGAAAAATAAAGCTGTGGTGCACTCAGACCATCATGCAATAATAACTGATGGTGGCAGCTGAGATTATGGGAGCATCTGCAGCTACAAATACTCATCTGGGACTCCTTTAGGCTTCTGTGTATCATCTGGTTTTCTATTATCTCCTTGGGAATTAAACTAAGCAACACATGGGTGCCATGATTTCTGAATGCTTGATAAAGGAAGTAAAAAATAAAGCTAATGAAAAATCCAGCCAGTATAACTGATACTGTAAAACCTCCTTTACTAGCTCGGTAATGACTTAAGAAGGGCATGCATAAAAGACAAAGAGCAAAGGCGTTAGAACAGCTAACCCATTTGTTACCTGAGCGTTCTCTTCAATGGTAATGAGAAGATTGGGAGAGATAATTTGGTGCATTGTGTTTAAAGAACAGCTCTTCGAGGTTGTCCCCGGGATGGATTGCCAGGGAGTATCGGGTTGCAAGTGTATGGTAAGACAATATGAAGAACACGGGAGGAGCGTTTGGTGGGAGTAAGAAAAGGTTGTAAAGGTCTCTTAGGATGTAAAATGGCAGAAAGGAAGTCAGTTTGTAGGAAATCATGGCACCTTGGCATATAATGAGTGACAACGAGCTGGAACCCTGATTACAGGGAAAAAGTGTTCGACAGAAAAATTGTTACAAATACGGAGGTAAATAAAGAGATCTGGCTAAAGAACTTCGGGTACTTAGCTAATAAGGAGAAACAGCTTGGGTGGAGAAAGAAGAAAAATGTAACTTATGGAAAGACAGAGGTCTAACTCAAGCTGTGTTGGTATTTCTGAATTTGTCCTATACATTTATGATAATGTGTAATCCCTCCAAGATTTCTGTTAGATCTTCTCTTGGTGGAAATTATTATTAATCTAGTAGCAGATCAGTGTTATTTGAGGGGCTGAAATTAACAGGCAGCCCAAGTATTTGACTGTAGAAGTGAAGTATTTCAGTCTTGCAAACGTCCTTATGGTTCATCACGGTCAGTACAGAATTCACAGAGCACATGGACTACTCTGCCTGCTACTTTACAAAGCACTATCAGAAAGATGTTACCAGAAATAATGAGTGGAAATGAGTCTTGCTGCTAGCATGTAACAGCAAAGTGAGCTTCATGAGAGGGTTTGGAACCCAGCCACCAAGGGATGAAGAAGTGGGGACAGTTGCACATGTGCTGGTGAAACATTGCATGGCAGTCTGGTCCTGCAGGCTGCGTGTTCCAGCAGAGGAATCCAAATGGCTGCCATAAGTCAAAGATTTAGACATCTTCAGACAAGTATGAGCTAGTGTCTGTCCGGCAAGTAATGGAGGGGATGTACTCTGTAAATCACACCAGGGATCCAAGCTTAGAGTTCTGATCAGAGAAGAACAACAAATCTATGTTACAAAGGTCCCTGTGTCATCTTTTTAAGTAATACCACTCAGCCCTCAACAATCCAATACCGTTCTGATAAAATTATTTTTAGATTCATGCTTCCTGAGATACTTTCCTATTTATCAAAAACTAGCAAAGACTTCTGCTCCTGCACAGGTGCCAGATGCAAAAGACTTTTATGTCAGGGACCTGGGGTAATATTTCAAAAATCATACCAATAGACGAGTCAAATGCAAGCATGCCAAACATAGGATTAAAAAAAAAAAAAAAGGAAGGACAATAATAATAGTTGCAATGCTGCAACCAAATAATGGAAGACTGAATCTAGAGGAGAACTTGAAAAACTGAAGTTTTCAGCATAGCACATGCCCAGCTATTGGGCCTGGCCCATAAGTTACATACTCTCTCTTGCTCTATAATTGTAGTCCATCTACAACATTCATAGTCTTGATAGATGGTGGGCTTCCTGGTTTTCTAGGAGTTTTTACAATATTTGAATTTGTGTTGCTGGTTAGAATTCTTGTAAAATTCAAGAGATAAAAAACTGTAGTATTCACTGCAAGTGGTCACAGGGAGATATGTGTGTCAATAAATATGTCATTTTTAAGTGTATATATATATTTCTACCAGCACATATAGAAGTTCTTGTCTGCAGTGTCTTAACATACTTGTCCCTGGCTCTGCTTTCTGAATTTAGCCTCTAGGGCAGATGTTCAGTCTTACAATTACTTCTAAAATGACATTTCTATCTGTAGTCCTAAGTAAATAGTGTGGAGTATAATATGGAAGGGTAGTTTTAGGCGACTTATTCTAACAGTTGCTTCTGACATTCTTTTACAAATTGGATGCATATATTGCACCTACCTTTGTCAGGATCTTACACGTCAGCAACAAATATCTCATGTAATAGGGAATCAAGAGTGGCAATTGAACCCACATGCTATTTTTCCTGGACATGTTGCAAGTGGGTAGCATGGCTGAAGGAAAGATTAACAGGTAAAGATACCACAGGTCCCTTGCTGCTGTGAGTTGTTGGTTCATTACAGGATCTGCTCTGGGTTTGTAAGCAGTCCTGCAAGCACTGCTGAGCCACAGGGTACAATTCATTGACTGAAACCTAGGATTCCAACCTCCTTCTGGAGAGGTGTCTGAGGATTAGGAAAGATACCCTAGGGCATCTCATATTGTCACTCAACACCTCAGCAAGCCTTTAAAGTCTCCAACTTGGAGTAAATTTTTAAACAAAATATCTAGATGCATTCCAGCCTTCTTTTTCAGAGAGTCACATTGAATCTTAAGTATTTCATTCTTTTCTGCTTATCTGGAAATAATTATCTCCAAAACAATACAAACAAGTTAGCAAACAAACAAGAATACCACTAGGGTATTTGTAATTGAGACCTTAGGCATAATTGTTTATCTGTGGAGGATAAAACGCAGCTATTTATCTATGTTAACCTTTGACTACTTTCTTAGTCACATGGAACAGCTTATTAAACCAGAAAGGGTGATGTATAGAGGTAACAGCTACTCTGAGGAGGTTTGCAAAATCACTCTGTCACTGTTTCATTCAGCCTGATGAGGTCAGAGCCTTCTAATTAAATTCAGTGAGTTCAGCCTTCAGTCTGCACCCTCAGTTGTTATAAACACAGTTGATATTTGTTATTATTTATGCTGTATTACTTCTCCCAGGGTGTTTGGGTTTTGTGCATATACAGGAAGAAACAGACTTATTGCTATGGGGATAATATGTGCCTTCCTAACTCCAGAAAATATCTCTCTGACCACTAGGCTTGGTAAGTGCAACTGAGTTTCATCCACTGTTCATATCTGACTGTAATTTGCTGTGGAGTGTTCTGCTATAGCTTTCTATAAGGGCTAATAAGAAAATTGCATTGAATCATATTCAGAAATGAAAATAAAGGGGGAAGGAATGGGCACCACCATCTCCACAGGCTCAGCTGGAAGAAGCCCCCACCTCTCCCAGCTGGCAGGGCCAGTGCAGTGAGAGCTCCCTCTTCTGTTGCAGATAATTTTCATCATCGGGCATGCTGTCATTTTAACCCCAACATCTGGTTACCTGATAGATGTTGTCATTGCCCTACTTAACTTACATTTCCATTTTAAATTTACATTATTCTTTTCCTGCTTGTTATTGTTTTCCTCTGTGCCATTGCTTGGGCTTTCTGCTGATTAACGCAGAAATCAATATCTCTTCTACAGAAAAAAATCTGAATAAGCTGAGTGCAATAATACAATCATCAGGGCACAATTTTAAGTAAAAACAAAACAAAACAAAAGAGGAACGTGCAGCATATTCAGAACAGCCTTCTCTGTGGCCAGTTGTAAGAAGGCATCTTTGGCATTTATGATCGTGGTGGAAATTAGTTTAAAACGTCATCAGTAAACCTGGAATATACTTCTTGGAACAATTAATAATACACAAGATTGTTTTTTAGTTAAGGAATTTATTTACTTCTTTCTTCTCAATATGCTTACAAGGTGAGTGTGAAACTTGTTTATCTGACAAGGTCCAAGCACAGGAAGGAATTTTTAGGACTTGGCTTTCAAATGCAATAAAAAATAATTTCAAGAAGAACTATTTATGTTGGACATTGTGTTACTATCTCCCAGTAATCTGCCTCCTTCTGTGTTGCTATCTCCTCCTTTTCCCCCAACTAACTGGTTCTTCAACATAAGTCTTTAGGGAAAGAAGAGTCACTTGCTAAATATTTTCACAGTCCATAGCACAGAAGGGTCTTGACCTGACTGGTCTTTGGCCTTCGAATATTTTACAAGAATTTGTGACTTATTTTTCTTGTTTACAATATATAATGGAAAACTTCAATTGTTCTCATGTTGTATTGAAGGTTATTTTTTATTCCAGTTAAATATGTCTTGGTTGCTCTCAGAGTGCCAGGTTCTCTGAGATACATCAGATTCTGCAAAACAATCGTGACATAGATTACACAGTATGTTAATGGTTGTGTTACAGTAAGACGTGAGGAAATAGTGCTCTACTTTAAAGTCTTACAGTGATAGCACAAATGACACACCAAGATTTTGCTTTTGTTTGGACTCTGCTGGGGAGCAAATGTCTGGAACAAAAATCCTGGGTTTGTCTACAGGCAGTTACAGTACTACCATCAGTATATGCTCTTGTGTGTTTGCCTTCCTTCAACTCTGACCAAGGATGAGTGAGCACCATTTTGAATACGAAGGCACTTCAATTTTCATGCTTATTCAATCCTGGGTCTCTGCTGAGACTATGCTAGTAAAAATGCCACATATGAAAATGGTTTTATGATACATGTTTGTCCTCAAAAAGTCTGGCTGCAATAGTAACCGACATGTCTGATGATAGAGCATATTTGTGTATAAGAGTGAGAGAGTGTTTGCATTTTCAGGAAGAATCAAACAAAATAATGGGGACAAACACATTATTTAAATATTTTTCCTTTTACGTGTGAAAATTCTGGACTGTGGAACCGTCAATTTCTCTGCCTTGCCACCATGTGTTTTAAGTCTAAGCAGCCACAAAATTCTCTGACCACTGAGATGACCAAATTCCTTCCTGAGTGTAGGAGTTCAAGTCAACTCCACTGTCTTGTATTTTTACATTCACAAATTTATGAAAAATGCTTTAATTTTCCTATAATAGTATTGCCTTCTCCATTTGGTTTTATTCTACACCAGTGACAATGCCTTCAGAATTTCTTACCAGTGATATGTTGTAACATATGGTAAGATTTCAGAAGTTTATGTCCTAAATTTCCAGGCAGGGAGGCAAGCAATATAATAGTCAGGAGTCTTTCAGGAAACAAATCTTAACCACACTGGATATTTAAGGTTTCATTGCATCTAAAAAAAACCAAAGAACTAAAAAGAAGTCCTCCTCCTTTTCAAGTTTCACATTTCAATTTACAGCTATAGAAGTCAAATTTAGTTCCATTTTCTCCACATATAAAGCTGGCATGGCTGTGTTATCCTTTTTGCTGGTTCTCCTTTCACATTAATTTTTAAACCATTGGTTATCTTCAATTAAATTTGAGAAAAGTCTCAAAGATGTAACTTTGTTACAAGTTCTGTGAATTTCATGACTAGCTGGAGAACAGAGACTTCGCTGTTGCTGCTGCTGAAGAAATTCTGTTCATGTGGGATTTGGTGTTTGGTAGCTCATGGGCCCATGAACTGGCTACCCACTTAGAAACTGCCAGCTGGTCCTGGCAGACTTTTCTTCACCTGGAGGCAAAAATAAAGTATAGAAGGGTGACACAGGAGGGAGCTGATGGTCTGGTGGATACATCAGGGAGGTTTTGCAGGAGGTGAGTTAATGATCTGAAAAGAACAAGGGCAGTAAGATAAGGAAGAGGCAACTGCGGATACAACAGCAGAGGGATGATGAAAGAGGAAAGCCAGCTAGCAGAGGTGATTTTGGAGAAGATGTAGGACACTAGTGTATAGGAAGCCAGGCTGTCTTCGTACTGTTTTTACAAGCTGCTTACTGTAAATGTAATTGCTTGTAGACAATAGAAGACAATAATTGTAAATTACAAAATGTAGTGCATAAACTGTAATTTATATATATGAGACAATATCCTCCCTGTTAACAGGCTTGAAGTTTAATGTCTTACTAGATTATCATGCCAATAACGAAGTTTCCTTATTTAAAAGAGATACATTATGGGAAAAACAATCACAGCAGCAGTATTCAAGTACTTATCCACAAGTACTTTCCCATGTTTCCAAGCTGTTGGCTGTTTTAGAAGGAAATATAATTACATTAAATACTTCCCTGTGTTCAAAAACTGAAATAGCTTGGCTTTCCACAAGATTATTAGCCTGCAGTAAACATGGGTGAGGTGCTCAGTGTAAACACAACTGAAACAGAATACAGCTGGTCAACACTATCTCATTAAAATGAAGACTGCACAGCACAAAACACTGAAAGACAATTCTCTGTTATATAAACTATTGAAGAATATTCACTTACTCATAGCTCTACACCAATGGTATAAATTTACTTAGAGTACCTAGATTTTCCTTTCTCTAGTTCAAGATAAATACTTTGTCTCCTCAAAACTAACCAATTTTACCAGCGGGACTAGATCTCTTTACCAGCAATGTGCTGGCAGCTCTAAGGAACAGCACACTACATTCAGACCTAAGGGACCCTGTGTATATACAGTGCTGTCACAGACGAATTCTGACTCTCATTTCCCTCCACTCCATCTTGCTTGCTGTTTTTTTATCTAAGCAACATCATATTTAGGCCAAGTATTACAAAAAGGTTCTCGATCCGAAGCATGGTCAGGCACTGGAAGAGGGTCCACAGGAAAAGGGTCGCAGCACCAAGCCTGACAGAGCTCAGGAAATGTTTGGACAAAACTCTTGGGCACGAGGGTGACTCTTGGGGCTGTCCTGTGCAGGGTCAGGAGTTGGACTTCAGTGATCCTTGTGGGTCCCTTCTAACTCAGGGTATTGTGTGATATTTGCTAAAGGAATCCAGAAGAATATTTCATTAAATGTAGGAGAGCTACGGTCAACAGAAACTAAATTCAACATCCACTGGGAATCCAAGATGCACAGGTCCCAAATAAAATGAAGAACTTCCACTCCAATGTAATTTCCAAGGCAATATGGCCCAGTGAATGCTAGTCATTTACCAGAATGTCAGGAAGAAAAATTAGTGGGTAGGTGAGCACCTGATAAGGAGTCTAGACACATGATCGCTTTCTCCATCAAGAGGCATTCAAGAAGTTACAACAAAGCAGTTAAATTTTTTCTTATTCAGAAGACAGTGGTGAATATTCAGGGATATTCTTGCTGAATGCCAGCCCACAGATCCCCTCTGGAAACCAGTAGCTGTAAGAAAATAAAGGTATTCATAAAAATAGCTAAGGAGAGAACAGGAACTTGAGCAGTTGATGTGCAGTTAATCTCAAAAAGACACAGAAACAGAAATAAATGTCATGGAGGAATGGAAAATACTTTTCCTCCTGAAAAATGGTGCTAGCAATAGAGAAGTTACATGAACAAATAATGTATGCCAGACAGTGGTAAAAACAAAGATATTTGGGAGAAAGAAACACCTCCTTTAAACCTTGCGCTCATTTTTTCTTATGCATTTTTAATATGAGAACAATAAAAATTACATTGCCCAGTCAATGCAGATAACATTTTCCTAGAATACAGTAGAGTAGAATTTGTGTTCATATCTGTCTTAAAGAAAGGCTGTGTTAAGGAACTTGCTGTCTAATAGAGAAAATTACTTTATGGTTAGACAGAAAATACATTATGTACAGGGACATTTTATACTATGTATACCATTTTGGTTCTCAGAATGTAAGTCTTGCACTGGACCTCATGCAAAAGAATAAATTCAGAGCATTTCCTGGTCACGACAAGAAGGATGTATTTAAAATGTAGGTACAAATTCATGCATTTTGATGTATGTCTATGGAGCCAGAGTGAGGTAGGCTTACAGCAATATTCAGCTAAACTCACTTTAAACGCCTCTTTTTATCAGTGACCTTTCCTTTAGAATTTCTGTGATAACACTTGGGGATATCACATTAAGTTTCTTAGTATAAAATTGAGCACCGAGCAGACTTTTAGAAAGATTATGGTGCTAGAGGGATATTTAATGGTGAAATCACTTACTGTAGTACTCATTTCTGAGAGCAAAGGTCTGAAGTGAAATGAATTTGGTGATCTTTGATTAGTCCTTGTTGGGCAGAGGTCCATGTCTGAAGTCAGCTATGTGTATAATTAGGTATAATTTTTACATCTGTTCAATAGAGGTTAATTGAACTATCATAATAATTGAATTCCAGTACTTCTGATTTTTTGTATTCCAAGTGTTCCTGTGAGATCAAAGCCAAGTATTCATCATCCAACACATTTGTAGGAAATTCCTGTTGCATTCACTATTTGGTTTATGGGTTAATGAAGGGCATTGGCATTTTTCAAACGTCTAAGCACAAATACAGATGCAAGCTTTCAAAATAAACAAGCGAAAGAAAGAACAAAATGCATGCTACATATAAATTCATTCTATACTGAAAATGCCTCATAACTTAAAGAAACAGTCAAAAGCATATAGGTTAGCAACTGACAAATTGACAAAGCTGGAAAAATCTAATAATCCTACTCATGTATTTTGCAAGGTTTTCACTCTTCTTGTGATGGTATTTTAGATTCAGTTTGTATTACTCATATTCAGTAAGTAAACACTTTGCATTAACATTGAGCTTGAAATAATACAGCTTTATTTTTTCCTACAGTCGCAGGTGTGCAAACACATGACAAAAGCATATGCATGAATGCTGTGTGTATTTACTTTTCTGTGTATGTGAGCAGTTACACACATTTTACAAGGTTACTGTTCACTCATTCAGAAAACTAACAGGGTTTTTTTTTACTGCTTTCTTATGAGAAAAAAAATAGGCACCGTGATGAACAGCATCCAATTATACATTCATCTGGGATTCAACATTATTGGATTATTTTTGGCTCACTACACTTGTCAGAACTACTCTTTAATTTTTTAAGGAAACCTTCTCATTTACTGACTTCAGCATTTATGAAGAATACAGACTTATGATATTGAAGTTCTCTGACCATTCAAATAGGCAAGGTACTGAAAAGGTTTCCTTTCAGAGAACAGGAAGGAAAGGTATTGTCCATACCCATTTAACTACAGGCTTCTCAGTGAGGACTGTCCACAGAGGTGTCAGAGATGATCAAGGAGTGAAATTTCACCAGAACTACTTCAGAAATTTAGACAGCATATGAAAAATAGTAAAAATTAAAAATATTCCATCTGAAAGTAAACTTTTTTAAAAAAATTAAATACTGCCATATTGTCGCAAGGGCTTTATGAACATTAAGGTTGAATGACCCTGATCTGTCAGCTCACTGGACTACTTCTCTCATGGTACACAGGTTTGATATTAGCAGTACCTCACTTTGACATAGCATCGGAGTTATGGGAGTTACTGTCTCTCTGGGGAGTCCAGATATAGTGGAAAATAGAGGTGAGGCACAAATATATCACAATTATTAAATTAAAAATTCAATTTTTTATTTCATTAATCCTCTCAAACTATTGAGCTTTTTGCTGGTAAATTACTTCTTTTTGAACTAAAAGTATAAGTTTCTGAAGGAGGGTTGGCTATCAATCCAGTTTACTTTTAGCTACCAAATAATTTTCTGAAGAAAGTTTCATTACACGTTGTCCCTATTAGACAAAGGACCAGTGTTACTACCCGAATTAATCCAAGTCTGTAAGTAGTTGTCTCATGAACTTTTAGAGTCAGTCAGGCTGGTGGACTGATTGCAGTGGTGTTTCTGTTTAAACAACTGGAGTCAAGAACAGTGCAGAGTTTCAACAGTGCAGAGAATGCAGGACTGATCCCTACAAACACACTTAACCTTTTTTGCAACTAAATCCCATAAACCAACTTTAGTGGTGCAATGAAGTTCATTGTCTGCTAAGTCATTGTGAATCATAAAGTCCCCATTTGTGTGGTATAAATCAACATAACTATTCAACAATTAAATCTACAATGAATATATTTTTTAAATTGCCAAGCATTATGTTTCATTTTACAAGCTTGCACATGCATTCTTTACAACCTACTGTCGTGTAATGCTTTATAAATGATACTTGATAAACAACAGCTGTATAATCTTAGAAATATTCATCAAGAGGCACATATATCCATGGTAAATCACTTTTGACTTGTACAATGCTGGTGGCTGGCATATATTCTCCTAACTGCTTGCACGTGGAACATAATACGACATGGCACTATACTTCTGTGAGACAAAAATACATTCAGAAAACATACTAGGGTATCAACTGCAAGCAAGAATGAAAAATGTTTGTCAAGTGCACAGTTGCAAAGAGTAAATCTCATGGGAGATGCTATATTTATGCAACACCACTATGCATGTTTTCCATAATAATGCAAAATAACATCTATTTTCAAATTGGACTTCATTGCACTAATTTTCACAGTTTATTGGCACTGAATAATAAAGCTTAGGGAAGATGTGATATCAGGGATTGGCTTTGCTCTCCCATAAATTAAGCCAAGCTGCAGCTCCTGTATTTCTCTCAGCTGTTAGAGTTCTACTAATTCCCTAGATTATGTCATAGTTTATTTCCTATCTGTTATACACATTTCAACTTTCAGAAAAGTCCTTGGGAGGCAGAATATAAAATAAAAGGATTCTGGTATTCTTTCAGATGCTTCTCTGTGACTTCTGCAGAGCCAGACACAGCAGTTCATATGTCAGTGAGTTTTGGGGAGGAAGAGATAAGGAGAGAAGAACATCATTCACATGCTGATGGCAACTGGGTGCTGATGCTGTACACAGCAGTGGGACTAAAGAATTGAAGTGCACTGTGATTGCTACCTTTGGGCTCTGTGCTGAATTGAATTGCTCCTTATAGCAGCCTCTAGCTTTATTGAGGCTGTGCGGTTTCTATTTAACATTTACACTATAAGGTTACAAGTATTGCTCAAGAAGCACCATTTATCTTTTGTTTAGTATCTTCTGAGGAAGCCAAAGTCTGAGGTACAAACTGTGTCTACTCCACTCACGCAGCAATTTCCGCAACACGGGCTATGCTTATTTTTAAAAATTGTGGGTAGGATTCTCCTCACCTAATCTAGCAAAACACACCCAATGTAAACCCCTCAGCTAGGCTTCCTCTAATACCCAATGGAGAAAAACAGACCAAATAATCCCATCCTAAATACTACCTGAGAAAAGAGGATGAATCTCCCTGTGGAGGGTGTGCAGACTCTAGAGGCAGCCTAAAAGGTTTCCTTAGAGTAGAAATACTTTTTTTTTATAGGGTAGTGTGAAGTGAGATGAGTGCAGCCAGCTGTGTCCCTTTTAGTGTCTGTGCAGCAGCCATCCCCCCCAGCACAGCTGCCCTTAACTACAGAGCACATGGGGGTTGTGTGCATGTGGCACAATTTACCCCAGCTGTGCAAGTGAGATTTCATTCAGGGAAGTAGCTTAGTTTACCTGATCTGTTGTGTCTGCCTAAAATTAAGACCTTGATTCATGAGTGTGTAAATAGCTTTCATATGAGTTACACGGAGCAGTAGAAAACCTTTTTTTCCAGTATAACCCTACAAGATCTGGAGCTATTTGAGGAAGACATTGCTTGAACAGGCTTTCTACTGGTTGTTTGTATCCATGATACACATTAGAGGAATTTGCTGTCTCTGCTGTTCTGCATTTGTGTCTGTGTTATGCCAAAATATCTCAGGTTTTTGACAGAAGTTGGCGGGGTCTCTTTATATCCTCTTATCTCCACTATGGAAAGAGGAAAAGCTGTAGCGTATATTTTATTCACTTATAGAGGCATAACTTAGGCAGGAGCTCTCAAGAAAGGAGGTGCTGCACAGGAAGTCTCCTGGCAGTCTAATTAAAAGATGACCTTCGGGATGAGGGAAAAATTGCATACTTCTGAAACAAATCGTAGAAAACTAAGGAATTTTACTCCTTTCTCAAGTCTGAATTTGGAAATATAAGTCACACAAGACAACAAATTTCTCATCTTCCTTTCTTGCTCATTAGAGTTCTTATTAGGAAGCGTAGAAAGTACATATTCTTTGCCCTTTTTTTAGGAACTTTGAGGAGTTCTTATTGAGGAACTCCAATAAATTTATTGGCACATTCATCTGTTGTGTTGGCATCTCTGGTTTTATCTGTGCATTGTGTCTATGTCTGTTTGTGAACAGGTACGTCCCTCCAACCTATTTAGACCTTTTTAAACCTTTTCAAACAATGTGCTCATCAATAGTTTTTCTTCTTTTTAACATTTCTGTAGAAACAAAGACCAGACCTATTAAACCAAATCCAAGAGCAGAAGAGGTCTTACTGGTCTACATTTCTGTATAAGTGAGAGCAAGTAGTAAAAGTAAAAAAAAAAAAAAGTTTAAAAGTTTCTTCAGTTAGGCACAGGCTAAATTTACATTTTGAAAGCAGCAGAGTGAATACTTATGAGTTAAAGTTGTATTTCAGCTCACTATTAATGTCACCCTGCTAACGACATAGAACAAAAAAGCTTTACAGTGTATAGTACTACTGATTAATTCTTAACTATAGAAAACCTTGCCTTCCTGGTGACATGAAGGTTTCCAACAGAAGGCAAAGACAGGTACTTATGAAACAAAGCATGTAGAGGCATCTTTTTCCCTTCTATTCTATTCCAGGTTTGGTTCGTTGTTTGGATTTCCTGAAACAGAAGCAACATCTGTAGAATTGTGTTTAAATTCATTAATGAGCCTCTTCCCCAGGGACTCATCTAATCCTTTTCTTGATTCATTTTAATTTTGGTCTCCACCCTGAAGCAATGAGTTCCACAGTTATATGATGTATAAAAGCATTTTCTTTTGTTTGCTTTAAAACTGCTGTTATCTGAATGTGCTCCATTTCTTAACATGATGAAAAACAGTGAATAACAATTTACTACCTACACTCCTGAAATAATTTTTTGCTTTTTAAATGTCTGCCATGTTTTTAACATAAAATGTGCTGTTGGCTTTTTTGCCAAGATTATTGCCATCTTTACCTCTGTTTATTTTACTGAAAGGCTTTTGAAACAGGGTAATTGGACTTGTATGCAGCATCAAATGTGTTACACGTGAGTTTTATTAAGTTGTTTTCTGTTTTGCTCTCAGTTCCTTTCCTAAGAAATCCTAACACTGTACTTGACACCAGTTATGCCATCAACTTAAAAGATTATCTTATGGAATGAATCCCAGTAACCCTGGATTGTCTGTCCAGGATAGAAATAGTTCATTCAGAGCCCATTCTTTTGGTATTCAAGACTGATTTACTCCAAATGCATTATCCTGCACTTATTGATAATGAGCTTTATTTGCCATTTTACTTCACTGCTCTTTCCAGTGAGCTCTGGAAGTCCCCGCTGTCTTACATCTCAGAAAGTCCCTCTGCCAGGTAGCACAGGAGAATGATGAGCTATACAGATCCAACTACAGATATTTAGGGAACTTGCTGGTTGAGAAAGTTGACCATTTACAGCTATTCTTTGTCATCTGCCTTTAAGTCATTGCTAATCCTTGGCAGCAGCTTCCTGTTAGCCCCATGGTAATTTATTTTGTAGAAACCTTTAATGAAGAAATACATCAAAAGCCTTTTAAAACCCCAAGTACTCTAAAGCAATAGGATTGCTGTAATCCACATGCTTGTTGAGAGTTTTAAAAAATTCAAATACATTTGTAAGAAATATCTTCCCTCACTAGAGCAGTGTATTGTGCAATATACTCTGTTTGTCCAGATGTCTATTAATCTCATCCTATATTACAGTCTTACCATTTTGCCTGTACAGAAAGCAGACTTGCAGTCTATGGATCTGAGATCTCTCTGGAGTCCTTCATAAAGATTGGTGTCACATTTCCCACCTTCTGTTCCTCTGGCAATAGGTTAGACACCACTGTTAGTAGTTTAGTGATTTTATATTTGGGCTGTGTTATAAATCTTCAGTGAATACCATCTGTTCCTGGAGATTTCTTACTGCTCAGTGTGTCAATTTGCTCTAAAGCCTTTTCTATTGACACTTGAATTTGAGCCAATTCCTCAGCCTTATCTCCCATAAGGAATGACTGATATCAGGACCTCATTCTCTTCTGTAATGAACACTGATGCAATAAATTAATATAGCTTTCCAGCAATAGCCTCATCTTCCTGAACATTCCTTTCATACCTTGATTGCCTATTGGTCCCATCTGAATCTCTGTCAGGCTTTCTGGTAATGGTATGTTTGAAAAAAGTTTTATTAATAGGTTACCTGTCCTTACTGTTACTCCTTCAAATCCCTTCTGGCCGGTCATACAGCATCTCTGTATTCAGCTTTCTGCCATTTATACCCTTCTGTTTGTTTGGATGCAGCTCCCAGTCCTCACTTCTGACAGCTTTCTCTGCTTTAGTATTTAACATAGGCCAGGTGATTTTTTTTTCTAATCTATATTTTTAATTATTTAATATTTTCTCTGTTTCTCTAATATAGAACCTTTCTAAATTGTTTTCCTGAAAGTGTTTTACTCTGCTGATGGCTGCTTTTCATTTTTATTTCACTCTTTCACCATTTTATATTGTTTTTATTTTTAAAGATTTTGGTGTTGTGGCACATTTGGGACCTTTCCCCTTGCAATAATGAGGATAATGATTGTGGTCACTATTAGGGGGCTCTGTGTGGATGGATATCTGTTCCCTGTGTAGCTGCTCCATAAACCAGTCATCTCTGATACCTAAAAATGTTCTCTCAGAAACAAGCATGCCTTGAAATAACATTTTTTTAGATAAAATAATTTGTTTTCAGAAAATCTACTTTCATTTGCAATAGAAAAACAGTTACTGGGGGGGAAAAATGCTACCTAGATTTAGACCTTTTCTACCCAAAATTGCAATAAATTTATATGATGTGGATCATACTACCTGCTACGTAAGTATAATAACATTTCAATTCTTAGCATGATTTTATTCTGCAAATTTTACTTTTTCCTTAACACAGTGGAAGTCTGATAATTTCAGTGGATCTACTTTTCTGATTTATACTGAAGTAGAAGTAAGATCAGGCCTTAAATCTGCAGATGCACCTAAAAGGGATACTATAATTTGTAATAGTTGCAGACATATGCACTGTGTGGTCATTTTCAATCAAGCTTTTATTCCATCTGCTTTCTTTCTTCATAATTGTTTTAAATCGATGGCTTACATGATGTATTTTCCAGTGAAATTACCAATGAGACTCAAGAACTCCACAAATCTTCTGACTAGCTAACTTTCACCTTCCCTGCTAATCTGTGTACTTATGAAGGAATTTAGCCATAAATCAGCAATAACTATTAATAGCTATTTTAGCCAAACCAAATGTCATCCATTCACTCGACTTCCGGTCCCAAAACAGCCAAAATGCCATGGGGTGATCAGGAGACGAATGTAAGTGCTACACAACAGTGCATTTAGTTTTTCCATTTGTCATATCATGTCAACTCACACTCTTCAACATCTTGCCACTTAAGATGTAAGCAGGAATAGCTGTCAATATAATCTTCAGGACATCTACAAACAAATTTAATCAGCTGAACACAAGGGTGACTAACAAATTCCAAAGAGAATCAAAAGTCTTCTCTGGAAGGAGAAGAGATCTCAGTGCTTTGCTTTGGAATTTATCTGTGTCACTGCCCTGCAGTCTTGTACTAAGTGCTTTCTTCTGATATTTTGCACCAGTGGACATGAACCTCCACGTGCATGTTTTACCAGGAATCCCATTCAGTCATAACAGCTATCACAGTACCATGGATTTCCACACAAGAAAAGTATTGAACATTATGGAGTTACCAGAGAAATTTCAAAACAGTTTTAAGGGTAGAAATAATAATAAGAAATAATAATTTAAAAAAAATAGATTCTGCGGAGTGAAACATTGCAAATGGTAGTAACAAACGAAACTTTCTCCAAATTAAAGGCATATTTAATTCTCGTACTGTTCCTGTCATTTAGTTTCTTGTGTAATGTGAAAGAGATTTTCTTATAGACCTAAGAGTATTTCATTAGCTGATATTAAAAACCTAAGAAGAGGTTGCTGTGGAACCTCCTTCCTGCACTAGAATTGATATTGTTCAGTCATGCGGGCAACTCTTACGTTTCTGTGCCAAGTCACCTTCTCTCTTTACACTAGTCTTAAATGTTCAGGAGTTTGAAGGCAAGAAGATGCTTTTCTTACTGCATATTTTGTTGTGGCAGAGAGAAATTCTTTCTGATCTGTGACAGGTACTGGCACAAAGTTCTGGCAGCCCAAAGCTGATAAAAGCCAGCTCTGATTATGCCAGTTTCTTGCCATCAAATGTTACATGCTTCTGTCATTCCAAGTAAATCCATCCAACTCATGAATCATAATCTATCAGAGGTTGCTTTTATCTTTCAGATTCCAGTGATATCTATTCTCTACTTCTGGTTCCTGCTCTTACGCCTAGTATAAATCTTATGTGCAATTATTACTTAACTATTCAACTGCTTGCTTGGTTTTCGCATGTGTAATTCAAATTAAATGACTAACAAGTAAAAATGTTCCTGAAATTTTATTTTTACTTCTGTAAAGAAGAGTTAATTATTTTGTTATCTCTACCAAAACTTTGTCCACTGTCAGAAAAAACTGTAACTATTTTTACTTCTTTCTTGAATGAGAGTGTATTTCTTGGACTGTATTGTGTCCTATTTTTTTTGTCTTGTTTTGTAATGAAGAGAGGATTTGTGTTCAATAATTTAGATCATTACATGACATTGCATTGGTGTAATTTAGCCCTGACAGCTGGTAAAATAAGACAAAAGACAAAAATACATCAGTCCTTTTTAATCTTCCATAAACCCTATTACTGCTGTTTTGTTTTTCAAGAGAGGGGAGTTGAAGATTTTGGTTCCATTTAGTCCTTATTCATTTGTTTATGCACCTTATCAAGAAGAGCTGTTCCCTAAGTGTGACATCTTTGCTTTATGGATTCTATTGACAAGAAATTGTTGAATTTCATACCATCATTGCAGCCCTCCTTCCCTTGAGCCACTAGGAGTGACACGGTTTCTCTCCAGTGATGCAGTCTCCTCTAGCTCTAAAATTTGAGGTCTGTGCACAGCAGTTTTAACAATATATACAAGTATTATGACTACTGTATTTTATCAGAGGTAGGATATTATGAGAGGAAGGGGCTGCTTGTAAAAGAAATTACAGTGCATACTGCTTTGGCTCTATATCCTGCAGGTAAACTGACTGATATTTTAATTTCCTTGGACTCTTTTGAAAGCTCTCTAAATGAAGGTTCTGAAGAAAATACATAACTTTGGTTATCATATTTTATGGTTATTACTGTGTACACATTAAATGTGAATTAATGCAATAAAACAGTACATTTCACATAAAAAAGACTATGAATTTCACTGCTGTTACTGACAGGGCACATGTATCAATGTAATTATGGGTTACAAATTGTTGGTAAGAGAGGCAGTGTTACAATTTTTGAAATTCCCCCATTTTGTGAACTCAGAAAGAATGCTGCAGCTTGTATTTAATTTATCTTGTCTGGTAGGCCTTTCAAAAAAGCAATATTGATGTCGGATTTATCTTTAGTTTGATGACAGTCAGAGTAAATAAGCATGTGGAATGTACTGGTGCCAGTGAAAATGTTGGGGCTGGCTCCTCCCTGGATTAGTTTGATGCTGTGAAACCATCACAGACAAGTGAACAGAAGAGCTCTGAGGCTTTTTGCCTCTGCAGGACACTTACAGGCCTGACACATCAGGGAGCTCTCTGTTTAGGACTCACTACATTTTCTTCAGCTCCACATATTTGTCTGGGCATGTCTGGACTATGTTTGTTTTTCAATAAATCACTGATCAAAAATGTGTCTTTTTAAGCATTTATGCAGAAGAACAGTGAATCTTCAAACTCTCCTATTCTGAAGATAGCAAATAGCAAAATTTGGTGTGCCCATACCTACGTATCTAAGAACCTGGATGAACAACTGAATTATGACAACTTAAACCACTGCCATGCATCTCCTGAGCCTGCTGAAAATCTCAGGCTCAGGAGGTTGCAGCCTGCACATTTTACTTCATACTTCCCATAAGTGAAAACTTTGTAGATAGTCAGTTACCATGGCTCAACTGAAATGTAATATTCTGAACAGCTGGGATAATTCAGCTGTACATCTGAGCCTGTGAACAGGATATTCCTTTTATTATCATGTTATTTGTTCTGCTGTGTCATTCATTCATTGCCAGTTGAAAATCAATATATTTTTCCTACCTTTATGCTTCACATATCTGTCTAAATACCACTTTCATACTCTTTTACATCATCCACAATCATACTTTGTCTTGGTGATACATATAAGTGTGGAATTTCCTCCCAGTTCTGATCCTCTGGTCTTTCAAATCCCTCCTTCAGTATCAAGTCTTCCAAAAAGCTTACCTATGTTAGTCCATTAAGATAAGAAATGTTGTCACAACCCTAGTGTTCAGAAAAATACAGACACCCTCGTACCTGAGGAGTACCCTAAATAAGGAGGAGGTGGGTGAGTTTATCAGATGTACCACTAGTTTCCAATAAATGAAGAGCAGTTCTTTACACATCAATGCTAGAGGTGAGTTACAGTACAGCAACAATAAAAATCCTGATCAAGCAGATGGGTAGCTGATTGAAAGGGACTGTGGGAAAGGAGCAAGATTGGAGTGGGAGGGAAAACAAATGAGTAGATCTCAGCTAAAAGAGGTAACCTGGACTGAAATTGTTAAAAATGTGGGAAACTGGGTTTAGACCTTAGGTACTTCATTCCTTTGAATCATAGGAACATTTAGTTTGTAACAGTCCTTTAAAATTATCAACTCCAACCACTCAACTAACACTTCCAAGCCAAGGCCACCACTAAACCATGAGTTCCTGTGCCATGTCTGCAAGTCTTTTAAATACCTCCAGGCAGGCAATCAACTACTTCCCTGAGCAGCCTTTTCCAATGCTTGACAACCCTTTCACACAAGAAATTTTTCCTTATATCCAAACTAAATCATCCCTGGTGCAACTTGAGGACCTTCTGCCTTGCTCTGTCGTTTGTCACCAGAGAGAAGAGACCAACGCAAGAGACCACCTTGCTACAACCTTCCTTTGAGCAGTCGTAGGGAGTGATAAACCCCAGCTCCTTCAGCCACTCCTCATCAGACTTGTGCTCCAGACCCTTCCCCAGCTTCATTGCCCTCCTCTGGACATGCCCTGGCACCCCAGTGTCTTTATTTTAGTGAAGGGCCAAGAACTGAGCAGGATTCAGGCTGAGTACAGGAGGATGATCATGCCTTAGTCATGCAAATCTCAGTGTCCCATTTATTAATACAGCCATTATTTGTTTCTTCTTTGTAAGAATAAATTATTAGAAAGCATTGAAACCTTAAACCAATTAGGTATTATAACAATATAAGTATTTCAAGAGATTAAACATCTTCTATGAGTATATGAGCAGTTTCCTTTACAGCTTAGAGTCCCTTGTCAAAACTTTCAGTATCCACCAAAGACCCAAGATGCAGATGGTCAGCACCTGCTTGCTTCAGGCATTGGTTCAGCTGTATACAGTCCTAAGTGCACTGTCATTGCTTAACAAATACATCATAAATAATTACTGTAATTAATACTGAAGCTACTTCCTTGGGCTACTCATGCTTTCTGTGTCAGTTCTGCTGCATGTAATAGTGCTAATCTTTTAGGCTAAGTAGCTATTAAATTCTTTGAGTTTGGTGAGTTGTTTCCAGCAGCAGAAAAAAATTAATATAATTAGAAATTTGCCTCATATTTCTATTTATCCTCAGAGAATTCATCATCAGTTCTCGCTTGTCTGAACACATTAGGAATCAGTCAAAAGGAGACTGCTCATAATCCCTAATCACCATTTCAAATTTTTCTACCTAGTTGTGAAACATTGTCCCTTAGCCACACTATCATGATTCCTTTGCTATCTTCTGAGCTTTCCTGCTGCCTTTGTGGTGACATCTGACTCAAATATATTTACAAGTAAGTCAGAACAAAACTCAGTCTCTGTATTTCCATTCAGCTCCAGGGAAAACTCATAATTGTGAACATCTACAGATATTTTCTCCAGTAACAAATGTAGTTTAAAAGGATCCCTCCACTATCTCCACTTTTTTACTTGTTTCTATCCTGTTTTAACCCCTCTATGCCACATTAAGTCCCCTCTGAATTACCAGTGCAAGTGTTTATGGGATTATAGTGTATGCTTGATCACTGACATGCTCCAAAGTAATCATTCCTTTTCTCATATTTGCAAACCTTCAAAAAAATTTAAAAGCACCACAAATGGATTTTTTCATGGATTTGCCTTAGCACACAACCTTACTGCCCAACTTGCAATGGTAGAAGACAAGGAAGAGCAGAAACAAACAGGAGCAAAGGGTTATTTTGTCTGCGGCTGGGAGCAAAAAAAAAAGACAATACAAAAACACACCCACAGCCCTCATAGCTCAGTGTTTATCCCAATCTTGTGTACTGGTGGGTGACTGGGACACACTCTCATCTTGTTCTGAAATAAAGAGGAATGTGACTGTTACCTGATTAACCTGACTTGAAACTAGCAATTATTCTTACAGGTTCCACAAGGCTTGTGATGGCCAAAAGATCACAGATGTTCTCTGGGAACCAGCCCACCTCTAACAGAGCTGCATCTTGCTGCCTTGGACTCTGTTTCACTAAAACTAGTTGCTATCAATTAGATATCCTGTCTTTCTTCTTAGTTTCTATGGGCAATCTGAAAATATCATGGCAGGGGATCAAGAAATGAAAGGGGACAATTGACTTTGATGACATTCTATGTATTTTGTTACTTTTAGAACTCTTCTTTGCCTTAGGGATGTTTTGTTATTATCACTGTTGTCAGTCCTGAACACTAAAATTTACAGTATTTGATGTTAAAATCTCAACTCAAGGTTGTAATATCTATAAAGAAAATATTGCTATAAAGATTAAACTCTGAAGGGGTTGTTCACACCCATGAGCAGACAATAGAATAAATACTGAAAATCTTATCTTTTTCTATTTCTCTGAGAAGCAGGAAACAGTATGAAAAACATTTATTTCTATTTGAGAGAAAATACTTTTAACAATACATAATCATTATCAGTCAATACTCAGATGTTGATAGTAATTGCTTGGGAGATGTTTTTCACGATGACCTTTAAATGCCGCAGTCCTAAGTGATGATGTACAAAGAATATTCCTTCATTTCAATATCTACTAGGAAAAAATTAAATTGCTTTTGAGTATAAGCAATATGTATGATAGTGGGACATATCTACACATTGGGTCACCCTGCACAGTGAACAATGAACAGGCTAACATTCTGAATTTGAAATCACCACCTTTGGGCATGGCATCTCTTGCTGCAAACAACCCTCAATTCGTTACTGTTTAAGTACAATGTCAATGTTTTTTCTATGATCCATCTCATTTTTTCTCACTAGCACATTAAACACACAATACAAAAATATTTTCCCAAATGCAGTCCTAACATATTAGTGTTTGCCTAATTGTCAGCAGCAAGATTTTGCATGAATTTTACAATTTTATCCAGCTAAGAAACTAATGGGATCATTCAGAATCATGTTATTAATATATTTTCTCAATTTTGGAACTGCAAAATTCTTATGTTTGTCACATAATTCAACAGAAGGAGCTGAGATGACACTTTCTGTATGGGGAAGGTTCTTGGTAATTGCCTTTTTAGAGTTTTTTGCACCTCCTTTTGAATTATTTCAAATTACATGATCAATATTTGATGCTGGTCATATTTAATTGAAAAGAATACAGTGGGGTCAATAAGTCTTACTACTGTTGAAGGTATCCTGTATGTATTGGCCAAATCTTATATGCAAATGCTGATTTTTTTCATTCAAATATCTATGAAGTAATTGCTGTAACTGATTAATTCTAAAATAAAGAGTAAACGTGAACTTAGACACATACAAGCTGCATATTTAGTCTTGTTGATGTACTTATATTTGTTGAAATATGGTATTTCAGCAGCAGAAACACTGCTTAGGAAACAGATAATTAGTCTTATAAATCAGATGGTCTTCAGAATAAAATCGCATATTCACAAATAAGAAGAGTGTCCCCATACTCTGGCTGCTTACCAAAAGAACAAGAAAACATCTGTAATATTCCATGTGGCGGAATGAAGCACATGAAGAGTGGGAAAAACTAATTTTCTGAAAGTGGGTGGAACTGACACAGTTTTGGTTTTTTTCTATTTTCCGTTACTTTCAAATCTCTCCTTTGCATTTAACTTCCCTTTTATGCCCCTTTACACCCAGTAATCTCCAAGCTCTCTTAAATCATTAATGAATGAACCAGGCTGAACCAGGCCTCCCACTGATTTTATAAAGCAGGAACATATAATTAGGCTAATTTACAGGAGAAAGAGCTGATATACTGGAAGGGTGAGTGACAAATCCAGGATCCCGAAGGACATCCAAACCAGAATCAGTTATAAAACCTATGCCTTTTAACAGCAAAACTTTAAAAAAAATCTTTTTTTTTACCCCATCCACTTTTGCAGTAGTTGTACAGGAATGGCTGCTAATGTAAAAAACCATCTCCTCCTACAAAGGGAGTTGTGCTAAAGTGCTGGCCAACTAAAAGCACTTGTCAAATTAATAGGATGAACAAGTTTAATAGGGTGATCAAGTTTATGCCTTCTTCCCTCAGCACAAGCTCAGGCATGCAGGATCCAGGCCTCGGATCTGGATCCACAGCTGGCAGAGGGAGATGCCCCAGTGCCTCTGAAAATCTAGGCCTGTTTAGCAAGATGACCAAAAAAAGAATCTGCTGCCTGGACTTTTAAAAAAGATTTTACTTAATGGTCATTGAGGAAAAGGAAACAAACTAACCAAAGTACAACTCAACACTTGTCTTTAAGTCCACTGTGAAAGCTGCATTGAAGAGATAAAGTGGTCTCTGTGACTCAGTAAAGGCCTCAGTTTTTGTCAATCCTTTATTTAAAGCTCCACTGACCTAACCACATAAAGGAAAATAATCTTAAACCTATATTTGTGAGATGATTAAGTCTGCATGAGCTCCAAAAGCAGCCACGACTGACAGTAGAGAAGAGTGTCTGGGGATATTCAGCTGTGATATGTTGCTTCTGTGAAGGTCATCTCTTCTTTCAATCACAGTGAATGATTGACTCCACGTGAAGTTCATATTGCACGACGTACTTTCAGAAATGATTCATGTTAATGGTGTATCCCAAGGGATTGATGTTCAACAGAAGCTACATCTCAAGCTTAAAAAATGATTTAGCAATATGAAAGCCTACAAACCAAAGCTCACGTAGAGACATTTGATGGTAAACATCAGAGAATAAATACAACTAAGAGTCATAAAATTGGATAGACAATAAATCTGACTGCTTAAGACCTTTTGGGGCTCAGATCATAGAATCCAACATCACTTATGTAGCTGTTCCTAGATTCAGCTGTGCATTTTTCCCTGAGATGAAAACAGAAGACATTTTCAGCATTCTGACAGGTTGGAGCCACTTAAGGAAGTAGCTATGTCAAAAACCATAACAAAGCACGATTCTGAGGAAATACAACTCCCCCAACACTACCCTCTCTCCTCACCTCAGTGTTCATGGGACGTACTGGCGCTGGAAACCCTTATTCAGATTTGGAAGCATGGCAATGCCACACTCAGGCTGTGGCTGGGAGGAGAGGTGACATACTGTGCCTTTCCCCTCAGGAGCCACTGCTCCTCTGCCTCCCTCAAGGCCAACACTCCCCTGCTCTCACACGCATAGAAGTGTTAATTGGTTAATGTTGAGCACATTAGCACACCCCCTTATAGGAAAGACCAGAATATGCCAAGATTTCTCTATCAGTGTTTCTCTCTGAGCCAGCTGTAAGTTTTGTGAGGAGACCTGGTGGCTGGCTGCCTCCTGGAACTACTGGTGAGTGCTTAAGGAGGAGGTTGTGAGGCTGGAAGTCATACAAATGTCTACTCACATCAGGACAGGGTTATGCAGGGATGGTTTTTTAATTACTATTCCAAAGCACTTTTTTGTATTTTGTCAAATGTTGACATTGATGGGGGAAAGGGATGGTCCTTGACAAGATATAAATACAGAAAACATGAAATCAGAAAAGAAAACGTTACATGTCTCAGCTTTCAACTGAACTGACATTTCAGAGGGATTTCTGTTGAGGAAGGGTAGTGTTCTGTTTGGGATTGTCTGAGTTTACATAGGCATAAGCAAATAAGTGGATTTTTAGAGATCAGGTCAGTAATTCTGAAGATTATCTTGGTATACATTTGTTGTCTTTATTAATATGTTATGGGAGGACTATAAATATTTTTTCTGTATTGGGCTCAGAAATGTAAGTTATCTTCAAGTTCTGCTGTCCAAATAATACATCCAGCACCCTGAGCTTCAGAGGAAGTTATACAAACTTCACAGCCAGTCAGTGCTACGTGATGGCTATTTACCATTTTTAAAAAACACTATTTATGAGAGGTCTATATAGTCTGGATATCCATATGATTGTTCAGTCCTTTTTTCTCTTTCTGAGTTCTTAGTCTCAATGATTTCTAATGGTAGCGAATTTCACACCTGAAATACTGAAAAGGTGTTGAGTTTTCTGCTGCTTGCTTGCACCAAAAGGCTCCTTCACTTTACAAACAAGCTCAAGCTGTGGGTCCCTGACTGCTTGCTCCAGAACACACAGTATTGTACAGACTCATGCAGAGAGAGCAACTTTTATCATCTCTAGGGAGATTCTTTTCTTTCCCCCTCAGCAACCACATGGAGGCTGGGTGACACACGGCCCACTGTGTTACATCTCTGTTCCTGTAGCACTCCACTGCCCTCCACATTCATGATTGCACAGTCCCACAGCTGATTTGCTTTTTCAGCTGCAGTTGCACATCGGTCTGTGTACAGTGAAGTCCTGGGTCTCCTTTAGATGATATAATCAGCTTAAAGCTTTCCAGGATCAACAGATTATTTTTCTTTGCAGCTGGATTTTGATGTTCTTTGTTATCACTCTGACTTTTCACCTATCTTAATATAAGTGTTTTTAATATTCTCTACATTCCCCTCAGGTCCTATACAGGTATACAAATTAGTCCCCTCAACAGACTTTGTTGAAATGCTATCCTTCCACCTTTCCAAGTCATTAATGAACTCATTAAACATCATGGCACATCATAAGGAACACCTGGGGCAATTAATCCACCACTGTGATGGGATCTGGTCATTTAATCTTACTTGTTTTTCATCTCTAATCAGGTCTAGACTGCAGCAATCTTAAAATCTTATATTTAAAAGGTTCAAACTGTGTCCTGACCTATCTGTTAATGTACACTTATTTCATATTTATAATTAATTCCCCTAGGACTGAGTATAATTGAAAGCCAAAATTCAAAATTCTGTCTAAAATTCTAAAGCCCACTTTGAAGAAATCCTACCAAATGGTCAGCCTGCTGTGTTATTACCTGGTTAAGCCTTTTACACAGGTGCAGTAGGGCCTGTATGAAAAATACTTTCTGCTGCTTAAAATATTCCTTTGCCAGATACAGGGTCTTATGCTGCCTTGTCCATCTACTGTTCTAATTTCTGTGTATTTTTTTAATCTCTTAGCATTTCATTTGTTCTAACTAACTAAATGGAATGCTTCAAATCTACCATAGAACTGAAAGGTGGATAACACGAGAACATAAATAATTCGTGGAGCAGAGATAGAAATCCAGGATTCCCCTATCTCAGGAGATCAACAACACCTATATCTCTTGATTAATGATCAGAGGAACAAGAAATTTATCATAATTCCCCAGTGATCTCTGCCCTGATGTTTATCTGTCATTTTCTAATTACTTTCTTCATGTGAATATAGCCAGTTCTATTAGAGCAATCTCATATTTCTAAAACTCTTATCTATAGTCAGACTGTCTTGTACTGTAATTTTTCATACAATTTTCCCATCTAAGTTTTTTGTTGTTGTATGTTATAGGACACAAATGAAACTGCCAGTTTTGCCTACTTTTTGAACAATGGCATTTCTGATTTTCTATTTTTTTAAAATGTAAACTGATACAAATTTTTCCAAGTATGGGCAGACAAAAGGAAAAACAGCATCTCAGAATGGATGCATATTCTAGTTATTCTTCTGCCTCCTGGGAAACTGCCCTCAGGGACAAGGTAAGACAGGATGAGGGGGTTGGGGTTGTTCAGCCTGGAGAAGAGAAGGCTCCAGGCAAACTCATTGCTGCCTTTCAGTACCTAAAGGGGCCTGTGAGAAAGGGAGGGTGAAAAAGTTTTTATAAAGGCCTGTTGCAATAGTTTTGAACTGGGCAATGGTTTTGATCTAAAAGAGGGTGTATTTAGGTGGGGTATAGGGAAGAAGGTTTTTACAAAAAGTATGGTAAAATGCTCTTTGAACAGGTTGCCCAGAGAGGTGTGGAAACCATCAGGGTTTGGTTGGATGGGGCTCTGAGCAATCTGGTCTACTTGAGAATGATCCTGTTCATTGTAGGAGGGCTGGACTAGATGACCTTTAAAAGATCCCTTCCAATCCAAACTGTTTTATGATTCAATGAATATCAGGAAATTAATCAATTAAAAAAGGAAAGGAAGAAAGGAAGAAAAATAGTCTTCTTAGAAATCTTGAAATTACCTTCTTTTAATCAGTTCTTCATCAGAATTCTTTAAATTTTCCAGTTTATTGCGAACGATTCAGTTTTCTCCTAACTTGACCACAAAAGCCCCTGCTTGGCCTCTCTAAATCAGAAACTTTACTTCATCTAGTAGAATCTGCTTTTTTTTAGCAAAGAATAATATCATTTTAGTTGTATTAATCACCTCTGCTGAGCTTCAGTAACTCTAGCAAGGTTAGTAAATGTGTAGATGTAATGGGCCTGTAAAAACATTCCTTATTTCTTTGAGTCTTGGTGATTATTTTTCTTTGTCTGCTGAATTAACCAAGTAATGATTAATGTTGGCCTGATAAGTCTTACATAAAAGTGAGACATTAATTTTATCTTTATCATTATAAGGCTGTCTAATGTCGTGAATGGCTGCAAGAGGTCTGAAAAGATTAAATAATTTTGAGAGAAGGCTAACCTTTCTGATCTAAAAAAAAAATAAAATCAGGACTATTTTAATTATTTCCTCTTCTTCTAGCAGATATGTGAACTGCAGCTGAGATTTATGTAGTTTACATTTTTTTTCTGAGTTGCAATGGCCCAAAGGGGGCTGCTTTTCTTCTTGAATAGTTAAAGCATACCTTTCATCAATCCTTTTCTCTTTCTGCCATTCCAGGGCACCTCTCCATGCCGTCCAATTTACACATTTCAAGGTGGAACAGGGGAAATATGTACCAAGAAACCTCTTGCTTTGAGAATACTCCTGAAATACCATTTGTGCTCCACTGTTTACCTGGGCAGTCTAAGAACACCCCACGATCACAGCCTCTCTTAGATAAAGTAATTTTCTTTGGGTGAATGTTTTATAAGCACAGTAATACCCACATCCTGCTACTGGTTAATTCAGTAGAAGAGTGACCCCATATTTTAAATATTATTCACAGGCATCCATTCAAACTCACAGTGGGGATCTTCTAAAGCAGAAATGGAGGGTAAGTCTCAAATTCTTTTTTACTTCCAGCAGGACTGAGACTCCTTGTGTCTCAGAACATCTTCCATAACCAATAAAATGCCAAGCTAAAAACATTGCACTGCAGTGAGGTTGACTTATGCTGAAGATAAGACAATGTTTCTGAGTTTATTGAAGCTATTGTTTTGGGGGGTTTTATAGCTTAACCTTCAGTAAGTGTTATGAACACCATATCCTTTAAGATTACAGGAAGAAGAAATTTATCTAAAAGATAAAATGCCTGATAAGTAATGAAAAGAAAATGCAGGTTTTGTATCAAGTTCAAGATTTAATGCATACAAATCTGAACTGCCTTGATATGGTTATTGTAGTGTCTGCACTAGGACACATTTGCAGAGGAGAGGGGGCAAAGGCAGAGGAGGTTTCCCCATGAGCAATGCCCTGTGAGGTGCCTGACCCAGGCACGTGGTGGGGGTCTAGCTGGGCAGTTCCCCTTGTCTCTAAAGTACACTGAAGCTGCATCCACTCTTAGTATCCTTTCACACATCCTTAATTGGGGTATTTCAGTTTATTGTACACTAATTAGATAGACCTGTTGGTTGAAGGAGAAGAATCAACACCCCGTAATTACTTCATTGTAAAATGTAATGAGCTTTGGAACCTGGCTTACTGTAAAAATTGCAGCATAATAAATAGAGCACGGTTTTCCAACTATAAACCAGCAGTGAATTCTGTTAGTGTATTTCTTCATGAAACATGTTTATGTGATAGTCTTCCAATTTTATGGCTGAAGTTTATCACCATAAGGTGCATTTCATGACAGCCAAATAACTACATTCAGTTAGACTTGTCACCATGTGCCTTCAGTATCAAGACACATGCTGATTGTATCAAATAGTGTTGACTGTCTTTGGCTGCAAATAGAAAAGATGATTACACTGTTCTCTTTAGATGTGATGTAATATTATTCACCTCACTAAAAACTGAAGGTCAAGGTTGTCTAAGAACATGAGAAAGATCATCAATTGAAAGCTTCATAATGTGATGGTAATGCACTAAGAGAGACAGCAGTAGTTTTACATTAATATTTCGGTGATTTCTTATGCACGAGGCAGTGCACAGCCTACAAACTAAGCAAGTGACTACTGGTACATTTATACAGAAAACAGAACAATTCCAGGAATTCTGATGCTACCATATTTTGCAGTCACTTATTTATCTCAGAAAGGTCAGTAAAAACAGTTTACACTCTTGTGTGAAACTCCAGCAAAGGATTAGCACATTAGCAATGTATTTATGCCAGAATGTCATTATCAACTCCCTGAGCCTGTGAGAAAGCTTGAGCAAAATAAGGGATCATGATGGAATCTAGTGAAGTAGTTTTAAGGAAAAAGAGTTTGCTCAGGATCATAGCCAAGCCTTGTAAAACCACTGGCAACACAGTTTGTACTGAACGTGGGTACTGGAAATGCTTGAACCTCATTCCAGTAGTAAACACAGAATACATTGCACACCATGGTACACACTGTGGAATTGGAATGGAAGCACAAGACCCACGGCAGCTTTAAGGGGAGGCTGATTTCTGTCAGTTGCACCTCAAGCAAGCAGGGCACCACTGGATGAGAGGCAAGTGGAAGGCAGGGTGTGGAATCACGGTGTGCCCCCCACCGGAGCCTGGTGTGGGGATGGCTCTGGCTGCCATGGCAACCACGAGAGGAGCTCCTGCTCTTTGCCCTCAGCTGGAGACACTTGGTCCCCTGCTGCCTTGTTGCCTGTGGCCCTGTGGCAGCCAGACACTCACCCCACCTATCTGAAAAGAGCAGAGATCCGGGAGAGACAAACTGATCTCTGGTGGGTTTTCAGCTCCCCCCACTAGCAATGTGAGAATAGGAAAATTCAGAAAATAAACACAGCTTTTATATTGAAAAAATAATCATAAATAATTAGAATGTAATCTGCTTTGAAATGACAGTTTAGTCTAATTTAGGACTGCATACAGAAGTATTTTTATGGTAGACATTCAATGGCATTGTGAAAGCAAGGGAGGACAGGCATTTTCATCCTTAAAATGTGTCATTGTAATCCTTAACCTTAATTTCTCTCATTATAGCACCCCCAGCACAAGGATAACATATAATCTACCTAAATAATTTTCATCTAATAATACTGATCTATATTCTTAACATCAATCACACCTTAGTGTATTTTAGTTTAGGAAAACATAGAGAATAATGACAAAAGTTGGAATGATCTTACCTAGAAAATGTTCTATTCAGGGATTAATTTCAATGAGGTTTTAATATAGATTTTATTGCTTTAATTTTAATTTTTCTGTTTTGTTAAATGAGATTTGTCCCCTTAAGAACACATTTAGAAAGAGAAACAAATCATCTTACTAAATAATTTTGATAAAATGTCACCCACGACGGTGCTGAAATTTTGGTAAATGTTTCAAAAGATCAAATAATATACTGGCATGATCATCCCAGGTTTTCCTTTCAATAAGCAAAGGGAAGTATAAGGAGACATCACAGAAGTTTTAAAAAAGGGAGAGGGAAAGAGAGAGAGGGAAAGTAAATGATACAGCGAGAAAAGTGAAATTGAAGTCATTGGCAGAAGGGAAGAAAGAAGCAGAGGAGCTGCCAAGTGAATAATGAGCTAGACCCACAAAGACATGGGTGGGTGGCTCTCAGCTGGCAGCTACTGATGATGCTCAGAGCACCTCTTGCCCCATCCCCATGCCAGGGGATCTCTGTTGGGTGCCTGTTGTTTCTCACCCTTAAATTCTTAACCAGCAGGTATTCAGACAGAGATTCCTTCTTCAGATCACTCAACACCAAGATCTGCATTGTGGCATCAGTTTTCCTGGCACAGTGGTTTTAGAAATGTGAGCTCACAGAACTGCAGCTGAAGCCAGTGACTGCTGCAGGTGCTCAGCTGTCTCATCCCCTATCCTTTTCCTCTTCCATGCACCTGCCCCTGCAAGGTGCTGTGAGAGTTCAGTCTGAGTGAAAGAGAACTGAAAAGCTCCAGACACACCGTTGCTTCCATATCTCCTGTCCTGCTGCATTCCTGCACCTGGAATGGTGTTTGTCCTCTGTGTGACAAGGAGATTGTGCTGTACCTGTCTGGGCACCTAGACATGGTCAGGGACATATTTTGTCCTTGGCATCCCTTCAGAGAGATGCAAGCTGGATTACTCATGTGGATAGAGTGGCAATGTGACTCCTTTAAATAGTTACACAGGGGAGTTTGAGTTTCTCATATAGGTAAACCATTATATTTGAATAAAAAAACAACGCTTTTTCTTATAGCAAACATGTTCCATGCAGGCTTTGTTTATTCCCACAAAGGGGCCAGAGTTCAATTTTGTGTAAAAATTTCTGGTGATCAGAAAGTTTTTGTTTTGTCTTTTTTAACTGAAAACAAAAGACTGCATGGAAATTAAAAAAAAACAAAACCAAAAACAAACCTGAACACTACTATTAAGCTTTATTGCTAATAACCCTATGCATAATAATCAGTATTTTGTCCTCCTGATTGTTTTTTCCTATCATTCAGTTTTCAAAGGGCCTAAGTCAGACTATGCAGTCCTTATTACTGAACATGCATAACACTGTCTTCTAAATTCCCTGTAACTATTCAAATAGCAGCTTGAAAAGACAAATTGTCTATCACTCCAAAGTCTTAAAACAAAACAAAAGGCACCATATTGGCACTTTAGGGACACATTTGTTGCCTGCTGTTGCTATTATATATGTCATTTCAGTCCTGCAGTTAGCCATAAACTACATCTTTTCTTTTTCCAGAGAGAAATAAGAGATGCCTGAAGGGAAGCAAGAATGGAAAGCATCCTTAAAATGACTGATTTACAATTGGTAAGAAGATACAATATGAAAATTATAGCTTTCTGAGTGTGTCACATGCCAGGTTTGCACAACGCTCTCGCTTTAAAAGCCGCCCCACAGGCCAGTGTGATGGCTCAGAGGACAGCATGGCACACGTGCAGCTGTGTGACAGGGAGAGACCCCAGGAGAGACCCCAGGTCATGGTCCCAGGACAGGCAAGAAGCTCCTCTCAGGGGGTGAGCTCATGGGACACCTCTACTGCAGAGGCTGCTGCACACAGCCCCCTGCACAAAGGAGAGACTGCAGCAACTTACCTCTCTGCAGCACATCTGAGACTGGAATGGAAACAATAATGAAGGCCCCAAAAACATCAACTGAGAGGAAAAAAGGCCCCTGTGATTCAAACCAGAGGCTGTTTCAGGAAGCAAGCAGCCTCTTAGCATAAAATCCTACCCAAGTTCAAGTAAATGAAAACCAATGCGTATTTTATGTGACTGTGAAAAGCAAACATACAGAATGCTATTTTTAGGCTCCTGGGATTTAGGAGTCTGATGTTAGTTAATCTGCTTTAGCTCCTGTGCAGCTTGGTCTCTAACTTAGGTTGTTAAATAGGATCCATTGCTGCAGCCTCTGCAGTGCAGGATGGTGATCTGGAGCATCTACCTTTACTTCATCTGTGGGGTGTAAGAGGAATATGGGCATTTTGGGGTGTATGAGATGCTTTATTAATAAACAAATGTAAAGTGTTTGGCCTTTTACACTCAAAGCCAACGGTGAATAGGGGAAGTGCTGATTTGCTTTGCATTGTAAGCAAAAAGCATGTCCATTGTGTAATTTTGGAGGAAATTTGGCCCAGTCCCAGGTCTGGTATGGTGTCAGGTTCAAACACTTTCAGCAAAGTAGAGATGGGTGCCTTGAGTCTTGTATCTGAAGTTTACTCAGTTTATTTCATAATCTAGTATTTCATAAAAATCCTGCTACTTCCTACTAGCATAAACGATTCAGGATTGGGTTGGACTATCACATCTATTATTTATTAAAATGCTTACCTTCCATAATTTCAAAAACTCCTCTTCAACACCTTTTGTATTTTTGCTGTCTGGATTTTACTGTAGCATGGGATTCCACATTTTTCTTTCATCCTTTATGAAAAAGCACTTCACTTTGTGTTCTGTTGGTTGCCTGATAATTTCATTCCATGCCCGCTTGTTCTGATCTTATCAGAAACAGAAATGATTCTTTGGCAGTGTTGTTCTCCAGTCACTCAGGACTGCAAAATCTTTTCTATAACTTTCATGCTCACATTTAGGATTAGCTACTTTGAATAAAGCAGAATCATCTGCATTTTTATTCATTTCAGATTTACAATGGTTTGCAAATAATTTATGTATAGTACAGATCTCATATGTAGCCTTCCTCTACTGGGCATTTGTAATTTATTCCTGATATTTTTTAGATATTAATATTTAATTTGACATTAATCCATGACAGGATCTTCCCTCTTACCAAGTAATAAACTCTAATACTCCAAATATATGTAGATTTTCTTTATTTAAAAATCTGTTATTCTATAGGGAGGTCCTGAAGCATGGAGCTAGCTGCACCAGTGTCTCCAAGAAGCAAATTTGGTTTATTACAGCTATAAGTGAGCTTCTCCACAGAGCTTTACTAATAAGTTGCACAGTGATTATCACTCTGGTGTTCTTATTTCCCCATCACATGCTGGGATGGTTGTTTAAAAGTCTTGTGAACTTGTTTTGAAAAATGATCCTTGTTGCAGTAACCCAAGAGTATAAAACAGGGTGACATTACAGTTTGTGGTCTCCAGCTTTAATTTGTATTTAATAACCTAGTTTTTGTTAAGTATATTAAATTTAGTTGACTTTTAAAAGAGCACCCACTGAGTTTTATGCACATGCAAATTGTATGTCTGTTTGCTATAGAATTAAACCCTCAATTATAATGACAATAAAGATGTAGTTATAGTTTTAATAATCAATTATCAAATAAGTATCCTGATTAGTGCTTGAGATTAAGTTACTGATTAAAAATTCCCTTATATGGGAGCTTCGGGAACAGGTTTTCTTAAGGAGATTGGTCCTCAGACCCAAAGAGGAGTACCTGGATACAGATTTATACTTTAAAAAAAAGGTAAAAGAATTTGCTCTGATATTTGCACTTGTTGCCACAATAAAAAATAGCAGGTCTGTGCCAAGATTCCTACCTGTATCAATGATCATTTAATCCGCACCTGTTAGTCAACTGTAAGTGGGAATTTAGTGTTACTTTTTGAGCTGTTCATGAGCAGTTCTGTTGTTTGAGACAAATATCTTCAATTTCTCCATGGGCAAAGTGGAAATAACAGACAGGTACTACCTATAGATGCTGTAAAAAATGCTCGAAGGCATGAAATGGGAAGAGATAAACACAAAATACCACTGGGCTGAGACGTAACTGTGATTGAACAAAAAGCTTGGGGGATAGGAAACCAAAGTAGCTAAACTATTTCTCTGGCCTTATTGCTAATTGGCTGTTGATCTTGGGTAGTGTCAGGTAGGAATTGCATATGAGACCTTCTTTCCAGGGTGTTGAACTGCACACCTCAGTGCTCTGTACTCTTCTCATCCTGTATCTAGGCCTATGGCGTGTTTTAGTGAAGTGCTTGAAAGGGAAGTTTGTTCACTATTTGACATTTTGAGCTAGTTTATTTTCGGTACATTGTCAGAATTAAACCTCCAATGTTTTCTCATTTTTGTGTGCTGTTCAGAGCATCAATGTTTGCCTTGTTGTTTTCCCCCTAGGAAGATTGCCTTGTCTACTAATTTGAATGTTTTAGCCTTTTAATCTACATGGATTTTAATGAAAACTCTTTTGACTGTTAGTTCACAGATTTTCCTTGCATTAAAAAGAGCCTGAGGTTTTTTTCATTGAAGTAATTTTCCTAATATGGTGAGAAAATGCCAGCATCTAGAAGTTGTGACTTAAAAGGAATGAATTAATATTTGAATGAAAACACAACAGGATACGAATTCTGATTTTACAAAACTTTTCTAAACAGTAGTGCTAAAACCCAGTAAATCTAAGGAGTCACATAAAATCTTAGACTATAGAGAAACCAAGAATACATGTAGAGATTGCAGATTCCTGGAGAGAGCAGTAATTTAGAGGGCAAAATCTAGCATCTGGAGTTGGGAGAGCAATAGTTTGGAAGTGGGGAGATGGAGTTGCTGATTTTGGAGAGCAACCACAGGAAGCTGCAAACAAGCATTTCTTGTAGGTTCCTCTCATTTTAAAAAAAGTCTCATCTGGCAAAGAGATCTTACCTTGCCTCTATTCTGGAGCCTTCGGTTTAACAGGTCCTTCCAGGCCTTGCACTTCTTGGCACATAATTGTCTGTCTAAATAATAACTGTCCAAAGAGGTCCCTGAAAGTCTTTCTTTCTCCCCACCAGGATTTGTTATCCTTCTCTGAAAATAATTCTGTATGAAACACTTATGTTGAGAAATAATAGGTTAAAAATTTTAGAAGTGGACAATGCCTTTCTACTTCCCAGAAAGGCATGAAGTTAAGCATTCAAGCATTTGAATCTCTGCAAGAAAAACCTCACAGGTCTTAAGGTATTCCCAAAGGACTTACTTATGGTTCCTGTTCTCCTGATAGCACTTAGCACAAATCATATTTTCCAAAGCCTTCTGACCTGCCCATAGCCCTCTGTTTTACTGAAAACTCTTGCCAGTATGCAAGACATATGCAAGTGAACAGGGACATCATTAATTACTGTAGCTTCACTTCAGGTTTCACAGATGCTGATGTCCTGGAACTTCTGCCCCCCTGCTGACTCAGACTTCTCCAGACACAGGAAATTTGTCCTACTTTACAATAAAAACTTCTGTCACAAAATTTAAGGATATCCTGAACATTTGTAAAAAATGAGTGCTAAGGTGGGAATGTTTTTATGAAGATCCATAATCACCACCAGCCCGTGGGGATAATTGAGTCTATGGACATAGAAAGATCCATTCTAGAGAATTCCCCACTTCTTTTGTGTGACTAAGAGACGAGACAAATAGTGCCTAGGTTTCTGAATTTTTTTTAATTTCCATCTCCTTTTTCTCACTATGATTGCTATGAAGCAATAAATGTTTCAAAATGCTACAGAAAAGTGAAAACTAAAGATTTTCTGACCTAGAGAATGGGCAGAAAGGGAAAAAAAGAGGAAAAGGCAAAATCCTAATATTTAAGAATTCAAAGTTTCAGTTTTAAATAAGCCACCTGCTTTACTGAAGAAGGCAAAATATTCCTGTTGAAGTTTTTGGTGTTGAGAACAAACACATCATTTCAATTTGTGGGAAAGACGATGCAAACATAAAATTCTAAGTGGAACTGCGTCAATTGTGAATAATCATGAGTAAGAGGAAATGATAGTTCTGTAATACACACTTACTGTGCAACAAAAAGTTGTTTTTTCCTTGTGATTGTACTTAAATTAAGGCTACATTCTGCTTTCATTGGAGTAACTGAGTGTCATTATATAAGGGACCTATCCTCCAATCTCTAGACCCTGGAACAGAGAGTGAGTGAAATCAATTATGCATCTGCTTTCTTCTGCAGCAGCCTGTACATTTTTGTTGTTTTGGCAGCATCAAATATGTATAGCAGATGCCATCTCCTGGCAATATCGTTTTCAGAAAGTAGTCCTAATCTTACACAGCTTACATGCAGGAACTGATTTTTGACTATTTTTGAAATATGCTTAATGTGAAAGCAAACTGTTATGCCCTTGGAGTTTCATAGAAAGCAGTAACAGTTCAGGGACATTAGTTAAACATTCTGATTTTCACTTGACAGTTCCTGATGGTTTTGTAGCAAAGAACTCTTTAAAAGTTTAAACACATACATTTAAATACATATTTAAAAAATTTTAGAATTCTTAAAATTACAAAGTTAGGTAGGGGTTATTTTTTTCTTTAACTACCTGATACAGTTGGAAAGAGAACAAGCTTTAGGATTCAAGAGGGGTTTGTAAGCTTATCTTCAAATTCTTGTCTAATTATATACAGAAGGAATAGGAATCAAAGTGTAATGATTTTAAAGAGACACAAGTCTTGACTAGCAGAGAAATCTAGCACAGTAACGTGGAAAAAAACCCCAGAGTTCAAGTGAGTAAAATGCAAACCAGTCTGATTTGACTTGGACGTATTTAGAATATTTTATTGCATTTCATGAATAATTATTGAATTTCAGAAGCATCCCTAAGTGGCAAACAAGTATGATAAGGCCACACAACAAGCTCATGGAAATGAGCTTCTGACATGCAGTGATCAGCTTTATTACACCAACAGATTGCCTGGCGCTCAGCAGAGCATCTCCATGGGGTCTGTGGCCCTGCTGCTTTGACAAAGCTGAAGCAAAAACAATAGTGGTGAATCTTCCAGCTAACTGTAATCTGTATTCATTTTGTATTTCCGAGTCCTTTTGGACTTAGTGATGTTAAAGTAAGGAACTAGGAGTAGGTGTCTCTTTGCTCTACCTCTGTTTGTACCATCCTGTGTTTTGTGATTTCTGATACAGACAGATTCACACAAGACATCAAATTGGGAGCAGTAAGGAGCTCAGAAATAGGCTGCAAAGTGGTCTTAGGATGTCAGGGCCACTGGGGCTTCAGGGAAAAAAGGAATTGGTAGAAAAAAAAACTGACATTGAGTACCAGATCAACATTACTACACTTTAGACAAGGAGAAAACTAAAAGCTACAGACATTGCCATTGTTTCTTCTGTTAAGGATAAGAAAGTAGGTGATAAAAAAGATGCTGATGCTCAAAGAGTATCCTACATCATTTGCAGCCAATGAATTCCATGGCTGAGAAAATGAGCATTTTGCTCATTGTTGTCAGACATGGAAGTTGCAGTCAAACACTGAAGCAATAGTGGTTAAAGGGCTACCTCCTTAATTGAATCCAGGAGTATGGTGTCTTTCTGGATAGGAAAACTGATGGGAAAATAAAAAACTCTGACAGCTGGACACTCCTACCCCTAGATGAGGTTTCTTAGAGGGCAGCACAAAACCCCGGTGATCCATACTTGAAGCAGGGTGAGTTTCTCCCTTGGAGAATCATAGTAAAGATCACAACTGGCCTAAATAATGGCATGAAAAGGCTTGGGGTCTTTGGAGCAGACCCATCCATTTGGAATATCATATTCATGTAGAGTAAATATATCTGTGAGGTACTTTCAGACCCAGGCAATCCTGTGCATTCATGTTTATGACAAGCAGAAAACTATCTCAGCTGCTGCAGCTGGAATTGCTTATACTACATTTTAGTAATAAAGCCAACAAAGAGCTGCTTACCAAAATCATATCTTTTCCAGTGGTTTTAGAAATTCTCAAAAATTTATAGTGTTGTTTTTTTTTGTTTTTGTTTTTTTTTTTTGTTTTTTTTTTTTTTAACAGGGTTTTTTTTTTGCTTGATTTTTCTATCTTTCTGCTCAGACATTTTTTGGCAATGTTTTGCTGATGCAGCTGTATAGGGAACAGAGTCCCAGTCAGGGGCTGGTTTTGCCATTGTTGCCTATCTGGGAGCTGAGAGCCCGTCTCTCTGGAGCATCCCAGCTGAGCTGAGCTCTTCCCACCTCTCACTGAGCTTGTGATCTTGCTAGGGCAGAGACTGTTTCCATAGCCCTAATTGCTGGCTTTGCAAGGCTCCTTGTTACAAGTGTTTCTGCGCTCACTGAGGCATGTGAATCAAACTTGTCTGTGTTTGCTTCAGCCCCATAAACAGTGCTTGTTACAATATGGGCTGTTTGCCTGATTATTCAGAAGTCTAATCATTGTAGGCTTCATTTTAGCGGCACTCACACTGAGCTTGTTTTGCAAAGCCCTCTCGCTACTTCCATTATCGTTTTAGTACTATGAAATTCTTTCACATCATACTGTTTTCAGAAAAGGAGAGGGGGAAAAAAAAATCAGAAAAAGCCGACACCACAGAAACAGCTTCTTTGCACAGCACAGTACAGTACTGTTTTCCAAGTCCTGCCCAGAGCTACTACTACTTATTTTGCTCTATGGGAAAAAAAGACTGTTTCCCTTTGGTAATTCTCATCTGCCCAGTCCCGAGCCTCATTATGATCTCTTTTTCCCTGCTTAAGTAATTATTCCCTGGCTCTTAATTCCAAAAGTAGAATCAAATAATAAAACCTGAAAATTGCTGTCATTGATGTAGGGAGAATATAAACCAGCCATGTTTTCCTCCTGGAGGTTTTAACTTGAAAAACTGGAGCGTAACTGTTGTCATTGTCTGAAACTTCTGTAGCGGCTGGTAATTTACATTAATTAAGTATGCAAATAGATGACATAAACAACAAATTGGCCTCAGCGTTAACAGTTTTCCTCCACATTTTGAGACAAGCAAAGTGGTATAATGGTATGGAAGGGATCTAATTCATCCTAATTCTGATCTTCCTCTGGGAGCAGAAGGAATCCAGCTGGGCTGCTGGTGCTGTCAGTAATTTTGACACATGGAAGATTTTGGTTTTAATGTAATTTCAGATGAAGACTGCTTGACTTTTTTTTTTTTAGCAACATTTACAGCAAAACAAAATGTGATGAGAATTAGGGTGTTGCTGGTCAATCATGTTACCTCAAACATGCAGAATTCCCATTTTGTAAGTGGAAACAGAACCTTGTCATTTTTAGGAGGCATCAGATTAGTGCAAATTATTTCTAGGTAGTGTTAAAGAATCTTGGTTGCAGTTTTTAGTGCCCTGAAAGGACTGTCTTGTTGGAGCTCCGGAAATTAGTACTTAGGGTTATTGATCCATTTTCTCTCCGGCCGTGGTAGAGAATGTGTGTCAGAAAAAATTTATAACAGCAATACTCATTTATCTTTAGACATACTCTTCTTTTACAGCTAACCAAAATGAATAAAGAATGTATTCACATTCAGATATCTGTGTGCATTCACTACAGTTCCCCTATCACTCTTTCCTTTATGTCCCATCCATTTTTCCCTCCCAGAAGGAGGGATGCCACAACCTGCCTCAGCCCCCAAGTCCTGGCTTGCTTCCCCAGCTGCCCCATATTGTCCCACAGACCATTTGTTCTGCTCTCACGCGTTGCTCATCTTTCAGTCATGTCATGCATGCTGTTTGCTAATTGCATCGTGGCTAACTAATCTGGGTCTCTCCCTCATTTGGGGTGGTGGGGGGGCCACTTCTGCCCTGCTCACAGGCCTCTGCAACATCCCTGGCAATGTAGCTGTGGGTAGAGGACTGAGCTGTGTTTCATCAGAAGCTTAACTTTTTGGCTAATGCATTTTCTTTGCAGATCTATTTCTACAACTATACAGTGCTGAACACTGCTCTTGTCTTCACACCCATACACATTTGCTGCATATAAATAAATGGTTGTAAAGCAAAGCCACGCACTGGTGCTCTCATTGCCTCCTCATCTGCAGATCACTGCAAGTTTTACATATTTGAAGTGAGATTTGCTTATTTTGACTGGCTGCATCATTCATGTGGTTTTGTATTGTCTCTTCTAAGTGGAAGTGAGACCTAAGTGCAAATCCTACATTCTGAGGTAAGAATGTTCCATGCTTTGCCAGTACCTTTGTTCATCAGGGCACTGGCAGAAACCAGTAGAAAGCAAACCCAGATAAAAGCATATTCAGTAGTTAAAAAATCATCACATGTATTAGCTTGGCTCCATTCATAGCCTTTTAACTTCAAATATTAGATGGAAAATCTCCTATTTAATAAAGAATGAAAAACAAAACCAAACACAGCTGTATTCTATGTTCTTTATTTGACCAAATTATTTACAGTTGCAAATATTCTAAGCCTTTTATTATTAAACTTTGCTATTTTGGAGGCTGATAATTTTCTTTACATAGCTTTCTGCTCAAAAAAACCACAATAGAATCATTTAATCCCATATGCTATGAGGACAAAATAAGGACTTCTCCAATAATAATTCAAGATTGTTCTTCAGAGTTTTCAGGTTATGAGATGTGAAGGCAAATGCAAGTGAGTTATTTTAACACTGCTTTGGTTTTGTGTAATTTTGGTAAGTTACATATGAGCTCTACAGACTCCAGCAATCCTGTCACAGGCTAGGGTTTTTAAAGATCAGTCCTAGAGAATTTCTGTGTGACCATTGCACAAAAAAAAAGTATTCTTAAATAATCAGCTATGTTATAATTTCATGTCAAAACTGCAGACATGGTGAATTTGCTATGATTTCACTGCAGCAAGAACTACCAGAAGACCTAGGCAGCAGCCTGGATTTCAAGGAATTATATTTCAGCAGAGTGTCATACTCACATTTTCTTGCTCTAATCTAGGCTTGTTTGAAGTGATGATATCTGGAGAGACAGGCCTTGACTTCTGATACTGAAGAAGAATCAGTGTCAGTGAAGTGCAAACTCAAGTGATAGGGCAGGCATGAGCTTCTTCAGAGAGGAAAGAGCCAAGGAGTGTCTGCCATTTGGGACAGGCAATTCCTAGGGCTGGCAGGGTCATCTATTTGTGGTTGTCTAGTAGCATATAAGAGCAGCTAAGTTCTGTGAAAGATGGAAGGAATATGGCCATGGACTTACTTTTCCTTTGGTTAGATAAGGAAAATAGCTGTGCATAAACCTGACAGGCTCTGTTCATATGGAGATGCCATTTCTGCTTAACCTCAGACTCCCGCTGCTTGGATCTTAGTTAATTGTATCGTGGTCTATTTGGACCATCTCTCTAGGCAGTGTCCGTGGGGAGCACTGCTGGAACATACATTATTGTTTGTGCAGAACGTACTGAAATACAGGTCTTGATCCAAAGAGATCTGGTCCAAATCCTACCTCTTCCAACTCTACCTACTGTGTGGTGGTGACCACAGAGCTCTGAATCATCTGTTTCTCCTGAAGGGAACTGGCCCTGTGCCCACTGAACCACAATGACCTCCTAAATATATGATGCAGTAGAAAACTTGATGTTGAACTGTACCATGCATACTGGACTTGAAGGCTTTACACCATACCAGCCACTTTTATAAAAATAATAGACTGTGGTTTTAAAAAAAGTATTGGCATGCAAGTACATTGACAGCCATCTTCACAGGAAATATCACATCTCTGTATTAAAAAAAAAAAAAAGAAGAAAGAAAGAACAACAATATTCTTTAAAGATGTCTGTGCTTTAACCCATCTTGGCCTTGTGAAATCTTAAGATCGCAGTGGAGTATCTGAAGTCTTTGGTGAGGTGTAATGAAATCTTTATGCTGAGGTAACTTTCTTCCTTAATAGCATGGTGAGAGAGAATCCATTATGTTTTAAATCTGTCTTTGTCTCTGTGGAGACATTTATTTTAAAGTAACATTTTAATCATGGCTTCAGCCTGTGGGGAAAAAAGATACCCAGAGCTGAATAATGCATGTCCAACTACCAAAGGGGATGCTCTATTAACTCTGATTTACATATGACTGATTGTTTAAATTTGTAATATCACCATTCAGATGGCATTTTGGAAAGGTGAAGACCTCATTTAGGGCAACCATAATTCAAGGAGTAAATGAACATAGTTTAATAAACATTATTTGAATGTATACATTGCCAAAATAAGGCTGACTCCCACCGCAATCACTTTTAAAATAAATTAGTTTCCAGGGCCCTTTTCCTACCACATGGGCTTAGAAATTATTTGCCTGGGTGTTCTTTACTGTGCCTATTTTTATGGACCATGGGCAATTTTGTGGTCAGAAGTAACATACATCAGCAGAGAATGCGAATTTAACAAATGTCACTATAGGCATGCATTTCTCATACCCATTTTCTTTCCAGAATCAAATAGTTCTGCTCAGTTCAGTTTGGCCACTTGTCTTCAGTTAATGGGTCTATGAAGAGTGATCCTTTATTTATTTTTCAGTGGTCTCTTCTGGCTTTTCGGGGCCCTGTGTGCAGGGGGGAGGCATTTTGCCCTTCTGGCAGCGCTTGTGCATCAGTAGTGGGGTGTGCCCTAGTTTGGGAACGCCTGGTTAAAGGCTTCCCCCTCTCTGGACTGGCACTGTCTTCAGTGACAGCCCTGCAGCTCCAAGCCCTGAGCTGCCACTCCTGCCTTTGAGAGTAATTGTGCCATCCAGTGCCACTTGTGCTGGGCAGAGGCACTAACAGCGCCACAGGCACACGTAACCTAATATCTTATTCAGAATGCTTGCACAGTAATCTCAATGAGAATACTTTCAGGATTTTTTTTATGAGCTAGAAGCAGTGAGCACTGTTATAAATGCTAGCATATAACACTCTGAGAGGAATAATTGCAGCACATAGTTACTTATGTTAATACTATCACATTATCTTGTGATAGCTGTGCAATTAAATGAGTCACCACTACGCCAAAATCTCATTTGTCTCCAAGCACCCTACAAATATGCTGCATTCACTGTCTGTGCTTCGGTCTGATAGCTTTTTAGTCACTGCATTCTCTTTGTGTTTGGAGAACAACAGAGCTGTAGAGCCTTTGAAAAGATGGAGCATGCTGTTTGAAATTTAGTAATAGAAGGATATTAATCTAATGAGTGGTTTTCCCAAAATGTATTTAAGAAGATACTTTTCTGAGCGATATTTATACAGCAATGTCTGATCCTTAAAAGAGTGTTTTAAGAACAAAAACAATGTTGTGACACAACAGTCTGTATCCTATTTATCCTCCACTCTGACTACAGCCTGTGTACTCTATATCCCACTGAAGCAAATCCCATTGGCACTGTTTTTAATCTTCAGATATTCCCAATAATATAGGCATAAGTTTTGTGATGAGCAATACTGGAAGATCCCAAAAGTGAGCAAATATTCCACTTGAAGAGTGGTCAGCTCTTGGTTGCTCGTAGGAAAAGAAAAGGAATCTAGCAAGCAGAGAGGAAAAAGCTCATTGGTGTTCGGGGAAGCACATTTTGGACAACAAATATCATTCGTCCCTTTTGTGTTACCAATTTTTGCTGAAGAGATTTTATCATGAATGAGGAAGAAAACTGATTGAAAAGCATTCCTTTTCCTTGCACAGAGTCTCTTCTGTTTCTTTTCCTAATTAAAATCTGCAGTCTGTTTTTTGCATACTTGAAGATGCCTCTCTGGCCTGAAAACACAGCTAGGTATAAATGTGGGTAGAAATTGCTCAGCTTCCACCTAAATCAGTGTGGAACTAGGACATTGCCTCAGTGCAAGCGAGAGCTAAGTACAGGCACAACAGCTCCTCTCCTGGTTGCTGTAGCAGCTGAGAAATGAACTGAGGATAAACAAAGAAAAACAGAGTTAAGCAGCACTTGAGAAAATGTTCCCTGTGGCCTCAGGACACCATTCTGTTATGGTCAGATGCTGTTAAGGTTTAAGAAAACAGAAATCGGGAGTGGTACTTTTATACCCCAGAGTTTAATTGTGACCTTTTGTATTTAGGCAATATCTTTTCCCAGCCCAGGAATTAAATATAGTGCAGAGAGACACTCCTCAATGTGACATCAAGTATCTTTCTTCCCCTGAAGAAATAAATGTGAATGATGAAAGCAGGAATGTGGAAATAAAAGTGTTACTTCCACACTTATAATGCCAGCTAGCACTTGTTACCAAACTTGTGAAAATAACACGATTTACTGTAATAGTTTACACTTGACTAGTGAGGTATAAAATATCTTTATCTTATAGCCATATAAACTATGGTTAAATTAGGCTGAAGAGAACACACAGAGCAGTGCCCACAAAAGGATTAGGAGTACAAAAGCATTACAAATACAAGAGGCAAAAGCAGAACATCCTGTTCGAAATATATGTCGAATGGAATGGAAATAAAAGGAATTAAACTAAAAAAGGATGAAGCAGCTCACCTCTTAATCTAAAAGAGAAGTTGATTTAAGCTGATTTCCTTCCCTGCAGCATTTTGACTGATAATAAAACAGGGTCTCTAAATGTGAGAATGCTTGGAGATAATGTGATTAGTCTGATCACTCAGATTTTTAACCAGAACAACAAAAGCTTTGATTGAAGTGGTATCATTGTATTTGTATGCTCTCACCTATCTAATTATTTACATTGAATACCAGAAATTTTCAAGGCTTGTTTTGCTTTATTTTCACATCAGGATTACTCAGAAATCTGAGGTGAGAGTATTCTCTATTCTTATGTTTGAGAGAGATAGAGATATCAAGCTTTCCTTGCCAGGTATGGGAATTGGAGTTTCAAAAATAAAAGTAACAAACCAAACAGCTGAAAACAGCCTGAGCTGAAAAAACATCTCAACTGAATTACACTTTTCCCATTTCCCTGATGTGATAAACCTTACACTCTTAAAAGATCTGTCTTTTAAATGGAAAATCAAATGGAAAACCTCAGCGCTTTGGGTTTTTTATACTTCATGAAATATTGAACAAAAAAGAGGTCATAAGCCATTTTACCGACTTTATAGGTCTCGTGAGACTTCTTCAGGCTCTCTTCTTGTTTGCTGCTGTACATCTGGAGTAAGAGTCATGCAGAGACAAGATGGCAGGTGTAAGTTGCTCTTGGACATGTAATACATTTTCCTCCACAGCATGCAAGACAAACACCTGCTTTCCTGTTTCCACCAGAAGGATAAAAAAAACTTTAGGCCATGCTCTTGCCCCCAAAAACCAAATTATTTTTTCCAGAAGTTCCAGCATGACTGGAATTTCCTCCTATAAAGTAAAATATGCAGCTTCCTTTAGTTGAATTAAAAAAAAAATTAGTTACTACCATGAGAAAAAAAAAAAAGGTTTCACATACTCTCCTATAACAATTCAATGTTATAATTGCACGTCTAAAGAAAGACTAAGCCATGGGAAAAATGAACATAAGTGCACTAAAATGGAAAAAAGTCTATGTCTATAGCAACAGCAACCAAATTGCTCAGGAGTCGTGGCCACGGTGAGCTTGTGAGAAGCACAAAAAGTCGCAATCCTTTCTGACGTGCGAGCGGCTCCCAGCGCCCGGCTCGGCCCCGGCTCTTCCCAAATCGTGCCACCGGGTGCCGCTGCAGGAGAGAAAAAGGAAATGTTGTCCCTGCCTTGGCCAAGGACGAGACGCGCCAATTGTCGTGATTCCGCACTCGCGCCGAGCTGAAATTGCGTTTCCCTTCCTAGCACACACTCAGCCTTCTTGTATTAAATTTCTGTGTCGTGAGTTATTAATTTTACTGCCCTTGAAAGTTATTGAGGAGAGAAAATAATGTCGTAAAATCTGTGTGTGACTCAACTGAAGGGCAGTGCAAGAGTTGATGGACCAAAATTATTTCATTTTCCTTAGAAAACCCCCAAGACTTCACTATGTAATTCTGTTGCAGTTAAACCTCTGTGGTCAGTTCTGATTTCACATTCTTTTAATTTGTTTGTTTTCAAAAGAAACCTCTCCAAAACACAGCTGTCAGCACTGCTGATTCTCCTAAAATTTTTGCACATATTCACCAAATAGTTTGCAGCTAAAATCCAGGAGGGGAGCCCATCAGTCCTAGCACTGCTGACCTACTCAGCAGCATTCAGACCTGCTGGAGAGGGATTCACTCACTCTGTGCTGTCTTACCTGAGGCCTGGTTGAATCTCATTTCATTGACAAGTTGGTTAAATTCCCCAAGAAACATAGCAGGACTCTGGCAGAAACTAACAATGTGCAGATGTTATTAGGAATTGTAATTAAAAAGAAATTCCTATGTTATGAGGGTTTGCCTAGGAACCAAAAGGCAGTATCAAAGCATATGTCTCTGCTGTATATTATTAGACTATTATGTATTATTGAAATATGCAAATCATGGCTATTAAGGAGAAATTCAAAGAAGCAGCCAAAGGAGTGGAAAGTTTGCAGGTGGCATGCCGATTGTTTCAAGATGCTGTACCAGAGACTAACAGCAAACATTTACTGCTTATCAAAAAAAGACTTTAAAAGGACCACACGCACACAGAAAGCTGGCATAACAAAACAGAAATGTGAAAGTAGTTGTTAGAAGTAACAGGCAGTCTTCAAAAAGTGGAAATTGTGTCGAAATGAGGAAAACAGAAAAGAACATAAACTCTTATACGTTTAATATAAAACCTTTATAAAGCTGGCCAAAAATATTTTGACGAATAACTTGTGATAAGCATAAGAGTGAATAATAAAACTTGCTCTAAACACATCAGAAGGATGAATTGTGCCAGACAGTTTATAGGCATTCTATAACGTTTGGGCTATAAAAGAAGTATTTAAAGAGATAAGCCCAGAGCTGAAATGCTAAATGAATTTTTCACAATAATGTTCTCCATGGACAAGCTTAGGCAGGTTTCAATAGCAGAACATTTTTTTGGGTCCAAGTCAAAGAAATTATCTCAATTTAAAGAGTCAGAGAAGAAATTTTAGATTAGACAGAACCAAATGGTAACAAATCAAGTAGATTATATCAGGTTTTCAAAACACTTCTAAAGAAGTCTGATATATGTGACAAATTATTAATGCCATGTAACTCGACATGTAGATTCGCCTCTTTTCCAAGGGAATGGAATGTGGCAAATGTGATGTTCATTTTGTACTAAATTCAGTGGGACCTCAAGAATTACAGCCCAATGAGCTTGACCTCCTGTATCAAGTTGATAAAGCTTTTTCAAAAGAAGGGTATAAGGAACAAATGACTGGAGTTTATTTAAAAATTCAGCATGCAAGAGAATGAGAATGATTTGGGTGATACATTATGAAGGATACATCATAGATGGATTTCCTAAACCTTTAACCAAAGATCCTTCATTAAAGCATGCTGAAGAAAGCAAGTGTGAGATAAAGTAGGTTTTCTCAGGTGTCCATGCACAATTGAAACAAAATCTTCAGGAATCAGGATATGGAATGAATGGGTAGCATTCCATTTTCATAGTGCAGGGGTTTACTCATAGATTTTCTCCAAGATTTGATTCTCACTCCCAGGCTACTTTATATTTTGAATGTTTTAGAAAAGAAGTAAATAGAGAGGTCATAAGATCAGCAGATGATGCAAACCAAGAGCCACTTGTGATGGGATGCAGGGTGTTCTCTCAGAGCAATTTGGCTATAAATGGTGGAAGAAATTCAATGTTAAATACTGGAAAATACCCATGGGGAGAAGAAAAGCATCCTTATGCTTATGCAAGTGCAGCTTTAAATAGGTAATAACAACTACAGAAGGAGGTGTTTGAGTTCTTCAGGAGATACTGCAAATGTCAGTCAGATTAATATTCAGCAATAGCAAACAAACAAAACCCCAAAGTATTAGCAGAAGGAAATGATGAATAAAATAGAAATCAGGATGCAATTATAAGCATGATACAATTTGCAGATCCAGAGTTATAAATCTGACCCATATTTTGAAGACCATATGTTGTTCTAGTTGGACTTATTTTAAAAATATTGTGGAACTAAAATATATAGCAATGATAGCAATAAGTGTGGTCAAAGATAAGGTATGGCTGCCACAAAAAATGGAACTTAATAGAGAGGGCATACTTTAACTTGGATGAGAAACATCTACTTGGGATATGAAATAACAGAGATTATGAAATAATTAGTGGCATGGAAAAAATGAATAGGGAGAATAGGAAAATCTCCTCTTTCTGTCACAGTGTAAGAACTGGACTCCCTGAAGTGCCTCTCACAGATAGTAGGTTTGAAATCAAAAGAAGGGAGCAGTTTTTTATTTTTAGTTGCCATGGAACAATAGCCACTGTCTCAGCAGCAACTCCTGCTCTACAGAGATTTGAAAAACCCCACAGAGACAAAAAAAACATTAGATAAAGAGCTAAACTGTACCTCAGTCAAGTATAAACAAATGTGGTTGCCAAGTGTTTATGAGAGACAGACACTAGCTCAGGGAGTGTCAGACACTCACTCCCTCTCTGCTGTGAGAGGGAACTGAAATCTGTAGGCTAGAGGAAATGGTGTGCTGGGTTCATCTAAGAAAGGAGTCTATTGCTTGTCCTGTTCAGTTGTACCCCTCTCATTTACAGTAGTCCAATCTCAGCCAAAAGTTATGATTATCCTAAGAAAGCCTGGAGAATGTGTTTTCACTAAAATCTTGACTGTTACTTCTGAGTGCGATACGTTCCAGGTTTGTGATTTGTAAGTCAGTGGATGCGGACTGAGGTAGCTTCAACACCCAATAGACAGAACAGCATGCCTGCTGCATGCAAGAGGCACAGATAGGCCCTGCCACAAGATTTCTCCTATCCTAAACTACAAGCCAGATGTGTGACTTATCAACTTCCAGTGGGAGTCTCAGGAGAGACAGGGAGCTTTCATTCAGGTCTTATCAGCACTGCAGTCCTGTTGTCTTTGCTACAGAGCTAACTCGAGTTAAAGGGATACTCTGTGCAGTTTTTGTGCAGGGGCTTTTGTTCAAGACAGCATGAAAGGAGGTAATGTAGATTACAGTTTAACTCTTCAGGGAAAACAGCTCCCACAACCTAAGTATCAGTGTTCTCCCAATGTGTATTTCTGCATATCATTTCCTCTTCTGCAGAGCAAACCTCTACTGTGGACAAAGAAAATGCTAGGCACTGTGAGGTACAGGTTGCAATGACTAAATGAAATTAAGATAAATGTGTGCACAATCAGTGCAGGTGACCGTGAAGTTTCATGCAATCCAGAAATCTTTTTACAGTAGTTCAGAACTATGTCCAAGCTAAGTCCTGGGGGTTACTTACATTTTTACAGATTTTCAGCAATTTGTAAGGATTAGTAAGTTATTGCTGAGACTTCTAGCTAATTAAGTACTTAGTTATGATAGCAGAGTAAGAGTAGGATGGTATAAGAAATGGCTTACCTCTGACACAGAGAGGTCACCTGGTTTTGTTAATGACACAGTAAGGCCATAAACTTTATTACATATGAACCTGTTAAACTCTAGTGTGTGTGGAATGGGAAATAGAAGTGCAATATCATCAAAATCTCTGAAAAGACTTTTATAAGGTCATGATATGCTGACACCAAGGATTTTAATTTAAGGTTAACATCTTCTAATAATACATTTGATAGCTATAATGAGACTTTCAATGGAAAAATTATTTAACTGTTATATTTAACTTTAAAAATTATATACCCCAAATGTATTGTGACATATATTACCACTATAAATTAAAATTAATGTATACATTAAATAGCTACAAGAGAAAAAGGGGCATTTTTTGATTAATGGAATGGTAATAGTTCAGTATCTTTTCTCTTGTTCCTGCAGAGTGAAAGATGTTATGAATATGAAAGAGAAACAAACCAGTAAGAGGTTTAGCTTCTCAACTTCTCCTTTACTTCTGTCATGAAAGCATAATATATTCTGTACTAGTTTCCTGGGAACTTCAGAAGGATGAACATGAAAAAGGAAAAGAAAGGCTGTCTTTCTAAGCAGCCTTTGTCTAGAAACCAACATTCATATTAAAGTTTGAACTGTGTTATTTCAAGCTTTAGCATATATACCTCACCAAATAAGGGACCAGCCAACTTATGTAAAAGAATAACCTGCCTCTGAGCAGAACTTATTAGCTTGGGCACAGTTCCACAACAGCGTGTCCAAACAGCTTTTGGATTGAATGTATCTTCCATTTTGCACCTTAGAAAATGATCTAAGCTATTCCACAACTGTCTCCACCTGACTCCAGAGACATGCCTTCATAATACAGCTTGGACCAAGGCCCTTCTCCAGCTTGCTGACACAAACTGGCTGTCAACTGCTCTTACTTCCCAGCTGATGTGAGGCAGTTGCAGCATGATGAGTTCAATATCTAAATTTACAGGAAAGTCATTAGATGGGCATTAAATGAGCACTCAAGAACACATAGCTTAATTTCTGAATTTTGTAGGCTCCTTAAAAAGTGCAGTGTGAAAGTAAACAGCTCTCTCTGCTTGCTTACTGCCTTAAAATAAGGATTGTCTGGAAAATAATTGCAGTTAAAACTGAAGACATGAAAGGAGTAGAAGTTCCTGTCATTAGCCCCACAGATCAGTCATCCTCCAGTAAAGCATAAACTGTGCTTGAATAAAATTTAGGAAGTCTTCCCTGAAAAACACATCTTTGTCTGAGGAGCACCTATATTTCAGAGGAGAAGGACCATCCAGCAGGAGCTCTGCTCTGGTGAGTGGCTGTGACACACTCCATAAGTATTGTGTGTTTGGCATTACAGGGGATGTGCATCTTCCCAAATCCCCAGTTCTTGAGTGCATGCACTTCAGTCTGCTCAGCTCCTCCCCAGTCCCTCTTCTCAAAACCCAACGCATTTTATTTATCTGGCGTGTATGTAACAATTTCAGCATTATGGGAACATTGTATAACTGAGTGATTGCATGCTACAGAGGAACTTGATGAAGGCCCAAAGACAGAGAAGGCTACATAAACAGCGGAAATATTAGAAAGAAAAGTAAAGACAGGGTTCAGCAGCCAGAAAAAAAGTAAAAGTACACCCCTCAAAAACATAGGAAAAGAGAAGGGGCAAGGAGGAGAAAGAAACAATAAATAGTTTAAATATGACATTGATTACAAAGTTGCTTCATTGTTCATGTTTGGCAGTGGAAGAGGAAGGGGAAAATAGCTTTTTGGAATGCTGCATGAACATTAATATTGATGGCCTCATAAAAGTAAATTTGGGTTTCTCAAGGGAGAAGAGTGCAGCCACTCCTTTGCCATTAAAAGCTGAAGTTCATGTGGAGGAGAGTCACAAAATTCTTCAGTCTGTGTACCACGAGTGTTCAATAGACCAAATATTTTTGGCAATGTGCCTGCTTAGATGAGTGTGTTAGTGCTGCCTGCTGGGTTATGTAAGGGGGGATACTGCAGCAGAGACAGTGAAGCAGGAAGCCTGAAATGTTCCAGAGGACCAACTGGGATTTCCCTGCTGCTGTTGTCACAGCAGAGCCACTATTTTTAATTTAACTAGTAAAAATTAATTTATTTGTCTTATTCTAAACTTAGTCTGCTACCAAAAAAAAAAAAAAAAAAGGATTCAGACAATGCTAGTGGGATTTTAAACATGTTATAGTTTAAACACAGTAATTTCCTGACTGGAGGGGAGAAAGCTGGAAGACCGAGCAGCACAGACACACCATGTCTGCCTCATGCAGTCCTGTGATGCTCGGTGATGGGGGAAAATACTTGGCTGTGGTGCAAAGGTGGTAGAAAGCCAAGTGAAGCTGGCACCTCTGCTAACATAAACCAGAAAATAGCCAAAACTCTTGAGGGGATGCATTGTAAAAAAAAATAGAGAGGGCAATGTGATGTAATTAGTTATTATAGCAGAGGGATGGGAACCAGAATGCCTTGATTTCCAGTGTTGTCCAAGTTACATACTGAGAGCACAGTCATGCCAGGTACTAAATGTCTTCTCACTCAGGCTCTTGTCTATTCAGGATATTGTTTTATAGCCTTTCCACATTCACCTGCTTTAGCCAAACATTTGGACTACAAACACCATTCAAAATGCTCCTCTCTTGCAAGCTAAATGACTTTGTGATGTCATTTTTTCTAGGATAAAAGCATTATCTCTTCAGAGTAAAGGTTTTAAAAGTAGTTACTTCTGAATCTGGTTTCAATAAGATGCATTGTCTTTTTTGATATTGCCTTTTTTGAGTGGTGATATATGCTGCAGTAACATAGATCCTGTGACACATCTCTTCAGGGTGTATTTGCACATGATAAATATACTAAACAATATTAGCTCTACCATGGCTGAGTTGCTGATGCAAAGACACAGTAACCAAGACAGTGAAGTCATGCATTAGTCACATATGAAGCTAGAACTAACAGTTCCTGGACCCTGATCCAATGTACTTTTTCCTTTGGCCAAAGGGTAAATTTGAGTGCAAAACAGACATAAAAGGTTTAAATGTGTCCATGGTTACTTGAATTTCAGAGTTGAATACATGACCTAGGAGAGAGATGACTTCAGAGATGCAGAGGAATGTGGGAGAATGTGATGAGTACTGATACATTCTGAAAAATTAGGAAGTGGCCAACAAGTACTGCAATGCACTTACAAATAATTGCTTTTCAGATATTTATAATTTGTTCAGTGATTTCCATGGCATATCCCATCACAATCCCTGGCTCCAGTCCTGATATCCCCACTAAGTTCCTTGTCTAGTCATTCCGTCTTCCCTCTCTCCTCCCTGATCTCGAAATCCTGCCCATTATAAATTATTGAACCAGTTTTTCTCTTTTTCCACAAGCTTGCAGTTTCTTTTTTTACCAGGTTTTCTCATCATTTACCTTATGCTTTGGCTTCACACCCATTTGTACCTTATACTTCTGTCAGGCAAGCTTTGTCCTCTATCTGTAACAAAAAGAAAAAAATGAAAATAAAAAAGCGAAGATAAAACCCCAGGAAAAACAATCTCTTGGTCCTGATAGGTAAAATCCCAAAGCATCAACTGTAGTTAGGAAAAGCTGAGAATATCATTGCACCCTTTGGATTTTCAGGTGAAAAGTGAAGTGAGCCCCTTCTGAGCACTGATGAAGAGATTTTTCCAAAGACTTGGACCCTGGTCAAACTTGGTGTGTTTTTACTGAACACAAGAATGGACATATTCATTGCACAGAAATTGTCCCCTTACAAATTTCACATTTTCCAAGATTTGAAGTGCTTCAGCTGTTCAGAGAAAAGGTTGTGATTAGACACAAACCCACCATAATGGTAAAAGAGCAAAGTGTTAAAGCACTGTGACGTTATAGCAAGACAATATAGGGTATTATCCCAGAAAGCGCCAGACAAACTTTCTCATAGCTGATGCTATCAGCACAACCTCTTACTGCAATTCACACATAGTAAACTCTTACTTTTTCTGTCATAGTTAGATTTTATGTTTCTGAAACACATTGGAGAGTGATATTTTTCTTGCACGCTTATGGCCAAAAAGTTCCGCTGTTGATCCTTGTGATTTACGTATCAGTTTGCCACTTTAAAATAAGTGCTGTGCAAACAACTGAGAGATTAATATAATGCTGTGGGAAATTCTAAGCCATTCATATGCCAAGGTTTCATCAGACTTTTAAAGGCAGGAGCTTCAACTACATCTTTAAAATAATTGGCACTTCTTTCTCTGTAGCCCTGAGTCTGCAAAATATCAATTGCCTTAGATGATGCCTCAAAATCTGTCAAAACATTCTGGATCAGATACTCAGCTCCTGGAACACTAAACTTCAATATGCCAATTTCATGTGGATGCCGTGTTTGGTCTCTTAAAACTCCTGTCTTTTGCCATTATAATTTATACTCTCATATAGTCAGCTTGCAGGCACCGTTTCTGTTGATCACTTAAAACTTTGGCATGACTCTGAATAAAACATGCAGCATAGCAGATGTGGATTAACTAAATGGTGCTTGTGTTCCTAGAAATCAAAATCCAAAAATGTACTCGTGCTTATTCATTAAATATCTATTTAATCAACCATTAAATGATTTAACTATGGGATATTTTTAATCAACCATTTCCCAGACCACAGAAACATGGTTTTATATGGTAAATCAGTCTGTGTGAGATAATCCATATTTTTCAGATTTCCCAAGGAGCTTATTTTAAATGGCATAAGGTTTTTCTTTTTTTTTTTTTTCTTTCATCTGCAGTATCGCAAAGTGCTAGACAAACTATAGCATTGAGCAGTAGAACATTTCTGTGGGGAAACATGGCAAATAGTGACAAACAGGAAATCTGTGTGCCATTTAAAGAGAGACTGAAAAATGAACAAAAATTCCCCACACTCCGACTCAGGATTAGATTGAAAGTATTGGGATGGTTATCTCCCTGGATGTGAATCTTTGACTCACCTCATACCATTCTAATTTTTAACTGAAGCATTAAGTTTTATTACAAAAAGGACAGGTTTGCACTGGGGAGTCCAGGTTCCCTACAAGATCTGCTTGTGCTCCTTGCTCCTGACTTTATTTATGGCAGAGGCTGCTAGGTGAACTCAGTTCTGGGTAGTTTTGCAACATGCATAATCACCCTGAATAAAACAGAATTATTATTCCCTCTGTTTAATAATTATTATTGGTTGAATGGAGCTTTACAAAATACAAATTGAAATACATTCATTTCCATGCAGGCTCTCAAAATCAAATGGATCTAACTGTGATGAAGACAGTCTGTCCCCTTATGGGGCTGTCACTCATCTGGGGCTGTCATCTGCTTTGAGAAAGGATTTCAGGGAGCAAAGAGTGTGCTGTGGACAAGACACTGGAATGGCTCCTACCACAGCAGTGCAGCAGCTCTATCGCATTCCTGGTGGCACCAGGCAGTTTTGCTGCATGTGCATATCTCTGCTTCTGAACTGAGAGCCTGTGTAGGTGAGCTCCCAGGAGACAGTGCTGGTGCCAATCTCTTTGATTCCTGACCAAGACTCCTGAGCTTCCCATTCCTTCTGGGTCCCACTGCCAAAGCCTGCAAATAAAACAAAACCCTCTTCTCCTTTCATCCTGATGTTTTGACACTCAACTCTATTTTCCACTGGAAAGCTTCCCATTCCTTCTTGCTTCCCAACACTCATCCTGCAGCCCTGCAACAGCCACAGGGCTCCCAGTGAGGAACACCTTGCTCTGTTTAGCCTTTGACCTGTCCCTGCCTAGCTCTCCTGACCATGTCTGCCACTCTTTCTTTCTCTGTCCATCCAGCTGCTGCTAGTCCCCCACCTCCTACACTCCCTTACCCTCTTCTTCACTGCCATGACCACCTAAGGATGGTGGCCTATCTGTGTCATGCCCACCTATTCTCTCCTTCCTGCCCACCAAGCAAGACTTAGCCCTTTTTCTGATAGCATTTCACAAGAACAGGTTCCAGATATGCCTCCTGGGAGTCCTCTCTGAGAGCAGTATCAGAAAATGTATTCTGGACACAAGAAGGGCATAGGAGTAATCCCACTGCAACACTAAAGAAGGCAGGAAGAACTGTGAAAAAGAACAGAGGGAAAAAAAAAAACCCAAACCCAAACAAACAGAGAACATGGGTCTAGTCAGCATGGGAAGGGGAGAGATGGAGCTTCAGGACCTGAGAGAAGATAATGCTGGTATCAAAGACTGAGAGTTCAGGTGATCTTGATGAGGACAGGGTTGAAAGTAGGGAATGGAGGGAAGGAAACAAATATGCTAATGCACATCAGGAAGGTTGTTTCATTCTTGTAACTGTAGAAAACCGCGAGGAAAGGGCTGTAGGAGTAATTTTTTGTTTGCTATCACCAAAAATAAACTAAGCAGCATTATCCTGTGCTGGGAGGGGAATGTTCAGCCTTGGACAAAAGTTGCAGTCTGCGGCATCCAGCAGATCTTGTGTTGTATCCCACCTCAGGATGTGGACGTGATGCCGCTGCCTTTGAAAAAAAAAAACCATTTGCTTTTCAAAACTGTCGCCGAGAGCCGCCGAGGAGCCCGGGCTGCGACAGGCGCCTTGCGGAGCGTCCCGCAGCCGCGCTGTGACACAGCTGCACAAAAGCTCCCGGCCACGTCCCCGCGGCCCCGCTGGGCACAGATGATTGTCCCCTGCTAATCCGCACCCGCAGCTGACCCTGGGCTCTGTGCTGAGCACCGTGCAATCGCATGACTGCACTCGCTGCTCCCATTGTCTGCAGCCGGCTGTCTGTGCGAGCCTCGCTCTGTGTGCGGAGCTCTCGGGGGCTCTGTGCGCTGTAACTCGCCTTTTTTTGCTCCTGGCTTCCATTGTCATGACACTAGAGGGTGACAAAGATTCAAGCGAGAGCCACAATGAAGCCATTAAAACTGGAAACTTGAAATTCAGATGGATTTTTTAAAACTGAGAAGTCGTCCGGTGGAACGGGCATGAAGACTCAGTGATGCTAATGGCATTTTAATAGAAGCTGGTGCCACTCAATGGAAACTTGTTTGGTTTGGATCAACCCTGAAACAGACTGTTTAAAATTAAGAAGTTGATTACAAGATCTTTTTCTGGGACTTTTCCAGAACAGGGTTGAAAAAATTGAGCATTTTGTTGTGGTTTTTTTACGTGGTGCAAAATAAAGCAAATCTGAAGTAGCGATGGGAAATCTGTGTTTGTGGAAAGTGTGAACAAGGAGAAGACAAAAAACACATAATCAAATTTAGGCACAAAGAAGTACTGCTGCTAATAGGAAGAGCAGTTTTCAGATATAGAATTATACAGAAAAAGAATACCTTTCTGTAAGTAATGCTGTTTACAAATATGGATATATTGGCTAAGAATTCAGTTGTTTTACAACACTGAGGAAACCAACCTCATTTTCTGAAACAATCTCATTATTTGCTACTGCATTTTTACCGGCATACAGTTTATTTTTCACATGAAAACAGGATCTGGATATGTATTAGCCACTTGATAACACACACAGAGCAAGAGATTCAGGATCAAATCAACCATGTTTTCACTTTCAGACACTGTAGCAATCATGTTAAGCCTTGCATCACTTAAAACATGGTCTATTATGTATGTCAAATACTTAAATTATTTAAAAATAGTAAGAAATGCTCTGCTGAGTTAATTACCCTAGCTTTATTTGCCAACTCCAAGTAATTTTTTGAGTGAAATTTGCATGATGTTACCAGCTCCCAGGGTCTTATCATGAAATTTGGTAGAAACTGCAATGTACTGGCACTAAGGAGTGTGTAAATCTCAGCTTGCATGTCTACAAAATATTTCCAGGCTGTAAGACAGTGGAAAAGGAGTGGAAAAGAAATGAGTCTAAATTTACATCTCTGAACTGCAATGAAAAGAGCTTCCTTTTGTTATTTTAAAGTGTTATTTTAAATTTTATTGTTATTTTAAAAATGTTTAGGCAGTCTTGTGATGTTTGGGCTCTTTGGCCCACTCTCAGGGCTTGCTGTTGGCAATACAGTTTGCAAATGGCACCAGTCTGTGCTAGCAGGATTGCTGACTGCAGTGAGGAATTTACTCCACCCTGCTCTGAAAGGAGCAAAGGATGTGTAAACCCCTTTCATGGAAACTTTGGGAAGAAATAAGAGATTTGGTTAAGGATTCTGGCTGCTTTAAGCACTTGGCCAAAAGTAATGATGTTTAGTGGTCAGAATAAGGCACACAGACTGTAATATCTGCTGTTGCCAGAACCAAACCAACCTGTCACCTAACAGACCAAAAGTGCCTTTGGCCTCCTCTGTCCTTCTGCACAAGTGTCCTCCTGGATGATGAAGCATTTTCTGGCAGATAGGTTGGGATCCCATTTTTGTGACATCTGTGCACAAGGCAAAGAGAAGATGTGTTTTTCCCAAGGGAGGATGAAAGCCCCCCACAGATTCTAATGCATGTGTTCTCCACTTGGGATAACCCTGTGGGAGAGGGAGGGTCACCTCCTTTGGGGCTCCATGTGCTTTTTGAGTGATGCAAAGAGGGCAGGACACTGGTGTAGGACACAGGACTGGGAGAGGGACCCTTCACATGCTTTAATAGTCCTTGATTTGCTCCAGTTTTCTCTCTGAAATCGTGTTCCTACTATAAAAACTTCTGTAATGTGTTTTGAGATTTCTGTGGTCCAACAGAAACACTGGTAAAAGCTGGAGATGAAGTTGCTGTTGTGGACATGTGTAGGCTGAGCAGAGAGGCCTGAAGTCATCCAGCCTAGCTGCAGGTGCTCAGCCCCCATGGGTGTGTTGGGGCTGTAGCTGCCTTTGGTCCCCAGATAAGCAGTGACTGGAGAGATACTGGAGTTTTTGGGCTTGAACTTGCCCTTCTGCCCAAGTCTGTCCTTTGCCTTAGTGCCATGTTTTCTGCTGAAAGAGACACCAGAAAGCATTCCAAAGAAAATATGTTTTATAACAGTTGCTTTATGCAATCTTCTCAATGCTCCAGCAGCCCTGACTGATCCTCAGTGGTAAAAAATGAGGGGGTAGCCACCCAGCAGTTAGCTGGTCTGAGAGGAAGAGAGGGAGCTGCTTTCACACGATGCAAGGACTTAGCCCCAGCAAAAGCAGGCAATGGCAATTAGATCCCCACATAGATGGTTCACACAGCCACTAGTGGTTTGGGTGCAGAGAAGAGGAATAGCACTAATGCACTCAAGATGCTGTCCAGAGAGAACAATCTACACTGGTGTCTCAAAGGCCGTGCCCAAGGGAATATAAATGAAAGTAACCCAAAGCACAGGATGGGTGGAGAGCATCTGATTTTGGTGTGGGATCTGGGGCTCTACTTGTATATGCAGGACTCTTAAAAGAACTGTAGGTGGGAGACACCAAAAGCCCCCATGGTTAAAATAATGCTGTTGAGTATAACAGAAAGGCATTTGTGTTTGTTTTGCTTGCAACCTCTTTGTTACCCCAGTTGTTTGTTTTATTAAGCCACTCAGGCCATGGGTAGGTATGTGGACAGCCACACAGTGTCTGAGGTATCTGTTTGGCAGCCCTGCAGGCTGGGCAGTGATGCTTGTGAGGCTGCAATGCCCACTGCTGATGGAATGAGCACAGAGTCCTCCCTGGCAGATGGCAGAGGAACCTCACAGGAGCTGGCTGTGGTCCAGATCACCACCCTCATGTAGAAGCTGCTGTCCGCTGCTGTAGCCGATGTAACGAAGCAGTAGATCACCAGATTTTTCAATGTGTGCTGTGGAAATCTGTTTGTACTCACACAAATGGTCCCTGGAAAAGGGGCTTCAGGAGAAGGAATGAACACAACATCTTGCCAGTTTGTTTTATTCAACAAGCTGATTTGCCATTTAAAGGAAAACGCCTCCTTCGTCTCAGACACTTCTTGTCTGTGGCTATTCCATTTTTCAAGAGAAAGATGGACGGCTTTTTCCCCCCCTTTTTTTCCAGACATTTGCATTTTTCTTTCTCTCACCTAATTCTTCAGTACTTTTCCTTTTTCCTGCCAAAAAGTAACTACTGGCGTAATTTTTTCTGTAAACTCTCTTTGTGGGAGATTAAAAATTATTATCAGTATCTTGGAAAGAAGAAATCTAGACTATTCTGCACCTTTCTTTAAGTGATGTTATGCTTTGGCATGAATTGGAAATTGTTTATAGCATTATTAATGTCAGTACCTCACGATGTGCTTTGCTCAGAAACTATGCAGACCCAACATATTCCTCCAGAAACATATGGTTTTAAAGATATTTAATACAGATTAAAATACATAATACAGAAAATCAATAAGTACCTTGTAAATTCTGACTAATCTGCATTTTTGAATCTAAAAAGATACACTTCCTGGTTTTGATTTCTACAATTATTTTAAGGTTCCATCTATTTTTAAAATTATCTTTATAAGTGTTGCTCTAAACTACACATAATCTCACCATGATAAATTTCTTGAATTCATCATTGTCATCCAGTCCTGTGCTGCTAGCTTGAAAACTTTGATGTTGAGCTTGTAGTCAGTGATGAAGTCACTAAGAAGTTTTTTCATAACTTGTGAATTGATGGTTGGGGATGATTCTTTGTTGACACTTACCATTTGTCACCACTGTAGCTTTTGTGAGCTGGATCTTCTGTGATCCAGGAGTTACATGACTTCAGAAGTAGAGAGCTTATAACACAATGATAGTGGGGACTTCACTGGTTTTCAGAGAGATCCATAGAGGAAGAGAGCAGTTTAATGGGTTTGTGGCATCTCTTCTACCTCCCCGCTTTGGTACATTGGGCGAACAGATCAGGATGGAGCATTACTGGACTCTAGATATGCCTTGGCTGCATCAGAGATCTGCTGGGAATTGCTGCAATCAAAACACTTTGGAAGTCTGTAACAGTTCTGGCTTTGGGGAGAGAGCCTTCAACAGGGTTAGAGGAAAAAGAAAAGGAACAAAGTTGCTGCACATCTATTTTCTCCCTTCCCTTCTGGATAAGCGTTACGTGTGGGTTGTTAAGAGTGGAGGGTACTCTTCCACAAAGTTGTCTGTTGATGCTTTGCATGATCCCTAAGTTCATGATGCTATAGGAGTAATGTCCCTAGCTTATTACAGATCCTTCTCTCAAGTAAAGCTAAAGGAGCAAGCAAATTTAAATAGGCTAGAAGAAACCAGTTGTGGAGGTCTCATGGATTGACAGAAACATTTGGGGAAGTTTCAGAAAATGGATGACAAGTAATGTGCAAAACTCCATGAGCCAAATCCTCATCTGGTTAATATAACTTTTTTCCCTATGAAACTGAAACCTCTAGATTCATTAACACCAGATGAAGATCTGGTCCTTGTCTGAATTTTTCCAGCCAGACATCTATTACTTTTACCCTCAAATACTAGCCCTATTCCTTCAATAAAACTAAGCAGCCAAAAATTAAAAAATTAGGGGGAGGGATATAGGGGGGGAATTTCAAATTCAAGCCAATAATGAAAAGTTTCTTCAATCTAGTCTGGAGTAATAACATACTCCATAAGTGCTTCTCCATAATGGTCACACTGAGATGGTAAATTAGTTCAATTGTAAGTGTAATTGGTAGCAATCAATATGATTGACTGCTGGCAATACATAGGTTTTGTTCAATGTCTCATGTTTTCAAAAAGAATATAAAATCTTCCTTACAGATAGATAAAATAGATAATAATAACAAGAAAATACAATTTCTTGTTTGCCCCTTCTCTGAAAGCAATGAAAAAATCCTGCTGGTTTTCCAAAAATAATTCAACTGAATTCTGAGAAATATGATTAGCGTCTGAAAGGTCTCTCTTTCATGAAAAAAAATTCAGCATAGGCAAAAATAAATTTTTTTTGCCCTTTTTTTACTATGCTGAGACTCTCTGAGCAAAACTAAAATGTTACTGTGGTAACTGTACAAGCTGCAAGACACCATTCTCCAGAAAATTACATTCTTGGACATTTCTAATGTCTATATGCCAACATCTTGCTTTTTGTAATGTATACTTTGTGGCTCTTAAAATGGATCTTTTGTGATTGTTCTTAGTACGGATCTAAACCCATGTATTTCCTCTGGTTCATATAAACTTGACACTGTTACACAGACTCTTTCCTTTGTCTGGGTGTCTGTGTAAGAAATATTGTCTATATTGAATTTTATCACCAAGAGACACCCACTGTACTTCCTGCGTTATGTGCTAACACATACTCACCAGTATTTACATTTGTTTAGATTAATATAAGTGGATAAAATTCTTTAAAATAATGGGTTCCTTCAGAAAGTCCTAGTACTCTTAGGGATCTGACCCAGTAACTCAGAGTCAGAATAGAAACTTTGAGCCCTGGATCATCCAAAAGCACAGAAATGGGTGAGAAACCAAGTATCCCATGAGTCTTCATTGCAGTGTGTAGAGCCAAGTAAGGTCACAATCTTTTTCTCTCAACTTCAGTGGTACCAAGTAGAAGAGATGACAGACAGAATCCTTGTCTTTTATAGCCTTGGGATTACCCAAGAAATGAACTTCTCAGTAAAAATTAAACTGTTGAATGTCATCAGACACATTGAGTTATGTTCTTATCTCAAGACCACAATATGTACAACTTTGTCAGATACGGGGTTTTCATAACTATTGTAAAATAATTAAATAAAAGGACTTTGTCTGGGATTTTGAGTCTGTTAGCAGACGGTCTTAGAACACAGCAGCTGTTTGGAGGGGTTTCCTGAAAGTCTTTGTTCAAAGAGAATTACAGCCAAACAAAACATTACTAAGACAGAATTAGTACTAGCTACAAAAGAGGATGTTAAAAAACCCACACATACATGTCAGACACTTGAGAGCTGATCATGGGCAAGATAAAAGACATGCAAAAGCAGCCAGCTTGTGTGAAATACTCTTACCCTCCCTGCCTGCCTGCTTTCCCAGGGTAATATCACCCAGGCTACCCCTGTTATGGAGCAATATGAGTGGCAGTGATGAGCAATGGTGACCCCTCTGGGCAGAACCACTCTTTTGGTCACCTCTCAGCCAAGTGTCCATTTCCTCCTTCAAATAGCAGCTGGAGTAGAAACTCTGACTGGACTCTCTCACACTTAATTCTTTGCCTTTCTTTGATATGCATAGAAAAGAATTAATCTGCAAGAATTATTTCTACAATAATTATTTTATTTCTGGGGGGTTTTTCAGTTTGGTTTTTTTTTTCCTTCTGATTTCTGTGCAAAAAGCCTGGGTGTGGTTTCAGTGCTGTTCTATTAAAATAAGTGCAGTTCTTTGGCCAAAACAGACAAAATTCCATGTGACACCCCAACCTATTTTTTTCTCAATCAGAGAAATCAATATCCATATTCAAATAAAATCCCAATAAATTGTCATGATGCTGCATAAAGAACTTAAATGTTATTTCATAACTAATAAGGTCAGAAGCCTTTTGAATATGTTTAGTTGGGAATTTGTTATTAGCAAATGATAAGATGTCAATAGCATCCACTAAGAAAGAGAGGGAGTCTTCGTGGCCTAAAGTATTAACAGCTCAGAAGTAAAATTTAAAAACAAACAGACAAAAAACCAAGACCTGAGTCTTCCAATTTGATGAAGTGTTTTGTGACTTCTGGAAGTGAACTATGATATCAATTCTGCTTTCTGCTGCTGTAGTTGCCATCACTGTGCTCAATGATAATTTTTTACTAAGAACCCACCTTATTTCTAAATCAGTGAATACCAGTTAAGGTACATTGACAGATGTGATAAATGGGATGCAGTAATGCCCAAACAGAGTTCCCTTGGCTTTGTTTCATGCAGTGAACTCTTGGTATTTTCAGGGAATGTTAATTTTTAAAAATGTTAGAGGCTGCAAGTAAAAGTACAAGTCAGGTTCTTTCAAAGTGTTACTTATAGAATTCGGAATTGCTAGCACGCTCCTTACAAACAATATCTGCATATGATTAATAGAGTTACTCACTGTTGCCACAGGTCTCTCTAGAATGCATGCAAAAGTGCCTCCAGCTGAACTATATAATTAATGGCACCATAAAATCTTATTCATTAATTTCAGAAAATGATTTATTACAACAGATATATGTATTCGATCAGAAAAAAAAAAATCTTGCATTGGATGCACACTGTGTTGGATGAAGTAATGTGGCAAAATTATCCTTAATACTCTCTAGATGTTTATCTGAGATCCCTAATGAAAGTTACATGAAATCACCTTTCAGTGCAGTTGTTTTTAATATAATTTTTATTAACTGAGGACATTATATGCAAAGAAAAGAGAACTAAAAATGCACAAACCTTGCAAAATTGCTGTCCATTTAAAAGAAAGCTAGGCCTAGACTTTAAAAGACTTGAACTGATAATCAAATATATAAGCCAGGTAAATTTCTGATTTTGTCATTATGGAAAAATACTGTAATATGTCCATTATATTCTGTGTTTTTCCCAAAAAATACTTAATAATTTATCATTGTCAATAGTTTCAGTGTGAAAACAGATGTATTTCTCCAAGTCCCTATGGTATATTTGAGTTCCCCACGAAGGAAAATCACTACCAGAAGATAAGCAGTTCTACATGGCAGTTCTGCAAAGTAATGAAACTTCACTTTTCTCATAAAAAGTACTTGAAAAAGAAAAATCTTAATTTTTAAGTCTGTCTCAGTTTCTTCTCAAAAAAAAAAAGTTTAGGTCTCTGAATATCATGTGCATTAGTCTCTGCTGGAGTTTAAAATAGTTCAGACATAGTTTCAAAATGTCATGTACTTACTGTCTGAAAACATGAAATAGCAGCCTACTACTTTTTGTGATATTCCCTTTTCCAAAATTCACTGAAGTAAGTGGAAATGTTTCCACTGATTACATGAGTTTTGGAACAGATTGTGTTCGAGCTGGTTAAGGTTCTGCCTCAGGAAAGATTACAGGAATATGATTCTATTCTGAGAATTTAAGAAAATGCCTATTTTAAGAGATTTCCATTTAACTGGTTTTTTTTGGTTTTTTTTGTTTTTGCTGGACAACTGAGTACTTAATGAACTGAAAGAAAATGGAGCTAAAGAAAGAGTAATCTGCTTACTGGATGGCAATCTCTTCTTCTCTATCTTCTTATTTTATTCTAAATTACACTTTTCTTCATAAATATTTAGCATCTAAAAATATTCAAATTTCAAGGAAGAAAATGGATGGAATTATTTGACTAATATTTCAATATTGCTGATATTTTGCAAATTATTAATTTAATACTCAGGAAAGTTTAATTAAGTATAAGTAAATTCTGGCATTTGCATTGCAAGATTTAATTGACTTCTTTGACTAATAAATACTTTCCTTTTCTCACATACAGTAGATTAGAAAACTGCTGGAGGTAAACTTTTGAAGTATGGAGAATTGTCTGAGCTTCATGACATCAATTATAGGCTAATTATTCTCACCTATTTAATTTCTGTTTGTTCCCCCTGTATTGCAATATCCATGTTTTGCAATTATATCAATAAATACACTAAAGCTAAAACATTAAATTTATAGCAGGTCCCTTCCTATGAAATAGATACAAATGAAATAAACTTCTTCATGTCTTATGACTAGTGAGATATTATATAAAGTGAAATTTTCATTAGAAAGTGACACATTTTTCATGTGTCATGTAAATAGCAAGGTTACAATACAGAAGTTCCACATATGGAGAGCAATCTGTCAGTATGATCTTTTTCACTAATGAGTACATATGGTTTTTCCTCATGTTTTCTCTGAACACTTGTACCTAACCCACAGTATTCCAGAGCAATCAGATATTGTGGCAACAAGCCCACACACAGAAAATAGAACTTTGCTTATGCAGGGAAATCAAAACTTTGCTATCATATGTATATATATCTATGAAGGGTGTTTTTCCTAGGAGGAAAAGAGGCAAAAACTTCAAACTACATTGAACAATGAAGACTGACTGCCCTGCCAAGTGTAGTTGCCTACGATAACACAGAACTGGACTAGATGACTCAGTCCCATATTCCTGTTTATGACAAATCTGATTTGGTGTATAGAAAATATTGTAGGAAATCTCTAGGAGGCAGCTAAAAAGGAATTGAATAAAGGTAACTATACTTTATTCATTATCTATATGTAGGCAGAAACTAGTATGTTTGGCATATGTTATGACTTGTATTTCATTTCTTCTCACGAATCTCAATAAAGTATGGCTTTATAATTACTTGTGCATGAGTTAGCAAGCCCTGAACCTCCTAAAGAGGAAGGTATTTTATTATTCTTTTTTTTTTTTTATCCTAATGCAAACTCTATGGTGTGAACAGAACCCTGGTTTTGGCACTACTGCTTTGGCTGCTGTTATGGCTGTGAAGTTTCCTTGACATTTGGTGATGCCACCAGCACACTAGGTACCAAGGTCTGCTTTGGAGATAATCTCTGTGGTACAGAACCCACGTCCTGTTGAGGCTGGGTAGGCATAAAGAAAATCTCCCTGGCTACCTGAACCTGGGGTCCCAATCAGTTAGACTCATTCTACTCTTCCTTGTAACACAGGAGGAGTTTGTGAAGCCCTACTGAGTTTCAGCCCCTTTCTTCAGGATCACCAAGGAACCTAAAACTGAGTGAAACACAAAAAGGAACAGCTTTTGTTCCAGCCAGGAAGACTATGGCTAACCCATCTGGCATTGATCCATCAGCTGCCTGTGCTTTGGTGGTAGACATCTGTAGAGACTTTATACTAAAGGTCTGGGATGAAAGGAAAGGGATGAAAGAGGAGGTTAGCAATCTTGCTGAAATGCTAACTGGAACTGAGAGAGCTGGGACATGGATGAGAATTGCTGCCTTAGTGGACATACTTCTGGGTAGCACCAAGAAATTCTACTGCTCAGCTCTGAGGATGAGCTCAGGTAAGGAAAAGGAAATGTGTTGCATGGCTTCCATCTCACATCTCTGCATCATGCAGAAAGATAATCTTGAGGAAATATACTGTCACCATTAGGGGAAAGAAATGATGTACCTGTATCACTTTATTTCCCGTTGGTTTTATGTATTTACAAGATTTTGATAATGATAAAAACTGCATGCAGTTTTATTTCTCTTCACTTTTTCTCATCTATTTACATAGCAATACACAGCACAGTCAAAACCAAGTACTATCAAACATGAGTCCAAACTGAGCATTTTTTAAAGCCATTGCAGGCTTTATCTGCCAGCTGAAGAGCAAATCAAGGCATGGAGAAGGCTGCTGATGCTACATGAAATCAGCCTCTGCTGACTAGCTCTGCCTTAAATATATATATATATCAGACTATATCTGATAGCTGGTCTATTTTGTCTAAAGCTACCACGAGTATCTCAACTGAACTCTCCAATCTACAGGACAGATCATTACAAATCACAGCATTCAGCAGAACTAGGCTTGGAGCAGGGTGTTTTCCAGCCCATTCTTGAGGTGGCTGTGTCCAAGGCTACTACAGGGTGAGTTAAAATCAAAGTGCTGCTCATAAAAGTTGTTCTTTCCAAGTATTTTTAATCTGAACAAGAACAACAACAAAGATTATTTTTCCCTGGACCGATGAATTTGTGGGTATAAAGGATAGATTTTGCCTTGTTCCCATTTTTTCGTGGGTGACAGTATACATAACAGAGCAAGACATCCTTTCTCTAAATTCTGAGCCCTTCTTTAATTTTGCAACACTGCTGGTATGGAGAAGGCGTTCAGATTCCCCATTCATGCCACAACACATGGACTGGAATGAAACTTCAAGAAAATGGGCTGGTTTTCAAGGGTCATTATAGTAATTTTTTCTAAGCTGTGCCAGCACTGTTCTAAAACTACCAGAGGATTTCATGACAAAGTACTCTACAAGTAACTTAGGCAAACTTGACTGTAATACTAGTCCATGCAATTTCAGAGACTAAATAAATGCTATGAAGATTATATTCAGTTGTAATGTCTAATTTGAAGCCATATCTAGAAACTGAATTGAATGTGACGCAAGATCAAGAAAGTACAGACTACCAAAGCTTTTCCCTCATCCACTTTTGCCTAAAGTTTGTCACTGGAGATCAGGGCTTTAGTGCTTGGGTGATAGCTGTTTTTATTAGCACTAGGGGAAAAGCCAAAGTGGAAAAAATGATGAGGCCTGTGTCTGTCACATTTTATGGATTGACATAAGGTTTATTATTGTTTAGCAATATTAATGGGCTGACGTAGAAAGAGAGATTTATTGGAACTATTCTAATATCAAGACGCTTCTGCAAACACAAAAATAGATTTAAGACCCAAAGGGTATCCAGGCTCATTTCAATGTCATGTACAAGTTTGGCAGTCCTCTTTGCTTTGATTTATCTCCTCTCTTGCTGAGTCCACAGTCTCTAAGACTGGCTCCCTGCTTATTATCATAGCATTATGGATTTCATTTGCTGTAAACTAGTGGGAGAACTATGGGAGAGCTATTTACATAACATTTTCACAAAGTATTATTTTATTATTAAAATGTATTTTATATAATAAAATTATAGCAGTAGTTATTAATAATTATTTCCTTTTAGCTACATGGTTTTAGATTACCTTTTCTAGAGATCTCTTAACTGCACAGGCAACAGAAAAACAAAACAAAATAATGAAAATACAAATAGATGTCAGCTGACAAAACAACATATAAGGTACGGTATTATTTTCTTTTCCTGTAAATATAAAACAGATTAAACATACCTTTCCTGTGTTTATCTAGACTTTTCTTCATAAAACTTTTGACTGCAAGGGCTTGCAGACCTCAGACAAGAATTATTTTTGATCAAAAATTTCACAAACATCCAGTGATTATTTTGTTAGCTGTGTGGAGACTGTGAAATCAATAGCCATTTCAGAAGGTTGTTGCCTGTCAGAGATAATGTTTATCTAGCACAGTTCTGGTATTTTCTGCTTTTTACTGTTTTCCCACTATCTGATTTTCACTTCCACTTGAAATATTTTTGAACACTATCTTCCTACTGTTGTTGTGCATTGTCTTCAATAAAACTGTGCCTAAAGAGAAAATAAACATTTTGCAGCTCTCTGCTCTGATAATTTGGCAGCACCCTCTCACTGTTTTCACTGTCTCAGTATAAAGACCAGTTTCTGTTCCCTTGTACACAGCAGAAAGGCTAAGCAAAACACTTTAAAGAACCTAAATATATGTTTGAAATGGCAGAACTGGAAGGGGAAGCAGAGAGTGTGGGAATACATACTTGATATATTTAATCTCTGATCTATTGACCCAAGATAGAACATGCCCATTTCATGACTTGTTTCTTGTGCTGATGATCTAAGAGAATTTAATGTCCGTAAATCCTTCCTCAAAACTCACCTCCGCCCTGATGTATACCCTGACCTTTGCAAGGCAGCTGGGCTGGGTTCTCTTACCTAATTTAGTCATCTAAAAGGCATTTAAGCACTAAATATAGACCAGTTACCTAGGTGCCTTCTGCAGTCAATGGACACAACCACATGCAGAAAGTGATTCATCACATCCTAAAATATGTTGGATGAATGGCCCATTTCATGGATCTGTCACCCTCCATGGACTATGGCAACAGCCCAGGTGTCTAAGACCAAATGCTTTACTTTTATACAGCTGAAGTTAGGTGAGTTAATCCCACTTCTGGCATCCACATTGGTTTTCCTGTCTTGATTGAAACAGTCCCATTGTTTCTTTGTCTATCTTGTCTGTGGTAACTATACATAATCTTATTTATTGTAGACATACCTTCTGGGTTCAGTTGTTCTTCCTCCTACACATAAATTTCAAGCTCTTTAGAGAAGGGACATGGAGAAGTCCCTCTTTTCCCAGTTTCTCCCTCCTTACCCCCCCCCCCCCCAAAAGAACAATAAGAAATAATTCTGGTGCCAACAAAAAATCATTTTACACATACCCTTTAAACTATCTATTACTGCTAATTTAGTCAGTAGAATTTATGACATCTGTTCCTGAAAAATCACCCCAAATAATTTTAAAATCGTTACTGGAAACTCTTACTCTCTCAGTTAGCACTACTGAGAGCAATTGAAAGATTTCTGTAAATAAGGGTGTGAAATTAGTGAGAAGGCATGCAAAAATAAGAATTACTTTCATCAGTAAGATTTGCTGAATTCAGTCTTGAATTTATCATTTGCAAATGTGGCCCAGGGAAGATGTAGTAAGATTTGCTACCCACTAGTTACAGTTCCAGACTGTGTTATGTGATAGCCCATGATTGAATAAGTGCATGGTATTTCTGAAGGATTGGGAAGGGATATAGAAAGATTACTTTCCTTACCACTCTTCTAGTGAAATTTCATGTGTTTAAACAGTGTATAATTTCAAGCTCATTTATGGCTATTTCCCTTTTTAAAATTAAAACTTATGAAAGTGGAAGCCAGAAACAATATCTATGGGTTCATTATGTGGCATGTAATAGGATTAAACCTTCAGAACCAAAAATGTCATTTTCAGAATCATTAAGGCTTTAACTGCTTTTGAAGTTGACTTAAACAATCCACAATGACATTGTCCTACACTAAGCTTACTGGATTCTAACAGTTCCCATTCCAGACTGTCAAATTTATACACTTTGTGCCAATTCCTGAGAAGAACTTTCTAATACTATTACACCTAGCTTAGTCTTTTCTCAGGGTTTCTCATTATAATTTAGAATTTCATCATTTCAGTTGGTTGTAGTAAATGCTTTGGACAGCTGGAATAAAAGAAGCTTTGTTTCATAAAATCATTTAGGTGGTTTCATATGTTTGGAAGAGTTGTGCTGGAAGGAGTTTGAAGCAGACTCAGAAATTGCAGCTCCTTCCACCACATCACATGTGAAGAAGTAATGCAGAGAGAATTCCCTTTGCTGAGCACAAAGCCAGACTTTGTGGAGCACTGAATCACTGCCAGCTCTCAAATTTTCTCAGCAGTTACTGTTCATCCTCACCTTTAAACATGTACCTGCAAGTGTAGTTCTGTGGAGTAATTTCCACCAATTCCTATGGCAACTAGATATTACCCATAATCAAAAAGAAATAATATCTTCCTCAACTATTTATGTCGGAAGTATTTTAAATATCATCTTTTTCAGCTTTGCAAGAAGAGTTTGTAAATACTGAAGTGTTAGGTTGCTGTCTGTGTGATTGAACCATCTACTAACCCATGTGTCTGTGTATTTAAAATCCCTGAACCAAACTGGTATTTTCTCACACGAAAGAAACTTTGCACTTGCCTCCATAGGAACATCTGAATAGGAAATCTCACAAATTTCATGCTGATGGTGGTTTGATGCTAGTTTTTAGAAAGCAATCTAAGACTATATTATTGGGGAAATCCCTTAGGACAGAATCATAGAATTATAGAATCACTGAGGTTAAAGAGGACCCTTAAGATCAGGTCCATATGAGTCCAAAAGTGGAAATCAAGTCTGAATTTGGCTGTTTTTCTGGAGTATCATTTTACTTTTTCCATTATGAGAAGAGATTAATCAGGCATCTGTGGAGGATGATTCGCAGTAGTCGGTGAATAAAAAAAGAATTTTAGGATCCTCTTCAGCTATGTACTGGTTGAAAGTTTTCAGTCTCCTGGGGTCAAGTGGATACATCCATGACCAGTTTTCAGAAAAGCTGTCATTGTGCAGCCACATAGTTCCTGGCCTCAGGGCCCAGGTTTCTGTGGAAAAAGAATGGAGGTTCACCAAATGGAAAAGTGCTACTGTGCTTCTGAGTCCAACCTCTGACTTGAGTGACTGAAGAACCTGAACTCTGGGTTTCAGGCACAGTGTTGTGTGAGAAATGCATCTCTCTCATATCCCCAGCTTCTTTAAATTCTCATGCTGCTGCCAAGTCACGTTGTATGAAATATGTTCTTTGGTGCTCAAGTATTCCTTGCAGGATTTTCTTATGTAATAATTTGATTGCCTTATATTTACTCTTGCATTTATAAATGATCCATCTCTTTTTAATTTAGGTAATGAGTTCCTTCTACACTGAAACATCTCATTTTACTCATAGGTACACATTTCAGCAGAAATCTTAAAATATTCATGAGTTTCTCTAGTTGTTTTTTTTTTTCCTAGGCTGTGAATCGGTCCCTGATAAAAAGGACCTGACCCTGCTTCTGTTTAAATCAACAGAATAACTTTTAATTCCCCTCGGACAGAGATGAGCTCATGATGATACTGAGGAAAGTTTGTTTTACTTTTTTTCCCTAGCAAAGTATGTTTTCCTATCCTTCTGTAAGACTGAAGTACTTGCCAATATTTAAACTTTATTTAGGCAAAGCTCCCATGAATATGGGTGTCAAGATAAGCCACAATCAAACAAAGCCCTGATTTTTTTTTTCTATTAGAGAAAAGTAGTAAGCATTTTTCCTCAGCTCCTCATACCTTAGTGTCCTGGGGTTATCCCTCAGGGCAGTAGGATGGGTGTGGAGAGGCCCAAGCTGCTGCCTCTGAGATTTTGGTTAAGGCTGGCTGCAATCCATGGCATAGGGAAGCTGTGGAGGCTGGTCCCTCTGTGAACAGCCCAGTTCATATTTATCAACAATCCAGTTCAGTATATATTTAGTATGTTTTAGAGAGCTTCACGTGCTTTTTCAAAGGAGTATAAATATATATACATGTATTTAAAGATGGATTTTTGTGTGGGGCAGTACAAAGAAGGCTATTAACTCCCTGAAAAATCTGCCATAGTCTTCCTTAGTTAATGCCTTGACTTGTGCTTTTTCCTTAAAACTTTTTATTTCTCCTCTGTCATATTAGGATTTAATTATTAAAGTGGAATAACCAATACACTCCAAATTCAGTGCATGAAGCTTTCCTGCCAAGTCCCACAAACAAAATTACAAGGTCTGGTGAAATCGTACACTTTTTGGTTATTAGCCCTGTCAAATGAATCATGCTTCTGGGGAATCAAATGTTCTTAGGATTTAAGCACTCATAGCTGTAAATGCAGAAAAATATCAGAATAAAAGTTTGCTGTTTAATGAATTTCAGCACATGATTTCTGCAACCTGTCCTGTTACAAGATGTAGGAATAACACAAATGTAGCATGACACAGATAATAGCTATCATAGCCCTTGCCAAGTCATTGTATGAGAAATGAAATTTATAATTAATAGTGACCCGTCTCTTGTGGAACGAGGTCCTGTTTTGGATAGTTTCCAAGTCATTCGCTGTGTCCCTAGGCATAGACTGACTGCAGAGTGTCACAAAAATTTCTTGCTTCAGAAGCAGGAGGGATAAAATAATGCAAAAAGCAATTTCAAAGCACTTGAGATGCCTAAGCTTAGGACAGGTCCATTTTGTAAAATTCACAAAGGAGAAAAAGCATGTATTGAAATATTTTCTTGCAGTTCTTTTGATTGTTGGTTTATTCATGGGTTTTCTTTTCATCTTCTCTGATGTGTAAAACATAAATAAATATATGACTGAGCAAATATAAACAGTGTAACCAAATTAAAAGGATTGTCAGCAATTACCATTGTATTTATCTTAATTTGCAAATTTAGTACTTGCTCTGAAAAAGACAGAGGCAAATCCTATTTGTACTACTTTTTAGGAGAGAAAGCCCATTGCAAGGATCCCTTGTACAGCAAAGCCTCAGATGGAAGTGAGGGACACAGCCTGACTCTAACCCAATTTTGATGCCTTCTCCAGCAAATAACTGGGGAGTTCTGGAAATGTTCAGCCCTTTGGTGGTACCTAGTGTCTAATTCTACAGCCACATTGCAATTCAAGCCTGTGACAGCTCTCATTTCTTACAGTACATGTCAGACAGAATATGCTGGCCAAACCTGCCCTAAATTATTGAGGCAAGGGACAGAAGTCCTTCATCTGCTACTTTTGCTAAGTTTAAGTGGTACCTTATTTCAGAGCCATCTCTCTGGAGCCAACACTCTTATGCACATCCCTGCGGGAAGCTGTGTGCCCTGCACTGTCTCTGTGCAGACCAGACAGGTCTGTGTTCCAAGGATAAGCATGGAGCTGCCCACACTCCTGAAGCAATGGCACCATGCCAGTTAATCTGCTAAGGAGATGACATCAAGATACCAGGGAATCTTTCATGCCTCCCTTCCCCTTGCTGTCTGATATACACAGGAACGGAATTTAGTGGTTGTCTTGGCTATCAGCCTACTGAAATCAGTACAGGTTATGGCCATTGTGAGCAGCCATCAGTTTGCTCCAGTAGGGAAAGTTCCAGTCCAGCCCCAAAATTTTCAAAGCTTTTAAAGCAAAAGAAAGAAACCTCAAAACCCCCTACAAATGAAGAAGTAAAACAATGAAAAACCCTCCTAAGACATTTAACAGGCAACTGAAATATTTTTTCCAAGTACTGGATGTGCAACAGCTTTGAAGGGGAACATGCAATAAATTGTAGGATTTAATTTCTTACTTGTATTCCCATTATGGAACAGAAACTAATTTGGATTTTGTGGGTGTTTTTTTCGAGCTTGACTCTGACCAGTAAATTTCTTTCTGCCTACAAAATGTCCTCTGATGTCTCCTATTGTCATAAGTAGCCTTACATGGTCTGTTCCTGAGTCTGCTATGTTTTAAAATTCATTAAAAAGAATGGCCATCTTTCTCCACTGTTAAATTCATTAAAGCCGAGAGACTTAATCTCTGTAGGAAATACTGGTTTCAAAGAAATTTAAAGTTTTGAAGTTTTAATTTACTTTTTGTTTGTCTTCTCTCTGTTATCATTCTGATCTCTTCTCATTGGAAAACTAGTGTCAGGAGACCTTGATGGTGTAGTTTGTATTTCCATTAATTTATTCTTGCCAGATAAATTATTGCCAGAACTTCTCAGTCACTGTCTTTATTAACTCAGTTAAATTTCTCCTTTGGGTCATTGTCCAGTAGTTTGTCCAGCTCACTGATCTGCTGGCAGACTGAAGTAACCAGTGTCAGGAAGAGCACTCTAGCAGGGAAGATGATGAAATCATAACATTTTTGGAATTATACTTTTTTATTTTCATTGAGAAACAGTTTTATGAAAACCAGTCACTGTGGATCACATTTGTCTCAGAATACAAAGGACTAAACAACTCTGTTTAGTAAAATAATTTCTTTGGGTCTGACTAGTTGGTTTTAAATACAGTTTTTCTTTGAACACAAAGCTTCTATTCACAAGAACAACCATAGCCTGTGCTGTTATTGAGGGGTGGTGCAGCATCCAGCAGGACCCACTGAGAGGCTTAATGTTATCTTCTTATTTGTATTTACTACACAGATAAAAGCTTCTTCCCTATCTAAATCTTCTCCCACCATGTTCTCACAAGTCTGCATAATGAGATTAATAACTAAAGCTTCAAAAGGTAACCCGATCAACAAGACTTTGTATTCCTCAGCTTTTGGTTGTGGTGAAGCAACCCGATGGTGAACTATGGTGAACTGGCAAGCTCCTGGTGCTCCCAGACACTACAAAGCACCTTAAATTACAAATCTATTTTCCAAAAAGTGATGCTAGAAAAATGATACAACCAAGTTATATTTTTATATTGTTCTAATTTGTTCCAGACAAAACATATCAAATTTACAAGTGGAAAGGAAAGCTATCTCCCTTTTCAGTCCTAATGTATTAACTTGCCAATACTTGGCTCTATCAACTTGCTAAGAAGCTGAATGTCATTTTGGATTCTTTCTCTTGTTTTTCCAGTGTGTTGCAATGAGCAGGCCAGTTCTGCCACCAGAAACACTTGGCAATCAGATTGTCTTCACTAGCTTTGCACACATACAATGGATTCTGACACTGTACAAGACAAATAACAGAAACCATTTCACTTCCTCTGGTCTGTGCAGAGCTAGCAGGAGTCAAAACAAACTGCCAAGCCTCCAGGCAAACAAATAACATGAACACACATGGAGGCTGCAGCAACAATGGCCAAATTTTGCAGGATCCTATAGGAAGCTGCCCCTGCCTTTGAAAGCAATGGGGAGCTCTGCCTAAGGCACAGGCAGTCTCCCTCTCACCCCCTTGCAGCTCCTCAAATTGCACTGCTCAATGTCTGGTCCACTCAGCGAGGTTGGAGCAGACTTTTCCTGGAGAACTGGCCCAAATTATACATCCATCTTGGCACCCTTTCAGCCTGCAGTCTTTCTTCCCTGGTTGCCAAAAAGCATGCTAGTAATTCAGATACACTGGTGGGTCTGGGATATGAATAGTTGGCCACTGGGAACAGTATGAAAACTTTATTGTTATCCATAGCCCATCATAAACCAAAAATGATTCGCCACATGTAACTGAGCTGGTTTTGGATTTTAAATCCTAAGACATCAAACCTTCCAATCTACTTCAATTATTTTTTTTTTCCTTTCCATTGCTCTGGGAGAGAAAGGGAAAAAAAACTTCACTCCAACACAGTAAAAAAATCCAGAGGTTATCAAGAGGCAGTTCAGGGATTGTTTGTAGTTTGTCAGGCAAATTTATGCAGTCCTTAAGTATACAGCTGGCACACCACTGAAAATGGGTCATTCCTGTATGTCTTTTGGGACAAGGAGTTTAGCAGGTTAGTCAGATGGAGAGTTATGCAAACATGGTTAAAAAAGCCACACTTTTGTAGATGGTTTAAAAAAACAGATTCAGAATGTGCAGTTCATCAAAAGCTGACCAGAGAGAGATGGGGAAATAACATAGCTAAAAATCAAAACATTGGAAGATAGATGGGATTTTCTTCAACAGTGTGACAAAGAACTGACAATGAGAGTTGACTCTTTGTGGATTCTGCTGTATTATGCTCTCAAAGCCATTAAAAGAACTGTTGAAAAATTAACCACCATACAGGAGTTCAAGAAATCTCTCAACCGTGTGTTTATTTTTCCGTCATGACACAGCTTTATGCATGCAAGAGAAAGAAGCAATCTACCATTCGTTTAAAATAGCAGAGTCCCAAGAAACCCTAGCTCTTATATAATCTAAAACCAGCAATATTAAAAATCTATCTACTAATTTCTCTAACTGGACTTCTTACAGCATATTTGTGCGTCTCACAAGCCTGCAGAAGAAGAAGAGGCTGCTCCTCTCATAACTGTCAAAGCTGTGGGCAGGTTTAGGGATAATGCCATTGCTGCAGTGGGTGGATACAGCAACATGGAAATCAGCTGAGCTTTGTCATTCTGAGTTTGTCTCATTCCAGGCAGGAACCTCACTGGTTTTCTCCACCTCACCTTCTTATGGTCTCTCACAGCCTTCAGTACATGCCAGAGCATCCTTCAGCTGTTCCAAGTCCTCATTCTCTTGACCTGTTGGCAGATAGTAATTGCTAGCTCTGTTAGACACAAACCATTACTTTTGGTGGAAGAAGGAATAGCTCTTCCAGTCCATCAGAAAATTACAATGGAAACCTGTGTGGACAAGGTTGGGTGCTGTCCACCCACTCTGCTTTCAGTCAGTGACAGCATTTCCTCTGTTCCTCCCTATTTTCCTCCTTTCCTAATTCAGCCATATGTTTGTGTTTTGTACATGTAAGTGAAGCTAGCAGGAGGCTTGCTGCTAACTTCAGTGGGGTTGGAATTTAACCCGCTATCTGCATTTCTGCTTGTAATATTAAATGAAGGAACTGGAATTTCAGCAGCACTTTTACAGACAGAGAGATGCACACTTGGGTTAAGATCACTCGGGTGAAATTCAAGCCTGTTGCAGTCAATGTGGGAGCTATTTTTTCACTACGCCTCTGTTTAGCCCACACTTGAGAAGAAAACACACACAGACACCAAAGAATTATTTATTTAGAATAAACATCAGTTGAGGGAATTGAATGTAAATTGTTCATATCCTTAGTCACAATTATAAAAGCTGCCTCCAAAAGGGCATAGCATAGAGATATAATATTATTCCTTTGGTCTTTTTCTCTTTTTCTGTAGCAATCTTCTCAGTAATAATCTTAATGACTTGGAAATGCAGCAACAGTTTATTGTAGTACTAATTTGAGTATGGAAGGAAAGTATTTGCTGTCAGTATTAACCTTTGTTTATTACTGTGAAAAAGCCACAGTAGCATGTCGCGCAGATCTAATTTGAGAATTATGTGTTGAAATTATTATGTAATTCTTTTGTTTCCACCCTGTTCAGATGTTCTAGGACTGTTTCTGTGTATTTTGTTTTAAAGTGTTTATAAGATTGTTTACAAGGCTTTGTTTGTTTATTGTCTAGTAAGGTAATAGATGCCAGAGCTGACTTTACCTTGGTTCCTCACCATTATGTAGTATTTATAAGTAGGGTTAACTTCCAAAAATTCAAATTTTTTCAACTGTCTTTGTTGTGCAAATAATGTGGTGCATTTGGTTGCTCTTTTAATTCACTGATTTATCTGCATATTAGATTCTGGCACCAAACTGAAAATGCACATAAATTTATTAAATTGGCAGTATTTATTGGGTTTTCTATGTTGTTTTTACATGGTTTCCCTTTCTTTCTCAGGGAAAACAAGAAACAGAGTGAATGAAAAGCCTGTGGAAGGACACAGGCAGTCCTAGTAATATCACTGCAGTCCCTTGGTGCTGAGTCTCATGCCACTGCCCTTCACTGTGGTGCCATTTGGGAACTCAAGAGAACTAGAGGTACCTCCTACTGTACACTGGGCAGGGAGTGATGCAGGTTTGAAGACTTATCCTTCAAGGCAAACTTTCCAGTACACACATGGGAGGGTACTGAACAGTAGATACACAGCTTTGCTTTAACCTGCTGGTAGAGGGCTAATATTCTGCTCCCCAGTAAATTTCCTACAACATCCATTAATTTCTATTTCTAGAACATTAAGTCCCTCTCAATACAGAGGTCCACCTGTAAGCCATGTAAACTGCTCTGGGAAGAAGATGGAACACATTCACTTTTCATGAAAAACATAAATATATATAGATGTGTACGGGTATATATTTAGTATATTTTAGAGAGTTTCACGTGCTTTTTCAAAGGAGTATAAATATATATACATGTATTTAAAGACTTAGTTCTAATACTCAGCTCTGAGTAAGGAAACAAACTGGTCTAAGAAGCCAAACAGCCTGTGCAACCAAATTTAAGACTCTTCAGGTTTTTTTATTGGAAAGCTTCAGGTGGGTGCTTGTGATTACACAGCAGTCTGTGCACTGTAGCAGTTCCTATAAGAAGAAGTGGTTTCACCAGTTTTGCAACCTTAATAAAAAAGTCATTCTATCACAGAGAAAAAAAAAGCTATTTTAAAAAAGCATGCCATGATTCATCTGTGTTTAAGTTACTTATAAGAATAAGCAAAATTTGTGCTTTTAGAGCACCAGTCTCTACCACTCCACTGCTGGTAAGATACAGCAAACTGCTGTGCTTCAGCTTCCCTGAACAGCAAACACTGGGGCCTGTGGAACCAGTATGAACTGATTTTACATAAAGGTTTAACTCACCCATGACATGGGAGACAAAATAACTCTCTTGCATGTTTGCAGAGCCTGCTGAATCGTAAAAAATGCAGGCAGTCTGGAAAACACGCCATACCACGAATTCAGAAATAATTTATGTTTCCCTTCTGATTATATGCTGAATATTGGCAGGCCAGTCAAGGAGGACTATTTATAATACACAGTAGTTGCAAAAAGCTATTTCTTATTTACACAAAATGAAAAAAACCTAAGTTAATAAGTTGGTTAGAAAGGTAAGTTGATAAAGAAACTTTATATTTTTAGACAAAAATAGTCAAATAATTTATGATTATGATTGACATTTCAGTCAAAATTCTGAGTTTGGGATGGCTTATTATAGTTACGGAGTCAGAATTTCACTGTGCAGTGAGTGTCAGCAATTTGTCCTTTTCTCCTCCTCACAAAGGGATGCTCTTATCGAGTGACTTTCCTGTGGAAGAGGGATGACCAGGCTTTTAGTTTTTGACACTTGTTAAGTAACCTGACATGTTTTTCCTTTGTTTGTTTGTTTCTGTGGCTTTCATTTCCAAGACATATCCTGTGGATTGTTCAAGTGCACTTCAAAAGTGAGAACTAAGTATATCTGCACAGTGTCTCACTCACTGCATGCTGTCTGTCTGAAATGAAATGAATGAATGAAATGTCTGACTCTTACACTAATTGAGTCCATCTATAACCATACCAGGGTTCACATTGTTAGCCTTCTTAAAGGCTCCAAAATTTAACCCTATTTTGGAGGACAGAGGTGGAGTTTTTTCCACATTCCAGATGTCTATCCTAGTAGAGCACTGGTTTTGGCACAGACAAAAAGTTCTACCTGTGAGGTGTTGACTTTTCTTGTTGGACCAGTGTCAACCTTCCAATCCTAGAATATGAACAGTTCAAGGATTTTTTCTGGGACAACTGAGCTAATTAAATTTATAGTTTCACAGTGTCTCTGACCCTAAGATAATTTGCTTGGGCACTTTTGCCCCCTTATTAGGTTACTTTGTCATAGATTTTTATTTGGTTCCAGGAGACATCAGGGGCCAGTGAGAAATGGGTGCTCTGCAAAGGCAGGAGAGCCTTGACTTTATTCTGTTTGCAGCTTCAGTTGAGGAAAGAAGAACATAAGACATTTCCCTCTCTACAGCAGAAAACCCAGTGATTTGCATAGACTCTGATCTCATCTGAATGTGGTTTTAGCATGGCTGCTTAAGATATTAATAGACTACTTTTAACTTGGACCTCCCTAAATATCCTCACAGTGGTATTGTTACTGTAACAGAGCACACTCCTACATGATCCTCTTTGGTTAGCCTTAAAAATACTTTAAAACCAGGAAGGAAGAATGGAGTCTTTGTCTATGAATGCTAAAATCTATCTTCATCCATGAGAAACTGTCGATGATTGCCATGGAAACATTTACTAATTGTCCATGGAGCCTGTAAAATAGTAAGAAAAAAAGGTAAGATTTGTCAAGAAATAACGCTTTGTGAGACGTGACCTGAACCAGAAGATTCTGAAAAGCCAGAAAGACATGGTGTGGTATAACAAGGCCTTTTCTTCTCTTAATCCTCTCTTGCACACAGACCACCTTGGTGTCCTCCCTAAAGAGACCACATTCCCATTGAATAATAGTGTCACCACGTCCCTTGATGTCTGTTTACATCTTTCAAAATACAGGGGCTGCTGGACTGTGACTGCAATCAGAAGGCAGGACAGCCATCCACTCTGTATCATAGTTTGAAAGATTTGACAGGTCACATTTCTCACTTTTTTAAAAATGTAATTCTTTTCCACTCTGTAAAAATGCCATTTTCCAGGTCTGGGTGAGATGTGATGCAAACCCAGTCATAGCTCTCAACCAAAGTGGAATTTGCAAGGTAATTTAAAAGCTCACAGCAAATCAGTGCAGTAAGGAAGAGAGGCAGGACAAAAGAATACACTCATGTATAACTAGGTTGGTCCAAAAGTATATCTCAAGGAGCCTCAGTAGCTGGTACTTGATCTTTGTTTCTGTTTTTTTTTTTTTTTAGTAATCTTGAAGTGCTAATGCTAAAATCTTGTATTTGCCATTAGTTCTCCATTGGCCAACACAAGAGGCATCTGGGCTCTTAAAAAAACAGACTAATGCTCTCTGGATCTTTAAAGTGTTAATCATCAGGTAGCAAAGGAATTATCTGTTCTAGGAAGTACTTTTGTGGCTGCAATGGTTTAAAAAAAAAGTTATGAATGACAGCACCAATTTTGTTCATCATCAATTCAGACTGCCAGCTATCAGTTGTTATTGACCTAACCTGCTGTGTACTACTCAATTTAAACAATTCTTTACTCATTTCATGGGTCATTTAACATGGGCAGAAAATAGAATCAAACACAAGGAGTGGCTGTGCTTTGCCTCTGTCTTCCCATTCCAGAGGACTCTGTTCCCTACTGGGTCCCAGTGTGAATGAGCAAACAATGTCTTCTCTAAGGGGAACAGATTCCTTACCCACTAGGAAAACGGTGGAGCTTAGAATTAGTTTCTGCTGAAAGGCTTTCCTCCTTACTGTTCCTGCAGGGTTTTATAAGAAGAAATATACCTAATTTGCTTAAAAGGGGATGCCATATGGACTTCTGCCATGTGGGCACTCAGAACATGTATGACAGCATATTACTACAGAAGAATTCTTAAATAAAATTGCCATTTCAACCACCACATGACTAATATTGATTTTAAACCCATGAGGCCCCCTAACAGAACTATAGCAATGGAAATTTTCAATGTGCTTTGGATCAGAAAGAAGTAATGAAATTGCTTTATATGTTCCTACTGGAAACATCACAAACCCACATTTCTTTACTATCTGAAGTCCATATTTTGACACGTGAACAGCTGTGCTTTCCTGCAGGTGCAAAAAACCAGATCACTTAGGGGTTTAGTGAGTCTCTTAATATCACCTCTTGCAGATTTCACTGGTGATCTCATGAAGAGAAAGAGGTAACTGGAAGGGTGAGAGGGAGGCTTATTAGGCTGAAGACAGAAGCAATGGCAAAGGCAGAGCTGTGTGAGGACAGGAGCTGTCCAGGCAGCCCACATTTACTGGATGAGAGCCACTGCACAGCTGAGGGCTTTTCCCTTTCCAAAATTTTTCAACTCTTAAGCCTATGTTCTTTCAGTAACAATACCAGAAAAGTCCATTAAGTGACCTGCGTGAAATTTGTCTGCTCCTTTATTTCTTCTTTGTGGATAAATCTTTTCATATGGTGAGTTGGCTGAGGCAAAGCTCATGGCAGAAACTTTGGTCCAGGTAAACTTTATTAGATATTTCCCTCACAGGACCACTGATGGCTTAGAGATAACTAGTGTACTCCTAGCTCCAGCATACACTGTGTGGTGATCTCACCTGGAACTGGTCAGCACACGACCTTAGGAGGCTCGAGTGCATAGTTTTGTATATAAACACTCGCTTAATTTTTTTGCCAGTGTAGAAAAGGGCACTTGGCCTTGTTCATGCATAATTTTTTCTGTCATGCATAATTTTTCTATTATTTTTTGTTACTTTTACTTTCCAGAGTGTGTATCAACACATTCTAAACACAATCATCAGAAGAAAACTAAATAGCAAAAAAATACGAATATAAACCACGCACATTTCACAGAAGCATTTTATATTCTCTGTTCTGATATATTTTGTTTTATCTTGATGAAATGTTTTATATCAAGGAAAGAAATTAATATCAACACAGCTTTATATCCAGGTGCATCGTGCACAGATAAAGTATAAGTGAAAGGAGATAAAATATTCTGCTTGATGATTAACATTGAACAAGATTGTAATGAACAAAGAGATGGCAGAGTTTTTTTTATATGAATGCACATCAACAAAAAATGACAGTGCAAAGTATTAAATGTTCTGGGGTTGCTACTGATTCACTATCAGAAAGGTTTAGGCAGACAGGCTACTAGACATTAAATGGCTCAAGAGCAATATGCTGAAATTTTGTTCAACTAGAGACTTAGATCTTCAGTATCCACTCAGACATGTAAAACCATCTGGAAAAGTGAGCTTAAAAGCTACTGAGCATGAAAGTAAACATAGGGTTAACAAAAATAATATGCAAAAAATAATTCCAACAAGAAACCTAAAATTCAAGCATTGCTTTAGAATGCAAAAGAGTGCTAGAGATGAGTCAGTCTCAATACCTTGGCAATAATATGCAAGCCAGTGGGGATATCCAGAATGAAATCATGTCACAAATTGGCAAGGCAGCAGCTGCATTTATCTGCTTAAAGAAGATTCAGTCCTTGAAAATCTACAACTTAAAGAACAAGCTGAATATTCAATTGATGTTATTTTCAACTGAACATATGGATGGGAAAGCTGGAAATCTACCAGAAGTATAGGCAGTCATCTAAGAAGTCTGATAAAACACTCAGAGAACATAAAGTTAGAAAAATAGTAATTTTTAAAATAGGTGGCTTTCTAATAAATTTTCCAAAATTTAACAGTATGTATTATCAGATATTAACAACAGCAACAACAACAAAAAGATAGCTGTATCTGTGACATGTGTTGGTAACAAACATGGAGAATGCCAGGGTAAAAATACATACAGAAGTGTAAGAAAAAGGGAGAGCTAAAAGGACACCTTCTGCTGAACACTCTGAAGGACTCCCCACCATGAAGATCATAAAAGATGCAGTGTATGGAGCCCACCTGGCTGCTGCCAGGAGGCTCCTGGTGGCCCCCACCAAGGAGAGCTCTGGCCAACCTCCCCTTGCCCCCCTCCCACAGCAAGGGCTCCCAGAGCAGCAGGAAGCCCTGGGTGGCTGCTTCCAAACTGAGCAACAACCACCATCTCAGAAAGAGTGTCTGCCTTTCACATGGGCTTCTATGAAATCCAAGTCATAAAAACTGAGGGTGTTTGTGAGCTCCTTTGAGTTTGTACAACGCAGCAAAGCAGGTTCTCCTGTGTGCTGGATGGAAGGGTAAAAGCACTGCAATGGCTCAAATAAACAATGCCTGCATGCATCAAGCAGCCGCTTCATCTGGTTGCATTCTCTGCTTGGGGGTTTTTCCAGTAGATTCACCCTACTCAAAATGTTAAGGGCAAAATATGCAGGAGAAGATATCCCTTTTTTGTAAGCAAGTACAGAAAGACAATTCTAGTAATTTTTATTTATATACTTTAAATTAAAAAATCATCATTATGGAAAATAGTGTGACAGTCTAGTAGGAAGCAGGAATAGCAAAATTGTAGACCCTTCTCCAGACACTATTTTTCATTACACTGGGCCTTGTCTACTCTAACATGCTTCCCAGTTCTTCCTAGCTCCAGCCAGTTGCATGTTCCTATCTGGTCCTTCAGCAAAGAGAAATATAAAACCCCATCAATAGTAAAATCCTGTAGAGTTCAGATCCATTCTTTTGCTGCTGGATGGAACTCTAGAGATTCTATAAAAAACCCAGGAACTTAAAATGTACCTCAGGGAATGTCTTGAAGACATTTTTCTTTCCTGATGGTCACTGTCCCTCCTTGTGCTCCTGTCTACAGCACTCCTTTTAAACATCCAGCTTGTTTCCCTTGACCTACTATGTTAAAGTGAAATTTATCCTTAGTTTCCTTCACCTTGCTGCTTTGTCATTGATTGTTTGATTTTATTGTCATCACTCCCCTCACCTTCTCTCATTAACAAAGCATGGAACATCATCTTTTGTTGGCTTCTTATAGTCCTAGCCTATAGACACCCTTCTATACAGAGCAGCTGGACTTGCAGGACGCCTTATGTATCCTTGCTAGCTGAAAATCTCTACGTTTGTATAAAAATGAATAAAGGTAATTCAGTTCATCAGCCCTAGATATTTTAAAGTACATTCTTTTTTTCTCTCTAGAGTAAGAATGGTCCTTCTTCAGGTCTCTAGAATACATTGAAACTTTTCTAGACAGCTGATCATTACAGCAGGTTCTGAATTTGATAGATCCACAAACATGATACAGGTAGACCCTGTAGCAGTGGGCTGCCAGGACTCAGGACCAAATTCATGTTTGTTTAAATACATAGCACATTTCACCTGGATTATAAGGACTTATACTTTTTTTTTTTGAGAAAAAAGTACACTTCTCCTTTAGTGAAGACTTGAAAATACTGAACTGTGTATAGAAGTTATATTTTAATGTATTTCAATACGCTGAACTTGAATAGTTATTTTATTACTTGAAAAGAAAATCCCAACTGGCTTTGTAGGATTGTAATTCACTGGCAACATCTTCTACATATAAGCTGAGCAGAAACATGATGCAGAAAGCACTGATACACAATCAGCACGTGCTATCCCATTTTCAGAGCAGAATCACATTATAGAGTAACTGTGTTCTAGAAGCTTAAATACTAAATGGGATGGAGCTTTAATCCTTTTACTGCCTTTGAACCACTCTCCTGTCTCAGTTGTGATATTATGAGGCTGTCTAGTCAAATTATTAGTAGGAGCCATGTAGGTGCTTTTCTTATTTCTACATTTATAATGCAGGCAGCACTGTGACACCTAAACTACGTCCTTGTGTCTTTTTATTTCCTTTTATACTTTATCACATGTAAAATTGTCCTTAGAGACGTGAAAACCAGAAAGAAGCAAGACATTGAAAACGTGTAAGTGAAATGGATGTCTATTTTAGCGGCTCCGTAGGTCGGCCTCCACACCTGGCCACTGGTGAACAGTGGTGAGAAGGAAAAAAACTTAAAAATAAAATAAAACAAAAACCTACAACAAATAAAATTCTTTGCAATCTGTAAAGAAGTCCACGACATGTTTGCAAAACCACCTCCAATGGGCCCGGGCGCAGCGGCCGCTCTTACGCAACCCGCTGCTGCCCTGCTGGGCGGCTCTGCGGAGCGCGGCTCGGCGCCGAGCGGCGACAGCCCCGAGCGCTGCCGCGGCACTCCGCTGCTAACCACGGCACCGCCCGCACCGCTCCAGCCCGCCGGAATTAACACAATTCGTTCGCCGGCGGTTCTGGCCGTACAGAAAGGGCGCATTCCCGCGGAGAGCTGCCGCGGCGCGGGGCGCTGGGGCCTCCCATCACCGAGCCACAGGGACGCTGCAGGTCCCGTCCCCGGCCGAGCCGGCAGAAGCGCCCAGGAGAGGCGTGAGGAGCTCCGGGACCCTGCACTGTGGCCGGCGCTCCGCGCCATCCGGGCGCGCAGCCCCGCAGCGCTCCCCGCCCGCCGCGCCGCTCGTTCCCGGCGCTGCCCGCCCCGCTCCGCTCCGCTCCGCTCCGCTCCTCTCCCGGCCGCCTCCCTCCGCAGGGAGAGCCGCCCGCCCGCCCGCCTGCCCGGCCCCGCGGCCCCCCCGGCCCCGCGTCCCGCAGCCGCCCCCCCGCGGGGTCACCCGGGGACAGCGCCCGCCTCCCGCCGCAGGAAGCGCCGCAGCCGCCCCGGCGCCTCCCGCTCGGCGCTCGCCTGTGGCAGGTGAGACTCGCCGCGTCCCTCCCCGCTCCCCCGGGGGCCGCCCCGCACGCTCTCCCCGCCGGCCGAAGGGACGGGGCCGGGGGGAGCTCCCCCGGGCCGGCGTGGGGGGCGGGAAGCCCGAGCGGGGGTTCCGCAGGCGGGCCGGGCGGGGGTCCGGGCCGCGCTCCGCTGCCGGCGCTGGGCCGGGGCGGCCGCGCACGGCGGGGATGGAGCGGCGCCGGGCGGGAGCGGCGCCGCCGGCCGCCCCCGCAGCCCGGCCCGGCCTGCCGCCCCGGCGGGGAGAGCCCGGTGTGCCGCCGCCCGGGGAACGCCGCTCCCTCCCTTCCCAGACCTGTCGGGGCTCCCCTGCCGACCCCGGGCTCCCCGCGCCAGCGAGGACCGGGCTAGAGCTTCACTCAGCTGCTGAGTGTCCCCCGGCCCTGCGTTTTGCCAGACGTATTTACTGGCTACACGGGAGGAAAATAGGCTCCAGGAAGGGCTACGTCGTGTTTGCTGCTTCTGCAGAGTTCATTCCACCCCTGGGAACTGCTCAGACCTCGCAGGAGGGGCCGGGCTGCTCCGTAGGGAATTCGGGCGCTTTCCCGGCGCGTTGCGTGTGGGAGCGCTGAGCTCAGCTGGGATGGCAGCATGGGAGATGGCTGGGAAACCCTGGGGAGTTCGGGTCACAGATGGCAGCGGCCGTGTGTTATCATTCCAGACTGCACTCTGTGACCAGCTGACAAATTGAAACAAGCTGTAAGAACCTCTCTGCGAATGTAGTAAGGCTGTTTGCTAATCGTACTTGTGACTGCAAAGGATCATTTTTTTAATGGGTGCTACCGGCCTCCTACCCGAGTGAAGTCAGTGCCCCTCATGCAAAAAGACAGAGTTGCATAGGGTGCTCTGTGGGATGCTTCTGCGGGAGTGATGTAAACAAGCTAGCAGAGAATATTATGTGGAAAAAGGAATATGGAGTAACTTAAGTCTTGCAGCAACAGGTGGCAGAGCTGAGGAGAAGGAGAGAGTGTATGTCCTGTCTCTCTGTCTTGCATGTCTGTCATAGCACAATCTTCGTCCATTAGGGGCAGGGCTTTGTCTCACCAAAACAATGGCAAAACACGCGGCGAAGACAGCGCTGCCATCGCAGGAGTTCGCTCTGCTGGGTCCTGCAGCATGGAGCACTTGTGCCCTGGGGCAATCAGGAGGCGGTGAAAAGCGGAAAGAGCCTCAACAAAAAGCAAGCACTTGCAGAACATACCCGATAATCAAATCACAGTTCTTTCCCACGTTAAAGATTTTTCTTTACCCCCCGAAAGTACACCTGAAACAAAATACTTCAGGATACTGAGGCACTAAACCAGTGGCAAAGGAAAACAGAGAGATACTGTGTATCGTTAAAAAAAGTTCACAGAGTCAATCTATGCAGGCAAAGTCGCCAAACGGGGTAAGGCGTGCTTGAGAATTTAAAGCATAACAGCATGCTTGGCTACAAAAGCTTAAGGTCTTGGCCTTTCTCATTGAATCAATAAACATAAACTGAAAATAGACAGATTTAATATAAATTTATACTGAGCAGTTGAGATAAAACTTGAACAGAATAAATGAGAAGGCATTGTTAGGAAAAAAGGCTTGGGAAATGGTATCAGGATTTATTAGGGAAATGAAGAAAGACATATTGTCTCAGATTTAAAAAGGAAATCTCTTAAAAAATGAGGCCTAGCAGAAAGAAAGAAAGGGAACCTGCTAATGCAACAATACTTTGTTTTCATGGAAAAAGCAGCAGTGAAAATGTTTTGAGAAAAAAAGGGCCAGGAAAAAAAAGTTAAAATAAATGTCTTTGATAATGATGGAAACATGCTATTAAAAAGAAATTGAAGCTCTCCAGGTAACATAAGCATTTTAGAAAGTAATATTGGAGTAAGTTGACTAGCTTAAGAGAAACAAACAAAAAGGACATGGGGTAGTATTACTCAGAAGGAAGCTGAAATGCAGGAGATAAATTACATTAATTTCATCACACAAATTTTCACAATCTGGAGATCAACCCGAGTAAGACACAAAAAGAGAGGTAGCTTGCAGAAAAATTGTGGAAAAGGATTAGGAACAGAGTGGGAATCAGAGCATAAGTAGATAGCTGAAATGCTACAGGCATTTCTGGAGACTTTTAAATGGGAGGGAAGGATGCCACACTGCTGTCCTATGGAATTGTGAGCTCATTTTGCTATGTGGAATGCAGACAAAGCTAGAACTCCAGACCCTGAGACTTTACCATTTTATCTTCTTGGCACATGAAGATACTCCAGAGAAACCTGAGGCATTCTTAAATGTACTACGGGCTGCACTTCCAGAAAAAGGACTAAGCAGGAAAACAGCTGATATAAGATGATGTATCTGCCATGGCAGGGGCATGTCAGAAGCAAGGCCAAGAAAGTTAAGGAGGGAGACCCGATACTCCCTTATGGGGCATTGAAAACCAAAGCTACTTACAGAAAATACAGATTTTATATACACCTGAAGGAAAGACAAAAGATTGTGAGGTGATTTCCTGGAAAGTATTACCAACTAGAAGGGCTGAGGTTCAGCCACTCTTGTACAGCAGCACATACACAGCTATGAGGTATGTTGTGTTACAGGATGTCCTGCAGACCAGGAACAGCCTAACAGCTATCCTGTACCAAGCTGGGCTTTCTAGGCCATGACAGACCTGCATTTCATGTAAAAAAAGGAGGCAACTAATTTCTTCATCTACCCAAAGGAAATGTGGCATTTTTAATGGGGTGTTTGGCACCATAACAGAAAAAAAACCCAAACCAAACCATGAATAAAAAGGAAGGAAAGCTTTTGCAGAAGGACAAATGTAACAATGTGGTGCAGTTATGAGAATATAGACAACTAAAGAAAAGGCATTACATAAATAAAATTAGAGAAAAAACAGAGTAAAATTCCTGACCTTTCCAGGTCAACAAAGCAATTCAGCCCCATTTGCAATCAGACATAAATTATGGCAGTCATTCTAGCAAAAGATATCTTACATTAGGATACATTCTCACACAAACTTTACACTTAGATCTGACCTTGGCTTTCTGAATACGGACCAGTTTGTTTTTACTGCTTTTAAGACATTCTTAACACTTCCATTACAATTATTATATTTGCATTCCAAAACATGTGCTATGGAGGGGAAAACAATAATATCATTCCCTATCAGTTCTGTCCCTACAAGTTTAGCAAAATGAAAGGGAGAACACATGGAACCTATGAAACCCAAGGAACCTATGGAACTTAAGCTGAAAGACAGATAGAGATATGCAGGATCTTCCAAACATTTCCTGGTTTTTATAATAATGGACTAATAAACCAATAATGGGAGGAAGAAAAGCCCAAAACTTTCAGCATATTAGCTAAATTGTTGCACTTGTCTGACATGTAGCGGCTATAATTCAAATGAGATATTGGGGCTGCATTCTATAAATGGTACTATGAGTTCTGTCCTCTTCCTAGGTGAATTAAGGTTTTAGCCACAATTAATATATGTTAGAAGGTTTGGTCTAGCTGTTTTTGGAAAACAACAGAACACAAAAGCCACATGGTTATTTCAGAGAGGTGTTTTCCTTTAGGTTTCTAGAGTCATAGGCAAGAGAAGCCCTTGACCCTCTTCTGTATGACTAGGTCCAGGTGGTTAACCTCGATCAAAAACATGGTAAAGTAAATCTACAGGAACTTTACCTGTCTTCCTAGTGAAGGTAAGGAGATTTTTGTTAAGAGGTTTGATTTCTGAATAACAGGTAACTGCATCAGGCATGAGTCGAGGGAATGTAATACTTGGTGTTGAGATAAACTGCAGAGATCCTGTTTGTAAATTAGCCAGTGGAAGATCAAATGACAAAGAAAACTGAGTAGCTAAAATACATAGGAGGACTTTTAGAGGGTTCTGAGTCTCAACATTGCAATTAAAGGGCATTGGAGTGGAAAACGTTGTCAATAACTTCTATGACTTTGGCAAAAATACGTCATATAACAACACCTTCCTAATTTTGTTGGGATAATGAGAGGTTAATAAAAAAGTACAAGGGGACTGTAAATAAGTAAGTAAGTAAATAAATAAATAACCAACTAAATAACTAAGTATGGTAAAGTGTTATGAAATGGCAGAACAGGTATACATCTGGAACTGGAAACTCAGACTCTACTTACTATATGTGTGCACATTTTGTTGTCCTTTACTCTGGCCAGGATATATGGATTTAAGTTAATTTATAATGATGTTTTTAAAAAAATTTAATTAATGGTCTTCACAGTAAGGATGAATGAGTTTTTTACTGTTTTGAGATATTATGGATGTTCTTAGGATCTGAGATCTGTCCAGTCCTCTGGGATTTAGATGGATGTTCTCATTAGGTTCAGAGTCATGCAGTAAGTCCAGAAATATACAGATGATAAACATAATGCAGAATCTTAATTATTGTTTGCAGTTAATTAAAATGCTATTTTTGTTTGTTTTGCCTCCCTCTGGCATCTTCAAGTCCTAATTAATTCTTAACTGTGGGTGGTGGGATTAGGATTGGCAGCAAAACACACCTCAAACAGCCCACCAGCACCATAGGGCTGTACGTGCAGAAGCTCTGCCGAAGCAAAGATCACATTCTTGAGAAGTAAGATAAAGGTGCCTATTGTTCTTGCCGCCAAGATTATTTTTATCACATTGTCAACATAGTTGTTAATGTGCAAACATGCAGGTGAGATACAGAACACATGAAACTCATAAAAAAGGCGGAGACGTTGTATGCACGTGCAAGCAGAGCACTGGGGATGAGATGTACATAAAAATGCTGAGGGGGAGCAAGTGTTCGCTTGACAGATTAAGGAGCTGGCTGGCACTGTTCCTTGTGGTGAACTGCTTGGTGACATTTATGGCACTGATAAATAAAATTTGTGAGCAAATATCATTAATTGATGTAGTTCAAGGGGTGGCTGCTTGGCACGTTTCTATGGAGGTGGTAATTCAGGTGCATAACCAGAGTGACACTGAGGGGTTTTGGATTTTGTTTTGGTTTATTTTTTCTATAATGTTGCAGTTGTTTCAGAGTACAATGAGATTTTTTGGCTTAGAAGTGCTGCTGTAATTGGTTTCTGGGACTTTCTTGATTTGACCTAATTGGACATTTTGAAAAGTTGCCAAAGTACAGGGTAGGATTTTGCCAGTTTTCTATCAATGATTAATAAAGCTCATTTGGAGGATCAATTAGAGGTTCAAAAAGAAGATTTTGCACCAGGACTGTTATAAAACCTATGAATTCTGTTTTATTAGTAGACATTTTCAATGTTGAATGATGAAAAATGGTGCTACAGTGAACACTAAAGGCACATTGTTTTAGAGATAATTTCCTCCCTTCAGGTTATTATTATGTTATTTCAGTAATTCTATAATCAGGGTGGGGAAGCACTTTAATTCTGGTTTGTAGTGATACTTTTGGCAAAATTCAAATTGTTGTTTTTAAAAAATCATTAGACTATTAAAGAGTAGTTTAAACAGGTAAGATTTCCTGAAATGTTTATTTCCTTTTCACAGTGCTTGAAGTTTAAGTAGCAGCTTTCTAAAAGTTTTTGGAAAGAATAAGTAACTGCTCTTGGTGTGTCTGAAGACCTAGTGAATTTTAAGACATGAAGTGATATGTTTGGAGGAAGGAAAAGCTGCTAGTGTATGCCATCATCAGTTTCTAATCATCCCAGCTCCTCCCCAAGTTCTCGTTTTCATAAAGATAGTTTAAAAGCAACATGCAAGTGGTTCATCCTGTCTCTGTGCATTTATAATTTGTTTGTTTCCCTGGTACACAAGCATAGATTTGGTGGATTGTTTTTTCTACAGTCAGAGGACTGACTAGGGTGGATAAGTTAACAAGCAGGAGGTTCCTGCATGTTGGAATTAGCAACTTATCTGTCTCATCCATTGCTTGTTTGTTCATGTTTTGCTCATTCAGATGTATCCTAAAGATATGAGATACCCAGCTATTACAGTAGTGCCAGTTTCTAATTTGTTCCAGGAGTTCATAGCCGTGGGTCTGAGCACATCAGGAAGGACCTGTAGGTGTGTAGGTGTTTCCATACTACTTCTTATTGTATTTGGGTCATAAGTAAGTTTTTAATCTTCATGTTATTGGGTTTCAGCTGACCGGGTATCTAAATAAAAGTGTAGCACTGCTACGCTATGCTATGCATAGCTATGCCATGAGTTGCTATATTTACTCTTTAGAAGTCAAGCAAGAGCTTTTACTGAGGCACTTCCCTCTGCAAAGCTTTATGCACACCAGGTAACACTGCCACTCTGCTGCAGTGCTTGAAGGTCACTTGAAAAGCCAGAGTTTTGACTAAAGTGGGACTCTTCCTTCCTTCTTCCTTCCTACAGAGAGATTTTTCAAGCTGGCCTCCAAAGTACCTTCTGGGATTCCTGACAGATCAGGTTTTCCAGGGGAAGGAACTGCTTCTTTTGCAGACACTATTAGCATAGATATCACAACATGAAGCCCATAATCACACTCAGAGGACTCTTTCCTCTTGTATGTCAGGCAAATTGACATTTACTGAAATATGACTGTTGAAAATCTACCAGCATTGCATGTTACACTGAGCAGGTATATATACTACACTATGTGCTACACTTGAGGCAAAAAAATGGCAACCCATTCTAAACTAATAGAATTATAGTTTATAGCATTTCTGCTAGCACCAGGGTAATATTTCTGTCCCAGTTCTCTCAAAAGAATTTAGGAACCAAAATACTTCCATGAAAACACTGTGCATATTTCCAAAATCTTCCAGAAATTCAACTATAAATGCATTCAGGATGAAGATGGTAAAGTGATCTTATTTGTTGCATGTGTTGGGCCTGCTAAAATAAAGCTTAGCAAAATACTGCTAAAGCAAGAACGGAGGATGAATGGGAAGATTAAAGAGCATTATTTTACATGTTTTTACTTACTGAAATGAGTAGATGACCTAATCTTCTCCAGAGTAGAGACAGCAGGCTTCTGCTCTCTGTTCTTAGTAGAACAGGTAGAATCTCTGAACTTCTGCTGCTTCTGGTCTCTGAACTTAGTAGAAGTGTAGAATCTCAATTCCTAGATTTTGTTATTTTTACTCTGAGGTGGAGGTTGTTTCCCAGCATGTCTATGTTTCTTGCTCTCTTTTCCATAGTAATGATTGCTTATGAAGAACAAGTTGGTTTAGAATAGGACGAGCTGCACGATCCCTCAATTAATGCACCCACCCACCTGGTAGTTGAGCTCCATATGGTCTTGGATTAGGAATGAGAGAACTTGCAAAGCTCTTGCTTCTGTCAGGCCTCCAAAATCAAGACTCTCCTCAGTGTGTTTTAGCTTTGCCTCAGAGTAACCCAGTTATAATTATTCCAGCTGAAGGAGCCTTTCCAAGCCCTAATCTTTTAATTGAAACCACTGAAGTTTGGGACAAGGGATCTGGTTTCAATAGGACCTCCACACATCTTCCCACTCCACCTTCTCTCCCAGCTGTGTTCACTCTTCATTTGATTCTTCTCAAAAGAGATGTCCCTTGTCCACTGCTGAAAGGGAGCTGTGTGGAAAGCCTTTGGTGCTGCTACAACCACTTCATTCTTGCCTGGTGGGCTGTCCCTGCTAGTGTGCTCCTTGACCATCCCATTTGGCATGATGGAAAAGCTACAGATCTGAGCTACTGAAACCTATCATTTGTCATCTACTTTTTCCCATTAATATGAATTTATTAATGTGAATTTGCTTCTGATATGTATTTTTGGAAAATCCAAACTAGGTCCACTATCATGAAATTTGGAGCCATGACTCATTAAAAAAATTATCACAGATGGCACTAGGACAAGAATGGTCTTGATTATCTATTTAGAGAATAAGAATGAATTACTGGTTTTGTTTACTCCAGTAGCCCATCTAGCCCAGTTGCCCTTGGCTGATGAGTAGAGGATGCTTGCAAAAAGACTGGAAGAAATAGAAAAAGTGTAGGATTTCCTAACTTCTGGCAGTCAGAGGATATGGGAATTTCCTAAACCAGAAATTTCACTGGATTGCATCATCATGTTTATTGGCCATTGATGGACTTGTCGACCATAAATTGTCTGATCCATTTTGAACTTTCTTGAACCTCCACATCATCCTTTGATAACAGTCCAAAGAGCCTTTTTTAGTAAAATAGCTTTTGCAATAAAAAGGAGAACATACACAAATTCCTGTTTAGTCTGGAAGCTGCCTTCTGTCTAGGAGAGCTGAGACCTATTTTTCCCAATACTTTCTTGCTGCAATTTGGAAACACAGATCTTAAAAATAATTTTTTGAAAATAATTTAATCTTACTGTTTTCTTTCAGTTCAGATTTTTTTGCCTGTGTTCATTCGGTTTTGTGGACTGAGCACTAATTTCCTGTGTCATGTGCAAGCCTGCATAACTTGAAAAAAATTCCCTGCTGTGTTTTTTCATGACAGATCGAAAATGGATATGAACTGTGTGTTGGAGGTTAGAGTGTGCCTCCAGATTTGTTTCTCTCTCTTTTGCTTTCCTTCTTGTTATTTATTTTTCTTTCCTATTTGTCTCAATTTTCATTCATTTCTCTTCTGTTCTCATACATCCGCTCTGGTTCCCCTTGAATTCTGGTGGTAGGATGGAATTGGATCTATGTACAAAAGCAAAGTATTATTACATTAGGTTATTTTTATATTCTCCAGAAATCTTGAAACAGACATATATTACACTCTATTGGAAAATGGAAAATGAAGAGGAAAAGAAGGAGTATATAGTACTACTGGTTTATTTTCTATTTTTTTTCCAGGAAATGGATATTTGCCCCAGACAAAGACTAGAGGATGTTGGCCAAATACCTTCAGTTAACACCAAAATGTTTTGAAGTGAATTTAGAGAAGATTGGCCTCAGTTAGCATTAATAATAAATGAAATTAATCTAAAGTCATTGCAGTCGCGTACTGTCCCTCAGTTTTGTTGTGTGTTTAAGCACTGCTTATCCATCATTTAAAGAGGGACTCACACAGGATGCTTTCCTGCTGTGCTGACTCACTCCTGGTAGTCTAAAAAATGAAAAGGGGCATGTATGCTTCCTGATTTTCACATTCCTTTTAACACTTCTAAAACAAAATGTTTTGGATTCTCTTTGTCTGCCAAAAGGTGAAGTTTTCATTTAATCAGCAGACTGGAGTAATTTTGAAACTGCTTTACTGTGATTGTTTTCATCTTTAATCACCGTGACTTCATGCACTGTAGTACTCAGGAAGTAAGAGGCCTGGGAAATTGCAAATAAACCCTCTATGGCTTGTAAGACCCTCCTTCATTAGAGAGTCTCCTGCCCACCAGATAATGTGTGCTAGGTGGTCAAGTGATTCAGCTTAGCTCATGTTTCATTGCCTGTGCTCTCTGCCTGCTTGTGTACAAACGAATTAAAAATAGAACAGGTGAGGTGTGTAGTACTTCTGAGAAAAACACAAAGTCATTTGCATCAGAACTGATGTGCCAAACAACCACTCTAAAATCAAAGATCTGTAGAGCAAAACAGACCAACCAGTAACAAGGAAATCTGGTAGCTCATGTCAGATGCACAATGTCCATTACCCTTAGAAAGCCCAAAGAAACTAAAGCTCTCCCATGCTTGCCCAGCTCTGAGGTGTGAAAGCCAGACAAAAATGACTTAGGGGGAAAAGTAAATTAAGAGCAATAAAGGATAAAAAGCTGAAATCCACCAAGTTAGCAAGCTAAGTTGTTGTGTTAAAATGCAAAAGAAGGAATACGATTTCATTGACAAGAGCCTTATGCCCTGAAAGGTGTAGAGATTCCCTTCCAGCTCATCTCAGAGCTGGACACATCCTAGGCATGCCTGGACCAGCTATCAGGCATTTGATGAGGTCAGTGCTAGGTCACTTTTTGATTGAGGAGAGGTTTCTGGCTCCTGCATTTGTGAGCACAGTCACAGGCTGTGCATAACTGATGCAGTGGGAAATTGTGCCTGTACATGACCTGAACTTTGCTTCTCAGAGAGGAGGAAAATGCTGCCATTACTGTCCTGGTACAAACTATGCACTGCCTCCCTCTGGTCCTCCCTCCCTCTTTAGTGCCCGCTCCAGGTCAGGCAGACACTGCAGGGCTTCAGAGGCTCTTTGACATGTCCTGCACTTGTACTGAACCCTTATTCCAGGCATAAGAAAACCGTTTATGTGAATGCATGGTAGTCACAGCTCATCCCTGAAACTCAAAGGGAACAACAGGACCTTTCCTTCTGCCAGACAGGAGTGGTGTTTCAGGCACTTGGGGGGGGGGGGGGGGGGGGCATTGATAATGAAAGTTACAGAGGGCTTAGGGTCCTGGATTTTCCAAATCTGGGGACTTACAGTTCATATGCAAGTATCATCTTCTGCCTAAGCAGATAGAAGAGAAACTGTGGTCATGTGAGGACCCAGAGCATCTGTCCTCATGCAAAGTAGGTGCCTAGAGGAACATTTCAAAATACTTTGACATATCTATTCCAAAAGATACAGGGAATTGGAATCAGAATATAGGAGGAAGCCGTACCTCTACAGATTACACAAATATTTGCTCTTGCCATCAGTGAAGGGTGCTCTGTGTCAGTTTCATTTGATGGGGATGATGACACATTTTAAGGCTCCCATTCTCACCGTCACATGGCTTCATGTCCCTGCATTTTAGTCATTTCAGAGCAGTGCATCACCACCCCACTGGCTCATGCTGCGCTCTGTGTTTAGCAGCACATATTTATGACATGGGGAGTGAAGAATGAAGTCTAACTCAAGTCCTTAACTAACCCGTAAGTTAGGGAGGGGATTAACTGCCTACTGCAATCTTCTACTAAGTATTAATCACTTAACATTATTTTCATTTTTTTGAAAAGTCTTTTGCTGCCTTAGTATGTCAACACACAACTGGATTTGAAATCACAGCATTTGAGGGACTGCTGATACACTGCTGTTGTTAGCCTGACAAGGGACCTGTTGTGTTACTTTCTGGGTGAAGGAAGAAGTACATGTGGATGGGCTACAGCTATCAAGGTTTGCTCTTGCTTTACAAACCTGTCTTCCTGGCTGTGGTAGAGTTAAAAAAATAATTACAAGTTTTTCAAAGGATCACCCACATACACATGGTATGAGAGCTCTTTTCTTTGTTGGTTTCATTTTATTTGTACATGACTCACTCTTGGCAAAATGAGTGAGCCTCATGAGCCTGTAAAAACTCTGTTTGGATTAAATGATTTGCATTAAATGATTTATAACTGCAAGAAGACTTTAATATTCCTGTAATTCCTTAAGGAAAAACAAACTGATCTTATTCTTTCAAGTAGCTATTGCTTTCACGCCTGTTACTTCAGACGCCATCTTACTCGCTCAAGCTGATAGCTGCTAATGAGACTCTCTTCCTTGCTTTCCCTGCCTCATGAATTAGAGATGGGTGGTGGGGATGTACTGTCATCTTTTTCTGAGAACATTCTTCTGAGCGTCACTGAAGGCCAGGAAACCTACAGCCTCCCAGACCTGCTTGCCTTGCTAAGAGCAAGGAGCAGCATTTGTGCTGGCCTGAGGTGGGGTGATCATGTTTCTGAGACTCAATTTACCCCGGTTTTGTAGCCCAGAGGCCCATCAGTCTTCATTTTCCTGTCAGAGCTGGTGTGCTGGTTACAGCCACCTCATTCCTGACTCCTGCATGGATCAGCTGTCAGCTGCCCTCACACCCTGACCCTTGGTTCTCCAAGCTCAGAGATGTGGGGGCAAGGGGAGAGCCCTCACTGGGCATTCCTGCAGAGAGGGGACTGCCAGCCGCCGGCAGCCACCGAGGCTGCCCGCACCCTTGGGTTAGAGCCTCGCAGCAGGGTGTGCCCTGGTCAAAGCCCATGGGAAAAGCATGCGAGTCAACAGCGGGACAATCCAGCCGGATGCGGGACGTGCCATCAACAAGCCCTTTAACTTCGTGCTTGCGCAGCGCCGTGACTGCCCTGGCTGCCCGCTCCAGAGGCTGAGGCGCGGCACAGTTCTTAGCGGGGGCCGCTGCCTTCGGCCTCAGAGCTCGGGGAATCCTCCTCCTTTCCCGCGCCCGTGTCCCTCTGACAGGACGACCCGCGGTCACGGGATTTTACTACTCGAAGAAGAAAAGCGCCGCGGTCCCCGCGCAGCGGCTCCCCCGGGGCCCGCAGCCGCTCGCCGCGCCCGCACCTCTCCGCCCGAGTCCCCGGGGCGAAGCGGTCACCGGCGGCGCCCCGGGGCCCGCCCTGCCGGGCACCGCCCGCGGGGCCGCGGCGCAGCCGGGGGGATCCCGGCTCCAGCGGCGCTACAAGTGGCCGCCGGGGGCGGTTTCGGCTCCGGCTCCGCCGCGGTTTCCCTCCGCCCCGCGCCCGCCTACCGGCGACCCTCTCCGCGGCGCGGAGGGGCCGCGGGGCGCGTTGCGTAACGCGGCGCTGGGCTCCGCTCCGCCGCGCGTCGCTCGGGGCGGCGGGAGGCGCGGCGAGGCGGGTCGGCTGGCCGCGGCCGGAGGTGAGCGGTGGCGGCGGGGCGGGCGGGGCCGGGCCGGGCCGGGCCGGGGGGGCGCAGCGCGGCGCGGCGTGTGCGCGGCCCCGCGGGAGGCGGCGGCGCAGGCGGGGGGAATCCAGGTCACGTCCGCATCCAGACGGCGGCTGGCGGGAGGGACGCGGCGAGAGGCACCGCACCGCACCGCGCCCGGGAGGGGCAGGCGCGGGGCAGGCGCTCCGCCGGTAAGTGCCGCGAGTCAGTGCCCGGGCTGCCGCTCGGCGGGCAGCGCGCCCGACCGCGGGCGTGGGCGAGCGGGGGGTGCCGGCTCCGCAGGTTGGCGTCCCGGAGCGCCCCCGGGGAGCTGCGGGGCGAGCGCGGGGGAGCCGAGCCGCGCTCCCCGGCCACTCACTATATTTAGCCGTCACCGGCGGGGAGAGCGGCGGCAGCGGCGCGCAAACGCTGCCGGGGACGGAGCTCCGCCGGCCCGTCGGGGCGCCGCCCGCCCGCAGCAGCAGCAGCAGCATCCGGGGGTGGCGGGGGGCGAACGGCGGCGCGGCCCGGCGGGGAGGGCAGGGAGGGCAGGGAGGGAGGGAGCCGCGGCACCGCCGGTATTCATCACCGCGGGGGGAGCGGCGGCGTGCGCGGCTGCCGGCGCTTCCTGATTTATTTATGTTTGCAGCATAGGTGGTATTTCCCCGTTAAGAGTTTATCCATTGAAGTTTTGTATTTGACTTTCTAAAGCGGCGGCGACAAGAACGGCAGAAATCCGCGAAGTTAAAAAGCCAAATGTGTTAATTGTTAGCTGGATATAGACGAGGAAGGCTTGTAGTGGGTGGATTGATCAGGCAGCGTACGAGTAAAAAAGAAAAGGCAAAATTGTCGGCGAGGTGCCGGTAGGAAGGAGGGATCGCACCTGTTCTGGTGAGTGGTAGGAGCCCCGTTGCCCCGTGGTCCCCCGAAACCTTGTTTACCCTCCTGTGATGCGGATGGAGGAAGGCGAAACACAGGTTAAAAATGCTGTAAAAATACCAGGTCTGACCAGGAAGGCAAACGATTTTTTTCTACAATATAAGCTGTGTTCCCTTTAGTATTTTAACACAGAATTCGTGCATTCGAACTGAGCCATCTGCTAGTTATAGTAACATATTTAGCGTTTATTTACAAAACTTAGTCTGTCGTAAATATATGCTTGCATAATTGATAGACTGGATATTTTTGTGAAAAATGGTTTGTTTTCCTTTTACAGTTCAGTTCTACTTGTGTGTTGAGACAATTTTCTAGATTTTCTGGTTCCTGTTTTCCCTTCTGAATAAACATATGAGAAGAAAAAACAAAACAACAGAGCAAAGGGTTTGCTCTTTTACAAGAAATTTCTGTAATAACAAGGTAATTTTCAGGAGATTTTACCATAATCAATGCAGTTGCATTGATTAGTTGCATTGCCTCACAGAGAGGCTTGAGTTCTGTCTCTTATTTGAACTCTAAATATCCCAGCTATCTGAAAGTATAGCCATTTTAAAGTGAAGAATCTGGAGAAAATCAATGGAAAGTATAGCCTTCACTTTCTCATAGAACAGCTGTTTAAAGTGCAATAACAACAAAAGTTTTGTGAAACTGTGTTTGCCTACTTCCTTCCTGACAAGGCTTTTTTTCTTTTCTGCCAACTGGCATGAAATCACCCTTCATATTAGTCCCAGGACCCTTAAATTAGTCTCAGCCTTCTTCCAGTTTATTTGAATTGGTGACCTTTGGATGAGCTGGTGTGTTCCATTGTTACTTGCTAATGATGGAATAATCTAGTCCTGACGTACCAGTTGTGAAACCGAGGGCGCTGCTGCTGGATGGAAATTCAAATGTCTTATGGCTCCATGGTGGAAAAGGCAGGATTTAGCTGTGGTTTTCATCTGCTTTTAACTCTGTGGACTCTGATTTCCAGAACTTAAAGGGCTCAAACCGAAATCTGTTAGAGTTGATGGAAAATCTGCCATTGATTTTTACTGGTTTTGGATAAAGTCTTGTATGAGCTGGTGTTGAGCTCATCATGGCTACTCCAAATTGTTCAGTCCTTTTGAAATTCTTTGCATATCCAAGTCATTATGTAAAGTCATTTTTTTGTGTGCTGTCTCTTTCTTTGTGAGAATGTTCTTTTGCTTAGTAGAAAGTGGTGGTGTTTTTATTTGCTCTCTTACATACTGCAGCATTAATTTTATTATCTGATCATTTCCTATTATGTGAGTATGACGTGGGCAATTTTGGAAGAATTGAAAGTGCTTTTGCTGATGGCTGCTTACACTGAAGACAGGTTTCTTCAGGTATTTTTCAATGACCTTGCAGCAGCGGGACATCTTATGACATAAGACATGCTTTCTCTGATGTCCATGTTGTACTTCCCTTGTCCAGTATATATGATTGTTTGCTGTCTTTTGTGGTTTTGGGTTTTTTCCTTACAAATGTGAAGGGGAGAAAGTTGTTAGTGATAACAGATACTGGTGTTCTGTGAAGAAGCTTGCAGAATAACACATACCTGTGGTAGGCATATATCTCTCCTGGCTTCCCTGTTGTTGATGATGAGCAGGATTTTTCCTCTTGGCTATATGTAAAACCCAGCCAAGAGAAAGTAGGGAGGAGAAGGACTGCTAAACTTAAATCATGGAAATTTGTCAGAGTTTGTTGTCTAATGTGGCCTGTCTTGAAATTTGATTCCATTTGGAAGGAAGTCAAGGGATGAAACCTCAAAAAAACCCACCTGATTTGAGGCAGGACGTCCTCCAGCAAGAATCTCATTTGCCACCGGAAGGGTGAGACCAGGAATTTTGGCTCCTTGGAAAAGGAAATTCTGGAGCTCATTATCTTTCCACCATCATATTCTGGTTTACTGATTTGGGGTTTGCTTGTTACTTAAAGTTGAAGAAGGCAAAAGAGACATGCATGTGAAAGAAGCTCAGGTAAATAGGCTGAGATGAGGGAAGGCAGGTGAAACACAATTACTGTGAGCCCTCATGCCTTGGATTTCCTTCTAGGACTTGGAAAGTGCTAATTTTCCTAGCCAAACTAATTTGCTCTTAAATGAGAGATGGCTGTTGTGGCAGAAAGCAGAGCTGTACTGCAAGGTGCAGGGTAGCAGTGCAGAGCTCCATCTTTTCTCCATCTTGTCCTTTTTCCTGTGGGATTTCCAAAACACATGAGAATCTGGCCTCTGGAGGAAGGGTGGAGATAGTGCTGGGGCATTCTCCACCTACCTGCAGGGACTGAGGCAGCACATCCATGCCTTGGGTTTGCAGAGATTATGGCCAGGATCTAAATGTGTGAATTCTCTGTCGGAAAGGGTCAGAGGATCAATCAGGAAGGATTTTCCTAATATTTCCACAGTTCATCTTCGTTCCCTTCTTTCCAAGTATCAGAAATGTCTATGTGTGTAATACTAGATTCTCTCCTGCATGGCCCCATTTCAGTAAATAAATAAAAGCTGTTTGGTAACTCTTCAGGTGTATGACAGCAGAATTCTGCCAAGTCACCGATGGTGCTTTCCTTCTATCTGCTTAACTGAAGGAATGCCTCTGGGTGGGTGAGGAAATCATAGTCCAGGGAACTCCTTGGCTTAATTTAGCCCATCAAAAAAGTTAGCAGAATAATTCACATGGCCACTAATGTGGCAGTACTGCTGCTGGCGTTTTTTAAACTTTTCATTAATGGTGCAGTGGAGAAATAATCTCCCTTCTTAGGGATGAGCTAGGATTTTATGTATTGTACAGGGATAACTAAACAAACAATGCATGTGTTATGAGAACCTTCGTCATTAAAATCAAGGGCAGACTATAAATTTCTGTGTAAAGATTAAACAATTGTATTCCTTTAATTCTGTGTTATTCCATCAGTTGTATGTGGTCCAAGAGGACATTCTGAATAAAGTAATTGTGTCTTGCATAAGTTGTTTCTCTCATTTAATTCACAACAAGTGAATGAGATTGTTTCCACTATTCATCACTACTTAATTTAAATATGGTCATGGTAGGGGGACAATGCAAGTAAAAAAACTGGTTGGAAAATTGTGTCTGTTGTTAACCTTTTCAGTGTATGGTCACACTGCCAAAGTACATGTAAGCCTGCAACTAGAGAGGAGTAAATTGAAAGCAAATAAAATGGGTTTTTTTGACATACAAAAGTTAACCTGAGTATTCAATTTTGAATGCCTTTGGTAATAAAAATTCTTATTTTACTCTAACCCATTTTAGCTTATTAGAAATTAAATATCCTGTGAAACTAGTGAACTAATGAAAGAATAAAGGATTAAACCACAGTTTAAAAAATACTTTATATCCTCACATGTCTTAAATATAGAGAAGCTGTAATAATTTTTACTGATGCACTAAAATACTCTTATGTTATAATTAGATTATAGGCATGAAAGCGGTGTGATCATTCAAAACTACGGAACTGTTCTGTGTCCTCTGGTGAACCTAACCCAATAAGTTAGGGTTCTGTTTTTCCATTGGAAGAAATAAAAGGACTGATTATCAAGCTGCCTAACAGTAAGGTAGAAAACAGAGCAAGAAGATCAATGTCTCATCAAGTGTATTTAGAGTCAAACCAAGCGTAAGTCTTTCTTCTTCTGGGTGGAGTGAAGTTGGTACATGTAGAACCAAATCACTTGTATGTTTGCATACACAATGATTACTGTTTTATCTTGGGCAGAAGTTCATTCTGCTCACCTGCTAATTTTTTTTTTTTTTCATTTTTGATGTTTGACTGTCTTGGATACTTCATGAGAGTTGGGTGGCATGAACTGCATGCCACAGGTACAGCACCAATGTTGCTTGACAGTAAGATGTGCTTTGCAAGAGCTGTGGTGTAGGAAAATAAAGGAGCTCTTTGAAGAAAATTAGAATTGTTAAAATTGTTCAAGGATCCAACTATGTAAGTAGTTGGATCCTTGAACAATTGCTCACTAACTGATATCTTAGTGACATGCATATGGATGAACCACTTTCAAAACATTCACAAGAAAAAATATACTTCTGTGGGTAAGAAGAGCTTTTTTCATCACCATTGCAAGTTGGCTTCCTTGAGTTGTGTGTCATGTTTGCTGTGATTATCTACATCTGTACAAGGTTCTTGAACTGTGGGCCTTTTCCTTTCTTACATTTTCATTTGTAGACCTTCACATCTTTCTTCCCCTGATTTGGTTTGGCACCTTGGCCCCCTTTAGTATCCTGTTATCTCCACACCTCCCACTCATGACTTTGCATTGTTTCTCTTGATTCTGCTATGCCAGCTCCTTGCCATATGCTCCAGCCCAGCTGTACTTTGGCAGGTGTGGAGTGCTTTCCTACCAGTGGTTTCCTACCAGTGGAAAGAATGACCACTAATAAATTGAAGCTATTTCTTCTTTAGCATTGCTTTTTTCCTCTGACCTTTAGCACAAAATCATTCCTGGTTCATTTGCCTACCTTCTTGCAACTTTTGACAGGTAGGATTGCTTTCATGTGACTTTGTTCTGTTTTCTAGCTTTACATTAAAATAGTTTTATTCCCATGATTTATTAACTTGTCCCTGGCTCTGTTTTAAAGATGTATGAAATATTAAAAATAAAAAAGATGTGGCATGTTTGTGTGCAAGGTGCTTCAAAGTATAATTATGAGCTGTAGCATTTATGTATAATTCTTAAAATAACTGTGTTCCTCCTTTCAGGAAATTGAAGGGTTTATCTTGAGCCTTCTTTTATAAGTTAGGTGTCTTGCTTTCCACACTGCATTTTTTCTCATTAAAAGAAGATAAAGTGAAATGCATTATCCAGTTAGATAAACAGGGAAAGAGTCTGTACAGGGTTGTATCCGTGTAATTCCAGAATATACATGAGCACGCACATATGCACTGAAAGAATATTCCCCTGCAGAGTATTTGTGACAAATTTAATTATTAAAGCAAAATAATTACTTCATTAAATATTAAAGTATAATTTTATTTCTAAAAATACAGATAAAATTGTGTCTGGAACAGAGAGTGCTTCCTGTGCAGTGCTGAACTGCATGTATTTTGTGTTGTGCCCAATTCACTGATGTGATTTACTGAAGTGATTTATTTTATTGAAATTTTCTATGTGAGCAGAATAAAACAGCTTGGGCCAGAGGACCAACTATTTAACTGCAGAAGTTGCTGATTATTAAGGTTAAAGAAAGGAGAAGAAATACCATAATTAGGGTTTGATATGCAGCTTTAATTCAGGCATCTTTGAATATATGCAGGTAAACTAAGCTTTAGAGTCCATGGATGGTATTACTTCTCTTTTCAGGGTGTTTAGCCCTATGTAATAATTGCCATCCTTGAAACCTCCTCTTAAATTTATTTGAAACCAGGAAACTTGGGATCAGATCACAGGGAATGCAGTTGGTTATGTAGAGTATTGTGGGCATGTGGTCCTTGCCTGTGCGTTACACATGTGTAACAGTAATTTTTCACTGGTTGTGAATTTTAGTTGAAAATCACCTCTGCACCATGAAGGTATCTAACCTGACTACCCAACTTTGTATTTAATTGTTGCAAACTGTTTAGCTCTCTTTATTTTTCTTGCTTCTCCTGTTTCCCCTGCCCCAAGTCCCATGCCTCAGACACTTCGCACTTTTCTCCTTTGCCAGAAATGGGAGAGGGATGCAAGAGACATTTCATTTTTTTGAAGAGTCTTATGCATGGAGATAGCATCCTTGACCTTCTTTCCTCTTAGAATATCCTGTCAGTTGGTCCAGTTCTTGTCCCACTCGCCGTTTTGTTGGCCAGAACCTGTGCTTTTGCCTTCTTGACTTTTTGCATTACTGAGTATTGAGTTATTTGGGGTTTTTTTTGTCTTCAGTCCCACTGCCATTTGGCATCTCCCTCCCTGGCAGCCCTACTGGGCAGTTCTGCTGGCTGTGTGTGTGAGCACTGCCCCGTGCTGTGAGACTTGGACAAAAATGCTGATAGCCTCCGTAGCCTCCAAAAATGCACGAAGCCTTCTTTCTTGCCGAGTAGGTTGTTGCACAAGATACCATCTTGATGCCAGCTGTCTTCATTTGCATTGAACTCTGGGAGAACCCAGAGACTGCTGTGATAGTCAGGCCTCCTAGGAAGCCTGTGTGCTTTCATCCTCTGCCCAGGGAAGATGAATCTCACCCGCTGCCACTCTCACGGTAGGATGCGGGGAATGCGCTCGCAGCCATTCTGGCCGTGACTTTCCAGTGGGTGGATGGTGGGAGTGTGTTTTGCAAGGCAGAAGGATCTTCTACTGTTATCTCTTCAACAGACCTCATATCAAAGCACTCTTAGATTTGGGAAGTGCTTTCTGTGCTTGGAGGTTAGGCATGAATGGGAATAGCATGACCTGGGGAAAGGAAAGTGCTGGATTCTATAATTCCCAAGGGAGGAAGGGCTCTGGTTGAACTGTCTCTATAGAGCAGTTCCCTGAACTAGCCGTCCTCATCTCTCCATCCTACTTGCAGTGACATGGGTAAGTCTCCCTGCTTTGGCTCTGCAGTGGCTTCTCTTCAGTGCCACTTTCCTTGCATGGAACCATGTACATGGAAAACCATACATATATAGAGTGGGCTCCCTTCTGTTTTCAGATGTCTTAACATCTTCTCAAATACCTGATAGCTTGTAAATTCCAGAATCTGGATGAAACATTTTTTTTCCCAAATACTATGGGAAATGTTTGTGAAGCACAAATAAAGTGAGGCAAGCCTCTCTCCCCCACTTTCCCTTTTTGACTAGACTTTTATTTTCACTGGGACAGCAGAATTCATCCTTGTCATAAGGTCCTTTCTTGCCAAGTTACAGGTTCTCCTCCAAGAAATAGAATTCAAGTAGTTGAAAGAAAAAGAATATAACATTTTGCATATAGAAAAAAGCCCAATCCCAAACATTTCCTTTGCTACTTCTGCAGAAGTAGCATGACTCTTTGTACAGGTTGCCTAGAGGCATTGTGACATCTCCATCCTTGGGGATACTAAAAAAACAGGTGGACACGGTCCAGGGCAATCTGCTGCAGGGGGCCCTGCTTGATTGAGCAGGGTGGTGGAATGGACAGTCTGCAGTCTCAGGCATTCCTTGACTGAAACTTTCTGAAAACGTTTTGAAAGAGAATTGCTGTTCTCTTTGATAGAGCTGAGTGAAATACAAAATAATTTAAGATAGATTCATTCAATGGAAAGTGTAGAGCACACTTTCAAATTAAGCTGGTCTGCCAGGCTTGCCCAGAATAAGTTCAGGAGAGTAAAAAAAAAAAAAAATTATCAATTTATACCAAATTAACAGAGCAAATCATATTGCTTCTGTCTACACAAACAACTGAAGAGCCTCTGTAACTTTAAAAGGTGCTCTAAATGTATTTTCCATGCACAGATCAGAGTTATGAGCTTACTTAAAACTTAGAAAGAGAATTCATGCTCTCACCTTTCACATAAGAGGCCAATTCTCAGGATCATTGCCTTTGATCCCATAGGAAGAATCATAGGATTAAGAAGGAGCCAGAACTTGCCTGCTGTTTAGTAGTAATTTTCTGATTATACTTTGCTCACACGAATGTAAATGTAAAGAGCTAAATTTACATAAGCAGACTATTTTGTGAACCTTTGCCCTCCTCTCTCCCTCAAACTTTACTGTCCAGTTTGGCTCCCAGTGCATTTTTAGAAGTCTCTTTCTAGGGTTACTTGCCTCTCTAGCAAGAAACCCAAGTTCTGAAAGCAAGAAAGTTGCAGAATTGCAGCCTGAGCTGCAAAAAAAACCTGAGCTCAAGCAATCTTCCCTCTCCCATTACTGCTACACCTGCTCACGAGGCAGCCCTGTGGAGACCAGTGTGGACACTGGCTGGCAGCCAGGCATGTACCAGACATCTCTTTACCTTTGCTCATAGATAGAGCTCATCCACAAATGGCAGCTAGAAATTCATGCCTATAATAGAAGTTCACATTAGTTTGACCTGTGTTTTACAATAACAGTGTAGGCTGCCTCTTTCCTGAAAAAAAATAATTTTTCAATATTTTTAACAGTTTATTCCCTCAGCTTAGAACTAGCAGGAAGGTTTATCATCAATTTATGGTGGTGATAGAAGGGAAAGGGGAATTGGATTGCTGACAGGGTATTGCTTGCTGGCTGTGCAAACATAGTGTGCAATAAGACAAAAAGCTTGGATGCCTCTTTGTGAAGTTCAACTCCAAGCCAAATTAACTTGACCTCAGCCTCTTCAAAACGTGTCTGTATAAATATAGCTGTAGTCAGTTTTGATGATCACAAGTCTGCAGCTGAGTTAATTATTTGATGGTACGAGAAAGATATGTAAAGGGAGACTTTTACCACTGAAGCCCAGATCTACAAGATCCAATCTACAGACTGATTTTCTTTTCTAATGTTTTCTTGCTAAGTGTTTCCTTATACATCATGCCTAATCTTGTGAATATTTCTTTAGGTCTTGCTCCTTTAAATAGCTTTGGATGGGTGGAACATCCCATATTTTTTCAAAGATCTCCTGGAGTCAGTGAAAGCTGTTTGTGTGAACATGGGCAGCTGAAAGAAGCAAAGGCATTGTGAGCCCTGCACAGTCTTAGGATGGTCTGTGTTTGGGACATGAGAGTAGTGTGGCATTACTCTGTTTGCTTTGGAGGGTAATCTAATCTAAAAGAGCTTGAAACAATTTGCAAATTAGGACTGTGGAAACCTCAGTGTCGGGTTTTCTCTTCTTTAAGAGAAGAAATATTTAAACCCAGGACGAGCATTAGGCAGGAAGAATTTGAGAGATTCAACCTGGCAGATGTTGCAAGGCATGTGATAGAATAGGACTGAGCTTTTACCTATTGCTGTGTGAAGTTAAAATCTGCAATCTCTGTTAGGAGCTCCAGATTTCACAACACTTGGGTGATGGTGTAACAGGAAGAAGGGTGTGGGCAAAACTACAGAGCTACATATGAGTAATTCAAGACCTCACCTGTTTTCCCATATGGAGAGCAGGACAAAGTGGGGAAAGCAGATGGACAGATCAGAAGTTAGAGTTTAATCGCTTAACTTTTGTTGAGTTTATCTGTATTGAGGATAATCTTCAGGGATTTGTGTTTGCTGCATGCTTTTTGCATTTTTTTGGTGGATACATTTTGAGTCAGAAAAAATGATGTCGGGTGTCACACCTTTTATATTCTGTCTCAGCATAGCAAATCTGAGCTACTAAGTTATAGCCAGCAGATGCCAGCAGTCTTTGTGGTACTATACACCACAGTTTACTTGGAATTGTGTTTTCTGCAATGATGTTCCCAGTGGTGAACAAGCTACCTTTTTAATAATATCAAAGGGGTGGAATTACTGCCTCACTTCCATGTGAAAAAGTCTCAGTGAATATTACAGGCAGATTATGACCTTAAGTAGTGCCCAGAAGTGAAAGGTTGGAAAGAAAAAGCAATGATCCCTGCAATGATTTTTGAAATTGGGTCAGCATTACATGTATTAAATAGATGCATGTCTTCCTGCAATGTTTGAAATCGGGGTCAGGACTCCAAAATGAAACTTAATGAGATTGTCTTCAGTGGCTATTATGGCTGGAGAATTGAGAAAGGCAAAAATAAAGGTAGGTGATACAAGCTTGCTGTTTTCCAAAGCTCAGCAGTTTTGTGAGCAAAATTATCTGCTTACAGGGTGTTTGTAAGATGGAAGTAATTTTATCTACAGTGCTAAATTTGGAATCAGTATACCCAGCCATCTGCATCTGTGTATATGGCAAGTCTAATATCTTGATTTGGGGATTAAATTTATACCATGCTCTTATGTATTTTTCTTCAAACCCTTACCTCAGGTTTTGGTTTTGTTCTCTTTTTTCTTTTTCTGTTATAATGTGGAATCTCATTGTTGAATATTGTTGCATTTCATATTTACTGATATCTTTATGAAAAACTTGGTGAAAGTTTGTGAAAACTCAAGGCTCCTTATACTCCTATATGTCAGTTAGCCAGTGGTATTGATACTGAATGCAATTAATGCTCTTCTCTTTGTAATCCAAGCTAATGTCCTCTAATCAACATTATGTAATTCAACAAATAGAGCAAAACCTACTGAATTAAGATACTGTTCTGTCCTATTATCTGTGGATGTGCAGCATAGCACGTATTTTTGTATCTTCTGAACATTTTGTAGATCAGCAGCTGAATTTCTGGGAGTAAACACATTGTATTTTTGAGTTAATGAATTTCACTTTCTTTCAGCACTTATGTTCAACTTATGTTTCTGCTGAATTACACATTGTTAATTAAGAATAATTTTATCTCTTTGGTTAACAGAAGAAATTGGGGCATTATTAGGGTGTTGGCCATGCTGTTTCCACAACAGGTTAGCTGCTTTGATCTGGCCGTGTTGACAGTAAAATTGGGTCTTCTGCTTGGACGTGTAGAAGTATGTGTTTGTTAGACTGTTATCAAATTGGAGGAAATTACTAGAATCAGTAAAGTGAAGACAGGCATAATAATGAAAATTAAGCAATGCAGGGTCACTCAGAACACTGTCACTTTGCTGATGTAATTTGTGGCTGTAAACAGAGCTCATGATGTCATGCTACAGCTATCCCAGCTCTTCTCAGTTTTGTACCATTTTCCTGTAGCTCACACAAGCCCAGTCATAGAACACTGCATTCCCTTTTGTGTACTGCTCCTTATTTAGTCTTTTTTTCTTAATCAGAAGAGATTAAGCAGCAGAGAATTCAGGCAGGATTTTGAAAAATAATTGAGTATGAAACAAGAATTAAGCTAGAAAAGACTGCAAATAGACATATATATATATATATATACACACACACACACACACACTGTCTGTATACATCTGTTAGTGATCTTGTATTCACTGAAAGAATTGTTGAAAGGTTACTGCAAAACATGAGGGTTTTTAAAATTTTAACAAAGCTATTTACTTCCTAGACTTTGGTCTGTGTGTGATGGAATTACCAGCCTGGGAGTGGTCGATAGGAATTAAGCTGTGTAAAGCACCTGCAGCTGCGCATTATAGAACGATAAAACTTTGGTAGAATGAGGGGTAGGCAGCTACTGAAATCCCCTCTTCCATGAGCATTTTTGGTATTAGTGATATGTCCTGGTTTTGAACACTAAATGGATTTGCCCTAATTTAACTCTAGTGTAACAACATTGGGAATATGAGGCATTTCCATCATGGAAAGGAGGAAGGAAAATACATTGAAGTATTTCCTTATTTAAGTGTAATATTTTTCCTTAGTTAAACATATGCAATAATATAAAGCAAGATACAGCAAAAATAGGATTCAGTGGTATTTGCCTAAAGTAAGCATATGCAATCTTATAAGCACTGTGTGACATTTTAGATTTTATTTAATTTTCCCTTTAAGCTTCAGACTGGAAGTTAAAGTGCCCTAAAGGAGTCTTTATTCTAGCTGAAGTGCTCTGATTGCACTGATCTTTTCTTCCTTTTCCTTTTCCTTTTAATACTCTTTTTGGTAGTATTTGAAGGTTTGTGGTTTGTCAGGGAAGAAGTGCCATCTCTCTTATTAGGAACATTGGCAGCTAAAGCTACTCAGTGCCTTTTCAGTGATCTTAACAATCACCACTCAGCCAGAAAAGGAGGAGGACCTTGCAGAATTGCAGGTTATCTGCGACCCTAATTCAGAAGTGTGTCTGTAATTTAGAAAAGTTGTGGGGCAGGTTGTGGGATCCATGCTGTGGTTGGCCATCTCACTGGCTGTTTCTCAAAAGAAACACTGTTTAAAATGTTACAACAGCTTTCCTGAAACTTGTGATTTAAAATCACAAGTTAAATTCAATTTAACACAAGTTAAATTTAATTTAAATCAAATAATCCGAACTCTAAGTATATTAATACTGTAGGTTGGTAAAAGCATGAGAGATTACATTTCAAGACCAGTGCTAGGAGAAGTAGACAGGGAAGAAAGGGGGGAAAAAACTACCCTGTCTCCATGTCAGAATTACCAGCTTTTTTCCCCTCTAGTTGCTTGGTATTCCAGCTGGGCAGCACTCCCCAAAATGGGGTGGTCATACCTGGGTTTGAACAGAGGTGTCATGGTAGAACTTCAGTGCTTTTCAGTGCAAAGAAATCCAATGGGACTCTTTCATCCTCATGAATTTTTCAAATATATCCTGACATCCTTAATTTCAGAATGTGGCATGTCAAATGAAGAGCATTAGTCCTAACACTTGGACAACACCCATTTCAACTGGATCTTTTTCTAACACAGCAGTGTTCACAAAGAAAGCAAGTTAGGTGCTTGGTGTTTTCTATATTCACATAATTCCTTATTGTTCTTAATATTATTTTTTTAAGAATCCAGCTTGTTCTCGTATAGTCCTTACAAGGAAACATTTCAGAAGATTAAATGAAAAGTCGCAGTTCTAGTAGAGTATGTTTATGGTCTTTAAGTCCTGTTGTTACTCCAGACCTACCACTCTCAGCTGCTGCAAAGTCACAAAGGATCACTAGATACAATTTAATTTGTCTTCTAAAACTGCTGATGAGCTTCACAGGTGTCCGGGTGGCTCTGCAGAATAGCTAGGAGCAAACTGTTTCAGGCAAAATCCTTACAGGTGAATAGTGGATGTAAGCTTATTTTTCATAATCTTCGTTCTGTCATCATACTCCCCTGAGGAACTTGTGGAGCCTAGTGGTGGTTTTAGAAATGTATAAGGTAGCATTAGAAATAAGATGCATATGGAAGTAGCAATAACAAAGGAGAGACTATTTCACCACTGTTGATGATCGTCTGGAAGTGAATTTCCTGACGTTAAATTCCCAAAGTGCTAAGAAGTCATCTGATAATATATAATAAAATGAGCAGTTTGCATCCCTATTATAATTATGGTGTTAAATTTGTGCTGCTTTCTTGCCTGAATTCCAATATGTTTGGTCTGAATTGTTTGTAAGGATAGAGTAGTAATCCATCAAGAATGACAAAATTACCATGGTCTGTTTGTGTTGTGTTGTCCAAATAAAAATCTCTTTTCTGTTTGTACCTGCATATATTTAAGACTGAATGTACCTATTTCTACGTTACCCATTTGTAAATGGTGCTTTACAGTCATATGAAAAGAGATACAGTCTTTTCAAGATCTTCCAACATATTTTTATATAATTATGTCTATTTTCTAAAGCTTTTCTGGTTTTTAGCACTTAATTAGAACAAATGCACCTAAGTGATTCAATTTTCAGTGCTGTCTGGTTACCCATGTTAAAAATTATTCTTTAACTCTGTGTGTTTGCTTTTTTGAGGATATCATGACTCATTATTTACTCGTGGGTAATCATCTTTAGTAAACAGTGCATCTTGTGAGAGCTAATACAGAGCTCTGTGTGTATCAGTTAGAAAGAGACCCTTCGAATCAAAAGTTCCTGCCAGCTGCCACCTCCTCAGCTAATATCACCTCATAATATCGAGCTAGTCACAAAATACAGAAGTAAATGTTTGTGTTTCAGGAAACAGGAAAGCTTGCAAATAAACCAGAACTCAGTAGCATCTATGACTTCAAGGCTGCAGCAAAATATATCAGGGCATATAATACTCCGGATTTCTATTTTGTATCTGGTATCTTACTGCTATATTTAGTGAGTATTGTATACATTTTCAATTAATGGAAGCAACAAAAAAATGGCAAAAATTAGAAAATCTTAATCTTGTCCTTTTTCCTGCTGTGGGAAGAAAATATACTTTGTATCTATTACCAGCTACTTTCCTTAACATGATATCCTAGGTTTAGATTTGAATCATTCCTTGGCTGACTAAGTGATGACTCTCTCGTTTTGTCTCCTTTTTATAAAAGAAGTGAAAAGATTTAGCTCATGAATTTTTCAAACAGACCACAGATGTACTGGTTGGGGCCAAGTGCTGTCCTCAGTCACAAGTCAGTGTCGCCGGTGAGCTGTCGATGGCAGTGCTGTGAACGCGTTTCAGTCTAGTACTGAGATTTAAATGTTGTTTCTCGTGTGCATGTGGGGGTAAGAATTAAGGAGATGGTAGATAAACTGATTATAAAAATAGATAGGAAATAGAGGTTCATTTTCCAGTCCAACATGCTGCTGCCAGTACTGAAGCAAGAGTAAAACCATTACTCACTGCCCTGCGGGTGCTGCACCCTGCAATGAATGAGTACCATATTTTAAAATATCTAGTAACATTATGAAAAACTGAAGTAGAAGCAGAAGTTCAGATCTTAATTAGTGAAACTGCCTTTCCACCTTTGGTGCTCTGAGCCAGAAAAATCTGATTATATTTTAAACTTTCCCAAACGGACTTTGCCTTTTCCCTTCTTACGTTCTGCCTGTGAAACCAAGAGCAAGGAAAGGTGTAGCACAGAAGGCAGCTTTACTTGCCTTCATAGCCTGGTTTCATGTTGGAAATATCCCTCTGAAGTTTTACTGTATTCTTTCAACCACCCTGTTTTTCTGTACTTTGAAGTTAAAAAACAAGTTAACCTTTGACTGAGAATTTCAAAATCACCTGGTAGAAAGCCCTTCCCTTTCTGCTGCCTGATAAATGAAGAACTCTCCTTTGCATATAGGACTCAAAAAACCTCTGTAGAAAAGATGTGAGGCTTTATTAATTCTGAATTGCAGTTTTTCTGGATAATTAGGATGGGGCACCTCTTCCAAGTATTTGAAGCTCTTCCTTACTTTTGGACCTGGAGAACAGAATACTGAGCAAAAATAATTGGAGGGAAAATGTTAGCAGCACTGTCATGATGTAAAGACCTTACCTGCAGCTGGGGTCTGCCAGGTAAAGGAAGATGACTGTCAGCCTCACCAGCTCAACACCTGATATAAAAGAAGAACCAGCACAAAGAAAGCTAAATGAAAAAATGCCTCTGCCATGTGGTTTTTGTGCTGTAATGAAAAAAAATCCCTTTGTGCTGAGCTTCAGGATGTTTTTTTCCCATTGCTTGTCTTATTCAGCATGTATTTTCTGAAAAAGGGCGGAGCATGGGTTGGTTTCACAGCCCTCTCCAGCTAGTGGGCATAGGAAGTCTCAGCCCCTGTACTAAATTTCAATGCAAAACGAAGAGCATTGTCTGGTATAGGGTAGATGGTACATTTCATATTTGAAATTCCAGTCACTGCTCCCTGCATGAGCAGTGGAGGAGCATCTTGAGGTTTCTGACTGAATCTGTTAGCAGTTTCAAAGATTGCTGTCCTCTTGTACGGCTTTTTCAAACTTTTTTTCTGATCCTGTGTCAGGATGGCGCACAGGGACCCTCATGAGCTCTGCTCTGTCTGTGGGAGGGTTTTGTGTCAGGGGAGGGCTGTGCATTGCTACCTCCTGGGCATGGCACCATGGGTGCTCCATGAGCTAGTGCTGTGCCTCGGTGCTCCCAGCAGAAGGCTTCAATGGAGGGGGCTTTCTCTCAGATGCACGGGGTAGCATCAGTGGCTCAGCAGACGTGTAGTTCTGAGTGAGAGGGGGAGATTTACAGACTGCATCATGGGCTGTAGAGCTGGGTGAGTGGCCAGCACCTCCCTTGCACCCATAGGTGGTCCAACAAGCTCTGCAGTGTTGTCTGTGCATACGGGCTGAATGCTTCTGCTTCAGGTTGGGAAAGCCAGAGATTCCTGCTCATGGTGCAGCTCTGAAAGCATTGGGGTAGGACATTTTTAGTGCCTTTTCAGGAGGTGATTTGTACCTGGGAGGGACACTCTTCTAATGGAGGCAGTGTTGTTTATTGTGAGATACACAGGTGGGACACAAACTCCGAAGTACTACCAGGATATAATGCAAGGTAGGTCTTTTAAGGGAAATCATAAACATGTTTGGCACATACACACAATAAAGTGTCTCCTCTAAGACTCATTCTTCCAGTGTTGCCTAATCAATTTAGTACACTGTTTTTGAAGGTTTGATTTCTTTTATGCCTTGTGTCTCCTTCTGGTATTCAGCTGTCTGGCTGGTGAGGCCTTTTGATGCTATGTGTTGTATTTATAGCCCTTATGAACTTGTCTTGCAAAATCACTAGATTTTAATCACTTGCTTCTTTGAGAACTGAATCTTAAATGTGCAGACTCCTTGGCACTTAAACAGCTTTATTTGTCTATCAAAATATATTAAAGGCAAGTCAGTCTATCAGAGCTGCTTATCGTGAAAGGGTTACTGGTTAAGCGATCAGCTTTTTCCAGGGGCAGCACGGAGGTGAGTAACAGTAGATAGATGGACAGAAAGATTGGAAAAGAATTATTAATTTAAGTATCTTGGACTCATAAACTCCTGTTTTAACAGAGCAAGTCTGTCATTATCTGTTTTGCTCTTTGTGCAGGAAGCTCTGGTCTCTCTCAGGCTGCTGCTGAGTGCCATTTTGGAAATCTTGTCAGGGATAATTGCTGTTGGGAAGGTAGACATTCACACATTCTGGAAGATGCCTGGGATATAAAAATGGTGATGTCTCTGACTACCCATTTTCTTGCTTTTTCTCCTCTTTTCCTGAAATTTTGAAAAAGAGGTGTTAGAGAATGATGCTGGTAAAATGGATTGACTGCCCTTGAGTTTTTCTTTCCATATTTTCTTTGTTTTGTCTTTTGATTTCTTATTTTCTTTGAATTTCCTGGATTTTTCTTTGCCTTTTAAATTATTTTCTTTGGAGAGTTAAAATTCTCAGAGAGGTTTCTAGACATAGAGTATGAACTGTGCTAACTGAACAAAGAACAGTTCCTATTGAAGCCTGTCTGTGTGGCAACATGAACACAGAATGGAAGAAAATAGGAAATTAAGAAGGAGTCTCAAAGATGTGATAAGACCCCCCCCTTCCTTGCTACTAAAATACCTTAAAAATTGAGAGAAAGCTGATAAGGCAGTGTGTTGGAGATAGGCAATACACTGTATGAAAGCACAAGTTTAGCTTTCAGCTTACATAATAGACAGGGGAAAATGTCACTCCAGATTATACTAGTTGCACTAAATGCCTGTCTATTAAAAGCAATTGAGTTTTTTTTCCTGCTGTGCTGGTGTATAGAGCTGCTGTCTGCTGTGCTGCAGCATTCAACCAACACAATTTCAGCTATGTTGATTTTTTTTTTCCCTGAAACACTTTGTCTGTCAGTCACTTTGCAGAACTTGCTTGGAATTACAGATATAAAAGTTGTGTGACAAGGAAGCAGGCTGCTGTTTCATCAGTCTCTCCTTTTCAGTGCCTTTTCTCAGGGCAAAGCAGAGTTTTAAGAGCTTTGGAATGTCAATTCTTCAAGTGTTGTGCAGGCAAACTGCTACTTATGCTAATTTTACTAGGTAAATTTTGGGGAATTTTGATCCTTAGCATTTATATTCAGTCACAAAAATATGATATGTTTAGTTTAAACTTTCAGAGGCACAGTACTTGAAATGGGCTGATGTAGCATTACATGCCATGTCAAAAAAGGAGACAAACTTTTGTTGTTGCTATTATGATTTTTTTTCTGAAACAGGCAGAAGCTGTTTAATTTGGGAGCAATCTAAAATATTTTTTCCTTCATTCAAGAAAGAGGCTTATTTTTGTGTTCATTTGTTTGCTTTTAACTGGCCAGTTTAAAAACTTGATTGTTGTGGGTTTTTTTCTTTAGGAAAGAAACTAGCCAAAGTGATCTTTCATTTTCTCCAAATTATGGTGCTACTCTGATAATAGTTAAGGAATTTATTTTTTTGGTGGATTAGACACAGGATCTTAAATTTTCAAAAGTGACTCATGATTTGGAATAAGGCCATTTTAGAGTGCGTAACCTAAAACATCTGAAAGATGGTATTCAGTTCTTACTGGAAACAAGATTCCATTAAAGACATTTCAGTTGGTCAGAGAAGTACCCAGGCATCCAAAATCACCACTTGTATGTGCAAACTGAGCTTATTAGATTTAATAAGAAATTAGATTTGAAAGCTTTAAATAGTTTGAAAAAGTTAGAAGATTAAAATCAATCAGATTTTTACATCTATCTGTAATTACATAATACAGTGTGATAATAGTGTAGTTTATGATATAATGTCATTTATTATAAAACAGTTGTGCTATTATTGCCTGTACTAATGCAAGGAAAGCAGGCATAACTGATGGCTAGACAGTGTGTTAGGTTCCACTGTTTTGTATACTGCAACATAGAATCCCCTGTAATTTTCTGTTTACAGCACTTAAAACACTGATTTTGTGGCTATTTCATGGAATCACAGAATCGTAGAATGGTTTGGGTTGGAAGGGGCCTGCCATGGGCAGAGGTGCCTTCCACTTGATCAGGCTGCTCAAAGCCTTATCCAGCCTTGTGTTGAATATGTCCAGGGCATATAGAGCATCCAGAACTTCTCTGGAAAACCTGTTCCAGTGCCTCCCCATCCTCACAGTAAAGAATTTCCTCTTAATATCTTATCTAAGCCTACTCTATTTCAGTTTAAAGCCATTCTGCCTTATCCTGTCCTTGTAACAAGTCCCTCTTCAGATCTCTCGTAGGCTCCCTTTGGGTGCTGGAAGGTGCTCCAAGGTCACCCCAGAGCCTTCTCTTCTTCAGCCTGAACAACCTTAACTCTCTCAGCCTCTCTTCATCAGAGAGGTTTTCCAGCCCTCTTATTATCTTCTCGGCCTCCTCTGGACTCACTCTAACAGGAAGTTGCTAAGCAGCCTGACATAAAAGAAAAAACTAAATCTTACAGAGCAAAATGTAAGACCTAGCAAAGGTTCTTAAGGCAGTAGCTTTAAGATCAAAATCAAAAGTTTCATTGAATGACAATTTATACATTGATAGATTAAAAGTGGCATGCTGTGTTTATTTCTGCCAAGGAAACGTTGTTCAGATTTTTGTCACCAGTAACTACCTGTGAGAATAATCTCAACCAGTACATTGTCTTCAAAATACATCTGTGAAGACAGTCAATAAGCATGAGCTTGTTGGTGTGTTTCATTCCCAAACACTGGCCAATTCTCTTAATTGCTAAAACAATTGGGAAAATAATTTCAACATTATAGATAAGAAGATATGATTTCAGATAGATGAGACTGTCACAGTCATATTTGGTGTTTACAGCATCATTTTCATCACAGCATAGATAGCATAAGATGGAAATTAAAAAATTATTTAAGAGTTCACCATGGATGTGTTGTATGGGTCAGGTTTTCAGTTCATTACTGTTCTCAATGAAGAAAACAGGTACAAAACAGAAGGAAATCTAAAACAGTTCCATGAAACAAGAAGCTGCTCATCAAATAATCTGATAGTAAGTGTCAGCATCCAGTGGAAGATGTCTTCATAGTTAATAATTTTGATTCTTTATCGGTGAGGAAACCACAGAGTGTTCTATCCAACTTTTTAAAGATGCCATCCAAAATGCCGTCCAAGATTTTGATTAAAACAGCGTATGCCTTTTGCACAATGAGTTGTTGTGGCTGGATCTAATTAACAATGAACAATTGCAACCATGAGAGAACAAAATAAAATCATGATTCAGATAAATTATAGAGCTTTTCCATTGCGTAGTCCATATGACTGATCCCAAATACAAAAATCGCAGATTGTTTTTTGTTTTAATTTCAGGGTCAAACACCAAAGTTGAAATATTATATGTAGCAAAAGCTCTTCTGGTTTGTAAAATTGAAACTGTGGCTTTCTAATCCATTGTAGCTAAGCTGTTAAATTTACTTGCTTTGTCATAGGGTCACAGAGTATCCTGACTGGAAGGGACCATGGAATTGGACAAGGATCATGGAGTCCAACTCCTTGCCCTGTACAGGACAGCTCCAAGAATCACACCATGTGCCTGAAAGCATTGTTCAAACACTTCTTGAATGCCTTCCTTTTGAACAAGAAAGTAAACAATTATAAAAGCATTGTCTGAATGAAATGGAAAAGAGAGAAAGTATAATGTTTAGTGTCTTACTATTGCCTGTGGACATGGAATCATGCATCAGCAGGATCAGGCTGGAAGACTACGAACCTCTGCCTCTGCCCCCTATTTTCCTGTCCCTCTCCTCTGCAGCAGGTGATCCTCCTGTCACCAGCAGCTCTATGCTGCTGTGGAAGGATAGTAGAGGTGATGCTGCCCGTTCCTCCCTCCAGTCAAATTGGGACCACTCAGCCCCCTTGTGCCTTGGGTTTGCTCCAAGTGCCTCCTACCACTTTATTTCTCCCTGCGCATTCCTGTCCCACTGCCTTCGTGCAGCCCTGAGTGGTTCAGGGATCCATGACAGAAGTCAAAACATTGTAATTAGTATATTTTTTAAAAAAGGTTATAATTGGGAAGCATATTACTAGTGCAACTGGCATCTTTTGCATGGATCTGGAATTCCCTTGACCATCTAATTAATGCCTGTCTCCATAAAAGCAATTAATAAGAAAGTGGATTTTTTTTGGTCATACATTGCGCTAGTAACTGTTCCAATGTGTTCAGGTGTAGCCATAAAAAATCAGAATTGCATGTTACTGATACCAATAATCAGTTATTTAAAAAATCTAAACTAGGAAAATGAATCACTGATCTTCGGGAAGAGGTTTGGGAAAGTAATTACAATTTTATTTACTGTGTTTTCTTGAATAATTGTCAGATTCTCCCATTTTCGTTTACCAATAAGCTAGTAAGGTCAAAATGATCTCAGAATAAATTTATACAAAATATTTTGATTTTGTGATTCCCAGCTCCATGTGAGGAGATGTAGAAATCATTGTGACTCAACAAGAGTAGGAACTGTGGTGACCATTACTAAATAAAAAAATGTGCATCATATAGTAAAATAGCTTCTCAGCTACATTCTGCTCATGGAATATATTGAAGTGAAACCTAACATTGTCTTTAATTGAGACAGTCGGATGCTTGAAGTCATCTTTGCTTTTGTGTTTTCTTACTGTTGGGACAAGCTGGCTGGCAGCCAGCTTCAAAGCATCCTCAGGGCACAGCTGTAGCTGGAGTGGGTCCCCTAGGGAATGCTGTGCAACGAGCCACAGGTCTCTGGTGCACTGGGAACACCTGTCCTCGGGAAGCTGCTGGTGAAACATGACATCCAAAATACTGGCTGTGCCCCCCATGGTTTAGACCATCCTGCTGCCGTGTGTCCAAGTGCCTGTCATGGCCAGGTGGACCAGTGCAAAGGCAAGAATATGGTTTTTGTCCTTGGTGGTGTGTTACTTAGTGGGTGTGTTGTCGCTCGTGCTGGTGTTCCCTGCAGGAGCCTGGTCTGCAGCCAGGGTGGGCTCCTGGCTCCATGGTTCTGCTCATGCCTGTCGGGCACCCACCGGCGCGGCCGCCGGGCACGGCACGCTGCACCTCTGGGCTCTGCCCCCCACTCGCTGCCAAGGCTTGCAGCAGCCGACGCGCTGCGCCTGCTTGCTGGAGCGCATCATCTGCCTGCAGTGTGGTTTGTTTCGGGCTCAGGGTTTGCTCTGCTTGCTCATCATCATTAGCTAGCCATAAAAACAGGTATATTCTACCAACTTCAGCCTACGTAGGGGAGCTTGGCAGAGTCTGCGGGCATCCTTTAGCAGGGCATGCATTTAAAATCCCTTTTATGGTAAAAGAGTCCTTATTATAAGCAGTGGTAATGCTCAGAGGATTTCTTTGAAAAAAAGTTATTTTGTGTATAGTATTTCTTTTAATACATCCTTGTGCATAAGCCCTCTCAGTATAATTACAGCTTTGTAAATCCCCATTATTTTTTCTCTCTTTATAACAAAGGATTTGTCTGTTGAGTTACAATTGCAAGTACCTCATAAACCCAGCAGCTGAGTATTATCTTGTGATATACTGGAAGAAACAAGCAAATACCACCATCTTTCTAAAAATACAGAAGTGTAAATGAAGCCTTTTTTACAGAGCATCCAAAGTGAGGGAAATACCACTTTCCCCTTGCCTGCTAGTTGTGCATTCAGAAGTTTTCAGTGTGCATGAATCCAGTTTTGAATTTGAATACCTCGATATTTTTTTTTGTTCTGTTTTCCTTTGATAGAAATAAACACAAAAGGCAGTTCCAGTGGATTGGGTTTGGTACATTACTACATAGCTCCTAAACAAATATTTTACTCTGTCGGTTTGTCTCTTAGTTGGAGTTTAGCCCTATTTCACCTTTCAAAAAAAAACCCTGAAGCTTCAGCATACTTGACTTTAGCTCCAAAAAATAAAGCAAATATCATTTCTTAAGTCTTTTATCCTGTTAGCTTAGCCAGAACACCTTGATTCAGCAAGATTTTGAATTTATTCATAGTTGGTTATCACTGGCAAATGATGTCATTGTCACTAACAATGATGTCCACTGCCTCTCCACAGAAGATGAAGAGAAGTTGGGCAGCTGCAGACACTAATGAAATATAACTCAGTTTAAGTGAAGATTGATCTTTGCTCTGTATACTGGGCACAGGGAGACATTTTCCAAAGCCCTTTTTTAGAAATACATGTTTCTGTTTCATTGTGTATTTCTTATATTGGCAACCAAAACTGCCATTTGAAAAACACTTCCCAGCAGGATTGTGGGCCTGATCATTATACAGTGTTGTTGTACAATACACCTTCAAACCTTTATGGAGTCCCATAAATAAGAAGAAATAACTCTTCTCTTTAAGCTTGCTTTCACTGACTTTCAAATGTCAGGTTTCCATGTTATTTATTCTTTGGGTACTGTTCATATCTCTCAATATGCAGGATGCAGAGCTTAAGGCCATTTCTCACTCAAATCATGCAGACTGTGTCACAGTTCTGTACTGCACTGGGACAATTTACTGGGACACATGCTATACATGGCACAGGCCATACAGGTAGGAAAAAGCAGAAGAAAGAAATGTAAAAAAAAAAAAGAAAAAGATCCTAAATTCAAAGCAGTTAGTGTGCTACAGATCAGTTCACCATATTTTTCTGCCATTAAATGTGTGTATTAAACATTTGCTTTCATGGAACTTGCCTTAATTTTGGATGGAAAAATACCCTGACAGCTGCATTCCAGTGTGCAGGTGTGATGGTTGTCATCCACCATCCCAAGAAAGCAGAACAGCACCAGTTATTAGAAAAAGCAGTGCAGGGAAAAAAAATTACATGTTCTGGATGAGTTGGAGGCTGCCAGGCTTTATTAAGTTCTAAGATGTGTTGGGTTGGTAGTGACACCTTGGGAAAGATAACATAACAAAGTCTGTCATATTTTATTCTAGGACTCAATAATGAACTTTACTGTGTGGGGATATAATGCATCAGTACTTACTGTACGTTTGTCCTTCAAGATACTAGCTTATTTAATTTGGCCATCTCACAGGAGATAAACCTGGAACAATTAAGAAAATCATAATCATTCACTTGTCAGTGGGGTGATTACAAGCAGAAAAGTATAGGCTTTCTGAGAAAAAGCATGAAGGTCCAAGTCTTGTCTCTGCAGTGCATTTTTTATGCTTACTCAGACATATGGACAATGATTAAAATCAGGCATCTGGTGTAAAGCACTCTGAGGATGATTGAACAGCTGAAGAAATCTTGTTTTGGCTGTCTCAGCTTATCTGCTACCTGGGTTCCTCTTCAGTAAGTTGGCAGAGGAAGGGAGAAGATTCCAGGGTGCTGTTGGTACCATCAATCTCAGAAGTGGTGACCTCCACCAATAGTTGCAGTATGTCGTTAAACACACATGGGATGAATACCCCTGAGTTCCCAAAACTTCCCATATCACCATCATCATACATTGCATATCATTCTTGAAGGTTCCCCTCAGATTTGACTATTAGCTGGTGGTTTTTTTAAGTTTTAAAACTTAATAATTAAAAAATATGTGTGAAGGGTTCTTTTCAACATCCTGATGCTTTTTACACTTTAGTCTTTTGTCCTACACAAGGTTTTCAGGCCTAAGGGGAATGCAGGGTTTCTCATCAGCTATAGTGTGTTGTGCTTTCTGTGGCACTGGGCCTGGCCCTATGGAGATGACATCCTTAAATACCTTTCAGAGGAAGAAAATAACTGGATTTAGGGCATATGATTATGTTATGTACAGAGAAAATAGCTGCCCTTTTCTGGGATCTGCTTAGTTCTCTTAAATTCAGTTAATTCTTACCATACAATAATTCAATAGCTTTTCTTTTTAACGGCATAAGCAATGTACTTTTTCTATAAAGAGCAGTAGAATAAGTTTGAAGATTTTAAACAATTATTTTTGGTACAGTTTTTATTTTAAAGGTAAATTAATTTATCATTGTACTTTTCAAAGTCAAGAAGAATTGTGACATTAACATTCTAATGTAAATACAATGTACTGTAAGAGAACTTGAAGGTCTACTAGCCAAAGAGTTCTTGTTACTTCTTCATTAAAGCAGAGAATTGTAATGGAAATGTTGGCAAAACAGGACTGCAGACATTACTGTCTGTGGACTCATCATTTACTGGAGGGGATAATGGCTTCTGGACAGCATTTTTGTAGGATTTTCTGTAAGGCAGCTTTGAGCTCTTTAGTAAGGTCTGAACAAACATACAGCAGTAGCAATGGTTATTTGTGTTTCCACATTATTCCATCTCTAAAACAGTTGGGACAAGCTACCCGGCTGATGTTTAAGACTTCTTATATCGAGGAGGATGACTAGCTTCCAAAAAAATCACTGAAGTCCTTGATTGCTATGACAGCCAGTCATCAAGAGCATTAATAAATGGTGACTCTTTCTTGGGCACTCTTTTGGGGAGCTGAGATGAGGGGCTCTTGGCTGGTCATGCTGGTGGGTAGCAGAGCACATATTCCACTTGTATTTGGCAGTCCCTGCATAGGCAGGTATAGCTGTGGGTGGGGTTACGCGCAGTTTTTTGGCAACAGTGGTTAATTTTTAATCTGTATGTATGCTTTAAGTGGAGCGATTTTATGGGTTTTCTGCCTCCCAGCTATGATCTTGTTCTTGCTGTCCAACCTAAACACAGGCTTTCTCCTGCCCTTTTATCCTGCAGAGAGCCTATACCTGCCTGCTGGTGATTAGCATTGCACTGGTGGTAAACATTCTCAGGATGCATCCCTAGGTCCCAGAGTTCAGGCTGAGCACATTTGGTGCCTCGCAGCGCCGAGCAATCCAAGGCACGCTGTGTGGAGTTCCAGAACTGGGAATGCCTGTCACAGATTAGACTTTGGCATGCTTCAGTCATGGCTTTTCACTCTGCAGAGTGCATGGCATGACTTGTTAACTACTGCAGATACTGGAACTGTGAAATCAAATGGCCTTGAGTCAAGACTGGTGGGGCAGGAAGAATTAAATTAACTTTCTGTGCCAGCAGAGTTCTTTGCATTTTGAGGAAGAGCTTTGTCAAGGGAGGTCAGTGAGATTTTTCCCTGCTGTCCTTTTCTTTCCCCTATGTTTTTGTTCTTTTTTATTCCACATCCACTGTCGTGCTTTTAATTCTGACTGGGAGCTGCTAAACAGAAGAACTGAAAGCCAGACTTACTGGAGCAGCTTTAAGAACAAATTTATCTCCTGGTCAGGAGTGCTCATCCCCCACTCCTCTCTTTTTCCTTCCTTGGCTCTGATGGAATGAGAACTCTCTGGCTTTTCCAGGCCTGGGTGGCTTTCTGGGATCTTTTGTGAAAAAGGAAATTGTAGTTAGTTTGTTCAATCAGTCTCTTTGTGGACTTCTGAACACCAGAGCATCCTGCAGGGACTAAAAAAGTAAACTGAAATAAATTCTGGGGTGATTCTGTGTGGAGGACTGAATAGATGCTATCTTTTGGTAACTTTGATTTTTTTTCTAAATGAAGATGTCTGTGATGGGTGTGAGGAGCTTGAAAGTAAGTTTTAATAGGATGAATAGGATTTGATGGATAAGAAGAAAAGTATAAGAAGAAAAGTACTGCTCTCATCCCTAATCTGATATCTGTTCAAAGACTTAGGCAGAATATGCACTTTATATCTAAATTTTCTGAAGAGCACTTGGATGTCTTTTCTCCTACTGTGTACTGGATAAGTGTTGAATCATATAAATAAGTTTTTTTAGCTCATTGTGTGTATTCCTTTTTGGGATCAAATCCATATTTTAGCTAATGACAAGTTATCTTCTGTTTTTCAGTTTCTGCTAAACAGCATACAACAAAAAAGTTGAAATAATGACTGAAACAAAAAGGAACATTTTTACTTGGACAACTTCATGCAGTCAGGAATTTTCTGTATGTTAAAGTAGGAAATTTTCATCTATGTCTATTCTGCTGTCTGATCATTTTAGCAGTATTGGTTTCCTGTGGTTCAACAAGTCAGTGGTGAATCTTCCTTAAGAAAAATCATGAACAGCTTCAGTAGCTAAGTACGTTGTTTTAACAATCTCTATCAGTAGGTTTTTTCAGTGTTAATTATAGTATTTATAAAACTGAGAAGGTTCATAAGTTGTTCTGAAAAAGATGGAACTTGAAAAAATGTTTACAATTCTTTTCTTTTTTTTTTTTTTTTTTTGGTACCAGGATTGAGAGGATAATTGTAAATACCCTGATGAATTTACAGAGCCTCTTGTCACTGAGTGTGGACAGTTGTCTACTTAGTTTAACTTAATGGTACTGATGTGCCTTTGAAGCAGTCTGGTAGAATCATCCTAGAGTCTGTCCAAAGTTAACACATTTGGTGACTGGCAACAATTATAGTTTTTACTGTAAAGAGGCATATGCTTAGCAAGATGACACATCTGAATATTGCAATGTAAATGTCCTCACTTTTTTACTTTTTTTTTTCCCTGTAGCGCTCTCCCCCTCCATCTAAGCAGTAGGCATTAAACTTGAAGGCAGTGCAAGCAGTTAACAGGAGATATATTTTAATTTTAAATTCTTTGCCAAGGTGTCCAAGGCAGATAAGGCAGGAAACCCAGTAAGTCTTCTGCAGGGACCACTGAATGCTTGAACCTCACTTATCCAGTGTTGTTTGGGCACACTGGAGGGGAGGTTATCTCCACTTGGATAAAAGCCAGATCTTCTGAGGCTAGAAGCTTCCTGCTACCTGATGGAGATAGTAATTGGTCCTCTTGAACAAATGTCTACTGAGACCATTGGGCTAGACAGGCAGCAGGGCCCGTGAGAACCTGTGGTAGGAGATGCTCATGGCCCTCATTATAGCTTGTCCTGTTATCAACAGCTAGATCAGATAAGGAAAACTTATGCAAATTGGGTTTTTAAGCATGCTAGGGTGGTTTTTTGGTTTTTAGATTTATTTTTTTTTCTGGGAGTCATAAACCCTGCCAAAGTAAGCTTTCATTCTTCTTTTAAAAGTATGTAGGATGCGTTAAATATGCTTCAAAGCAGCTTGCACTGTGAGTGTTTCTAGCATAGAAATACTTTTCTTTAAAACTGTGGATCTTGTCACAAGTCCAAGATGACTTTTAGTCTTCTTCAGACTTGCTTCTGTACCTGCTTTATATTTAAAACAGGCTAGCCTGTAAGGTACTCCTATCCCTTCCCAGAAAGAAACATTCTGTTCCCAGAAACTTGGTGCTGTGGAACGCTGTTGTATTGTGACAGGTGAGTAATAGAGAATCAGGGATGCAATATGTCCTCAGTTGCACTCTGGCTAGCTTCAATGGGTGTTTTGCATGAGAAAAGTAAGAAGGATTTGGCTCATGCTGTAATAAATCCCACTCAATCCTATTGAAACCCTGCATAGCATCCAGTGATAAAATACTTACTGGTTCTGTCCCTTGATTTCTGCATGCAAGATCTTTCTTAAATTAGCTTTTGTGGGTGACCCACACCTGTAGCCAGAGGTAAATGTGAACTAGTCTGGTACTGATGCATTTTTTTAATAGCTGATTATTGGGGGAGCTGTAGAAAAACTCAACCTATGAGGATTTTGTGTTTGACTAAATAATTAAGTGACCTTATAGTTATTCTTGCTCCTGTAAAGGTAACATGTGCAGGTACTCTGTTGTGGAAATCAGACTTTGTAAATGTCAGCTCTCATGAGCTGACTCATAAAAATGGGATCTCATGGCTTTTCTCAAAACGGATTTTAATCCAGTGATTTACTGCACTCCAGGAATGCCTCTCTTTAAGTTTACCTGTTCCACGTGTAAAATAGTCTCATTTTATAGGTCTCTCAAAAATATCAGGTGACCATACTGTAAATGAAGGGAAGAGGCACTTCTAATAATCTCTTAAGCTTTGTTTCCCTCAGATTGACAGATTCATTCCTAGAAGACTCTGTTTGAACCCTGCTGTCGCCCAAATCACAGTATTTCCACTGCAGAGCAGTGAAGAGAATTCATCTCTTCAACCATTGCATTGATTGCAGGCTTTGAGGCCAAGCTTCGTATTTGTCCTTGGCAAAGATGAACAAGGTCTCTCCTTGTTTTCTCTTCATCTGTAAATCTCTAACCATACTGACTGATGGCTAATGAAGTGTACAGAAAGTGCTAGAGGTTGAGATGCTTTGCCTGTGACTCAGCATGATTTTCTCTGCTTTTCAACAAATACTGCTAATAATTGTCAGATTTTATTAGACTTGGCTTTTTTGTTTTCTATTTCATGCTGTACATTATGCTGATTTAGAAAATGAAATAAGAAAAAGTGTGATTTTATTCTTGCATGCATTGGTGACAAAAACCCCCATTTACTTCAGAGTTACCAGAATCCAGTTCCCAGTTATAATGCAGATAGATGCTTGCAGATAGTTCTCCCTGGTTGTAAAGGACTGAAAAAAAATCACGAAGAAACAAAAGGTTAATGAATATTTTTGCATGCCTCACCATTCATTGATTGTTCTGAGTTATGCCTGAACTTTCCCAGAATACTCTTAAAGCTTTTTTGGTTTTTGATTTTCTGATGTGTGTTGGTAGATTGTTGACAAATGTCTCCTACAGAGCAGCTGAGTTGAAGTAGGTGTTTATTGAAATGGCTTGATGCTTTCATTCTTCTAAACTGCCACTGACCCTACCTGTTTGGGGTTTGAGCAGAAAATAGCTACTTTTAAAAAACCTTCCTTCCAGGCTGAGGAACTCTTTAAATGGGCATACTGCAATGAAACCCATCCTATAATAGAAAATACCAAATGTCCAATAAAAATAATGGCAACACAAACAAAAATACTGTTCATGAGATAGAGCTTGAAGTGAAAATAAACCTACTGAATGTGTCTAATCAGCCTGTAATTTAGGTGGTGAATTGATGAGACCAGTTGTTTGTATTGATATTTCCAAAGCATTTGAAATGTTTGTTCAGAACAGCTAATTAAGATGGAAAATAAATAAAGGCCAACTCCAGAGTGTTGAGAATGATTAACCCTGCAAAATAACAGAGACGTACTGCAGTTATGTAAAAGAACCTTTTAGTTTTGGTGTTAATTGAAGCGAAACTAAAATAGTTACTTCAGAAAGTTCTTTTTACCAAATGGATCTTTAATACAGATTTCTTTACTCTTTTCAGTGAAAGAACAGAAAATGAAGCTCTAATAAGGTAAGAATTTTTTAAATTCCACTTTAGTAAGATATTCAAGTTAATTTGCGATAATTTTAATGGATGTACTCAGCATTTTAGGCTAGGTCCTGGACCAGTAGGTTTCACATTTCACTAGTAGATCACTAGTTTGCGTCAGTATGTCAAAGCACAAAAAAGAAAGAGAATGAGTCTAACAATATTTAACTTTGTTGTTGTTGTTGTTGTTGAAGCACTATTTGGTCTTTAATCAAAATAAGATGCCTTCGTAGATTTGGAAACTTTTTTTTTGCGTGTAAGGAATTTACAGGTAATTATTTGTCAGCAGACGATACAGTTTTCACTATGCAGTCAATGAAAATCTTTGTTTTCTTCTAGTTTGAAAATGAAACATTAGAGAATGTGCTGATAAAATAAGTAGCTTGGTCACAGATTCTTGGTTTTTGAGATGTGGTGAGGGGAGTTTATGAATTACATAGTTCAATAAATAAAGGAGGGGTGAACTCTTCTAGGAGTGAATATTTCCCCTTATATCTAACATAGTTCAGCTGCATTCTGTAAATGGACTCTCTGTCATCTGCTAGATGGGCAAAAGGCAGAAGGTCTTTCAATACACTACCAACTGCAATGGATGTTTAAAAAGTGGTTTTATCTTTCCATTTCTTCCACTGCTAGTGAGGATGCTGACATTCATGTGGTGTGTCACCTAGAAAATGAAGCATCGCTGTCGAATAACAAAGCCAGGTGGACAATAGCAAGTTGTTCTGACAGGCAGCTGAAGTATGAACCTGTTCAGAGCATTAAAAAAATACATAATTACTTTTCTGTCACAATTAATATTTCAATTATAATAGTCATTCTCAGGATTCCAAGGAAGGGAGGTGTTGTTGGTTATTGGTGTTTTTTCCTCCTGTATTTGCCTGGTTTGGTTTTTTGCATCAGTGGTTAAAGTAAAATTTTGCAGAGTTGTTAGCTGGATTTCGTACACCTATTTCAAGTCAAATGAAATCCAAATGTAATTGTGTTCATAAGAATTTTTTTTAAAAGCTGTTAACATCCATAAAAGTTGATATGTCTGCATAAACTATGTTCCTGGTTTGCAGAGGGGCATTCTTGGAATAGGGAAGAGGGAGGCTCAAAAAAAGGCATTTAAGCTATGCAAAATATAAACTGCTGGAAACCACAAGTGAGTAGAAATGTGAAGTATTAATGGAAAAAACAGTAATGTTGTGAAAAAGTAATGAGGTGTCATAACAAATGGTGGTGTTAATAGCAGACTATCTTTGCAATTCTTACTTTGCATTGGTACATGGAGAGTATGTGCATCTATTAGCAGCTACAAAGGTGTGTGCTTATGTAATACATCTTTGAGACAGCAAGATGCTGCTAGTTTTCACCCAATCAGTGAAAAGGACTGAACACCCTTCTGGAACAGGGCTAATGAAGCTAAGGAACTTTATAATGTGTTGAGAACCACATGGGTAGTGCAGGGATTTAGTAAATGCCAGAAGAAATTCTCGTTCTGAGCAGCCTTTGTACACTGATCTCATCAGCATCCATGATGCAGGAAGAACACAAGTCCTCCTTCTGTCTCTTTACCAGGATTCAGCCATACAAGCACTGGGCAAATGTTACAGAAACAAATTAAACTTGCTGTGTCTGTAGGTGATCACCTAACACAAGGGAGCCTTATGTGGAGCCTCTGAAGGCCACAGTAACACAAATCCCTAAGTAATAAGCCTAAGTAATATAGCATGACAGCAGTAGTGGAAATTTACTTATTTTGTTTACCCAAGTCACAGCTGGAAGTATTTTAAGGTGTACATTGCTCACTCCTGGATTTCTGCCTTGGCAGTGCCTGCAGAAGTACCAGGTCATTTTTATGTGATTTGACATATGGGCAGTAGAAAACCACCTGCCATCAGCCATCTTTTTCTTTCTAAGTTAACTGTAGTGTTTAGCAACTACTGATCCAGTTTGAGCTAGAAATTTTCAGTTAAGCTGAAAATGAAGCTATGCAGGTCACAGTGCTGTTCATCCCAAATTTCCAGGTCATACAAATGGGTGCTGCAGAAGCTGGAAAAGCTTGTTAAAGATGTTTGGTGCCTTCCCCTTGCATTTGAATTGAGTTTTCTCTTTTAGTCTCTTTAGTCAAAAGCTATCTCTAATACACCACAGCAGATGCTGCACAATTGGCTCAGGAATCCCTGTTTTGTTTTGCCAAGCAGGCAAACTATTTATCTCAGATAAGAGAATTTTGAGGTGTGATGTGGTTAGTATCTAAAAATATCAGTATAGGGAGATGGGATAGGGCTCCAACAGACAAAAACATGGCAAGATAAGGAAGAGGAGTTGGAATTACGATACCGTGGGTGTAATTAACCACTGGAAACGCTTAGAAAGGAATGTGGTAGATCACTTGGAGTAATTAAATCAAGATTAGATCTACTTCTGAAATATCTTCTAGTAGAGTTACAAGTTCTTGTGCTTTGTAAAGAAATTGCTGCATAAGGTATTACAGGCTGTGCCAGGCAGGAAGTCAGACCAGATTACCATAAGAGTTCCTCCGGGCCTTTTAAATCCACATCTCCACCAACAAAGGCTCTTATGTGGTACAGGCTGCCACAGAATTTCCAAAATCTGAGGTGGAGCAGGTCACTCTTGTTTCAGTGGTGAAAGGTTGAAAAGTCTTTGAGCAGATCCTTGAGCAGATCCTTGCTGTGGTGGGTACTCAGCGCTGCTGAGCTTGTACATTGTGTGCTTCAGCCCTGGGCACCAATACTGAGCCAGTTCCTGCTCTGTCTGATCAGCCCATAAATGCATCCTTCTGCATAATCTTCTAATATTTTACCTGATTTATTTAGTGGTTTGCATTTTTTATTGCATTCAGTGAATATAATAATTATTCTATAAAGCTTATTGAATCCCTTCTGTGATACAAGTAAAGTCCTGAAAGAGTTCAGAATTTTCTTCAGCTACTCAGTGAGCATAATTCCATTGTCATTAACACAGGATCTTCCATAGCCACTCTTAATATCCCTATGAGTAGAAAGGGCAGGGGACATTTTTAGCAGATAATGTAGAATTCCTAGGGTAAAAGAATCTGCTTTCCCCAAAACTGAAAAAGCAGTAATTTGTATGCTTGCTCTGGGATATGCATGGAATAGTGAGAGTGGAGGACACTCATCTTTTAATTCTCTTCAGCTACAGGGAAGTGTATTCTTGTCTTACTGGGTAAGAGGCAGCAGATCCTTTTAATAAAAAAGAGATTAAAATATATCAAAAAGTAATTTTATACCGGAAGAAATACAAAACACAGTGGTGAACAAGAATAGCCCTTACAAGAATAGCTTACTTTGATAAGCTCATTAATTTCAACATTCAGAATTAATCAGGAATTACTGTGCAAAATCTTACAAATGGAAAAATCCATCAACTTGAGCTCAGAATTATGTCACCCTACTGTACTTAGGTTGCATAGCTTTTGTTACAGGAATGTTTAGTGTAATTACACAGCAGCATGACAGGAAGAACAGCTAAGAGTTGTCCTGGCCATGTGTGGGGATAAAAACTTACTCAGGAAAGTTTTCATGTAATTCTGATTCTGTAGAAAGATCTGTGAAAAAGCTTTTCTGTAAAATTATCTAGGCTAAATTCAAGAGTGAGCCCAGGAATATTAGAAGATATTTTTTCCAGAATACCTGATACCCATCCTGACAGCAGGTAGTTTGCACTTGGTACCCGACCATCCCTATTGCTCTCCCTCCCTGGACTGTGTACTTATGGTTTACACATGGCAGCCTAGACCTGAATTGGAAAAAATATTAGACTAAAACAATAGTAGAACTAAAGTAGAGAAGAGAGATACCATTGTGCTTGATAAACCAAACTAAGGTGGTTGAGGTTAATAAGTTTGTGTCCCTCCATGTGGAGGCACCACCTGCTTTCATGGATATCCAGGAAAGAGGACAAGATGCTGGAAAAAGATAAAAAAAGCTTAATAACCCTTGCTAGTAGGTTAGGGATTCATGGCTGTGGTGAAAGGAGAGAAGACTTTGGTTAGTCAGCAATCAAACATGGTTGCTTGGTTGCCATGCAATAATAGTTGTGATTTTTTAGCATGAGGGTTTCTTCTGTACCACGTCTCTTGAAAGTATATTACATGCCTATGGTTTTTACAAATTCCTGATAGCCATAAAACTGACTATGGAGAGTATTTAAAAACAAACTTCAGGATGTCTCTTTTTCACATGTTTTTTCAACCAGTGAGTCACTCTAATGGATACTTCAGTTCTGAAAAGGAATGGAGAAGGCAGTGCCATGGAAGAAAATTGCCCTCTCCATTAGTAAGGTATTTGAGACATAATATTGCTGCAATTTACTTCCATGTGAAAACTCATGGCTAAGTCATTTAATGTAAAGCAAAACAGTCTTTTCTACCACAGAAGAAGTGCCTCTACTGGACAGTGGCACACAGGCCTGCAAAATTGACTTTGGTTATCACTGAGGGTTTCCTTGGCGTTTCTTACTGTTCAGGGAATTAATGCTGTAAAAGCATTCCAGATGACAGAAAAGAGCAGTTGTGTTGAGGTCTGGGGAGTTCCTTTGGCGCATCTCCAGTGCACTGCTAGTCCCAAATTCATTGTTTGTATCTAAGAACTGCACTTGCTTTAAAAGCTCAGTTTTACTGCATTTGAAAGCTATTCAGTCTTGTTTCCTGCACTTCGTTTACTTAATAACCCCTATAAAGAATCCACAATTTTGCCTGGGTAACTTGCTGCTCTTCCAAGAGGGAAATATACTGGTTTTTAAATTTTTTAAATCCACATGCTAGGTTGGAGCACAAGTCAGTGTAAAGAAGTACCTGGTGCTTAACCCTGTGGTCGAAATGTCTGCTCCGATGAGATACAAGCATGCTGTGCTCACTGTTACAGAACTCTCCAAAAGTGTCAATTCAGGGAAATTCTGCTGCCGTGAGAGAACGGGACCATCAGGAATGTTCTCTCCCACTTAATGGAAATGTGGCTTTTGGTCACCAGTGCATTTAAAAAATAGCAGATTGTGTGTTTGTGCTCATTGACAGAGTCCAACTTGAACATCACAGTGATGTTCAGGGCAGCAGATCCTGCTGTGTGCTGCAGCCCTGGGAGACTGGATGAGGCTCTGGTAGCAGCAGGCTGGTACAGCATATGTCTGGCTGCTACCAGAGGGATTTGCAGCTGTACAATTTTTGATTTTGAGTAACCTTTAGAAAAGTGCATCTGAAAAATGGCCAGGGTGGCCAAACAGATTAATTCCCATCAGCAGGAGAGACAGCTGTTCATTTGACTACATCTGCTTCATTTGACTGTGTAGATCATCTTACTGGATGGAATGGGCTCCAGAGACCTGCCCGTGGAGAAGTGAGGCAGGTAGGACAACATGCACTGTGTCAGAAATTCTCTTCATCTTTGACAGAAATGGCCTTGCCTTATGGATGTGGTGGAGGGGTAGATTGCTTATTTAATTGTTTGACCTTTGCCCATTTGCACATAGCCCCTCTGTTTCAGACCTGAGGGATCCTACATCTACAGAACAGATGGGTTAACTACAGAATATTTCAGATGGCTGCACCCTGCTGATAGCACTAGTCAAAGCCTCCCCACCCGCCCCAATATATTACTGTGAAAACATGGATAAGAAAAAAAAAGACTGGAAAAGTCAATGTTGGCTGAATAATATTAGTCCTAATCTCTCTAAGCAATATGTATTCTCTGCCTTTTTGCTCACTTTAAGGGTCAAAAGCCCCTCAAGAAGGTGCTAGAAATCTAGATGGTGTTAGCTAGATTTGCTTCTAGGTCATTCTCATTCAGCACCATCAGAGCAAGCTTTGGTTCTATTGTTTCAGTTTCCCCATCTGTGGCTTTAATCCAGTTCTCTTTCTTTAATCACATCCTATGTTAAATTGTCCCGCAGCTCTTCTCTTCTCCAAGTTTAAGGTTTCAGTTGCTGTGCAGGAGACCCTGTGAATGATTTTATTTTGTCAACTGAGATAAAAGGACAGTAACAACATACACTAAGGCACAAAATCTTCTCTTATCTGTTATTTGACAAGTGCATTTAATTATTTAGTATGGCTTGTAAAAGTAATGAAGTCCTTGTAACAGGAGATCTAACACTCTCCTATTAATTTTTCCCTAAGAGGTGGGAAAAGACTGCCATAATTTTGTGTGCAAACTGAGAGCATGAAGTTAATGAGATTTGACTGAGAATACGTAAAAGGGGCTGGAACCTTTCAGTGTTTCTTAAGAGTTTTGCTAATAGGTAGCAAATCCAAGCACATCCCACAGTTAGATAAGATTCTGCCTGTGTTGGCAAACCAGAAGGTGCTGTCTGATGCTTTGCCAAAGCAAAACAGAGTTTTCTTGGACCAGCTGTATTTTTTTTTTTTTTGGAATGTTTAGCTTAGTAAAAGGGAAAGCTGTAAGTCGCAGTCTTGCTCAAGAGGTATCATTCAAAACAATTTTTTATAGCATGATAGATTTCATGTTGCTACAAAATAAATATTTAATCGGCACTAATATTTTTGGTTCCCTCAGGCAGGCAGAGAAGTTCTAACTTTTTACTCAAGTGAGTGCAAATGGAATCTAGCAGGAAGTTCAAAGTAAAATGCATGTATATCCTAGAGATTTTTTAAATGGATTTTAGGTCCAGCCTGCCAGGATTGATGGCTGATTTTGTTCCTGACAGAGAACATTTTATCTCAAAGTTAAAAAGCCCCTATCCCCAAAAATGGAAAGGAAGCCAAGAAGAATCTGTGTTTTATTGGTTTGAGTTGTATGGTGAACTAGATCAGTTACAATTACATTGAAAAAAGAAAAAAAAAAAAAAAAAAAAAGAAAGGCAGCCTGAAATGCTTTGTTTACAGTCACAAAGCTGCCTCAACCGTGCCAGCCCAACTCTGTGACTGAAGGGAACAGTCTAGTGACTCTGTAGAATTGCGCTTACTGGTTAGTTTCTAATTCCTCGATCTTATGTCATCTACTGGGCTCTTTATTCAGGGGCTTCACTTTGTAGTACAAAAGAATATTTGTAGAATATGCAGAATATGTGTGCAGTGAATATTTCTTACATTGACAGCTGCTCTGTCAAGCACAGTAGCAGAGTTTGGCTTTTGGAGGACATGAGCCCTCTGTGGGCTTCCTGAGAAAGCTCTAGCTCCCATGATCCTCACCAGACAGGAGGATGGGAGACAAGCACTTGAATTTTGTGCTCCTCATGTGGGAGCACAGGGGACTCTGCAGAGGGGGCAAGGACTAAATGGATTTTTTCTTCAAAATGTGAGCCACTGAGTGAGGCTCCTTCTGCTGTTTTCCCTTTCTGCTCAAGAGTCAGTAAGAGCTCTTCCCTGGTACCATGATGGGCAGATCTTTATTTGTAATGGATCAGTCTTGAGACAGTCATCATGCTTGCATTTAAGAAAATCTTTCAGGACACATCTGCTCATTAGTGCTCTCTATCTTTTGATCTGTTAAAAACTCATTCTCATCGTTCTAGCCATCAGCATCTTTCATTGTCCTTTCACAAATTAATTTAAAAACCAATCATCCCTTCTTTGATTTAATAATCACCAAAAAGAACAAGCAGAATAAAGGTAAAATAATACAATTTCAGGAGGGAAATTGTGTGTTCTGAACTGAAACTTTAATGCATGTGCATCTCACAGAAAGGCAGCAGGTTTCTCTAATGTTCACCCAGAAATTAGGGAAAGTATCCCCTGCCATGTCTGACTGTCACCAAGGGAAAATAGTACTGAATTTTTGCTGACTCTGAGGATGGTGGGTTAAAATTTGTCACAGTCCTTCAGTTGTAGTAGATACATAATACAGAGAGAGAATACTATTGAGCAGTTATGACAAGTTTTGACATTTCTGATTTCCTTTACATTAAGATGCTAACCATAGACACTATTAATCTCACCCCCTGACTGGGGCTGATTCAGACAGCCTTAAGTTTTCAGATACAGATTGGGTTTGTAAAGTGATAAGACGTACAGGATAGTAAAATTTTTAGTGTAGAGCTTTAAAATACAGTGACAGTGATTTCCAGGTAAGTAGCCACAGTGCAGGTGTTCACCACCTTGATTTTCTTGAGGTACAGGATGTTGTGCTTTTTCTGGCCTGAAATTCCATTTCTGAAAACAAATTGATTGGAAAATACTTAGATTTATAGGAGGAGCTCCTGCTTTGCTGGCAGCAAAAGCTAAGTGAAAATGCCAGGGAGCACTCACTTCTTTCTGCAAGTTCTGTCTTCAGTAGGAAAATGGCAGGCTGACCCTGGTGTGTTCCAGCTCTGCGTGGGAGGATTTGATGTACTTTGTTTCCAAAACTTGGTTGTAGTTGCAGCTTTCACATATGGAAAGAGACAGAGGTTAAACACAAGACTGCTGTAAAAATGTACTAGCATTCATAATTACGTTCAAATTGTGTTATTCCTTTTGTCTGTGAAATAAAATAATTAAAGAAACATGAAATAATAACAGAAGAGAAAAAAGTAATTTCTTGTTCTTATAGACTCATAAAATCCTAGAATGGCTGGGGTTGGAAGGGACCTTAGAGGTTATCTAGTTCCAACCCCTCTGCCTAAGATATGGACACCTTCCACTTGACTGGGTGGCTCAAGGCCCCATCCAAGCTGGCCTTGAACACTTCCAGGGTTTGGACACCCACAGCTTCTCTGGGCAACCTCTTCCAGGGCCCCACCACCCTCACAGAAAAGAATCCTAACCAGGTTCCTCAGTCCTGGTTCTGATAATACTGCAGTCATTGTATCAAAGCCTTTTAGATCCTCTTAACTTCTTCTGCCTTCCTTAAATTGCCAGTACAGTTGCTCCAACTAATTCTTAAATGGAGTGGAAATTACACAAATAGGAGTTATTTGAAGCTGCAGAATGATTTTACACTCATTCTTATGTAATGAGCTAGAATTGCACAGCTGACCAAAAAACAGTTCTTAATTCAGAATTCCAGCCTGTTTTTCACTTCAGTGGCTTTGTAAATTTCCCTCTAGTCTTTATGCACCATTTTATGTGGTTTAACTGAAATTCTGAGAAAATAAAGGAAAATTAACCATGGACATGGAGAAATGTGGAAGGACAGATGAAGTGAGAGATTTCACACAGGAATTGGGCGTACAGAAAGCAGTTCTGTAAGAATGGTTTGATCAAAATATTTGGGATGGTAAAGTGACATAGAGAAAAAGTTTTATTAATTGAGAAAGAATGCATGACAGGAAAGATGTGATTTATTGGACTGAAAAAGTCTTCCTCAACAACAGCAAGTGGCATCGTCTCTGAAAGAAAGTGTCTGTCTTATTTGGGAACTGAAAAATTGTTTGAATAAAGACTAGGAAATACCAGTGTAGAACCTGTGCTTCTGCAGGTGAGCACTCTTGAAGCAGAAACCTTTTCTAAATCCATATTCTGATTTGCTTGAGAGAGCTCCCATGAATCTGATTCAGGCTTGGGATAATACCATAAGGTATGTTTTCTCTGCTTGCTCCCTTTTCTCCCTAAATGTTATTATACTGCAGCTTGGCTCTGTCCACACAGTCTGGAGCAGACTGTGTTGTAACTTGCTTTAGCCGCCGCTGAATTTAACAGCTTTTGGCTTTGTAAGGAATGCCTTAGGAGAACTCTTGCTCATCTGTTCCCTGAGCCAAAGGAAAACTCCTCCAGTAGCTTTCCCAGTGTTTTCTCTGGCTGGAACACATAGTTACCGATTGCTAGGTGAAGATACACTATCTTTAATCTTATTTTTGTATTTTTGGTTTGTCCAGCTGACATATTCCAAGATAACCACTTTGACTAAAGCAGTGAAAGAGGACTTTCACAATGGATTTTCTTTTCTTTTCCCTGTACTCCATGTAATTAAATTCTTCCACTGGTGAGAAAAATGCTTTTCCTTGATGTAAATGTGTGGCAAGTAGTTGAATGCTGAGCCAGTCAGTCACATTTCCCTGCTAAGCATCCTATTTCCAATATTTTTCATAACAGATTTATTTATCTTTGTTTCCTGGCCCTGTATGGTTTGCTTTCTGATCCTATTGTCATTTAATCTGTTGCAAGAAATGCATCCATTGGGAAATTGTTAAATAGGATCTCAATAAACATTTGGATTATATTTAGCAAGTACAAATCACTAGGAGATGTTTGCATATTTATTTGTTGAATTTCAGCTTCCACTTCAGGTTAGATGAGACATAAACTATTATACAGCACCTCTGGCAAAGAATTAGTCTTCAAAGCAAGTCAAAGTAACACTGGGAATTTGGAGGAAGATTCCTGAAGTTTTAGAAAGAACTGTGAAAGGCTTGTGCTTTGTTTTAGCTCCATACATTTTATGTCAAGTATGGAAATAATGTTGTAGACTTTTACTCTGATACATCTTGTTTGCTTTACTCTAATATATATTTCTGACAAATATTTATGGTAGCACTGGTCAGAGTCTGCACCTTTGCCTGCATCATTAATGTAAAAATTACCCTAATTTAAAGCCAGCTAAAATATTTCAGGAGTGGTGGTTTGTTTGTTTGTTTGTTGTGTTTGAGGTGGTTTTTTGTTTGTTTGTTTTTTATTTTCCCTGGGTCTAGTGATCAGACTCTCCATTGTACTTTGTAACAGAGACCACAGATAACTCTGATCTGCCAGAAAGGTTTTAATAGGTTTTCTGCAAGATCCAGGATCAGGAGGCCAGGTACCACAGCATGCTTTTGTGCCCTAGCAGAGGAAGTACCTCTTTGGATGTGTTCTTGGCCTGCTTCATTTTAGAAGAATCTCTGTGTAAATTATGGGTGAAAATTAACGTAATTAATTGTAATTAGTATAGTGTTTATAGTGGATACATGTTCCAAAATCTTCAACAACAGTGCAGGAGACTTCATAGTTTCCAGGAACTGTAGATTTACAGTAGCAATTAGATCATTTAGGCCAACCCTGAATACCTTTTGAACTCTGCATTTACTGTCCATTTGTGTCTTTGAAAATCCTCCCACTTATTGACAATTAAATTTGATGCCTTGTTACTTGTGTACATGAAAGCAATTGGCATACTCTTTCTGTTTGTGTCTCAGTGTGCCTTATTAATTTAGTAGCATTGTTGGATTTTAAGTTCTGGAGGTAAACCAAAGCATTAAGGGCACAAGACTTACCTGCTGTTCATTGCTTGTCCTTTCTTGCATGCCTAAAGGAAAGACTTGCACTTAAAGTGAGATTGATAAGCTTCCAATTCTCAAAACAAAGTGCTCTTTTTATTATATAGTAAAAGACTTGAGACAACACTTTGCTTGGTACTCTGTTCCTACACATTCACGTGTTCTTTGAACTCTGTCCTTAATATTTGTCCCATAAAATGTGTTGTTTAAAGGGGAAAAAAACAATAAAGTGCATTTTAGAATGTGTGATCCCTTAATGTTATTTCAAACTTTGATGAGAATAATCAAGGGTTGGAGTCTGTACTTTGATTGGCAGAAAGATATCCTTGTTAAATCCTTGAACTGTATTTTCTTTTTAGCCATGTGTTTCTGCAATCATTTCCAGTTTTGCAGAATATTATGTTCAAAATACTGTGTTCTGTATGAAGTTCACATAAACTTATTTTTCCTATTTCCCAAGCATGAGGAATCATTTGTTAGTACCTAGCCTTGTCTCAGAAAATTAAGATTACTCAATCTGCATTTGTGATCTATGGCATTAAATTCTTCCCACTACTACTTTCATTTTCTTCCACCTAGGGAGGCATCCATTTTTCTTGAAGTTCTAGAAGAGGGTCGTGTACAAGAATCCCTGCCCTACATTGTGACTACTCTTTCTCTTTTTTTTTCTTTTTATTTCCCTGGTGTTTGCAAGACCAATATGTAATTTTCAGTGGATTAAACTTGTAGCTGAAGAAGATGGGAGAGTTTTTCTGCCTTTGATCACAACTAGAACTTTTCACCTAAGAAAGCTTTGTTCAGGCAGATAACTGCCTTTAAGTCAGTGGCCAGGGGAAGCCAGCATTTAATGAAAATTTAGAGTCTGGATGAATTTCATCTGGGCTATTTATTTTTCCATGAAGGCAGAGATGAGGAAGGATGTGCAGTGATGCAGCACTGAATGAAGGATAGCAGAGGAGACACCAAGACTTGATGCAGGAACAGAAGGAGATTTACTTTCTTCAGTGTTACCTGATAGAATCTATTTTTATGTAGAAATGTCACCTGACAGAAGTCAGGAGAGAGAATATCCAAGTAGTTTAGATGCAGCTGGAGGCAGGGAGCTGCAGCCATGAGGGAATAGAAAAGGCAGTTGAGGTGATCTGAGTGCACAGCTGTACATAAAAATAGTAGTTGGAAGGGAGAGGTCTTAGAGGGAGCTGACCACGTACTGCATGTGGCTATAATCACAGGATAGAAGCTGGCACTCATTGGTTGTGGAGAAATCGAGTGAAAGACTGATGTGTTATGATGGAGAACTCAGGAGAAAAAGTGAGAAACAGATGACTGAAAGAAGAGTGGCACCAGGAGAAAAGGAGGATAAGATGGAAATAAATAGAGATTTGAGGCTGAGGAGGAAGAAGGATGTGATTAGAGAACTGAGGAAAGCAAATATAAGGTAGTTGGGCAGCATCAGGGAAAAAAAGGAAAAAAAACCCCAAACCCCATGAAAATCTGGGTTTCCTTGTGGCATGAGAAAGACACAAGTGTATGAATCTGAAGACATTTTCTTTAGGTGGAAAGGCACATCTGTCAGCAGAGTTTATCTGGGGAAAGAGCAGTGTTTTGTTTTCCAAGACTAAACAAACACTATGGGAAGATAAAACTAAAAAACAGTCCTGGAGAAGAAATTTGAGACAAAGATCTCAGAATCCCTTTTGGAACAAAACGAAGATTAGTATATCTAGACAGAGAAAACTCTCCTAAAATCTGTGGGTGGTGTGGTTTTAGTAGAATTGCTTGGTCTCTGAGAAGGAAGGTGGGTGAATGACAAGCTAATGAAGGTGTACCAAGAGGCATGAAGATCTCAGGGTCATGCAGGCTTGAAGAGGTCTTCATGCAATGGGCATGTCTGTACTAGTAAATGAAATTGAGTCTAAAGCAGTCCCTGGCCTTGGAAATTAAATGTATCTACTGTTGACTGTCCCTGGCCTAGTTTTGGTGTACACTTACGGGAACTCACCTGAACTATTCCCAGGTAAGGTTTGAAAGTTATCTTGGGATTCTTCCCGGTAGGCAGTTAAAAGCAACCTCCCTGTTTTGAAGGGTGATAGACTTTATTAGCATGGCACCTTTCTGTGCCAGTTGGCCTCAACATTCTTGGATATGTTTATTTTGCTTGTAGAAATAGAGCTGCAAATGGCTCAGTAGATGCAATCCCTTAGAAACTTAGGACATCGCAGTCTTTGATGCAAGCTGTGACAGGTAGTGAATATGATTTCTTCTTTAAAATGTTGCTGAAATGAGATGTTGATGTGGTCTCAGATTTTGTTTTCATGGAGCACGGTGACATTGTAGAAGAGTTGGTTATACAAAGTAAGTTTGTATGAAGCATGTATTTATTTATTTCCATTTAAATGTTATACAAGTATAATAAGCAAACATAGGTCATAAGTAACACTCCATCTCACAGAAGGACAGGCTGTGAAATTAAAGAAACAAGGTCATGAGGTTGGTAGGTAATTCAGTTGACTGGACTAAAAAGTAAAAGTAGAGAAAACATTTTTAAAAGTTCTTGAAACTTCTATAAAACAAGGCAAATCTCCAGACCTAAGCAGATAAGATAAATATGGATCTAGAATGGAATAGGTGTAATGGGAATGTGATGGAAGCATGGAAACTTTGCAGTCAGTGTAGAAAAATGTGTAAAACAAAATTTCATGTGTTGTTCTGGATTTTGAATTCAGGAATGATTCAAACTAAAACAGGAACAGCAAGAAAAGTGTCACTGAGAGCCTTTATCTTAGCAGAACAGGCTAGCAAAGTGGAACCCAGAGCATGATAAGTTCCTTGATAAATACAGCAAGGAAAGGGCTGAGGAAAGCTGGTTAATAAAGCAAAACAGTGTTGACACATGAACAAAGTTAATAGGACATGCCAATTTTAGCAGAAAGTAGTTGACTCTGAAACTGAAGTTAGATTGTCCATGTTACTAGAAGCAGCAGGCACCTCAGCTCGCATTTGCTAAATGAGTTCATGAGTGTGACCTGTTCTTAACCAGGCACAGTGTCGGTTTTGTGAGGAGCTTCAGAGATGAGCAGGAGGATTTGCACTTTACTTTCAAATGCCTTAGGCTGAAGAGCCAAATGCAACATTTTTGGAAAGGACTGTGCAGGGTATTTGGCAGTTCTCCTCCAGCATATCATCAGTCTTTCAGCAGTCATCCTACACTCATGGATCCTTTCCTCTTCAGTTACAGAATTATAGAATCATAGAATGGTTTGGGTTGGGTCATTCACTAGACAGAGTTGCTCAAAACCTCATCCAACCTGTCCCTGAACAGTTCCAGGGATGGGGCATCCATAGCTTCTCTGGGCAACCTGTTCCAGTGTCTCAGCACCCTCACAGTAAAGAATTTCTTCCTAAACTAAACCTTCCTTCTTTCAGTTTAAAGCCATCACTTGTCCTTACACTGCATGTCATTGCAAAAAGTCCCTCTCCAGATCTCTTGTAGGCCCCTCTAAGGGCTAGAAAGTGTCCTACGGTGTTCCCAGAGCCTTCTCTTGTTCTGCCCTTTAGATTTTCTGCATTGAGGGTTGATGTATCTTCTCCATGGTCCATCACGGGTGCTGTGCTGCTTTCCTGGTTCAGCTGTATGGGAAATCAAGCCCACACAGCAAGTTCACCTGAAGGAGCTTGTCTCCAGGGAGTGTTAAGTTGTGTCAGACTGTGTCAAACTGTTGCACTATTGTTTTTCTCGGTTTGCCCTGTTGCTGGAGCAGGATTTCATGGAGAGCATTCAAAATGCATGTCAGTGTAATATTGGGAAATGTTTTGTTTATATGTGACTGAATGTGAATGTAAATTGATAACCCCAAATTGTGAGAGAAGATGATTTTAATGTCTTTCTTATTATTTTTGTTGGCATGTATGTATTTCTATAAATACTGTGTAGTTGAATGAATACCAGACTGATGAATGTGGAAGCCCTCCATGTCTCTAAATGAAACTTCCAAATATAAATAGCTTTAAAACTATTAATAGAAAATATTTTTACTATATTTATCACTAACCACTTTTTCCCCCTTTCATTGCATCACCCATTTTATTTTTAGTGATGCTTACTTAAAATAGTTTCCCTGCTTCCCTGTTGGCCATTATATGGCCACTGTGGAATCCAAGTGATTTCTAAGCCAGATGGTAAGGAAAGTGTTCTTTATTTGAGCAGTGTGAGCCTGAAGTCTTGTCTGTTCAGACCTTCTTCACTGATGGCATCAGCTTTGTCTGTCCAGTTAATTTCATATACATATTCCTCAGCTGGTTTCAAAATGTGATTCCAGCATTGTTCAGGACCTCCTATTCTTCTTACATTGATGTTATTCTATGTCCCCCTCATAAGATGATAGCTCTGGTTTTGCTAACTAACTAAAGTCCATACTCTTCACAAAAGTCACTATGTTGGCAGCCATAACAATTTTTAAAATTCTAATTTAATTAGTTTTACAATATTGATGTGTTGGTGGTCACCTCAGTTGCACACAAAGTAATAGGAATAGCTTTAAGTTTTGATGGCCCTCAGGCCTTAGCTTTGACTTCACTGTTGAAACTGCAGCTTCCTGTGCACTATTACATCCCTTTCCCCCTTTGTGTCTGTGTTCATAGGTACATAATTTAAAGTAGGGTTGAATGTAGTGTAAGCCACATTACTGTTTGTTAGGGTTTGCAGACCAGAGTGTCTTCCAACACCGTATGATTGAAGAGGCTGCAAGGGCCCCACATGGTTCTTTTCTCCTGAACTGTGTCAAAAGAGGGAAGTAAGTGTCTGTAAGGGCTGGCTGATTATCTGTACACTGCTCAAAATGGCAGACAAAGTGTAGAAATGCAGTTATTTAAGGCAAATAAGATCATGGTTGGTTCCTTGTAACTCTGACTCTGCGTGCTTTGGTCTCAGCCTGAAACGCTGCTGTGGGAAGGAAGAGGAAGGAAGCAAGATTGGAGGTCTTATAGGAAAGAAGTAGGAAACAAGTAGGACAAGTGGACAAGTTTTGTCCCACATCACCACCACCGAAAGATTTCCTGGGACTTCTGAGGCAGCAGTGGTTCCCTCTTGTACCAAGAGAAATGCCTTCTCCCGTGTCACTTTGCAGGAGCTATGTCTGTATGGGCAGATGAGCTGGGCCCAGGGTGCACCTCAGACATGTCAAGGTGCTTGGCACCATTTCTTGTGGTGTTAGTGGGGTCCCAAGGGCAGCAGATGTGAGAGCTGATGTGATGAGATGGAGTGAGAGGTAATGTTCCTGTCTCTGACCAAGCCTGTGCTACTGCAGTCATTGCCATGAGACCACTCGTACCTTGGACTTCTTGCAGATCTGAAGGAGCGAAGAGAGGAGCAGAAATGTGTTCTGTCATCTTTGAGAGGTGGAGGAGACATTGCTGCTTGTCAGATAGGAAGTTCCCAGCTACTACTAGTAGGGTCATGGACTAAAACTGGTTTCCTGTCCTTATCAGGCAGGAATTTTTTCTCCTGCCAGTAGGCCATCATGAAGATTCCTTAACTGCCCATCCAAGCAGATTGCTGTTGCACCCAGCCAATGACAGATGAAGTGGTCTGTGTTCATGGGGCTCTGAGACTCTGAGGAACCGGGGACTCATTTATCCATCAATCTTCATGCTTTGAGGCATGCCAGCATCTGCAAGCTTCTTAGTTTAAATGTGATTGATGTAGTTTTATTTTTATGCGGCGTCTTGGGATGCCTACTGAGAAGGGCTCTTAAAATAGGTGTAACTTAATGAGCTGTTCAGACTTCTCATTAATCTGCTTGTCTTTACTCTTACCCAGAGGTAAAATACAAAAGCTACAGAGGGAGGAGTATGGAATAAAATTATATCAAAGGGGGCTCTGAAATAAAGACATTTATTATTGAGGACTAAGACTAGGAGTGGAAGAAACAGAACAGGATGTTCAGAAAGTCCAGGCCCTTTGGCATGAGTTAAGGAGCTTGGAAAATAAGCAGGGCTACAGTGAATTTGTGAAACAATGTTTGTCTTCCTAAACTGAATACTGGAAAGGATCCATTTCACACTTTGCCTTTGCCAGCACCCTGATATCTATTGTAGCACTCATCTTCTGGCCTCTTTATTTTCAGAGAAAAGTTTGACTTTGTGTTTAGAAGTTATTTGTGCTTCCCACTTTCTTATGGCACTAACACGATCATGTTGTGGCTACGGGGCTAAACTTTGGAGCCTTAATCTTTGGTCCTGCTGTGCCACCCTGTTTCTGATGTTTGTATTTCAACTGCAGCGATGGCTAATGGGCTTAAAATACTCCACTTCCACTTTGCTTCACTGCTGCTTTGTCTGCATGGGTACATTAAGCAGGGCCAGGACTTGTATCTTATGATTGTCCATATTGTTTAATTTCTAGCACATTCCATGACATGATTTTGGTCCGTGCCAACTAGCACACTCCCAGATGACAGCTGTGGCAGGATGGCGTGGGAGAGAGACTGTTCTCAACAGGCATTATTGAAGAGGTAACCATGTTTTGCAGGGGAAAACAGTGTAAAGATGTGGATTGGAACTGGCTTTGCCTTTCTCCCCAAGCCTCTGGACTCTGATGTATTTTATTCACTAGGACCAGTCTCTCCCATTCTTAGCATTTGTTAAAGATACTGAAATACACTTTTGCTTCCTCATTGCATCGCTAGGTGCTGTTATCCACAAAAACATCCAGCCACCTCCTCCTTCTCCCTGTGGGCCATCTGCTCAGGCTTACAGCAACACTTCCATAGTGATAAGATTTTATCTTTGAGTAAGAGTCAGGTTAGGGGCACAACTCAAGTTTTATGTCAAGCTAGTTCACGACAAAACCAATCCCTCTGAAACTGAGTGAGCTTTCCAGAAAGTAGTCTTCCATCATGCAGCATATCTGCACCCAGAGGTACAGCAGTGGCTCACAAAGCCAGTGTTGTCACAGTCCCACAACAGCAAGTTAGATAAGTAATTGCTGTTCTGGTATGTATGTATTTGCTTATCACACAGGGTCATGATGATTGCACATACAGATTGTTCATTTGCTTGCACATGTGTGTTTTTTTTTTTAATTTCACACCTATAATTCACTCTTCAGGGTTTGTTTGTGGCACTTTAAATGAAAATAAGGAATGTTTACTTTTCCCTGTGGGATTTCTAGTTTGTGAAGCCCTCTGCAGTTCTCTGTTGTGTAAGGGATCACTGAATTCCAGAGCATTGCTCATGCTTTGGCTGAATGTGTTTTTCCAAAAATTGTTTGTGTAAGGTAAAATATTCTCTATGTGAAATATTCTTTATAAACCTTGATTTCTCTCTTTCTGACTTCATCTTTTAGTGTCTGAGCTTTTAGTTGCAAATGGAAATATTATTAAAACTCTAGTCTTCCTCACTCACTGTTGCAAATATTTTTTCATTTAGGTAGAACATGGTGTGATGTTTGTAGGATGTGCGTCAACAGTAGCTACAGGCTGCACAGACTTGGGGTTTTGTTTTGAAAGTGATAGGATTAGCTGCACAGTGAGCCTGTATCTATCATGAAGATTTAAGCTCTTGAGCCTCTTCTTGGTGCCACTGGAGCAGCAAAGGAAGAAACCACTGCTGAGTCATTGGACTAACCAGTGTAGGTTTCTTCATCGTGACAATCTATGTACAGCACTGTTATCAAGGGGATTAGGAACACTGAGCAGCAAAAGGGATTTTGTTGTGCTAGTGCTAGATGAAAGGGTGCTTTTACAAACTGGTGTAGTGGGCAGGTTTGAGCTAGTGAGAGCCATGAGAGCCATGACAGTAACAGTCACACAGAAATTGTTAGAAAAAAGAAAGGCTGTGAGGGGTGCAGGGTCTCCTGTGTAAACTCTGTTTACAGTTGTTGCCAGTCTATGCACTCCTCTCAGTATTCATTAGCTGAAGAGACTGAAAAGTCAGTCTGGAAGAGATTTGCTGACTACAAGTTTCTGTAGCCTTTGGTGGTGCCAGCTGCAAAAGTAGGCAAATCCGGCTGCAGTGGAGGGCGTGATGGGGCAGCTCCAGCCCAACTGCTACCCTGGAGGTGTTTTGGAGGCTTTGGCTGGAAGCCCTGAAATGCATCTCCCTGGGGAGGACTGCATTGCAAACAGACCTTGCCCTTCCCTGTCGGTGGATTCCTTTGGCAGTAGGCTGGCATCAGAACACCTAAACATATTTATGATAAACTGCAGTGATTTTTTTTTTGCCCCTCTTTGAGATGGATGTGAGATTTGCATTGTGTTCATTAATTCATCTCACATATGACCCTTTCAAAAGGTCTCATTATAGCAGCCATTCATTACTGGTGGCATTGTGCCTGGCTGAAGGCCAGGTGAAAACATGTTTCTCAATTTCTCACTCTTACATGACCTAAACCAAACATTAATAGCTCCCCATTGATTAAAGTGGCTCTTGATTGGACCAAGCCTACTCTGTTGTAGGAAACAAAGGACTGGAGGAGTACTTCCTATTTTTCCTTGGAGTTTGGCTTTCTTAAAGGGGAGAACTGAGAGGTCCTCTGCACCCCAACTTGAAGGAATACCTTTGAAATAGGATATTTGTTTACATGTATAAAGAGATTAGCATTAAAAGTAACTTACTTAGAAGTTACTTTATGCATGCTTTAGAGGACTTTCTCTTTTCCCACAGAATTATGGTCCTTGGTAACTTGGTCAACTCAGTGTAGGAAAAGTCTTTCTGAGAAGGGGTCAATGTACAGGGAGAAAAGCCCACTGAACAAAGCAAGCTCTCTGCTGAAAATGAAGAGTTTAAAAAAACCACAATGCTGTTTTATCTGTTATAATGTTATGCTTTTTTTTTCAGGGAATAATTAATCTTTCCTGTTCATCTTATTTACTTACTTTTCATAGGAAAGGGAAACTGTTGGGATCACACAGTAAACAAGAAGTCTCAATAAGAGCCAATGTTTGCTTCAGGCAGCAATTGGACCACAGCAAATGTAGGCAGGCTGGTGTTAGCTCCCATGAACTGTAATGACACTTAGATTGTTGCTGAACTAAGTATGCAGGTCAATGGGTAGGTCTCTGCATCCCATACTGGAGCTCTTACTGCTGTATGATTCACTGCTTTTAGGACCTGCATTAGTCAGATTAAAGTCAGTGCTGCTTTGCCTACCTAGCTCCTTCCTGCAGGGAATGCAGAGAAACAATACTTGTGAAGTCCTGAGCACACAGAAAAGAAAGAGGTCCACACTTAACTTGTTGCAGTGATTATAGAGGTTTTTCTGCACTTTCCTGTGGGACAAATTGCTGTGTTGCTTCATTTTCATTGGTGGTGTACAGACATCAGTTATTCAGTTCCTACCCCTGTACAAGCGCCAAAAATCACAGATGTGGAAATCTTGGGCACTGTGATTTTTCACAGCTTCCATGACAAAAAGACAGTTGGCTTCAGAGATCAGAGGCATTTTTGAATATGAAAAAAGCTCTTTTAAGTGTGTTCTTCCTTTGTAAAGGCAGTTGCTCATGCAGCCCACAGTGAAGTGTGAGTACCCTTAGCTGGAATACTCTGTGCAGTGTGGTCTTGCTCCTGTTTAGAGTCAACAGGGTTGTTTGCACCACTGCAGCTCATTACCCAGGCTTTTCACCAGCTGCTGAACTTCATTTGTTTTCTGGAGTTTACTCCCTTAAAAATATGGTAGCCATCAGTAGAAAACCAACTGAAACAATAAGTGTTGGACTTGTTTTCTATTTTAGGTATTATGTGGTTCTATAGCAAATAAAAGGTACAGATTATTTCGTTTTATTCAAGCAAATAATTTGCAGCAGCTGGTAAGGAAGGGGAGCAGCCATGAGCTGAAAATAAAATTTACAGCACAGTTCCATGTATGTTGTCAGGGAATCATTCCCATGCAACCACCAGTAATGGCGCAGAGATTTCAGGGATTATGGTCAGATTAAATGTCATCAAGAGCTGAGCCTTGGCAGTAGGCCAGGAAGGTCATATGAGGAAAGTCTCAAACCTTTACACTCAAATAAAATTGTGTTCTGCTTAATAGCCATAATACACTGCAAATTTTAGCACAAATAACTTAGGTTAGGAAATATCATAATTTTATTTTGAGAAAGTTTATTATTTAATTAAGGTTCAGGATTTTTCACTGATTTTTGGGATTTAAGACTGTGCCGGCAATTTTATTTGGGAGTACAGGTTTTTTCTTTTTAGCATGACATTAAGAATCTTCATACCAAAGCTTTTACAAGTTTTAAAATTTGAAATATTTCATTTTCAAGTTAAACATGAATGGAAAAACAGCCTGCTAATGCTTCCACAATTACTATTATTTCCCAGAAACATCCCTGTTATTTTTAAGAAGTCTAACATGCTGTAATTTCATGGCATTTATGATTACTTTATTATTGGGAGGGAATGAGAAAATAGTTAGCAAATGAATAGTTGAGAATTGCTTTTTCTTTTTTTTTATCTGTGGCTGGTCTGTACCATTCCAAAATACCTGTGGAATTATGAAGGAATATGCTGACAGTCTAATACTGCATTGAGAATGTGTCATTTTGGTTTAATCTGATCTGTTTACAGTGGATTGGCTTCAACTACGGAAGGGAATTCTTTCCCTAGGGGATATCTATACATGGAATTGTAGAGCCTTAGCTATACCACTTGAAATAAATACTCTTTTAATCTACTTGCCACCTCTGAAAAAAAAAAAAAAGCTGAAACTATTTAAAAAGTGATTTCTTAAATCTCTCAAGTGTTCTCAAACGTGATCCTACTATACATATGCCTAAGGGTATATGATGATTTTTTCTGTATTGTTTAATTTGCTGCCTGGCACTGACCCCAGCAGTGGTGTGGGCACACCCCTTCCTGCTGCCCTTGGTGGGTGTTGGGTCTTACAGAGAGAATTGTCACAAGACTTTCTTTTGGGTGCAACAAACCTCCTGAGTCAAAGCACTGCTGTTGGATTTGATTTACCACTGAGCTTCAATAAAAAGGGAGCAAAACTTGGGGTCATTAGCCAAAGCAGTGATGAGACTGTGGACTCAGGACTCCACCTTTATTTTCTAGTTATATATGCATCCCATATTTGTAAACCTTATTTTAGGTATACTGAATATACTTAAGTATATGCTTATATACCCAAGCATGAATGTGTGTGTAAACATATGTGTGTATGTGCATGCTGAAGTTTATTTTCCCCTTTCCCCTCCTCTCCTCTTTGCTCACCTTGCCTGCTGCAGCGAGACACAAGGCAGGGAAGAAAATTGTTTTAGCTGACAAAGGCCAGCTTTGCAATGGGAGACTCTACAAACTCATCTTCAGTTCCCTGAAGTGTAGAGGTTGGGAGGTAATGATCAGAGCTATTAGATTCTGGAAAGGTCACAGTGATAACAGTGGGATCAAAAGTCAGGCTGGAAAGCATCAGGACTGGGTGCTGCAGCAGGACCCCGGGCTGGGCGCCCAGGCTGCTGAGGCAGAGGTGCTGCCAAGTTTAGCAGAGCAACAGATTCAATTGGTTTGTTATTTATGAAGGGTACGGTACGCAACCCTAACATGGCAACAGTTCTTTAAAGTGCAGATGTAAGAAATTCCAGTTAGAAGTCAGTCCTTTAAATACTATGAATAAACAAGGTAAATTCATTAATTATTTCAATAAACTTAAAGACCTTATGTTGAACCATTAATTTGTCCTGAATTATTGATAGGATTTTTTCCATTACTTTTCTAGACCTTTATTTAAACTACAGTCAGTAAAATTTTACCATCCCACAGCCCCAGACATACAGTAATAAATCAACCCTTATTTCCTTGTTTGCTTGAGGCTAATGAGACAACAAATAGTCTGTTCACATACATTATTTCTTTGTACTACATCATATGCAAATATTTCAATTATTATCCTTTTATCTCTATAATATTTTAACAACATGATACAACATGTTTCTCTGATAAATTGAGTTACATGAAAGCAGCTTCACATCTACATAATGCTTTAACAAAACATTCCCTCTATTTCAAGTTAAAATGTGTGTTCAGCTTGGGAATATCCGCATAAAGAAACTTAATTTGCCTTATTAAGAAACACTTGTGTATTCTTAAAAGTTTCAATTTTATGTTTTTTTTAAATAATAATTTTATCACATTTTGGACTCCTGCCTGCCCAGGCTGCCTGGGGCTGGCAAAGGTTTGGTAAGTTGAGTACTGCAGTTAAATTGAGTTGGTTTCTTGTTTATGAAGGATGTAGCCTGTCTTCCTTGCACCTTTTTTTTTCCCCTCTGTGAATATTTCTGTAACTGAATGTTTATTTTCTAGTATTAATCCTTAGTGGCTTGAGTAGGATGGCTTTCCCTCTAAAGCTGGTAGAACCCTGAAAACTGATGTTACCCCAGCAGGGTTCATCCAGCTTCATACCTGTGCAGCGCTGCATCACCAGCATTTTTTTTGAGAGCAGGATTGATCTGAAGGTCTGTGAGATTCCTTGGCATGGTGCAGCCTCCCCCAGTGTGGGTGGCTGTGTCCCGGTGCCCTGCTCGGACAGGTGGGAGTTTCAGTGCCTGTGCTGTCACAGGGATGGCGATGGCAGGTGCTGCCAGGGTGCTGGAGCTGACCTGGGTGTGCTGCCCACCCAGTCTGCCTTCCTCAGGAGGAGCTGAGTATCGGGTATTCAGGGCTGTGTGAGCTTGCACTGGTTGTATCCTGAAGTATTTGAAGTGTTTATCCTAATGTGTAAAGCAAAATATGAGAGAGAGGAGCAGGTATGTCTCCCCCCTTCCCAAAGAAGGGGAAGAGAAACACATAATGATAGAAGAATTATTTCCTCCTAACTCTGCCTGTACTGTCTCGAGGCTTTTTATAAAACCAAATAGCATCTGTTTGCTGGAGGAGTGTGAAATAGCCAGGTGTGCTTTGTGTAAAAGCAAGTGATTGTAGCCTGAAACATCGCTGCAGACACTTCATGAGTCAGATCATTCATGACTGCAATAACGAGATTATTCATGGCAGGCTCCTCATTGTGACAATGGTCCTTTGTTTGAAGTCTGCATTGTGTATGTGCTATACTTCCGATTTGAAGATTCCTTCTCTGCTAGAAAACAGCGTTGCAGCAGGGAACCAGAAGTGAAGATCAGTGCTGCTAAGTTCAGGATGTTACTCCGTGCTGGAAATAATTGGGAAAGTTCATAGCTCAGTTAAAACCCGTAAACATGAACTTCAGTGGGATGATACTCCTTCCTGTTGGTCCCAAGGTACGTTCTTACTTGATTTTTAGTGAGTCGTCTCTTGGTTTTGTGGGTTTTTTTAAACACTCTCTTCTGATTAGAACTGGTTAAATACTACCAAGAGATTTTTGTTGCTCATGATCATGTAAGAGGTGTTTTGTCTTGTTAGTGACGGTCCTTTATGTACACAGCCATTTTGTTTAAGGAAAGAAAGAACAAAACCACAGCATTTCTTTCATGTTCAGAGTGAAGTTAATTTTTAGTTTGCCCATATTCTTAACTTTTTGTTAAATTATTCTTGTCTCCATTATATAACTTTCATGAAGTCCCTGTGTTAGGAGGTGATTACACTTTGTGGTGGAACCATGACCAGGGTGTTTTAGACTTAGGTGCTATAATATGGCTTGGATTTGTCTCCTGTGCCCCTGGGTGGTCAGACTGAAACCACGGCACGTTGTGCTCCAGATATTTCTCCCAAGTGGAGCATCCTTGTGTGATCTTCCTGTGCCTGGTGCACAGAGTAGCTGGGAAGTTCATCCCTGGTGACGCAGGCTGGGGAGCAGAGGATTCTGGAATCCTCCTGCTCTTCCATCTTGAGGAGTCCCACAAAGCTCACAAGCAGCTCTGGTGGCTACACTGGGAAGATGATGATGGTGGGCTGGGGATGACTTTTGGGAAAAGGGAGAGACCATCCCAGTGTGGCAGCAGCACCTCAGAGGGAATCACCAAAGCTGTTTGCTGCAGTAGTAGAGTTGAAAATAACTGTGTTTCCCATGGCCAGCAGCTTGTAAGGAAAACAGGGCAAATTTGGTTCTTGAAAAGCACATCTGAAACTAAAATACTGATTTTGTTTTTACTTTTGATTCCAGCTTTTGTCCTTGAAGCTCAGAGGTTTCCTGGTGTTTTCTTTTGAAACTCTGCTGTTTCATGCAAGGCAAACAAGACTAAAATAAATCCAGTGCAAGCATTACAGAGACTCTGTCCTCTATTTGGGCATTTGATTTTTAATTTTTTCCCCCCAATTAATTATTATAGTCTACAGCAGAAGATAGTTTGAATTGTTATGGATGTTAGCAATTAATTTTGGACTCCAGTTTAAATTTGAATTCCAGGTCATTTTGTTGCAAGTTCACATAATATTTATATGCTCACATTCAAAAATAAAAAAGAAGGAGTTAATTGTTTGACAGGAAGAATCAAGCATTTGAGTATTCTGTATAGTGTGGGGTTGTTATCACAGACTTCTTTTTGAATGCACAGCATTCAAATTATACATCAGTAGGGTAATGTTGCATTATATCATCTGTTGGTACTTCTACAAGCAATTTCATTACTTCATTAAAAATTTACAGTGAAATGAAAGGCACTTTGTGATAGATATAGTAATAATTATACACGTGTGATTTTGTATAGTATTATGTAGATCTACATTTTCTGCATCCTATAGCAAGAAATAGACTACTATTCCTCTTGAGATACTTGCCAGGTAATTGAATTTAAAACCTGAATTTTTTAATGAAGCTTTTAGTACTTGGATTTTAGCCATTTCAGTTGCAGCTGACTAAAAACACTTTCACTGTTATTGTGAAGATAATCAAATTGAGTTTGCTGAAACAGAGATAATTTTTTTGAGACTTGATTTATTTACAAATGAGATTAAATGGGAATGTAATAATACTTTTTGCCCTAAGCTGTCAAAGGGAGCAGTGTTTATTTATTACCTTTTCCACACATCTAGATCAGGGCTGTTTAAATTCCAGGTTCGATTTCGGCTTGAACCATGAGCGTATTTGACCTTGCTGTGATGATATTAACTTTCCCTGATGGTGTTGGAAATGTGGCACATCTTGCTGTTTTTTCCACTTTCTTGGAGAGTGGATTCACCATTCCTAGGTGTCAAAGACTGTGCATGACTCTTGGATAGCCATGAAGATACAGATTGATCTCACAACAAATAACTGAATAGCCCTTAGTAAATTAACTGAGTAGTGCAGATTAATACAGTGTTAACTTGGTATTTACTGCAAAAGCTTATTTCTCTTAATGAAAGGAAAAAAATAAACTGTAGAAATCTGTTGTCAGTGAACTTTTGACAGTTTTATTAAAAAATGTTGTTTTCTCTGAAAATATATAAATTGCTATGAAATTGTATAAAACCTTTGTTGTGACCAGAACTTAGTTACGTAGTTAATTAGGTATTAATGTAATTTTTGCTATGCCGTGCTTGAGGAAGCCCTAGATCTTATATTGGTTATAAGGATTATGAATGTCAGAAAACAGGTTGGGAGTGAGGGATATTGGCTTCTGACATAGTCCCTCATGTGTAAAAGTGCAAAATGAGCAGTAATTACATTGTGACTAGGATGACATATAAAGAGCAGTTGTTGGGATAGGAAAAGGTCTCCTTGGAGTTACTAAGTATGTGATTTCAGTTTTCTTATTTCTTTTTATGTTTTGAGAAGTTCTCAGATTTGCAGTTGAAATTTTATAGCAAATACCAGGTTTGAAACTCTTCAGCAGAACTACTGAAGTGTAGTTACTACGCGTACACAACAGAGGAAAAATCTTGACAAGAAAATCCTCCCATTTCCAGTTTCCTCAAAACTCTTAAATGGAAGAGTCATGTGAAAATATTTTCTTTAAATTGTTTGACAGTGCTGTTCAAAAATGAGATGGTTTGTACTCCTACTTGTTAGCTCAAGCACAACCAGATAATGATAATCTTAGACCTGTGATTATTCATTGCTAAATTTATTAATAATGGTACTCTTTCACTCTTATACAATTGCTTTCCAAAGCAATCTCTGTAGTGAAAGGCAGCCTGCTCATGTTTTCTCTTTTACCACCATAGCGGTTTCCTTTTTTTCTTTTTATCCTTTTCTCTTCTTTTTCTCTTTTTCTTTTCCTCTTTTTCTCTTTCTTTTTCTTTTTCTTTTTCTTTTTCTTTTTCTTTTTCTTTTTCTTTTTCTTTTTCTTTTTCTTTTTCTTTTTCTTTTTTCTTTTCCATTTTTAGTTAATTATTGTATAAAATTATTGTATAAAATTTCATATTGTAGGAAATTTTAATATACAGTCTTGCTGGGGAAGAGAATGGAGGGAAATAAGATCAATTGGCCTAAAAGCAAATTGAAGTCTAAAATTGAAGTGAAGCTCTTAACTGAACTGAACTTTGAAATATTTGTCTAGATCAGTAATGATTTCCTCTGTGAACACTGTAAAAAAAAAAAAAAAAGGAAATCTGGAATTATTTGCCTAAGGTTGAAGCATTTCATTATTAGATGCATGTCACCACTATCTGTGGGTTACTCAGTGGTTAATATGTAACAATCATTCTTTATAGTGGTCAGTTTATTTGTATCAAATTTTGCTCTTTAAGATCTTCACAAATGTTGAGGAAAGAGTGGGAGGAGAGATTTATTTTCTTAATGTGGTGGGATTAAAAGAAAAGCACTACCACTAAACGTATATTAGGACTATTTAGAGGATATTTTTTACACATGCTTTCAACAATACTTTATCCAAAAACATCTTTTCCACTTCTCTCATTTTTTCTCAGTCTGCAATAACTATACCCCAAGGGTATCTTCACTTCCTTCCAAACTTCTCCTGGGCTTGGGGTTATTCCACCCATACACAGAGACCTCAAAATACTTGTCCACGGAAGTGTTTTTTCTCAAGACCTCTGGAAATCAGTCTTTCCCCAAGACTGAATTGGTCCATTGTTCAGTTCAGCACTAAGTAAACAAAGAATCTTCATATTTATTAGGAATGGAAATGTATTTTCATGCTCATGAACTTCTACAGAGAAATCCATTTGCTCAGTCTTCAGTGTAACAACACCGTTGACACAATTTCTGCATGCTTAGCATCCTTTTTTGAAATTACCAGAAAAATTTGGAATATGTGGTAAAGGCCAATGCACCACACCACAATAAGGCTGTATTTCTCTGTTTTCCTCTATCTGAACAGCTCTGACTTGGAACAGGTGATGTTACCATATGAGTGAAATATTTAAAGTTACAAATGTGAAGAGGGGCTGTTTTAACTAGTTTGTCCAGGAGACAATGCTATTAACTCATCTGCATGTACACACCCTTCTTAATTGCTGAAAACTTCTTAAGGAATTTCTGGGTTAGTGTGAGAGCTTGGCTGTAGAGTAACTGAACTTCAGAGCCGGAGAAGACCTGAAATTTATCTGGTGGATTGTCATCTGTAGACCACAGACATTATCTAGATCAAAACTTTTCCTGGAGGAAGGGTTTCAGAACAAATAAAAGTAAATGGAATGCAATTTTTGAAATTTGATTAATTTTATTGGATTGTTGCACTTGGAAGGATCCTGGGCAGCCCATTAACAACAGCACCAAAGTGGGCAATGATCAAGACAAATGTCTTAGTAGGCAGATTCCCAGAAACCTTTTGGAAGCATCCTTTAATCTGGTGGCGTGGCATGTATGGAATCCCCCAGGGGTTACTCTCATTAACTACTCCCATGAGACTCCTGACAGAAGGTTTTTCAACACCAAATGTGAATCATGAAGCGTGCCTTTGATTGATTGCAGCCTCTTGTTTGGGAGTGTAATTAATGCCTGGGTTCAGCTGCCAACACGCTGATGCGCGGTGATACTCGAGATGTCACAGAGGGTGTCCCCTTGGCCTCCAGCCGTGGCCCTAGAAGGAAGGGGGTCTCTGTGAGAGATGCCCCATAATATTGAGGTGGTACTTGGATATAGACAGTTGAAAAAAGCCCTTCTGTCGGGAGAGCCTTGTGTTATTTAAATTCGTATGAGAATTTGGGATGTTTTCCATTTTCATCCTTTCACCTTTCGCTTCTTCCTCCATTGTAAATAAAACTTAAATGTTGCTGTAGAAGAGGACTAGATTGACAGCAAAGATACCAGCCACTTCTCACAAGGAAAGAATTGTTAGTCTTGGTCTTCATGATGTGGAATAATGGCCAAATGATAAAAATATAGCATTTTTTCTTTAGTCTTTTTGATGTGGAGATTAGCAATTCATAAATTATTTTCTGCTTTGACTGCTGATATCCTCATTATGAAACTGAAGGGTACTTAGGGCAGTTCAGTGACGCCTTCAAAGCGTTTCCACTTGGATGAGATCCAGAGGATTCCAACATGGTCGTTTTGGCACAGTAGGTTGGTTTTATAAAACAGGTGTCTACATGTATGTAATAAATCCAGTTATGCTGATAAATCTGAACAGATAATTGAAAAGTGTGTTTTACAGTGAACAAAGGTGGTAATTTACCATGTCAGTAAAGCAAAATATAAGCAACATTTCTGTAATGCGTGTAATGTTCAGTAATTCTCTAATTTAATGGCTCTATTGTGTGAGCCATTTTTAAATTCCTGTTCAAGATGTTCTTGATCCAGATGTGAATGTATTTTATTTTATTACTAGCTGCCTTTCAGTTAAGATCGGCAAAACTGATTCTCTTCTTGCTTTACAGTGGTACCAACCAGTCCCTGACAAAGGATATAAAACTAATGAGGAAGTGGAGAACTGAATCACACACATTAAAAATATATGTAGTAAATGAAAATCATCAGTAGGCTTGTATTACCAAAGAGTCACTTTTCCAGGTGATGTTCCAGTCTATTCTTTGAAACCAAAAAAGCTTTTTAATCCTGCTCATATCACTTACATCAGACTGTTGCTAGTTAAGTTGCTAAGATTCAGCAATATCTCAGATGGCCTGGAAATCTTAGAAAAGCAGACTGGCCATTTTACTGTAATGAATTTCATCATTAGCATTGTGATGTTTTGGGCTCTTTTTATACATTTCTGTCCAAAGTTTTGAAGTCTCAATCCTTATTTCAGATTAATGCCTTGACCTTATTATCACCATATTCACGTGCAGTCCCATGACCTTCAGAGAAAGGTAGAGGATCTTCAATGTTTTGTAAAGCTCATTAATAGCTGAAAAAAATTAGGCTCAAATGTGATAACCTCCATGATTACTGCTACTGAATTAAACAAAGGAAGCATTGCAAGGAGACAGTTTTATTGCACTTACTGGTTAGCAAAAGTTCTTCTAAGACCCAAAGGATGTGCTGTAGTTTGGTCTTTGTTCCTCAAGTGTGTAACAGATTTCAAGGGTTGCCTACAGCTCTGGGAAGGGCTAGGACCTGTGACCAAAGATTTCAGAGATGCAGGAAGAACTGCTAAAGAAAGACCTGGATTCTGCAGTGATTTGGGGTGTGTGCTGAAGCTGAGGATCAGTCAGTCAGGACCAGTAGATGAGTCACTATGTGGTATAAGTGTACCCATAAAGTATATCTATATTGTATCTGTACATTCAGGATCTCTGAGTTGATGTGGCCTCCATAACTCCTCAAATGATAGTCCAATCCCTTATTCCTTTAAATACTCTGTAAAAGTCCACTATTCTTAAGAGGCCACCTGGATGAGAGCTGATAAATGGGATTGTAACAGATTCTTTTCTCCTCTTTAAGGTGTTTTTTTCCTTGCACAAGCTCTGAGAATAGGTCTGATCCTGAGGAGACTGATCCTAAGTGCCTTTGTTCAGGGAAGTGCATATATTGCTCCTGTTGCCTCCCTTCCTCCTGCTCAGGATATCCAGCTAGAGCTAAGGGCAGCTTGCTGAATTGACAGCTTTTGCACTTTATATTGAGGCTGTTTAGGAGCACAAATTCCCTTTAGGATCTCTCTGCACTGCCAGGTATGAGTGAAGGACCTGTTCAGTATATTGTCTGAAAAAGCAGGTATATAAATCCTCTTCAAACTGGGAATATAATTTCAAGTAAAGAACTTCGTTTATGTCCCCTGATGCAATGATAGTCAGTTAATCTAGTTCTCTTAGCTGAGTATTGTGGGGGGTCTTCAGACCTAAATTCAAATATATAAGGAGAGTTAGGATCTGTAGATGAAAGCCTTGATGTCCATGGAGAACAATTTGTGTGTTGTGCTTAGATTCAGCTGTAATTATGTTTTGTGACCAAGAGGAGGAAGGAAGTGTAATTTACAGTGTTGAGATTTGTGAAGCTTTCCATTAGTTTTAACACAAAAGCAGTTTTGGAGCTCTTGTATTGTGTGCTGCAAATTTCCCCTAGATGAAAGTAATATGGAGAGAGCAAGAAGATCATAATATTGACCACCATGCTTATAACAGTGTTGTGTGATAATCCATTCTAAATTGAATAGTGATGTACAAGTTGTGTATATGTTCTTGATTTGTGTTTTGTTGGTTCATTGGGGTTTGGGTTTTTTTGTTGTTGCTGTTTTGTTTTGGTTTGGGGTTTTTTTTTGTTTGTTTGATTGTTGGTTGGTTCGTTGGTTTTGGGTTTTTTTTGGGGGGTGGTGTGTGTGTGAGTTTGAAATCTAAAGTTCCAAGATATAAAACTATTGAATATTTTTTTTAAGAATTAATGTTAAACTCTATACTTGCTGCCAAGTCAACACATAAAAATAAATGAAACACTCACACAAACATTCTGCTTACCATTTCTGTGCTCAGAAAGATTTGAGTATTTATTGCCTCTCTCAGCCAATATTCAATAACCCAGCATTTCTGCTGCTGAACAAGATTGTTTTGTTGTGCAAAATTGATGATACTAATTATTCTACCTGAGCTGTTTTCTTATGTCTCTGCCCAGTACATTGGTGGTGATGTGGAAGTAGGATTCCAAGGCTTAAGTGCCTGAATTTCTTGTAGTAAATCTCACAAAAATCACAGAATATTCTGAGTTGGAAGAGATCCACAAGGTCCAACTCTTGGGGATGGTCCTGTGCAGGACCATCCCCAAGAGTCATCCATGTGCCAGAGAGCATTGTCCAAATGCTTCTTGGACTTTGTCAGGTTTGGTGCTGTCACCACTTCCCTGGGGTGGTTCCAGTGCCCAACCACCCTCTGGGCGAGGAGCCTTTTCCTAATATCCAACCTAAACCTCCCCTGAGTCAACTTCAGGCCATTCTTTTGGGTCCTGACACTGGTCACCAGAGAGAAGAGATCAGTGCCTACCCCTCCTCTTCCCTTCATGAGCCTCTTCATCTCAAGAGCATGCACAGGGTGCATCTGAACATGAGTATATGTTATGGGTGTTATGCTTGGAGTGTCTTGGACCTTATCTCTATTAGAATATTAGAGGGTTTATGCCCTACAGATTGAATATGAGTGGAATGAATGAAGAATTGTTGTTGGATCCTATGTTGGATAGGATTCCAACACCAGCTTTCAAGTGTAACTGGATTGAGGTTACTCTGCTTCTGGTTTAGAACTAGAAAAGTTTTTAGAAACCTCAACTAAACAGAAATGGGGACTTGATTTATCATCTGGTAAATGGAGAACAGTCTCATGCTTTTGACCCAGCCACTGCATACATCATCCATAGTAATATGATCAATGCAAAAGTAGTTTATACCATATATTAGTGTCTTGTTCTTGCATGGATACAGCCTCAAAGTTGCATATTATCTTTAAAACAGTGAATGGAGATGGACAGGAAATATGAGACAGACCAGACTAAGGAAGGACAATGCAGGTTTTATTGATGATACCTCCAGAATTGCGCTGGTTTTTTGTCAGTGTGAAGTACATACAGTACTAGCAAGACCATTCATGCCAGCCTTGCCTTGTGATTTTTTTCATTGATGATGCATACCCTTTTGTACCAGAAGAGAAAGAAGTCTGCAGGGAAAGAAGTTCATTAAGTCCTTTACAGCTACATGTGAAATACACAATAAATAAAATCTTTTAAGAGTGCTACTTAAGGTTATAGTGTTCATATATCAAGCTCAGAAGAAAAGTCCAATGACAATTCCCATACAGTGAGTGGTTTATGTTATGCATGCAGTACAGGTGTCATAATAATTTTCTTCTCTTGATATATTGGTAATTTACTGAATAGTGGCATGAGGTAGTGATTTTTTATGGCTGTCTAAGATCATGGTGTACTGTTAATGCTTCATAGTCTTCAGACTGAAATTATTTGGATGCCTTCTCTATTTTATTGAGGTCTAGTGCTATACATGAATGTATTTTACCTTACTGATTTATCAGCTTTTCATAACCCTATCTGAATTGTCTCAAATATCTCCTATCCCAAATCATTCAGCTTGTGTTGTAGTCACTCAGACACCTTCCTCACAGCTGCCTGTCCTGTATAATCATCTGTGCTTTTATTCTCTGACAGAAAGTGTAATTAGAGAACAATGATTTAACTTTTGGTTTGACATACACTTAAAACTTATTTCAGTATGCTTTCATCTGCTACTGTTGTCTTATCCAAGTGTTAGATATCTCTTGTTTTTCTCCAGTTCATTTCCCAGCTCTCTCAGAGGTGAAATGCTCTGTCCATTAGCCATATAAAATATTGTTGTCTAGGCGGGGAAGAGAAGAGTTATTTCTCTTAGTCAGCCTAGTGTGGGAATTTGGAGAGACAGAATGTAATTAATTATCAGACTTGAATTTTGGCCAAGGCTCTATTAGAGATGAGAGTTACAGTTTATGAATTTCTTTCATTCTTGTGATGATAGGATGAGCAGGAGGGAGGCGAGAGTGGGTTTTATGCAAACATAGAAGTTTGGGCTCTTGCTGTGGCAGCATGTTTCAGTTGTCATCATGTTAAACTGGACTGTTTTATGTGGCTGTGGTAGGAGAATGGGGGGTAAAAATGATAGCACAGCTTCGAATGAAATTGTTTGCAGGGGAAAAAATGGTTAATTATACATAAATCAAGCTCACAAAAGCCAACCAGAGCATGAAAGAGCTACAGTGCCTGCCCTCTGCCTTTCACAGACTCTTTCCAATTCACTTGGTGCTTTGTGTTGCTTTTCTGAGGCAATTCTTTTCTCTTTATGTGCACCAACACACATTTTGTCATAGTTTGTTGATTGTAATTTTGGGACCAGATCTAGCAAGTCTCTAGTAGGCTGTTTAGCAATTAGATCAAATATAAATTAAGAAGTTGCTGTATAAGTTATATTATATAATTATATAATTATTTTATATAATAAGTTATATTATATAATTATATATATTATATATTATATATTATATATTATTATATTTATATTATTATATTATATTATATATATTTTGTATCATAAGTTATATTGTATAATTATATAATTATTTTATAATTCCTCTACCATGTCTAGAGTTAATTTTGTAGGGAAGGAATAATCACAGAGACAAGTATTAAGACTGAACACATCCAGAACTGGAGGGGAGGAGAAGCTGTGTGTCCACCAAGGCCATTTTTCTGCTGTGTTTTTGGGAGTATATGCCACATCAACCAGCACTAAAGGAAATAGTGTTATGCATTGGACAAACAGGACTGGAGAGTAGATGATCTGTTTTTGACAAATACCTCTCTTGTGAATTTTCAGTTGTGCTCCTTTTTACCATTAAAATTCTTCAAATGTTATCTAATAGTTTATATTAAAATGATGGAAGGAATTAATTCAAGGTTCTAACTTTTCAGAATCTCTTGCTTTTATGAACTTGTCTTCTGAAATGCATGGTATGCCAAGTCCCAGTATGTCTCGGATCTTAAATAATAAGAAAATAATAATTCACAGAGAATGAGATCTGTTTGTCTTCTAAGGAAATGCTTGCATTCTGAAAAGGTTGTAGTGGTGTACTGTGTAATGGTTCCCTCGTCCTTGTAAAACAAGATGTACTTTCTCCTGTTAAAATTAGAACTAAGAGAGATGCCACACTTGGTATGAAATTGGAAATAGTCTCTCCTGGGAGAAGGTGATTTTCCTTGCTGAAGGAAAGGGCATTGATAAGCATATAATACATGAAAATAGTGTTGATATAAAAATGGATATTGAAGTTTCTATCTGTGGGAATAAACAATACTGTAGGTGGTAGGAAGAAAAGCAGGGTGCAACTGCACAGCCAGTGCTCCTCTCCGTCTTCTGCCTTTAGGACTAATTCATCACCTAACCAGCTAGTTGGGTGGAGTTCATTGTTGAAAGGAGAACAGGTGAATGAGCTAGAAAGTGAGCCAAAAATTGAAAGAAAAAAATTCTGTGTATCTTTCAAAGACTAATCACTGGGTACAACCTTGAACCCCCAGTCACAGGAAGTTTTCTGCCTTTCTTTGTTCCATTTCAGCTCTGGACTGTGGTGTAGTTGCACATGCAACGCCCTCTCTCTGTTGAGCAATCAGCACCATAAAGGCCAATAATTAACCAACACTTGGCTACTGATCAAAAATCACAGCAGAAATCAGTGAAAACCATCACAAATTCTCCTGTGCTGAGGCAGATTACCCATGGCACTCTTTGCCCACAGAGGACAGCAGTTCACGGCTGCCCTGTCCTTGCCACTGCCTTCAGACCCTGGGTGTGCTGGCACGGTGCAGCTGTGGTGGAGCAAACTCTCCAGGGCAGGGTCCCATCTGAGGCTGCTCCCAAGGCAGAGGCAGGGGGTTTCTGCCCACACGGATTGTCTGCTGCTACTAGGGCTGGGGAAAAGGTGGTGTGTGCCAGGCTACAAGTAGCTACAAAATAAACACACGGATTGACCTTCAGGAGGGCTTTTGTTTAATGTTTTGTTCTCAATCATGATGAGTAGCTCCTGCGTCCTCTCCGCAACACTGATAAAATGAAGTTGTACATAGCTGGATTTGTAAGGGAAGATTTACAAAGGCATATTTCCTTAAAAAACTCTGTAAAACTATCTACCTGATTGCTGTAAGAAGTACCTCAGGCTGTGTTTCTCATTTTTTATATGTACATTTCTAACCATGGAAACGGGGTGTATTTTTAAATACATGTTAAAAAGAGGGATCTTTTCCCAATAAAGAGAGGTTTATTTCTGACTGAAGTTTTGGGGATGTTTCGAGTCTCAGTGACAGGAGACCTGTGTGGAGGGGCCTAAATATTTAGGAGCAGCATGTTTTAGTCAGTGTCTGAGAACATTAGCTTTGAGTTGTATATTTCTGACTTAAAAGGTTATTATTCATTTTATTCTTGCTTAAGTGAATAAAGTGCACACACACAACAAACAGAGTTTGCAAAATCAAGTGCTGTACCCCATCCATGACCCTGTCTGTTTCCTTTCATCATAAACTCATTATCAGTCAGCTAAATCCTCTTCTTTTTAATCTCTTCAGGGGATCCCACTCTCTTCTTCTGCATAACTGGCCTGTATGGGCCAGATATACCTTAGCTCTCCTCCTCTTTCCAGCAGTTTTTCCCTGCTGGAGTGTGGGTCAGCCTGGTCCCACTCTCTGTGCTGCCTGACCTCCATCCTGGGCTGTGGCACAGGCAGCAGCAATGGCAGCAAAGGCATCTCAGCTTCCTCTCTTTGCATGAGGATAATGCTTGTCAGTGGAACCCAACGTTAAACCCAGTATCTAGCAGACATTTGGAGTGTCATCACATTTGAACTGATTTTTACTGGCCTGGCAAGAGCCACTCCCCTGACTAAAATGAATCCTCTACTATTTAAAACAAAAGGCATATTTGAATTCTTGAATATAGTATTTTCTCTTGGCAAAACAGTGTCTTTTTTTTTTCCTGGCTTCGATCTTGTAAATAATCGAACCATTTTGGATAATGTAAGAAAAAAATAGGCTGAACCATGCATTCAATGTAGAAAGTTTCAGCCCAAACAATTAATCTGGCAAAATTATAAGCAAGTAAAAATCAGATTTATAGGAAGCATTGGATAATCCTTAGTAATGGTCTGAGTCACAGCTCCCACCTGTGTGTATTGAATTCACAAGACCACTTTCTTGTCAACATGCATGCAACTTGCACACAGTCTCATCCAGTATATTCTGCTGAAATGCATATCTCTTAAAAAAATAATCCACTTAAGGTGCATAAGAATCACTCTAAATATGACTGCAGCTAATGGCATGTGTTGTTAAACATGTTAATTGCTTATCATCTGTTTGCATAGATTGTGTTTTATAACAGCAAATGGAGAACCAAATGCTCAGTTATCCTTTTTAATTGTTCCTGTTAGACATCTTTTAATAATTATAAAATTTTTGTCCATCCTCAAAAACATACAGTAAATTTATAATATGAAAGCTCAGTAATTGAAATGCTATTGTGACACAGAAAGCTGTCTAGCAATTAATGGTTCAGGAAAACAATAAGTTAGTGCAAAGCCTTGAGTCTTCATTCTCCTAATACATCATTTTGTTTATTTCCATACATATTTCATAGTGTTTTTCACAGTGGGAGTCAGAGGAAGCCTTTGGCTGAATATTCTCTACCCCTAGCAAAGAGACTCTGTTGTGTTTTCATTACATTTGCCTCACATAATTACTCACTGTTAATTTCAAAAAGCCTTTGATATTTCTGCATGTGTGTGTCCTAAACGACAAGCTGATCCATAATGCAGCATGATTTATTGCCTTCTGACCTTACCACAGCTTCTCCTTGTGGAAAACAGCTTACAAATCTGGGTGTTAACTGCAGCTTGAGTAGCACAGAAAACTTTCTTCCTGTGTGCAGTACCTGCATTCCTGGGCAAGGTCAGTGATCTGGTCAAGTGAGGCTTTTTGTTTGGATGGCCTGTCCTGCCCACATTCCTTATAATTATTTTTTCCCCTATATTCAAGTAGGCTTCCCAAACCAACTCTGCCTTTGTGGAGAAGTCTCACTGTTTACTGTGACTGCAGGCTGGTGATGCAGTGCATCTAGGCTGAGTACTCCTAGGACCAGATGGAAAATGCCAGTGTGCTGTGGAAAAACAGCAGCAAGCATGAACACCTTTCCTTCAGCTTGTTTGTTTTGATGGGCTCACACTGTGCCACCAGAACAAGTCTGATGTAAGGGATGCTGGGGCAGGAAGGCTGAAACTTACCAGGGAGACATGGAGAAGGAAGGTGGTGTGCAGAGAACATTGCCTTAAAGCTTATAATTTTCAGAGACGCTGTCTGCAGGAATGCTGTAGGCGTGGAGGAATGAAGATCACAGGAGGCTGCACTGGCTGTACCCTGGGATTTACACCCATTTGTGGGAGGAGTCTTCTCACAATCTCTACCTTGTAGGTAGAACTGTGTAAATTTAAGTGGCCTAACTGAACCCAGAAAATCATTGCCCAGTGTTAAAAAGTTGGAGTTAGGATTTGAGTCCAGGGATCTCCGCTACTTAGTTTTCTGGTAGATAGATACTTGCTGCTTAAGGTACACAGGAGGGAAAGGGTTAGAAGAAAAAAAGTAAACAAAGATTTTGGAAATCCAGTATCTTTACACAGGACATATGATCAAAATCTGCTGGAAACCTTTTGTGAGAGAGAGAAGGAGCAGTTAAAATAGTAATTTGTTGCTCAGGCAAGTTCTTCTGGAAGAAGGTGGCTGACTGACTCTCCAGGTGCTAATGGTGAGAGTGGCAGTGGTTACTTTTCTGGTTCTACCAGAACGGATGCCTTGTGAAGGCTGACCTAGAACAGAGGCTAGATGGAGTTAAAGAATAAAGTAGGGATTTATTAAAAGGCCTCAATGGATACACCTTGGGCAGCACAAGAGCCCAGCCAGGGCTACACCCAAGATGACCCCAAAATGGTCACAAAATGAATGACCGGTCACGAGGTCTCTCACTTTTATAAGTTCTGGTCCATCAGCATATTGGAGTTAATTGTCCAATTATAGCTTTAGGTTATGAAGTCTCATCCTTCTTGTTTTTCTCTCTTCAGTCCACATTGTTTATGCTCTTGGGCCTGAAATTTGGATCAGTTGTCATTGGTCCCAAGTTAGAAGAGGAATTGTTTTGTCTAGCTATTCTGTGAAGGGAGCTTATCATCCCTTAATATGAAGTTCAGAACTGCACACTAAAGCAGCATAGAATCTGAAAAATATAAAAGCTAAAACCTAAGGCATCATGCTCACTGTCATGGCTTGGCCAGTTTTACCTTCTCTGTCAGTCTTTTCAAGGTGAGCAGAGCCAAGGATTTTAAAATGGCACTATGCCTTGCAGTCAGTTCCAGAGTAAATGGAAATAATGGAAAAAGTAATAAGAAGGTGGCAGCAGTGGGGCAGGGAGAGAAAAAAAGAGAGCACAGTGGTACTGCTCTGTTCTGTGGGAATGAACATGTTAGGGGAAAAGCTGGCTCTCATGTGTGTGGAGATCTGCCACACACATGCTCATGTGCTGATCATGGTCAGTGACCTCATCCATATGCAGGCCTGGATGTCACAGTGGTTGGGGTTTGCCAGCCAAGGACTGACTCTGGAGGAAAGTGAAGACTGGCTGGTTTTGGCAGAGAATCCCCACTCTTTGCGGACTCACTTGGAATCTTGTGAAGGCTATATGAATCTTAGAGTCTTTTCTTTCAGGGCTTTAAAGGTGCATGGCAGATGAAATAAGTTCATTTGCTGGTTATTTTATTCCTCAACTAAATCTGCTTTCTATTTGTACCTGCATGAGCTCACTGATTTGCATTCCTGTGATGTGCTCTTTCTCTTTTCTTTTATTTTTTTTGGGCTATCTTACTGTAGAGTCCCCAAATCCAAAACCATACTGAGTCCACTGAGACACAGAGGAATGGTGATACCCATTCCATGTGCAGGAATGATGGGAATGACCTTGGAAAGAGTCCTGACAGTCTGGATCAGCGCTACAAGTCTAGGCTGAAGCCTCTGTTCCCTGCAGGTGCTCGCAGTTGCATGCATGGTCACCAAGCTGTGTGAGCTGGGACTTGTCCTGTAACTCAGCGTTTCCAGGCAGGGAAAGGCATGCTAACAGGACTGCTCTTTCCCAGCAGTGCTGCTCAGCTCTGTCCAGGACATGCCAAGTCCTCATTAACACCTTTTGCCCACTCTTGACATAGCTCTAGGATGGCAGTGGTTGGTATTTCCATTTAGAGGGACTGATTTTTAGGTTCCTTTCATAGTTCTGCATCTAGCAGTCCTGGCTAAAGCATACAATAAGTATATATTAAACCCTCTTGTGGTCTCCACAGCTCTGCAGTAAAGGTAGAACTGGAGATGCAAAGAGACAGAGCATTTTCCCATAAATTCTTTGCCCTGTCTGTTTTCAAATTAACTGGTGATTGATGAGGGGGAACAGGAAGAGAAAGAATAGCATAATAAAACTCCCCCGTTGCATCACTTAAAATTCTCAAGGAATGTTCATAAAAATCAATGTTGCTTCTCTTCAAGCTGCTGGGGGGCACAAGTCTTTAATCAATTAAATTCTCATTTTTAGATTTTTTTTTTTTTAGCAAGGCTCCTTAAATGTCTTTGTGCTGTTATGTGTGTCTGGTGTTACTTTTCTAGCTAAACTATTGGGTAAGTTTTGCATATTTTAGGTATATACTACATAAGCAAATAATAATGGGAAACATGAAAGTGTGGTTTACATTAGGAATTAAAAGTTGATGTAATCTGAATGGGAGCCACATGAGTTTGAATTGTTTGGCCAGTTTAGTTCATGCAATTGGGAAAATAATGGAAAGGAAATGTAAGTATGTGTGGTACATTTGGTTACCGTGGATAAAGCAGAATATCATCTAAAATTGCGTATTTCTTTTTGTGATAATCCTTTCTAGTCTTAGGGGGCAATCAAGATAAAATAAGATGTGTGAACTGCCATTTTCCCTGTAAGCTATAAAAAACTTATTCTGGTAATTTGTTCATGAGTAGGTGAACATGGCTGTTCCTATTGTATTCCTAATTTTCATTTTGAATAAGGATATTAATCTAGCAGGCTGTACTTGATTTGTGTTTCATAAAAAAAAACTGGTGGGATATGTGTAGGCCAGATAGGAATCTGGAGATACTCACTTCTTTAATAGCAAGTCATCCCCTTTTCTCAGAGTAGTTTATCCCACTACTTTTTTCACCCATTTCAAATCCACCAAGGGCTGTTATCCTGAGGAGACCTCCATTCCTTGTGTTTTGTGCCTGACCTCCCAACAGTAGTTCTTGTTTATCTAGGGAGATGATTGTTTTCTGGAGAGCATCCAGCTGATAACTTACTTTCTCATTAGACCCCTTTTTCCTATTAGTTATCTCCTGTCAGTTGATCTGTGTCACTTGATAAAACTAATTAGGTAATAAAAGACTGTTTCTGAGCTCCTCCCTTTAATTTTGGCATGGCGAAATGTGCTTCTTGGCACCTTGCTCTTTCCACATAAAGACAGCCTTCAGTTGACAAACAACATTAATCCAAAAGAAAACAAGCCAGTTCACGCATCCTCTCTTGATATATCCTTGTGCCAGAACAAAATAGTTCCTAACAAATTATTTGTACCAAAGATAGTGACATAACCCTGGCACTGTTTTAGAGTTTTGCAAATGTTTGCAGAGCTTCTGAAGAGGCCAGGCTAAAAATACTCAATGAAACCATTCAGAATTCTACTAAAAGCATTTTGTTTCCTAGGACTTTCTTCCCTTCTGAAAATGCCCTCCCACAGCTGCATGGCATTTATTAGAAGGTGATGAAGGTATAAGGTAGGAAATCACATTTTATATTTTATTTTAAAAATTGGGCTAATTTTCAGCCTTCCTTTTTAGATTACATATGTTTTGTAAAGAAAGAGATATCTCAATGGAAGGTAAGCTTTTTAATTAGCTTCAGATTGAAGTATGCTCATCCAATGAAAAAGGCTGATCAGATTGTTCTTCATGAGAGTTTTCAGTGTGGGGGTTAGAGGTGTCATGGTATGCAGCATTTCAAAGACAAATAGCCAAGAATTGCCACTCCTTTATGGACAATGGCCTCTGCTGCACCCTAATGATGTAGGAATTTCCTGTGGATGCTGGTGGATTTTTTTTTCCTTGATTTCTTGCTGCACCCCAGAATAAAATTCTTCAAATTTACTTTGAGAAGAGTATAGAACATGCTATGCTCAGATGTAAGACCTGAAGAAATCGCTGTAATCATTTTCCATTCACCCCAGAGAGAATCTATCAGAGCCAGTGATATTAGACTAACAAAAGGATCTCCACGGTAGCTGCTCTGTGTTTTACACTCAGAAATGTCATCTCTCTTTTAAGAATGGCTCCTACCTGTTTGGTGTTGAATGCAAGCAGTGCTTTGGTCAGGTCTGAAGAACTGTTTTGGTGTTAGTTGCATATTTACTGTGTGTTGTATTTATTTCCATCTCCGAAAGATCTACCATGGGGCTGTTCATGTTGTGCTTGCAGGGATTTGGAGTATTACATCTTCTGGGATGCAAGAGCCCTAAAATAGCAGTGTATGAAATTTTAAAATCAGTGGTATGATAAACCTGGATAGTACCAGTGTGTGTTTGTGAGTCATGTGATAAATACATGATGGAAGTGATAGTGAGAGTCAGTTACAGCAACAAGAAGTGACTGTTTTAAAAACTAAGGGGAAATAAAAGTTTGTACTTTCATTTGTCATAATTAGATTCAGAAAAGGTTTTTACTTGCTTTTTGCCCCTGAACTTTTTTTATCTTCTCTAGATGCACTTATAGCCAACAGTGACTCATGGGCATTCAGCTAAGATGCCTGAGATGGTTATTATCCTCTGGAGCTGCTGCTTTTCCTAACAGGAACAGTCTGAGATACTGCAGTTTATAACCTACCATAATGCTAACTACAACTTCTTCTGTCTGTTTTGACTATCATACCTTGTATCTCAAGCAGAGTTGATTTTGCATTTCTAGCATTAAACATAAGAGCCTTCCAAGCAAATGGTAGTTCCCACTGCAGGGGAATTGAAAGCATGGGCTAGCCTGCCATTGTGTCAAATCTGATAATTGGTTTTCACACATAAGCAGCTCTAGAAATCCAGACTACCAAGCCTGTTTGTCCTGTGTGCTTTCCTTTAATGTACTACTCATTTTCACTTCAGATAGCTTCTTAGCCCTCCTGGCCAAAATTCAGTGCCACATGAAGCCCCTGTGAAAGCCTTGCTCATATTGTTCCAGTGCTGTGCTTAGTGCTGCATCAGTGAATTGTACCCTGTGTGGCATGATTTTCAGCTGTGACCAAATTCTCCAGGATTTGCTAAGAGGTAGTGTTGGGAGTCTCTGTATTTATAGGCAGCCCTGTGGTGCCCAGCAGCATGACACTCATTTTCCCTCAGGATCCTTTCCCTGTCTGGACTCTGTGCTGTCTGCCCCTGTTGGAAGTGAAGATGTGGAGCAGTGCCCGAGGTGCTCTTGCCAGCAGGGTTATGGGCTCATTTTGGCTTGACTCCAGAAGAAAGGCAACAGATAAGGAATAGAGGAGGCTACAGCCCAGTTTTGCATGGAGTTGCTCTTGGTTTCTCTGCCTTGGCTCAATGTTTAGCCATGCTCTGCATGGCTATGTTTAGCCATGTCTCTGCACAGCTGTCAAGACCTGATCCATGGGAAGGGAGGGAAGCTGCTTGGCTCACACTGCTGCAGTCCTGTCCTAGGCACTGCAGAAATACATGAGGAAGGGCTGTTGAGCAGAGGCACTGCTCTGGCTGTCCTGGCAGGAGACAGCATAGCACCTCTACTGCTTTCTTGGCTGGACAGGTTGAGAGAACTCACCAGCCTGCTGCTCATCTGTGCTGCTGACAGATGCTGCTTGTACAACTGGGGGGGAAGCCAACCTTTCCATCCCCAGTCTGGCACATGAAGACAATGCAGTTTAATATAATCGTGTCCTTTTCACTGCTTATTAAAACAAAGCTATATGTTAACATTTTGTGGATTAAACCATTAATATTCACATTTTCACTCCTATGGTGTCCACAAATGCTATCTGTATGTGGAATTAAGAGTGCATAGCTGTAGGAGAACTGTCTGTACTGGATAACTACTGTGCAGCATTTTCTGAATTAATGAGAAATCCTTCTACAATTCAGTGTTGTTTTTTCTAGTAGGGATTGCTGTTGTGACACGAGATTCTTTTCAGGTTCAACTGCATTGTGCTTAGATGAGACAATTAATTGTTTTGTTGGATTTTTTTTAATTAACACATCAGAGAAGTGCCTAAACTCATCTGAAAATTAGAAGAGGAAAAATACACCCTATTTTACTGCCATGATAGTGTGAGCTCTACTGACAGGTCAGCAGTCGATGATGTTTTACAGTGCTTTTGTTTGGTGCTAAAAAAAATATTTTCTGTTTTATGCCTAATTCACATGTAATGCATATAAGAGCTAAATTGAGTATATGTCTTGCAAACGAGAATTAAAATTGGAAGGAAAATACATTAAATTGTGGTGTGAGTGGGTTGTGGCAGTGATTTTCTTCTATGCAAAATTTAAGATAAAAGATGAAAAATGCTAAAAGCTAAGTAACAGCTGATGCTAGTAAACAGTATTTGTGTTCAAAGAGCCATAGGGATTTTCATGAATTTCAAAAGATCCATAAGTGAAAGAGATTATTTGGCTTGACTTGCAGATACTGCTGCTGAAGCAAAGAACTTAAATAATCGTCCATAGCAGAGCCAAAATGAAATCTGACTCAGGTATTCCTGATTTCTCTCCTTGTTCTCCAGCTGCTTGACTGTCAAGGCAGACTGACACAAAATTGTCTGCAGGTTGTTCCTGATTTTTTTTTTTTTAGCCATTAGAAACATTGGTTCTCTGCAACAGAAAATGTTTGTACTACAGACACATGAAAGTGGTTTGAGCATGTCTGCTTGTGGATATATTTTATTTTTAGATACTGCAGAATTTTCCCCTGTTCTTACCATTTCCTGTGGTTTTACTCTGGAGCATGATGGATGAAGAAGGCTATTTGTGTGATTAAGTTATGAGAATAGCAACTGTAGGTCTTGGGTTTACAGTTGCAAGTCAGATGTGACGGTCAGTCCCTGAAGTGTAGTAGCAAAAAGTGAACTTCTTCATCTAATAAAAGAATATTTGTCCTATTAGAAGTGCATTGGAGAAGTGAGGCTGCATTAATATTTTAAAAGCCCTGTGGGATCCATGTAGGAAAGTGTCTGTAGAAGTGGTATTAAGTCAGTGAGAGTGTAGAAACAGTACATTCACCTGCAGTAAGCAGTGAGAGAATTAAGCTAAGCAGGAACACGATGCACTGGAATAAGTGTTGACACATGGAGTTAATTGAGAGCAATTAGGTCTGTGCATAGACAAGATCTACACAGCCCGTTTGATGCACGGCATTATGTGAGTAAAGGGTGCAGGATTAGACCTTTTGTTTACAGATTTACCTAATGCTTTGAACTATTTGGATGAATGGTGTTACACAAATGTTAGTCATAATTATTATTTAATTATGACCGCATGTTTACTTTGAACATAGTCCTGTGCCTAATATGTAGGAAAGCCGGGATAATGTTGCAGCTCCAGTGTGCGAGCCACTGTTTGCCAAGCAGCGTTTCCCTAATGGCTTCTCCTTCCATGGGATGGAAATGCCTCCCTGGACGGTGAAGTTACACCAATTGTGGTATGTAATAGGCAAATAGCTTACATAAGAATACCTTCAGCTAGAACATTTTAGAATATGCATCTGAGATAGAATGCTAACTTATTAAAATTGAGGCTATTAAATGTGCTGCTTGTATATAATTTCAAAATCCCTGAGATGCCAGTATTTCATTCTGTTTCCACTGAGAGTGCAGAAAGCAAATTTCGTAGTATGATTCATAATATAGGAGTGCTACAGAATTTCTATATTTCATGTGTTGCTACTTTAATTTGCATTTAAATGTTTAAACTGTTATAAAATTGAAGATTCTTTAAACTTTAATCTGGTTTTTACACTCTTAAGCAGAATGAAGCTGTTCCTTGTTTAACTCTGTTTTGAGGTTTTCTTTTGCTCTGATCTTCCATTTCAGATACTGTGGAGATCTTAAGATAATTTTATGAGTGGCTACACATATAAGCAAGAAAGAGCTTAGTGGAGTTTTTGTTGTTGTCTTTTGTTTTGCTTTGTTTTGTCTTTGTTTTGGTTTTTTTTTTTTGTTTGTTTTTTGGGGGTTTTTGTTTGGTTTGGTTTGTTTGTTTGGGTTTTTTTTAACCTTTTTATTTTTTTCTTTTTTTAAAGACCCTTATAAGAAATATAATTCTGATAAATGTATGGTATCCTAGGTTGCAAGAGATGGAATGCTTTCTCTCCTATCCTTTCCACTAAGTTAATGTGGGTGGTTTTTTAAGTGACCAAAGGTAATGGTGAATATGAACCTTTTCCTTGGAATGCTCTTAGTGCTTTGAATGGAGATACCTCAGTTCCTCCGTGCCTGGCATTTTACAATTATTGTTGGTCCTACTGAGAGGGGGGAAAAAGACTTCTCTTGAGCAGACTGTGCACATGGACTTGTATGCAGGATCAACCTCATTAATTCAACAAGTATCTGTCTTTTCTTTAACCCAAAATGGGAATCTTCTGATTCCTGACTGGGTTACTGAATCCCATAATTGTATCCCATAATTGCAGCTTATATTTTTCTCATTGTTTAAGGCAATTGATCTTCCCTTTGGGCCTCCCCTGACATGCTTGGCCCTGCTTACCAGTCTGTAGTAGAAGATTTGTGAATCCCCTGATGGTGACAGGCTTAAGGTGACATGACACTTCCCACGTGCACCAAAAAAGCACGTGTATTTCTGTACTTCAGTTTTCCTGAGCACCTGTTGGCTTTGGTGAGAAATTACTTATCCAGTAAATTTAAAAAGAAAATTAAAATAGTTGATAATTTAGAATCAGCATGTCTCCCCATTTCCCTTTTCTAAAGGGAAAAGGGGAGACATGCTGATTCCTTCAGGAGAGAAGAAACTTTTTTTCAAGTCTAGGTGTCCAAAGTTTACTTAAAATTTCTTTCACACAAAAGGCATTCTGTTCTACATGATTGTGTCTACCTGGAAATAAAGTATTTTGGTAGAAGTAATTTATGTTTGATTTGAAAAGATTTCTGAAAAGAAGTTTGGTTTTAGAAAATTATTTCACCCCTTCAATTTATTATTTTGGTGTAGAAACGAAGGTAAAAATAATTTGTGAATGCAATTTCCTTGAGAGGGCTTGAGTTTCTGCATTCCTTTGCTTTTCTCTGTGTTTTTCCAGCCCGGCCATACGACTGAATGTTTGAATATTGTAGTGTCAACAGCTCCTTGTATTTTCACTTGATACAGTTGAGCAAAAATTTTGACATTCAGCTGAAATGTTTGAGGACCCATTACCAGCATAATTCTGCTTCTTAAGTAAATCTCATCTCAGTGCTTGAAATCTAAATGGATTAATATTTTTAATGTCTTGTTTACAATGCTGCCTATGAAAGCCTGTATTTGTCTACTTGCCAGCCTTCCTTCTTGGCCAGGAACCATTCTGGCGTAAATCTCAATGCTGGGCTCCCATCCATTTTCCTTGAGTCTCTCTCTGGTTCCCTCCCTTTTCCTCAGGGGCTCTCTGGAAGATTGTCAGAAGGGCTTTAATTTCTTGAGCAAGTCAGCTTTTTTTGACTCCTAAATATTTCTGCCCCAGCCCTGAATTTCAGACTTTGCCAGCCAACCGCAGATGGCTTGCCCCAGTGGTGTTACAAAAAAATACATACGTTCTCTGGTTTTGCTGAAAACAAACCTAAAAACAAACCAGTGTTAGCTTTGGAAGGGGGCAGAAAAAGATGCTTAAGAAAAAAGACACTGTGTGGTGTGTGTGTGGGACTTGACAGGGTGCTCAGCAGTCATGCTGGAGTAAAGGTGAGCCAGTAGGTAATTCCTAATGTAGATTGTATCCACTATAGCGTCCTATACCATTTATACATTTTACCAGCAGAGCCATACTAGCTAGGAATGCCCCAAAATTTACTAAAATTGAAAAAAACCCCAGATATGACCATTATGGTGGCACTGGTTTAGCTGTGATTGCTGACTGTATTGCTGAGTGTCTTCAGGGATAGGAGGAGTCTTTGAGGAGAGTCTGGGGACTTGGCAAGTGTGGCATATGCCCAAGTGCTAAAGCAGCAAGCAGGTAAGTAGAGAGTAGAAAACAGGGGTGTATGATATCAGACTACATTGCAGTAAAATTATGCAGCTGCAGGTATGGTGAACCCTCTTCTGAGCAGGCCAGCAAATCCTCACTAGTGGTTATTTTGATATGTGATACTCTGATGCTAATCTAAGGAGTTGAATGCGAAACCAAAGAAACCCCTGCAACAATGAGAGCCCTTAGCTGAGCAAGGAGCTCTTGGCAGTTCCTCTGCCTTCCTAGAAACAGAGAGTGAGCACGAGCTCATGCAGTGACAGGATGCAAGGTTCCTGGAGAGGTGTGGACAGTGGGTCCCTGCATGGTGCCCTGACTCAGGTACATGTGGAAGGAAGAGGTGGTGTCCCCACACTACAATACTGGGACTGGTAATCAAACAGCTCCCCAAAGCAACAACAATTTCTGCTTGGTCTGGCTTGAGGTGGGGGTTTTCTGCCCAGTCTGGCATTAGAGGGGAGTGCAGTGGAGTGGCAGCCCTGGAGCAGAGTCTGGCCAGACACTCGTTTTGCCAGCCTGCCCCTGCCCTTGGAAGAGTGGGAGTCACTCTGACCCCATGGTGGAGGAGAATCCATATTGCCCCTGCCATCAGTACCGTTCTGGTCTGTCTCCTGCCTGTGCTTCCACTCAGCTCCAGCCTCATGGGAAGAGTCCCCTGCACTGGAGGTGAAGATAGAAGGTGTGAGTGAGAGGAGCCAGCCAAAGCCCTGCGTGCCTGCCCATGAGACACAGGTGGGGGCCAGCTGCACCCCAGGAATGAGTGAGTGAGGGAGTGAATGCATGTGTGTGCATGTAAGATGCTGATTTCCAAGGAGATTTTAATTTCTGGTTCTTAACATGCCATTTATTTTTGAAAACACTGTATTACTCAAAATGAGATAGGTTGATGAGCCACAATAATCTTGACAATCTTTCAGTATAGATATCTGAAGGAATATGAGCTTTCTTAATGTTTTATAGACTAGTGTGTCTGGCTCTGAGAAATTATAAAAGAAATATAAATAGCAGGGATAAAGAAAAGGGAAATATGGATTTAATATATGAAGCAGCAAAGTATTTGGCTACCCTTTATCATTTATTGGTCATTCTCTCTGCTGTTCAGAAATTATTTGGAGTCAAGGATTCTCAGATTTATTTTTTTTTTAAATCTCATTGTCTGTCTCAAACATCAGGCTTACAAGATGAATGTACAAACATGAGTGTGTGAGTCAGGAATCATGTCAGTGGAGGTGGCTGTGTGAGCAAGGCTGTAGGTAAACAGAAATAAAGTTAATTGGCACTTTTCTTGTATGCACGGGCAGCTGAAGTCCTTTTCGCTGGAAGAAATTTTCTTTTCCCATTATCCTTCAACATTCTCTTGGAGGAATTGTCTCAAGGGAAGTGAGTGAGTCAGAAAATATGCCAAGTTCATGTCATGGCTGTTTCGGCGTTTCTTTCTCTTGCTGGCCTCCAGGAGCTTTATTGGCAAGTGTTTTTAAAGGAAATATTGGCACAGGAAGGCCTTATTGTTTATGTCATGAAAGTCTCTTGGCTTCTTCTGCCTTGTTATTTTCTCCCTTAAATGGGGAAATTAGGAGTGGGGGGACTGAGAAAGGAAAAGAGGAGAGAAGCAGAAACTATTGATGGTTGCTACCAAAACTCTTCCCCCTACATCAGGATGTATCTTGGTGAGTCCTCTCTTTGCTTTTTCTCTGTTGCTGCTTTTCAGGCTTTGCTACAGCTGGTAAATGGGTTTCTAAATGCACAAGTCTCCTTTTTATGCTTTTCAAGATGTGGCACTTAGAGAGTTTTTTGAAAGAAGCCAGCAGTTTTCTGCTGGACTCTCCTCTGCCAGAACGGGGCAGGGAGAGGCAAATGCAGAGCCCAGCCAGGGTCAGATCACTGCTGTCTTCTCACATGCAGATCTGAGCTCTGTGATGGGCTGTGGAGGACATTTCATTAAATTCTTTTTAGTTCTGTGTAAGGTTTGCATACAAAATACAATGTGATTTACAGGAAAAAAAATCAAATCCGTATGTTCTGCTGAGCAGATGCAGCGGGTACAGAGAGAAACAATAGTGAGATGGTGCATGGTCAGAAATGTTGCTTGTTAAAAACCAAAGCAGAAAGCAAAAGCATTCCATCAAATGTGTATGCATTCTTAAAAAAAAATACCAAACCAACAAACTACCCCCCTCCCTCTACCTAAACTTACTCATATGCACTCAGGCAATTTTGGCATAACATAAAAGCACACAAAAAAAGAATTATGTCCAGTGCAGCAATAAAAATTGCTGTAACTTATTACCCTCAAATTAGGTGAGAGTTGGAAAGTCTCTGAGGATACTATTAAAGAATTAAATATTAACATTTCAAAGAATGTTTCAGTATTTAATTTTTTTTTTTATTTGGAAAGTAAAAAGTTAACTCTCCTTGTGATACGTCATGGCAGAAATTCTGTTTCTAGACCAGGTTCGTTTTTATCTATGATATTTGCCTCTCTGATATTTGTGTATGCAGCTCAAAGATCTAGGATAAAAAATTCTTTCAGGTTAATGTAACAAAGGTATGCATTGATGTACAAAAAAAGCATAACCCTATTTCTTTTGGATTTGTTACCACAGAAGAAGAAATGTAAAGTAAATGCCTATTTTTGTGAGTTAAACAGAGAAAATGACATCTAAACCACTTTTCTTTGTATCCATTTAAACTAAAGATTGTCTGTGGAATTAAATATCTATTTCAAGGCTGTGATGCAGTTTTTGTGATGTCTCTTCAAACACTAAGTATTTGTTGGTACATAATAATTCTTTTTATTGTGGCATCTTCCTTGCATTTTGGTGATGCCTTTTTGGAATGCTCTTTTTCAAAGGAATGAGACATGATTAATCTTGGCTCTTTAAACCTATATTGTTTCACTTTTCAATTCTTTCATGTTCTTTTGTTTTCTCACCTACCTATTTGCAGCATCTGTGCAAAATTCTATAAGTGCATAACAGTTTAATTTGTGGAAGCTTTTCCCTGCCCCCTCTGCTTCCAGCTTTGTACTTGATTTGTACATACCTTGCTTCTACTTTCTTTAAAAATGTATATACAATTGAAGGTTAGTTCAAAGTTCTCGTGGAACATGCATTTCTAGACCTGAATATTCTTAGAGCTTGTTATTTTTTCAGATTTGGGATCTTGCTCAGCCTGTTACAGGAAAAGTAACTGCCTGCCAACATTAGAATCCAGAGAACAGGAACCTGGATTTTGCTTGGAAAACATCTTTAGGAAAGGTGGCTGTGGCTTTTATATTCCTGTCTTCAAGTGTTTTTACCAAGACTGAGCCATAAGAATTATATTGTAAAATGATAGTTAGAAAACCAGGAAAAAATACCCCTTCTAGCAGCACTAGCATATTTTGTTTATAATTCATTTGTATGAATATGAATCTGTAACAAAGTAATCACTTAAAAGGATATCATAGTTTCATAGAGGATGTTGCAAGTGAGTAATTTTCACTTTGTTGTAATTGTTATCTAGAGTGAGCCATAATCTTTTTCTGTTTTTTTTTTTTTTTCCTGTGTGTACATATACCCGTATCTATAAATATATTTGAATAGTTATATCAAAAGATAGGCATGGTAATACTTATGGTAATATCACCATGGATTTTTCTTCTATGTAAGGAATCCTACATTTGTCAGTTCAAGCAGACAGAAACCTTTGTGCTGTGTTTTTTGTGTCTCATGTCATAACACGAGAGAAAACAAACCATAAAACTGGGTGTGAATAACTGTACTTTGGCCTGTGTTTGCTATCCACTTTACCAGACAGCCAAAATTCTTTAGACATGGCAGTAAAAGCTCAATATTAAATCATCAGCCCATATCTGTTGCTCCAGTGTCAGGTACACTGTGACAATATTACTTTATTATTATGCTGGAGCACCGAGTAAAATCACCTGTTTCCTTAGGGACTTCCATTGGAAATGTATTTCTCCTCTGTGCCCTGAAACTTTAAGGTCTCTTCTGAGCTAGGAAGCCCCCAATTTGGGCCACTCCATTGGTATTAGGCTTGCTGGTTTCCTTAGCAATGAACTGTAGGAAAGCTACATTCTCCTTTTCAAGAGTTTCCTCCTCTCTCCCACAGCTCCATTAATTTTTGTTGCATTGAAGAAATAGAAGAAGATAAAAGTTGGATATGGCTGATAACAGTCTTGCAAAAACAATTTCCATAATTCAGAACTTTTAATTTTCTGACCGCCGGACTGTCACATGCGTGTAGAGAGCTGATCAGGATGAGCGTTCTCAAACCACAGCTACAGTTCAGTGCTTCAGCATGAAATGAATGAGAACAGGGAGTCAATTATAATTTAGGATTGTGCTGTTCATCATGCAGGCTAAACAGCCTGGCTTAACTTGAAGAGGTCAAAATTCACAGGTCTACTCAGTTCTTCAGGGGAGGCAATGATTTGGGTAAAAATTATGATCCAGTTATAATCTACTTGAATTTCCAGAAGTTATTAATAGGGTTCTTTCCTGAAGGCTTATAAAGAATTAAAGCTCCTGTGCACTGAAAGGGAAACTCTTGTCGTGAATTAATATCAGGTTAAAAGTTAGGAAGCAATAGGGAGTAAACCATCAAGTTTTACTGTGGGGGAATCCTGTAAGGCATCAATCCAACATAAGGAAAAAGGGTTAATATTGAAGTAATAACGCCGGATGGTGGTGCTTTAGTCAGCTGGGAAGAATTGTACAAGGATTTGACAGTATTGGGTGTGACTGAGCAATATGTTGGCAGAGGGAATTCAGTCACAATAAATGTTAAGATTTTTAAAAGGAGAAGAACTGCAATCACAATGGACTTATGACCACTTAGGGAAAAGGTGCTGGTGTCTAATAGATTTTTTATAAAGGTGACAGCTGAATGTGCATCATAAGTCAAAAGCAAACATTGCAAATTTTTAGGAAGGGGACAGAGAAAAATGTCATATTCTCCATGTTTTACTCTACATAGGACTTCATCCAAGTAACATGGTCTTTGTTCTGACCTGTTAGATTTTCATGTCTGTAGTGTTAAAACATGTATAACAGCACAGTATTTTCCATTCTCAGATGCATCTTTTTCTGACATGATCTAAAAACCCTATAATACGAAGAACAAGTGAAGATAGACTAATGCCTACCAATGTTGTAGCACTTTGATAGAAGCATCTTGCAGTTTCTTACTAGTAATTAAGAAAGGAAAACACTGAGAGCATATCTGAAAAATAAAAGGAGTGAAGGCTGTATGAAATTTTAAGCTGGGAAAAACTACAAATGTAAACAGCTTTATGGTGAACAGAAGCCCTCCTTAATAAATAAAGATAGTTCATCCAGGGACTTTGCTGTAACAAGCCTGTCTTCCATAATGTTTTATTCTGGAATGGGTTAGTGCCAAAGGACTTTTTGATTGTGTGGATTCAGATGTATGTACATATAACTGCTGTACCCATCAAATCCTCTATTTATTCCAGAGCAATTTTACCCATCAAAACTTATACCTGTTAGGTACTAAGCACCAGTATTGTGGCCATAAATATGCAAAATTAACCACTTTGCCAGGTACTTTCCAGGTACAATAACTGCTACACATTTTGTATATATTTCAATTGTTCTCTTGGTTACAAACTTGCACATGAAGTATGGGATGCATACTGCATGTAATGATTTCTACTTTTCCCTCCCCATCCATCTGAAGATCTCAGAGATTAAAGAGAAGAAAAATATTCTAATCATGCATTCAATAAAGTCATTGGTCTTTGGATCATTTTACTTATGGTTTTATATAATGTTGAAATTTCACAATTTCTGACAAAAAAAAAATTTACAAAATTCTTTTTCACCTGCAAAAGGCTTGAGATTACACTGACCAGACTGCTCTTCAGAATTATATAGGTGTATTCAAACAGCTTAAAAGATTATTATCGTTGCTTCCCTGATTTAAAAAAAAAAAGAAGAAAAAAATTATGCTAATGTTGTTCTAGGATTCATCTAATATGTACTTAGAAGTAATAAGTAATTTTACAGTTTACACAAGTTTAAATAGAAAAAGATTAAAATTAAAAGCAGAAAACCCGATGGATAATCAAATGTGTTTCTTCACAGAAGAAGTAATGCAAAGATTTCTACTATATAAATAGACTTTGTATAATGACAGAAAATGTTACTTCTACATTGCTTAATTTCTCATATTTCTCCCTGGCATTTTGAATCCTGCATTAGTCTGTAGAACAGATTCAAAATATCAGAGGTAAAACAAAAAGCCAAACTTTGTCTTCAGGATGAAGTTTCACTAACTTGATTGGGCATTACTCAGAGCAGATCCATTTTTAGCATATTGCAATTTGCATACTGACCTTTTCTGCGCTGTGAATGAAAATGATGCTGTGATGTGTTGATGAGTCCTGTAAAATAATGTTTAAGATTTCATTTAAATATATTGTTTGATGAACAATAATGACATCTACTCTATTATAATAATAAAAATGTCCATTACAATAATAAAATAAATCTAGATTACTTCCAGATAGCTGAAAAAGATGATCTTACAAAGCTAAGCTTTGTTTTCAGAAATGCTCACTGACATTTTCTATCTTTGGTAGCTCTCAGTAAAATGCAGAACTGTTGAAAGTTTAAGAGTCTTATGCAGGATGGATGTAGACATCAGGTCTGAAATGGGGGAATGTGTACATTTGCATGTGTGCATATGCTGATGATAATAGTTCGGAAAAATGTCACCTCAAAACTTTAGCCAGAGCAGCTACTCCAGGTGAGCTACGTAAATGGATGCTTTTATTTCTCTTCCAGTGTGATCACTGCACAATTTAATATAAACTGAAAGCAGACTTACTTCAGGGAGAATAATCTGGAGTAGTTAATGTGTAGATTGCCCTAAGTAATGACTGCAAAATATGTGCATAATTACTTCGACCTGCTGTGGTCCCAGGTGCAGCACCTGCTCCAGTTTAGTACTGTAGGAGAGAAAGTGAGCAACAGGAGACTGTCTAGACAGGAATATCAAGAAATACCAAAGGCATGGGAAGCTTGAGTTCTAAGTAAGGTTTTAGCAAAGCACAGCTGCTTAGTTTTGTGAAAAGATGATTGGGAAGACCATGATAACAGTTGTCATGAAATGGATATAAGTTAGCTGAGAAGAAGAGCCAGCATTGGTTGTGGCTCTAGCAGGACACTGACACTTGTGTCTACAGTAAGAGAACCCTGTGCTGGGAAAAACACTCAAAAGAAAGGGAGATGAGCAATATGTGGTGTTTGAAGCTGGCATAAATGGGACTGGCTGTGCAGGAGAGACGCACCAACTGACAGATCTCTCTTTGTCACATCTGGTGAGGTGCTCACTTTGTCTCAGGTGAGACATGCTATAGCAGTCCTAATAGGTAGCCTCTAGTATACCAGAATTTACATAAACCCCTAGAAGATGAAACTCCTTTTGATCATTGCTGTCCTTCACTACTTCACCCTGCACTTATGCCAATCCTGCTCACAAATTACAGCAGTGAGTCTGTATGAACAGAAGGAGTAAATCCACTGCTGGGCTGGAGCTGATCCTGCATTGAAAGAACAAACTTTTAATTGTTGAAATGCTAAAAGCCTGTTGAATGCTGCAGTTAATTTCTTAATGCATGGCTTTAGGATGTTTCATTTCTACACAGAAATTGGGAAAATAGATGCAGATTGTACTGTTTCAGAGAGGTCATTCTGTCTTTAACTTTCAGCTACATGTCTTGAAAAAAGGAAGCAAACTTTCCATCCTTCACACTCCAGTGTTCATACTGAATGACGTTTAATGTACAGCCTACTGTGGCACCTCCTTTAATTAGCACTTGCTGCTTTTCTTCTTCTGAAGACAATTGTGATAGTGGCAGACTTCATGTCTTTATTGACAGCAAGATGGGAAAGGCTCCTGTAACTTCTGTAACTGATGGGCTGAGACAGTCTGGGTGCCCGTAGCTCCTAATGAGCAGCACATGACATGGTGCAGAGTATTGGCAGGATTAACGAGCCCAGATTTCCTGACCAGCACACTGCCTTGTCATAGCAGCATAGAGAAGGAGCCAGTGAGCATTAGCACTTAGTCTGCAATGTACTTTTGTACTGATGGGAAAATCCTGTGCAACCAGCTGCAGGAATAGATGTGAACAAATCTTCGGGTTTCTATTTGCAAAGCAGGATTTGTGCAAATGGTTGGGGACTGATGATTGTTATCAGACTGAAGCCCTAAAAGTGGGAATCTGCCATTGACCTTGTTTTGGGAAAATATTCCCATACAGGAAAACAGATCAGAATACGCTCCCCTCCAAAACTGTTCCCAGTTCTCTTGGCATCATGAAAGGGTGTTTTTTCTTTATTGAAGTCCCTGTTAGTAATTTTCTGACATCTTTAACAACGTGCTCCATTTCAACAAGAAAACATTATCACATAAGCGCCCTGAATTAAATAATACTAATTCTGATGTTTTCTAATCAATAGATTCCTGCTAAGTTTTCCTCTGTAATGAATTTTTTTTTTACATGCCTTAGTTTGGAAAGCTAATGACACTTGCAATGCTTTCTGACTAAGACTTTGCAAATACCTGATTTTCTTCTGAAGGTTCTGATTTTGTGATACAGACACTTCTAAGGAAGTGTAATCTTTTGGGTAATCTTGAGATTGTGAGGACACAGAGACACTCACTTGAATTGAATCATATATTATAACCATTCAACTCATAATTTGGCATCTAAAGTGCTTAAAAACACCCACTGATTTCTTATATTTCCTGACTCTTAAGGAAGAGCAGAAAGATGAAATGTTAGGAGGCTGTATGAAGTGGGATGAAAGAAGCCTAACAAATTGAGTATGTGCTTTACCTTACCTTCCTTCAAGGAGAGGAGCAACTGCACACGGGAGAGACCAGAGACTTCATTTGAGATCAAAAAGCTAAGTGCTGTACAGGACTCCTGTGTAGGTAAATACATGAAGGGATTGTTTTGTGACCCCTATTTCTCAGACTGAAGGTTATTTCTGGCTTAATTCTTGGTGTTCTTTATTGCTTTTACACACAAACCCCTTCCAGCTGCCCATAATGAGACATGCCTTGGAGAGAATGCAATCAAAGTCTTACCCCTGAGCTGCTGAGTTAGGGCTGACAGTTCTGTACTCCGTTCTGGAGCCAGGCAAGTTGTATCCCTCCATGTCTCCCAAAACCAGGAGGAAATGCCTGATACACAACAGAGCAGGCTGGCAGTACTGAGGCTTTCTTATTTCTGTCTCTCATCTTGTTTGATTTGATCTCTGACTGTGACTCTCCTTGGTAGGTAAGTAGGTAGGTAGGTAGGTAGAATTAGCCAGTGTGGGTCTCCCAGCAGCCCTGATGAAGCTGTTTCCCTTTATTCACAAAATATTTAAATATTCCTTGAAAACACAGAAAAAAAATTATCAGTCTTTTCTGGGAGAAATCTGTGCAGCATGGAACTGAAATCATTTTGGAGATGTCTTACATGGATTTAGAAAACAAAACAAGACAAAACAAAATATCCACCAGCTGTGAAAAAGTACTGAGAGAAGCAAGCATTGCCCAGCATCAAGTGAGGGTTCATTTGGTGAGTATGTAAAAATGTAGATTTTTTTGATGATTTACATGGTAGTACTAATTTTGTAAGACAGAAGAATATTTCAGAAATTGGCTGTCCAGCTCCAGAGCAGCTGATACTTATAAACAATGGGTTATAAACACTGGTGGAATTTCATCAGAAAGCCTTGATCTCAGGCAGTGCATCTGAGTTGTGAGACGGTGCACCAGTGAGGGCTGTGGAATTGCAAATGAGCACCACGCTCCTCTTCTCCTGGGTGGTGTAGGCAGCTTTCTGCTCCAGGCTGCTGCCTACCTTGCCTGCTGCCTTGAGCTATCTCTGCTTTTCCATGAAAGAATATAAGCAGTGGGTAGAGAAAAATTCTCTCAAGTGAAATGGGAACAGGATCAGGATCAGACTGCTTGTTGGTTTGGTTTTTTTTGGTTTTGCAAAGTCAAAGTATTTCAGGTGAATGTCATCTTCATTCAACCACCTGAAACAGGGAACTGATGATCATTGTAAAGAGGGTTTCACTTGAGATCATTCTTGTGTACAGCTGCAAAATATTATATGTGGGCCTCAAATAAAATCTGAGTGTTACAGCAAAGACCAAGAGAACTGTGATTACCACTGCCTAAGAATTAGGAAAGTCATCTGCCCGTATATATATTCATCATGATTTTTTAAAAATAAAATTAGTGCAAGTTCTTTCTGTCTGATTTAATTATTTTAAAATTTGTTGGGAATTTCAATAGCTCATAATTAAGAAAAAAAATAGTTTTACTTGCATGTCAGAAGTTTTCCCCACTGAGCAATAACAACAAAAAAGGCATACAGGTTATTTTGTTACTTACCTTGTAAATGTGATTTTCGGCACTGCAGGTAGGTTGATCTACTTCCAGACTCTTGGCTATTTCAGTGCTGAACAAATCCTAACAAACAGAACTTTTTGTTTAGCAGCTTAAAATCTTCTTCCTATTAACAAACACACTGTATAAAATACTGGTCTTCCGTAGAGAGCATTAATAAAGAATGTATGGTACTGTGAAATATTCTAGTAGCTAAACCAAGCAAGAAATATGCTGGCAATGACTAACATCCCAAATCTCAGATTCTTCCCAGGAGTGCCTGGATTCTCTGGTATTATGCTGCTCTTTGTGCAATTGTTTGCATTTTGTAGGATTGAATAGTGCTTTTGCTCAGTTGTAAATGTGCTGTGAATGCAAGTGGACATTTTTCAGTGGTTATTCAGAGACATTCAGACACTGTGTCTGAAAATTTGAACAGGTTTTAATAAAAAAAAACTTGTAATTAATAAGAGTTAACATATTTAGTGATGTTTCTGGGTTTATATCTACTGTAGTTGTCTTGGTGTGGAAGCAATCAGATTTCTTTCTGCAGGCTGGTCTCTGGATTTTATTAAGTCTTCTCCTTAATGAACAAGCCTCTTTTTTTTTCTTGTTGTCTAGCTCTCTTTGAGTGTTGTAGAACCCCCTTTTGTTTTTAAGGATAATGACTCTCATATATGATTTCTTTTTGTTCTGTGGCATCTCACTTCAGAATTTGAACTAAACTTCAGAAGCACAGCTAGCACCCAAAAGACAGAACATCTGTCTGCTGGAAAACTAAGCCTTAGTTATTTTGACATCAGTAGTTTACATTCTTAGTGGGGGTACTTGGATTTGATATCTGTGAGGATAATACACTATATACTCCTTTTAAGGATAATTTGTGCAGTATCTAAAGGCACTAATACTTATAGGAAAAATTTGTCTGTATGAAATAAACTGAAAAGAGATCTAAGGGTTATTTTAGAAAAGCACCAGGGAAAAAAACAATTTGGAAGGAAGATATTTTGCCTAGTTTTCTAGCTAAGTCCCTATTGTCCCCAAAATAATGCTTTCAATGTTAGAATGCAATAATTTCATATAGCATTTTTGCAAAGAAATGGGCAATTCAGTTTCATTACCTGCTCTTCCACTTACTGAATTTGAAGACATTAACTCCTTCTTTTGGACTAGGGAAGCAGTGAAATGACTTCAGATGATTTTTTTCCAGCATGCATATGTTGTGTAGAGACATCTAAAAATAATCATCCCCTCCTAGCTGGTGAAATTATCCTGGCAAAGCCCCTAATACATACGAAGCTATGCCAATGGAAAAGTGCTGCCGCCTTTATCAATTTAGCTGATGCCATTTCGGGGAGATGACGCAGTGTTGGTGGGAGAGGGTTTCCTTCTGCTGGTGTGCATGTGAGGAGAAGGTCAGGAAGAGGCTGATGCTGTCAGGCTTGGTACATGCACCACCACAACAACACGGAATGCTCGATCCGTCCGCCTTGGATGTTCCGCTGTGCCCATCCCACTCAGTCCTGCCGAGTGCGCCAGCAGGTCAGCACACACGATGTGCTCAGAACAACAGGCTTGATTGGCTGTTCCAATTTGGGACAACAGGTTGCAGTACTCAAGTGCACCCCCACCTCATCGTTACACCCCAAATGGCCCTGGTTAACATCATCTGTGTCTGCTGTTACTACTTCTGCCATTTCTTGATCCTCCTTTTTGCTGCCCTCGTACCTCTTTTCTCCACTCCAGTCTCCTCCCCAATAAACAACCCACCCTTAATTGCTTTTTTCCCACCTTAATCCCATTTTTTCCACATCCATCTCACCCTTGTAAACCTGGCCCCAGATGACAGGATTGGTCCTGATGGCCCTGAGTGGCTGTACACCTCAGCAGGTCCTCTGCCCTCCCCTTTCCCTGTCTGTGGCACTCAGCCATCTCTTGCCAAGCTCCCATCGGTGAAATCATTGAAACCTGCATAAAGAGTGCAGGAGTGACAGTCCCAGTAGACTTTATAGAGCCAGCTCAATGGAAATGAGTGCAAATGAAGAAGTACAGAATTTGGCATGAGAAGCTCTTCTTTGTGTCCTAATCCCTTGCTAGAGGAACATGGTACAAAATAGCTGACGTCAGTAGAAAGACTCCCTTGGCTTTGTAGGCCTTCCAGCAGAACCTTATCTTTTCTCTTACTATCTTAATGCTGGCAGGATGACTAGTACAGACAGATATCCTAAAGCTGACAATGACATCTTAAATCTGTCATAAAGGATCGAGCAGAATACTTATTTCTACAGCTGAGCAGATTTTTCATGAATTATAGCCCGTTATTCTACAAAAAAGTGCAAGGATGAATAAAACCAAAATTAAGAAATACTTGTAAAACATAGCAAAAGGATATATCATTGAAAAAAGATAACTGGAAGAGATACACATATTTTAGCTATAGCTGTTGACCACAATACCTGAGAAATAAAGCCTAGTGGGGTTATGAAATTCCAGCAAATTGATGTTAGTTTGTTCAGGAGAGATGTCTGTGTTATTAAGGCATTTCTAATGATCCAGTGCTGTCAAATTCCAGTAGTCAGGAACTGTGAATCAGGCCATTACTGCCAACTCTGCTATTTCATGCTGAATTTTTAAGAATTTTTTTTTCATTTTATTGTCTGTATGTAGTAAAGGACAGCATTTATAGTCCACTGTCCCCTGTAGCTTCTGTGCCACTTCAGAAAATGCTGATAGTATACCAGTCTCCTTTTTGAGACACCCACAAAGATGGTTTAAAAAAAAAAAAAAGCCTGGTTTAAAAACACATCTCATCCTGTTTCTTAAGTCTTCTTTTTCTATAATTTGGATAGGATACCTCAAAGAAAATTCTATTTTTAAGTCATTATAAATAACTTCTTATGTAAGATTCTCCAACAACTTCACAGATACTAAAAAATAAGCCCTTTCTAGAAGCTGGTACATTTTGTGCTTCCCATATAAGCAAACTGCTTTGTCATTTAGACCAAAGTATCTTAGTGGATGGCAGACCATTAAAATAAATCTGAGGATCCTGAAATAAATCTGGGGATCCTGTTCTGATAAAGTTTTCCTGCAGCGGGTTGCAGATACCTTCCACAAACAATATGAGGTGTTCTCTCATTCTGTCAATATCTTTGGGGTTTTTCTAATTAATCTGTATGTTTTTCATAGTAGAGATATTACATTTTGAATTGCACAAAATAACAGAATCCTCCATCCTGTATTTTTTTTCCACAGAAATTTCACTATGAGCTATTGCAATCTCCACATGTTGTATCTTGGCACAAAAGACTACCTCTGCTTCTGGTTTGCACCATTAACTATCAGATTGGCTGCTCACTGTGTTTATAGGATACAACAAGAAATAGCCTGTTAAATCTGGCTGGTTGGTACAACTGATGTTGAATCATTCTGCTCCTGTGTTCTCACATCGTACAGAGAACAAAATCCCATAAAACTAATAAGCTGTAAAACAGAATTAAAGTCAAAGGCAAAGAATATGCCCAAGTGTTGTTAATAAATTGAGAATAACTTTCCTGAAGTCTAAAATAGTAAACACTGAGAGTACACTAGAAGTGGATTCTGTAAAACTGTTTTGAAGTAAAAAATGCATGCCAAGCATATATGATATTAATAATAGCAGTTCTGATGGCTTATCTGTAGATCTTACTGGCATACTGTTGGAACTGAAGTGAGTATTATCATCTCCACCTTATGGATGAGGAAGCTGGATAACAGTAAGAATAAACTTTCAACACAGAACATGAGGCAGTGCTGATTCCAGTTCCCATTGCAACTCCCTAACTTTAATTATTTTTCTGTGAGCTTCGATTGTTTCTCTTCATTATACAGAACTTGTTCTTTCAGCACAAGGTAATTTGGATAACACTGAATGTAGATTAGATCCATCTATAAATACTTAGAAAACTTATTAATTCTAAAATTTCTGTGATAGATTAGCTCCTTCCCATCACTGGATGGGAAAATGCCCACATCCTTAATTTACACTGGTGTTGCTTTTCACACTTAATATTTTTCTGCTTGAGACACTAAAAGGCAACAGGAAAAGAATGTCTCTGACGCTTATTTTAGCATGATTCCAGATAAGCCTCGTGGGAAGTATGTGGAATATCATTTCTAAGATCATGTATTTCCACTGTCCTTTTTAATATCCATGTGATGGTGCTGAGATAAATCATGGGAAGCCTCAGTATCAGCAATACAAGGATGATTTCCCATTCTGCTTCTCCTAATTGATTGAGGGCGTAAAAACTGTCTCTGAGTGTCTGGCTAAAATCAAACTGCATATTAGTTAAATAGAAATGGTGCTAAATGAAGGACTGATATCTACTGATAAAGTAGCGATTTCCATCTTGTCTTGTGTTTGGGACTCATTTTGCTTGTGGCTTCTCCCTTGACTCTCTTTGGCTTCTTTGTTGTCTTTATTTTCAGAGCAATCTTTCCTGGGATAAGCAGCAAAAATTCATCTGGTCATTTGACTTGGGTAATCCTCACATTTGTATCTTCCATCCCTTACCACTGCAGTGTGTTAATGTAGAACTTTAACCAGGAAACTCTTCAGTTCCTTGGAACTGTTCTGTTGCGGCACCTCTGGGAGCACTCCCTGCTTTATCACTGTCTTGCCCCTGGCACTCCATACCAGGTGGGATTCAGCATCTTCCTGCTAACCTTTGAAGTTATCTCTGCTGGGTGTCTTAAAACAAAGTTTTCCATGAATGGTGATTGCCCCTGCTTGCAGCTATGTTCTTCAAGGATCTGTTTGCTTGTCAGGCAGCAGATGCACAGGAGCAGCACACAGAGATGGAGTCATCTGGGCCATGGCTTTGGCATTTGGTAAGGGAGCTCCTCAGGAATGAAATGCAACATCCAGTTTTGCTGTTGCACAGCTACACAAAGAAGATGTGAAATTAGAACAGAAGGAGAGATTGAGATTAAGATTAATTAGAAAATTGGAAAGGAGGAGACAGGAGAGAATTATGTATTAAAGAAAATCCTGGCTCATCCCACTGACTCAGGAGAGCAAAGAAACTCAGATTGATACCTTGATGTTACCTCAGTCACATAGCCATCATGAAACACTCTAGTAATGAGAGTTTAATGAACTTAATAAAAGGGGTGGATAAGATTTCTGCATGTGATTTTTGGTGTGCTTTCTGGGAAAAGTGTACCTGCTCATACAAGGGTTTTGCTTTGGACACTGGGAGGATGCTGCTTCCATACTGACCTCTCTGCCCTTTCAAGACCCTGAATTTCACTGCTTTGATAAATACATGCTCTAAGTCATAAATAGGGGTTGAATGCAGGTAACAGTGAAACTGTTAAGATCTGAGCCAACTACTGACAAACCAGGGAAAGCAAAAGAGCTTCAGATGTGCAACTCACAACTCAGGGGAAGCAGGCTGAACAGGTCTTACAATTGAATTTCTCCTGCTCGATTTTTTCCATTCTTTCCTTCCAGAGGCTTGGATTCCTTCTGGGTTGTCTCCAGCATGGACCTATGCCTCTGTGCACCTTCAAGCAGGCCACCCTTAAAGGTGTCATTTCTTTCAGTGGTTTGGCTTTCTCTATCATTCTAAGCTTCTAGAACAAAAGCCTCATCATCTCAGGACAGGTTCAATATAGGTCTATTTATGATGGGTCATATTAAAGCATGTTCAGAATCAGCTGTTAGAAATACCTTTCTGAGTCTTACTGCACTTCTGTTGCTGCATCTTTGATTCTTTACCTTTGATAAGCAAATGCAAGCTTTCTGAATGTATTCTCACTCTGTACAGAAGGTACATCTATTTGTGGAGCTTTTCATAGCTTCTCTCTGACAGGCTTTGCTGTCCCTGAAGGCCATCCAAAAGCTCCTTGTTAAAAAATTAATTCTCCTGTTCTCATTCACATCATTCTGCAGCCCCTCATGTTCCTCCTCTGTACCTGTGAGCTGTCTCAGAGTGGGAGTGCCATCACAGCAAATGCAAGGATAGGGTGTTCTGCCCAGGAGTGGCACAAAGACTGGCGGGTGGCGAGGTGACCTTGCCAGGCACGCTGCCTGTGGAGGTGTGGAGCTACTGAGATCAGCAAGGAGGGTGTCAAGGTGAAAGCAGTAGCATTCAAAATGCTGCACCAGAATCTTCCAGCCATGTCTTGGTAGCCTGTAGGTGAAGGTAAAATATATAGATGACATAGTAAGCTGAAGAGGTCAATTGCAGCTTCCTCACTGTTCAGAAAGATTGTCCTTTGGATGGGTTACTGTAGGTCTTAGTCAGGTGTGCTCCATAAGCTACTTTATTTATTCTGTTATTTTATTCATTTTACTCCTGATTTCATACACTTGCTTTTTTCTGATAGAAACAGAGAAGAAAACATTTAATGTCTAGGCCGGTCTTGGATTTTAGTGTTGTTAACAAATTTTCAGAACTAAGTTTGTGTGTCAAGTTCAGCTAGCTAACACTGTTAGCTAAGTCTTTCCTGTGTGTGGTCTTTATTATTTATTTGACCCACTATTAAGTTTAGGTAACTTAGCAATGATGTGGACTTGGGTTCTTGCTGGAAATGTATTCTCATTAGTACTAGATTCATGGCTTTACTTAGTGCTAAAGGGAAGACTGACTTTACCAATTCATACTGTCATTCTCCAGAATATATAACTAGCACTTTTTAGTGCCTTTCTTCAGTGTATAAGGATCTAAGCACAAAAAGAGTTATAATGAATTACATTATCTTTAGGGTTGTTTTTTTTTTTTCCACAGTGCACGACTTACAACCTTCAAAGGTGTTTCAGAAAGCTTCAGAAATAATTAACAATTAAAAAGTAATTTCAATGCACAGAGTCATAAATACCCTAGTTTATTACAAAAGACATCAACCCATGCTGTGTTCCTCTAGTGTGCCGTTTTATGAGACAGGGTGAACCTCATCTCCCTCCCCTTGCCTTCAAGCAGCTGTGGTCTCCTGGTGCCAGCTGTGGTGGTCACCAGCCACTTCACAGGGATAATTCAGCTCACCAACCCAGCACAAAACTTACCCAGCAAAAAGTGGATATTTTCTGCAGAGTCAGTGAAGCGAGTCAGGTCATGCAAGGGGTAGAAGGGGGCTGTGCTACAGAAAACAAAATCTTTTATGTCTGTCCTCATTAAACATTATGCCTATCCTTAAAGCTATCACTAGTTTTTATAGTGTTTTGCGTGAAGATTTTTAATGGGTTGAGTGTTAGCGTCATATTTAAAACTCCCTGTGTCCCATGTGTTAGGCCTTCTTTATTCTCTTTATTGAAATTTAGCTGTTAATATATAGCTGTGTTGCATTTCAAAGAGTTTTGCTATGCAGCAAAGTAAGCATTGTGGTATTGGCATTTTCTAGAACTATTAGCATAATTATTCCTTTACTAAAAATTATTTCAAGCAACAAATTAATGCCCAATGTGATCTACATACTAGGAATAAAAAATGCCCTCCTGTATTTGCAGTTAACTTTTATCCATTAGAAATATGCCACTAGACATTAAAATCAAATCACCTAAGGAAAGCAGCTTAACTCCTCTTTAGCTTCAGCAACTTCAGCAGTTTTGCAGAGCCACCTGTAACTCAGAGTGGTTGAACAGCTCCCCACTCATGACCCTGTACAGCCATACCAGGAACTAAATAAACCCTACTTACTAGCAATTAAAGTGATTTAATTTAAAACACACTGACAGATGCATAATGGGTTAATTAGAAAATAAGTAATTAGCAAATAGGATGGAAAAGGTTAAAAGGTTGTGGACTTTTGTTGTTTGCTTGGGAGAGATAGCAAAATCATCAGCGATTAAACTTTTTCTTTTAATTTCTGGGCTTAATTCTATTATTGTTTGCTGTAAATGAGGCAGCAAAAAAGAAGAGAGGGCTAAAAAAATAAGAAGAAATCACTGCTTTATCAGACATACTGAAAGGCCATTGTTAACACTTAGGCTATGTGATTTATTTCCAGTCTGCACAGAAAAGCAGGCACACATCTATGATGTTTGTACTTAATATCAGTATGTATACATCTTCTGAGAAGAAGTAGTTGTCCTCTCCTCTCTGCACTGGGCCCCCATTGAGGTCATGAAAAAGGGTATAAGATGTGATAGAGATTAGAACACACTTCTTAGGAAACTCTGCCTGCCTTAAAGATTAAATCAGTGAATTACTTAGTTGGGAATATGCTGTAATGTGTTTGCTCTCAAAAAAAAAAAAAAATTAAAAAGGAATAGACTTTGAATACAGTAACTTCTGAGCTGTGGAAATCCTCAGCTGAAATCCAGTTAACTACATGCAGTGCTGATTATACACACAAAGCCATTACAGACCGTACAAGCAATTTTCTGTTTAAAGAAAAAAGCGAAATAAGAGCTTCTACTTCATTTTCACAAGTATTATTCCTTCTCTCCATGACTTTTGTCTGCCCAAAACCAGAAGCAAATGGGCATTTAGATAGTTTTAATACAGTCATATTTTATGACCACTAGCTTATTGCCAGGAAACTTGAAACTTTTTTATTTATTTATAATAATTATAAATGTATTGATGTATCTATGAAACATGTGGTTTGTATTTTGAAATTTCAGGGAGAATGTTTGCAGAAAGCCTTCTCCAGTGTGAGTCTAATTTTTACTGAAGTCATTGAATTTTTTCTTTTGAAAAATAAGCTTTTGGGTGAACCTCAGAAATAGCAATATAAAGTTTTCCATTTCAAAATATCAATTAAAACCAGGCATGATTTTTTCTTTTTAAATATAGCTGCCTGGTAACCTAATTATATGTCCACCAGTAACCATTAGCATAATTTGACCAAATTTCACATAGCAGTCACATTCTTCCATCGTTCCTTGCTCTCTTTTGAATGTGGCTATCCCTGTGTTCACTGCCTCATCACTTCACCAAGCCATAGTTAACTCTCAACAGATATCTGTCAGTCCATCCTCATAATCATTTAACTTTACATGTTTTTCCCTCCCTTTCTATTAGTCATACTTTTTTGTGTCTCTGGTCTGCCTTCAGGGATGTTTTCTGCTTTACTGCTTGATATAAAGCCTGAACCTACACATCCAGAGATTGTCCTCTTTTGGTGCTGTCACACTGTCATCAACCCTCTGGTGCCCTTTACCCTTGAGCCACTTCTGGAATGGCAGGCAAAGGCTTCAGGTCTGCCAGTTTGACTTGTGGAAAGGATCTTGCACAGATTCTAGCTAGACTTTATTCACCCACCATGGTTCTTGCTGGCTAGGGATACAGATTTTAGAAAACAACTACTTTTTCTGGACAGTTACTTTGATTTTGTTGAAAATCAACTCTTTCAAAATTCTCTCCCAATTATAATTGAGTTTAAGCCATATATTTCATGTCTGGAATCTGTGTCAAACGTTTCAGAATTCGGTGGTTTGGCAATTCAGATATCAGTTTTTAGGAAAATTAGAATCAAATTTGGAAACTCATCAAGTTACACAATAGACAAAACCCATGACGCTAAATCCATAGCTGTCAAAGCATCTCTCATTTTGTTATCCAAGGTTTTCTTCAAACTTCTATATATTTGCACACTCTAATACAAAGCCTGCAATACAGATAACAATTTTTCATTTAGATTTTTCTTTTCATTTTAGAATTTATTATTTTCAACTAAGTGGTGACTTTCTGAAGCTCTGGTTAAGAAAAGCAGAAAGCCTAAAGCTGAATTAATTCTGCTGTTCATATCTGAATCCCTGAAAATGGCTCAAACAAATGCCAGTACCAATCTTTAGGGTAATACTTATCCCTATTCAGAGTGACATTTGTAGATTAGAACATACTCATTTCTGCTTCACTGATTTTTTAGGCACAGCATATATAAGATGCATTGACAAAATGCATTCGTGTTAACAAGATTCATCCAGGTACCTCCCCTCTTGACATTTAGAAAATATTCTTTTTCTTTATCTATTCCACCGTAAGGGGGGAAAGTCACCAGTTTCAAGGAAAGTCTTTGAATTTTATTTTCCTGGGGATTAACTGACATCACTCAGATGCAGAGTAGGTAGGTAATTCAAGACAGCCTTCATCTAATATACACTTCTAAGTGAGTAATAAGAGAAATTAGCTTCGAAGAGAAACTGTCCCCTGTTGAAATTTCAGGGAGGGCTAATGTTTCCTGAGTCAACAGAACAAAACAGACAAACAAGGAAAGTTTAAGTCAAAGCTGTTGTCTGAATGGAATACCTGTGTACTAGAGAAAGAACACAAAAGACATGAAGTATCTCAAAAAACCACAAAATTATCACTGGAATTAGAGATCTTTTTTATAAACCTTCCCCCCTCTCCCCCTTTGCTTTTCTATCATTTTTGGCCCTCCAGGATCCTTGCTCAACTGGATATTTATTCCAGTTGGTAGAGGTCTTTGTGAATTAAGGCTTAAATCTTTAATGATAGAAACATCACTTAATTCACAGTTACAGATCAGCAACTCTTCGGCAAAGCTGGCTAGCTCACACAGTAACGCTTCAAGGTAAGAAAATCACTTAGGGCAATAGAAGCCTGGTTATCAGAATAGTGGCTGAACAGGGCTGTCTGCAGTTCTGTGCTCCTCTCATGCCCTCCTGTGTACACATGTAGTAGGTCAAAGCAAAGTGCTGGAGAGCTGACATTTCTGCTCGGGGATGAAGTAAAGCGAAGAGAAGGCTGCAGCCCATTATGCTAACCTAGTGCTAAGCTGATTGTAAGTAGATTTCTTAGAGCCTTTACATCTTAGGGGCAGTCAGCAGCTTCAGATCATAAGAATAAGTGATTTGAGATACTCTGGAAATGAGATAACATTACTCATTTCTGTAAGTACAGGGCAAGAGGAGAATTACATACTCCATTTTCTGCTTGATGCCCAGGTGGTTTAAAGGTAATATTACAGTCTCCATCTGTGTTTTTTCAATGATACTTATGAAACTGCCTTTCTAATCTGTTCAGGCTGCTGGGAGACCAACAGACATGCTAAAATTCTGTTTCTTTTTGCCTGTGAAGAAATGCATTATTGTATTTTCCATGCATAATAATTCATTATTATATTTTCCACTTATAAAAAGATCTATTTATGCCAGTGCAGTAAGCCATTAAAAATTATAAAAACAACTTTTATCTTGCTTCTGTCTTGCATTACTTTATTTTGTGGTGCTGAGTCTCTCTTTTTTTTTTTTTTTTTGTAGCTATATTCAAATCAACAACTTTATGATTCAGGCTGTCCTGCAAACCATATGCCAGATTCAAAGCCTTACTACAATGAGACTATAGGAAGAATTAGTTTTTCTGTCTAATTCAGTAATGTTTGTCCTGCAGATCTGCTTATTCAAACACAAGAGCTTTCAAAAACCTGTTGAACAGTGAATTTACCCTTATCTTTTTTGAGACTTAATGTCTGCATGTAATAATTTTCTGGCTTTTAGGCTGTAAAACAATCTGCTGATGCCTGCACAGAGCTGAGCATGAGTTAAGTCTGTGTGAAGGGGATATTACACAGAATTACTGGACATTCCTATTAAAAAGCTCAATAGCTCTTTGCTTTTTTGTTCTTATGTTCTGGGATAGATGCAAATGTTTATACAGATAATGCACTGTGGTTTTGATTTTATGCTTTATTGCATGTTTTTGTGTCCTCATGAGCTGAGCTATACTAGCAATAAAAAGCATGAGTCAAAGCCCACTTCTGAGCTTGTGCCTACAAGCTAGTTCTTATGGGTGCTTTTCATTAAACATATTTGGAAAACTAGATAGATTTTTATTTCTCATGCAATGCACAGTTGTTCATTATGTTTTGCAAGGGAGGAAATACTGCTGCCTCATGATAAATTTATCATGTACCATAAGCCATGGTCTAGTACATTTTATACTGAGTATGTAGAGCTTGCAAAATCCTCTGTATAACTTGCTCCAAAATACTAATTTTGCTTTGTTCTTAAATATCGCAATATTAAATATTGAAACTAATTAAAAAATTCAGTTAGACATCAATACAGCCTATGGGCTACTTTGTAATTTTTCCTGATGCAGAGTAACTAGTCTGGATTTTTCACTAAAGACGAACTTAAAAGTGAGAGCAACTTTCACAGAGGGAGTTTACAGAAGAAAATATTCAGATAATACATCCCATAATTCATCTCCCCCAAGCCAAGATAGCCCCCAAGAAAAAAAAGGAAGTGCCATAACTTGTGGAATGGCAGGGCAAGAGGGGCTGGTGTGGTGCTGGGGCTGTGGCTCTTGCTCTGGCTGTGATGGAGCTTCCTCCCTGTGCCTGGTTCCAAAACCTACATGTTCTGCTCTCCCCTCAGTGCCCTCATCTGCTCCCAGGACCTGGGCAGGCTTCCCCCACCCTGTTCTAGGTCTGCCAGCAGCCTGCCCCTCTTCTCAGCCTCCCTGGAGGCAGCCCAGTGCCTGGCAAGGGTTGTGTAAGAGCGTTGTGTAAGAGTGCCGGGATAGGGCAGAGCCATCGGGAGCTGCAGGTAGGGTTACAGGAGGCACTTGTGCCAATGAGCCAGGTTGCCCCATGGCCCTTCCTATGGCTTTTAAAAGGGGATGTCAAAGAGCAGTCCAGCAAGGAGCTGGGCAGCTTGTCACTGCTTCTGAAAGGTGCAAAATCCTTTTTCCCACCTGTTCCTGCCTTGAGAAGAGACGGGAGGCAGCAGTGCCTGTCCACCCTGTGCAGCTTCTTAGCTTCTTGATGAGTAGGAGGGGAAGCCTGAGGCCTTCCAGAAGGTGTGTGGTTCATGGTATGGACAGGAACCAGGATTCAAACCACAAAATTACCCTGGCCCTGGCCTAGAGGCAGCCACCATTTAAAGCCGAAGCATCAGAATATGGTCAAAAACACCCTCATCCCCTGGGCAGCACAGTCCTGTTAGATAGTCATTGGTTAATCTGATGCATTCCTGTGAAGGAGGAGGCACTTGGTGAAAGTGGGAAAACACCTAACTACACTGATTAATGCTAATTGGTTAATCGCCTTTCATTATGGAAAAAATAAGGATGTGCAGTAACTGGCAATATAGCTAGACAGTGCTTCTGTATTGGAGACCAGAGCCTGAGAATTAATTTGAAATATCACCTATTCAGGCCAGAGGATCTCAAGATTCCAAAGATGTCTCTTTTTAAAAATTTATTTAGGGACAGTATAAGAATATTATTTTCCTGGAGCAGGGCTGTAGATCTGAAACAATACTCCATATCAAGATGCAGTATGCATTTTGCTGCTTTCATTTGAGGTATCCAATGCAATCATGAGGACTACCTTGTTTATAAAAAAAAAAAAAGAAGAAAAAGCAGGGTATAATGCCAGTGATGGAGAAGGAGCACAGTGCTCAGTCTGCTGCTGAAACTCTCTAGCAGGGAGGTCGTGCGGGATGTGAGATAGCAGCCTCTGAATTGATGCTGCAGCACTCAGGGTCTGTGACTCAGAGCCATGAGACCTTGGGTAGCTCTTTTGTGGGCAAGTAAGTGCTCAGCACACAAAAGATAATCTAACAAAGCCTGCTCCCTGCTCCCTGTGACGTTTGCAAAGCTTAGCCATAGAAATTGTGTCACTTCTGGCAAGAAAGGGACTTACTCTGCAGTGTCCATAAAGACCCCCAGACATTTCTGGCCTGACGTAGTGGAGACTCGTCTGTGACTCATCCCCATCCTTCCCATTTGTGCCTGCTCATGTACTTTTTAGCTGTAGACACTTAAAAACAACCTGATTTCCTCCATCATCTTACAGAGGAACTGGCTACAATTAACGTAGACAGCACTTAATATTCTTGCTCATGTGAAGTAGAAGCTGTGTTGTGCCTTCAGAAGGCTGTGCTATGTATGTGCCAGAATGGATAATTAGTTCTGTATTTCCACAATGTTTCCATCTATGGGCCACATTCCTTGGAAAGAAAAATAGGAAATTACTTCTGGCATCTAAAATGCAGTGTAAAAGCATCCCTTAGAAAAGATCCCAAGACATTTGGGAAGATTATTAAAATCATAAACGATTTTAATTATCACTATGATTTTAATTATTATTTATTATGGTTTAAACTAATGGTTTAAATAATCATAATGATGATTAAAGCAGGCATTACAAATGGGCTCAGTTACTTTGTATCTTTTGGTCGTTGCTAAATTGAGATGGGTGAGATGCTGCACATCGACAGCAACATCAAGACCTGCTCCAAGAAACTTTATCTCTAGGCAGGTGTGAGGAGAAAAAGAGGATGCACACTCTCCATTTTAAACCACAGCACTCAAAAAGACTGCCAAAGCCAGATATGTTAGTGTAATCCTTCAAAACAAAAGACCAGCTTTTCTTACAGTTATTTTGTAATTAATTTTTTACACAAGTGACAGCTGCTTTTATGCCAAGTCCTAGTCTCATCAGGGAAAATGGCAAAACTCCCAGGATAACTAGAATTTTTCTCTTTGTGCAGAATTCATTGAAGAACATTGTATTTATCCTTTTTTTACCATCCTTTTTAATAGATTGGTGCAAAACCAATAATTTTAGGTTTAGTAAGTAATTATTTACAGGAGAGGCAGAATTTTTGTTTAAAAGACTCAATTGTTTGCTTCAAATATGCGTGTGTGTCACTGAGTCACTAAACCACAATTAAATTCTGGGAAATGGCTTATTGTTGAGGTTCACAACGTCCCATGACGTGGTGGGATGGGTCAGAGTCTGATTTTAATTGGAGGCCTGTTCTAAATTTGTATCCTCTCAAATCTGGATTGACAAACTGTTAAGGATTTTGAAGTTCCACAAGATGTCAGCAGCAAAAAGAATGACCTCTGGTTGTGTGGTTTGTACATGGAAATATCAAGCAGAATATTTGATCTTCCCTTATAAGATTAAGGAGATTCTGTCTTGTCCAGGAGCCCAGATGAAGTCTTGGGTGGCTTGCTTGGGAGAAAAGATGAGGTAAAAACACATTGTCCCACATATACTGGAAGATATTTTACCAGTTCACAGACTTGTTAGGGTTGGAAGGGACTTCTGGAGATCATCCAGTCCAACCCCCTTGCTGAGGCAGGGTCATCTAGAGCAGGTTACAGGTGACCCAGGAACGTGTCCAGGTGTGTTTTAAATGTCTCCAGAGAGGGAGACTCCGTGACTTCCCAGGGTAGCACATTCCAGTGTTCTGCATCCCTCATGTAAAGTTTCTTCTATAAAACTTTAGTAGGTTTTACATTGGTTTTGCCTTGCAAATAGAATGAACATTTTATCCTGAAATCAGTAATTTTCATTCAGTATTACAGGGAGAAATCATTTCAGATTATTAGGAAACTAGAAAAGACAAAATAAATTGTCTCCCCAGGGAAGTGGTCACGGTTCCAAGCCTGCCAGAGGTCCAGGAGCCCGAGGCAATGCTGTCAGGCACGTGGAGCCATCCACAGAATCACAGAATCACAGAATCTGCTGAGTTTGAAGGGACTCATCAGGATCACATTCCTGGAGTTGACCGGGGTAGGGCCAGGAGCTGGATTTTGATGATCCTTGTGGATCCATTCCAGCTCCGGATATTCTATGATTATGGGTTTGTTTGGGTTTTTTCCTACTTTTTTATTAAGGAGAGGGGCTGTATGTGTGTTTGTGTCTTGTGGGGGTGCTTTGTGTGTTGTTGTTTGCTGGGTTTTTGTTGGTTCTTTATTGTTTGTTTTTGCTTGGCTGGTTTTGGTTTTTTTTGGTTTTTTTTGTTTTTTAATCATGAACAATTCCGACCTTTGGAGTAGTAATTAATTAATTTAAAGCTACACGCAGACGTGCCCGGTTTAGTCAAGGAGGAGCGGGGTGACGGAGAAGCCCGGGAATGGCGCTCCGGGCTGCGCCGCGGGCCGCTCCCGCGCGGCCGCCAGGGGCCGCTGCCGCGCCGCGCCGCGGGCGGGCTCTGCCTGCGGGAGGGCGGGGAGGCCGCGGCTCCCGCCGGAGCCCCTTCCCTTCCCTGCCTTGCCGCGCTTCCCGGTGCCCCTTGCCTGCCAGAGCCCCTCCCCTTCCCTGCCGCACTGCCTGCCCTGTTCCTCCCGGCCCTCGGTGGGCGCGGGGCACGGCCCTGCCTCACAGCCCGTCTCGATAGCGGGGCGCGAAGCGGCGCCCCGGGCTCGGGCCGTCCCGGCCATACCGCGTGTAGCTGAGCGCAGCCCCGGGTGTGGGAGCGGCCCGCAGGCCGCTGAGGGGCTGAGGTGGAGCGGCGGGGCCGCGTCCCGGATGCATTAATTCACCGGGGCTGCCGCTCACCTGCTCTCTCGTTCTGACCCCTGCCTAACACAGCAGATGTGCCCGGTGTTCAGCCCCCTGCTAGGGAAGGATATTTATTTCAAGGGATAGGCTCCCTGTGTGAGGAAACAGGGACAGGGCTGTGGCACTGAATGGATGGACAGAAATAAAATCCAGTTTTGTTAGCAAAACCAGTTTCGTATCATGAAATGGTGATCAGGACAATTTAAGAGAGATTGTACTTCCTCTCTAAAATGTCACTTCCACACTAATGTTAAAAGAGGGGTATTGTCTGTTCAGAGAATCACAGAATCAGCAAGGTTGTAAGAGGCCTTTTAGATCATCCAGTAAAAGCATCAACCCAGAACTACCACCGTAACCACTAAAGCACTAAGCCACATCCACATCCAGCACGAGATCCAGATGCTTCTTAAACCCCTCTGGGGATGGTGACTCCACAATCTCTGTAAGACAACCTATTCCAGTAGGTGAACCTGTTTCCAATAGGTGAAAAACTTTCTGTAATGTCTAATCTGAGTCTCCCCTGTCTCAGCTGAAGGATGTTTTCTCTGGTCCTCTCAGTGCAGTCACACCTCACTACATTCTCCTTTTGGGTAGTTGTAGAGAGGGATGAGGTTCCCCCCGAGCCTCCTCCAGGCTGAACAACACCAGCTCCCTCAGCTCTTCCCCATAGGAGATGGGCTTCTTCATGAGCCTTGTTGCCCTTCTCTGGACATGCTGCAGCACCTCAATGATCTTTTTAGAGTGAAGTAAAACCCAAACCTGAACACAGTATTTGAGGTGTGGCCTCACCAGTGCTGAGAGCGACTCTGTTCTCAGGCTAGTTTTCCGCAGGCAGTATTGGGGTCACTTGTAGGCCCGGGATTTCTTACTTAAAAATTCTAATAAGATCTTGTCTCTATTCTGGAGTAATGCCTTTAGGATTGTCTCTGCTTGGTTTGGATTGTTGGAGCTTAGACTAGGGGGCAAGCTGGGATCATCTAGCTGGGCACTGTGTTTTGGGAGGGATGGCTGAACAAGGGCAAGCTGCCTGTGATGCCTCCGTGGGAAAAACGTGAGGGATGGTATAAATACCAACACAGCTGAAGGATGTTCTCATCACTGGTATCCATGACTTTCTCTCCTGGCACTAAATTAGCTTGCAGGGCTTCAATCTTTGCTACCAAGCAGAAAAAGAGTATAGTTAGTATGTCTGTGTGTATGTGTGTGTGTGTGTGTGTGTATGTGTATGTGTATGGATGTATGAAAGGGGGACACAATCTAAATATCAAAAACGAGACTTTAAAATGCCAAATTCGGTTCTTCAGAGATGCAGATGTCTTGTTAATAAAATAGAGGATGTCATTGTTCAAAAGTGTTAAGTACATGTAAATTAGTTTTCTACCATATGAACAAAATTATAATTTACATCTCAGAACTTTGTAAAAGTCAGTAGACTTTTGAGTTTTGAATGATTGGGTAAGAATTGGTGTAACTGTGACAGAGAATTTCTAATTCCTTTGAATCTTCTGTTTTTACTGAACCCAAGAGTAATGGTATGTGCGTATCATTAGAAACTGTAAAGTAGAAACCAGTTAGCTCCTGAAGTCACATAAGAGACTTAGAGGAACTTCTGCAGAAAAAATAATGGAAAGTATTCCATGAAATGCACAAAAGCTTTTTTTTAAATTTTTTTTAGCATCAGTAGGCATAGGCTTTTGGACGTTGCTTCCAAATCCCTGTTTACCGTAGGTCCTCCAGTCCACCATGTTTTGGACCTGATTTACATTTTGTTACCTCATGCAGCTAAGCAAAGTGCTTTGAATTTAATGTGTTAAGCCATCAGATATTGACCATGCTATTCAAGATCCAGAAGGTTCCATCTTGGTTAAATGTTAATGGTATTCTGCAGATGAGCATTTATGAACATATTACATGGGGTTTATTCCTTTTTTTTGGCAGGTGACATTGGTGACGGAAGAAGGACAAGAATGATTACATATCCATAACTCCCAGCAGTATGTCAGGTAATCATATTTAATAAGAATATCTGTGCAATGTTTCTTGCCTTTCTGGATGATTCTTGCTAAATGTTTATGGAAAAATGCTTCTTTAACAATTTCTGAATTCACTGAAATTGAAATTTGTTGAAATTCTGCATTCATTCCCCATTAGTGCTGGGAATGGAACTCTTTCCTCCATCCAGAGCATAGACATGTGGGACACAGTAATCTTCCCCAGCATTTTTGAAACTTTCATCGTCCTTGGTTTGCCTTCTGGAACCTAGTTGTGTTTTGTTCTGAATGCACATTCCAACTTCAGCTATCCTGCAGAAGCTGCCAGCATAGGAACAGTTTCTGCTGAGTTTCCTGGCCTAAGTTACTTCATAACATGGACATATCCCCTGATCTTCAACGTGACACATTCAAACTTATTTTACATAGGTTGCCAAGTACACTTCAGAGAATTATTGATTAGGTCTGCAGGTGTGCTGAAGATCCAGAGCTGACATGACCATTAACCATTTTAAGCCTGCTTAGCCATCTTATCCCTGCCAGTTGCAGAGCATCTGAAGGTTACACATAAATTAGCTGTGTCAGAACCCCCATGTATCTAATCCCTGAACAGTGTCTAGAAAGACATGCTTATTATGTGGAGATCGTATAGAAGGCCATAGAATTTCAGAATTTGTTTTAGTATTCATCAATTTGCCAAAGAAAGTATTCTACTGATAGCGTTTGTCAATGTGTATTTCAAGAGCCAAATGCATAAATGGGACCTTTTAAAAACCTGCAAAATACTGCATGCGCTACATAGGAAAAGTCACCACTAACTAGACTGTATTCCTGGTGTTCTGCCCAAAGGACAGTTTATTTTTACTTGACTATGCAGATCAACTTCCTTTTCCTTTTCCCTAGAAGGCTCCCATCCATTTGTACTGGCCAGCAAGGGGTAACAGCCGCATTCATCAACAAAGATGGTCTTCTGGTTTTAGGTTTCTAGCTAAGAGGTAGAGGGGGGAAGAAACAGAGTATTATGTAAATATATGCTTTCATAGTAAACCCTATTATCTGATAGTATGAAAAGGTGTGTCTTTTTATGGTTACTTTGCTGCCCATTGAAGCAGAGACAAAAGTAAGAAGGAAGCAGAGAGCACTGAGACATTCTGTGGAATGAAGTCAAATACTGACCCTTTGCTGGTGTGTCAGGCTCTGACTTGGCATCACTGCCACATGAGGACTGGGAATGAGTTAGTGTCCTTAGGCTGCATTGGCAGGCCCTGCTAGAGTGGTTTTGCATTGTCCTGCAGGCATTCTGGGCATGGTGATTTCATTTAGCATTTGCCTGTTTTGGAAGAATTTAAAGCACTGGCATGTAATTTGGTCTCTTCCAACTCTATGCTGTGGTCTCCCCTGTCTCACGCTAAACTGTGTTTTATGGCATTTTACTACAGGGCTTGACATTGCTGTGGTTTTGGAGGGAGCAGTTATTAGCTTCTGCTGTGTGATGGCAAGAGATGAGGAAGGAAACACAGTGTACCCACTTTATCCTCACCTTCTCTGTTGGGTCTGTGGCTTCCTGTGGAGGGTGGGTTTGTGGAGATTTTCCACTAGCACTCTAATCAGTCCTGTCTCCCTGGACTTGCCCCTGGCAGGGCAGTTCTGCTAAGCTCAGAGAAACACAAAGCCTAATTGGAAGGACCTGTATTTTCTGCATTTCTTTTGACAGAAGTCAGCAGAGCAAATATGTGCAAAGAACATTATCATCAAGCAAAAAAAAAAAAAAAAAGTTGAGATGGAGATGACTGTTTGTACAGCTGTAGATGTCCATCACTTTTCATTATGAGCAGTTCATATTTTCTGTTTCTGATTATAGGAATGACGTTCCCTACATGAGTGTAAATGTGAAGAGAAACATGGACGAAATGAAATACTTTCAAACTGTATAAAAACTTCATAAATACTGTGATCCAGAGCCAGACAAGAGTCCTTTTCTAATGAATGATAATGGAAGTTTAGACTCTGTTACTGAGTCACTGGAATATGGGAGCAGAATCTAATATGAAACCAAACCAGCTGGCTAAAATAACAGGCTGTATTATTCTGTGGTTTTGATAGATAATTTTTCCTCCCCATATGTTATGTTTCTAGTGCAGTATCTTTTTCCACTTGTAGGCACTGCCTGAAAGCCTTCAGGTTCTAGTGCAATCTAGAGAAGTTTTTCTGACAGATTGTAGAATTTGACTTTGACAGTAAAACCAGTCCTTAGTGCATTTGCAGACTAAAAAATTTGTCCCCATCTTTCTTACAGGCCCCCTTCAGGTACTAAAAATCCACAATCAACTCTCCCCAGAGCTTTCCCTCTTCAAGGCTAAAAAGTTTCAACTTTTTCAAGCTTTCATTATAGGAGAGGTGTTTGATTCTTGTGATCATCTTGGTGTCCCTCTTCTGGACTTAGAGATCTATGTCCTTCCTGTTCTGAGGAGCCCAGAGCTGGATGCAGTGCTCCAGGTGGGGTCTCATGAGAGGGGAATAGAGGGGCAGAATCTCCTTCCTTGCTCTGGTGGCCACACTGCTTTGGATGCAGCCTGTGGTGTGATTGGTTTTCTGGGCTGAAACAGCAGTGTTCATCAGCAGTTTTACAGTTGACACCAACAATTGCTGCCCACAAAGTAATGTCTGAGAAAAAAATTATCAGCATAATAAAATTAGTACTATCTTAGCAATAAGAGCAAGTTATTTCATGTGCATACATTTGCATGATAGAATAGTAAAAAAGTTGGAAAGTATTATTTTCTCATTGAGAAAATAAATAAGCAAGTATGTAAAATAATTTTTAAAGTTCTTTCTATTTTAGTACTGTTATGAAACTTCTGGTTTAGCATCACTATTCACCGGCCACAGCTGTCACTGAAGGCTCTGTTCTGTACATTTTCTCCCAAAATGCAGGACAAACCTTGAGACGTATTTTCATCTTACTTTATTTTATACAGTGAAAACTGAAGAAGAAATTCAAGAAAGGGTTCTAAAACCCAGAAAATAGTATTTGTAGAATACAGTAAATCTCATAATTTTTACTTTCATGCAAATGAAGAAAGAATGTAAAGAGTGTAATAGTGGTTCCAGTAAAAGCTTCTTTCACTGATTTCAGTGAGGCTGGGGTTTTACTCTGCTTTTACTTGGGAGCTTCAAAATCAACCCAGTCATTGTCATTGTGCTTCTACTCAAATATCCACACTGTTCTATTTGGTAATGACTATGAAGTTAGATCAAGATAGGAATGATAATAAAATTAAGTGCTTACATTGGGGAATATAATTTAAATGTCATAAATGCATATTTTCAGTAAGTAGAATTTAATATGCAACGTTTCTTGAAACAGGTCCCTCATTTGGAGAAGAAATTAATCAGCTTTCGTGCAACAAATCCATTTGAAAACCAGTGTCTCCAAGGGTGTTGCACGTAGTTTCCAAGAACTGGGAAAAGTAATAGAATAGGAAAGGTACCACATTTTCTTCATGAGTCTTTTCACTGTAATGCTCATTACCCTGTAAACTTGGCATTAATTCAGGCAGAGAACAGTTTATTGTTTAACATCAGCTGAGAAATTATTTCTCCCGAATTTCTATAATGATTTTCCTAGGATAATTTAATTTGACATACATCACTGTCTGACACTTCTTTGCCTGCCAGACCATGATAAAATCTGACTAACTCAAGTGTATTATTTCTTTTAAGTAATGGACTTTTTAGGAGGACGGTAAATACTTTAATATAAGATTTTGTTATGCCAGGATTCAGCAGCTTTGTAATGAGCTTTTGGGGATTTTCAAAAGGTTAACAAGATTTATATTGTGGGATGTTTTTGCATGAAGCTATGAATCACTCCATGATGGCTCTTATTACTTAGAAGCGCATTTCTGAATATGCAGTTAAAAATATCACACTTGCTAAGTTCTAGGTTACAGACACTCTGCGTTAATTTTTGGGTTCAAAAATTTAATATTTTTAAAAGTGCTTTGTAAAAGTGCTGTATAAATACAAAAGCCAAGTAGTCTGCGAAACATTTTGTAACATTTAACGTTTCAAATTTTGTGCAATTCTTTAATATGTTGTATTTTCTTTCTAACTTATGAATACCTGCTGTTTTTTTTCCTCAAAAGATCACACATTAAAAAAAAAAAAAAAAGAGGGGGAGGGGGATCCGATTAGATTTCACAAAGAACAGAGAGAACAAACTTTTTTTTGTAGTAACAGTACTTTTTTTAGTTTTGTAGCATTTGCTAGTCATTTTAGGTATATTTCATTATGTTAATGCTGATGTGTTTTTTCCGTTTTCTTTTTAATGATCTATCAGTATATTTAGTCCCTTTATATAGTAGTTTTTTTTAAGCCAGATCTGTTTCTTTTGATAACTCATTTTTCTGAAATTTATTTCTGTTGGGAGCAGACTGTTGTATTTTAAATTTTGAGTGTAATTCTTAGACTGTGTAGTCGTTTTTCACTACTGATATCAGGTAAAGGAGGACTGCAAAGTGTCAGTGTAAAATGTACTTCTTCATTTTGCAGGCAAGAAGATTTTAGAATAGTCATTTAAAAGGAGTAAAATGTCCTTCTGTTTTTTCTAAGTCTTCTCCAATAGCCTATAAAATAAAGCACTTTGCTGTGCTTGCCACAGGAGTTACAGCCTGCCATTTTATGATCTTCAAAAGCCTAACCACAGCTGCTGTTTAGTTCTTCTGATAACTGTATGCCAGAGCCATCAACTTACAACTTTTGTCCTTGGTATTGATCCCTATACATAGAGAGGACTTTAATTTTTTTTGTGCCAGTTGAAAAGCTGTTGGTAAACTGTGGGATCAGTCCACCTGGGCATTTTCCAGTTATTTCCATATAAAAATACCTTTTGCATTCTCTAAATTCCCTTCTCATTATGTTCTTTAAAAGCATCAGATTTGCTGCAGTGCTACCATAAAAAAAAGATGAATGTTTAAGGAAATGTGTAAATGTTGTCATACACAAAGGCCTTTCACTATTGTTTTGTTGTGTTTCTGCAAATGGTTAGATCTGTACCAAGCTTGAGTTTATTTGAAGTTAAAAGAATTCTCTCCTCACATCCAAATTTGTCTTTCTTACTGAAGAAGTAATGCTTTGACTGCATTGTTTGGGCAAACCTTATTTGTTTATTTACCTTTTTTGTCTATTACAAATTATGTATTTGTCAAGACTGCTAGTTTTAGTACCTTTGTTTGTTTTACCTGGCCATTACTTAAACCTCAGTCCTTCATTGGGAGGTGTTATTTCAAGATATCTCTTTAAGCACTTTTAGAACTAAAATAACTTGAACTGTTTCACCACCTTGAAAAAAGAAAAAGCTTCAATTATGTGCTTGTATCCCCAGGATTTTGTTAGCAAGCAGTAGCCAAATGTACTGTCCACTACCCAGTGGGAGGAAATGGAAGGTCTAATGAGAGGTTAGGGAAGACCATGTGAATTGATTTGAAAGCTCATGAGGAAAGTAATATTCAGAATCAGGATTTTAGAAAAAGGTGGCAGTGATCTAAAGTGATTTGTAGAAGTGATTTGAGTGATTTACTAAATGGTTTCACTGTAACTTAATTGTTTTTAAAGATGTGTTTTATGTATTTTGAGCCATATTCTGAAAATGGTGTTTTGTCTTCTCACTTTTATTTTAGTAGTTCCCAGGCATTACAAGAATTATCTAACACAACATGAAGAGAGTAAACATCCATTAACATTCCCATATTCACACAAACAGTAGTCTGTAAAATGAGCCCTGGAGAGGTGGATTTCTGTCTGTGGGGAACTAAATCAATGTTGTTTTAAAACATAGGGAGGTGGTTCTGCACATGAAGACAGACACCGGGATTCCTTGCTAGAGGGGACTGTGAATACAAAAAATGTACTCAAGAGTAGACTGGGCTGTAGTTCAAAAAGAGATCCAGTGGGTATTGCTGCATTTTAGAAAGGCCACAAGGGCTCAGTCAGTCCCTTGGGCTGAGGAGTAGCTGGGGATTGAGAGACTCTTGGTGGGAGCTCTCATATGTGCTTGCTTTGTTCTTACTCTTCCCTGGGTATCCATTTATGACTCCTGTTGGAGAACAGCAGCCAGGTGAGCCCTGTGGTTCAGCTATAGCTTCTTCTCAGAAAAACTCCCTCCCATGTGTTGGGCAGAGCTGTGAGAGGGAAGAATGCATTTATGGCATCTATGTGGCTGTATTGGTTAGCACCACCATTCCAGTTCCGTGGTGTGTCCTGGCATTTTACTGCTTTTCCCCATATAGCTTTGGTCATTCATTTCTTTTGGTAAGTTTGTTTTATCTGTAGCTGCTACAAGATTCTCTTTTGGTCTATACAATTCCTGTTCATTTCTCAAAGGACAGGTTTTCAGAGAGCTCTTTACGTACCAAAAACCCTGAACAATTTGCTTCTCTGTGCTCAGAACCTGCCTCTGGTGAACTTACAGATGAACTGCCAGGTTCTTCTGGGTATTCTTTTTCTCTGATTAATTTTTTCTCATGTTTAGAAATTTGAGCATAATGTCAACCCCAGCTCTTGATGAGATAAGTGTATGTGTAATATTGCTTTAAAAGTTAATGGAAATTTAGCTTGTTTTTAAAAAGTGATTGCACTGATTCACAGAGGAGCTCATTAAGATGTATCAAGAACAAGGATAAAGCTATTACACTCTTTATTACAAGTTTCCTAATATTGCCTTTTCTTACACATTAGAAACTGTTTACAACGTTTATTGTAATTATCTGTGCACTCTTCTGGTGATTTAATACTTGTCCAAAAGATTGGAAATATTGAAATTTAATCTTTAAATCCATATTCTAAAATGTAATATTTAAATATTTTATTTATAATATTGCCACTGCTAAAGCAAGTGGCAGGACAACAACCCTGGATTAAATAACTCTGGCTGTTTACTTCTACAAGCATACACATATGCACATGTTTCTGAAATATTGAAAATTGCCTAATGGACATTGCTCATTCTACCTGCTACAGTTCCTTTCACTCTACAATTTTTTTCTTATAGGCATTGTAATTTTTATATTTTAGAAATTCAGGAAAGAAATCACATGTTCTCAAAGGTTTTATTTAGCACAGTTACGGAGGCAAAATTTGCATATTTAAGAAGAAGAGTCTGGCTAGTCTGTGTGAGCTGGTCTCCATCCTTCTGCTTATTCAATGATCATATGACCCTAGTTTAAAAGTAGTGAAACTCAGTTGTGAAGTGTTTCTCTCTTTTATAAGGAAGCATAAGGAGAAAATGCTATTCTTTTTTCTTGGGAGAAAATGGAAGGATAGGAGATAAAAGAGGAAGAGGAGAGAAGAAGCAAAATAAATGAGAGAAAATAAAATGCTGTGAACTGACAGCAAGATTAATGAGAAGAAATGGAACCTTAGCCTTGGCTGACATAGATGGTTTTGTCTTTTCCAGCACAAACACACATGAAAGCTTTACATGTTTTTACTTATAGTTTGTGGGGTTTAAAATGCTGGAACAAAGTATGAATCAGGTGTTAACTTTATTGGGACATGTCCTTTAATTGTAGCTGGGTTGTTTTTTCCTTTCTTTCTCTCAAGTCATCAAGTAAAAATCCTCTAGTTTTATTGGACTGGGTCCATACAAAGCTAGGCTGCTTCATCAACCTACTGTGCACCCCTCAGTCCTAATCCTAATTACATTTGCCTTAGTTGATCTCTCTGAAGCCAACCCACTTCAGTGTCCTTATATGCTTGCACTTCAATGGTAAAACAAAACAAAACAAAACAAAACAAAACCAAAAAAAACAACAACAACAAAAAAAAACCAACAAAAAACAAAACAGTGAGGTGCTGTTGTCTCTGCTGCTCTTTTTTCAGTAAACCTCAAATATCAAAAAAGGAAAAACTTTATTATGTACGTTTGCAATCAAGTAAGCTAATGACAATACAGAGATCTCCAAGCTGGTTTCCTAATTGCCCCTGTTTTGGTCAGCTGCAAATTGAAGTACTGTATAGAGAGAATTTTCAGTGGAGATTCTGCTGTGAGCAGTTTTGGAATGTAAAATAACTTTTTGTTGTTAGAGGAAGTGTCTTTGTAACTGGGAAAACAGCAATCCTCGGACATCCCAGAACTGTTAATTTACCTTTTGTCTAAGTGACAGCCTGTTGCTGAGGGTGAAAAATAAATGTTTGCACTCCCCCAAAAAGTGTGAGCAATGTAGTCAGTCTCTGAGGAGCAGGCACTGATTGCCTTTGTGGTCACAGCAGCTTTCATCACCAGTGGATCTAGCTGTTAACTGGAGCTCCTGTGGTATAAAGCAATAACAGTAATAATGGTAATGCAGATCCAGCCTTGATTGCAACAGGGCAGATCCTAAGCAAGGAAAATTAGTGTAGCTCTCAGGGCACAGCAGGGGGAATTAAATGCAGTGCCTCTGGGGTTGTTGTGAGCATGGGGAGCAGGCACTCTTCCAGTGTGGTTTTTGGTCCTGTTTTGTGCACTCTGAGTTTTGTCTGGATCAAAGTTCAGTGTTGGTATACAGCTCATTCCAGCAGGAAACACTGTCTTCCTGGCTGGCTGGCTACCACCTTCCATCTTTCTGGAGATACAACTTAATGCCTCTCTTCACTTGGGTTGTATTAAAAATAGTAGAGCTTTTTGTATATTGCTTCTTTGACCACTGTTGGCAGATACTAGTAGGAAATTGGGAAAAAAGACCACATAACTGAGATGAAAACAAATTGTTCCATATTTTTTCTGTAGTCCTTTATACATTGACATTCAGATAACACTGCATGCCTGAGAATAGGCCAACCTTAATTACCCATTAAGGAGTATTTGCTTTGGTTTGTAATAAAAGAATTCTTAGGGATTCCCCTTGCCTAATCTTTTAGGTAAGCTTAATGGGCAGTTCATCTGCTAAAACTTTTCTTCTTCTGTAAAAACAAACTTGCCTTTAAAAAAAACCATCTGATGGGAATTTGGGGAAGTCTTTTGACCTGTTGACTGCTGAGATGCCAGTTATTGCTACAGTGTGCATTTTGAAATTGCTTGGTGATTCCTTGATGAGAAGAGCTCTGGCCCTGCTTGTTAGTACTCTTTACTCTGAAACGAGGCCTGTAGTTTTTAGTCATGGTTCATCCCAGTAGGCTGTACTGCTTCCTGCCTTGATTATACCTGTTTTAACAGTAGCTAGAGGGAGAGAGAGATGCTTCTCTTACAGGTAAGAAGTGGAGACAAAATTACATTATCATCCTTTATCAAAGATTTTGGGTTGACAAGACCAAGAGCAGATGCAGGAAATTTCAACTGTTTGTTGGTTTGGTTTTTTTTTTGATAAAAAGGAAAAAAAAAAGGCTTTGAGAAATTCAGGCAGTATATGTTAGAACCAATGGCGTAGAACAAATAATGTAGTCTTCTCATGAAAATAATTTAACATTATAATAAGAAGAATAGTAATTTAAGAAATAAACATCCACTGTGCCTCAGTATAGGAAGTAAAAGAATAGAAGACAAAATATAAGAGCCTTCAGTGGTAGTTCCTTGCAACTTAATCTTTGACTAGCAAAACTTGAATGTGTAATGTCCCTGGTGACTGAGGAGAATTTGTGAAATAAAGTGGAAACTTGTAAAATTAAATGAACTGTAACTAACATGGCAGGCAAAATAGTGAGACAAATTTCAGAGGGAGATAAAAGGAGAAGAGAGCATATAGCTTCTTGATGTTTGGCTAGCTTTGTTAAACTCTGCCTGTGTAAATTCCAAATGATGGAAACTGTAATAGAATCAATTTCTCCTCATAGTTTAAATGTGTCTATAATCATATTTCAAAGCCCCATGGATGCTTTGCTAATGAAGAAATTGGAAGATATGTTTTGATTTTATTTTTTAAGTTTTGAAGTTCCTTGTTAAAGGTAAAAATCTATAAGCCTTATGTGACACCCTCTCTGAATCCTTGGGGAACAGAATTTTTACCATAGTCATGAATATATGTGTTTTAATTAAAATCAAAGGCTAAGAGACAGCATAGGCTAAGAGACAGCAAAGATGGCCTTTAATATCAAAGCTAAATTTGAGGAAAATATATAGAAATTTTTGCCTAATGAGATTGAACAGCCTGAATTATGAATCACTGATCTTGAGGACTAATAGCAAGACCTGAGTACCAGAGGATACAACTGACTTTTCTAAACAAAGTCAAGAATTGTGTTGCATCACTGACCTGCTCAAGGAGCTGACAAAGCATGGATCTATTTATGAGTGCATAATAGAAATGCAGTATTTAATATATATATTGCACATGCCTGACTCTCACATTTTGAGACTGTTATCCACAAAGGGAGATAGTTAGAGTGTGAAGGAACTCGAGGGAGAGTAGCCTTTTACTGAACCAAGTACACTGTTCAAGGTTATGCAAAGTCTAGAGGAAGGGTGGCTTGTAGTGCACAGCTCCTCTTTGTGCCACAGAAAATGAAATCCTCAGATCCCAGAGGATCTTATCAGAGAAACCCTATCTCTTCTGTGCTTAAATTTAAGAAGTCAAGAGAGTATAAAAGTGTTCAAATTATGAAAAAAGTTTTATATTCTATTCTTTTTATATTTTTTTAAATTGCCTAGTATTTCTGGGTTACTTTCACTATTCTATTTTAAACTGATTATCCTCCTACAAGTGATATTCTCTTGCCATATTACCTGCATTTAGAATTAGTTTTTAATTTTACTTAGAAAATGAAGTCTGAACTAAGAGCAGATCTATAAAGCTAGAAGTAAGTAGGTAAGAGCAAATTATGTAGGTAACTTACCTGCCCTTTGCATTGAAGTCCATGATGCCAGGTACTTTCTCAAATTTGTGTTACTGATGTCCATCTGAGATACAGTCAGTAGAAGAAACAGATTTGTATCTGCAAATGTCAGGTGAGCTTGTATTCTTAGCAGCAAAAAGGTGTTTACATCTAAAATTAAATAACATACTCAGGAAAGCAGTATGTATATACAGGAATTAAAGTAGGATAACAGTATTTAAAACTAACCATGATTAAGTTTTCTGAATTTGTCCTGTACTAACAATATTCCACTTAAGAGAAGTCCTAAGACAAAGGATTCAGAAACAGCAATATTATGATAGAACTGGTAACTGAAATCCCAATTTACTTTGAATCATTTTTTTCTGGAAATTAATGACGTGGCATGCCCTTACCAATATGTTGCTTTACTGAGTGAAATGCATGTAAAATTGACTCTTAGGTTGATTATAACAGCAGAATCTTACTATGATTAAAACCACTGTGGTATCAGTCATCAGATGTCTGGAATTTGCTATTTTGTTTATGCAAGTTAAACAGCTATTTTGTATTTTAATTTTGTTACATATAATATAAAATAAAATAATTTCTTAAATACCGAATATGATCTTTGATGGGTCATTTCTACTGATTTTAGTTTGCTGCCCAGAAATAGAAATTGGGCTGTATTTAGTTTTCCAAATGTGTCAGCTAGTGGTATATCAGTTTCTTCTATACCAAAGAACAAGCAATGACCAGTTAGATAAAATCATGCAGGTTTGGTATTGTCCATTATCCACACTGGAGCCAAGTGTCCTTGCTCCTGAGATAAAATTAGCATCTCTGATACTCCACTGTGACCACAGGCGGAGAAAGGCAGTAGGTAGCAAAAGCGGAACTGCTAAGCATGCCCACATAAGAATGTCACACTTAGGTAACTGAGTGTCCCTCAGGTCAGCCTACGATAAGAGCAAAGTCAAACAAGGCTGAATCCTTGATGTTTTGTGTTTTAAGTATCTGAAAATTGTTCACGACCAGCCTCGACCTACAAGACCTCAAATGATCATATGAGCAAGGCAATAAATCGGTGTTAACTTGCCCTGGGGCCCATGTTGTAGTTGTGATGTTGTGAAAGTTGCATCTAGTGTTAGCCTGTCCACATAGATCTGCCTGCTTTTTCAGGATTCTCAGACAGGAAAATTTTATATTCACTTTTACTGAAGGGGAACTATGGTGGCTGAATGGGCATGGCTGAAGGGTTCTGCATCGTATCAGTGCAGTCCAGTGGAGATGCACGGGAATACCACAGCATCAGGAGAGCTGGGGAACCACTTGCTTTCCAAAACTCCACACCTGAGCAAGATTTTGGCAAAGCCGACGGTTTGTAGCCCTGCAGTATTTGCCAAACATCCAGGACGTGGCCTCCTGTTGTGGGACAGACTGATTCACCTTCCTGACAGAAATCAGAAATGGAATGTAGTGGGCATAACAGAAAATCATTTCTGTAGGAAAAGACACTTCAAAAATTATGATATCCAGAGGAATGGACAGCAGCTTTCGCAATGCCGACATGCTTCAACTTGGACTAGTACAATTTTACAGCCAGGCTATACAAAAGCAAACTTTCAAATCATGTCAAGTGCCCAGGAATACCAAAAAGAAGAAAAAAAGTGTAAAGGTAACTGACATTATCATGCAGAGCACAGCAAATGCTGTATCTAGAAAAAACAAAAAGCAAAACCAGCTTATGTCTTTGTTTACTGTCAGGGGTTTGGCCATTGGTAAAAGCATTATTATGTGGTGATGTTTTCTAGCTACCAACCTTTTTTTAATTTATTTGTTTTTTATCAATGGTAATTGCAGTTTTTAGTTTTCTCTTCTATTTAATTTAATAGCTTTGTGAAGAGCCCTTACGACAATGTGGTTAGTACTTATTGGGGTTTTCTGTGTGATACCTATACAGAATAACATCTCTTCTTTTAGAGCTTTTAAAAAGTATTTGTCTCTCTCCTTATGATCTCTATAAGCTGATCAAGAATCTTTTCTGAACTTGGCCTTTTTTTTAAAGCATATCTTTGTTACATTCAAAATGCAAAGACAAAAGAAAGCCTTCTTTTCTACTTTCAGGGTGTTCAGCTCTCAACAGTGACTGTGTTGTTTGCCTTCTTTCTTAATATTAACCATACCCAAAGCCTCAGTGGGTACATGTACAGAGCTCAAGTGGGACTTCTTGTTAGGAATATTCTCTGCCTCACTAGTCAGGAGAATAAACCATTTTCTCTGAGGTAGGTTGTTTTCACATCAGCACAGCATTGAAGGAACTTCTTTTAAGAATCACAGTTGCTAGGGTATTAGCACAAATGTAGTGCTTAAGTTATTCTTATTCCTCTTTAAACTTGGATAAATGGTTCTTCATTGCTCTTCACCTAAAAAATAATTACTGTATATTGTGAGGGGGGATTACAAGTTGTTTTCTTTTACTTAAGTCTTGCGTCACTCCAGGAAGAAAGATTACAGTGTCAGGCAGGATATCACCTCATGAAAAAGTTAAACTGGTCTAAGTACCTGATTTCTTTAGATTTAGTTGTGCTTTACCTCAGAATGCCTCTTTGCTAACAGATGTCAGGTGTTGATCGCTTTAACGTCTTACTAAGGGCTGTCAGGAGGCTACCAAACCCAGACAGTCCCATCCAGGAGCCTGTTAATTATGTTATGTCAAGCTAAATTAGCCTGTTTTCTGCTTGGTTTTATTTTTGAACAAATGAAACTTCTTACCTTGATGTTTTCATGTGAAGTTGAGGCAGGGAATGACTCAAAAAAGGTACCTGTTTTAAGTGTTGGCCATTACTTTCTCAAGAGATAAGCTCTGTAATTAACTGATGTCTGCTAACAGGGTCTTCCAATTATGATATATGGGGAGGCTTAACAAAGTGGGTTGTCTGGGTCACAGGTCTATAATTACTCTTAGTAATATTTGTTTGGGGACCATCTTAAAAGTCATCCAAACTATTGAAGAATTTTGTTTGCTCATTTGTTGGCTGACATCTCAAGGAGTAAATGCTTTCTGACAAGACCGTGTGCTACCTATCCATGTCATGAATAGTGCAAAAAAAAGCAAGCACAAACCCTGGAGGAGTCCTCATCAGAAAAGAGCAAGCTCCATTCTCTTTTTACCAAATTTATTCAAGGTGTCAAAAATATTTTGAGGGATAGCTGGAATTGTAGTGTATCTGAACGTTTAAATATAAACGATGACATTCTTTGTTATTCAAGCAGACTAATGAGTCTGAAGTATTTCAATAAAAGGCACATCACACTGGCATTTTATGAGTCACAGACAAATTTAGTGTCATGTCATAACCAAGGTACAGTGGGTTTTGTGAGAGGAGCAGTTTTAGAGAAATAACTAAGTTGGTACATGTGGAGAAAAGAGGTGTGCTGTTGTCTAAGTAAGATTTTCATCTAGTTTGTACCACAGGGCAGCTAGTTTGAATCTTCCTGCATCTGTTGCAAACCAAAGAAAATCATTTTATGTCAGAAAGATTTAGCTTTTTCTCCTTCAACTATTATAAATGTATCATAAACAAAAGATTATTTTTTTTAATGTCTTATCTTCCACTGAGACATACTCCAGGAACTGTCAAATGCTGTTGTGACTTTTCAGCACCAGAATTCCATAATCCTACCTACCTTATGATTTAGTCACAAGTAGAGTTTTCAAAATAAAATAAAAACTCATGAAGAATTAATTTTCTGTTCTTGTAAATGCTTGTTGTTATTTTGGATTCTGATGTTTGAGGTTTTCTTAAGTTAATCTCTAAGTTTGCGTAGTCATACTTCTGAGGGACCATTTTGAGTCTTTGATAATAGTGCATAAAGTGAATGAATAAGGTGGTGCAAATACATATATTAAAGAGAGATGGTAACTCATTGTGTGGGCCCAGAGAGAGTTGTATTTGACAACTTATGGATGTTGCAAAAATGACATTAGTAGTTTTGCTCAAAAGCTGTTGCAGTTTTCAGTATATGTTCCTTATGATATGAGAAGATCTGTCTGGAATGTAGCCCATGTTATGAAAGTGCTGATTTGTGTTTGCTTAGAAAAGCCATGATCTATTTTCTTTTTTTTTCCCAAAACCATCAGAGTTGGCTGAGACAATTCAGGCAACAATAAAATCCATAAATAGGAAATATAACAGTTATTTTGTAATGTGTAAAAATTCATTTTACAAAGCTAGGAACTGATAATACAGGCATACAAAACTGTGAAGAGTTCAGAACGATGTGTTTAATCTTTGCAACTATGTGTTTAAATGTGTAAAGTTTTTTAGTAAATCCTGGATTTTTATTCATCTTTATGCATGAAGTCTGAACAGCAACCAAGATAAGATCCTTCCATTTGGTCCTTCAGCAGTGGCACTCTGCCCTGACTGATTTCTGATTTGAATGCTCTGCAATACCTCCCACATACTGACACTGCTGAATCTTTTAGAATGGCGTGCAGGGGCCCTATCTGCAGCATTGCGATACCCAGGACTCTAGACCAGGGGTGCACAGTTTGGAAAAAGTCAGGAGAATAGGACTCTTGCAGGTAATATTCCACAGCAGATTAAATTGCACTTCATGATACTTTTTTTTTCTGTGTCAGGGACCTCAGTTGGTTGGGCTGTAGTGTTCAGAGGGATGCGACAGGATTTTTGTCTTTCCTTAACATTTATGTGGGTTCGTTTTGGTGGGTTTTCTAACCAAGCTAAGTCACAAGAGAAGTGCATCTTAATGGGGGTATTTCATTGTTTGTAATTAAAAATCTTAGTCATAATTTGTAAAACAGGAGTTAATGAAGAGCTGCATGGTGTAGTGTAAGGCGGTCTCTTCTGCAGATTCCCCCTTTCAGGCATTCACAGCCTTATTTTTGCCCACCCAGTTAATATCACTGACTGCGTTAGACTTACTTCTGATTTACACCAGGGTGAGTATATAAAAACCTATGGGGCATTCCAAAGTTCAACAAGTAATTCCTGTCTTTTTAGAACAATGGACTAACACCTTAGACTGTGAGAGGTTTGAGCTTTGGATCCTCTGCCATTACAGTGTCAAAATTTCTGTTTTATTCCTGGCCTGTTTGCTTGAATTGAAGGGTTTATTCTGATGGTGATTAACTTCCGTGTGTTCACATAATCAGACACGTGTGAACTCATAAAATTCCAAGTGTGATATTACATTGCTGGAGGCAACAAAAGCTCAACATGACATGATGTAAAGACATAAATATTCAAATAGGAATACAAAACAAAGAAAAAAATATTATTCTATTCCACTTTCAGACTTTTGATAAAGAAGACACTGTCTGACTGTCTTGTATCAGAGAATTTAATTCAAAGGCGTGCATGAAATGAACCTACAGGATTGGACCCTAAAAGATTAGCATGAAAATATTTTAGGAATATTTCAGTTTTTAAAATCTTTGCAGTGTTCTTTGAAGTGATTTGTTTCCAAGGGAACAACAATCTGCAGAGCTATAGATCTCTTTAATAGTAACATATCACAGGTAAGAAACCTACATTCCCTGGTAGTGTTCATAATTTTTTTTGTTTGTTGGAAAAGTAATTTTTCATTTTTTCCTTATCCTTCACAGTTTCATGTAATTTAATTTCCTTAAGGTATTAAAGGAACTCTTGTCAAAAATAGTACATGTAACACATTTCTGAGCATCATTGATGTAGCTTAGAAAATAAGAAATGTTTAAGGGATTTATTTTGAAACAGAAAGTAACTCACAGGCTGTGCCATGTTGAAATACCATTTCCTCAGGTGCCGTCCTGGCTGGAACAGCTCTGTCTACAGAAGGCTTCAATTCTGTTTAGTTTTTCAGTAACAAACGTAAATCCAGTCAGAGGGGGAAAAAACAAGAAAATGAAAGATTCGTGGGAATTCTGACTTTGCTGGCAAAGCAAATCCACATGGGAAAAATTCTCACTAAGAATTTAAAGCCCAGCTTTTCTGGGTGGTGTCAAAGTATCTAGGTATTGTGTTCTGCTAACCTGTAAAACACAGCCTCACCTCTGTGGGAGCTCTACATAAGTTCCTGTTGGTGGTACAGGGGATCTTTTTGTGGTAAATTAACAACCTAGGTACGGTACTTGGGAATGTTTTATTGGGAGCATGGAGAAGTAAATTCAGCAAGCTGTATATATTTCATACACTACAGCATTACCAATGCATCCCCTCAGCGGGAATGGTTTGGGAGTTTCAGTATAAACAACTATTGCAGAATTTCTTGAATGAAACAGGCGTCTTTATGAAGTGCTGAACACCCATTATTGAAAAATCAGATCTTGCATGAGACATGCTTTTTATCACAGGCAAACTCACTGTTTTTAAAATCTAGATGATGGGCCTGAACTAAAATTAAAATTAACTTATATTGTGTGCTTTTCACACTGTATTTTACAGTGGTATTTTTGAGTTAGACAATGGTAAATGAGTGCGGGTTCATTAGAGTTTTACTTGTTGGATTTCAGTAACTGTTTGTGGTCTTCATGAAATAAAATGTTTAAATTATTAGATTTTAGGAGAACAAGTTCATTTTAGAGGCGACTTCATTGACTTCAGTAGCACTGATCTCAATAGAGTTCAGTTTGATTTACCAAATGTATTATTATTTTATGAGCAAGTTGATCAGAAATTCATGTTAAAGATGCTTCTTTTATAGTTAGAGAGGGAAGAAGAACTCCAAGTATGAATTGTAACTTCTCTGATCATTGGAAGGACTTGTCCTGCATTTGGCACTTAATTAGACATTAACTGGAAATGCTGCTTACTTAGATAGGTTAGTTACAGTTGTGTGTTGGAAGGAAAATGTCTCTCTGTTGGCTGTTTTTATTAGTCTGAAATATTTAGCAATATCAGATAGGGAAAAATTTTATATGTCATGACCAGTTCTTACCTATTGCACTGAACTTTTGAGGACTATTTAAGAGTATGTTCATCAAGATTGTTGGATGTATGCTTAAGATCCTAGAAGAAAAAGGGCCAAGTTACACAGTAATTTTAGCAATCCTGTAGTTTAAAATGAGTGAAGTAAGAAAGCTCTCATTATCAAATCAGTAATAACTAAACTCCCTAATAATAAGAATAGATGTTAGAAAGGGATACCGGTTTATTACTGACTTCACAAGTTTTACTGTATCTTAGCTGTGCTATAAAGAAAAAACACATTTTTCCTCATTAAAAAACCAAATAGCAGTTAATATAAGTTAAAATAAAATAGTTTTCATTTTTAAATAAAACAATGGCTGATTAAAGAAGATATAATAACCATACTGAAGCTTGAGGTATGTTAAGCAATTAGAATATCATACAGATTTTGTTGTGGCATTGTCATGTTCATAGTTCATAGGTGAGTCAAAATGGGCAAAAAACATTCCTTCCATTCCTCGCTCTCTTATTAGAAAAAAAGCTCTTCTAAAAGCACTTCATTACTGAAACAGAAAAGCTAACAAAGCAGACTAGCAAAGCAATTAGCTTATTGATAATATTTAAGCAGTGTTCTTTTTGCTGATTATATTATTTTGAAGTTTCCCACCTGTTGAACTCAATAGAAATTACTTCTTGAAATCACTGAAGTTTAGAAAAGCCGCTTTCCTGTAAATTCATTATAAGGCAGTGGGGAGGATTGTGAATGTGTGGAAGGCTGGGGAGATTCATGCATGTAATTCTGTAAAACAAAATCAATAAAGCTGATGACAGATTAAGTTGCTAAATTTTGTAACACTAGACTACTGTTTGGGTCATCAGCACAGCACTATTGGATTTTCTATGGTTTAATGCTGAAAAACAGGATTATTGATTTTAGGATTTTCAGCGTATCCCCTCTGGGAGTTCTTAAGCAGTCTTTATAATTCTTCACACTTAAGTTGACAACTACAGTGACATAACTGTGTCCTTGCCTTAGTAGTCGTTTTCTAATCATATTGGAAAAGGCTGGAAATGGTTTATAAAATGATTATTCCAGACAAATGGGGGAACAGAAGGGTTGTCAGGATGTCACTTCTTTGTCTGGTGGTCATTGCTACCTGACTGCCATCTTCCCTTGGAATTAACTTACAGTCACAGATTAAGACCTTTGACTGTCATAAATCTGCTTCCCAATATGTTTGACTGGCAGGGGAGTTCACAAGCCGTCCCAATATAAATAGGATTTTAGCACATCAGGTGCTGCTCCGAAGTAAAACGGGCTGTTTTGCAGTCGACTTTGTTGGTGTATATTCATTGCTCCTTTCCCGACCCATGTGTATGCATGCCTGCGTGTGTATGCATGTGTGTGTGTACGTAAAGTAGAAGCTGAGATAGGCTAACAAAATGAACTACTGTATGCAAGAAATATATGAAGTGCACCCAGCTGCTGGTAGCAATTGCTACATGCAGTCCACTGATTATTGCACATATATTGAAGATAATCAGAGTTACAGCAGTTGTGATGCTCAGGTCCTGCACAGTAACAACATATATATGGAACAGGCCTGGGCGGTGAATCAGCCTTATACCTGTAGTTACCCTGGAAACGTGTTTAAAAGCGAGTACTCTGACATGGACATGGCCCTGAATCAGTACAACCAACCTGAATTTTTCACAGAAGAAAAACCTACTTTTTCTCAAGTGCAGTCGCCATCGTACTCTCAGAAGAAAGGTAGGGGCATTTTATTTAAATAACAAAAAAAAAATAATCTCTGTTTTTGTTTTTGTTTTGCTTTAAACTTACAGTTGCATCAGTTGGCTCAGATGCATCTTTGAATGTGAAGGCTGCCTGTTCAAAATTGAAAGCAGCAGTAACATAGGTTGCTAGGTGATTGTAAGGTTTTCGGAGAGCGATGAGGATTTCCAAGCACTTTTTCTTAATATATAAGAGACATTTGCAAGTATATTGCTTTTTTTTCTGCTTTCCTGGGCTATTAAGTTCCTTTGCTATTCACCAGTGAGCTTGATAAGAAAGTTTCTCTCCTGAAATGTCATCATTATATATGCTGCATCTTAAAGCTGTGTTTCTGTTTACATACAAACTGTGTAAGTCCGTGTTTTCAGTAAATGTGAACTCTGTTTGCTCAGCAACTCAGGAAAAAGATTCTGAAAAAAAGGACTGTAAATATGTATGGGAAAATGTGTTTGAGTTACTGTTTTCTGATTGAAAACCACGAGTTTCTGATTATGCAGAGCAAAAAAGACTGAAAATTCAAGAATACATCTATGCAAGAAAGATGACTTTGCATCCAAAAGGCTGATCTAACCAATACATTTGTGAGACAAGTGCAATGTCTGCTCCCTAGGGGTTAAATCATCGCCAGTTTTTAGAATTTATTCTTTTGATTTCAAGTAAGCAAGTGAGATTTAAAAGGAGCCCAAAATACTGACAAACACTTGTAAATGTTTTCAGAGCTGTTTGTTTTGAACTCGGTAACCCAACTTACGCATATGAAGTATACATTCTCTGTGTTTCTTTAAAATCACATTAATAAAGAAAGAAAAAAACTTGTATGTTATACCAAAATAATATCCTTTTCTAATCAGACCAGATTTTCTGTATGCAGTTTTCCAAAATCCAGATGAATCTGATGTAACTAGAGAGATAAAGAAAACACCATTTACTACTTTTGAAGTATCTTTGTAATGAAGAGCAGACTGTTTATTTTTATTAACTACATGGAAAACTGAAGTATTTTCCTCTGGACAGAAAATACTCATTAATTCTTGGTGCAATAGATCTCTGTGATTGATTGAAAGATGTCTTAATTTCATACATTGAACAGCATCATATTTCATAATAAAGATAATTATTTTAAAAATCCTTCTTGGAAGCTGTAACAACATGATCAAATTGTAGGCTAAATGTAGTTGTGGATAATACATGTTTTTGTGTTGTGCAGCATTTTAAATGCTTTTTAAGGCTTTTTTATGTGTTGTTGGGTTTTAATTAATGACTTCATAGCCTTTGTAGAATTCTTCTATTTCTTGTTTTTGGTTAAGGGAAAAGTTTATCTCAGGATTAACTTAGAAAAAATAAAGACTTGCTGTTGCAAAGTCACTGAAGGAGTACATTTTTCATAATGTTAAAGGTTATAAATAATACTTAGTACACCTAGATCAAAGCTTTAAGTTATTTCAGTGCTCAGGCACCCGACATCTGCCCTGTGTAAAGTTTTTGAACTTGTTTGGTTTGAAAGAATACAGAGTTGTTTTTAAAAATGGCTTGTATGCCCTTATTTTCTACCACCTCAGTTTCACTGAGAAATGGCGGTGAATTTCGGAGGAAGCCAGCTCTCTAGCAGGCTTTTAATTGATCATTCACAGAGACTGAGCAATGTGTTTTGGGATTCTTTGAGCCTTATTACTGTGATAATCAATAAAAAGTGGCCTCCCTTCTGTCAAACCTTTGCAAATGTTGAGGTTGTTAAGCAGAAGAGATCTAAACTGCGTGGAACATGTGCATCTTCTCTTTTCTTTTTTTTTTTTTTAATTTCCATCTTTTAAGCAAGCTATCGTAAAACTAACAAATCTTTTAATCCTGTCCTAAGAACAGAAGGCTTTTCACAGGGCATGTGTGTCTGTATTGATCTGGAATTGATTGGGGGAGCAAGTGAGTTTGTTAGAGAAGCCTTGGTAATAGCCCATTAAAGCAAAATTAATTCCCTAAACAGGTGTTCATGAGGAGTCTTGATTGTTGCAGTTGGTATTTTTGTTAGTCCCCTGAAATTTGTTATAATCTCAATAATATGCTGTTCAAATCAGATTGTACTTTACAGTAGCACATGGACTTGTTACTGTTTCCTATCAGAGCTTTTGCTAGTTACTAAATGGTTAAAGTCTTGTTTTCCCTCTGGGAAGAAAAAAAAATCAACATTTTATATGTCGAAAAGCTTGTAATTTGTGAAACGGTATTTAATTACTTCTTTATTTTTATGTCACTTTGAAGGAATTCAGAAAATAACTTGAAAAACAACAACCAAAGACCCCAGCAATGTGTCACTGTCGGGGGGGGGGGGGGGGGAGAGAAACATTTATAAAGCATAGCCAGTTGTTCTAAATATCAGATATTACAGTACATTAAAAACTATTATTTCCTGACTATCTGTCGGAAATTCTGATGAAAAAATTAACTTTTAAAGAAAAGAATTGTAGTCCAGAAAATCAGGCGGTGGAGATGTGGGTTTAGCTTTGCATCTACTTGTTTCTCCATTACCTTTCGTGCTCTTGTGTACACTTTTAAAAGGTGACAGCACAACGTTTGTGCAAGAGCTTACTGTTTTATTAAGGAAGCCCTTTCGGACCTGATCGTGCCCTAGGAAACAGACGGCCACATACACTTTGTTTTCTGTGTAATGCTGTGAAATCTGATAAGCAGAACAGGGCTCATCGTTGTGAGAACAAGGTGCTATTCTCAGTTTTGTCCCAGAGAGCTTAAACTGGAATATTTTTCCCCTCACACAGTGCTGCCAGCCATGGTGAGCTTGCAGCATTGCCTGCTGGATGAGTGATGCTCATGGGGAGCCTATGCCCCCCTGCCCCTGTGCAGAGGCTGTGCAGACAGACAAAAATGTCCCTGGATCTCCTCACACCACCTATGCTGTGAGGAGGAGTATGCAGTGACAGGAGGAGATAATGCAGTTAGGAAGGTACAAAAGAAATATGTACAGGAGTCCAGAAACATCAGTCTCCCCACACTAGATGTCTCCATAGTGTTTTGGACATTTGGACGACATGGGAGAAATGTCTGCAAAGTTAAAACTGGGATGAGAGTTGGCTTTTCACTTTCCTTTGCATGGTAATTTCTCAGACAATCTTAATGAAAGATGTCCACAGGTGTCTGTGAGGTTAGGGTTTAACTTCAGATTCTGTGGGGCAGAGAGCAGTAAGCAGAGGCTGCCCCCCAAAGCAAGGGTTTTGGGGGGAATTCTTGAGATTAGACTGGGGGGCAAATTCTTGAGATTAGGCTGTAGCAGAGCTGGCTTCTCATCCCTGCAGCTTGCCTTGCTTCCCAGATACTAGTGAGATACCCGTGAGGTTAATGCCATGTTTGGAAGGGCTCTTGGTATGGTGGGAGAACAGGACTTTGAAAGTTGTTGTTATTGTTGTTATTTTTATAATTGTATTTGCCATAATTATTTCTCTCTATTTTTTCTCAGGCAATTAAGGTGCAGCTGAGAATATGTAGTGTGTGAGTGCTAGAATATGCAACAGAATTAGCCCAAACTGAGTTCTCAGCAGTGTGAGAACATTAGGGTGCTTTCTAAATAGCTAAGAAAAAGTAACATGAAGCTTATGCCAAAATGTCATCTCATCAATGCAGGGAGTGTGTGTAGATATAATCAATTTACAGAAACACTGAGAATTTGTCATCCTGGCCTTTGCAGTAGAACAGTTCCCAGTATGTTAATGATTATTCAAGCTTAAAAATATTAATTTTGCTCTTGACCACCTATCTAAGAAAATAGCACTAAGAAAAAAATTGCATAATCCATTGCATAAATCATTATGCATTTGCACTTATGTTTCTTTCATAACAAAAGTCAATGGAAAAATGTGTTTTCATCTCCTTTACTGTAACCTTTCCACAACCAAATGAAGGATGAAAAAGTGAAGTAAGTTATACTTTGCTTTGTTCAGTGAGGCTTAGATTTCTAAACAAATAATTTTCTTGCAGTACTAAGATACTGTCTCTAAAAGCATTTAAATTATTTGAGGGGTGGGGAAACTGCATGATCTGACCCTTAAAATTATGTATTTTGTACCTGTAATTGGTAATGGCTGCAGGTACAGTACTGATTGCAGAAGTTTAAGTGACAACACAGTTTGGGCTAAAATGTTTTCAGCACATTCTCTGCAAAAGCACTGTTGATAAGGTTTCTGACTCAGCCTAAGGAGCAGAGCTAATGCACTGAAAAGTCATGGAGAGAAAAGGGACTATAAAATGTTTCAGATTCAGTCATTGCAGAATCTTTTGTCAATTTTAGTAATTTCATAAATCAAAAAATGTCAACAGAGATCAAAATTGAGGACATGCAAGCCAGATAGCTAACAAGAAAAGTGTGAATCAGTGTGAAAAGTGTGCTCAGCAACATTCTCAGTGCTTCCAAGCTCAAAGGAGAAATAAGCCATTTTTCTCAGTGGGAGTAATTTAAAGAAAGTGGGAAACAAGGATCAGTGTATCTGCCCAGCATTTCAGATCAATGTTGATAATAGCACAAATAAGAGTGGAGTATGCTTTTTCTCTGTTGGGTCTATGCTTCCACCAACACTCCATTTAAGCTTTTTCTGCTCAAGTATGTCCAGGATGATGTATGGCTGGTCCTTGTAATTTTTTATAATTTGTAAAGGTGACTATGAAAGCAGTAGAACAGCCGTACAAATTTACATATCAGTTTTAATACAGTTGAGGATTCTCAAGGTAGTAATTAATTTCATCTTTTTCATTTTTGTACTGTAGTGTCTAGTAAGTGAATACCAGCTTACTGGTAAGTCCTATCTCCTCATTTTAGTAAGTGGTCTCTAGTCATGCAAATCATACCAGATGGGAGAAAGAAAGATTTCAGGGAGTATATTTAATACATGACTCTGCCAGTGTATACTGAAAATTAAAGTACTGAATAATGGTCTTGAAGCATAACTGTCCTTCTACAATAGCAAAAAATGGCATTTTCTGCCTTCAAGGTATAAATCTATGGTGGATTAGGAACAAGCTAATAATGAACGTCTGGCAGACAGGCATAGTTTGTTTGCATCAGTGTTACTCATATTCCTGTTTGGTAGTCAAATACCATTTGGTTCTACAATTTTTTTAAGGCGAGGATTAATTCCCTAGGCGAATATCACATTATTTGTACAGATCTGGAGATATAAAGTATGTGCAATGATACTTTAACAAAACTGAAATTGGTTCTTTACTTTTCTCAAAAGATGCTTTTTGTTGTTGATGTTGTTAACGTGTACCAGATACAGAGGAAGAAGAAGCACTATAATTTTTCAGAGTTTTTTTATAATAGAAATAGTTTGCTTTGTTTTGTTGAATGGAGGAATAGGCACTGAGTGTCTTGCTTGTGTCTCTCCAGCCCATTACACTGTGCAGGGTCATATGTGGTGCTGTAAGGCATCATTCCTGCAAATGGTAATTTAAGAGTGCATGCATACAGTATTAATGGAGGAGTACCTCAGATGACTGCATGGAGTAGCAGATTTCCTTCTGTCCTTATGGCTGCTTGGGGCAGACTCATTGTGCATTTTCCTGTTGAAGGGAATTGTTTCCTGCCATGCCTCTACAAAGCTACAGTTGTGATTTAGATCTCTCTCAAGATTGGCTATAATGGATTATATGACATATTCTTCTAGAGAGGGGCAAGTGGTCCTGCTGTGTGCTTAGCCTTGCCAAGACAGTAAGATTAGGCAGACTGGCAGGTGGGAGTCTGGGAACCAAAGGTGTTACTTTAGGCTACAGGGGAAACACAGACATGGCAGATCAAGGTCATTCACTGTTATTCTTCTCTCAAAACAAAGATCCAAGGTGGGCATTGGGATAAACAATGTCAGGTCATACTTGACAGATAATTAATTTAGAAGATCATATGGGATGCAACAAGTGACAGTCCATGAGGATGCTGAATACAGCAGACAGAGACTTGAAACAACAAGGAACAATATTGGTTGTTTTTGTACAATTCAGTGAGGTTGTTGTTGCTCTTGAACAGTTCCTCTTAGATATTTACTTAAAAGGATTTGACCAAGAAATAAAAAATAAATTCTGACCACCTGAAATAGGAACATACCTGATGTTTCCATGAAATGTATCACTAAGTAAATTTATTAGTAAGAAATTTATCAGTAAGAAATTTATCAGCAAGAAATTTATTAGTAAGAGAGCGCGAGGATTACACTGTCCAGACAGCATCTGCTTTTCCACATAGGCATTTTTATTTTTGCTTCAGTGTTATTACACAGACATGAAGCAAAAGTACTTGTTGATATGAGAGACAAGTTACTAATAGTGGTGCCAAGAGTGAGACAAGTCTGTTGCTCTTCTCCTTCCTCAAAACATCTAACAGACAACTCTGCTGCCATCCATGACTTCCCCAAGAATCTCCACTGCGCTATTCATTTCTTCCATGCCGGTACCATGTTTAGAAAAACAATGTTGAATTTCTTCCTGCTAATGCTGTTTCTAACTCTGAGAAGCAGAAAAAATGTACTGTCTGTTTATCTGCATGTCTTTCAAATGAAATTGTATTGAATTTATACAGAGGTCATACAGGATATTTGCCACCACTAGAAATTACTCAGAATGGACATTAGTGTTTGTAAGAACTGAATGTAAATCCACTTACTCCTTTTGCAGTGATGTCCATCTGAATTGTATCTTTTGAAAATACTACCGAAGGTTCATTCTTCCCAGTCTAACTGTTTCTAACCCCATTAGCTGTTAGAAGAAGTGTTAAAAATATGGAAAACTGTAATAGAAAGACAAAATATATGTATCGCACTCTTTTGTTGCCAGTGATTTCTTGGAATAAGAATTTTCTATTCATGTTTCCTGTTCAATCACAAGAAGAGTTCCAGGTGTGTACTTCCCTTGACTCCCTTGGAGTCAATCTGTGGCAGTACTGAATATAATATTTAGGTAGCTTAAGTAGGTGTCACTTAATGCTTCTGATGCAAGAAATTGGCAGTGTGGTTGCATGTAAGGATGCCATTTTTAATGTCTGATTAGGAGTGCCCCGAAGAGATTGTGTGTTCTGCCAGATTGGAAACTTTATATTGGATAAAGTGGCGAAACTCCAGGAAGGAGATGGACAGCAGTGATCACATGCATGACCTACTGTATATATTTAAGGAAGCAGTTTAGACAAGTGGTCTCCTGCTCCTCCAGTAGAACAAGTTGCCATTGCATGAGCAGCACTAACCAGCTTGTATAATTAATGAAATATCACGGCATTTAATTCAAAAACAATTCTTGAGGAAGCTAACCAGGGATACTGAATTTCTGAGGATGCAGTTTGTGCTATGCAAAGACTGTATTTTGTGAATAGCAGTAACCAGCAATAACAAGAAGCCATTGATCTTCATGATACATTTAGGGGAAAATTCTTCATCCCATTGCTGCATCTCCTGCCCACTCTGTCAGCTCTGTGTTGTGTATGTGTTGCATGTGCAGAGGCAGGTGTGAGCAGAGTGGGGGCAGGATGGAGATAATAGCCTCTGCTAATCCCCCACTGACTATTAGGAGTCAGTGATGTAATTAGAGTTGAAACCCTGCTGTCTCTCGTCTCTCAATGTCACATGGCCACCAGTCTATCCAAGCATAACTTGTTCATCATGGAGAAATATAGCCTGAATACAAATCTGCTCTTTTGCTGTCTTGTAGACTGGTTTGATACAACACTGAGATCTTAGCTCATTCCCCCACTCCCCTTCCGGAATATTGGCAGACCTGAGATGCCTGTATCCAGGAATGGCTTCCAAGTACTACTGCTTCCTTCTTTTAGAGAAGAGGATATGTGCTCCTCTATAATTTGAGGTTCTCATAATTATTCTCAAATTAGGCCATACAAATACTTTTTGCCTTCTTTACTTTCTCCTGATTTACTCACCAGACTCCATAAAGTTTAAGCATTTTAAGCTCAGTTAACTTTAAGTGTTTTGTCTAATTTGGACTTATCTTTCTAGAGAGGCTCTGGAAGCATAGCCTTAGGAAGGCATTTGAATTTAAAGTGTTACTGAGCTGACCCTCTGGCATGTTAATTGCAGGAAGATGATGGCCACCCCTCTTGCAGCATCCCTTAACAGCCTTCTGCTGCCCTGAGTCTTGCTGGTTGCCCTCCAAGTGACTGGTGTCCCAAGTCCCCAAGCTGTACCGGCCCATACTGCTGTGAGGGCTTCATAAAGACATTAACCTTCATGTCTAGCCTTATGTGTGGTGCTACAGATGGATTCAGCAAGCTAGTGGTAAGGGATCGTGTTACAGGCAGCTGCATCCAAAGGGCTCTTCTTCATTGCACTGAAAAATTCCACTCAGCTTGCAGTTGATGCAAAACTGGGAGGAGTGGCTGGAACACCAGATGGATGTGCTACCCATTCAAAGCAACCTAGGCAGCCTAGAAAAATGGGATGAGAGGAATCTCTTGGAGTTCATCAAAGGCAAAGGCCAAATTCTGCATGAGGAGAGGAGTAATAAACACAGCAGTGCAGGCCCAACTGGCAGGAAACTGCTCTGCACTGGAGTGCTTGGGGGTTCCTGGTGGGCAGCAAGTTGCATGTAGGCCAGCAGTGTGTTCTTGAAGCAAGGGAGGTAAATGGCATCTGATCTGCTTTTGGAAAATCGTCACCAGCAGCTTGAGGGATGTGATCCTTCCCTTCTGTTGAGCTCTAGTGAAACACATCTGCAGTGTTTGGTCCAGTTCTGGGCTCCCCAATAGAAGAAAGACAAACATCCTGGAGTAAGCCTGGCAAAAGGCCAGAGATGATGAACTGGAGCATCTCTTCTATGAGGAATAACTGAGAAAACTGGGACTCTTCAGCTTGGAGCAGAGAAGGCTCAAAGGGGCATATTAGTGTGTGTGAATATCTGATCCCCCACACTGTAGAACACAGGGTCAGACTCCTCTCAGTCCCCAGTGACAGAACTAGAGAAAATGAGCACAAATAGAAGTACAGGAAATTCCTTCTGAGAATAATAAAATAGTATTTTCTTTTCACTCTGAAGGTGACAGAGCAGAACACTTGCACAGATTGCCCAGAAAGGTTGTGGAGTCTCCATCCCTGGAGATACTCAAAAGCTGTCTGGGCATGGACCTGGACAGCTGGCCCTGTGTTGAGTAGGGGTGTTGGAGTAGTTGACCTCCAGAAGTGGCTTCCAACTTCAGCCATTGTGGGACCCTGTGAAATGTTTATTACTCCACTGATCTTACATAGTTATACATATAGGTGCACTTTCCTCTCTGCCCTCAAAGGGAGTCTGAGATGTCTATGTTACATCTTCACAGTGAGATTTTTCAGAAGGTAAAGTTACAAACTGTAACTCCATTAGTTATGAGTCATGGAAACATTGATTTTGAAAGGTTTGTATTTTACCCTGTTAAAAAGTTGTCTGTGGTTACAATTACTTTTTGCTTGCCATCAGTATTGTTTTGGTTTTTTGCTCAAATTGAAAATATGTTTGTGTTTTCAAAACAAATGTCATTGTCGGAAAAGAACCAAGCATTGCCAATTTTTTTCACAGCAGGAATATTTTCACTGGCTGGATCTGGTAAACCACTTCTGAAGAGAAAATGTCATTCTAACACATACATGTACACACTCACACATACACACATATTTGAATGTCCACATATTTTGCTTTAAATTCAGGCTACATTGAGTGTTCCTGTGGAACATGTCCAGGTCAGGCATGATTAATAAATTTGGGCTATATGTTGCTTGTACCTTTCTGCTTTGAAACAAACCATCTGTCAGTAAATATTTCTTACTACCACGTCCCCCAGTCACACTGAAACCTGCAGTCTCATCTACAGTATACAAGTATATTGAGGTTTTTTCTGATATAGACAGAACATACTGTATGCCTTCACTGCTATTTTATTATTTCACATAAAATCTTTTGAAGTAATGAATATTTTCTGATGTAGGATTTCACTCAGGAGAGAGAAATCATGTTCCAACTTTTCCCTCTTGACCAGTAGACACTGAATCAGTCTGAGGAATAGAAAATCTTATAGGCTGTGTTTAAGTCTGTAAGAGTACAAACTTTTATTCAGGAAATTCGGTGAGTTCAGAAGTATGGTGCTGGTAGACAAGATCTGTGGTGGATTTTAATGCAATCTTTTTATATCAAATGTATCATATAATTTTGTATGGAGTTTACATGCCACATCCTCTTTTTCTTTGCAGGGTACATACCCAGTTACTTAGACAAGGATGAGCTATGTGTAGTATGCGGGGACAAAGCCACCGGATACCATTATCGCTGCATCACTTGCGAAGGTTGCAAGGTAAAGGGCATGGTGGGAAAGTGGGAATCAGAAATAGCTCTCCAGCTCCTCCATTATACAGACTTCCTGAACTGTGCTGTCAAATCAAATAAAGACAGATTAGAAGCTAATAAGAACATCCAGTACTGATGATAAGCTGCATCTGATCATGCTGCTGCTCTTCATATGCATAAGGAATATAGTTGGTTTTTGCCGTGTTTGCTTTTGAAAAGAAAACAAGAAATTTAGACTGGTGTTGCTGCTGTTTACCAGTTAGCTTTTAAATTTCCATTTTTTAAGGTTTCTTTAGCCGTGTTCTCAGCCAGGGTACAACAGCATGTTCCCAGCTACTCCACTGAAGCTGTTTATGCAATAGCTAAGGTTCTGCTTATGGCCATGAGATTAACAGTGTTCCAGTGCCTCTCACCATCCCTGTGAAGAAGCAAAAATCAAAATCCTTTCCACATGCTCATATTACAGTAACATCCATCAATTTGGGAAGCATTGACACCCAATTAAAATAGTTCCAAAAAGATTTTGACTTCTTTAACTTAAGCCTATTGAAATGTGCTTTCAGCCCTAAAATGCATCTCCAAGACTTCATGCAAAATTAAATTTAAAAAGAGATTGCTTTGGGCAAGTAAATAAAAATGGAGTAACACAATCAGACACATCTTACATGATTTCACTTCCATGAATTTGCCTGAATAGCTTGAGATTCTGTAAGAAAGCTATTCTTTCCTGCAGAAAATAAAAAAAAAATTGTTTTTCTAAACAAATGGGACCACACATGTCTTGGGCTGGTGTCATGAGACTAAGCCATGGAAGTCTCATTTTGTTCACCCACAAAGTCTGGAACATTTGGATCTGATATTTTGGGTTTGGATTGGCTTTAGAGCTCTCATTGCAGTAACTCTTGTGTTGAAGTAGTTCTTTTGGTTGTACATCATTTCCCTAAGTTACATTTATGAAATGAACAGAGACCTAAATATCCTATGTATAGCAGATTCATGGTAATACTCATAATGGCTTTATACATATACTTACATACAAAGTATAAAAAAGTACTTATATCTTTAAAAAGAACTACGGAGCTGCACAAGTGGTTCTTTTACACATTTGCATCCTGAATACCAGATGATAACAATACATAACATGTATGGATGCAACTTAATTCAGCTATAATGGGAAGTAAGCAGCACTGGGGCATTATGAAGTATACTTAGCTCTCAGCTCAACAGCTGTAACTGTTGCGAGTTTTCCTGCTCAGACTTTCATTAGTAGTTCAGACTTTCATTAAGTAGTTGTTTTTATGCCTTCCAGCTATTTTAGAGACATATCATACAAATTTGCTTTTATCTTCACATACAGTTCTTCTGTCTGATGTACAATTTAAAATAATGCTTATGCACACAAGGACCTGAGATAACAATTTGCAAAAAGTAATTATTTTCTTGAAGGAGCTGCATACACATTTCAAGCTGTATGATATATCAACAAAGTTGTATGTTTTATCAATACACAATATATATAATAAATTTTCAATTAATTTGATGTTTACTAGTTGCTTCCACTCAAAGTCGCTTTAGTTTTGTAACAAGCATAATCAAGGCTGACAACCAAAGATTTGCTTTGGCAAGTGCTTTCATGAACTTCATCCTCACACATGATTTCTGAAGAGTAAATTGTGAGGAATTTAAACACAAATAAATGAGCAGTGAGTTCTGACATCACTGAAATATTTTTCCTGACTTTACCCATTGCAACTACTGCTATATAGGTGTGTAGCAAAGGAGTTTAGAAAGAGTTGCTCCCTACTATACAATGTGCTTTCTTTTATTGATCAATAACACTTCTGTGGTGAGGTGTTTGGATAGATATAGAGAGCAGCTTCCTTAACATCTATCTGGAGATGAACGAAGAAGGATTTTTTGCATTTTTTTTTTTCTGAGAAATGCAAAGAAATGAGAAGGTGAAATGGGCTGTCTCAACAGAGGTGATGGAGACCCTTGCCAACATAAAGCTACAGCTACATTAAGTGCTGTGCAAGGTTTAGAAAGCAGAAGTTCACTCGCTAAGATTCATTAGAGATTTTTCTATCTCTTGCTTCATAACTATTGATAACCCTGTGACCCTGGTTGTCCACAGCCATCCTAGGTCTTCAGGAAGGGATGGAGCAGATCCTGTCTCTCGGAATTCATCACAGGGTTGAGGACAGAACTGGGTGTTCAGTAGATGAGAGTTTGAGACTTATTCCAAACCCCACATAAGGATATCTTGCCTGTGCTTTCCTGGATTTTATCTTAACACAACTGGTCCCAGTCTTGCAAAGGCTCCCACACAAGCTTTATGCCACTCAGTTTAATTAATATTTCAGGTCTTACCGTAATTAAGGAAGAAGGAGTTGTACTCTTAGCTCAAGCTGAACCTCGTAAGATAAAACTCTAACGAGGACAAGGCTCTTCATTGTTTTCACAGGAGTTAGGAGTACAAGCTGAAATACAGACTTATCTGTACATGTTAATTCAACACTTTGTGTTAAAAGAAATTGCGCACTGCTGTAAGATTTTACTGGGTATTATTTAACATGATTTAAAAACAGACCTTTCGCCTACTGAAGAGACTATTCATTAGACAAAATCCCAGCTGAAGAGACTATTCACAAGGTAAAATCTCACTTGAATTTTGCCGTTGTTTTGACTAAAACCAAAGCCATTCTGAACAGCCTCAGTCAAACAGGACCAGAGTGTAAGTGTGTTCTCTGTGTCAAGGTAATCCTGAGCTGCATTGCTGAATCTAGGCAGTCTCAAATAATGGTGAAACTTGAAATTAAAGTGAAGCCTAAATTTTCTGCTTTACAGCCTATCTTGTTCATATCTTGCAGTCTTGGGGAGTTTATCCAGCCCTTGCAAAAGTCAGTGAGAAAAGTCATGTTGAAATTAATACCAGGATTTTGTCTGTAATGTTTAGAGATAACTTTTATCTGATTTCATCACCTACAGTGATATTTTATGGGGCGTTTGAATGAGTGAATTCAGTGGGATTGCATTAGTTCATGTGGTCTTAGGATCTGTTTAAATTTGCAAGATATATCTGTATTATGATAAGATAGATAGATAGATAGATAGATAGATAGATAGATAGATAGATAGATAGGATAGATAGACAGACGAATCTTTGGTGGTCATGGGGCTTTTGGGGCTTTTGAAATTCTGTGGTAAATACAAATTAAATCTACTTCTCAGAAATACAAATAATTTATAAATTCAGGATCCTTTGAGTTTAGAACCAAACTCAAAGACTGTGTAGACTGTATTTGCAAAATCTTTTTCTTGCACAGATTTGGTTGGTTATTTGGCTTTTATGGAAATAAAGGAGTGGAACTGTCTGTCCTCGATCCTTTAATAGCACAAACACACCACCATTCTTACTATTTGCAGAAGCTGCTTTTTAATTAAAACTATGTGTATGCCTTTCAATATCCTTCAAAATGATTACAGAGTTTGAAAAGGGGCTCAAAAAATACTTCATATACAAGAAAAAAATTAACAGTAAAAAAGTATGACTACAAGAAGACATGTACACAGTATTTGTGTCTCAAGACAGCACTACTTGCACCTTTACTTATCTAAGATGTCTATAAGTCTAATTGTTAAGGAAAATCAAGAGAAATGCCATACACTATAAACTGGTTTGAGAGCTTTGAGAACTTTTGGGAATGAAGTTTGTTATCTTGCATAGCTAGGTACATGCCTAACAAATCAAGCAGCTCCCAATTTTTAAAATTTGCTCAGTGCTAATGCTTTCCTATGTACTTATTTCTTGCACCTAGGGTTTTTTTAGAAGAACCATTCAGAAGAACCTCCATCCAACCTATTCCTGTAAATATGAAGGAAAATGTGTGATAGACAAAGTAACAAGAAATCAGTGCCAGGAATGTCGCTTCAAAAAATGTATCTTTGTTGGCATGGCAACAGATTGTAAGTATATTTTCCTGGTTTTTCTTTATTTTATTTTTTTTTTCAGTGTCTGTGTTTGCCTAAAGTATGTTGATTGATGAAGCTTGTTAAAGTAAAGTAGAAGTGCCAGCCCTTTTCTGGATTTAATAATACCAGGGAATCGCACTCATTACATTAAGCCACTTTCACAGGGCTGTAATTTTTTGTTTATCCTTCATCCTGCTGCACCTTCTCCTGGCCTTACCAAGCTGAGTAACAATAGGAATGTTCACTATTTGGAGGAGAGGAGGGAGAAATGCATCTGGATGGACACTTAGCTTGAGATAAAAACATCTTGTTTAGAAAATTCTGGAGGATGTGAAATTGAATGTCATTGTATGAGTCATCCTGCAGTTGTTTGTTTTATTTTTAGCCCTGAAGAAGTTATCTGCTGCAAAGATTTTGAGTCTTTTCTAAAGAACTAGAAAATATGGCTGTAAGATTAATCCTTAGGGGTCTTCTTTTCCTGCCATTGCACAGGGATTTACACCAATAACTTCAATTACTACAAACGGGAAGAAGTCACGTAAAGCCCCCCAGAAGTCATATAAATCCCCTTGTGCCTTCATGGTTGTTGCCAGTATAATCCTTTGCAGAAGAACTGACAGGAAAACAGGCCCAGTAAACAACAGAATAATATTCTAACTTAGTATTTCATTCATTCATTGTTAATGTAATGTATAACAGTGCCCTCTGTCTAGAGGGAAATAGAATAAAGGGGACAATTTCATTGTGGCCAGGTAGGACCTTCAGGAAAGGGGCTGGATGCCAGTGAAGTGGTGAGCAGAGAGCCCTGGGATCTGTGTATCTGGAGTGACTGGAAGTAATGGGGGTCTACAGGAACACCACTTGTGGGGATCAGGGAAAGAGCCAAAGGCATGTTGACCTATTTGTGTCGTGCTTCAGGCAGATGAGCCTTCTGTGAATAAGTGCTCCCACTTTCTTTGATCCATGTTACCCTCTGCTGGCATCCAAGTACATTTTCTGCACTTCAGAGCAGTGAGTGTGAGCATGCTGATATGACTTCAAAGAAAACAGAAGTGCATCTTTCCCAATATGGATTACTCCAAGTCGATTATAGGAGCACTTGGACACCTCACAAAGCTTTTGCATATTATTTTTATTGGTGGAACAACCCCTTGAGGGCAATGGCAGTATACAAAGCATTACCAGGATGGTAAGTCACTCTTTGCTATCCAGGCTTCTGAGAAAATGAAGTTTGGAGGGAGAAGTAAGAGAACTGTCTCAACTGTGGGTCTTGCCAAGGTACTTCCTTACTGATTAGTTAAGGTGTTTGTAAGCAACTGGTACCTCAGGCACATAAAAGACCAAAGTTCTGGCAGTCTTATGAACTTCCTGTCATTTTTGTCTGTTTTTTCCCCTGCTAGTGGTGTTGGATGACAGCAAGAGGTTGGCAAAGAGGAAGCTGATAGAAGAAAATCGAGAGAAGAGACGTCGGGAAGAGCTGCAGAAAACCATTGGGCACAAACCAGAGCCAACAGATGAGGAATGGGAGCTCATCAAAATTGTTACTGAAGCACATGTGGCCACCAATGCACAAGGAAGCCACTGGAAGCAGAAAAGGAAATTTCTGGTAAGGGCTGTAGCCTTATATGCTGCTCTTAGGGCCAGGTTCTTATTTCTTCTGCAGTGCCTTCCCAGCATTGCAACCCCAGAGAGATTTTATTGCCAGTGTACTGATGTTTGTGAAAAAAGGATGATTTTGTGTAGTTATTACTTCATTTTTCGTGCCTGAACCCCTCAGTGTTTGATCAGACCATGTATTTCAAAAGATAAACAGTGTGTTGCTATGTTAAGGCTTACTTAGCTGGATACTTTTATTGTGCTGTGATAAGAAAAAGTAGAAAAGTTGTTTCTCTCCTGATTGAGAACAGAAGCAGTCTATAATACATACTGTATTTTTTTAATATATTCTATCTTGGGATAGTTGGCTTTACTAGGGACTTCATAAAACATATTGAAAGTGTTAAAACAATATAAAGTTCTAGATGAAAGCTGGTACTTTTGGTTAATAACTCAGGGGTTTTGCCTCTTTTGGTTAATGGTGGATACAGTAATGAAAATAAATTAGGCAAGGAAAATTAATTTCAGTGAGAACAGGATGATGCATACACTATACCATTGGGGTTGCAGCCTACGAAACAACTTGGATTTTCATCCTATAACTAAGGGTCAGAAAATAAACGTTGATTTATGATGCTTGAGCTTAAAAAAGGATTTATTTGATTTTTCTAAATCGATTTTTAAGGGAAATAAGTGCAGAATGCAAAATGCTTCTACCACACAAAAGAGGGATTAGAGACTGCATTTCAGAAATACACAGGAGTCTTTAACAGTCAGGGTATACTAAATCAGATAGAGCACGCTCATCTTTTTGCAAGCCTAGGCTCCTACTGCGTAATTCACCGTGGGAATTTCAACTCACTGTTGAATTGCTCAGAGAAATTATGTATTCAAAGCAGCTGATCTCTTTTATAATGTTAGGGTTTTTTTAATGCCAGTGACACCATCAAAATTTCTATATGAATGGCTTGTGTTCATAGACTCTACAGTCAGGAAACCACAGTCATCACTGGCAAGAACCAAGAGAGCACTTTCCAGGGGTGTTGCACAGCAAGGTGTGAGCAGACCAAGAAGCAGCTGCAGTAGTACTTTTGGTTGCTTAAACAGGAGTGCTGTTCTTCAGGTATCAGCTGGTTTGGGATAAAACCTAGGGAGCTGGAGGTTGGGGCTGGAATGAGCTGTTGAAGAACAGGAGAAACTGACAGTCTGCCCCAGGAGCTATGGATCTGTCCTTATGTGGCTGAGGCTGGTTCTTTGATGACAGGGACTTCATTGGGATCCATTTTACCTCTTCTCCTGTTGAGTTAGGTGGAAGGGGCTCCCCTCCAGTGCGTTAGCTTTAGCTGGCTCTCCTGACTTCCTTTGCCTTTCCCAAGAAAATGCTGTGCTCTTCCTTTTTCTCCATAACAATGGTTTGCGTGGGTTTAAGCATTTGGTCTTTTTTGCTTGGAAGGGATGAAGTTTGTTTATCATGAGCACACAGACAATGTGGTTTAGTTACCCAAGATTCAGGGAGGGAGAGAGCCTAGAAATGAGTTTATTTGAGTTTTTTAGTAGAAAACATCAGATAATTGAGCCCAGTCTTCTTCATTGTTCCTTTACAATTGGTGCTTGCTTTATTAACACATTGCTGAGTTTTTTTCTTGTAAGAAGTTAGATTTGGATTTAGATTAGTTACAGAAGGATCTTTTATGATGTGTTTCTTTAAAAAAGTGGTTGAACACAAGTTTTTATTACAGACAGCACTTTCAGCACCTCCCATGTTTATGTGTCTTATATAAATATCATGGGGCCCATCAGTCTTAAACGTCTGTTTCTCTGGGTTTTATCTAGTTTTTGACCTTAATGTGAACAGAATGAAACCTCTGCATGGTGTTTGGTAGGTATTTGTAATTGCAAAGCCACACTTTAAAAAAAAAACAGCTTTGATGTGCCTGTTTTTAAAATACATTGTGACATTGACCAGCTGCATAAAAACCAAGTGAACAAGTTCAAGTGCAGTTGGAATAAAAAACACTCATTACAGATTCTGCTTGAAACTATTTCATTGAAACCCTCAAAATATGATTTGTTTTTCATTTGGAGAAGCCTTGAGCTGAAATCATGCAACAGGCGATTTTCAATCAAAATTTTACACAGATGAGTTCAAATTCCATTTACATTATCCAGGGCACCTTTAGGTTAGCCTGTTCTTTCTTGCTCATAAGTTGTTTTAGCTTTGCACATAAGTTGTTTTAGCCTTTTGGAAACTGGCCTTGGCAATTGCCTGGGGGGGCCGTGTGATACCTGGCAATCTGTTCTGGGGAGACTTTCCAAGCTTTGAGTGGGTAAAGAGCCTAATTCTTCAAAGCATGCAGCATCTTCTCAAGGTAACATGTCTCCTCAACTCTTTTGCTTTTAGAGAAACTTGAGAGCTATCAGCTGAGAGCTTTCCTGTTAGGAAAAACGTGCCTATGTTTTTAAGCAAAAGATGCATGTGCAGCACCCATAAAATACATAGATACAGACACAAGGAAGAGACTGTGTGCACAACAGCCCAGCTGTCCACAAAGAATGGGTAGAAGCATACCAGTCACCCATTTCTCTGTGCAGTCACTTCTTTCACAAATGCCTTACAAATGAATTCACATTTTGTGACGTAAACTGACTTCACTTATAAAGTAAATAGTGTTGCTTTTTATTTTAGTTTCTTCCATACCAAGTAGGACTTTTTGGAGTATAAAATAGTTGCTCTAAGACGGACTGCTCCTTTAAATGTCTTTGTTTATATCCTTAGCCAGAAGATATTGGGCAGGCACCAATAGTTAATGCCCCAGAAGGTGGGAAAGTGGATTTAGAAGCCTTCAGCCAGTTTACAAAAATTATCACACCAGCGATTACAAGAGTGGTGGATTTTGCCAAAAAGTTGCCTATGTTTTGTGAGGTAAGAAGACTTTCTTGCACTCCTCATTTATATGCCTGTTGTTAAAAACTACTCAAAATACTTTGGCATGGAACTTAAAAATTCAATGTGTCTAAAATTAAAAAAATTAAAGACACTCAAAATCAATGGAACTAGAATAATCTGTATTTTCATGAATTTTCTTTTTCCTGTGATAATTGAAAGCCTGAGTTTCTTAATCTGGAAGTCATTGTGGTTTATTGGGGACTCAAATATGTCTTTAGAGGTGGCCTTGAACAAAGTAAACTAACAAAAAGATACTGTCTAGAAGCATTGCTGATATATTTAATAAAATCTTCCAGCACATGGTTCCCTATGTATCTTCTGGTTCCTTGGCAGGTACAGTATTGTGGAGTTAGGTCTAGACAGTAAAAAATTCTTGACATTCAGGAAAGCACCCCTGTACAGGAGTGGCACTTACCTTACTGGGTTCCCTAGGCGTGGTTTTTCTGAATGGGGAGGTTGTGCATAAAAGAGTCTGTGAAAGCAGTGGATTGTCATTCCAAGTAGATACTCATATGTAAATATACAGTAAATAGACTCAAAGGCTTGGTTGCACATAAGGAATACAGAGGCCTTATGCTGATCTCATTTGTACCAAGGTATCATTTTTATTGTAGGACCAGATGCAATGGCTGATTATATTTTTTTCCTCCAATTTAATAAATGGTATCAGAACTGCAGCCTGAAATAATATTTCAGTCTCAATAATCTAAATAATTTTCATAGAACCATAGAAAGATTTGTGTTGGAAGGGGCCTCAAAAATCATCCAGTTCCAACCCCCCTGCCGTCAGCAGGAACACGTTCCATTTCATCCTTTGAGGTCAACACCCTACCAGAAAGGAAGGATAAGGCAGCCATCAAATTTTACTCTACTGTGGCTGGCAGCTTTATTTTAAAGTCAGTCAGGGAGTGCTATATATGTTCTCTGGCAAGTACAGAATAAGAAGAGGTAAATATCAATAGTAGTCACAGTGTAAATATCTCATCCTGGCCAGCCTCTGCATTGGCACCATCAGTCAAGGAAGCATGAAATGCAGCCAAGCATGAAGATTTTAAAATACAAGGAATATGTCCATAGCTCATGAGCATTTAGTGTCTGAGGGAATCAGTCTCCTCTGATCTGGCATTTGTTGCTGGGAAATTGCAGTGACATACCAAGGTAGTCTTTTTAATTTAGAGAGCTCTGCCAGTCACACACAGACCCCAGTGCACATCTGGCATCTCCTACCCCTCCTGGCTACTATGGACCCACTTGTGTCAGAGCTAGGATGAAGCATGGATGAAGAAGTCAAGGCATCATTGAGCATGACGTCTCTATGTTATGTGGCTCAGCTGGCCAGGCTTTGTTTACAGCTCAGCCACTGTGTAACCCTGACACCTGCCCATGTACAGCAAGATCTGATGGCTGGGTGAGGGACAACTGGGTGAACACAAAGGAGTAGGACAGCTGCTCTCTGAGTTGTCATATAGCACTTCCTGTATCATGAAGAAAATTACAAATGTTTGCTTCTTTTTGAAGGGGCACCCTCCTGTTAACTTTGTTTCCATTATGATTTTTAACCTGTACCTTTTTCTTAGAAGCAACACTGTGTGGGCTGTAGATTTTTTGCAGGAGAAAATACTTCTTTCTTCCATAGGACCTGCAGAGCATTTAAACATTAACTCATTTCATAATTCCAGAAGCTGTCTGAGAATGCAGTAAATCTGTATGAAAGAGGGACATGATAGGGAACATCCGTGGCCACTTATATTTTCATGGCTACTTTTCCTTCTTTTTCACATCTTTGGACAAATGTAGAAGCCAGCAAAGCACTGAGTGCCCAGCTTAGCTTGTGTGCACCCATTGCCCCCCCCCTCAAACCGAGTATCCAATCCCAGACTAATCAAAGTGTAAGGAAAACTTGATTTGCTTCTCAGCATTTCTCCTGTTATTTCCTTCCTGCTTTTCTTTCTGCTTAGAAGATGAGATTGAGGGGAAAGTAATAAGTTTAATGTGAGTTTTAAATGTCAAGGCATCAGTGGTTCCACAGTGGGTGAAGCTGTGTGAATACTCTTTTAGGTCACTCAGCTCAGCTCAGTTCCATGGTGCTGCATGGCACGTGTCCTGCAGAGGTGAGCCCTTCAGGTTCTGCCTTGTGCCTTTTCTCCCTGCAGAGAGAGAGAGGAAAGGAAACATGGCAGAGTTTCAGTCACATTTATTGATCCTGCTACTGGAAGATGCTCTGGTAGCAACACTCAAGTGATGAATGTAGGTAGCATTAAAATCTGCACAGCTGGTAGTAGAACTGATGTTCAAGCCTCATGTCTCTAGTAACTCCTGCTACTGGCAGATAAGACCTGAGGCCTGGCATCTGTGAAACAGGTGTCCCATGTATCCTTCAGAATTAGAAAAGCAGGTGAAAGACAGGCATAGTCAGACTGCCACTACCATAAAGAAGTTTTAAGAAGGATCAAGTAGAAAGAATCACATTCATTTCATGGCTCACAGCTGAGCTTCACAAAATAAAACAGCTGAAGCATCACAAAATATCTTCTCTACTGTTACCTGTTTCTTTTCTACTATTCTTCCTTCTATTTAGAGGCTTGGTGTTTTTTTCAATTCTCTTTTCTTGTCCCTTCTCTCTGCCTTTCTTTCATGTTCTTTTTTTTCATTTCCATTGCTTTTTCCAGTATCTCTTCATGGTTCCTCTCACATATCTATTCTCATTTTAATTTTTTTTAACTCTGTTTCTTTCCCTACTTCAGTCTCTGCTGCCAAACAGTGGAATTGTCATTGGGTAGCAAGACTGCTGCTGTGCCTGTGCAGTCTTCCCCACACTGCTGCTGAGCTGAGGGTCATCTGTAGGGAAACTGATTTGCTCTGAACAGGATGAGTCAATTTTCTTGTGTATTAAACACTTCACACCTGAAGCTGGCATTGGTGGAAAAGTAGCTGCATGACTCAACTCATTTTCCTGACCATGACTAGCTCTGTGCTTAAAACTCTTCTCTAACAGGGAACTGCTTTACGCTTGCATTAGGCAGCTCTGCATCATTTCCCACCAAATCAGTGCACTTGCTTTGCAAGTACACCGTTGCCATGTAAACCTATAGCTCATGGGGTTTTTTTTTTTGAATTGCAAAACAGGTAAATATAATAATTTTATATAAATCAAAAAATAAATGGCTTTTTGCCTCCTTTCAAGCCAAGCAGAAGTGTGTTGCTCTTTCATTTGTGGGACCCTTGCTATTTGCTTACAGTCTCAAAACTCTCTTGGTGGGTTTTGTTATCATTGAATAACCTAAGAAAACATAAGGACATTCTTTATAGAACACGTTCTGCTCACATGTCAGCATCCTGGTTTTAGTCTGTAAATACAGAACCGTGGGACAGCTTGCCTTTGTTAATGGCATGGAAAAGTCACATGCCCTGAAGATCACAGTTTATGCACCAGCTTAAAAGCTGTAGCTATACCATAGATTTTCTGTCTGTCCAGCAATAGTGCAGGGAGAACCACTTTACTAGATTAAGTCTAGATTAATAAATTCTCTGTTGTTAAAATGGGCCGTGAGAATTCCTGCTCCACTGATTGAGGTATATCCTCTAGATATATTTGTTTAAAACACAGTCCACTCTTACAGACCCTCCCAAATGTCTTTCCTTTCCTCTGGTCAGGTAAGAAATAAGTATGGCTGGTAGTGAATTTAACTGGGATGGCTGAGGTCTGCACCAGCCCCAATTATGGTTTATTCTGCTATAAGTTGTAAGCTGAAGGAACCAAAAGCTGTGTTACTGCTAGATTTCCCAAGGGTGTGTGGGGATGCTAACCAGGGAATGTTAACCTGCTGGCCATTCCTGAAGGCAGGAATGCAGATCCTGGGGGTTTGTGCAGAGCAGCAAGTTTGGAGGGGAGCTGCACTATGCAGGGCAGTGTCCTGGGCTGTGAACTGCAACTTCATGTTCGTGGATCTATTGTAGCTGTAAAAGCCTCTCAGTCTGACAAACATGAATTTTTCTTTGCCATTTATAATTTCTGCAGCTGCCATGTGAAGACCAGATCATCCTTCTGAAAGGCTGCTGTATGGAGATTATGTCCCTCCGAGCAGCAGTTCGCTATGACCCCGAGAGTGAGACTTTAACACTGAATGGGGAGATGGCAGTGACAAGGGGCCAGCTGAAAAACGGGGGTCTTGGCGTAGTGTCTGATGCCATTTTTGACCTGGGCATGTCTCTTTCTTCATTTAATCTGGATGACACCGAGGTTGCCCTTCTTCAGGCTGTTCTGCTCATGTCATCAGGTGAGAACAGAAATATATTGGGATCCAAGCAATTTTGAAACACTTTGGTCTTTGTCACAAGCCTCTTTGAAAAGAAATAAGATAGGTTACATCTTGTAGTGCTGACTAGAGTAATGTGAAAGAAATTTTCTCTCAAAACCCCAGTGATTTATTTTGATGAACAATAGGAAAAAAAGTGCAGGGTGTTCAGAGAGTTGGACATAAAACTGGTTTTGGTAACACACCTTGCTCAGTTTGGTACTTAGGAATGAGCCAGGAATGATCATCAAGAGGAAATAAGTTCTGATTCTGAGCCAGTTTGCCTTAAATGAAAAATGGATAATTTAGCAACAGTGGTCCTTATGATAAGTTCCCCCAAGTAATGTTGTGCACTGGGCATTCATACACATTTCCACCAGTCTCATATGTTTAGTTTGACTTGCCCTCTTGTTTATTAATTAACAGCACCACTGCTTCCTAATGGGCATTTACAAGCTGTGCTGCTTCCCCACGCTGGGACCATTTGCAACTGGTTATGATACAAAAGCAGCAGAGACAACTTCCTATGATTTCCACAGAGTTTCTAACCTTCCCAATTTGAGTATGTTTTCATATATGCTTCCAGTGATTGTGCCAGCCCAAAGAGGAAATTCCATTCTTGGGCAGTGGCAGATCTGGCAAGATTTTATTTTAAGATGGCTTTGAAGATTGGGCACTGAATAACAATACACAATCAGTGATTTACAAGCATTAACTGCATCTGAGATAAAAAGGTTTCCACAGTAATCACAACACAGCACTACATTTTCCCCATCAAAACATTTTGATTTCTTTTTTAAGTCCCTACACACTGATACGGGAGCAGGGTTTTCAAAAGGCAATTCAAAAATGACCTGCTTTCCCAGAGGTGTCTCCTGAGAAGTGATGTGAAAGGGGCTTTCCCAGTCCTTATCTGGGTGCCAGTTGAGACAGCCAGATTTTTAGCCTTTGTTGTTCCTTGATGCTCCATAACAGCCCACCTGGGATGAAAGCATGATCAAACCATTAGTCAGATTGTAGAAAACCAGATAGAAAGGAACTGTAATTTAGATACATGAAAAGGATTTTTTTTTTGTTTCTTTATTAGTTGTTTTACAGAAAAATGTAGATGGAATCCTTAGCTGAAATCAGGGATCCGATGTTCTAGTCACTGTAAGGAAACACTTCCCAAACAGCTTCACTCTGTGTAAGTGTGTGTAAGTGAGCAAAGCAGGCATTGGATGAAGAAAGGAAGGATTATCTTCTTCTTCTAACAGGCATAGTACTAGCAAGTGAGTTGGCTGGAGTAAAAGAAGTTTGTAGCAGAGCCACAAATGCCCCCGGTCTCTCTCCTTTCTTTCCTAGCATCAGAATCATCCTATTTTTCCTGATTTATGATCAGGCATTTGTTAAAGCAAATATGTAAGAATGATAATTCTGCTGCTTTGTATCTACAGATCGCCCAGGCCTTGTTTGCGTCGAGAGAATAGAAAAGTGTCAAGAGGGTTTCCTCCTGGCATTCGAACACTACATTAACTACAGAAAACACCATGTTGCACACTTTTGGCCAAAACTGCTGATGAAAGTGACAGACCTGCGAATGATCGGAGCCTGCCATGCCAGCCGCTTCCTGCACATGAAGGTGGAGTGCCCCACAGAACTGTTCCCTCCGTTGTTCCTGGAAGTGTTTGAGGATTAGAGACTGAAGTGGTTCTCCACACCCCCGTCGCACTACTGGCTGTCATTTCATCCCGTTGCCCAGCTCTTCTCACCTGTTTGTTCTTCTTCTTTCGTGGTCCTCTGTTTCTTGAGATGGGGCTGGGGTTTTGTTTGAGTTTTCTTTTGGGGTTGCTGGGGGGCAGTTGTATACACATGGATGAAAACATCCCTTTAATGCGGGTACTTGTGACTCTTGCAATTTGTTCTTCAGTCCTTTGATGTGAGTGCTTTGACAGCTTAACAGTGAAAATACGAACAGACCAATCTCATTCACCAGCATTTGCGTGGTCACCAGCTCACACCCATCATTGTCTGGAAAACAGGGGAGAGAGACTGAAGTGGCAGAAAAATAAATTTGCCTTCTAGTTGAAACAGCTATCGTTAATTTGACCTTGACAATTCTGTCTTGTATTACTCCTTTTGCAGGGTACAACCGACCAATTCATAGTACGAAATTTCTGGTCTTTGTCATGGTTTCTATTGTAACAATTACCACTATGATCTAGAATCTTCATCATCATAATGGTCCCATCATTCTCTGGGTTTTTTTCCAGAAGATGCAGTTTAACTGTGCTCTATAAATCAAGTACTTAAAATAATGCAGTGTTAGAAGGGACTGAGTCTTGTTGTGTTTGGTTTTTTTTTCCATGTGTATAAGATGTTAAGATCTTCAGTTTCTAAATTTGGACTCCAGGTAACTTCACTGGAAGGTTTGTTGGAGTGAGGACAGAAATTTGATTCTCTGAGGTGCTCCTGATAGTGGAGGGGTCTGCTTTTTTTGAGGTGTGTGGAAAATCCATCACTCTGAGGGAGAAGGCTCTCTGTCAGGATACCAGGCAGTGTCTCAGAGTTATTCAGGGATATGAGAGCTCACGGAATGATGACAAGGAGAATGGAACATATGAGGTGACCTTCAGATAGGACAGAAACCAACTGTGTTATTAACAACACTCAAGACTGTAGAGCTTTATCCCAGGAATACAAATAGTGTTGCTCAGCAGTTATCCTTTGTTTTATATGTGTATATATATATATATATATATATATATATATATATATACACACACACACACACATATATATATATACATATATATATGAATATATATAAAAAGTTTATATGCACCTATAGATATAATTTTTTATATATATACTTACAAATCTTCAGCAGTTGTCTTAAACATATTTCTGTATTTTTATCTTCTCTCTCTCTCTTTCTCTGACTCTGACCTGTGTCTGTGTGCATGTGGATCAGCTGAGTTCTCCCTCCCTACAGGTATGTCTGTATGTGTTTCATTAGGCTAGATGCTCTCTTGACTCTTTTAATTTATTTCCACTAACTGCACTAGCAGGAACCAAACTGAGCAATGACAAAATGTCCTGCTGCCGAAGTCTGCAAGCCAGTACACACAGTCCTGGAATGTCTGGAGGCCAGTGATGAGGACATTGTAGGTAGAGGTTCCTCTCTGTCACCATCTCCATTCAGGGATGTTGTCCCTGGGTTTTATAAACTTGATATTAAATCATCCTCTGAATTTGTATGACACTTCTAAAACATCTTTCTCTTCTTCCTGGGAACCAGAGACTTAGTTCATGTTTTTTGCACTGCCTCATACCCTACATTCTTTCATGTTGTTCATTGATTTGTACCAGGTTTCTTTCTCTGCTATTTATTGACCCATTTGCCCAGCAAGTTGTGGGCATTGTTAGAGTGGATGTGTTGACTTTCAAAGCTCATGGCCCATATCTGAACCCATAGGTTATGTGCTTATCCCCTCATAAAAACAGGATACTCAGGAAAACTAATAGATGGAACACGATATACGTGTGTCAGGAGTTAAACTCTTTCTACCCTTCTTTCCCTACATCATTGATAAAGCATTTGGAGTGCTATTGGGCACGTTTTTAGGGATGTGGAATCTTGTTCTCTCTGTTGTTTGATACCATATGCACCTGTGATGAGCTGTGAGCACTAATGTTATCACTTAGGGTTTTTTTTGTCAGAGCGTGAAACACATTGGGGTGTGTAGGAGTTTTTCTGCAGGTAGCAGTGAAGACACACCATTGGAGATTAATTCTTAAATATTTGATGTAAAACCTCTTTTGTTGGCTGTGTTGGCTCCATCTTAAAACGTGTGTCTAAACAACATCTCTATCCAAATTCCTTGTAGAGCACTGTCTTGGGGGCAAAGAGTCAGAAACTGGCTTTTTGGATAGGTGATTTGGGGTGGCTTGATGGAGGACTTACAGCATGTAATAGGGAACTCAGAAAAGCAGCCAATCCCTTACTTGCACTGATGCCTTCACAATGTAGAAACAAAACAACATACTTTTGAGACAATATTAATATAGCAAGGAATATAAAAGCAGAATTGGAGGCCTCCAGGTGCAAATATGGCAAAATGCACATGTGATCCAGGACTTCTGCAATTTTATGAGTTTAATAAATTAGCATATTTAACAATAGTTTCCAATTAGAAGAGCATTTAGTTAAGTAATCCCCCCTTTTGGTTCTGCCCATTTGGAGCCCCTCCTGAGTTTCTAGTCCCATATTTATTATGTCTAGGATACATGGTAAAAGGAAATAAGACATCCTTGGCTAATGAAGCAAAACTAAATAATATTTCAGGAATGTAGCAAGCATAATACGTCTTAGAGGTTATCTTATTGATCTAAAACATAGGGGCAAAGGGGTAGGAAAAGTACTTTACTTGGAGCTACAGCCATGTATCAGAAATCTACAAAGCTACAAATATATGACAAATATATGAAAAGCTTAGGCATCTGTGCTTATGCCCACAGTGGCTTGCAAAGAAAAGAGAAATGTGCATGTCTTTTGAAGCCCTGTTCTGCCATGTATCTGAGCATGGAATTCCTCCTGAAGCCAGTGCAAGTACTTCACCTGTTTCCTTAATGTGAGCTTGAGTAGGCATTCAAGCTTTTGACTGTGCTGCAGGTGAGACCCAGGAGAGGAAGCATCACATCTCTTCATGTTCCTAAATACCAGTGCAGTTTGGAGCTGTGCCTAGTCAGGGTTCAGAAAATCAGGCCTCCTTCCTTAGGTGACTGCAGATGGACTGAAGTGCCTAAAATCAGGCAACCAACTTAGTTCTGGCAGTGCTCTAAACAGAAAGGACATAAACATCAACATGTTTTTCTAGCTTTTCAGGTTAAGTTGGAGTCTGGCACTAATTAACAGACTGAGTTAGTAATATTCCCTAACTGAAAACTAAGGCCAAGCTCATAGTTGGACAGATTTGATGAACTGATATCTAATGGCCTCTGATCTCCTACTAGTCTTACTTTGTCTCATTTCCTTTACTTTGCTCAGTATGACATCTGATTTATGTGAGCATGAGAGCAAAACTAACTGACCTTAGCTCTGCAAAGACGTACTTCTAAATATCAGTGATCTCAAGCCATTGTGGGATTGAGCCTGGACTGACCACCTCAGTGGCAGACACCAATGCCACAGTCAGCACCCTTTGCAGTAACTGGCCTTCTGAGTGAAATAGCAAACTTGTGCTTTCCAGTGCAGTCCAGAGTCTTGCTTCTGCTGGTGCCATGTGGCTCTCGTGTTTGCTTTGTGGTCTACATGTGGGTCTCACACAGAAGGTTTTTCCTGTCAAACCTGACTGTCACCATTCATGGTATTGCCCTGAACACGTGCATTTAGATACTCATTTCATGTGTAATCTCAGTTAAGTCGTGATATTTATTATAACATATATAGTGTGTGCTAATGATTTTTGTTTACATTCTGCCAAACTGTAGACCTTAGAGTTAGACCTCCCAGGTCCAAAATCATCTTTGAGCAGACTGCTTGCTTCTTCAGAGGCAGGTATCAGAAAGAGGAAAAAACTGTCCAGAAAGACCATTTATATCAGAAATCTGCCAAGAGAGGGCTGTTAATCACAAGCAGAGCATGTCATTGCTAGTGATGTATTTTTATGCTATGGAACTCTAATCTGTATGTGTCATATTGACTTCTTGCTGCATGAATCATAAATTTTAAAAATCAGTCTTACAGTTTTGAGATGTAGCCGGCATTCCTAAGGCTAAACCTTTTTCATTGACAGAATCAAAATCCACAACCAAGGAACGTTTTCCTCTCACTGTGAGAGCAACTGAAAGTGTTCAACATTTATCTTTTCACAAAGGAAGAGGCAACAGAACCTCTTAATGTGTCTTGTTATTGTGATCATCTGGAAATGATTGCCAGACGTTTCCTTTTGATATAGTAATGAAGTGATCTGTATTTAAATTTTATAGAGAGAATTTTATTCTAGTGTGATAGAGATTTATTTTCCACTTAAAGACTCAAAACGGTGTGAGCACGTTTTTGGTTTGTTGTTTTTTTTTTTTTTTTACTATGATATATTTTTGCTTTAAAATTAAAAACAAAACAAAAAAAAAAAGGTTTGGCCTTATCACAAAGTTTTAGTATAGATGTTAGCAAACGCAAAGAGTATGCATTATTTGTGTGTATCCACATTGACTGATGTCGCCTTCAAAAAGCAATATTGTGCAGGTAATAAGTTGTTTGTGACTGTCCATTGCACAGTTTACCTTCTTTAAAAGCTAACCTTGTTTATGCACAAGACAATCAAATGTAAATCTACATCAGCACCCAGGTGTGGATTAAATTTATGTAAATTACTGAGCACAATGTAAAACATTAAAAGACACTTTATTTAATTACACATTTAATGTTGGTAAAGATAGTATCAGGGCATGAACTAGCTGACATACTGTAATTTCTTTTTTCTCTTTTCCTACTTCCTTAGCACTCTACAGTTTCAGTTTGCTCATAAATACATCAAATTAGTCATTCATAATTTTTTTGAAGAGGAGGGTGGTTTGCGTTATTTGTTTTTATGAAGTCAGTTAGGAGGACTTACTACTTTGTCTATGAGGTTTGTGGGTTTTACTTATTTGGTTTATTTTTTATATCAGTTTCATGCCCTGAGGGTAAGGCAAACATTACACCATACAGTAAAAAACAAAGTACCTTGGATGATGTATTTTTTTGCAAACAGTGTTAAGAGTTATGCTAGATTGGTAATATTTTTTCAGCCTAAAATATATTAAAAAAAAATCTGTGATCACAAATGTTTTAAACTATCTAAAGAGAAAATTTGTATATTTGGGGAAGAAAATAATTTTTACATAGCTTTTGTATGCAGATATTAAAATGTAATTATGAATATAGTGGGCATAGATAACTGTGTAAGCTTGAATTCTAAAAAAGAAAAAGCTTATAACTGAAAAGTGGTCCTGGTGTCTCTGTCTCTTTGTTGCAGGCTCTTTTGTCAGCTCTGTCTCACACTTCCAAGCCACTGGAATGGGAAAAGTAGAACCTAAAGCACAATGTTTTATCAGCTATAACCTGTTCACATTTTTGTGCTTCTGCATCCCTTTCATCACCTACCTCATATCTTATCTCCTCTCCTCCCTTCCCTTGGGCAGCCTACCAAGGGTTTTCACTTCCTCACTCTTCACAGCAGCCAACCTTAATTTACTCCAGTGAACTGCCTCTTGATTTATGTCTCGCTCAATTACATTTTTAAGGGAACGCCCTTTCTTTCCTTCTCCACTCCCAGTCTAAACAGGGATGGTGTGACAGGAGCAATAAGCTTCCCATCCTTTCATACTTTCCATACCTTGGTCCCCTACCTATTGGAGATCATTCGGATATTTTCTCTAGCCTTATTTTCCTTAGCAGTTCTTATTTCTCCTCCAGTCCTTTCATTCCCATCAGGAAGAAGCTGGGCCTATTGCCTGGATCCAGAGTAGTGTCTTGGCCTGTCCCACATGGCAAACCCCTTCTGGGCTCTTGTTTCATGGTGATTTCCACAGGCATTCCCTGGCTGCCTGCCACCTCCTGCTCCTGGTCCCCTTCCACAGGAGGTGCCAGGAGCCCTCCAAGGGATGCTGAGCTCCCCTGGGAGCACATTCCTGACACCTGGCTTAGTGTCCCTGGGCAGTGCTGTGGCAGCAGCTGGAGGGTTTGTTCCCACTGTGGCCTGTGGGAAGAGGGGCGGCCTTCAAAGGCAGGAGCTGTGTGTGAGGAGCCAGAGGGCAAGCATGAAATCCCTGCTGTGCCTTAAATGGAATCCCTCCAAGCACTGCAGTTCAGGCACCACGTGGGGAAGCCTTGCCAAAGCCTCTGCTGGGTTTGCACCGAGCGAGCAGCTCTGGGACAAGGAATCTTGTCTGGTGTGTAAAAACTTGTTTACTTAATGTGAAGAAATGGTTCTGCTTCCACATATGCCAGTGCTCTGGGTGCAATGTTTTCATTTGTAGTGGTGAAATCTGTTTTTCAAAAAGTGGTGCGGTATCTGTGGATTCTGAGCCACATGAATTTGCTTCAGTGTCTATTTATCACTACAGAGAAGGACATAAGAGATGGTAGCTTTTCCTCTGGAGCTCTGGCAATAAAAGCAGGAGTGTGTTCTTGACCTGCTGTGGGCTGCCTCTTGCACCTTGAGCCTGTTGATGAACACAGGTGCCGTTTGTTTGCCTACTTGGTGAGGTGGGTGAGGGTTTTCTGTCCTTGAAAACTCAGCCACATCTGAAGGATTTTTTCTGTGAACTTGGAAGTCTAACAACAAACATGTGTCACACTCATGGCCACGTGTGCTCTGTGGTATTCCCCATAGCATCAGTAGTTCCAAAATGAAAACCTGCATATGAAAAGTGACTGCAAGCACATCACCTTTGAAATAAGTAAAGGGTATGTACAAAAGTCTCTCAGCTCTGTTTATCATATTGCAGCCCTCCTTTCCAGACTGAATCACAGAGCATCTCTCTCTCGTCTCATGCCTATGCCTGGTGGAAGCACTGACCCTGCAGGTACTGCCACAAGCTGCCTTCGTACACACAATGAAAAATCAGAAAAGAAACCTGAGGAATCTCCTTTGTTTCATTTAGGAGAGCTTTGAGACCTCTAAGGTCAAGGAATATTGAAAGGCCTGTGGGATCTTTAAGTCAGAGGCCCCAAAGGGAGAAATAAAATGTCTCGCAGGTCATCCTGACCTTGTGGTGACTTGGAAAATTACAAACTTGGAAAAGTGGTTCAAACTCTGTACCCTGCTGTGCAGAACTGGGGTGGAACCTGCAGGGAAGACAAGACAATCCTTAGTGGATTGTATTTGGAAAACACCGTGTAATAAAGTAGAGAAGGACATCAGCAAATCAAAAGCATAACCCAGAATGAGTCATTTTTCTGAATTTCATTGGAATCTGAATTTGCTAGAGACTGTCTGACTGGGTATGGGGGTAACTTCAAGCAGTGTTTCTCTGAACAGAAATGTTCTATTTACAAGAAATAAAAGCAATTTTTCAAAATTCAAAGAAAAGCTCTATTTAAAGAGGAAAAACAGTGTTATATGTGGCTGCAAGGTCTCTGGTATCTCCTTTGGTAGCTCAGAGATAGGAACAAAAAGGAGAAGTTGTCTTTTCTGGGATAACCATAGAAGCAGAAAGCTTCACTGCCTGATGTAATATTTAAAATGGAAATGAAAGCTGGAGCATGTCTTTGTGTGTATATAAAGTTGCAGGAGGAGTTGGCTAGGGCTGAAAACATGTCCCAGGTGAAATCTCAAAGACATGTTCTCTCAAGGAAGGAAGGAAGGAAGGAAGGAAGGAAGGAAGGAAGGAAGGAAGGAAGGAAGGAACTGTGCCCCCTGAAGCTGGAGCTGTAGATAATGACAAAAAGTGAGATCCAGGCTGTGGTTTGGTGAAGTTGCTCTTTGTTCCAATGAAGTGTAGGAGAGGTCACAGGTATTGTCAGCTGCTTTCACAAAAGGCACAAGAAAGTGTTTGGCAACTGAGACACAGAAATGTAACCCACACTTTAAAACCAGCACATCTTTTTGCAGTGGGTCAGAATCCATGACAGTGAGGAGCAGAGAGCCTGCAAGATGCAAAACCATGAACATCCCAGAGGACTGAGCCAGAGAGGGTTAGGAATCAATCACATTGAGTTAGGAAACACCTAACTCAATGTGATTGTGCTGCCAGCAGTTCCATTACTTCTTCTGGGCAGGAAATCCAGAAGCAGGGCTTTTCAAAGACTCAGAGGGATCTGATAGACATTAGCTGCCAGTGCCTTTAAGCCTCCATGGCCAAGTGGGACAACCTGGATGTCCTCTCGGCCTCCCACTGCTATGCTCCCCACCACTCCACCTAGGATACAAGTGTGGTGGCTTTGTCTGGCTGCTCTGTGACCATGGTGGGAAACTTTTCAGAGACTTCCAAAAAAATGGTGGGGCAAGCAGGGTAAGTTTTCTCCTGAATGCCAGAGCACACACCAAAGCTGCTGACTTCTCCCTCCTGCCAAAGTGAGCTCCTTGCTCTCTGTGCCCACAGTCCTGGCTCCAGCCCTGGAATGGAACAGCTGAGCATGCTCTGTGCTGGCTCAGCTGGGTTCCTTGGAGGTGAAGCCCATCTTTGTGACTGCCTGGGCAGTGAACAAGGCACCTTTCCATTCAGTCAGTGCCTGCTTTGTCTATCCTGCGTTGGTCACCTCAGTCCTAGACACTGTTCCAGGGAGATCAGAGAGCTCTTCCAGATCTCCCACTAATGGCCTGTGAATCTAGCATTCCAGAGCAGCTCATGTGGAGAAGGAATGTACCCCAGAGGCATGAGCCTCCCTGGAAGTCCTGCTGGCACCAGAGATGGGATGAGGGACACCAGAACAGATTTCTCACCAGGTCAAGAACTACAGAGATGGAGTGATGGTCACAAAGGTATGCCTGGAGGAAATGGGTGGTGACAACAGGGACAGGTTTGTGGCCTCCAAAACCTGTTGCAAAGCTCAGGAGCAGAGTATTCTTTGTCAGAACTCTGTAGTGATAAAATGGGCACCTTTGGTTCTAAAATCCCAACATTCACTTGTTTGTTCTCCTCAGAAGTATCCTGTCACTGGAGTTTGTAAGCTGGTATTGCAGCCAAGGCCCAAGGGAGAACTGAGAGATTAAGGGGGAAGGAAGCTGCTGCATCCAGAAAGAGAAAGGGTTGAGCTCCCTGCAGACTGTGCATGTGCACAGCTTTGCACTCAAGACAGGGCTAAAAAACCAAACTGGGCCAAGCCATTTCCCGGCTATGTCCCTAAAGCCCTATGTTGAAAAGGAGGTGCTGATTGCCCTTTAAATCAAAAGTCCTCTGGGCAAATAATTTTGGGGACGGCTCCAAGTCCCAGGCTGCCCTGTGCTGAAAGCAAGGGAACACACTGGGCTGGGAATATCCATGGTGCAATCACCACGTGCCCTGGGCAGCTGACAGGCACACAGCCCTGTGAGCCTGGAGCTGTTGGAGCTGCACTCCAGCTCCAGCTCTAGCACCTGGCCTTGGCTGCTGGTCTGAACCCAGGGCAGAAAGGACACATAGAGTCCACTTGGGGTGTGGCATTCTTCTTCATTTCATTTTTATTTCAAGTTCTGTTAAAGAAATCAGCAGTGAAACTGGGCAATCAGCTAATATTAATGAGAGCTTGTCACATTTCTAGCTGTGCTGATCTGATCAGATTTGCCTCTAGCCTTGGCTTCAGACACTTGAATGCACCTACACTCCATTATTACCACACCTGTTTTTTTCCTGAAATGGGCATGGACAGTATTTCAATTTCAAAATAAACCTCTCAATATCCATTCCTTTTTTATGGTGGAAAAAAAGGTGTTTATAAGGATTTTAACCAGGAGATGTCAAGACAAGACAGGTGTCTAGGCCAAGAGAAGAGGCTGGACTAATAAGCCAGGTTTCAAAATCATTTTTATAAATTGTAATGCTCCATTTTTATCAATCATAGCTCCAGGAGATTGACCCAAGTCATATTTTTATTTTCATCAAGGAAGTAAAACTTTTTTCCCTTCTTCTGGGATTCATAAGAAACTTAGGAGATGTTTGCCTTTCTCAGAGCTAAGACACTTGACTTCTTCAAAGCTAAGTGAGCCCCTCTCAGCTCTTGACATTTGTCTGTGCTGCAGATGAAGTTCTCTTCCTATTCAAGGTGTATTTTAAGTAGAGAGGTTGATCAAGAAGAGGGAGTACGTGTAGCACCGGCCATTTGACCTTTGTTCCTACATGTCATCCTTATGCACATGCTGATTCCTGGGCATTTTCCTTTCCAGCATGTCAAAGCAGCTGCTGCCTTTGGATCAGAGGTCAGGTGCCAAGGGCTTGTAAGAAGGAGAATTGTTCTGGGTGGCTGCCAGCGCTCTCTACAAACTGGAAACACATCACTCTAAAAGTACTGCAAAAGCTTATATTCTTTGTGAGAGGGTGCAGATTTTTCCTGTTGTGTGAGTTAAGGGTCAGTTGTGAGGACCTTGCTGTTCTTTCCTTTTGCAAAGTTGTGAGATGGCTCAGGGCTGCATTATTCTTGGACCAGATTTGGAGTGGTCTAGCACTGACCATAAGAACATATTCTGAGCTTTAATTCACTCAGCACTTATTTTAGAAGTTGACCTAATACCATTGTATTAGGAAATCTGTTGCCTTCCCTCTAAGCAGCCATCATGCTCCTGAAACAGGTGCTGATTAGTCTGTACTGAATGTTCCCTTTATTTTTTAACTGTGTCATTTCAGGCCCACTGGATGGAATAATTTTTGCACAGTGCAAAGTAACTGATGACTAATAATAAGACCCAAGACTTGAAGCAGCTTTTGAAATTCCACTTCTTTAAAACAGACATTGAAAAAACCTCCATTTCTCTTCTCTGTACAAATCTCAGTGTAAAATGCCTTATCTAATACAGAAATATTTCCTACTTCTTCTGCATTGGAGCATCAGTATTTTAATGATTTTTAAGTGCCAATTGGTTAACAAACAGATGACAGCTATAACCTACAACAGGTAAGCAGAGAGAAGGGATCACTTAAGGTTTGTTTTATTTAAAGAGCTGATCCAACTTATGATGATGTGCTTGGGTTCAGGCCTAAAACCTGTTAAAGCTGTTCAGAAATCAAGTGGATATAGAAAAAATCTTACTTGCATGTAAGTCAGTGATCCCCAAAATATATTTGAGTAGGAATCTTTCTGAATAAAACATCTATTTTTTTTCCTAAAGTGGAAATAGTGGCATAGATAAGTGGTATAATTGTCTAACAAAAAGTGAGAGAACTTTGGCCTTTTTCACCAGTTTTACTCTGCACAGAGCCTGTGTAAGGGGGAAAAGCCCCAGAGGAGCTGGTCTTTGCAAAACATCTCATTTGGTTGGAAAGCCAACTTTCTAGCTAACCCAGCTGGAAACACCATGTTCCAGCCATAGGTTCAATGCACATACACAAATGAAGCTACAAAATAAAGTGTTTTTTACTGAGCCCTGACTTTGTGACAGCAGCCTAGCACACTGAGTGCCTGGTCAGCTGTAAAGCAGGGCAGAGTGTTGGCTCCTCTGTTGTTTAAAATGTCAGGACTCTTCCCACATGGAAAGATGGTGCATTATGCTGTCAATGTTGATTTTGCAGCTAGACAATAAGTGGTAACTTGTGTGACAGACACACTGATGAATAGATTTAGGGAGCTGTTTATCATCTAAAATGTCTCTGCTGAGAAATATCCCTTGGCTGTCAGTCTGGAGTGACCAGGGTTGTTGTCAGAGCCTTTGTAAGCACCAGGCTGGTTTTGGTGTGATTCTGCACAGTCTTCTTTGAAGTGCTCCATGGTTCTTACAGCACACAGCTGGTGAGGACACACGTCAGGGAGGGAGGAATTTTTGCTGCCTGCAAATCATGTCCTGTTCACAGCACAAGCATCAGTTACACTCTTTGTAACTGGGCCATGAAGACAGGCTGAGCTTGTCCCTTTGAGGAGTCTGGGCAGAGAAGTGCATTGAAAGCACAGGTAGCTGTTTCCTTTGGATCATCGCTTGGGAATGCACACTGGGCTCTTTGGAAGACTGCACTTCAAACTGTTTTAGAGAGAAAGATGGTTTTCCAAATAAATTAGATGTTTGGTGAAAACATTCTTCTTTCCATCAACTTCCTTGATTCTGCAGTTCAGGTATTCTTTTTCAGATATAGCACTGCAGTTTATCCTGGGTCTGCAGCATGGGCGTGAATGCCCAGAAACACCTTCAGCTGGAACAAACTGAAACTGGCTTTGGAAATAAAACCACAGGGTCTTCTGAAGCTTATCTCCCTAGCCAGGCTGCCTCTCTCCTTCCTTATCACCTTGCCTCTGTGCACAGTGCCAGAAACTGTGTAATGAGCTCCAAAGTCTGAAGACCCCTTCCCTGCTGCAGAATGGGGACACATAGAATCCACACCATGTGCTGTTAGAAAGCCTCTCTGCCATCTCTGATTAACTTCAGGAGAGCAAATGAAAGCTTCTCCTTCAACTATTTTCTTTCCCAAAGTACTTTGCCAAAACTGCAAAAATCAGAGAAAGAAGAAAAATCCAGCTAATCTAAACTGCAGCAAACCTCCAGTCAAGGAGCTTTCCAGGCTGATGAACAGGTTACAGAAATTACTGACTTACATTTACCCTTCTGCCTCCTCCCCTCAGTCATTTGATTTCACAAGTTTTGCTAGGGAGATGGTAGATTAAATAGATGAGCTTTGCCCAAACCAGTAGCAAAAAGTACCGGAGAGAAAAACAGGAAGCTTCTACACCACAGGAATCCTGAATGTTCAGTTTAAAGAGGATTCACTGATTGGGAAATGCTAAATATTGACTTGAGGGCAATAAGAATGATGAATGTTCAGAAAGGAGGATGTGAGATCCATTTAAAGAAAGAAAGAAAGAAAAAGAAAATTAAAGAGGGGAAGTAGTCCAGCTAAAAATCTGATTTTGCACTTTGGGAGGGGAAATCTAGAATTACATAACTATGCAAAAAGAAAAGTGTTTAAGGCTTCACAAGCTAAGAAACTCCACTGAATACTGAGTTTAATATGGCCTCTAAAGCTTGAAAAGGAATGGTAAAGTAGTTCCCAAAAGGCCAGAAAATGTCCATTTACTTTCTTCTGAATATTAAACAGACCTCCCAGACATGGGAACAGACCTCAAGTACCTGTCACAGCCTCTGGCCAAGCTGAGGGCTGGAGTTTGTGGTGGGCAGCCCTGAGCTCTTCACCCAGCCCCATGCAGTGCCCATCTGGCTGCTCAGCAGGAGGCTGGATGTGGGCTCTGGATGTGGGCTCTGTTTCCAGGAACAAAGGCTCCTACTAAGTTCTTTCACAGCCTGGAGGCAAGGATCTGGCATTGCTCTGACTAGGAGCAGCACCTTCGTCTCCTCCCTGTGGCCAAGAGCATTTGCACTTGGCCAGCTTGGTCAAGAGAACCCAAATGGGCAGGAGCAGCAGGAGCAGCAGGAGATGTGGGAAAGGAGTGACTGCCACACTTCATTGTTCCCTGGGTTTTAGAAACCTTCCCAAGTCAGGTTGAAGGCTGGGACACACAACCCTTTCTAGGTCCCCAGCTCTTTGATCTTAGAATCACTAAGGCTGCAAAAGACCTCTGAGACCATCAAGTCCAGCTGTTAACCCTGCACTGCCAAGACCACCATTAAACCACATCCAAAATGCCATTTCTACATGTCTTTTGGTCACAAGAATAATGATTGTACTGCTCTCCTGGGCAGCTTATTCCAGTGCCTGACCTGGAAAATTTCCTTCAGTGAGGAAATTTTACCAAATGTCCAATCCAAACCTCCCCTGGTGCAACTCAAAGCCATCTCCTATTGTCCTGTTGATTGTTAGCAGGGAAAAGAGAGTGACATAGAATCACAGAATCCTGAGGTTGGAAAAGATCATCAAGCCCAACAGATGAGCCCACCCAAAGCCCAAACTCAATATGCTGCATGCCCTGACCATCACTGCACCTAATAGACACAGTCTGGAGTTCCTGCACCAGATCCTGCTGTCTTCAGCTCCATGGGACCACACAGGAATATTGCTCCTTGATTCCCCCTTCAACAAACTTAATTCTGAAACTGCCACCGAGGCACAAATGCATTCCCCAAATTGTGGGGGAGTCCAAAGAGGCCTTGCACAGATAGGAGACCTCACCAGCCTGAACAGTAGCTCTGTGAGCCTCCCTGGCCTCACAGCCACCTGTGGGACTGTTCCTCATATCCACAGATCCCCAGCCCTGTTGTCAGCTCCAGGTACACATGATGGGAGAGTAAAACCATCACTTTGCTGGTTGAAAATACTAATTCCTACCTAGCTTGTACCATCACAGGGCACCTTTCCAGCCATTCCAGGTATGCAGAACCAATGATCCATTTTCATCTTCCCTCTACTCTGACTTCCAGCATTCAGAGAGACAATGCTGTCCTTCTGTACATGGAAAAGTCACTCCTTTATTTCACATAATCCCATTTTTCCTGTTTGATCTTTGCTGATTTTCATCTCTGCCTTAATTCTGCTTTTCTATAAAATGTGGTTGCTTAACTTTTTCTTGTTCTATTTGCTTTCCTGGACAAAGATAACACAGTAATTTTTAATTATTCACAAAAGTCCCATTGCTGCACATAGTAATAAATTAAATTGTTCATCACATATAATTCACTTTTATGATCATGTGCTAGTTCAGCTTGAAAGAGTGAAACTTATGCAGAAATAATTGAGTAAATTAACATAAGAAAGCAAAGGTAGGGCTTAATAATGTCCAATATGCTTGTGTACTTGAACCTTATAATGTGTAACACAAACAGTTCTTGTTCTTTCTCACCTTTTTGTAGGATAGAATAGCACCTGCGACAACCAGACCGTGTGCCAGGTTTGCCAATGTCTCAAGAATCTGAAAATCATGGCCATCATCTTCTCCAGTATGTCACAGAAGCAGATGGCCTCCCAAGTCAGCACTAAACCTCAGTCCCCAGTGCTCTGATGGGGGACTCCCATTTCTCTCCTCTGTGCTGCTTGTAAGATACACCCACGGACAGAGTGCAGACTGAGTCAGCCTTTTCTGGCAGGTAAGGTCACTTACCAAGAGCTCTCTTGTTCTTTCAATGTATATTGAGAAAAACAGCAAGCTGGAGCCAATTGATAGTCTGTTCCCAATGTGTGGGATCTGACAGGTCTGAAAAAGGCATGGAAAAACAGGTAAGACTGTTTGTATGCTAGTCAGGACAAGTCCACAAAAGTAGACCTGTCATCTATCCTTATCTCACTGGTTCAGAGCAATTCAGTGCAGAGAAAAATTATGTAATGAGAACATAAAAACATGCTAGAGGACATATACTCTGGAACAGTTTGCCCAAAGAAATTGTGGCTGCCCCACCCTTGGAAGTGTTCAAGGCCAGGTTGGATGGGGCTCTGAGCAACCTGGTCTAGTGAAATGTGTCCCTGCCTGCAGCAAGGGGGTTGGGTTTTGAGGACCAATTCAACCCAGGCCATTCTGTGATTTTAAGATCTTGGCAATAACTCCTGATGATTGAAAAGCAAGATGGCAGAGAGTAATGCAAGTTCCCTGAGCTGTTACAGAAATTATAATAAATGTAACGTAAAAGCAGAAGCCAGAGAAGCTTTTACTCAATCACACTTCTTTAATTAAAATGTCCCATACATGTGGTCAGGAAAAGAAACATTCTAATGTGAGCATAGTGTAGAGAAGCTGTTTATAGTTTAGCATCCTCTCATTTTTTCCTCTTGGGATGTTCTGTCTGTTATACTATAAATAACTTCTGTCCTTTCTTACTTGTATTAAGAGAAATTAAGAGAGAAATGGGAAAAAATGGCAGATATATTTTAAAAACCTATCATCAGTAGCAGGATCTCATCAGTTTAGAAACAGTTTAGCATCAACCTTCTGAACTTGTTTAAACTGTGCAAAACCAAAAAGTGACAGCTTTTGGTTGCATCTTACATGTTTGCAGATAAATTCCCAAATGTATCTCAGCTTCATTTCTGTCCCATTTCAATGCATGGTAGTGACTGTTTCCTCAGCTGGCAAGGCTATGACAGAGTAACTAAGAGCAAAATTGTAAAAATTTTGATTTCTCAAAACATTTAAGTCCTCTGATTCTCATCTTTCTTTCTAGAATCTGTTGTTTAAAAATCGTCAGTTGCAGAGCTTTTCCACCCATAAGGCGTTTTCCATTTGCAGAGAAATCTGGCTCCACCAAGTGACAATTGTTGTGATTGCTGGTCTGCACCTGCAGCTAAAATAACACAAATCTGCCACTAGGTCCCACAACTAGCCCGTGCATCAGATTGTCATTGCAGAGCTTTCAACTCCAGCAGTTTTGGACTGTAGGGTTTCCTTAACTCATACAATGCCAATGTGGACCACAGAGCATTGTCACCGATATTTTTGGGCCTTCTTGTGCTGCACTGTGCCACCAGCACCCAGGTTTCTGTGTGCATCCATAATGGATAATTTAAAGATATACATTCCATGGAGGAGCTCAGAAAAAGTGAAGTGCAAATACGCATTTCATCGTCTGTGTTTCTCTCTTCACTAACATACACACACAAACACATATATAAAAATATATATATAGATATATATAAAATAACATTACACATGTTACTACTGTATTACTAGTAGTATCAATCTTGTTACATGGTGTTTATATATATAAAATATAAATATATTAATCATATATCATACATTATCTATTTTATATTATATATCATATATTTTCTATTTTCTATTTTTTATATTTTTGGGGTTTTTAATTTTTTTATTTTTTAGTTTTTAGTTTTATATTTTATATTTTATATTAACTGTGCCATGTGATGAGGATATATTTGTGGCATTCTAGCTTTTTTCTGAACTTAGACCAGTGTAGCTAAAGTATTCATAATAAATTTTGCCTGTAGTAGAAAAAACAACAGTTTCTGATCTATGTAATAACCCCTGCATATATTTTCTAATTTTGAATTTCCTCCCTAAATAGATGAGAAGGTTTATTCATCTTTTACTTACCTATTTACACTGGTGAACTGGTCAATGACCGAAAGAAGTAAAAATCTTTTTCTACAAAGGACTGTACTACCAATTTCTGTTACAGAGACCCAACAGAAATGTTATCATTCCAGTTATAATCTGAAGAATTTGATCATGGAACCAGAAAAACCAACTAATTAGCATTGGGCAGGACATTTCAGATCCAGCTTGTTGCTCAGCTGGGAAAAGAAACTTTCTGACTTAAAAGCACTACGTACAGTCACGGAGGTGCTCTGTGTTGGCCTCCACACCACGTGTCACACAACAGCGTGTAGCTCAAGTTCCAAACTCCAGGGAGAAGTGTCTGGAATGCTGCCAGAAGCACAGCTCTGATTCCTGTGGTTTAATGTAACTGTGTGGTGTAGCTCTATCCACATGATTTAGTAGAGTGAGATCAAACTTGACTTGAGGTTTTGTCTTTGAATCCTCCATGGACTCGAGTCAATGTAACAACTGTTTTGCCATATGAATACGCTTACCTCCAATATTAAACTAATATTACTGACAGATACAATATAGCATGATCTTCATAGAGAAAAACATCATCTTACGGTAGAGAGTTGCTTGAGCTAGAAGTATTGACTATTTGGGGGGATATGCCCAAATCTTGGGATAAAAAACAGTGGAGGGTTTGGGAGGTGTTAGGATGAAGGTAATGTGCAGTATCATAAAACCATTGTTGTGTTGGGCACTTGTTCCATAACATCCAGTGGAACCCCTCTTTTCCCCCAGCTTGTGGAGCTTTTTATGTTTAGGAGGAGGCTGGTGGATGTTTGGAGGAGGTAGGAAGAGTGAGCAGGGGGAGAGAAAGGAGAGTGGGGGAAAGAAGAAGAGAAACTGAAATGCTGGTTTGGCTTTCTGTGACATTAGGAACTAAAGTTTTAATTAACTAATTTGCTCATCATTTTTCCCATTGAAGACTAAGAGATTGTCACTCTTTGTGATATTATCATGTATTTCAAAGCGGGATCTTTACACTGGATTAATGAAATGTGTTCCCGCAGAAACTTACTTGACAGAAGGAAAGCGAATTCCAGCTTTTTGGTGTAAATGAAGAATAAGTTAAACAAAATAAATGAATTTACATCATTGTAAAAGCTATGCAGACAAAGCCAGTGATTTTGAGCTGAAGAAAAAAAAGAAAATACAGAACCTTCCAAGGACTGGGTACATATAAATGATTTCTGTTTCCATTCTCAATACATGAGAGGCTTCTCTAGTTTGAAATATGTCCCTGCTCATGGCAGAGACTGGGACTAAGTGATCTTTAAAGGCCCCTTGAAACCCAATCCATTTTATAATTCTTTGTTCCTATGTTCTGTGTAACTAGCTTTCATTAACCTGTATTTATATTTGAAAATTCTACAGAATACACTTATCCTTCTGATTACAACAGAACTTGTTTGCTGCCCTAAAAATGTTGTTTTTCATTAAATTCTATCTTTTTTCCTCAGAGAATTTCCACAGTGTGCTGCTGAAGATGGTGAAACATTTGGATGTGAAATCCAAGGTTGATAGTAACAGAAATGAGCCTTCTCATTTTATTTCAGACTGCCTGCAGTCTGACAATGCTGTTTCCATAACAAAAATGGCTCCAGACAGAAGTAAACAAATCTAAGTAGAAATTAGGCATTGTTTCTACAACATAATTACTGCTTTTGAAGTATTTGTAAAGCAATTTTAGCTAATTATCACAAAAAGGGTACATTAATGTCAGTAAAGGATAGAGCTTTTGGATGGAGATGCCTAGCAGAACAGAAGAATTTGAGGATGGGCTTTCTTATGCCTGAAGTCTATTTTCATTATCTGCTGAGCAGTTCGATAGAGACAACTATTGTTCAGTGGTGCAATTCGTATTTATGTAATCAACAGCTGTTACAAAGTAAAAGATTTAGAAAACCTATTTAGAAAAACAGATGTGGCCTGCAGCTAAAATTCCCAAACTGCAGTAGTTTAGAGGAATTCTCAATCTGATAGTACATTTATGAGTTCCTTTCTGGAGGATGGCTTAAACAGAGATTAATTGGTAACTATATGCTGGGTCATGCAAGTCTTTCTAAAAAGCTCCTTACACCCTAGTTGTTTACAGGTAAGAAATATGATCAAAACTTTTTTTTTTCTGGCTTGTTTTCATTTATAAAGGTATGCAGCAGGTTCTTGTCTGGACAAAATAGTGTCAGAGCTGGGAGATACTTTTTTTTTGAGTGAAGAGAGGCCATTTTGCAGTATATTACCAAAAACCATGTCCACTGGGCAGCACTGCTCAAAGGATCACTGAACTCAGGATGCACTTGGTGTGTGTGGTGGCTTGGGCCTTTAAGAGCCAGCAGATTCAATAGAGAGTTGTGTAAATGCGGGGCAATTGGACTTGAAAAGCTAGAGGAGGGCACTGTAGGAAATATAATTCCAGTATTTTCCCAAGATATATCCAGGATGAAGCAACTGGAAGGACAGATTGATTGATTTCAAGAGTGTCAGTGTAAATGTTTATTTATTCTTAATTGAAAGTTGCCTCTGTGACATACAGCTGGGAGTTCCTGTCTGGCACCTTCACAGACATGGCCTTTTAACATCCTTGGTGGCCTGAATCATCCTCAGCGCATAATGACCCATGCCTTACATTTTTAAATAGCAGAAACTTCTGAGCCACTTTCTGGTGCTGTCAAAAGTACTTCATCATCACAGCACGGTGAATGCACATAATTGCCCCAGAAATTGTCCCAGCAGCTCCAAAAGGCATGTGAATTGTGCATTGCCATCTCTCAAGAGGCAAGTATTGAAGGAAAGATACTTAGTGAAATTAAGCTGAAAATTAAGTGCATCAGGCTATCTTTGAATGCAGTCTTGGAAGAAGAGGTATTTATATATGAAAAATATATTCTTAATTAGAACCTTTACAGAAGGATTGGGTAAGGGCAATACAAAAGAGTTCAAGTAGAAAAAGACTTCTGCACTGCCAAATGTTTCATGGTGTACTACCTATTGGAAAAGGTTTCCTCATTCAGATGTTATCTCTGTTCCCATACTCCTTTGCAATTTTAAATTATTCTCCAGTCCTTTCGTTCCCATCAGGAAGAAGCCAGGCCTATTGCCTGGATCCAGAGTAGTGTCTTGGCCTGTCCCACATGGCAAACCCCTTCTGGGCTCTTGTTTCATGGTGATTTCCACAGGCATTCCCTGGCTGCCTGCCACCTCCTGCTCCTGGTCCCCTTCCACAGGAGGTGCCAGGAGCCCTCCAAGGGATGCTGAGCTCCCCTGGGAGCACATTCCTGACACCTGGCTTAGTGTCCCTGGGCAGTGCTGTGGCAGCAGCTGGAGGGTTTGTTCCCACTGTGGCCTGTGGGAAGAGGGGCGGCCTTCAACGGCAGGAGCTGTGTGTGAGGAGCCAGAGGGCAAGCATGAAATCCCTGCTGTGCCTTAAATGGAATCCCTCCAAGCACTGCAGTTCAGGCACCACGTGGGGAAGCCTTGCCAAAGCCTCTGCTGGGTTTGCACCGAGCGAGCAGCTCTGGGACAAGGAATCTTGTCTGGTGTGTAAAAACTTGTTTACTCGATGTGAAGAAATGGTTCTGCTCCCACAAATGCCAGAGCTCTGGCTGGGACATTTTCAGCTTCTTTCATTTGTAGGAGTGAAGTCTGTGTTTTTTAAAAATAGCATAAGATGTCTGCAGGGGCTTCCAGAATGTGTCAGAGCAAGTCTGCCAGGCCACTGTGCAGCAAAAAGGCCCTTGAAAGGGATGGCAACAGTGTGGGGAAAGAACTCCAGCCTGCACTTGGGTTGTGTGTATCAGGTTTGAGAGCAAACTGGGACATCAGCAAGTGTTGTGAGGCTTGGGACATTTTGAAGGGCAGACAGAAGAAGGACACAGTGGGCAGCTAATGACCCACTGGTGGTTTGACCAGCAGTAGTTAGCATCCCCCAGGCCTTCCTCATTTCCTTTAAATCAAAGGGCCTCTGGGCAGATCATTTTGGGAGCCAGGGATGGCTTCAAGTCCCTGTGCTGAAAGCAAGGGAACACACTGGGCTGGGAATATCCATGGTGCAATCACCACGTGCCCTGGGCAGCTGACAGGCACACAGCCCTGTGAGCCTGGAGCTGTTGGAGCTGCACTCCAGCTCCAGCTCTAGCACCTGGCCTTGGCTGCTGGTCTGAACCCAGGGCAGAAAGGACACATAGAGTCCACTTGGGGTGTGGCATTCTTCTTCATTTCATTTTTATTTCAAGTTCTGTTAAAGAAATCAGCAGTGAAACTGGGCAATCAGCTAATATTAATGAGAGCTTGTCACATTTCTAGCTGTGCTGATCTGATCAGATTTGCCTCTAGCCTTGGCTTCAGACAGTTGAATGCACCTACACTCCATTATTGCCATGAGTGTGCCTCTTCTTGAACTGGTCATGATGACAGTGTTTTCAGCTTTAGAACATACTAACAATGTTCCCCATGTTTACTTTTTCATGGGAAAGAAGTCAGTAATAAGGACTTTAAACAGGAATTGTCAAGACAAGGTATGTGTCTAGGCCAGGAGTAGAGGCTGGACTAATAAGCCAGGTTTCAGAATTGTTTTCATGAGCCAGCAGCTGTGGTGCTACACTGCTAAAGGGCTATTACAGGACTAGTTCTGCAATTCCCCTGATTTTACTGATAATGTAAAAAATACTTATTTTTTGTTTTCTTTTTGTGAGCTTCAAAAGAAAATGAGATGATGCTCACAGCAGAGGTGCTCCACCCCCACAATCATCTTGGTAGCCTGCCTCTGGACTTGCTCCAACAGGTTGATGACTTTCCTGGATCCATCCTCACTACAAAAGTACTGCACTTGCAAAAATATGTGTTCTTTTTTAGGTAAAGTTTATCTGTTGCTTTTACAAAGAAGGCAAAGGAAATGGAAGTGTGGATGTTCGGGAAGCCCGGCTTTGCCCTCGACACAAAGCTGTGATTTGTGACTGGAAGGCTGGGTGCTTGATTAGAGCATGGCAGCTGAATGTTTGCACCTCCATCATTCAGAATGTTCTTCTCCATGAAATGGTTGGTTCTTTGTGCTGTGTTTTTGTGCACCTATGCAGCACAAACAATCAGATTGTGACAGACATACCAATACTTTGATGCAGGGAACCATTTATCAGCCAAAGTCTCCCTGCTTTGAAATACAGCCTGGCTACAAGCCCTAACACATCTGGTCTCCTGACAGAAATTTTGTAGTCCAGGCTGATATCAGTCCAATTCTGTCCAGATTTTTTCATACTCTGGTCCATGTTTCTTGCAGCACACAGCTGGTGTGGACATCGTGGCCTGACTGAAATTCATGTAGTATTTTTTAAATCTGCAGGCAAATGAGAGCGCCCTTACCTGCCTTTGAAGGACTGAGCAGGTCATCAGAAACCACTGGCATGTCATGAGCAATGGCCAGACATGACAGGTTACCAGGGAGTGAAGGGATCTGTACCTGCCCCTTCACTTCCCCTCCTGAGGATGCTGAAAACCACAAAGAGGTCTCCCCTCAGTCTCCTCTTCTCCAGACTGAACAAACCAAGTGGCCTCAGCCACTCCTAAGACCTCCTCCCCAGGCCCTTCCCCATCTTTGTGTCCCTACATCGTTCTCTAATAGCTTAATATCTTTTTTATGTTGTAGTGCCCAAAACTGCACACACAACTCAAGGTGAGACATGCAAGGTTAACATATCATTATCAGAAGCACATAATTTGGATATGGGTCCAGCCAGCTTATGATTGAAAGGAAAAAAAGTAATTAGGGTTTTCTTGTTTATTTGGGAGGAGACTAGGTTGGAGAAAGGAGGGTTGAAACGTGGGAAAAGGCCTAATGGATGATAATGACGTGAGCAGAGCTGTCCGTGGGTACCTGCCCTTTGTCACTACAGCCTGAAGCAGGACAATTAGCCCAGCCTGGTGCTGGGATCATACCATGCATGTCTAACTTGTTCCCAGAGCCAGGAGGCCCAGTGGGCATTCAGTTGCCAGCAGGAGAACACCCAGGATGGACAAACTGAGCATCTCATCATCACCATGCTGGTATCTGTTCCAGGACTGATACTATCAGCCTAACATCAGCATTTGTGACACAGACTGATTGCCCTGCTTCAAAATGCTGTGTGTGTTTTACTGACTCGTCTTGGAAAATTTCTTGTTCCTCAGCCAAGATGTAATAGGGAGAAAAGTTACAGTCTCCAGGGAGGGGCTGTAGGATGAAGCCTGCAGTTGTCCCTTTGAGGACTCCAGAAATGCTCTGAGAAGCTTATACAGTTTTTATGTTGTTTCTTTTGGATCTTCAAGGCTCAAGCTAATCTGAATTACTCCAAACCCCAGGCTAAGGAACTTGCCAGACTATATGGTGAACAGGTTTCAGAAATTACTTCTTCATATTTATCCCTCTGATTTCACAAGATTTGCTACATTAAGTAGAGAAAAATTTTCCCATGCCATTTTTTGTGTCTCTGTAGTACTTTTTAGTAGTGGAGAGTTATGAAAATTCAGAGTTCTACACCACAAAGATATTGAACACCAGGTGAGCAGTTGGGTCTTACAACACATTGTGTGCTTAGTGCATGTTCATTCCTGCATCCTGTATCAGGTATTCTCCTCACAGCACTGCATTTCCAGAGCTGATCTTGATCATTGCCCTGCTTACCTGCTCGTCACAGAATGAGCACTGAAGGGGAGGATGGGGATATTTGGTCTGTCTCAGATATATGGTTTATAAATGGGAATCCAGGAGTGGAGTTCAGTGGGAGGTTCCTTGAATAGGGGTTTCTTCATGTGCTTCTCATTCAGTTCCCGGAACTCAAGATCCCAAGTGAATTCTGTTCCCAGAGCTCCAGCTTCTCTGCCTGCAGTTCTGGAGGCACACTCAAGGCTAAAGCCTGTGTCACCTCTTACCCACTCATCCTTCTTCTTGTTTTGACTTCTGGCTTGGGTTATGCAGTGCACTGTGGCTGCCATTTGGGTACAGACCCTGTTCATCATTGAGAATGAGACAAGAAAGGGGTTGATGAAGATGGAACTGAAACTCAGGAGGTCCAGAGTACATTCCACCTTAGCCCCAGATCCTCTGTGTGATCTCAGGCACGGGTCTTAAGCTGAAATGTCTGCAAAAAGGAAATAACATAACTCTGCCTTCCTAGAGCACTGATGATATAGAAATAGCACAATAATAAGAGTCATACTTACACCTTTTAGAGCAGTGTAGGACAGCCTGATCTCTTCCATATGTGTCACATGGAGTGTCACCCTTTGTATACAACACTGTTGGCAATTGCCTGAGTCAGATTTGCTTGTTTGAAAGAATTCCTCTGGATGGTGGATTTAATGCAGTTTATTTTATCAAGCCTTCCTAGGCTTTCTGACAGGGTAATTAGCAGTAACACACACACAGCATTGGTAGGTTTTGCGTGGCTCTTATTGTGAAACACTTGTAATGATGAAACATTTTCACCTGAAGTCTTGAGGACTGAGTCTGCAGGGTGTTAATAAAATTAATTGAACAGAGTGAAAAGAATCCCAGGGAGGGCAAGACCTTTCCTTCTGGCAAGCACAGGTATTTTGCAAGTGGGTGTACTGTTCTGACAGAGGAACAGAAGCAATGGAATAAAAAACCTGCTGGTTTCCAGACAAAGAATAGCCTGGTCCTCGTTCTCCATTCACTTTTTTATGTCTGCAGCAGACAGAAGTGTCTTGAACCCCTCCAATTCTGCCTTCTCAGTATCCTCCTGGCATGTAGGACATGGAATTGAGCCATGTGGAGCAGAAAGCTTGCTCCTGCTCTGCTACACTTGATGTTTCCTTCCACTGGTCAAGTAACATAAATTCCACTGGTATCTTCTCTGTGATTTCTTTGGCTGTTGCATTAATGGATATGGATTAACACTGAGGAAGGAATGCTTATGAGTTGTAGGTTCAGGATGTACCTCTCATTGCAGTAATCGATGTCTGAGAGTGCTGGCTGGCTAAACTCCACAGTTCAGTCCAAGAATGAGTTTATTATTCAACCATTCAGGAGCCTGGATAAATTGTGGCCACAGGTTTTACCTCAGGAAAAGATTAGCCTCCCTAAGAGACTGGCATCTTCATGCCTGATGTGACACATAACACATGGAGTTGGGGGAAGGCAAAAATATGAATCTCAGGGGTGCTGGTTAAGGGGCCTCAGGTTAAAGGAGAGGTTCTGTTCCCCTTCCTATGGCAAAAGACAAGCTCAGTGCTTATTCAACAGAAAGGGTTCCATGTGGGTTCCATGAGAGAAAAAAGGGGGAAAGTGGATGAGTGCCCACATTGTGGAAGTGCATAATTTCAAGATCACATGGAGTCCCAGCTAATTATTATCAACATGCTCAACACTTTTTGCACCCCGTGTTATATTCTTATTATCAAACACAAAATTTGCTCTTCAGCAGCAATGAGTAAAGTCTGAAAAAATGTACACAACTATTCTAAGGCTGCTGGACTGAAAAGATGAAAATATGAGCTTCTGAGGGGGAAGAGAATGAGAATAGGAGAGGGAGATTAACAAGCTATTTAAATACTTTATGCCACATATTAAATTTTTTAATATTTATTCTTTCTTGATAAGGATAATGAGGGCTGTTTACATTACTCAGGGGTGCCACACAGAAGGGCTGCCAGGAAGGCTTAGAAAAAAAAAAAGCTTTGTGGATGAACTACAGCTCCAAAGGTTCAAACTCTGAGCTGCAGGGTGTGCCAAGGGGCATGTGATCTTGTGCAGCTATGTAGTGGTTTTCAGGGATGTGTGGCATGCAAGAGGCAGTCCGAAGAGGCCTTTGGAGTCTGAAGAAGGATTTGGATGCTTTTGAACCATGTCTTAATATTATTCCTGCACAATTTTGTTGTTTCAGAAAGTTCAGAGAAACAGATTACCTTTGAAGAGGCTTAAAACCAAACTGTCAGGTGTATTCTCTTTTTTTCATAATTTACCCCAGCCCTCAAAGTGTTCCACATATTCTGCAGATAAGGAAGGAGGCTGAGGGATAATTCAGCAATCTTCATGCACAATAGCAGCCTCTGCAGTAAGGCTTACTCTTCTCTGAGGGATTTAGGATTTCTTACAGAAGGGTCAACTAAATAAAGAAATACAAGAAAGTGATGGTATGGGAAAACTTAGCTGTGTCTTCTAGTTTGATCTCACTTTGCTATTAATTTTTATATTTATATTTGGCATCTTTCTGAAGTGCTTCTCATCACAATGGAAGAACAAATCATGTTAATTAATGAGAGTAGCAGCCAAAAAAAAAGAGCTAGCACTTCTTTGCCATAGTCAAGAGCTCTTGAAAAACTTGTCCTTGATGTTGTTTTGGCTGAGCAAAAATTAGATGCATAATCACTATTAGGCTTGATTGACTACATAATTCTTTCTATTACACTGATGAAAAGCACATGGCAGGAATTCTTAGCCTTGTACAACTTTATTGCCACATGCACATATTGCTAAATATCTGAGCATCTCCTTGACTTGAGCATTCATCACTGAGGGCGTTGAAATGTCTGAGGTAGTCCACAATAGTTTTGGCATGATGGAGAAAAAATCCTTCCTGTTGATGTAAAATCTCTGTCAGGCACAGGGTTGGGGTATGATGTTGTGAATCAGAACAGTGCAGATGGAGAACCTGCAAACTCCAAACCCTTGGTAGCTTTCTTGTACTCATCTACAGTCATTCAGTGAGGCTGAATTTAATAACCCCCTTTTTTACCTTAGGTAGCAGCTCTCACTGCTCACTGTGGGATGCTGTCCCCAGGCCACGCAGCAGCAGAAAGGTGAGAGAGAGAGAGAACACAAAGGCTTCTTCAGCCACAAGACACAGCAGTGCAGCCCGTAGATCCCATGCCAGAAGGGAAGGGTGCAACTAGTAAAGTTCTCAGCAAAGGCTGCCTTGTGTGCCATTCAATTCATAACCTATCTGTCATTCAGTGGTTGCTCCCCAGCTCTCCCACAGCAGCCAAATGGTTTTCCTGTGGGCTCAGATATGACAGTGAAAGAGAAATAGAAATTTACAATGAGAGTTTATTCAGTTCCTTCCCCATCTTTAGATGAGAGATGATGAAAATGTCATCATCATGGCTCACTCACCACCAGCATCAAAGTGGTGCAAGTGGCTTAGCAGGGACACACAGAGTGTCTGAAGGACAGACTTTCCCCTGCACTACTGTTCATCTCAAAGCTGAATCAGGGTTATATGTAAACAAGGAAGAAAATGAACTGGGTTTCCCCACAGCTAAAGATCAATGTAGTCTGAAGATTTTAAGTGCAAGACTGAAGATGCACTCACAACCTTGCTCTAAGAGCCTGCCATCGTTCAGAGCTGCTGTCTTGGCAGGAGTTTAATGAGCAGAGCTGGGTTCTTGCCCTCCCACCTGAAGAGATAATCTTTGAGATCTCTGGTACAGTAGCCTGGTGTTGAGTCAATAGGCAGAGAAACCAAAATACCTCAAATGGTTGACAGCTTAAAGAGCTTGAAAGCCGTGGCTGACACAGCTGCATCTGTGGCATCACTGAGGTGTCAGTCATGTGCTGCTCAGTGCTTGGGAACCATTCTTCTGCTCTTACAGCAGATCACCCCTTGGTTCTTTTCCCCTCCTAGATCACTCTGTCTCTAATAGAATGCTATTGATTGCTACTGGGCTTCCCAGGCACAGATCAGGCTCTCAGTGCAAATTCAAGTTGCCTTTGTGGCCAATTCTTGCCCGTGTCGTAGGGTGGTGGGATGGAAGAGGCTGCAAGGGAACATTTTCATCAAGGAAGGGAAGGGGGAGAGGATCAACAACAAGCAGGGAAGTGTCAGTGGGAACAAGGAAGCTCCAACAGCCCTGAGTCGGACAATCTGAGCTGAAGAAGGCAGCCAGAAAAGGCAGGCAGGACACAGCAGGATGTGGGAGAGAGTCTGAGGCTGGCTGCACACTGCCAGAGGTGAGGAGAGGTCTCAGGAAAGGAGAGGATCTGCATGGCTGGAGGTGCCAGAAGGTCAGAGCAGGGGTCTCTGCTCTTTGACCAGCAAGTGGGCAGAGCAGGAGCAAAGGGAGCTGTACAAGACAAGATGTAAACCTCGATGTTACCTCATCTGGCAAGCACAGGAGGTATTGCTGGAGATGGGACTTGAGGAGAGGCACAGCAGAGCTGAATTCCTTCCTCTCAACTCAAGTGCAACTCCAGCAGGATCCTCTGGAGTTGGGGCCTGGCATAGAAACACATTAAGAGCTGCTATTCATAGGACCAGTGCAAACAAGCCAGGGGGCTGGCTCACAGCTCCCATCAGTCACACATGAAACTCTATTTATACCTTCCTACACAACCAAATGAGCTGTGATTAACAAACACAGGCCATTTCAAGCATCACAGACTAGGCTTGATGGTAATTAAAAAAGGGAATGGAGAGAGGAAGAAAATGTTTTCCAGCTCCCCCTTGTGCCTCTTCTCTGTCTTTGTTTTGTCCTCAGTTTTACTGGCAGTCTCCATGTCCTGCCCCCCAGAAGTGATTTAAAGGTTATTTGATTATATGAGGACTGTTTTATACAGTCTTACAGGACAAAGCATCATCCCCTGGGAAAGTTAGGAGATGCTCATGCTGCAGGTCCTTGGCTGCATTCTGCAGCTGGTGGTCCCCATCAAGCCCCAGGTGCTGGAACTGTGTTTGTGTGTGCATGTGCACTCATGAGTGTTTGTATTTGTGTGTCTGTGTGTGTGTGTGTGTGTGTCTGTGTGTGGGCACAAGCACTCAGTGGCTGTCCAGGTGGAATCTCTGTTTAAACAGGAGAAAGTTAACTTGTGAGCCCTCCTGGGTTTGGGAAGAAAAAAAAAAGAAAATCAGGAAAAGGTGAATCCTAATACACAGATACAAAACAAAAATGAAACAAAAACGACAACAAAAAACAACAAAACGAACAAACAAAAAACCCCAAACAAGCAATAACTAAAAAGGAGGAAAGTTAAAGGTATCTGGTATTACTATTTCCAGGCCCCAGAGGAAGCTCAGAGGCTGGTGTTGAGCCCTATTCTGTGAAGGGCTGCTTGCTCTTAAGGCTCATTCTCTCCTGTTTCTTTCACCAGAAGAAACAGCAGCTGAGAGGGGAGAGGAGTGGCAGGAGCCAGGGGAAAGGCAGAGACCCCACAGAGGCATCACTTTGATGCTGCAGCTCTAATGCTGCAACACCTCCCCCCTTCCCTCACCAAATGCCCACTACCAGGAGAAGCTCAGTAGACCACATTGCATCCCAGTTATGCTCAGCATTGTTTTGGGGCTCTTGCCCTCCCCTAATCCCCTAATTTCTCCTGCTGCCTTGCTGTGTTCCAGGGCCTGTGCCCGTTTGTGGGGCTGATGCTCTGCCCAGCCCCGGTGCAGAGGCTGCAGTGAGTGAGGAATGACTGTGCATTGCTGAGCAGCTGGAAGCAGTTATTAACTGAATTTGGCATCCAAGCTGAACTACAAATGCATCTGGGTGGCTTGAATTGTTCTTAATTATATTTTTGCTTTATTGTTTTCATTTTGCACTGTGCTCCACCACCACTCTCTGTACAGCTCTGTGCTGTGCATTTTCTTCGCTTCCAGCCCAGGGTAATTGCTCCTTGTCGTGCTGTGTTTGCCATTTTAATTTTTTATCATCTCAGATACTTTCTTTTCTTTCTCCCTTTTGATTATTTGCTTATGTCATTCCCATTTGCCCTGACATTTCAATAAATTCACTCCTACATTATCTTTGTCCCTAGAGCAGCAGTTTATCCCTCTCTTTCTAATGGCTCTGTCTCAAAGCTGGATATGAACTGTTTATTTTTTCCTGAGTTTCCCTTTTGGGCTGAGCAGCAACCAGCAGCAGAGAGCAGCGTGCTGGGCTGCAATCCTGGAGCCAGAGTGCCCCCTTCCAGAAATTCTAAGGAATGACACAGTTCCCTTTAGGGCAAGAAGCACAGCCAGGCAGGACTCTGCAGCTCAGGGTCTAGCCACAGGTTAATATCCAGGTACTTAAATGAGACTAACTAAAAGGATGACGCTGCAAATGATGTGTAAAGAAGTGAAGTTTATGGAGTACATTCCTAGACTGAGGGAATGGCCTTTGTCTACTGGATTCCCTCTCTCCTTTAGGTGCTTGTCTCTTTCAAACTTGCATTTTGATCCTTCCAGCTAAGAGCTCAGAGGAAGGGTGTCGTAGACATCTTTTTGTGAAAATCCTTTCTTAGGATTTTTTCCCTTCTGAGAAGCTGAGGCCTCAGAAACAAAATGTAAACAATGGTTACCTGCTGCTGTGGAATGCAACAGGTGGATCCATGATTGGTCTCATGTGGATGTTTGGATTTAGTGCCCAGTCACAGCAAAGCTGGCTCTCTCTCTCTGTCTGAGCTACAGACCTTTGCTTTTCATTCCTCTCTATTCTTAGCTTAGCCAGCCTTCTGAGATGAAACTTTTCCTTCTATTCTTTCTACTATAGTTATAATGTAGTATATATATGATAAAATAATAAATCAAGCCTTCTGAAACATGGAGTCAACATTCTCGTCTCTTCCCTCATCCAAAGACCCCTGTGACCACTGTCACAGAAGGATCTACAATGGTGGTGGGCTGGGGACAGAGTTCTTCTCCTGCATGCTCAGGCTGTGCATGAGGTTTAGATTGGATATTAGGAAAAGTTCCTTTACTGAAAGTGTGACCTGGCATTGGAACAGGAAGCCCAGGGAAGTGGTGGAATCAGCATCCCAGGTGTGTTCACAAAAGTGTAGATATGGCATGTGGGGGCATGGTTTGATGGTGGACCTGGCAGAGTTAGGTCAATGGTTGAACCTAATAACCTTAAAGGTCTTTTAATGCTTCTATGATTCTGTGATTCTTACACTTTTTTGATCAGCAAGGTGGCATGAATGGAAGGGTTCAGGAGCCTTGTCTCTGGTCTTTGGCTGCCATGGAGCAAAATCTGGCAGCTCAGTTTAAAGAGACTGATGAAGATGGGTTTTGAGGGAGCTGTTGGCCTTTGTGGGATGGCACAGCCAGCCACTGCATCCCAGTGTTCCTGTGGGAGACACAGAATACTGCTGGGGTGGATACTGCTGGGTGGAGAGGTGAGTGGAACAGAGGAATATGATGCTTTATTGACCTTCCTCTTTGGGGGCTGAATAGTGCTTACCTTGTCACCACTCTCTAAAGAAAGGTCCTCCCAAATGGTTTGTTTTCTGTAGCAACAAAATGACTAAGACCTTGAACGGTGGTTTGAGCTGTGAGTTCACCCCAGCAGCTCTGTGTGTACAGGGCTCTCTGAAGTGCTTGTGTTGAAAACATTTGTCCATTTGAAGCTAGAACACAGAGACTGAGGCAGACCTTCATGCAAAAACTATTCTCAGCACAGACAAGGCTGCAGTCACACCTGCATCAAGAGGAAATGTGAAGGAAACAGTGTCCACACCTCATTCCAGGGAGGTATGAGCACAGATGGTTCGTTTGAAACTCTAACACCAGGTTTAAGGTAACTGTAACAACATTATGCAATCCTCTTCAAATACTCTTCTTATTGCTATTAAACTTTATTAATATAAGGATATAAGTGCTTCAAGGCACTCCTTTTAGACTTCAATAAAGTCCTCTTGTATTAACAAGCCACTGGAGTCTTGCTCTTTCTTGTATCTTTTAAGACACTCCAAAGACAAAACCTACCCTGGTGGCTGCGTGTTTAAGTTCCAGGGCAGGAAGGGCCCATGGCAGCTCCTCAGCACTTTGGGAAAGACACAGGCTCCTGTCAGGGCTGTCCCAGCAGCCAACTAACATCAATCATGGAATGGGAGGCTGTGCTGTTCTCACATGGTGAGCTCTGTGCTGTGCAGCCGGGGAAGTTTGGGCAGAGCGAGGGAACACCACGCGTCCGAGAGCACGCAGTGAGTAAGGACAGAGCAGGCACTGAACCCCAGCTGCCCCTCTCTAGGCCTTGCCTTCACTACACCACTTTGTCCTTCCAAGCCACGGCTGCAGCAGCAGCAGGAACATGACCCACAGCCATGCACTCACACTCATTCAGGTTCTTCCACTGCCAGGCTGGACAGACAGAGCAGCACCTCAGGCTCTGAGGCTCTGGCACTGCTCTCTCAGCTGGGGATGCACACTGCTGAGGGATGCACACTGCTGGGGGATGCACACTGCTGGGGGATGCACACTGCTGAGGGATGCACACTCCTGAGGGATGCACACTGCTGGGGGATGCACACTGCTGGGGGATGCACACTGCTGAGGGATGCACACTGCTGGGGGATGCACACTGCTGAGGGATGCACAATCCTGGGGGATGCACACTGCTGGGGGATGCACACTGCTGGGGGATGCACACTGCTGGGGGATGCACACTGCTGAGGGATGCACACTGCTGGGGGATGCACACTGCTGAGGGATGCACACTGCTGAGGGGTGCACACTGCTGAGGGATGCACAATCCTGGGGGATGCACACTCCTGAGGGATGCACTCTGCTGGGGGATGCACACTGCTGAGGGATGCACACTCCTGAGGGATGCACACTGCTGGGGGATGCACACTGCTGAGGGATGCACACTCCTGAGGGATGCACACTGCTGGGGGATGCACACTGCTGAGGGATGCACACTGCTGGGGGATGCACACTGCTGAGGGATGCACACTGCTGAGGGATGCACACTCCTGGCTGAGGGCACCTTCCCATCCCTGATCCAGCCTCAGGAGTGCCCCGCTGAGCACACAGGAATGCCCAGGTGCTGTGCTGGGAGAGCAGGAGCACAGAAATGCGGCTGCAGCCCAGCAGGGTGAGGCTGAAGCTGATCTCTCCTCTGGGGAAACCTCAGCAGCTGCTGGACATCAGGGGATTTGTACAGAGCAAAGTGCTATGGCTGGGTCACTGGGCTGAACCAGCCACTGAGCCTAAACTGGGCCAGTTGCAAGCCAAGAGGCAGTCACTGCTTCAGGGCTGCATCAAAAGCAGCATGGCCAACAGCTCAAGGGGAGGTTCTCTCCCTCTACTCTGCACTCATGAGACCCCATCTGGAGTACTGATTCCAGGTCTGGGTCCCCCACCATCAGAAGGACATGGACCTCTTGAAGTGAGTCGGAGGAAGGCCACAAACATGCTAAAGCAGCTGGAGTACCTCTCCCATAAATACAGGCTGAGATGGTTGGGGATGGGAAGAGAAGACTCTGGGGAGACTTTATAGCAGCCTTCCACTGCCTAGAGGAGGCCTACAAAAGAGCTGGAGAGGGATTTTTCACAAGGGTATGCTGTGATAGGACAAGGGTTAATGGTTTTGAACTGAAAGAAGGCTGGTTTGGATTGGATGTTAGGAAGAAATTCTTTACTGTGAGGGTGGTGAGGCACTGGAACAGGATGCTCCACCCCTGGAAGTGGTGAATGCTCTATCTCTAGAAGTGTTCAAGGGCAAATTGGATGGGGTTTTGAGTAGCCTGTTCTAGTGGAAGGTGTCTCTGCCTATGCATTGAGCTGACCTTTAGGGTCCATTCCAACCCAAACCACTCTATGGTTCTGTAATCAGTTACTGCACAACTGTGAGGGTACATGTGCACATCTGCAGACATTTGTGAATAGGCACACAAAGCTGTGCCCTGGTTCTGATGGTCTTACAGTTTTATTTCTCTTAGTTCTAATGAAATGATAGGGCTAAACAATGGTGGTGCCATTGTAAACTTGTGTCAGTAAGGCAAACTTAGCTCTGTCTGTTTCTGGCCATTTTAGGGGCTCAGATGGGTGAAGAGGCAAAGCAGCTATCCAGGGTTTGTGCTGAGTGTGTTTGAAGGCCAAGCCACAACTGGAAATCCTCACCACAGACAAGCACAGTGTGGACATCAGAGTCTGCAAGCACTTCACCCTTCAGGCCCAGAACTATTTTTAAAGATCCTGACCTGGTTACGGACCTGCAGACACCTGTTGGGTGGGAAGGAGCAAACACAGGGACCTTCTCCATGATCTGAAAATAATTATTAGCTGTGAATGTAGTCACCAAGACTTATTATCCTGGCCCATCCCATGTTTGTCATCTCCTCATCTCCTCCAACCCCCCAAATGTGACACACTCTTGTCTTGGCTGCAGTGCATTAGGAGGTTTTTCAGAGCCACCTTTTCAGTCTGAGCGTGGATCAGAAGCTGTAGTGCCTGGGGCAGCCAGGGGAGGCTGACACCTACAAAGCAGCAAAGGCTGAGCCCTCAGCCTGCTCGTTCATGCCAAGGAATTTTGGCTGCAGGTGTAAGTTAATTCCTGGTACTGCTGGCAGGAGATCCCCTAGCTATTCACAGCAGCGCTTTAATTCAGCCCACCTATGCTCAAGAGAGGATCCTGTGCAAGAACAACCCTGTGCAGAGCTTACATGAATTTAGATACCAAGAAAGGCTTTTTTAAGGTGAAGTTAAAAAGTGATGTGTGGAGTTAAAAGTGACACCCCATCTTGCCCCAGAAAACAATGGAAAGACCTCTCCATTGGTGAAGCACCTGCATGAAAAATGGTACTTTTGTGCCTGATTATCACAGCATTTGCTGCATGCAGATGTTTTAAAAGCAAGCAGCCATTGAGTGATAGTACTGGGCTTCCTCATATGTTGGTATTGTAGCACAGAGCTTCTGTGAGGCACAGGGCACATGACTGTAAATAATGATAGAATCATAGAATCAAACAATCATTTGTGTTGGAAAAGATTTCTAAGATCACCAAGCCCACCACTAAACCACGTCCCCAGGTGCCACATCTATGTGGTTTTTGAACACTTCCAGGAATGGTGATTCCACCACTTCCCTGAGCAGCCTGAACACCCTTTCAGTGAAGACATTTTTCCTAATATCCAATCTAAACCTTCCCTGGCACAACTTGAGGCACAACATTTCCTCTTTTCCTGTTGTTTGTTATTTGGGAGAAGAGACCAACCCCCACCTGGCTACACCCTCCTGTCAGGTAGCTACAGAGAGCAAAAGGTCCCCCTTTGGAGCCTCCTTTCCTCTGGGCTGAACAAGCCCAGCTCCCTCAGATGCTCCTCATCAGATTTGTGCTCCACATCCTTCACCAGCTTTATTGCCCTTCTCTGGACCCACTCCAGCCCCTCAGTGTCTTTCTTGCAGTGAGGGGCCCAAAACTGAACTCATGATTTGAGGTGTGCCCACACCAGTGCTGAGCACAGGGTGACAATCACTGCCCTGGTCCTGCTGGCCACACCACTGCTGATACAGGCCAGGATGCCATTGGTCTTCTTGGCCACCTGGGCACACACTGGCTCATGTCAGATGGCTGTCAACCACCCCCTGCCCCCCTCCCAGAACATTTTCCCCCTGGCAGCTTTCCACGAATTCCACAAATTATGGAAAACATGACTGAATTCTCTTTGTGAAGTGTAAGAACCAGCATTCATTTTGTGATGCATTAACCTGGCAGTTTTGCTCATGCTCTCATAAAGGCACTGCCAGGACAGATGTGCCCCTGCAGGTGTGTGTGCAGGGGGTCAGTCTGGCCCCGTGTCAAACTCCCAACAAGGGGGAGCCTGTGCATGGGCACACAGGGGGCAAAGGCACACTGCACAGTAGCAAGCAGGGCTGCCAAGCCACACACGTGTTAGGCAGCATGAGACAAGGCTGGAGAGGCTCCTACTGGGCAAGGATAAGAAGGTGAAAAGAAAAAATCCTTCATGCAGCGTTGGCTGAGCTCTTCACCACAAGCCACCCTGAGGGGTGCTAGTTTAGACACTGTGGAAATGCAACATTTTTAAATTGTTAAATAATTTTTGCCATCTGCCTCTGGGAAGCCAGGTGCACGTCAGGCTGACCATTTACCCATGTGCTTTCTCTACCCCAAAGTGTTGTGCAGAAGAGAAATCAGCTATCAGGACTGGATTCACATGTCACCTGTGACTGAAGTCACAGGTTTGGATTGCTTCCTTGGGCTTCTCCATGAGCAGAGGGAAGGGGACCAAAGGATACTTGAGGTTCTCCTCGAGATCCTCCCATATTCTGGGACTATGCAAGGACCAAGTCAGTCTCCAGCCTAGGTCAGAGACAATCTTCAGCTGTGTGCTGGCAACTGAACCTGCCAAGGTGGCAATACAAGAGGGCATTGGTGTCAGCCTCATTTTATACAGCATTACCACTGCAGCTAATCCAGGGCTGCCTGCATGAGGCCCATGGAGCATCACCCACAATGGAGAAGAGCTGTTGTACAGCAGCAATCCAGCAGCAGGCCTCTCTAGCCATGCTTCATTTTGAGCTGCAGTTTCTCACTCAGATGGGCTTTTGGCTGCTTTCCTCTGCCTTGTACCATCTTACAAGTAGTGCTCGATGCTGCTGCATGGAATAATTTGAGTTACAGTCTTCTTAAACTGAGTGGGTGGGGGGGCAGATAGAAGGGCCCTTTGGGAAGATAACTCCCTCATCAAGTTTTAAGCATGTAATTTTACAAGTAATCCCCTCTCTCCAGCCAGAGGCAAAGGCAGTCCTGGGGCACAATGCAGGGGAGCAAACCCTGCTGTGGGAATTCAGGCCAGGCAGGAGACAGAACAGCTCAGCCCCGTATCAGCGCAAGCTGTGCGTTCACCAACAATTCAGGTGTGCATTTACAGCAGGTACAAACTGCTCTGTGAAGGAACCTGGTGTGGCAGAGCAGTGTCTGCACAGAGGAAGGTTTTTTTAGTGTGAATGGGCATTTTTTTTCCAAACAACCCAGAGTGTGCTGCTTGTCAGCTTACACACACACCTGCTCAGCTCCTCTCTTGCTGGTGATGCGTCTGTGTCCTTGGCCAACTTTCCTGGCCAGCAAGCACAGCCTCTGCAGTGCTTTCAGCAGGCTGCCCATTGCAGCTCAGTCAGCTGCCAGGGGCGGCTGCCTCCAGGCTCTCCCATACCTGGACGTTCCTCCCTCCCCACTCCAAACTTCAACTTTAAATAAAAAAAAGTAAATTAAAAGGTGGGGGGGAAAGGCGGCATTCACTGATGAAGGCTCTTGCAGGTGCTGGCTGTACTCATCAAAGGGGAGGAAGTGCCAATTACTTCCTTGTAGGAACTGCTTCTGTAATCACAGCGCTCTGCGGTGGAGCTGCAAATGCCGATCCCCTCCCGCCCAGCACAGCCCCTGGGTCATGAGCCACAACAGCAGGCACACCCTCATCACTTGACACTTTCGCACAGGAACGCTCATACCTCTGTTTTCCTTGTGACATTCGCCATTTCCTGGTGGAGTGAGGACAGGCCAGGCTGCTGCTGTGGGCAGCACTGCAGAGCCAGAGCCCAGCAAACTGCCCAGAACAAGCACAGATGCTTCCTGCTCCCAGCCCCAGAGCATCTTGCCACACTGGGAGGTTGGGAGAGTGAGGGGAACTGAGTCACGTTTTTGTTGGGAAATGTCTGTCCTGCCCCCACCATTTGCTGTGGTAAGGCTCTTGCAGCCAAACAGGGAAGCATTACTTGGGGCCCAACCACAGAAATTCAGGAAGAGTTGAGAAGAGCTCTTCCCAAGGACCTCCCAGGCTCTGGAACCTCTGTGCTTTGTCACACTATTCACAGGGGCTCAGACTTCATGGCAACAAGAAAAGCCATGTGCAAACGTGGCACCAAAGAAAACATATCACAAAAAAAAAAAATTAATAAAGCTTTTTTGTGCTGGTTTTTTTTTTTCCAATGCTGGCAGTAATAATTTTGTTCAACTTTTTTTGGTGTGCACCTTCTTATAAAAATACCAGTAGATACATCTTCTGGAGAAGCTTATTTCCTAGAAGAGTGCACACTCTAAACTAGGAAATGAAGCTGGAAAAATAACAGATCTTTGCTCCTCCTATTCTGCTTTTTTCTACACTTTATAAACGCAAGACTTGTCTTAGCTAAACAGTATTTTTTTCAGCTTCATTCTTTAGGGTCTTATCTTTTTCTCAGTTACAAAGTTATATTCTCCACATTACTGCAGTGTTTAAAATAACTATTTTAATGACACACCCCCAAAAAATCCTGTCACTGTGGCAAATGGAGTGCACCAGAAAACCCCATCCAAACACCTGGGAAGGCAGAGCAGTAGCTCACAGAGGGAGGTGCTGGCTCTCTCTCCCTGCTGCTGTGCCCCAGCACAGCCCCGTGACCTTAGAGCAGCTGATGTTCTCATCCAGAAGAGAATCTCTTCTGCTTTGTTCATCCCAGCTTGCTGTCCTTCCCCCCCAGATTTTGTACAGAAAAATACAAAGAACACAGACACACAAGTTTAGCTTGCTGACATAATGCCCATATTTAATCTTTTAAAACAAGAACAAAATCAAGAATAAAATCAAGAATAAAAATTTCATTTAAGTCATACAGTACATTAATCTTTCAGCAATGACCCAATCTACAGTACTCAAATGCCTGGCATGAAGCCTATTATCTCAGCATTTAACAAGTGTATAACCAGTGACACAGTAAAAGAAGAGCTCACAATACACAGCTAACACAATGAGTTTAGATTTTCTTCTAAGAGTCCAGCTAGGGTTTGTAATACATGGGTCATTTTTGAACCATACTTTAATCAGCTTTTTGTTCAGTCAATCTGTTTGGGGCTTTTTTTTTTTTTTTCTGTTATGTGAGTTTTTCCATTATGTACAGGAAGATTATTTCAAATGAAATTGCACAAGTTAGAATATCTATCTATAGGCATACATGGTCATTCTAACTAAAAAAATTTAATAAGCAGTAATTACTCAGTCCTGGTTATACATTCCTAAAGGCTTAATAATACAGTTTTAAGAAGAAAAAGAAATAAAACAAAACACAACAAAACACAGCTGTAGGGTGGCAATCTCTGTAAGAAGCCTTCTTCCCTCCCGAAACAACCAAGGGCTAACTGTACTTTCCATGTTTGAAATGGGGTCTACAAAGAAGTCATTTCAGCAAATAAACAACAAAAACCATGTGACTGTGTCCTCTCTAAAGTCTGAATGGTTCGATGCATAATTCAGTGAAGCTCTCAAACAAATAATACTGTAGGATGCAGACTGTTAACAGAAATTAGGACAATATGCCCTGATAGAACATTTGGGTAGCAAAACTGTTATGTATGAAAGGGCCATTACCCAGTGGTTAAAGCAGCTTGAAGCAGGACAGCCCTGCCAGGGGAAAGGGTGGGCGCTTCTGCTCCTCAGCCAAGGCTACAGCTGAATTCTCCCCACCTCTTACCAAGCACTTGCCCTGCCCACTCTCAGCCCCTTCCTCCTGTCTGAGGTGGAATCCCCAGCCCAAGGGCCAGGGGAGCATGGCAGCATGTGAGCCCTCCCTCTTCCCATCCCAGATCCTGATGCTGAGCAGCAGGCACGGGTCTGCTTCTGCTGCAGCTCCACCACAGGCAGGAAGACTCCTCTCAACCCACCGTGGTGCAGGCAGGAGCTCTGCAGGCTGGGGGCTCCCTCCATCCTGGCCCTGACTGCCAGGAGCAGCCGCTCTCCCAAGAGTAGCCAAACACTACAGACCCCTGAGGGCTACCTCTAAGGCAAGTTAACTGAACTAGGGTGATGGAGCATCTTCTTCCCACATTAGCAAAACATAAACGTAAATAACACAACTGCTTTGACTTCTTTTAGTCTCTCTTTTCTGGTGCCAGGTCCTGCTACAAATGGAAAAAAACCCATAGAGAGCTGCTTTCCTAGATGGAAAAGCAGCAGAATCTTATGCCTTGTGGATCTGCCCTGTAATTTGCTACTGGCATAAACAACAAAAAAAAAGTCCCATTTATTTGGTTGGTTTTTGTGGTGTTTTTTTAAGGAAAAAAAAAACAAAACAATCCAGACCATCTAATGCACCTTCTCTGCACATCACACACGCTCACATGCACACACACCAATGGAGAGCTCCAGAAGAACAGGCATGGGAACCACAAAGCCCAGACGGGGAAAAGACATGGGGAATCTCACATTTCTGTTTTCAATTCTCATTTAGCAATGAAGCAGCAAAATGATGTATTGCAAGAAATAAACAGTCACAGAACACACATACACCCGAATGCAACCATGGATACATTTTTCCCATTTTTTCTTTTTCTGACAGACGTTGCTATTAATCTGACAGTTTCTTTCTGGCTGTGCTGAAGTTTTTGAAGAGCATCTGGTGCTTATTTAACCTTTATCAAAACACAAGAACCTCAGTGGCAATGGACAATCCATCTCATTAGTGCCACAACCAACCATCTCTGCTTGAGATTCTCTACAAAACCCTTCTGGAAGTTGAATCTGACTCTGCCTCTTTAGTGCCACTCTTGGTTGTTGCTTTTTTTTTTTTAAATTAACAAACACAGCATATTAATGCAAATTCGATGTTTTCTAAAAAATGCTCAGATAATTAGTTCAGCAATATGCAAAGTGCATCTATTTGGTTCTTTCCATAGATCACCTTCTGTTTTAAGTTTAAATTCCTTCACAGTTTAAAATATTGTGAAGAAATTATATGTATACTTTATGTATAGAACTATTTATATACATACACATATATACACACAACTCTGTACTTTATATAGCCATAAACACTCACTACTTAACTATTTATATTATATACACATGGCATGAACACACGCTCAGTGAAGAGTTGGTGCAGGCTGAAACCATTCCATCGGGTTTAATGGAATAACAACAGTGAAACCATGAGTGAGTTATCAAGAGACACAGACATACATCTATTAGATAAGTGAAAGACCAATTAAATCAGCTCTTCCATTTTCCTATTAGCACAGGATTGTTCCCACCCCATTCCACGCTCCATAAGCACATACACAACTACTCTGCATTCAGTTTAGGTGAGAGGGCGGTGGTGGTTCTTTTTCCTAGATGAAAGAAGAGTCCATATTCACTCGGGCTCACCGCAGCCTCTCCTGCAGGAGTGGGCACAGCTGGCCTGGGTGCCGTGCAGGATTCCAAAGGCTGCGCCGCCGCCAGCTGAAAGCACCTGCCAAAGCTTTATTGCATGGTTATGGGACAGCTATCAACTGTTCACAGTCTGTGAACTCTCTCCAACAAGTGGTACAACTGTATAAATACATACTTTAGCACAAAACAGTTTAACACGAGGCAAGTCCAAGTACAAATGAGACCTAAAGGCCTATGGGTGAACTTTAAAGGCCAGCAGTTCTTCAGAGTGCATGTTGTTTAAGGAACGCAAGTCAGGTAATTTCAAAAGAAGTTTTGTGAAAATAGAGGCTTCGTTTGGGTGATTTTTCATAATTAAGGTCCTTAATGCACGGATTAGTGTTTCCTGAAGTGCCTCCACAGAATTGACATTTTCTATTCCAGAGCGATCTAAACAAAAGGGCAGGGTGAGAGGGAGAGAGAGAAATTTAAAAAACAGGAGGGTAGGGGGAAAAAAAACTTGATTGAACAGATGTAGCCTGCAACATAAAACCAGGGCAAGAATCCCTTACTAAATTAACAAGCACAAGAAAAATCAGATACTTATGCCAGAAGTTTTAAATCACACCCCAAAGGTCTTTCAAAGGTTATTTAGCATTAACTTTTCAAAGTACTAAGTTCATGCCAAACTGGCAGCATTCAATCACTATTTCTGTGATCCCTAACCCATGTTTCCAGAGGATGACAGATTGAAGCAAATGTTTAAATATGTTGCTGAATCACAACTTTCAACCCAAGGAAAAAGACAGGGTGCGTGAAAGTAAAAATTTCAAACGTTTCTTAAGGCTAGATATAGATAGAATCCTAAACTTAAACTGAAGGTTTGAGGAGGAAATCCCACTCTGGACAAGCCACAGTTGTTATCTGCACAATGGAATTCTCAGGGGCAAAGGGAGTACAACCCTTCATATGACTGGGCACTATTTCCAAGTGTGTTCTGAAGCACTTAAAAAAATGAAACATGATGCACCCAAATATTCCCAGCTGAGGAAAAGAAGAATGTCAACATCAAGACAAATATTATGTTCTCACATACTGCACTCCCACCACACCTGAAGCACTGCTTTCAAGAGAGCTGTATTTAAGCTGAACACACTTGGTATCATTAGGTGGAACCTCAGTAAGCGGCTTGAAAGGATGAATTTTTAAGTAAAACATCTCACCACATAATCATGCACAGTAGCTGTTTTTTTTTTTTTCCAAGCTGTAGCTTCTTTTCTTAAACACTATGTAAATTCAGCAGGGCACACAGACAGCCGAGTGACTGGCACAAACAGAAATGTGCTTTGATGTGTACATGTACTTAAGCACTTTGCAGAACTGGGACGTGGAATGACAACAGCTTTCTGGAGTAACACTGAGTCAGATCCTACAGAGTGGGAATCCCTTCCTTCTGCTGTCAGTGCCAATCCCATCAGATTGCTCAGGTGAACAGGCTAGGAAGTCCCCCTGGACTACTCAGTGCAGTTCCCTACTGCTATAGGGAAAATGATTACATAATCCAATTAAGGATGCATCTTGAAGCAGTTACGTGCGTTTTGTTCCTTTAGGAAGATTGTTCCAGAATATTCTACAATTAGGAGCTCTGGTTACTATTAAACAATTTTTATTAGCACACATTCCACTTTTCTGTGAACATTGTCCAATAGGTTTGACGGCTGCTGTCCCAAGAGAACATGAGTGAGGAGAAATCTCTCTGCCTTTATTTATTAAATGATCTCTCCTGCTTGTCCCCTGCTCTGCAAAAGCTTTGCTCTATTCTGAGCAGGTACAGTGACATTTGCACAGAACATGCCCAACAGAGTTCCACAAGAGCTCTGGACAGTGAGAATAGCACTGCCTTGCCTCTGAAGGTGGAAGAATGCAGCCCAGCCTTTCCTGGCTGGCCCGGGTGAGTTACTGTAGCCTCCTCATTTCAATTACTCCAAGTCTTTCTACCCCCTCTCAGTCACTTCCAGTCACTCCCAGTGGCCAGCAGAAGATTTTAGTATTATGCTAGCAAGGGAGAATAATAGAGGGTGTGTACTTCATATTCTTCTACCACAAAGCAAGACCCTTAGTTAAGGGATTATCTGCTCTCTAGACCTGCACAAACCACATTCCTTCAGCTTTGCTTCCACCCTGCTTTTTCCTCCTCCAGTGGCCATGATCCACCTTGCTACCTCTCCTCCATCTTCAACACATCCAGCCAACTGAAGCCAGAGGTGAAGCATTCTTTTAGTTCTGGAACAGTACCAAGATAATTCCTCAGCACCACCCAAGTGTGAGCCTGCTTTTTCTTCCTTTGCCATATGACATGGGAAGGAGAGGATGTACAGAGTTACAAAGTCCTTGCTACTACCACCCCTGCTTCTTCTGTACATTCTAAATACTACTCCTAAGAGTGGTTATTCATCCAGTGTTAAGTGGAGATGTTTCTCACAAGCAATCTCCTAACTAGCAGTATTTAGAGACTTCATTTCTTTTTCCATTGGTGGGTTTTGTTTTTTTCTTAGTTTTAATCAACTAAAAGTCTTTAAAAAGATCTTTAATTAGTGCAGCATGGTACTTTATATTGTGGATCACCTAAGCATTCAACAGTCACACTCCCTTCTGCTTTTGGAACTGATGTAAATCCTGACTCCTAGCTCCCTTTCAGTCTTCTCTTGAATAACCTTCATTCTGATGAAGAAGTCATAATGGCCTTTTTCTTCCACTTCCAGTCCTTCTTACATTTCTTACATGGCACTTTTCCCTTTGCCTGCATCCCAATGTCATTCTCTCTGATCCTGTTCTTCCAACTCTTCATCTCCAATGAAGCACCACCTCCCCTTATAGGAAATTACTTTTTTGGTTACACTACTCCTCAAAGAGTGGGATGCAGGGATCTGTCTTTCAAGATCTGTTTAATCAACACATGCCCACAATCCTTCAGCTCTACAGGCAAGTTCTCTTCCTGGCAATCCCTCTCACTGTAAGCATCTTCCCCAGGAACTCTGCTGAGGCCACTTCTGTTCTTCACTACCTGCCTGAGCACAAAGCCTGCTCATTTACTCACTTGTGCAAAGTAACAACTGCAGCATTTCAATCCAGTCTCATGTAACAGAGAAAAGTTGCTCTGAAAATTTTTGAACTCACATTTATCATCAGGGTTAGCCTTGTGTCTGGAATACAGCCCCAACATTGGCTAATAAAGCTGTACTTTATAAAACTCTACAAAATTTTGTGAAGATGTCCAGGAAGGCTGTGATCAGACTGCAGATCAGATCATGAGGCAGCTAAGATCGACAGCAATAATATCCAAAATACAATCTGAAAAACCCTCAGCAACTGCAAGAAGCCTGAATGCCAAACACCTTCTCTTTGTCCTGCTGCATGGCTGACACCACATGCTGCACATGTTACATGCCATCCCTCAGCTAACCCCTGCTGGGAGCTGGCAATCAGCACAGCGCATTAAAGGCTGGGGAGATGGCACTGTGCTGGAAGCACATTTAACAGAACAGATACAGCCACTTAGACTGAAAACAGGTGGCACAGAGATTGAGATATTCTAGGACCCAGGAGCTGAGCAAGCAAGAAGAACTGGTGTAAGCCTAGTTAGAGTGCTCAAGAAGAAAAGAGACCTGGTTGTCAGTCCTTATTTTAAAGGCTCCCTGCAGTTCTTGTCAAGAATTTCCAGAGTCTGGAAAGGCAACTAAGACCTCAGGTTTCTCTCTGTTATCTGAACATTTTCGTTAACAGATTCCATGCTTCCTTCAGATCATAGAGCCATGCTTCCTTCACACTGCCATTTGTTCTGGCTCTTGAAGCTTGCTAATTCTGTGCTACCCTCTGCTCATCATCATGGCTCACAACCTGAAGAAGCGACAGCTGCCCTGTCCTGTGCTGTCACATTTCAGCTCAGCTATGGGCAAAGCTATTAGCCTGAACTGTCCTACCTTGTTACAGAGGCCTCACGTGCCTACAGCACCATGCCTGGGTGCCCCTCCTTGGTAACACGTGGGTCTAAATTGCTCATGTGAAAGAGGTGCCCTTGTTCAAGGAGTTCACTGCTCCCCAGCTGCTGCCTCGCTGTCTAAGTGGGCACTGCGAGCATTCCTGCTACCTACCCCTAGGAGAGCTTCTTCCCCAGCAAGCAGGGATTCTGCATCTTGCATTCCAGGCATTATATGCAGAGCTAATGTGCCTAATTTGAGGCTTGAGATAATACTACAGAAGTAGGTGCTTAATCCTTCTTTGAATCTGAGCCAGGGTGTTCTGTCTATCCAGGGACTGAAACAAGATAGGAGGCCGGTGAAGATGTCAGTGGATTGGCAGGCCTTTAGTGGAAAGAAGTCACGATGCAGATGATGGGGCTTTCTTGCTGACATAGGCAGAGATCAAACTGGTGGATTTAGACTTAAGTAAAATACGCAATAGACTTAAATGACAGCACTGGGAAGCAAAAATACCACCTTATCCAAAGACTTATGCTGTGCAAGTCAGGAGTAATTTCAGTGATGCCTGTCCTGTGAAACTTAGAGAAGCCAGACAAATAGCATCTAAATGGCCATGGAGCAGCTATTTGTTTTTGCATTACATAGAAGCAGTAGAAAACATAAGCCCATTGTCACCTTTTTTTTAAGGTAATATTAGAAACACTAGGTATCTTAGAAAGTACATTACAGGCTCCTAGTACCTTAAAACCTACTCAACTGCACTTATACATGAAATAACAAGGTATACATTTTACAGAAAACTTTTAATAGTCACACTCAATTTTTGGCAAAGGTGCAAGGTAACTTTCTCTCCTTACCAGCAGATACCAGGACAACCGCTGTAAACAAACTCATCTCCTCATCACTAAGTTGCAGGGCATTTAGTTTCTCACTAAATTCAAACATTGAGTTGAGCAGATCACCAGCTCCCATTGAATGCAAGTCATCCACACTGTACTTCTTGCCACTCAGGAAGGTGACAGTACGTTCCTTTGCATCAAACAAAGATGCAAATCGTACCATTAAAACCTGGAGAAAGAAAAACGAAGAAAAAAAAGAACAAGAAAACCAGATAAATGGAGGTGCATTTGTAGAAAAGCCAAAGAAAAAATTAAACCTTTTAACATCATTCAAAGTGTCTCATTAACCATTCTAAAAGCATTCTGTACAGAAACTGTCAGCATGCTATTGAGCTGCAAAACACAGTGCAAGCTCTGGCCCCGTAATCTGAGAGAAACAAACAAGTGACAAAATTAGGGAGTGGATGCAGGGGAGGGGCTACAGCATATGAAAGGCAGGAAAATTAAAATTTAAGCCTCAGACAGCCTGAGCCACACAGACCATGTCATTCTTAAATATGCCAGTAGGACAACTTGCTTAAGCCACACAACAGCCAAAGGCACACAGAGCATTAAAAGAAATGTTTTCTTGCCAACACTCATGAGGAGCAAAATAAAGGTACTGAACCAGATTCTCACTTGGCATAAAGTGGAGCAGCTCTATGGAAACAATGCTGATTTACACCACCTGATGATCGGGCCCTCTAGGCATTCTTTGGAAAAGTACCATGCCACATCACTGTACCCACAGGAATGTTAGTTAATGAGCTCTGCTAGAAAGGAGCCACATGTAGAGCTTTTAAGAGACAGGGGAAGCACAGCTTGAGATGGCACCTGGTCTGCGCTGCAACTGGGAATACCCCTTTAGTACAAGCACCTGGGCTGGAGCAGTTGAGGTGTGCTAAACTTACCCCTTTGGGCTGAAATTTCTCTTGTGGTTTCTCAGTTGTACTGTGAAATGTTTCCCTCTGGAATGGCTTGTAGAGTTTCATTTGCTCATGTTCAATAACCTTATTTACATTTTCAAGGTTTAAGTTGCACAGAACAACTTTCTTATTTGAAGAAAATGAACTAACTGGCACTGGTTAAAACTTCAGACTCACTGTAATCTCTTGGTGTGACAGTTGTCTCTTCTCATTTGCCCTACTAACTGCATGAATTCAAATGTTTACTACAGGTGAGAGGAGAACCAGGCTTTCAAAGACTAGTACCTTTGACAAGCTTAAAGAAAGGAGTGTTCAGAACAAACAAAAATATTTGAGAATTCAAACACTGTTCATGCACATTACACGACCTGCTCCTAAATTTAATGAGCCAAACAACATGCAGCAACCTTAATGGACACAGGAGCGCTACGTACTATTCACTTTTGTCAGCTAAGCTATCTGTCCTTTGATGATATTAACTAGAGTGCAGAAACCCAGATGCAGAAGCCATCAGAATACAACAGAAACAGGCAAAGGGCAGGCAGACAAAGCTGAACTCGTGCATTAGCACAGACCCACCAGGTATCCAGCAACCTTTCAGTTCAAAACGGTATTCTCCCTATAGAACTGGGCTTTAGAAACATCTTTAAATAACAGGAGCAACCAGGATTAGTGCTGATATTCAAAACTGAAGCCCATAAAGTTGTGCTGACTTATCCTAAGGTAAAGACCTCACCTATTTCAATGCAACCATTCTAAACAAAGAAGAACAGTTTGGACTATGGCATAGCACAGGATTGATTCATCCCATTTCACTTCAATGGGATGCACGCTGAGGACACACCTGATCAATCCTATCACCTGACCACAGGAACACAGGCACATAAAAATCTCCACTCGGGGAGGTTGCTTGATCATGTCCCTAGCAGCTATAGTCAAATCTGAGTCACTACTCAAAGGGATCCAAGGGCCTTGTTAGCTCTACCATCAACTACATGTGGAGGGGAGGTGGAGAAGGGCCCACTCAAAACCAGTCGAGTTCCTTATTTTAGGCTCAGTGCTGCTTCTGAGCTGGCTCTCAAAGGAAGCCATGCAAATGCCACCACGATACACTGAGCTCCCCAGTACTCCCAGTTCTGAGAGACCTTTACAGCTTGCGTGTGTGTGAATATAAATATAGCTGTGCAGCTTCTGCACCAACATTGCCTCCATGTGTCCTCTTACCCTCACAGGAACAGGCACTCCTCGAATATGACCCGCTAAGAAGCAGTGCCAAGCCAGCCACACCAGACCTGGAGGCAGCACTTTCACTCAGGTTCTTCTATTAACATGCAGACATTGGAATATCCTGGCTCAGTTACCCAGAAGACAGAAATGACCTTGGATGCACCAGGCTTTCAAGATGCTTCTGCCTCTATCGCAATGGTTTCGTTAATCCTGTGGTGGATTTTTTTTCCACTGTTCTGCAGCCCTACCTTTTTTTTTTCCTGTTGCTAAGATGCCACATAGGCCTTTAACTGCAAGTTGTAGCTCACTAACAGGAATCATTAATGTTTCTTATAAATAAGTGAAAAGTGACAAGCATGCAGCCATACATTATTACTAATTCCCCTGGATACAGAAACCTCCTTATCAGCAGTGCTTGTAAACCGGCAAAAAAAGCATAGGAGTGAGGCCTGAGAAAAGCTTCAGGGGAAGCAAGGCCAAGACAAAATGTTTTACTTGCAAAACATGAAGGTTTGCCTTTACATTATAGGGACAGTTCAAGCCAAATTTTTCACTCTCCTCCTCCTTTGCAGAGGAAGGAACCAACATTTTTGTGAAAGGTGAAAGTAGCGAAGAAGTAAAAATACAGTCCTTTCACTACAGGAGTTGTAGATGAATATTAAAAGAATAAGTATAACAGAAAAAAATACATGACAGCAAAATGAAGGAAACAAGAAAATTAATAGACTCCAGGCAACAAGTCTTCCTGTATAACTTGTATCTTCCAACCCAACAATTATCCATTTTAGAACTGAGCTGTATAAATGCAGACAGAAGACCCAACACATCACACAAGAAATTACTTCATTTCAGGTAAATATAAAATCCAGCATCTCTCTTTGAAAGAGTAAATCATGTGAACAAGAGCAAAGGCATCACCAATGTTACACTCCCCAAAAAAGCACAGTAACACCAAATACTTGGGACTTCGGCTCCTCTGACCCTCTCTATTCAAATTTCACATTTGAATATTTATGAAATGTGTTCTCTCTACTCAAATTTCACACTTGAATATTTATGAAATGTGTACGGTCTCCAGCAGACACAAGGGTCTGGAAGGGCAACTAAAACATGATGTAAAGGTCATCTAGTGAAGGTCACTAATTATAAAACAGCACCAAGCTCTGTGGTATCATTTCCAAATTAATACCACTAATTCACATATACGTCATGACCACAAGTGGATGCAATTAACCACGAGGACCTAGTGGGATTAGTCTAGAGTAAGTCAGGCTGCAGCTGGCACACAGCACCTACAGAGCTGCAGCAGTACACGTATTTACCATTGTTACTGCATTGGACATGGGTGCTTCAGACACTCCCAAGTTGCCACCTAAGTGGTGACTGGTCAGGATTGGATACTCTGGCTTTTGCAGGAAGCAGAGTGGCACAAGGAAGGACATGCAGAGCAGTAAACACATTCCTTGACAAAACTTGTAAGTCAGTAGACAGCTTTCTAACCTATCCACCCTTCCAGATGCAGTACAGCTCCCCAGAGTAAGCAAAGGTAGCTAGAAACCCATAATTATGCATTTATTAATGTCCAGGAAGGAGGGAAGAGTAGAAGGGCTGAGCAGTTTTGAGCTCAGTGGAAGAAGGACAGGCCACCAAAGTCTGACCAAACAGATCCCTCGGACACCATCACCTCAGAGCATCCATGAACAAGGTGGTTTCACCTGATGCACCCCAGTTCTATTTGGCTCTGTTTGTACAGGTCAGATTGATGCACAGCTTGTCAGGTTTGCAATACACACACAGTGGTCTCACCTCAAAGGTCCCAGCCTTCAGAAGATTGACCTGGTCATGCTGGGAGAGGTCTCGGAAACCTGGGATGCGCTTGGCAAATTCCACCACTTCCTTTACTGCAGGAGTAAAACTCATGGAAAACTCTTCCCAGATTTCATGGCCAGACTTGTTTGGGTCCACATGAGGAGTCTTACTCATTGGGCAGACCTGATGTTTGCAAAACACAAACAGAAAACAACTTTTAAAGGTATCATCATTCCAAATACTGACAAATACTCAAGAGAAACATGTTTATTATTCAACAAAAGTCTGCGATAATGACATGGAGAAAAAAAAGAGATCAGTATTCATCAATCAGTTCCCAAAGAAACTGTATTTCTTCCCCTTGCTTTAAAACAAACAAAAAAATCCATGGAATTTTTAGCAATCTGTTTATAAATTCGTTAACTCTGGAAACTACAACATTGTGTACTGCAAAAGACCTGACACAACCAAGGTTAAGCTATTCTTCCCTGATCTCAACTGATCTGCTCTGACATCTGAATTTCCCTTTACTTGTATTATCCCTGTAATTTCACAGTAAATTGCAATTTCACAATCAATCAGTTGCAATCTCACAGTCACTACGACATTCATTCTCCTATCTTTCTTGTTCTGCAGGCAACTGAAGTGCTTCAGTCAAGGCGACAAAGATGCCTTGGTTGCTCAACACCAGAGCAAGAAAGCGAGCCTTGGTTTCCTGAGTCACAGGTTTACACCCTCATTACAAGGATAACCCTCTTCTGCAAGTTTGCTTTTACTTGCAGAAAGGAGAACACCAAGGAACTTGTATTCCAGTATTTCTCAGTCACAAGATGACAAAATGCTCTTTCTTTTATACAAATATACAGCAATTTTTTGTAGGAAAGTCTGAATCCATTACACTGAGATCAGACATATCAGTCAGGGCTGACTGCCAATAAATTCCCTCTGCAAGAGTCAACCAGAAGCTCTGCGATATTTTCAGTTCTAGCTTCTAAAATTTACATCTTTTAATGAAGCTTAAACCTTTTAATATTCATTTCACCTGTCACCATCAAGGACAAAAATTCCTTTTAAGTATTCCTCACAAGTATACTAAATGGTGTATGTAATCCTACATAATGTCAGCAAAACAAAGAGAAAACAGTGAAATAGATTAGCAATTCCTCAGAGCTGTGCTGTTTTTTCAGGGCATCTTGAATACGGTAATTGCCGAGCAATTCTTTGCGTGGGAGGTCCTAAGATTACAAGACTATAATATTTTGGCAAAAGAAAAAGTCTAGGCACACAACCAGAAGGACAGCAGATGCCAACCACTGCTCTGCCTGTGATATTGCAATGGTTCACACATAGGTACTGTTATAAATACAGCACTTTCAAAAAATAAGGAATCTCTGGTTCAGTACCCTGATCTGTAATGGACACAAAAATCACCTTAATTTCTCATTCTACAACAGCATACCCTTACCCACAGGCACTCAGTCCCAAGGGGAAACTACCACTTCCACACCCAGTGCATTGTGTCTGTGGTCTCTTGATAGACCTCAGGCCAAGAACCAGAATATTTCAAATTAGAGGAGACCCAAAAGGATTGAGTCCAACTCCGTGCTCCTTTTAGAACCACCTAAAACTAAATCATATGCCTAAGAGTGCCATTCAGGCACTCCGTGAACTCTGACAGGCTTCCTATGGAAGCAGTGGTCAGCTTGTACAGTCACCAGTTCTCTTCAGAGGAACCTCTTCAGGAATGACCTGTTCTGCTTTTCTGGTTACAGGGATATTGAGTAAAAATGACCAAACCCCTGAACATCTGTCTCCATACAGGTTCAGAGCCTAATTATTTGCCCTTATTGCTGATGACTCATTTTGGTCAGATTCTGAACTCACTGAGTTCTTGGGCAGAACCCTCATTCATATCAGGGATGTGGGGCGGGGAGGGGGAGCTGCAGTGCTCTGCTGGATATGGTTTTGTCTCTTCATCACTGATTAACTCCTGCCTGCAGCTGCCATGCACAGGTCAAACTGACTGGTTGAGTCTCTGCAAGGCAGCACCACTCCCTGCCCGCCCATACTGACAGGCTTAACCTCTGCTTCTCAGGAGTGCCAAGAATGCCGTTGTAGTGACACCACATACTTTCCCTGCAAGGAAGAAAAGGCTGGGAATTATTATTTGCTATGCTGCAGTGCCTGGAGTCTGCAATTAAGGTCAGACCCTGCTAGGGATGGCATGGTCTATATATGCAATAGACAAAAAGATCTTATTTTTTTTAAGAAAAAACCAAAAAACCAAAAAAGCCCCCATAGAAATGCAGCATCAAAATAAACACCTTTACTGCGGAGACCTTTAGGGGGTCTTCAAGAATATGTGAAGGATCTTCACAAAGTAGGAGGCAGAAAAACGCTGGCAGCTCAAGTACATCAGAAAGGTCAGGGGCTCGCGCTTCACACCAGGAGCGCAGGATGAGAACGAGGATGTTATGTTCTCTCATCCCAGGCTCCAGCGATAAAGAGAAGGACAATCTATTTTAAGGGGCTTACAGAACTGGTTGCCTGAATGGCAGAGAAACAGCAGGTGCAAGGCAAATGAGAGGGACCTGTTAAGCAAAGGCAAAAAAAAAAACCCCAACCAAACCAAACCAACACCCATATGCATAAAACCAGGAAGCACCCTTGTAAGTAATTAAGTGAGAAAATGCTCTAGCAAAGTCATCTAAGGTACCCAGAAGCATGTCCAGAGCCTCACTTGCCTAAGTACTACAGAGAAGACCCTGAACTTCTCCCTAATAGTTTAACTGTGCATCTTCCTCCTGGCTCTGTTCAGATCTGAACATGTTCTACAGTGAAAAGGATGCACAGCCTGTGGGCCTCATTAAAACAAAACAAATCAAAAAAATCACCAAAAAAGCAGTCTACCCTGCAACAGAGATTTTAGAGCCCATAGTAAGGCCTGTAGACTGGCTTAAAATCCTAGCCCTGGGGTTCGACCCCAGAAATTTGCTCTTAAAACCCTTAAAGAAAATACAATACCTCTGACCGTATAGATTATTTGAAAGTAACGTCTTCAAAAGGATCAAGTGAAAAGGGGAATTTATTAACTCCTGTTTTCATTTTAAAGACAAGTCACATAAAAAACCCATGACTTTTTTCAGCCAATAATCTTTGATGTTATTTTACTTTCAGTTAGCTAAAAACCAAGCCAAGAAACCCCATTAGTAGTACGATTTCCAATCCTTCACACCTTGAGCCATTTTTGTCCTTCATCACAATTTGCACTATTAAACTTGTGTCACCCTTTAAAGTTTCAGCAGTTGTGCTAACTGCGTGCCGCTTCACTGACTATTGAGTCACAGCTGGATCACACCCACCAACAGCTAAGTCAAATCAAACAATTGATATCAATATACCAGATGCATTCTTCCTCCAGTGCTGCAAGAGTAAGTGGCGTTCTTGTTTGGAGAAAAGCCATCTTCTGGGATCCTCTCACACATTCGCTGAGTGTAACCACTGGTGAAGTTCATGCAGTGGCTGTTTGTGAAGCACACAGGGTGCGCACTTGGATAATGCATTGTGCTTCTCCCTTTGTACTGTCCACCAAGGTGCTGCTCCCTGTCAGGGTACTGAGGGCCACCGAGGCCACCAACACAGTGCTCGCTGCTCAGGATGTACTGCTCAGTGCTCTTTGACACCCTCTCCCCACTCTGGGGCTGCATCATCTCTGCTGGGTTTTGGGACTGTTCTTGGTTGTACATGAAAGTGTCTTTGTGGGCCCTGGTGACCATGCCGATCACCTCCTCCTTTGCCATGTCAGCACTAGGAGGGGGAGAAGGGCTTTTGATGGTTTCTCGCTCTTGTTTGGGCTTGGAGGAAAGATCTTCTTGAGGTGCTTGGTCTTGATGTTCTGCCAACGCTTCGCTGGGCAAGTGACCACTGAACTGACTGTTCATCATGGTTTTCATGGCACTCTGCATTTCAATCAACATCCTCTGTTTTTCACGTTTGGGAATACGGCCAAATCGAACAGCTACCGAGGTGGAGAAACGGATAGTGGTGGAAAGGGGAGAAAAAAAAGAAAGAAAAAAAGAAAAAAGTCAGTCCTGAAAGTGTTAGCATGCACATGCAAAATAACACACACCAACAAAAAATCCTGCATTTTAAGGCAAGATTTTAACTGCTCTCACCAATACTACAGCTTGGGTATTACCAGTGAATCAAAGAGCTTTTGGGGCATAGGACTGGCATGAATACAAATGTATGCCACTGTTTAGGGAGAAGGCAGCTCTAAGGAACACAGTCTGCCATGCCTTTTCCCCCTTTGCCTCAAACAATGGTTATGCATTATACACATAGTTGTGTTAACTGCAAAAGTGTCTTTATTAAATCAGCACACCTTCATGAGCTGATAATTAGCTGAATGTAAACACAGTTCATATCATCTTTGCATAGAAGTCCTACAAGACAGGTCCTCACGGACCAATTACGTAACTTACCAAAACAAGAGAATCAATGCTTGAAGCTTACCTTGGGAAATTTTCTTGGTAACTTTGCCTTGACAAGGACACTTTCTGCTGGCAAGGGGATGGGCATCATTGTGGCTGCAGCACTTTTGACCCTGTCCTAGGGAATCTACAACTGCCTCTACCACCCTGTCCAACCGCAGCTGCACAAGGGCTTATAACCAGTTTCGACTGATGTAATTATGCAGTAGTCCATCATTAATGTAACTAAGTCTCTTTCATTAAAGCAGGTGCAACCTTGTGCGCAAACAAGTGCCTAGGGGATGAAATAACTCCTATGCATAACAAGAACTCGGAACAATTATTTAAAATAAGTTCTGGCACTCCACCCACTAAATTATTAACAGCCCGAGATTCCTAGTTCTTGTGAAATAAACACCCAGAGAAAATTTAAAAGTGAAACAGAAGGAAGAGTTCTGGTTGTGGCAGTAAGTTGTAGCAGACAAATGAACTACACTTTCAGCATTATTTATTAAAACGGCTTAAGGAGTGGACAGCAAGCAAGGTGGTCAGAGACACAGACCAATATCAACATTTCCTCCTTGCCTTTCCTCTCCCTCTAAGAAAAGAAAGAAAGAAAAAAAAAAGAGCAGATACATGCTCATCCTATGCACCCAAAGCTAACTCTTTAGGCTCTATGGTGACTACTCTAAAGCTATCAGGTTGGGCAGAATTCCCTTTCATTGAAAAAGCAATAGTAACAAAAGAAAATAGAAAAAAAAACAAAGACAAAAAAAAAGAAAAATATGAGTCTTGTTCAGATTCAGGTAGGATACAGCTGTAAGTCTTAACATTAAACCAAAATTGAGACACTTGTTACAACCATCCCCCCTAGCAGGCCACTGCAGCACATCCCACTGCATCAGCTCCACAGGCAGAGGTCAGCTCTGCAGCTGCCTGCAGTACCACCTCACCAGCCCAGGACACTCATGGAGCAAGAAGGCAAGCTGAACTACATGCTCTCGGACAGGGAACTTCTCCTTAACACTAGTGCTTGGCTGCATTATCTGCCATTAAGACCCTCAGCAATTGTTTTTGAGGTGGGCAGCAGATTCCCTCTCAGAGGATCCCTGCTCAGCACAGGAACGTACCATCTCTCGACATCCCAACAGAGAGGCATTTTTTGAAACGACACTGCTGGCATCTGTTCCTATTCATTCTCATTATAGAACAGTTGTTATTCTTCAAGCACTTCTTATACTGGATGTTTTGCTGAATGCTTCTTCTGAAAAAACCCTGTAAACAAGCAAAAAACCCCACAACTATCATTACAGCACATGTCAAACCCTTCCATCAAGATTCATGTCTCTGCGAGCACGGTAAACCTCACTGCATCGCATCAGCAGCTTCAGAGCCATCAGCCCCAAGAGATTTTAAAGAACTTGGTACTCCTCATGACTTAATTCCCCTTTGTGTGTGATCTGTATGTAATGTGAACTAGTTATGATTTCTAATTACAGAAGATGCTAAGTTGTTCCCTGCAGAGTCAGCACCTAAGAGCAGAGTATCTCCAATATTATCCCTATTGCTGTACCAACAGTTCCTAAGACATGCTCTCAAACAACTATGACATCAAGTGCAAAGGTGGGAGTCAAAATAACTTATTTTGACTTCCATCTCTGCAGTTTGCAATGTTACAGATTACGAAAATACATATGTAGTTCTGGCTTTCCTTGTGGTAAAGAATTGCTTTTCCAAAGCTGTTTTGTTCTGTGTCCCAGCCCAGGTGACAACTCACACCCACTATCTCTTAATGCCATTAACATGCACATGTCTTGCGTGACATGGTCCTTACCACCTCTGCTTCCAGTTCTTGCTCTCTGCTGTGCGCTCCAAGTCAGGCAGGATTGGACAAGGGGTGGGAACAGAAAGTACTGCAGAGTCTGGAAAATGCTGTATACTCCTAAGTGGTTTGCCTGTTCCCTACAACTTCTGCAATTTCTCATATTTAACGGAGAACTATACCAATATCTGTTTTGGCAGTATCACCCCTTTTTCCCCTATGGGGAGAACTTGAGCATTTCACCAGCAGAAAGGTGAGCAGAAATATAGCTCACCTTGCAGCCCTCACAGGCATGAACACCATAATGAAATCCTGAAGCGACATCTCCACAGACTTTGCAAAGAAGAACCATGCCATTAAATTCTAGAATCAAACAAAAAAGTCAAGGATATAGAAACCAGTGACAACTGCAGGAACACGTTTCCAGCTTTTAAAACCTGGACTTAAATTGAAATATGTCAGGTCAGTTCAACGCATGAAAAAATACAGCAGAAGAACAGACAACATGAATGTACAAACCCCCTAAACAGTTCAGAAGGTACCAGTGCAAGGGTGGGGGGAAAAGAGGACAAACACGAAGCACTCAAACAAATAGGGAGAAAGCACACATTCACTGGGCTGTCAGAGTAGCACTGCACTCAGCTTACAGAAAAAGAAAGTCTGCTTACATTTAAGCACTTTTAAAAGGACCATTCAGTTAACTAGGCCACCAAAGTTCAGGCTCAATCTGTTTTTTCCATCAGGACAAGAAAGCCTATGAAAGGCTACAGTTTCCCCAACAGAGAATAAACACTTTTTCTTAAAAACCAGAAATACTAAAGGACACTTTAGAATATATTCAACACTGGATATACACTGTACCTATCTGATAACAATTTAGGGTAACTCAGCCATATCTACATGTGTAGAGACCACTCATTTGAGTGCATATCCAGAATGGCTTGCACACTTGAACTTGAAAATACCTTCTCAATCCCATAAAAATGCTCATGGTTTGGGTTTTTTAAGTTTCTCCCCGGCTATTTTATTTCAGCTTGTCAATAAAATTTTTTGCAAGTCCTAAGTGCTGGTCTAACATGGGTTTCACTGAAGCCAATGGGAATTTTACCAGTGATTTCAGTAACCACAAAGTTACCTTAATCCAACAGAGACAGCTGGAAATACTCCCACAGAAACATACTCTACCAGCAGAGTAACTTATTTGACATTTGGATTTCATTTGTAAAGTGGAACTAAAACCTTTTTTTTAAGGTTTTCAAAAAGAAAAAGAGCCAAACAGCAACTTTTTCTTTTTTTATTTTTAACACAGTTAGTACTGAGCTAAAAAAGTTATCTATCTATCTGAACAATTTACAACAGGTTTCATTCCAGGAACCTCTGTCCTGACACCAAAAATCTAGTTACTTAAGAATTTTTAAGTAAAGGTTCTTACTAAAAACTTAAGGTAGGAATACTTAAAAAAATACCCAAACAACAACGCAACAATAAAACCCCTATTTGAGGTAGAACTATTAGACAGTTATTCTAGCTTCATAACAATCCAAAACAATAAAACAGTTCTGCCAGTAAAAGAATTCAGCCTCCAAAAGACTAAATTATAGCTGTTTGCTCAATCACTCATTCCAATATTTATTTTGAATCTTGCCCTTCCAAAACTGTTCAAATATACTTCTCTATCACTGATCTTTTCTGATTACCAAAAGAAGTGTGAAGTAAATATGTAGAGATAGGATTGTTGTATGCATTTTAAAAGGCCATTCTTTAGCTCCAGTTTATGAGTATTTTTTTCACATCCACAGAATTATGACTTGGAATCAAAAAGATAACTGTTCCACCCACAGCTATAAAAGTATTACGCTTGGGTAATTTATTTTGTTCCTCACAGCTGGTGGGGGGAAGGAAGGTGAAGGGGCAGGGGACAGGGTATGAGAGAACAGAAAAACTAGATTTCCAAGACAGCTCCATAAATACTCCTGAAGGCAATTTCTGATTAGATCACCTTTACTTCATCACTTCTTTTTAACCGACTGTTTGATTTTCCTAAGATCAGTTTTCACTTGTGACAATTTGAAGTAAAGCTGGACTGTATTTATGGGCTGTTTGAGGTTGGCAGCAATGGGACCCCCATCGTATGAGCATTTGTATGGCAATACCTTATGCATTACCACACACATAATGCCAGAAGACAAACATGGAGGCTTTGCTATGCTCCTACACCACAAGCCAAAGGGAGACCTGGTTGTAACACACGGGGCTGTAACACAGAAGGGGAAAATGGTGTTTTCAGGAACTGGCACCAAACATACTTGTGACTCCATTATGGCCTTTTGTCAAACCAGCAACACTCGACTGGTTTGTTTTAATAGTCTCCTCCAGCCGATCGCTCTTGGGTGCCCCGTCAGAGCCTTCACTGCTCCGGCCATTGCATCCGCTTTCCGAGGAGGAGCTGTTTGGAGGAGATGGAACAGGCGAAGAGGACGACTGGAAACCGCTGTCTGAGCTCTCGCTGTGACATGAGGCTGGGCTAGATGCCGAGCTCGAAGAGCTGATGTAAGCTATCACACCCCCTAAGGCAAGAAAAAAAAGGCAGCATGTAGTGACATAACCAGCAGACATGCACCGCTGCCATGTGAGCCACGCCGTGACCCAGCACCACCAGATCAGCCATTACGTGCTCCTGGGAGCACTCCTTGCCCTCCCTCTCTCCCTCAAGCTCGTTTGTCTCCATTCGTTTTCTACCGCTGACCTCCCAGTCTGCCTCATCCCCTTCTCCCATCCTATCAGCCTCCTCTGGTCCAGGCCAGGATGAAATGGCATAACCAAAAGATGGAGCAACAAGCCATGGTGCTGGAAGGATGGGGCAGCAGGGACAGGGCACGGAGTGACCCAGAGAGGGTTTCCCTGGCCACCCTCTGAGCAGAGCTCATCTGGAGCCAGAGCCAAGACAGGATCTTACAGCGCTGTGGAGGCAGAATGCAAACAAGCTAGGTTAGGGACAGAAATAGGGCACAGAGAAAGACTTCATGCAGGCTACACGCCAGAGGCACAGAAAGGAAGGGCTGGGAGGTGCTCATGATGCAGAAGGGAAGGGGGCAAGGGAAGGAAATAGCACTGCAGTCTGGTTAGCCTACTGAACGCCATTTGTCCAACTGCAAGCCTCTGTAGCCTTTCTAGCAGCAGCTGAACTCCGACTGCCAGGCTGCTATTTGCAAACAGCCTCTGTCCTGCCGCGTCTTGCAATCTGACACACTTGAGAATCCCTCCTATGAAACAGCTTTTTGTCCTCAGGCAGACCTGGGAGCAGTTCTGGCTTTTCACAGGCTCCTTCTTCTTGCTCGTAAGCAAGAGAAATTGTTTGCACTTCATATGAGTTTGTCTCCAAGACTCAGCATTTCAAAAGTCAACATAAAAACATTTGATATTTCACTCAAGAATTTCAAAAGCCATAGCCGTGAAACTGTTTAAATAAATTACACTCAGTATGTTCTACATTTTATGCCTCTATTGCTCAGTAGACTCTCTTCACTGATGACTCAGGACACTGCAGCAAGGAACCCCACACACCAGTAAGAATTCCAAACTTTAAAAGGGCCATGCACTGCTTTCCTTTGGATGAGAAAAGCACTGGTGTCTGTAGAATCCTTGATCAATTGAACTGGCAAGGCAGGCAGAGCCTGTAGCATCTTACATCAGCCATACCCTCCTCACAGATAAAAGCAGTGGTATTATACAACCCTGGAAACACCACTTCTTGCAGGGACCAATTCTGACTTACAAATAAATTTTCCGTACTTTTATTAGACATAACGGTCCTCTTAGCGCCTCTGCAGCAGCAAAACTGGCCCACTTCCTCTTCAACATTTCATTTTTTTCTACCAAGGAAACCCTTGGCAGGAGGGTTCCCTAAAGAGCACGCAGCCCAGGAGCTCCTGGCAGAGCTGCCTGGGAGCAGAAGTCAGACTAAGGGGCCATGTGACACGTGCAGGACAGACAGACTCTGCTCACGTTCCCAGACAGCAGTGTCCCTGCACCCTGCCACACGGGCTGGTCCCGCGCAGATTTATTTATTTTTTTTAAGAAACCCTGCACACAGCATAGCACGCATTCCGGATCAGGTTTTCGGAGAAAGGAGGATTGGCAAGGCGGGGGGAGGAGGGGGGGTCATGAGTTCAGCCAGGGCATGAGAAGCAAGGCATCATCAGGCACCCGTGCTGGGCTGAGGCACCACCTGTTTGACAAAGGTCTGTGCCATCCCCCAGCGGCGCACGCGTCTCTGCCAGGTGCCAGGGCAAAGCTCACTGTTCACCAGGCCCAAGGGAGGCACCGGGCTTCCCAGCAGGCGCCATCCTTATCGGCAGGGGCAGATCGGGACACGCAAGCACAGCCAGCCCCTGCAGGGAGCTCCACGTTTCTCCACGCTGCCACCGCGCCCCATTATCTTTAAACCCTGCTCGTAAAAGAGATGCTCTTTTCCCTCAAGGGTAGGGCCAATGTCACAGAGGAGCACAGAAAGTGCGTGCCTGTGGGGCAGTTTCACCCCTCTTCTCCTTAGAGATGGAGGAGCTCCAGAGAGCTGGGGCTGCTCTGGCACCCTAGAGAGCTTGGCATGCTCTCGCAATTCCTCGTACTTTCTGTTATTTTAGAAATTACACTTCCCTGTGAACCCTGCTTTTGTTTGGTCAGCAGTCAAAAGTTGACTCTCACGCAGAGCACAGGGTGACATGTCAGAACAAAGAGCACAGACACGGAGCACGTACACGTGCACAGGGATGCCGGCACTCCGCAGAAAGGAGGTACCGGGCTGCTCGGTGGGGGAGGCAGCCCCGGTTCTGTGAACTGCCCGGGATTTTCCTAGGGAACCCACCTGCCGGAGGGTGGTGAAATGAATCCTTTGGGCTACGCGGAGCCGCGCTACTGCTGCGGCGGCACCGCCGGCTCGGTGACAAGGACCCTTTGGGCTCTACCTGGCGGGATTTACTTTAGGGAGGGGGCGGGGGGCACCGCAACCTGCTGGTGTTCCATTAACACAGATCTGGCAAGCGGTAACGCCGCAGGGGCGCCAAGCAGGCGGCGAACTGCCCGGGCGATCCAACCGGCTCCCGGGGCGCTGCGGCTGCAGGGGCTCCCCGGCGGGCACCCCCGATCTCCCTGGCTAACAAAGCGGGAAGGGAGCGCGGTCGCCGTGCCCGCAGCCGCCCTCCCGCCTCACCCCATTCCACCGCACCGGGGCTGCGGCTTTTCCCTGCCGCGGTCACGCGGCGCCGGGGCTGGAAGAGCCGGGCCCGCCCTGCGCTGCCCCCGGGCCGCCCCCTCCCCGTTACACAACACCACCCCCGCGCCTCGGGACGGGCCGCGTGCCGCCGCCGCCGCACACGGCCGCACCGCGTGTCCCCCCGCGACCCCGCGCACTCCCCCGCACCGCGCCGCCGGCCCCCCCGGACCCCCCCGCGCTCTCCACCGCGGCGGGGGCGGAGCCGCGGGGGCGGGGCCGCCCGGCGCCGCAGCTGCGGCGCGGCCCCACGTGTCCCCGGCGCGCCCCCGCCACCGCCGCCGCCGCCCCGAATGTAGGTCACCAAAACAGCGGCCGCCCGCGCGCCTCACGTGTCCGCGCCGCTCGCCGCCCCGCGCCGCCGCCCCGCCGCTATTATGCAATGCGCGCGTCACCGCCCCGCGCGGCCAATGAGCGGGCGCGCCGCGCGGAACGTAAACACAGCGCGCACATGGCTCGCCCGGCGGGTCCATGTGAGGCGGCGCGGGGCCGTCCCGGCCGCCGGCCGGGCCGGGGCCGGGCAGCGCCGCCGCCCGCCGCGCTCCCCCCGCCCCGCCGCGCCCCGGCCGACCCCCGCCCGCACCCCCGCGCCCGCCCGGCCCCGCGGGACCATCCCGCACAGCCGCCCCCCGCAGCGGCCGGCCTCGCTTACCCGCGCTGACTTCCATGGCGACCTCCTCCCGCAGGGGCACGGGCGGCGCCGCGCTGGGTTCCGCCGGGCCCGGCTCGGCTCCGGTCGGCGCGGCGCGGCTCCGCTCGGTCGTTGTCTTCCCAGCTCCGTGTTCCCGCCGCAGCCCTACATGCAGCCGGCGGGAGGCTGGCTGGCAGAGAGGGAGGGAGGCGACCGCGCTGTCTCCTGTCAGAGCAGCGGGTGCGCGTCCCCGCCGCGGCGCCCTCCCCTTTACAACAAAAGCGCTCTCGGGGAGCCGCGCAGAGCGAGTGCGGCACCGCCGCCCGCCCCGCCCCGCCTCTGCCCCGCCCCGCCCCGGCGGCCGCCCCGCCCCGCCCCCGGCCGCCCCCCTCACCCAGTGACACACTTTCCGCGCCGGCGGCACCGCTCACGTGCGGCGGGAGCGTGCGGCAGCGCGGGGCACTGCAGCGGCGGCGGCCGCGGGGGCAGCACGGAGCGGGCTCCCCCCGCCCCTCGCCGGGCGGTGCGGCGGGGCAGCCCCGCCGCGGTCGCTGCCGCAGCCGGAGTGGCGCTCGCCCACCGCGGCCGCGGGGCAAGGTGAGGGGCGGCGGCGTGTGTCAGCTGCTCCGGCGCTGAGCACCGGCAGGAAATGCCACCGCTGTGACTGCCGCAGCTGACGAGCTCTCTCCTATCCCGACACGGGCATCTGACAGCTCCCAATTCCAACTGTCAGCGCTCCGTGCCCTTTTAACCGCGTGTTTTCTCACTGCCGGGAAAAGGGAATATCCGGGAGAGACCCTTCTCGGCAGCGCACACACACCGCTGCAGCCATAGTCTGTCCCTCTGCAGCCATAGGGAGAGGCCATCACACGGTTGATCCCAATCTCCGGCTCTCCTGTTTTCTGCCAGGACGTGATTTTGTCACTCCTAGAGCGATTCCAGCCTCTAATACCTTATACCATGCAGTGATGTCCCTGGGAACAGACTCCCCGCAACGGGGGAGGGACGCGCCCCGAGAGGACCTAAAGCAGAGGGTGTCCCCACCGGGCTCCCCATACTCCCGCTCCCAGAGGAAACCCACGAAGAAAATGCACCACAACAAAAAAGGGATCAGAAACTTGAGGAAGACTCTCCATTAAGCTAATACAGAGCCCAAAGTGAAGCTCCGGCCTTCCCTGACCCCGGGGTTCAGAGGCAGATGCGTGGCTTCATGGACTATATTGATCTCCAGACTGAGAGCGAGGCAGTGGAGTTAAATGAGGTTAACCAGTGGAGGTTAAATGCAGCTAAATGTAGTTTACTGCCTCCTAATTTGGGTGAGTTTCCTCTCCTCTCAAATGAGGTAAACAGGTCAGTTTGTGTGAGCTTCATCGCTTCTCGAATAAGGTAAGAGGGTGAGTTTTCCCATTTTCCTGTGCATGGTCAGCAGTTGGGAGGCTTACAGCTTTCCTCTTGGTCCACACTCAATATCCATCACTATCTCCAGACCCTTCATCCCCCAGCCCCAATTTCCTACAGAAAAAGCTCCTCATATTCCCAGTTCTCCTCCTCATACCAATTTTAAACTACATTTCCTAAGCCTTGCCATGCTGCCCCCTGGGCTCTTGTACAGTCCCTGCCTGCATGACTGGCAGCCAAGCAGTGCTGCCTGCCCTGGGCACGATCAGAAGCAGGGCACGATGGCCCACCCTCCCTCCCTGTGCTCAGGGCTCTGGCTCGCTCCTCTGCCTGGCTGCTGGTCCTTGTGGGCAGAGCACAAATAAAATATATTTGATATCAGCCTACCATGGCATCTCAAACCTCTCAACAGATTAAATTGGCCAAAGGACTCAAAGGAGAAGGTAGTGAATACATCAAATGCTATTAGAAAACCAGCTTGGACATCAGGAACAACAGCAGAGCAAGTCCTCTCTGTCTGTGTATTCTGTGTCTCTGGGGTTTCTAATGCTGTATTTGGATTTTAACAAAAGAGATGTTTGGGTAATGTTTATTAACTGGTGGGTCATCAGCCCCAGGGTGTGCTAAAAAAACCCTACAGAACTCTTGCTTTTGGATAAGGTTTCAATTTGCAGGTGGTGGTGGAAGCACCCAGAGATGAGTATGGAGGCTCTGGCACTCAGACCAAAGGTCCACCTGGCCTGCAGGCCGTTTGTGGTGCTCAAGGGAGGCTCCTTGGTGCATGGGTGCATGGACTCCATTCCTGAGAGTGGCCAATAAGGGAAGGACTGCTTGTTCACTTCCTTTGTGGGCAAGGATAAATGCTGCTGCTCCTGCCTGGCGGGACAAATGGGAAAGGCAATGTACGCAGGTTCGTAGGGAGAGGCCATCACATTATTGCTCCCAATCTCAGTCTATCCTATTTACTGCCAGGACATGATTTTGTCACTCCCAGAGAGATTCCAGCCTCTAGTATCTTTTACTATCTACTTTTGAGACTCTCAGGGATCATTATAGCAGTTTCAGCCTGCTCTTGCCTCTGGTGCCACACTTAGCAGTCTTGAAGCCAATCCCCATCTATCTTCTGTAAAAGAATATATTTATTTTGCTTCCCTCTCCTGTCTCAGAACATCCCATCCAGACCTAGGAGTGCTCTCTGTGTTCCCATACTCCATACTTTCTGGTTCCTTCCTTGAGGTGGCTACACACACCCACAGTTTGCAAGAGCCAAGCGCTTCCTTAGGGATGTAGTATGGCAAAAAGCAAATAATGGGCCCACCACCCAGCCTCACACAGCATCCTTGTCCTCATCAAGGGCACCAAAAGGTGTGTATCCTGAGAAGATCCAGCAGGTAGAGCTGGCTGTGGGTGGCCACAGGATGCAAACAGTGTGATTTCTGTCCTGGAATTTCCACAGGAGGTCTCAGGAATGGCCCATCCACTCCTGCGCTCTAATTCTGCTGTTCAGCACAAAGCTGTGGACTGCCACAGCAGACCATGAGAGGCACTTCAATGTTTGAAGAAGAGAACTGTCTTAGAGAGCATCAAGGTTTTTATTCTGCCTTCTAACCTGGAAAAAGACTCCACTCTGCCAATGTAGTAAGAGGGTCAAATTTTTCTTAGAGCCTCTTTCTGCCTACCTCTTCCAAACCCACACAAGCAAACACCTGGCTAACAGCTTGTGGCTCTGGGTGCTGGCCAAGTTGTGGTGCCTGGGCTTCTTCTTGAGGGGCTTCTCTTTGATTCTAGCTTGGCTGCTAAAGCTTTAGTGTTACTTGCTGAGCTGCAAATAACATTTCTTAAAGATGCGATGCTCAGTGGATGTTCCCTGGTCCCCACAAGGGGCTGTGATTCAGCTTTCCATGAAGGGCAAAACAAATCCTGGCTTTATAGAGAAGCAGTGTACTGCTGGCATTCACAGTGGCATGGCATCTCTCCAACCTGAAGGCTGGGCAGGCACTTGAATGATCAGTGGAGGAGTGATTGGGAATTTGTGTGTTTGGTCAGTCCTTAGAATCCTTCAGCGTCTGTTTACTGCTGCTGTCTGCAGAAGACTTGTGGTTCTGGGAACAGACTGAAGTGAGGCATTGAAACATGAAGGGGCAGAAGAAGGGAAAAAGCACAGAAGGTGGGACAGACAGCTTCTTCAAACCCCTTCCCACCCCTGGGAAGGAACACAAACATTTATCCCTCTTTCCTCCCAGCCCACACACATGGAGCAGCTCAAGCAGCATATTTAAATTCCAGAGGCTGCAGAGTGATTCCCATCTCTGCTACCTCTGGGGGGGAGATGGCACAATGTTGTTGCAACCAACTAATGCTGACTTAAATGTTAAGTGCAGCTGATAGCTGGATGGTGGGACAGGATGCACTTTGGCCACCTCAGCAGAGGTATGTAGAGGCTGATGACTCTTTTTCCTCAGGCCTGAAATGCTGGTGGTTCCTCAGGTTGGATCCGAATGCCTGCACCTTTCTGTCCCCATGGAGAGGCCCTCCTAATCCTGGTAAACATCCACACATCAGCCAGGAACGTGTGAGTTTCCATCAGCAGGCATTTCTGCTTTCGGATGAGTTGGATTTCTTCAGTGCCTGGCACATTTACAATAATACTAGTTTGATCCCGAAACATAAACTTTGCTAAGAGAAAAAGATTGTTTACTTGAACAGTGCCAAGGAGCAGCATGTTTTCATGCCACAACAGCTCCTGAAGTTTTCTATTTCTTTTTTTCCTTATTACCTCAGGAAAAATTCCTAACCTCTTATTTGTCTTTTTGACTGATGCTCAGAACAGTGCTGACATTTGCACAGTAGATCTACAGTAAGTCCAGGTTCTCTTCCCTGGTTGTTTACAGCATACAATGGTTTAAATAGAATAAAAGATATTTTCCCCCATATAAAATTCTTTGTCATTCTTTTTCACTCTGGTCAGTCTGTGTGATGAGATCCTCTTGAAACCCTCTGTCTGTCCTGAATAATTTGTGCTCCACAACTGCAGATGGAACTAGTTCATACAAGTACACATAGGTGAGGCAACTGATACCAAACCCATGCTTGCATTTCCAGTTTCTTTAAAGCAGAGATTCACTTGCTATCTACAGTTACTACCTTAAATACTGCCCTCTAAAAGTCTTTATAAAGATAGCTGTAACTGTGACTTTCTTTCATACATTAAGTGATATAAATAGCCATAAGTCATCTAACTAATCTTAGGCTCTGGAAGCCAGTGGAAATTTTTCTATTGATTAGAGTCAGCTTGGGTCAAGCCCTACACAGTGTTTTCTGACCCCCTGCCCTACTTTTTCTCCATTCCAATTTAACATATATATCTCTAACTCTTTGAGTTGGTGCACTTTTTTCTCTCTGTCAAACAGAAATCCTGATAAGGAGGTCCCAGAGGTCTTTAGCTTGTCATCACATCCCTTCATAGGCTGAATGTGTGGAGAATGCTTTAGGAAGAAGCAAAAGCTAAATATAGAATAATTTAAAGCTGCCCATTAAGGGCATGCCTACATGACACAAATGCAGCTAGCTTAGGTACTGGGAGTGGTGCAGTCACAGAGCTAAGTATAACCAAGCAGAGGATGTGGCTCACAAACCATCCCCTTGCACTCACATCCTGTCTCTCGGTATCAGAGCCTTAGAGGAAGATATAAAAGCTCATAATAGACAGTCATATACTAAGTTGCCCATAGGGTAACTCTCTTCCTGATTAAGTTCCTCAGCAGTCAGTTTATAGCCTGAAGCACATAACCCTACCACTTTTTTCTCTTACCCAGCATTATTGCAAGCGTGCTTTTTCTTCACAAACTTTGGTAGTACAGCTGGTGGCCTGTGCTGGTCAAATTGATGGGAAATAACCTCATGCAATAGTGATGTATTACCACTAGCCTCATCTGCCCTTATAGATTTTAATGGAAGGTGATGGCTTGGACTTTTAGTCTAGAAGGATAAAGCATTAATTCTATGTTAATGAAGCCTATCTTATATGGCAGTAATATCACTGCCCACCTTTTTCTTTTTGTGCTATAAGTTCCTTAATCTGTCAGTATATCATCTATTTATTCAGAAATCAAAGCATCACTTAACAAGAAAAAGATGAGAATATATACTGCTTGATTGGGCCAAATGGGATTTTTGGGAGAGAAGCAGAATGAATAGTGCAAAGGATGTACAAGGAACTACCTTTGCCTTCACTGAAAAAGACTCACACAATGTAGCTACAGGTAATTTCTGACACATTGTGCTGTCTCAGAGAAGGCATCAGCAGTGTTGTATTGAAGGCACAGTCAGCACACAACTGCTGCCTTATGCTCTGATGGCTGCCAGTCCCTTTTCCCCACCACCCAAACCTCTCCAGGGGCAACTGCATTTCCCACCCTGGAGTCTTTTGTACTTAATACCCTTCTAAGTCTGGGTTTTTGTATTTTCCTCTGCCTTTTTCCAACTCTTTTATATCACAGTGTCCTGAAGAGCACCTTATTTCAAAGCAGCGATGCTCTCTAGGAAGTTAGCTAAGCTGGAGGCTGGCAGCAATCACATTGGCACTGCATGACATGGTGCTGGCCAGGACATCCCTGGTGTGGTGTCACTGCTGTCACCAGATCAAAACCATTGCTTCAGAAGGCTTCTTGTAGCTCAACTCCACCATTCCCCTTCTGAACCCTCCAGGCCACCAAAACATAAGCCCAGTTTGATTATTCTCTTCATAAGCTATGTTCATTCTTGGAGAGATGTAGTGTCACAACACAAACATAAAGCTCATCCCGGGCACAGCAGAGATGCAAATGATGCCTTATCCTTGTTTTGGGGAATTCTGCAGGTTGTATGAAGGGGACACACAGACAGAAATGATAGCCCCAGCTCCTGCAAGGTTTAATGTATCGCCCTTTCTTCTCTCCTCTGCAGCAGCACAAACTTACTGTGATTACTGGTGTAATTTACAAGGAAAATTCCAGAGAAAACTCAGCTCAGTCACCAACAGAGGCAAATATGACTTGCATCTGGGCCTTAAATAGCACGAGTTTGTAGAAAATGAACAGCTTTCATTACAGGTGCCATTGGTAATGGCCCGTGCATTGGCCCAGAGAGTGAGAACTGCCTTTTACATCTAGGCAAAACAAAGGCAAATCTGAAAAAATTCTCTGGGAAATAAACCAAAAAGCATTTTGGCCCTGAGACTTATTATCTGTAACTCCCCAAAGGACAGCTGGCAGCTCAAGGGCCAAGACAGCTCCAGGCTCTACACAGCACAATGTTTTTTCCCTTGATTGTTGTCTCACTTGGAGTCCAAAAGATGACCTACAGCTTCAAGGTGCTGAGTTGAATCAAGAGATGATGCATGGGACTCTGTATTGGACCTTCTGTGCTGCTGGATTAGGCCCAGCTGGTCAAACTCTTCTGAAAAGCTGGCTTCTGTATCCTGCTAAGAGCCTAAAGAGTTAAAGTTATTAACTGGCTTCTGAATAAAATGCATTAGGAATAAATATGCTTTAGGATAAACCTATTAAATGGATAAAAATGCCATTACCAGGGGTGAAATATGATTGTGTGACCTTTTAAATAAATAAGCCTGCTATGCACCAAATTATGGCAGATAATAAGCTTTATACATGATAAAGTCATGCAGTAGGTCTCAATCTTCAGGCATTCAATGAAATATCGCTAGCCATAAAGGGCTCCTGAAATGTTACACTAAAGAAAATTGCTTCCAGCTATAAAAACTTAACTGTTAAAACAAATGGAGTCTCTCCCATAAAACCCTTTGCAAGGCATTGGTAGCAAGAGCAAAAGCTTACTAGAAACAAACCTGAGGCATTTGCAAGTACACAGCGCTTCTTAAAATAACTCGGGTTCCAGATAAATCTGGAATAACTCTATTGAAAGCAGAAGGGTGTAACCCCATAACACCAGCATGAGATCCAAATTATATTTGTAGGGCCTTAGAAATATGTTGGTGGGATAGCTCTGGGTACAAACATTGCTGTGTATCCAAACTAATCTGACTTGCAGCTTTGGCACTTGTGCAGGCAGTGGAAATGCTGACCTCTCTGTCTGTCCTGAATCTTGGGTCTGGCTGTGTTATGCCTCAGTGACTTGCCCAGATTACTCCTGACACAACAATATTCCTGCTAAGGGACCATTTGTATTTGATGGGACGGAAACAGAGCTGGATATTATCAGCCTTGTGAATAAAGGCAGACGTGCATTTAGCCAGATTCAGCTACCAGCTTCACATGCAGCAAAACTGGCTGCATGTGTAAGAACTTTCTGCTCTAAACCATTACAAATAAGAGGGAAGGAAGCCAATTCTCTCATTCCTTCTAGTGAACACAGGGAAACCAACAAAACCTCCTGGTGAGGCGCTTGCAGTTTTAATAAAATCATCATGGTCACTTCATCTCTTGTTACATGAACATCAGCAAATAAACACAATTCCCAAATTGGGTCTTGTGCTGGTTTTGGCTGGAACAGAGTTAATTAGTTTCAAACATAGTTCCAAGGACTGGAAATACTCTTGGAATTCCCTGACACAATCAATTATCTTCTTAAAAACTTGATGTCAGACACTGACAAAAAGGACCATTCCTGTTTCTTCTGGGTTTTCATTTTTGTTTGTTTGTTTGTTTGGCGGGAGTTTTCTTGGGTGGGGGTGCTTGTTGTTTTTGGGTTTTTTTTCTGTGAATTGGGAGAATGCATCCTAGAAAGGATCTTCTTAACCTTCATCTACAAACACTGATAATTTTCACCAAAGCACAGTTCAGTGCAATCTTTTCCAGGAGGGGCACTTAAAGAGACATAGCAAAATTCAAGCACACAAAATTAGCCAGCCTTGCTCCAGTTCCCAAAGAGTTCTGAGCCTTAGCAAAAAAAAAGGGGTACATTCTCCACAACTAGTTTTGGTGCTCCTGCTAAATACAGTGAGGTACACTATGGCAAACACAACCTAAACAGGACCACTGCAAAGGAATGGGTGGCATCATGAGGCTAGCAGTGAAATTTTATCTTGTTTTCCTGAACTGGAGTGCAATCTCTAGAAGCAAATAATAGATCTGTTCCAGGCAGGAGCTCAGCTGCATCCTGAAGATGCCTCCAGGCACTTGCCATTTTGTTTTATTGCTGTTCCTCACACTGGTGAATTGTAAGCATTAGTCTCACAGAGAAGACACATTACCGGGGTGAAGGACAATGGCTTGTTATATAATCCTGCCAAATCCTTGATACAGCAGTTCCCAGCAAACAACCATCTTGCTCTGAGTCATCTGGAAAGTCTCTGGTTCAGTGAGCTTCCAGGAGCACACCATCAAAACAGGTTGTATTTCCACTTCCCATTTCAAATTACAGGAGGGGAGGCATTTATGAGTCAAGGCAGTAATTTTCTCTTTATCTGCCTTCAGATGCCATCCTGCATACGGATCCAGCCCGTGCACCTGCTGAGCCAGAAGCCCTGTGGGAGTTCCCAGCCAGTGCTGGATGTCACAGCTTGCAGCTGTCCTGGGTGGCTGCTGGCACGAGGGCAACCACAGTGTGAGGAAATCCTTACCCTGCTCTTCAGAGAACTGGAGATGCTCCATGTGGGGCTGGACTTGCTCCACACTCACCAGCCTTTTTCCAAATGCCCATGGCTGGTCCCTGTCAAAAGCAAGCACTGTGCCCATTAGACCTCTGGGCTGGCCCTGCATGGCCGTTCACTTTTTTTTTCTTGTTTTATTTCCCTTTGAGGCAATGCCAAGTCTTAGTTCAGTGCTGTGTCACAGATCCCACCCAGCAGGACACATTGCACTGTGTCTGTCTTGGAACTAGGAGGTCTCCTGCCTCAGAGCTGGCCAGCTCAGACTCACTGCTCTCCCACCTCTGCTCAGCCCCACTGCTCTCCCACCTCTGCTCCTCCCCACCATGCCTGACAGACAGTCACAATCAGCTCTTGTGACAACAGCATTGGCATAAGAAGCTGACCAGCTCATCTTTTACAAACCAAACAACCACAACTTTGGCAATCTCACTCCTACTGAATAACAACAACAACAAAAAGAACAGAGTCAGCAGCAAGCAGTAGCCTGTTGCACAGAGCTGTAAATAAACCCAGGACAAATGAGATGAGTCAGCTTGGGTTGGCTGGTGGGTGCTGAAAGAGCTGGTCCAGGGTTACCGCTTCAGGGTGGGCCAAAGTGGGGGAAGATGGAAGGCAGTCACTTCCCTGGTTCTCTGTCTGACTCCCTGCACAGGACAAAACTGCTTCAGCCTTTACTGCTATTACACACTTCCTATGAAAGTACCATACAATTCAGTGCTCAAGCTGTAGTGCAATTAATGTGATTTTAAGACAATTTGCAGAATCTGCAAAAACCATCAAGTTTCATATCTGTGGTTCATTTCAACAGTCATAATTTGGCTAACAGAATTATTCATGCTCAAAACTTCTCTTTTTTTTTTTCTTAAAACAGGTTAAAATTTCAGAATGTTGTCAGAATAGCACCTACTAGAAGGTGAGATTGTTTGCTAGAGAGGCATTTTGAAGTTTTCAGTTCTAAATAGATGGGACCATCACTGGAGAAAATAGAACTCATGTATGCCATATGCTTTACATAGTTTTATGATTCTCGTATTTTTTTATTAAACTAGCCAATGAAAGTAATAACTATACTGGAAATTTTCATTTAGCCTCAGGAGTCAGAACAGTGATTCAGTTTTTCATGGTGTTTTCACTTCTGTTTTCCTTCTCAACAACATAAATCATAAATTTAAGAGTTGGGTTTTCAGTGTAACTTACAGTAATCAGCTTATTTTGTGTTTCCCATTGATATGGTATAACTATTGCTTTAAAATAGCTGTTTACAATGGGCAGCAATCAGCTTCCCAGCTCAAATCATTGGTCTAAAATTAAATACTTAGTATCTTACTATTAGCTCATATGGATTTTAGTCTCTGCCTCTTAAGAAAGGACTACAGGGCATCTATCAGAAATCAAACTACTTAGATTAAGATTGGGGATTAGATTCTACAAATTCAACAGAACCAATTGAATCAAGTATTTTCTATAATTCTATTTTAAAAAAACCAAACCTCAAGTCCTTTTACTTGCACACTGTGTAGCTGAATCTTACTTTGTGTCTTTTTCTGTAAAATGATCTTAAGCAGATGTTCTCCACCAAAACCCATAGCAGTAACTTGCAAAGTGAAAATAATACAAAACTTTCTGTTTTGCTTAAAAGGTGCATTATGACTTTGTTTAACTGTGCCTTGGCAGAACTGCTTTCCAAATAGTTGCAAACAAAGCTACTTATAACACATTATTTTTATAAATGGCTCTGAAAGAGCTGAAAACACAAAGCTCAAAACACATAATTTATAAAGGTTGTGTAACTTGCTATCCAAACTTATCTGACTAATCATGAAACTCGTGAGAGAGGCAGGTGGATTGTAACAGCAGATGAGTTGAAGGGCTGCGATTCTCATACAAGGAAAGGGTTCAAATAATTGCTTGTTAGTCACAGAAAAACAATGCTGCAAGAAAACTGTGTGAATAAATGAATGAGTGAACACTGGACTAATGAGCTACTTCCTCTGCTTGGTGGATGAGCTCTCAGGGGATGACGACTCGTTTTCATTACACTTGTGAACACAGTGCAGAGTTAACAGGGTCTTGGTTTCTGCCTGCTGCTCTATTGACACACAGTCTGATGACAAGGCCTGGCACATGGAGGGCTTGAGCACTGGACACAGGACATTTATTTCACAGCACCAACTGAGAACTGTCCTCCTGCTCTAGGTTTGGTGAAGTGCAGCCACTGCCTGGTGTTTCAGGAGAGCAGATTGATACCAGAGACACGGTGGAGCTATTCTGAGGAGCTGTAGGTTTGCTCAGCCAGGTTTATACTGTGGGCACTGCCCCACACAGGCCTGGCTGATGAGCCCTGAGGGACCCTGGCTAGCTGTAGCCTTGTCTATCAGGTGTTCCTGTCCCTGAGCAGCACCAGAGTACTAACAAGCCCCACTGAAAGCCAGCTTACTTGTTCTCTTCTTTTTTTTTTTTACTTCTCCTCTGGTTCCCCCCCCCTCCCCTTCATGTGCCTCTCAATTCCTCTGTTTCCAAGAGAACTCCTCAGCTTGCACATGGACAGCCAGCTGGGGTCCAGAGGCACTCCTCTGCGGCTCTTGTGCAAGGGGATACAGACTGCAAAACCCCTATGGAGTCAGCTAGGGTCCAACATACTAACTAGAGAGGTTTTCCCAAAGCCTGGCACCAGAAGAGCAGGGAGACCTGAGAAGGCTTGGAAGAGAGGTACCTGCCATTTGAGAGAGCAGTGTCAGCCAGCATTGGTCTTATCAGAGCCAGGCTTAATTTAATCATTCATCTGCTCTCTGATCTCCAGGATACCCCTGCTCTCCACTTCCCTGGATGATGGAGAGATTACAGTATTTAACAAGATTGAATGTCATCTTCATTACAATAAGAGCCTTTAATTATATCATTGAACATCATTTGATACCAAAGAAAAGCATGCTCTCTTAAATTTCAGGCAGTGACAAGGGGTCCAGAAGAACTGGGTTCCAGTCCTGGCTTTGCCAGAGGCCTCTTCTGGCCCATTAGGTAAGAGCGGGATAGCCACTGAATTAAAGGTTGTGTAAGCAGTGCAGCTCAGACACTTCCTAACTGTAGGGAGCAAGGCTCTGCAACCTAAACACTCTGTGTGTAATTATTAAATTGAAGCTGATTCAGAACGTTGACACATAAAGAGAACAACCTACAGGCTCTCTCCTTCCTTTCATACAGCTTTACATTTCAAACAATTACTTTAAAAGGACTGGATCAAAAAGTTGGTGGTTGCTCAAAGCCCCAAAAAAGAGCATCCAATTCAAATCCAAATTGGATTTTTTTGTGGCTGCAGCAGTGTTTCCATCACTCTGAGTATTTTGGCTTCATACTCTCCAAACTAGACTTGTGTCTGCTGGAAAAGAAAAGGGATGTACAAAAATATGGTGTTTTTTCCCGGCTTGGAGAGTGAGTAGATAATAGAGTAGGAATCAGGCTCTATTTTTAGAGCCTAGCTTTTTAATTCATTAGCTGTACAGAACTCTTCACAGGCAGTCACTTTTCTCTACTGGGTCAAGGCTAGGGAACAACTACTGCATTACAAGGACAGAGATAAGTGAGAAAGTCAAGCTATAACTCTCCTCCATCGCTAATTACTTCATTCTAAGGCCCCCACAAAAATCAGCAGTGAAATTCCATGACCTTCTGCTGCAAGGAAGGAGCCAACTGCCTCCTCCAGCAGCATCTGCGCCTTTTGCAGGCATCATGCCAGCGCGCCTCTCCCAGCAGCACACAGCTGCCTTGCAGAGATTCCCAATGCTTCGGAGACAAAGCAAGGAAACAATCACACTCGCTGTTGATTAGTGAGTCCCTGCTTTGCAACCCAGCTCGGGTTGCCAAGTAATGAGCACTTCTATTAGCTATGTGGAAGGGAGTTTCCTACTTGCTTATTTAAAGAACATCCTAAATCACACAATCTGTTTCTACACATCTCACCCTTCGGGACAGAAATAGTGCCCTTGCCAGGTCCTCACCTTGTACCAAAAGCTGAGTGATTAACTAATCTAGGCAGCTGACACAAAAGTGAAATCCAGCCTAATAAAAGCTTGCAGTCAACTATTTTCAACAGCACCTAAACCAGGCTGAACCAGCCTGGTACTGTACAGCCCCACTTCTCTGCAGTTTAACTGTGGTGCTCATTTTGTCTTGCCTAGAAACCAGACAGCTCTTGTAATTACATCCCAACATGCCTGCTCAGACTGAGAAATGATCAGTCCTGCAAACAGAGCCAAGTAGATGGCTTGGAAACAGATTACTAGATTCCTCCATGTCTTAATAGATTTGCCTAGTGAAATTCCTGAAGCTTCCTCTTCCCTCCCCTGCCCTCCTTCAGCTACAGCTTAGTGTCCCTGATTCAGGCAGGCCCTTGGTGTCTGGGGAGGACTGAACTCACATTACAGCCTCTCACTAGGACTGTCTCAGATGACTGCTTTCTACCGTAATCTTAAGGAACACAGACTACCTGCAATCTCTTGAACTTGCACAACAGGTTCAAGAATCAAGTAGGAAAGGCAGAGATCACATAACCTCTCTCTACCCCTGGCTTCCCAAGCCAAGAACCCCAAACAAAAAAGGTTTTCCTCAAGGTTTTGCTTTTTTTAAGTAAAGATTAGTAAAATATAATTAGTCTTTCTACTTCACATAAATTCTGCACAGCAATGTCCCTTCAAAACCAAAATCCTAAGAGCATGAGACACTTGTAGCATGGAAAGACACAAAGGCAATTTCAAGGACTTGGAATGAGCTGTACATACCCAGAGCATCCTCTGAAGGCACCACCATCTGTTCCAAATTCCCTCACTAGTCTGCTAGATACCACATCCCTTTAGATACACTGGCATAAGCAGTTTTCAATAAACTTCAGAGGGGACAGTATTTCCTTTTAAAGTTCAAAGAATGACAGGACCACAAGGGCCAACCTAAGGTAGGTCTCTAGACACCTGTCACGTGCTGCAAGGTTTGAAAGCTGGCAAATGACACAGCGTTAGTGCTGACTGGCCTGTCACCTGCTGTCACCCTCCCCCATCAATGACAAGGGTCCCAAACAGCTTAACAACGCCCAGTACAGTATCATCAGTATCATCAGCCAAAAAAAAAAAATCATAGATTTGGGTTGAAGGAACATTTAAGATCATCTAGCTCCAAATCCCTGCCATGGGCAAGGACATCTTTTTCTAGACCATGTTGCTCAAACATGCTCTGTACAGCTAATGAATTAAAAAGCTGAGCTCTAAAAATAGAGCCTGATTCCTACTGTAATATCTAAAATAATTCCAAAGGAATGGACACACTGGCCATACTGGCACTACCTGAAGCCATTAAATCTACAAAGCAGACAGAGCAGCCCCCTCTCTGCAATAACCCCCTACATGCTCAGGGGAGACCTCACTCATCAAATCTGCTCCAAGGAACTTCCACTTCCTGTCCTACAACATCACAGGACTACCTTTCAAGAACATCAGTGATACTTTAAAGGAGAGGCTAATAAAATATCCCATGTTTAGAGCAGATAGCTTTAATACTTTGTATTTTGCATTTTTCTTGTGTGAACCAAACAAAAGATGTCATCAAAGAACTGCCACCTTGAGCTGTAATTCCTGGCTTTGAGAACACACTGCCAAAATGTCTCTTCTTTAGACTACCACCCTCTTGTAAGAACTTAAAGTGGAGTATTAAGTGAATTTCTCAGTTGAAGGGAAAATCTTGACATGTTTCAAGTCTCAGGAAAAAAACCCAAAACATTCCCATCCCAAGCTGAAGTTCCAGGAAGACACAGCTACCCCTGTCAACCTTCTTCACAGCCTTCTATCAACCTCTTTTCCTATCACTACCTAATGGATATAATACAGAATCTGTGGAAGCAATGACAGCCATCCACCTAATTTACCAGGATCTGCATTTAATCTCCAAGCCTTTATGTGCAAACCGACTTCATGCTGAAAAGGTCACACTGTGATTTCACAAAAAGTATCTAAATACATTCATCTGTAACTGTTACCCAAATGTGTTTATTTCTACCACCTAACCATGCAGAGTACATCAGAATGCAGCTCTTTAACACAGATGCATGTTTTCTGTTCTGGTATCAAAAGGAATGTTTAAGAAACTGTTCCCCCTCAATCTTGACAAATAAAATACCTACTCTACAGTTAGTATTTTACTATTCAGCCTAAAATCTTATCATTCTTTGCAACGTGCTCACATTTTTAATATTGTGCACTGCAATGAACAGAGCAAGCTTTACCTTTCTATTCTGTGTTTAGCTCATTTAGACAATGTTTGTAGCTGAGAGGCCCAAGAGCTGGTTTGATACTGAAGAAGTACAAAAAAACAGAACTTGAAAAATAAAATAGCCATAAGTATTTAATTACCCATAAAAAATAAATGAGCACTTTCAGTTTACATCTCATTGCACAAGATCAAAGCTGGCTTTCAGTCTAAGCACAGGACAAACAGAGACCCCAACCTACAAACAGTGACTAAATAAACTCAGACTAAGAGAAAAAAGAACATGGACCAGCCCTTGGGCTTTCAATACACACTGCACACATCCTTCCACATTATCCAAAGTGAAACCCATCAGAGAACTCTACAGTCGGGGCCTACAATCTCCACAAGTATCAAATTACATTTTCAAAAGCCTGTCAAAACATGGCAACACCCAAACTCCTGGAGAATTCTACGCTTATCCACACAACCCAAGAAGCAGCAGAAGCACTGTTGAATTGAACAACCTGCATGATCTTTATTGGATGGCCGCGTTTACAAGGATTAGCGGTAGCGGTGCAGCTGCAGGGTGTTGCGCCTCCTCCAGGCGGCGCGGCGCGAGCCACCGATGGTGTGGTGGAATTTGTGGCCCTTGCCGAGGCCGCGGCTCTTGCGCCCGGCTGACGTCAGCCCGCGCATCTCTCTGTGCTTGTGGACGGGCTTGGTGATCCATTGGGTATCGGGGTTCCTCCGGATGGTCTTATGGAAGGGATCGATCAGGATCACTTCAAAGAACTTGTAAGTGGAATCTTCGCCCACCCAATACGAGTTCAAGACTCTCAGAGCCCCACAGTGACGGCCGGCACGTTCCTAGAGGAAAAAATAAATGCAACGGGCTGTCAAACCATGGATGCAGGGCACTCTTCATGCATACAGATTACTAACTCAAACATTAAATTTCAATTTTCCCTAGGACAACCTCTTTTCCTATAAAAACTCATCCCCTTCCAGATGCAAAGGTGCAAGGAAAAGTAACAGCTGAAAAGAATGCTGTGTTACAAAAAAAAAAAAAGGCTGTTTGGATTCCTGCATGAAACAGGTTTTAAAGACCATGAGCAGGAAGGTGCTTGGTATACAAAAGAAAGAACTCCTTGTACACAGAAGCACCCAGTCAGTAAAAACACAATGTTAAGAATAACTTCAACATAAATATGAAAAGCATGAGCTGCACTTCGGGTGATGGAACAATCTTTAATGGGAAGTTATGAAAGCGATTAATTTCCACATCCAAAGCTACAGGGGAGAAAGAAACTTCTGCAGAGTGTAAGCCTGTACTGGTGGGAGTAAAAGAATAGCTGATGCAACAAATCTTTGTACCACTGCTGCTGGCATATTAGTGTGTGCTATTCCTATCCTCACTTGTGGTTAGGAAGACACAATCTTAGTTCAGAAAACAAAACAAAGCAGAAAATAGCAATTATGCAACTCAATCTGCTTCTCCTGTCAAGAATACTCCTTATTTAAAACACACTAAGTGTGTTTAATTGTAGGACTTTATCATCATTATAGGGAAGCATGAATCAGTGGACCCCATTCATCTTCTTCCCCAATGTGATCCTAGCTTATCGTTTCAGGCTTTCCTAAACAGGTAGACTATTTTCTGCACATGGAATAACATTTTTTAAAGTCCTTTTATTCTAGTGTGTGAAGAACCTGTATGAAATATTAGAACACCAATCATCCTTGGCCAACTTCTATTTGGGGAGGGGAGCTCTGCATTTCTGTAATCTGAAAAATGTAAATCTTCCAGAAAGACTGTGTCAGATTCAGAAAATTTGAAGCTAAAACTGAGGGCAAATAACCTCTTCCATAGCTGTCCTAAGTGAGCATGTGATTAGCCATCAGGTATCTGGGAATAACACATATGAAGAGAATGCCATAAGCACTGAAAACAGAATAGCATTTTTAATTCAAACTCATCACCTGTGTTTCTTTTAAATAAGCATGTTCCATTTATATTTATTTATAATTTATATTTTTTCCCTGAAAAAAAAATCCCACCATATTCAACTTGCAGAAGTCACTCAGCAGTATTTTTGAAGTCCTGAGAACAGAAAAGTCTTCTGCTTCAAGATGGAAAGGCAATGACACTTATCCTTCTTCCACAACGTCTAGTTTGAGAATGCAGCCTGGTATTAACTCTAACCCACTGAAAGAGGGTTTTTTTGTAAAGGTGAGAACTCCACCTCTTCCAGACTACAACTGTGATAGCAATGAAGCTTACAAGATCTCATCAAATCAAAGTTTACATTTTGAGTATTTCAGTAACAAGATCTCACCTAAAAATAAGTTAACCACCAAGATGTGTGCTTGTGAGGTACCAGTTTTTTATAAAGCTGAAGGTCTCTGGCACATTGCCTTCAGCTCCTGCAATACATCTAAGGGTGCTGTGCAGAACCACTACACAAACAGGTGCTACAGGCTTTAAGACAGGAACTCACGTTTACTTTGTGAAAGGACATCACCTACAGCTGGTGATTCACACCTTAGCACATGCAAGTTCGTATTTCTCATGCCTAGCTCTTTATTTTACTGTGGCTTGGACTAGTTATGTGTTTTTCATAACAAATATTGTGGCATACTTGAGAAGTATGAACTTCACTAAACCACTCAAATGGTTTCCATAGACCCCATTTTAAAAGTCTGAATAAAAGTCTGAATAGTTTTTTTATTGTCTCAATAGGGTTTTTAAAGACTGCTGCTTTCCTGCCATCATTATTCAAAATCTTACTAACAACTTACTAACAAAACAGCTGGTTTGGTTTTGTATTCTTTGTCTCTGAATATTAAAACTTTCAACCCAAATTTGTGAGCAATAACCAAAATAGTCACCTCTGCTACAGACTGAAGACTCCTGGCAAACTTGAGCTGGTTAACACCATGATGCACGGGTTTACCATAGGTTGCACCTTTGGGGACTGGGCGTTTGCGGCCACCACGGCGAACACGGACACGGTAAATAACGTAACCTGAAACAAACAGTGACTTAGGAACTACAACAATTCTAGCAGCAATTGTACTGCATTTCCAATCCTCCAAAATTTACATGAAATGCTGCAACACAAAGTCATTTTACCAATTTTTACCAAAATTTCCAACTTGGGGTGGATAGTGCAAGATGTTTTTGTTATTTTCATTACAAGTGAGTAAGGAAAGTGATTTCCTGATGCAACTGGTTTTGCCTCCAAACCAGAGCTTATGGCACCTTTCCACTATCCAGTCCCAAACCAACTAAGATCAGCTACAGCTAAACTGTAATACAATCATTAAAAAAAAACCTACCAAAAAAAAAAAACCCAAACAAAAAAAAAACCCAAAACCCCAACCAAACAAAAAACCCCACCAACCAGCAAAGCCACTACCCAAACCGCACAATTCAATGGCAGCATTCAAAAAGCACTGAGGCACAAGCCATCCACAAACCCTGCTGAAATCTTGTCACTGAGAAATGACAAAACTAGACAGTGACAGAAGTGTCAACTCCTAGCTTTTTATTTCCTTTGTGAATAAATATATTGGGTTTTTAAATGGATTTCCACAAGTTCCACATGGATAGTCACTAATCCCATTTCTTTTCCTGACCAGTAACTGTTTTTTTCAAAGACAGTATAAACTCCATCATCTTGCTCAAGTGCATGCAGCCGTAATACAGTCACAGTATGACTTGGGTTGGAAGGAACCTTAAAGATCCAGTTCCAAGCCCCCTGCCATGAACAGGGACACCTTCCACCAGACTAGCTTACTCAGAGCTCCATCCAACCTGGCCTTGGACACTGCCAGGATGGGGTATTCACAACTCCTCTGGGTGATCTGTTCCAGTGCCTCATCACCCTCACAGTAAAGTGTTTCTTCCTAGTATCTAATCTAAACCTGCTCTTTCAGTTTGAAACCATTTCCATTGTCCTGTCAATACACGCTCTTGTGTCTCTATCCAGATCTCTTAGTAGCTCTTTTCAAGGTGCTAGAAGGTCACAGTTTAGTCACCTAAAAAAAGTCAAAGTAACAGATGACAAAACTTGGGCAGAGTAAGGACATCCCCCAAACCTAGGATACTAAAATCCCTGTCAATTGTGTGGCACTAACACTGCACAAGAACAAAAACTGAGGCCAAAGCTCACTTGAGCTTCACCAGCCAGAACGGCAACAGAAGGCACAGATGCAAAATTAAGTGAAGTTAAGGTTTTAGGCTGTGGGCACTGTTACCAACTGAGAACATTTATGATATTCTGTTAATTTCATGCAAGACACTTCCGTTTTTTGGGGGATACTTCAGTTTCAGACTTTGATACTCTGCTGTCACTGCAGGAAGCCATGTCCCTCCACGGTGAGGCACAGGGACCTGACCTGTCCGTGCCATTACCTTGCTTGGCCTTGTAGCCCAGCCTGCGGGCCTTGTCCGGGCGCGTGGGGCGCGGGGCGCGGTGCAGGGCCGACAGCTGGCGGTACTGCCAGCAGCGCACGCGCAGCAGGAACCGCATCACGTCCGACTGCTTCTTCCTCCACAGCTCCTGGATGTACTTGTAGGCACCCATGTCTGTCTACCTGCTGGATAGAGAGCTCAGTGAAACACTGCAGCAAGAACAATTCCCAATCTGAACATCTTCAGACAGGGGTGGCGCACCAAATTGCACATGGAGCAGCATTGGAAGACAAGGAGCTGTCACGCTTCTTTGTACCACTGACACATCTGGGAACGTGGATCACACCTGGCAGCCTTCAACATGACACCTTGCAGTCACCATTCCCAGCAATTTTCCTCCTCTTTTATTTATTCTGAAGTGTAAACTCCTCAACTGAGAAATTTTCAGCTGTGCTACGTCTGATACTACTGAACCCAACAATCAACACCTGGCTGGAGTTTTAGACACAAATCTATCAAGAACTACAGGATTGTGAGGAGTTAGTGTTAACTCTGATGTTATAGTAAAATTTTTACTTTAAGTGAAAGTTTAAAGTTTTCTTAGTAAGTGGAAGTTTAACAGTTGCTTAAGGAATTAATTGGATTGGGACTTTTGCTTCCTTAGAGCTATTCACACAGTGTCTCCCACATCCCAGGAGAGACAAGGCCTTCCTCCACATTTGCTGAAACTGGGTTTTAAGTAAAATGAGGCATACTGACCGTGTCATACTAAAAAAGAAGTGTCATAGCTCAGTGTCCTACTGCTGCTGACATTTGTGTTATGCTCCACAGATGCCCTGTGGAGTTTTTTTCTAATTGTTTTTAAAAATCGTTTCTGCTGAGCACCACTGGGGGTAGTTTGTAATGCCTTCAGCACAGCAAGGGCCCAAGACAAAGTTCTTACAGGTCAATTTTTGTCTGTAGAAAACAGTGATTATTACAAACTCCCTCTTCTGAACTGCATATGTCTTAATAACATGAACATAATGCAAATATGTCTTAAATTAATATGTCTTAACAGCTGAAGGCGTTTCAAAAATCACATATTACTGTATTTTGTCATCATGTTTACTGCTGTTTTCCTAAAAACCTCTGAGGCCTTACACATCTGCAGCAATCAGCACGTGTACCTGACCTCCATCAAGCCCCCAGCCCAACTCACCATCAGATACACGCAGCTCACTTTATTTACACGAAAAACCACGCCACAAACAGTTCGGGTGCGATTTAGGATACCCCTCTTGTTTGAACCTGCCCATCCATTCCCATCCTCGGCCACCCCACCCTTTCACGGCCTAATGGCACAAAAATCCCCACGATCAAACTGCAAACGCGGAGCAAACCAGGGCGCGCCGTCTGTCACCGACCCGCACCCGCTGTGGCGCGCCAGGGCCAGCCGGGCTGCCCCGCTCCCCTCCCCGCCCCACCGAGGCACAGCCCGCGGGCCCTCCTCCACCGGCCTCCCAGGGGCTCCGCGCCGCAGGAGCAGCCCCATCCCAGCCGGAGCCGGGCGGGAGCGGCGGCGGGACGGGCGGATGGGCACCCGGATCCTGGGATAGGCGCGGATTGAGGGAAAGGCCGCGCGCGGACCGGCCCTCACCTGATGGCGCCCAGCGACGGAAAGGAAAGGCCCTATTTCCCACACACCCTCGGGCCACAACACACTTCCGGCGGCGGCAGCGCTGCCTCATGGGTAATGTAGTCCTGCGGGGTGCGGGCAGCGCGTCCCTCCCCGCCCGGCCCGCCCGGCCCGGCCCGGCCCGGCCCGGCCCCCCGCGTCCGCCAATGGGCGGCGGGGGCGGGCCCGCGCGGGTCCGTGGGCCGGCCGGGACGGCTGTCTGTCCAGGTGCGCGCTCGCGGCGGGGGGCGGCCCCGGGGGCGCGCTCGGGGGCCGGGGGCGCGCTCCGGGACCAGGGCAGTGGGGCACGGGGGCTGCACCTGGGGCAGGGGCTTGGAGAGATGTGGCATCCCCCGAGAGACCCCCGCTCCCCAGCCCCCATAAGAGCCCCCGGTCCGGGATTGGGATGGGACTTTGCTTAAAACCCTGAAAAGAAGCCTTAAAAAAAAATCTCTCTAAAATAATAATTATTTTAAAAATCGTAAGATTATGAGGAACGGCTGAAGGAGCTGGGTTTGTTTAGTTTCGAGAAGAGGAGGCTCGAGAAGAGGAGGCTCGAGGGGAACCTCATCCCTCTCTACAACTCCCTGAAAGGAGAATGTAGTGAGGTGGGGGCTGGTCTCCTCTACCGTGACTGCAGTGAGAGGACCAGAGGCCTTCAGCTGAGACAGGGGGAACTCAGATTTGGAATTAGAAGAAAAATTTTCACTGTTAGGACAGGCATCAGAAAAGGTTACCCAGGGAGGTTGTGGAGTCACCATCCCTGGAGGGGTTTAAAAGGCATCTAAATCTGGTGCTGGATGATGTGGTTTAGTGGTTACGGTGGTAGTTCTGGGTTAATGTTTGGACTGGATGATCTAAAAGGTCTCTTCCAACCTAATGATTCTATTCTATATAATAAATGCTAAGGGGAAAAAAAAAAGTCCTAAAACCAATCCTAAAACTTTTTCAGCAGACGGTAGGGAGAGGGCACCATGGAGTCCCTGGTTCTGCAGGCCCTGGCTTTACCCACTGATCTGCTCCTGTCCCTGCTCCCCTCCGTCCTGCATGTGGCATGGCACAGGCTGGATGGGGGGCTGAGTGACCTGGTCTGATTGCTGGCATCCTACCCATGGCAGGGGGCTGGAAGGAGAGGATCTTGAAGCTGCCTTCTGACCCAAGCCATTCTATCATTCTATGAGTTAGGCTTTCCCAGCCTGCAAGTCCTTTCTGCCTCCCTACCTGCAGCTGCAGGATGACCTTTCTGTTTTTCAGTGTATCCTTTTCAGAGCACCCTGGCTTGTGAAGCATTACCTGGTTAAACTGGAATTGAAGCAGGACAACGCCAGCCCCTCCTGGTCCAGAAAAGGTACTCTTCAGCTCTCTCTGTGGGAAATGGCTCCAATCAGCAAACTGAGTCAGGGCCTGCTGCCCTGCCATGGCTCACTGGCAGAGGGAAGTGCCCCAAGCTGCTGGATGCCTCCTGCTAGAACCAACCCCCAGGCCATCAAACTGCTTTAAAGCAGACCAAGAACACCTGCTTTCTGCCTTTGCTTTCCTGTGCTTCTGCCTTTAACACTCCTGTTTTGTAGCTCCTAATCCATTTTATGGATTTTGCTAGAAACTTTCTGTGAGCAGAATAAAAGGGAAAGAACCATCATTTTCTTGCATTTCCAGAAGCCATCCTGGTACCATGAGATACCATCAATCCCACTGCAAACCCAGGAAGCCCGATAACGCCGTGCACACACACACACACTAACAAACACAGACCCTGCCCCGGGGGTGTGCATGCTCCAGTGCTCCCAGTCTCCCCAAACCTGACAGGACAAGTGTCGAGGCTGCAGGCAAGCATCAGCACCACTGGCAGCAGCCTAAAACGTGAAAAAAATGGTGTGGGAGGAAACTCTAGTCCTAAAAATATCAGTCACTGGCAGGCGCTGGGAGGGAGCTGTGCCCCCGCTGCTTCGCGCTTTGCCTTGCGCCTTCCGTGGGCTCGGCTCCCGCCCGTGCCCATCCCCGTCCCTGTCCCCATCCCCGTGCCCATCCCCATCCCAATCCCGGGGCTGTGCCGGGCTCACAGCCTCCCGTGTCTGCACAGGGCTCCGCTGTGGAACCGGCCCTCAGGAAGCATGGGAAAGGGCTACAAGGTGGTGGTTTGTGGAATGGCCTCAGTGGGAAAGACTGCGATTTTGGAGCAGCTTCTCTATGGAAAGCACACTGTCGGTGAGACATTTTTACTTTTGGGGGGAGGTGGTTTCCTTTTCTAGCATCTTGGTCAGTGTGGGCCCCAAAACACCAATAATGGAGGACTGCGAACTGCACTGAGGTGAAGGAGGAAATTTATGTGGTTTTCTGGCATCTCTGGGCTGTTCTTAAAATTCATAGTCCCTTGCTTATGGATTTTTAAGAGTCGTGGAGAAGAACCCGTTCCATGATGTTCCCAGTAATTAAACACAAGAATGTTTAAAAAGAAACAAACACTGAAAGTAGGTGATGTGCCTGCTGCGTATTTACAAAAGAAATATCTCGTTCCCTGAAAGATGCCGTAGACGCCTGAAAAATAAATAGCTGTCACATGATAAGTGTAGATGCTGTTTAGACTTTTGTTTCATCTTCTTAAAGCTTTATTTTCCTTGGTTTTGGCTAACATTCAATCAAAGCTATGGAAAGAAAAAGAGCTCAGCTTTAGGTTCCACGTTCTATGCTGAGTTTTGAAGGCCAAGTGTCTCTGCTCTCTAAGAAACCCCCATGGGGAAAACAGACTTGACAGAGGAAGAGAGGATGCCTGATATTTGCTGTGCACAAAAGAAAGGGAACAAAGGCAGAGCCTGCACGTTTCCCTCTGTTTCCACATTTGGCTTTGAAAGGAAGGGCAATGATCATCAGGCTGACAAATTATTCCTGCCTCACCTAGAAACAAGGGGTGGCAGCAGGGCTTTGACAGAAGATGTTTAGTCACTTTGCATTTTTTTCTTGAGCCGGTAAATTAGACGTTGGGGATAAGTTGTTGGATAAACACAAGGATTTCTAGCATGGTGCTTTGCAGCACTGCACCTTTAAAATGTGTGGATGGGAGGAATCTGCTGGCAAAGCGTGATACAGAACTGTGTGCTAATACCCGTGTTTAAAAGGAGGATTTCCTCTAATGTTGCAGCAACATCTGTTTCCAGCATCCTACTGAGCGCTAGGCACGTAGCCCCGTGTAGCTTTCAACGTGAAGGCTGCAAAGCTTTGCAGGCTGAAGGCTTTTCCCTTTGCTGCCAACCTGCCTCTCCTCTGTGCCGGGCTGGGAGACTGTCAGAGACACCCGAGCAGCGTGAGCAAGGCCACGTTACTTAAATCGTATTGCCTTGCATTAATTCCTGCCTGCTATTAGCAACCCCGGCAGGAAGGATATTCGGGTGTTGCTGATCAGAGGAGCTATTTATGGAGCCAGCCATGAACATGATTATACAACGTCATGGACACTGGCTGACATAACCAGAGGGAGGCCTCGTGCCTGGGGTTTAGCTGTGGGTGTCCCTCTGTCACTCCCAAATGCCCTGCTCCAGCTTGGCCATGGAGCAATGCAGACCTCTCCCCCGGCCCCCCTGCACTTAAAAAGATAATTTTTCCTTGCCTGCAGCTCTGCTCTCAGTTTTTGGAGTTACTGGTAAGGGAAGGAACAGCTGATAGCAGATGGGGAGTGCAAGGGGAGAAGGAAGAAAGTTTCCTGTTTTCTGTGCTTTTGGTCAAATCATATTCCTAAAACATTCAGACAAAGAGGGCAAGTAGCAGAGACAATATGAAGATATGGAGAGGGTCATTACAGAGCTGCTGCACCCCCAAGAGATGTGTGGCCATGGCCCAGAAATTTTGGTATCCCTTACACAGGCATCAGGCACACTTGAGGGGATGGGCCAATGAACTGGTGCTTTTGGCAGTCCTGCTGAGTGGTCACCATCCTCCCTACCTCTTTCTCAGCACATAGGCAGTTGTGGCAGGGGTTGCCTGGAGTATGGGCTAGTGGAAATAGTTCCCAGAAGACCTTCAGCTACTTGTCCACTCTGTATTGATTTAACTGCTGAATTGCATGGGCAGGATGCCATTGTGAGCATCCCACTACACAAGGACAGTTTGAGGAATGGTGAGTCTTTGACTGCTCCTTAGCTGAGCTGCTTTAAACTGCACAATGGTGCTACCATTGCAGGGGTGGCCCTTCACACCTGAAACATGATTACAGGATCCTGATCCACATTTCCTAAAGCTTGTGAGCTCCAGAAAGCTGATATGTACATCTTGGCTGCTGGCCTTTTTGGCTGGAGGCAAGAAGGGACTAGTGTGTTTGCTGAAAGCCTGTCTGTTCAGAGCCAACCAGCAAGGCAGCTCACCAGGCATGGCAACAGGGACACAAGCTGTTTCAAAACCTGTGCTTCCTGACTGACGTCAGGAGCAGCTCTGCGGCCGCTCCAAGGGCCCAGGAGCCGCGGGGAGGATGGCCGAGCCAACAGGGGGAGTCTTTCCGTTCTCATGGCAGGCACATCCCCCTCTCAGTGACAAGAGGCACGCTAGAACTTGGTTGGAGGCTCAGAGCACAAGGTCTGCTGCCATTCTCCAAGGTGTCACAGCCACTGTCACGAGGGTCTCCTCCTGGCTGTAAATCAGCCACGAGTTTGTCAGTGCTCACGTGCCTCCTGTTGACTTTCCTGTAAAAAGGAGTGGTGGCACAGCTGGTGTCAGGGAAGTGATTAGAGCCCTTGGAGGTTTCACGCTGCTATGTAAAGCCCTTGGCTCTGAGCCCGTGCTCCTGGCTGTGTGCTTGGTGGTGGTGCTGTAAACCCAGTTGCACTGTTTCTTTTCCTAGAAAAACAAGCACCTTCAGGTCTCCCTGGCCATGGATGAAGTCCCTAAGTGCCACTGTTACTTACATGGTCAGCAGCTAGCACTCTTGCAAAGGCACCAAGATTGTTTGAGGTCAAATAGGAAAAAGTAGTCAGGAAGGAGGAATAACCCAAAAAAGGACTATCTGTTCCCTGTAGCTTGTGAGCAACAAGCACAAAATTGGATTTTGTGCTAGCCTTTAAACTGCAAGGGAATTTACCTTGTGTCCCAAGATGGGAAAGGAGAGGACAAATTGATGAGAGACACTCTCAGAGCCATGTAAAATAATGTAGCTATTGCAAGGCAGACACTCTTGCCAAACTAATACAATGAATTAGAAAAAAAAAACCCAAAGGAAATGTTTTAAGTGGGTGCAGATTTAGCATTGAGTCATGTAGGGACTATATCACCATAGGTCAGGGCAAATAGCTGCTAAGGATTGTACATGTGAATGTGGTACATACACAGGTACAGCAGTGTGCCCAGGTGGCCAAGAAGGCCCATGGCATCCTGGCCTGTATCAGAAATGGTGTGACCAGCAGGGCCAGGGCAGTGATCATCCCCCTGTGCTCAGCACTGATGAGGCAGCCCCTTGAATCCTGTGTTCAGTTTTGGGCTCCTCTCTATGAGAAAGACATTGTGGGGCTGGAGTGGGTCCAGAGAAGGAAAATTAAGGTGGTGAAGGGAAGGCTCTGGTGCACTACTGTGATGAGGAGCAGCTAAGGGAGCTGGGAGAGAAAAGGAGGCTCCAAAGGGGGACCTTTTGCTCTCTGTAGCTACCTGACAGGAGGGTGTAGCCAGGTGGGGGTCGGTCTCTTCTCCCAAGTAACAAAGAACAGGACAAGAGGAAATGGCCTCAAGTTGTGCCAGGGGAGGTTTAGATTGGATATTAGGAAAAATGTCTTCACTGAAAGGGTGTTCAGGCATTGGAGCAGGCTGCCCAGGGAAGCGGTGGAATCACCATTCCTGGAAGTGGTCAAAAACCAGATATGGCACCTGGGGACATGATAGAGTGATGGGCTTGGCAGGGCTGATTGAACAGTTTGACTCACTGATCTTAGAAATCTTTTTCAGCCTTAAGTATTTGATGATTCTGTGATTGCCTAATACCTGGGATGATCTCTCTTTTTGTGACTTAAGTGTTGTGTTCATCCAAATCCTTCACCTTGCTGTCCTGAAGAAAGAGGGGCCAGTCTTGTCTCCTCAGTCATGAACAGGGTCCTTGACTGGCAGCAGGAGATTGTCCCACTAAGTACCTGTGGCACCTGGCACTGCTTGGCCTGACCTCTCTTGGCCAGGCTAGCAGGAGACTTGCTGGCTTAGCTTTGGCACAGGACATGTCTGTAAAGAAGATGGATATTTTTCCTTAAACAGTGTTCCTGTTCAGTGATGGTGCAGAAGGGAGTCTTTCTTCTGCCTTTAAAATATTTCTGGCCTCTCAGCCTATACTAAAACTTATCAGCTCAACAGGAGGAGATGAGAACTTTCCCTTGTAGAAAACTTATCTCTGCCTTCTAGCTGTGTAAATAGCTGGTATGGTCACATTATTCATAAGCAGTTACTTCAGATCTTCTTAAACGCCATATATTACTGTGGTGGAAGCCATAATGAGAGAAATTGCCTTACTTGTTCCAGCTGGAGGGATTTGGGGTTTTGGCTTACACACTTTGGATGTGGAGGCTAATTAACCTAATTATGCATTCATAGAATCATAGAATGATCATCTCCTTCCAACCCCTTGCCATGGGCAGAGATGCCTTTTTACATCTTCACTTCTTAAATTAAAACTACCTGGTGATAGAGTTGCAGTCAGCTTTGTATTTTAGAAATAGATGAAAATGGAACTGAATATAAATAACTGAGAGTCAAAACCTGGCTATTTGTTGGTGGGACCAGTACTTCCCTAGCAGCTAAACAGATCAGCTCCTTTTGAGGTTTATCCACCTCTTTCCCAAGTCAGGGACCCTCTGATACACTTATTTAGATCTTTTGAGATCTTAATAAGAAAAGCCTGTTTTGCTGCAGTTAACAAACATAAGGAATAGCAGGTTTTAGGAGCTCTTTGGAATTCCTCTGGAAAAAGGAGAAAAGGGGATTACAGAGAAAATCTTCAAAAGTACTCAAGAAGACACAAAATTTGTACTGCATCAATGTTCAAGATCCAACTGGGAACTTTCGAATTTCCATCCCTCTTGAAATTTTGATTTACTTAGGTATTTGCAGTTTATCTGCTGTGCCTGGCCTAAGTGTGCAGTATTCATTAGTACATTGAGCCTTTTCTTTTCCTCATTGGAAGCCACAAGGGTTTGGAACAACCAGACACCCAGTTTATGACTGAGGCTTCCCGTTGCAGTTCCTCTGTGGCAACAGTTGGTAAAAAACAAAGACCTTTCTGCCTCTCCTAAGATTTGCACTGGCTAAGTAGGTGCTAGAGAGTAGCATCACTTCTGTCTATTCCTCCTTTCCCTCTCCAAATTTTTTATATCTTCAGTTTTCAAAGGAAGTGTGACATTGTGCACTATCTTGTTAGTTCCCCTTCACCCCTCCAGCTTCTGAACCTGAAAGCTGGCCCACTGCAGTGCTCTGCTCCATGGAAAAACTAGTCAAGCTGGCAGCAGTCTGCAGGACAGTAACTTCCCAGCACAAGCTGCCCTTGCCCACCCAGGTGGAGGTGGTGGAAGGATGCCCAGGGATGCCAGTGAAGGGAAGGAGAATCAGGATCTTTGTGGCAGGGAGGATGGGATGGTGCCAGCATCTTTCTAGGACACTGATTAGTGTTGCTTCTCTTACAACAACTTGCCTGACCCACTTTTGAATGGAGACCTAGGAAGTGTTTGAATGGGATGCTACTAACAAGAAATGCAAATGACATTGTCAGCAAGATACAGCTGGTACATGGTTTGGGCTTTAGGAGCAGGGCCTAGAATAAGGTGGCACAGGTATTTCTAAAAATTGTCTATGTTTACTTAGGAAACTACTTGTATATACTCCCTCCCCCAGTGCATGTAGGTGAAATTTCACCTCTGGAATCTGATACTGGTGCATAAATTTCAACTCCCTCCTAAGTGCCCCCCCTATTTCACATCAAAATTTGTTGCTCTGTTCTGCTGAGTTAAGTCCCAGGTCTTAAATTTTCCTCTTAGTTTTTAAATAGGATGTTAAAATACACACTTTTCACTGCTGCTTTTAATGCCATTAGGAAGAGATTGTCACAGGATAACAAGGATATATTAGAGGCTGTTGGATTACAATGTAGCATTTAGAGGATTAAAAACTGTACAATATTATTTGTTGCTTTTGAAAAAGAAAACTTAGGTACTTATGGTTCCTTCCTTCTTGCCAAAGCCATGTTTACTGATGCTAGATATTTCCTTGACCTGTCTGTACAATGCAGCAAGGCAGAGCAAGAATATAGTGCTGTGTCTAAACAACAGTGCTATATCCAGAAAGGGCTTTGTTACTACCTCAATCATTAAAAGCGACCCTTTGACACATTCTACAATCACACAGGATGCATTTGTGCTTCCTCTTTTCATTAACCTTTGCTTTGTCCTTCTGTTCTTAGTTTTGCTCCCACACATTAACATGGCTATATTTGGAGGCGAGACAAATTAAATCTTTGGAAACCTAGTAAGAGTTTGATCTATGAAGACTGCACAGAGAGGGGCAAAAAGAACAGCTTGTGCCACTTTCCTGCACTGGAATGCTGCATACATCACGGGAAACCGTCAGCGTGGGTGGAATGCTTTAGCTTGTTTGTCAGTGTGAAGTGTTTTGAATAGTGCCATTAAATATAGCAAAATCCTTATTTTCATAGGCCAGATAATCCCTTGTGTTTTCTTAAACAATACACTAAAAATGGTCCCTTTTTGACAGACAAAGAGAATAAAGCAGGACTCATTATTGTAGTCCTGCAGCAGCAAACAATTGTATATAGGAGTGCAGTGGAGGCAAAAACGTGGGTTGCAGAGGGCTCATATGAATACTTAAAACCAACTCTGAAAGTGGCCCAGCTACACTATACATAGATTGTTTCAACCTGTAACCTTATGCACCTGCATCCAGGAGGAACACAAAGCTAAGGTGATTGATGTGTTTTCAGGTTTGGCTTAGGAAAAAATAATTTTAATTAGTTCAAAGCAAGCTGCCTTGAATTACCTCACATTTACTGTGTGGAGAGGAGGAGGGAAGGAGGGCCAGTATGCAGAGAGTCAGGGTGGAACAGGCGATACATATATGAAAGCTTGTTACCCTGCGCATGCTCTTGCCTTGCAGTAAATGAACTTGTTCCAATCGGAGTAATTTTAAATCCCTAGGGGATGGAAAAAGCTCACTGTGTATTTGAGTGAATATAGTATGGAACTTTGTTTGTCTACAAACATCCCCTTCCCTTTCTGGCTTAATTTCGCGTATGGGTTAGTTATACCACTAATACACGTTCATTTCCAGAATTATCCCTTTGGCTCCTGCTTCTGCAGTATGATCCAGCTCATTATGAGGCAAAGAAGTAGGCTTAAGATGTTAGTACTTGACTATCTGGTGTTCCCTGGCTGTTGTTCCAAATGGGTATGTTTGGGCAGGCTTGTTTTGCAGCATGTTTGGCACAGAACTGGTGCAACTGGGTGGTTGGAGTTTGGAAAACTTGGGAGGAGAGCATATATCTTATCCTATTCTGAATGTGCATGTTGCATAGATTAATTTTACAGGCATAATCATGTGCTTACATATTAATGTAAAACTATTGGAAATAGCTAGTGCAAGGCCTGGTCAAGTCACTCTGTAAAACACACACTAAAAGCTACTGTGGGGCAAAATTCTGCTGCACTGCAAAGAATTCTTATAGTGAGGCTGTACTTAAGAGCAGTGGAACATTCCTGCTTGTTTTCAAACAGGCTTAGAAGAGGGTGCCACAATTGAAGATGTGTATTTGGCATCGGTGGAGACAGACCGAGGCGTGAAGGAACAGTTGCGGCTTTATGACACCAGGGGCCTGCAGGAGGGCGTGGAATTGCCCAAACACTATTTCTCCGTGGCTGACGGCTTCGTCCTGGTGTACGCCGTGACCAGCCTCGAGGCGTTCCAGAGAGTCGAACTGCTCAAAAAGGAGATCGATGTCTTCAGGGACAAAAAGGAGGTAAATGCATGCTTGGCTAAACGCTGTAGCAGTGATAGGAAGTTAAGGTCGCAAAGCCCAGCTTTTGTTTCTGTAAACGTTGTGTACAAAGGAAAATGAAGGTACCCACAGCCTTGGGCAACCCAGCAAAAAGGAGGCCTTCACATGCCAGGGAAGCTTAATTCAAATATCATGCAGGTCGTTCAAAAGAATGCTTTTTTTTTTTCCTCCTTATTTCCTCTACTACAGCTAAAATTCAGTCAGCTGAATGCACCAGTCAGGACACTTATGACTAATAAAACATATGGTCTACAGCAGTGCAGCTCATGTTTTTCTAGATATTGTACAGGGGAAGTCAAGTGCATAGAATAATGTAACGAAGGGCATTATCTTTGTTTGTTTTGTATTCGTGTACTTGATGGCTTACAAACTAGTGTAATTGACAATGGGTCTCCCAGACATTAGTCAATTGGCAAAGCAGCTTTAATGTATTTTAACAACCATATTGAATCAATTCAATTGTGTGAAATGACTGCTCTATTTTCCCTTAGAAAGCAGCTAGTGTTTTCAGCTGACAGCGTTCCAGCTTAGCTAAACAAATATAACTTGCATGTGGCATTAGCATTACGGCTTTTCCTACAGTATCTATATTGTGGAGTAGTTTTCCCTGTTAAATGTCTTTAGCCTACAGCTTTCCAAATGCCTGTTTTATGCTGTTTAAAAGAAAAAAAAAAAGCATGAAGAATTAATTGGATAATGGTAGGGAGAGACTTTGCAAAAATGTAACTTGTTTTGTACTGACAGCACACAGGGTGGTAGAGGAAGGCAGGCTCAGGTTTGATGGCAGATGAATGTGCAGACACAGAAGAGGCATGTTAGGTGGTAGGGCTGGTGTGAGCTGCAGACTGTCACGTATATCAGGGATGCAGGAGTCAAGCATAACTCCCCTGCAGGGCAAGGAAAGGTGGACAAGCAGGAAATTTTTCCCAGGCACTGTGTTTTGTGATGGCCCTGATTTGGTACTATACAGCATGTTGTAATGCAGAGAGGGAGTCACAGTCCCAACAGGATCTGCGTCCTGCTCATCTGTGTTACCTGTCAGAACTCTTCTCTCTCAGTGCATGCAGGTATTTTAGAAAAAAGCCAATTTGCTTGTCCTTTTGGAGAGCTTAAAATTGTGATTCTAACTGAGGATAACATGGTTAAAATAGTGGTGGCCACAGTCAGATGCATAAAATAGTTTTCATTCCTGTGATTTCCATAAAGATAGGCTTTAAGGTGTACAAGGTGAGATCAGGAGTCCCACCTTAAGGTAAACTGTTAATCAGCAGGTTAATGATTCTGTGACTTAAAGTCTGGGCTCTGCTGAAATGAATTCTTTACTGAATTGGGGATGTATCTCCACACATGGTGCTTCTGAGCTGGCAGAACTTCAACTCGTTGAGTGGCACAGTCCCCTGTTGTGTGGCAGATGACAGAAAGCACTGATGGCTGGTTCCTTGCCTCTGCTGGCTGTGGGGGCTCTCCAGCACGCACCTTAAAGCCTGGCCAAATTTTATACTAAATAGAGGTTTTGTTCTGTTACACTGACAGAGCTTTGCCATAGCTAAAATTCAGCTGGAGCATGTGGTAAATACACATGAAGATTATAGCTTCTTTCAAAGCCTTCACAGAAGGGGAAAAAAAACCCTAAGCAGCATTTTTCCAAACACCCTGGACTGCTGTAGAAAAGAAAGGAAGTCTCAGACCTCACAGGAACAGGACAAACATCTTTAGCTGGAAAGAAGCAGAAGGCATTCTGAAGTTAGCCTGAACAGGAAAGAGCAAGCAAGTGTGGCCACAGCAAACCCCACAAATCATCATCAAGAGAAGACTTTATCACTTGATCTTTGTCAAACCACTAGTATGGAGATGAAAACAGAGTTTGACTAAGGACCTTGAACTAAAAATGTAGGCATGGTTTCCCCCTAAGAGCTGGTGCTGTTAAAACATTTTTAGAGAACAGTTAACTTAAAATAAGGAGGAGCAGTATCTTCACATGGCCAGCACTGCCTTTGGCACTTCCTAGTGCTGAAGCACTGGGAAGGCTTCATGTACCTACCGAGCTCAGCCACGCTGGACTGTCTGGGTGATAGTGACACAAGCCACTTGATGGATCTTTACAACAGCAGATCTGAGTTGATAGAGCTCTGCTGCTCTTGAAACTACTCCCCAGAGGACACTGCTGGTGCTTATCTACCCCTCTCAGCAGACTGTCCCCTTCAGCCCTGGGGCTGGGCAGCCAGCAGGGCTGAGCTGGGAGAGGGGCCCATAGCCCAGCCTGCCCGGGCTGCTGGCACGGTTGGCTTTATTTATATTGTGGGATGGGGCTTGGGCAAGAAACAAACTCGGCAAAATCCACTGCTGTGGGATCCAGGCTTTCTCTGCTGCTGTGCATTTTTTCATCCCTCAAGCATCTGCTGCTGTGACCTACTCGGATGTCATGCTCTTATCATTTGTCCAGGGCAGCTCAATTGCCAAGTAAGTGGAGAATGGGGCTGTTTAACTTTGGATCTCTTGGCTATTGTTTCCCTTCAAGCAATCACTGGGGGCAGGGAGTGGGGTGGCAAAAAGGGGAAGTCCTGCATATCCTATGATTAAAACAAGCTTCCAACCTATAAGCAGATGAGGCTAATTCAAATCCCAGACCCTGGTATTCTAATCTACATGCAACATACCTTGTGCCAGTGCTAAGTTACAGAACAAGACTGAACTGTGTTGGTACTTGCCCACTGTTTAAAATGATGGTGACTGGTGGATGGTTTTGGTATAAAGCTCACCCTCTTGTTTGGTTTGTAGGTTGCAGTTATTGTCTTGGGGAACAAAACTGACCTCCTGGACCAAAGGCAAGTGGAAACAGAAGCAGCACAGCAATGGGCAAGGGCTGAGAAAGTGAGACTGTGGGAAGTGACTGTGACAGATCGGAAAACACTGCTTGAACCCTTCACCTTCTTAGCTAGCAAACTGTCCCAGTCCCAGAACAAGTCAACATTTCCCTTGCCTGGAAGAAAGAGCAAAGGGAATAACTGTGAAAACTAGACTAGCTTAGCATTGTCTCCTGCTGCCAGGTCACAGTCTAAGTCCTTTTTGTGCCATTTGCTCCTTGCAGTTTCACTTAAAGCAATAATATCATTCAGCAATAAAATCAGCAAGCTTATAGCTAAGAGGTATCCTTCCTTCTCATAGACTTGGCTTGGAAAAGCTGCTGGTGGTAAAAGCCTCAAAAAGCACTTTAGGAGAGCAGTTATTTTGCAGCCAGGGTTATGGAGGAGGAAGGGATAGAGGATACCTCTCTAGCAGGGGCTTTTACTATGCCTGGATACAGCCATGTTGAGGGACAAATCAACAAGCTTACCAGTATGTAATCCCTCTGCAGATCTATAGCCTGTAGTCACAAAAAGTATTAACTGCAATAAAGCATTCCATTTAGAAAGGTGATATATTTGAAATGGCAACAGTTCTTTTACCTTGACCTTAAACAGGGCCACAGGGCTTTTTGATGCTGCGAGGCTGAGATCAGTTTCTTGCTGTAGGAGAAGGATATGGAGCAGGAGGAACAATTACCAGATTTAGCCACTGATGTTTTGCTAGTGTCTGGAAGAAAAAAAACCCCAGCAAAATCATAAAAAACCACCCCCACATCTTATGGGAATTACCCCAACATGAACCTTGTCAATGAAGTCTAGTAAGCAGTGCTTTCAGGTCAGGAATTCATTTGTAGAAACCAGAACAGCTCTCAGAGCTCATTGATTGAACAACAACCTAAGGACGACACAGCTGTGGGTTTGTTCCAGTATGTCCACTACAAATCCCAGAGGTGTCCCACATTCCCACAGGTGGTCATTTTACTGAGAATTATACGGATTTATTTGTATGCAGGAGGTATTGCTGGGCTCTGCTTAGGGCACGCTCACCTGGCTGCTCAGGCAAGCTGCAGCAATCCACCCTCCCTCCCCTAGGCAGCAGCTGGCACAAAGCTCTGTATGGCTCTGCAGGTGGGGCTAAGGAGGGTAGGAGGCTGCCTGCATTTTTGGGGACATCCCTGGGCAAACACCCAGCAATGCCCATACAAATGGCCCCGGTTTCCATGCGCTGCACATGGTCTGGCTGCAGGAGCACAACTGCATGTGCTGTGTTTGACTCAATGCTAGCTTTTCTTTATATTTGAAAGCAAGAGCAGGGAGAGAGAGTGAAGTACCCAGTTTCTGCATTTTCCATTAAATTAATCTTCTTTTGAACAAATACTGAGAATTTCACTGTGAATCAGCAAAACCACAAGCATTATTTGCACTGTCATATCATAACTGCTAAATAATGTGCTTAATGATCACAATTAAGCTCATAGTATTGCTCTTCCTGAATACTGATTAATAAAGCCTGTCAGCATTACTAAGGTCTGTCAACATTATTAATGTCAGAGCAGCAGTACACTTCACTAAAAATTAAACAGGAATCCCTACCATTATAATGAAGGTAGACGAAACTGTTTATGTGCTTTGCTCAATGTAGTTTGAATTGCTGTGGCCAAGGAGTAAGATAAGAGAGCAATTATGAATGAGCAAGCTCTTGTAATGCCCTGCTAGGAACATACAATTGTTTCCACACTGCAGCTGAGTAAGCACGATAGCACGACCTACCCGCACCTGGCCAGTAAGAGTCATTGTCCCCAGCAGGATGACACTCCCTCCTCACTCATTTCCTACCGAACACACGTGTGCTCCAGGCTTCTCCCTACCCAGAAGACTCTGTATCTACCTGCATGCTTGGGAAGTGGAGGTGACTTCAGAGCAGCAGTGGTTCACCTCCTCGCTGCAACCTCTTACCAAGGAATGGGTCATGTTCCTCTTCTTCAGCTCTGCAGAACCCTTCTGGAAGGGACTAGAATCAGCCTTGGATCAATCAAAATAAGTGAAGATGTCTCCTAACAGCACATCTCTAAAGCTGACCCTTGAACCAAGGGAGTGCAGGTTGACAAGTCAGAATGAACTTAAAATGCCTGGAGATGGAAAGAATGGGGATGACTGGTTCCTGTGCAGCTCTGCATGCTGCAGACTCGGTGCCAATTCTTCTGCCAAGACTGATGTCACCTGTAGGCTGCCGGAGCTGTGCAGTACAAGTGCAGCTTGCTTACTTGCTCCACTGGACTCCCAGGACTTGACAGTGTTTTAAGACAGGCAAGAGAAACAGTATCTTCTAAATGACTAGGGCCATTTTCCCAAATACGCTACATAAAGGCAAACACATTTTCTTTGATTTGGCTAAATGTAGAGTTTCAATCATTCGAGGCATTCAGATAAAAAAAGAAAATCACCACCCACTATTTTCTTTTATAAAGTTACTCTGATGTTTTTCTAAATATCATAGTGTTTTACTGAGAAGTGATGGAAAATCTAGTGTCTCCTCTGCAAATGATATGCACACAGTGGCTGGTACTGAGTAAAAATGAGACTTGCTGTAGTAGAGTTTTACACAGGGTGAACAAGCAAAGTACAGAGTATAACGTAGTACCTAATGGCCAGGACCTTTATTTTGTTCTTCCTGTTCCACTGACTCAAACCCTGTTCTAGGTCACTGGGATCACTTACCTTCTGCAAAACCAGAGTCCCTTCACAAGATAATGGAGAAAACTTATAATAAAGAAGAAAAACAAATTAGTAAACAAAACCATCTTTCTTTGTTCCTCTAAAGCCTTTACCCTGCTGAATAAACACTGTACAAATCACTCGCCCCCACCAGTTACAACAGTTAATTTGATGTGTCCTGGTGGCACAAAGAAAGAAGCTGGCAAAAAACTACTGAGATTAAGCCATTTACCTCTTTACTCGGTAGAGGAGAAGGAAAGATTACCAGAGATGCTCCTAGTGTGATGTAGCTACGTACCAAACAGCTGAGGGAGCTCACACATCAATCATGCACTGTGTCAAATGATGGCAGTTCAGCTGATGAGGGTACAGCGCTACTACCCACCCAGCAAAAGAAAGGACACCTCTGATTAAAAGATTACTTTGGAGCAAGTTAGATTTGCTCTGTGTCTAGACAGCAAGAGAAGTATGTAAATGAAATACATACAGATTTATTTTAAAGCACCAAACCAAATCTGAGAGCGCAGATGACCACCCAGCACTCACAAGAATGTCACAAGGTGAAGCGCTCGCCATGAAAAATGAATCTGTGCTTCCGGCCCTTACCTTAAGGGAGTGGTCAGAAATGCCATCTCCACAATTAACTGCCCTGTTGCTACACACCTCAATGCAAACACCATGTCTCTAGGAGATAATCTTTATAGGTAGTTAAAGGATGTACAGATACTCCTTAATGGTGTTGTCTGCTACCTTACCAGGACACGATTCCTTCTCTTCCAGGTGTGAATAGACCACTCCACCAGAAAAGCATCAAGACATTCTTTTTTTTACTTCTCACCTCTTTCCCTTCCAGATAGCTTACACTTTTCTGGTTGTACTTTCAAACAACATGCCAGTCCTGCAGAGGCAACACTGAAAACTTAAGCTGAAAAGTAACTATTGTGGACTCTGTGGCAAGTTCCCTTCTCAAGGCCAGGTCCCTGCAGAACGCTTAGTGAACAGTTGTAAAGGTCTAATGCTGTCATTCACCGTATGGTTGTCTAGAACTGTCTTCCTAAAATAGCAGCAGTCAGTGCACTCACCTGCAGATCTCCCTTCTCCTTAACCACAGCATAAATCCTACAAAGCTTACAGAGACACCATTCTAGCAAAATGACAAAGCAAGGGACTAAGCAGAAATCTTTTCTTCTTCTTTTTTTTTTTTTTAAACATCTTTTTATTAGCACAGTAACAAATGCAGACTTAAGTAGCCCACAACATACAACCAATCCACTGAGTGACTCCTATTCCACACCTTACAGTTAAACAGCTTAAGGTATTTCACTACAGGTTACCATAAGTCCTGATTAAACCCTTTATTCTTTTCACAAAGATAGATTGGCTTATAAAATAATACATTAACTACTTCTCATTTCATATATGAAGCCATATATCCACCTCTCCATATCACAGATCATGAGATGACAGTCTTTAAAAAGGATTTGTTAAATACCAATGTGCCCCCCATAGGGAAAAACAATCCCAACATCTTTTTACACAAAAAAAAAAAAGAAAAAAAGAAAAAAAGGAAATTCAACCCAGAACAAAATAAATCCCTCAAACCCAAACAAACAAAAAAGAAAAACAGTGTGTAGAGTCTTGAAAGGACTTTTACATAAATGTCAACCTATGTACCTGTACAAAATTAAGCTGTTTTAATCTTTTACATATTGCAAGCAAACTGAAAACCAAAGAAGTCTAGGAAGTTTACATTCTTCTCGGTACTATATGTGAGCTAATATTGCTGAACTAATTACAGTCTTAAAGTATGCTATTCCAAATCCTAGCTGTCTACTGTAGCAAGATACCTTAAGTTACAACAACAAAATCTTAGGAAATAAAAGACTGAATAAAATCTGTTATAGAAATACCCTACTCTTTACCAGCACCCTCCCACCCCCCACCCCTTCAAAATCATAAGCAGCTCTTTCCATCACAGACAAATAATGTAAGAGTTTGACGAAAATCCAATTTATGTAGCGTATCTTTTGGTCCATTGTCTGGCCATTCTGTCATGCTCTGCTCTGTTAGTCATATACTGAGTGGCAATGCTTCCAACCAGGGGGTCAGCTGAAAAGGAAACACACCGCTTATTTCAGACAAGTTACCCAGTAAAAGCTTTTAAATAAAGCGGAAGTGTAAATTTCATACAAGGCAAACACACAGGTAAGGTACATTGTAACAACCTAAACATACTGAATTGATGATCTGTATCGTCTCTGATTTTGTGTATTTATGGTGATGTACTAATCTGTAATTTAATAGTGTGAAATGCCAATAAAGTTTTAAGAAGTTTAAGGCACAACAATCAGTCATATTTTGCATTACTGAGGGTTTTCACCAATTCATGCATTTCAGGTATATTTTATTCCTTCTAAGGCTGCCTGAGGTACTCATGCCAAGTACTTGTAAACAATGTAAAGCTGCCTTCTAGAAAAGATGAAATCTCAAGAAGGGGTTTAGTACAACAAGTTTAGTACACTGTGAGATCTGGCCTTTCTCCCCTCTTTAGACATATAAAAATGCAACCTGTAAAATGACTTTGGAAGTGAAGACATATTCCTCTTAACTCGCGTGGACAGTGGTTGGGTTAGAGCAGCAGTGATGACCACCTGTGGCATAGTTGGCCACTTCTTTTAAATGGATGATGGAAAGTAAAGGGTCAACCCCGTTTTCAGAGCTGTTTGTGGCTCTTCAAGCTCCGTTACTGATTTACTGCAGCCCTACAGAGCAGCAAAGGCTGCGTTTGGAAGGGGAAGGAGTTTTCATGTGCAGGAGGATCGCTTGTTTCCCCATGGGCCAGCCTGAGGAGCAGTGAACAGCAGGCTGATATCTCCCTCCACTGCCTCCAGCCCCTCTCTGACTGCCCCGAAGAGGGAAATGTGCTCTACCACCGGAGGCATGAGCTGAGCTGGCCGTACCAATGGAGTGAGGAGGGCCACATTGTTTAGGTGCTGGGAGGAATGCAAGGCGCAGGTGGACTTACCGGGGTTACAGTCTGTGAGGAGGGAGCAGATGGAGAGGAGAACTTTAGAAATGGTTAACGCTGGACTCCAGTTGTCTTTTAAAATGTCCAGGCAGATGACACCTTGGCTGTTAATGTTGCAGTGGTAGATCCTTGTCCGGAAGGTTACCTGCAAGAGAGGGGTGTGAGGGGTGCGCCGGGGTGCCACAGGCTGTGGGGAGGGACGGGGCAGCAGCCCCGAGCGAGGCAGCGCCGGGCCCCGGGCTGAGCCACGCCGGGCTCCCCGCGCCGCCGCCGCCCTCTCGCGGCGGAAACAAGAAAGAGCCGGGTTTAGAACAGGAATGAGCAACAGTCTCAGGAGCCGACTTCCACGGTCAACGCAAAACCCAGGTCGCGGTGGGTTTAATTTTTTTTTCCCACCTTTTTTTTTTTTTTTTTTTTTAATTTTTGTCTTTTTGTTCCCAGTGACAAAAGGGCCCAGGGCCTTAACAGCAGCAGTTTTCTCCTTCTGGACTCCCAAGGATTTGTAAAATCCTCCAGACAGGCCAAGGCACTTGGGATCACAGCTTCCATCACTTCTAAGAGGCTCAGCAATAGGAGAAGTTAGTTAGATTTACTTATTTTCAGGATGTGACTGAGCTAGGCAGCTTGCCACAGAAGCTATCCAAAAGGGAAACACAAGCACCAGGAGCCGTGCTCAGAACACCATGGGACCTGCAGAGAGACCTTACCCTGACTCACTGAGTAAACAGCGACAACAAATTTGGTGCAATTTACACGGATTAGGATTATGAGCATGAATAATTAGGATTAGGAATATGAGCTGGTGGGTTCATGTCCTAAATCTTCAAAATTTGTCAGCTATCCACACCTAGAAATATTATTGTCTGTTTAGAGGTCACAGGAATATTTGCAAAACACACTTGGTAAGTGTGTGGTATGACAAGAACACACCAGTGCTTTCTCTTGAGATGGGACCAGCCCACACATAAAACTTGCCAGTCAATCCTCATTTTTTCTGCTGCCTTTCTGATGCAAAAAAATTGCCTGTGACCCTCGCTCTCACAGGCCTGGCGAGCAGGCACAGGGTGGGGTGACAGCTACAGAAGCCTGGTGACTGGCATGTACCCGTGCACTGAATCCATGCAGTGTTTCCAAGAATGCTCCCAATGCACAGAGCACATGGGCTATTTTTGGACTTGCAAAAGCGGTTACTTGTCACACAGGAGACACCCACACTGCATGCTTGGGGAGATTTTACGCTTTACTTCTTGTGAGCTGCTTGGATTTTGGATTAAAACAGGAAGCAAACAAAGGAAACCCCAAATCCCTGCACGTTTGCACATTATGGGGGAAACAGCAAAACGACTGCAAGAGAGCAGAGATGTGTTACCCTCCCACACCTTCTGCAAAAAGCTGCCACTCCAAAACCAAGAACTCCAGATGCTTTCTACCTAGGGAGCCTTGGAGGTATAGCAGACAAGAAGCCTAAATGACCTTTGTTTCCCAGATCATCTAATCTTCGGAGGAAAGGCAGCAATTACTCCCTGCAGTCATGTGTAAGTCCACGTGCACCAGCCTGAGCAGAGGGCGGATCTGCCTGTGCCCTACCTGTCCCAGCCCACACTGCTCAGGGCAAACACCTTTGTGGCATTGGCAGTTGCTGGCAATGGCTCTGCCTCGGGTTCCTGAGCTGCCCTCAGCCCAGCCCTGCTGCTTGCTCAGTATTTCTGTGTTTGACCTGCACCTTTGGGCTCCTTCCAAGAAGGTTTCTAACTGTAAGTGACGTAACCATTTTGACAGTTTGAACACTTCCAGAAGGGGAAGCATGGAGTATTTCCAAGCTAATACAATAAGAACCAAATTAACATAGGTCTAATTTGTAAAGACAGAAAGTTGTTAATTGTGATTCTCAGCTTTTGTGCTGAATACTCTGTAGACAGTCTCTCAGTCCAGTTGACTAATAACTGATAACAAAGCATGAATGCTGTTTGCGTTGAAGAGTAAGATTTATTTTTAAGTTATTTTTCATAAAGGAGGGGAAAGTGAAAATGAAAGAAGACTCCCATATACTTGCAGACCAGCCTGGTTCCTTAACACACCTCAAGATACAATCCTTAAGGGATATATGTATGGCACTGAAAGCAGTTTTCTCCAGTTAGAAGAACTCTACCAAGCACTGTGGAAAAAAATCTAAGTTTGTTTTCACTTTAGCAGCAACTCAGAAATAGGATGGTGTTAGACACGCGTAGTCCAGCTGTTTGCCATTTATGATTTTAGCTGATGGCACAAAAGCCAGCAGTGCAGGGAAAGCAAATGGAACTGGAAGAGGGAGAAACTGGAGGCTCGCTTGAAAGCAAACAAAAATATTTAAAGTAAATGCTCATTACACCCTTAAGAGGAAAAAAACCCTCACATCAACCTAGTACATTCAGACCAAAATCAAAAGAAACTGAGTTACTCGGAAGGTAGTGAAGAGAACAGCATGTGGAATAGCAGAAAAATATAGTGTAACTGAACAGTCCTTTGGAAATGTCCCACCTGAGATTACATTAATGCAGTAACTACATGGAGTTAAGCACAGGTTTTGAAAAGACATAAAAGAAGCTAATCTCAACCTTACCCTGAAGTGATAGCAGAGGTTAATTTACACAAGCAGCAGAATAGGAGTGGGTGGAAGGAAGTGGTTAGAGGTTATTAATACAAATGATCAAAGCACACACCCCAGGTCAACACAAGCTACTGTTTTCACCTCAGTAAATGAAATCAAACCCAACTATAATGTAACTCTTGGGAAAATGTTCATTGTAATAGTACTAATACTGAACTCTTAAAGTCTAATTATACTTGTTTACTGGATTCTCCTAAATACAGGCACACCCAGCACGTGCCTGACTCATTTGCTATCTGAAACATAGGCAAAACCAGAATACAACACAAAATGAGAAAACTTAAAAAGCAGAGAACAGATTAACACTAACATTTTCAAGGTGCTGTGTAGAATGCTCAATTAAAAGCAAAAGAACTCCATTATAGATATTTAGGACATGAAAGAGAGTATCTGTCCCTGTATCAGATTTCTCCCACTGAAGTTCCTTGTACCGTGCAATGCATTTCCAAGTCAAATTTTAAGATCTTTCATTTCTCCAACCTCAAGCACAGTAGTGCAGCCCCTCTTAATATCCTCACAGGAATTTAAATACCACTTCTAGCACAGTCTTTTGGCTCTCCTTCAGGAACATCCTCTCCAAAAACATTCAGTCCAACATACTAAATCAAGCCCTCAGCTGGAGCTAGACCCAATCCTCAAAGGCTACACCTGTATATCCTTCATCACACATCTCTAAGATGCTCATCAACCACACTGCATTTGTCAGTGTTTATGCCTCAACACCTTCTCTCACACATATTCCTGAGGGCTTGGAAGCTTGCCAGGATGACCATTTTCACCTAAGTTTATTTAAGAAAGTAAATTCTTTAATGGCATTTTAGTTTCAGGTTATGAAATGTGTTCAACGGCAGGCACTTCACCATTGGCAGCCCACCATGGCAGGAACTGTCCTCACAGGAGTTACCAAAGACTCACAGAGGTTTTCTTCCACTGGTCTCACAGGACTTACCAAGGAAGATTCAAGGGTTGCAAGTCCTTTTTCCTTACAGAGCTTCATCTTTTCAGAGATTAAGGCTTTTAAAATGACATTCTACTCTATTTTAACATGACTCTACTGTTCTGTGAGTGCTTGTCATCAAAGTGATATACACTGGGTTTTGTTTCAATTAGCTGTTTCTTTATTTCTTGCCCTAAAAGGCACTTACAGAAGGCTACTGTAATTATATTAGCCTACCACTTAAACATGATCCACAGACAGTATTTACTCTCTACTGCAAGTAGTTGGACAGTCTGAAATCAACAAAATAGCAGGAATAAAGCAGGAGCGATATGATAACCATATTTTCCACATTACCACTGATTAACACTAGTGTAGATTTTAATACAGGAGAATCTTTGGTTCTCAAAGGATGGTTCTTCATTTCAACCTGAAGTGTCCAAGTAGAAAAAGTGTGTTCTATTATAGCACCACCATGCTTTCTCCTATATATCATCTCAGTGAGACTAAAGTTACACATATTTTACTTCCATGCCTACATGTGGTTTGTAAACTGACTTGGACTTTGCTAGATAAAAAACTCCATTTAAATGAAACTGCTCCAATATAGTGAATCACCACTAAACTCATCTTTTAAGGTGTCAGCAGGTGGTACCTATCTGTTTGGTGCTTTAATCCCACCCTTCTTTTCATCTGGGTGAGGGTTTAGATGCAAAGATAAAGACAAAGTGATCTCAGTCAGAAGCACTGAGCAGAAAGCAGGGCTGAGCTGGAATGACATAACTGCTAATTTGGTTCTGCATGGGGGAATTTAGCATACAGGACTGTCTCAGTAGCTCTGGCACTTACAGCATGGTCTTGCAAGGCATGCTACTTGACCTTGAAGCAGCATGGTGGGAACACATCTGAGAGCAAGGGCTGCAACTCTGGCTGGGCCATTTGCACCATCTACCCTGCCTGTGGCAGATCCTTCTACCCAGATGGAGCTGCTGAAGGGAGAGGCTGCAGAGTGGATCTCAGACTGCAGTGTAGAGACCTTTCTCCTGGGCAGGACAGTCAGCAGGCCTGCCTGTAAAAGGTGCTGCCCAGGTGGAAAACCTCCTGCAGCAGCTGGCTGAGCTGTAGGAGGCAGTGAGAAGCATGTGTGGCATCAGGGCTGCTGAGGAAGAGTTAGAGCTGGTTCCAAACTGCACTGGACCCACATCCTATGGCCAAAGAGCCAGAAACTCCCACCAGCACACAGGGAATGGAGGGGGGCCAATAATGCAGAAGAATGGAAGCTTGCCATGGCAAGGACCTGCAGGAAGAGACTTCCCCCCAAAGACTGAGGTGTCCCCACAGAACCACTTTGCTGCTCTGAGATTGGAAACACTCATCCCATCAGAAAAGGCACTAAAGGCAAATAAGGCAGTCCTGGGAGGGACAAGAAAGGACTCTGGAGCATGGATAGTTTTTTCATCAATCCTCCTGGTCCAAGGGAAAGGGTTCAAAAGGGCTAGTCAAATCTAGCAAACCAACAAATGGTTATGGGACTGGTGCCACAGCTGAGGATTGGCTACTTAGACCATGGAACTTGCTTGGGAAAGCTGGTCTGCTGGGCACTGATGGGATCCATCTGTCAGAGAAGGGGAAGGAGCCTGCATGGATGAACAAGGAGCTCCTGGACAAATTCAAACACACAAAGGAACTGTACAGAAACTGGAAGCAAAGACAGGCAGCCTAGAACAGAGAGAGGTGGGCCTGTGAACTCATGAAGTTCAATGAGCCCATGTGCAAGGTCCTTGTACCTGTCTGGCAATCACAAGCACTTGTGAGACCCCACCTGAAGTGTGGCATCCAGCTCTGGGGCCCCAACACGAGAAGGAAATGGACCTGTTGGAGTGAGTCCAGAAGAGGGCCATCAAGACAATCAAAAGGTTGGAGCACCTCTCCTATGAAGAGGTTGAGAGAGTTGGGCTTGTTCAGCCTGGAGAAGAGAAGGTTTTAGAGAGACTTTAGAGAAGCCTTCCAATACCTAAAGTGGCCCACAGGAGAGCTGGAGAGGGACTCTCTACAAGGGCATGGACAAGGAGTCATGGTCTTAAAATGAAAAAGGGTTAATTTAGATGAGATATTAGGAGGAAATCCCTTATTGTGAGAATGGTGAGGCACTAAAATAGGTTGCTCAGAAAAGTTGTGGCTGCTCTATCCCTGGAAATGTTCAAGGCTATGTTGGATAGAGCTTTCAGCAACATGGTCTAGTGGAAGGTGTATCTTCCCACAGTAAGGAGGGTGGAACTACATGATCTTTAAGGCTACTTCTAACCCAAACCATTCCAGGATTCTATGATAAGTCTGAACAAGCCTGGGCTGATAAATGCTTCTGACCTGTAGCATAGAATGCAAAGGTGTAACAAAGCACACATGGAAAAGCAAAAGATCCCTCTTTAAATGCTTACTGGGCTCACAACATAGTAAATTGCATACAGTTGGTTGGACAACAAATTATTTAGCAGATTAAAAAAAAAATCCCCAAACAAAAAACAAACAAACAAACAAACTACTCGAAAGTGAATTAAATTCTGACATGAGAACCATCTGAGAATGTCAGAGAATCTCCAAAAAGAGATGGCCAGATGTCAGCAGAAAAGCACTAGAGATGTCCCAAGGCAGAACATACTGTTTGTGCATTGGAGCCCTATCTTAGAGGTAAAATGTAAGGATCTTCTACCAGAAGTGAAGCAAGAACAGGCAAATAATTTCCTTAATTTGGTACGCTTGTATTAATTTGCCTTGTGTAAGTAACTAGTATTGCTCTGTTGAGATGGATGATGGCCTGAAGAAGTCCTTTCTGGTGCAGACTAGACCTAAGTCTGAAAGATGGTGCAGTCACTGGCATTTATCTCATCAAACAAGTTTTAAGTAGAAATTTTAACATGCACATAAATGCTTTCGGATACAAGACAAACACCAAGTGTATGCACAAGCACCTCTTGTAACCCAACACTTTTCCTGTGGTCATGTATTGGAATCACTGGATAACGTTCACTTGCACTAGTATTTGCCTTAGAGCACTGGAACACAACAACACTGGAATGTAAGAGCTTCACAAATATAACACACCTACAGAAAGTTTATTACTGTACAAATAGGTGAACAATACGAGTGTACAACAAAACTGGAAAATTAAATACTAGTTTGGTGGCCAAAACACATGTAACTTATGCTTACAGAACCTGACCTGTTTGAGAAATAAGTATTTGTAGCATTTCTCCTCTTCTCAAGTTTATTTACTTTTCAGTTTCTCAGTCCTGTCCTAATGCTTGCACTAAATGCTTAGGACTTCTTATAAACAGAAGCAGGAAGAAAGAAGTCAAGCTCTAGGATAATTATCAAGAGGACTGGAAAAGTTGTTAACATTAGCTAATAGAAACTCCTGTAATGTCTAAAATTAGCTTAAGTTTGTTCTTAAGAAGAGTGGATTTCAAATGGGCTGTGTTCCATTACCACTGCATGCTATTCATGTTTAAGATGTTAGCTACAGGTCTCTTACCTTTGGAGGCTTGAAGGGATATTCTGGGGTAAATGTGATGTCAAGGAAGAAAACACCTCCCTCATAGACTGAACCTGGAGGTCCTAGAATGGTTGATCTCCATTCATAGATGTTATCACCTTTGGGGCCAGCACTAAGAGATAAAAAACAAAATAATTTAGAAATACTATCACAGCTCAAATAAATATGACTTCTTACATTCTTCAAGTATGATATGGAATAAATATTTCAGTGTTACTCTTCATACACCATCTGAAGTAGAGACAGGGATTAAAAGAAGATTGAATGCTTTCAAACACTCAGAGATCTTACCTGAAATTATCAGTGTTCCAGACTGTTTAGCAAAGCTGAGAAACTAGAGGTGGGGTACGGTTTCCATTTTCTCTCTCTTGATAGTTACAAGAGCAGCATTGCCCAGAACTACTCCTAAACATACTACACTATCAATACAATAAAAGAGCTAAGTTTCAAAGAACAATTTCCTACTGTATTTCAGAAATGTCTCTTCCATCTCAGTCTTAATAAAACTGTACCACGTTAAAGACCATACGAAACAAATTAAGGATTTATGTTCATTTTATGAATCTTGTGTGTTCTTTAAAATTAAAATATATCCTGCATTATTGTTAAACAAAGGCTCATAGTATAATTGAAGGAAGCCAAATTAATGATGATGCTCTGCAATGTTAAAATTTTCTACACTTTTATAATTTTACTGCACATGATCTTATCCTGTTTATATTGCTTGCACTGTGGAACTGTGTTTTTTAGGGGGAATTAAAATCACTGTGCCAAATTAAAAAAGCACTTTCTCAAATTAGCTCTGCTTATTTGAGATTCTGCCTAACCTGCCAGCGTGTCACTATAAGCAGTACAAACTAAAGGTGTTGCAGAGATCAAATGCCTGCTTGGTAAAATTAGTTTTACTGATATCCTCAGACACTTGTTCTCAGTAGTGTGCCATATGTCACTGAGTATTTCTAATTATTATTATTTATATATTATATTATAATTATTATATATATAATTATATATATATAATATTATAATTATTTCTATTAATGGTGTAGGACTCCTTTGCTGGCTCTTCCCTTTTGTACTGCAATGGTAGCATTTTGTTTGTAAGATGCCAGAGCTGGAAAAGCATTTGCATGACAGGAGGTGCTGACACAGCTTTTTCCATCATGGATGTACCATGGTTTCAGAAATCTCCCCGTGTTCTGAAGGGGATGGATCTTAATGTTCCTAATACAATGAAAACTAGCCTTGCTCTTCTTTCTTCCTTCTTTTAACAAGGCTCCTCTAAGACAGAAGGTAAAAACCAGGCTCTTTTCATATTATAATAATCACAGAGCAGTATTACTGCTGTGAGAGGGAAGGCAATACAATAAATTCAGTATACACATGACAATGTGCATTCGATTAACATGCAGGAAACCAGAGTAATCACTAAGTGTTAATAACGATGTTACAAACAGAAATACAATTGCAAGAACATAAATTGTCAACAGTGATCAGAGACATTTTTTCCCCTGCTCTTCCCAGTACTGGTGAACATCTTCTTGACAGCAGGGGAATCAGGAGAGAGAAAGGGAATTAACTCTGTTATCAAACCTAACATTTTTTTTTTTCCAGATTAACCTAATAATACAATTTCACAATATGTTGGTGCTAGATAATTCAACAGTGGTGAAGTTATGACTAAAAGCATGCTTCTAGGGAAAGGAAAGCAGTAGACAGATTCTCTGCAAATGATGCACCAGCCACAAGGGAAAGATTTTTCTCTCCAAAACACAAAACCCCGCACAGCTCAAGATCGGTATTAAATTAAAGTAAAAGCCATTCCATCCTGAACACTCCTGGCATCCCACTCCACCTTTATGACTTGTCCCTGTCCTATGCAGGTCCATATATTTGGGCACTCAGTACTCTCCAGCTACCACTTGTGCATTAGACTGGAAAAGTGTTGTATTTCGAGGGAAGCTCTGGCTCTGGAAAGACACCAACTTAACTGTGCAAACTTACTGAAAAGGACTCTCTGGGGCACCCTTAGCCACTGCTCTAAGGAATCACCTCTTTATGTACCTATTAGCAACCTACTGACACACTGTCATTACGGCAAGTTGCGTCGGCAATCATCCTCTCCTCCCCTCCCTCCCCTAAAGGTGGAGCTACCGAACGGGAACAGGTACTTGAACTTCGTTAGCACCGATTTACTGCTGGAATTTATATCGCCAGAACTGCCAACGGAGAGCACTTCAGCACTCAGGAAATGTGATGTGCCATTAGCACTGAGTACACCCCTCTGAGCCAATGAGAAATATTTCAACATTTTGCATTTTATTTCCAGCTTCAGCCCAAGGGACCATCAATAAAAAACTCCCACAGACTTAAAAAATATATTATCATTAGTAATAGTCTTAGAAATCTCTTGTATCGTAATAGGTTTCCAATTAGAGCTATCACTGCACACAAGTAATATACTGCCATATTAAGAGTGCAACATCTTTGTAAGACATCAGTAGGCTTTAACAATGATGTGCTAAGCTTTCCTTTTAAGCTTTTCATAATTCAATTAACAGCGTAAAATAGCTGTGCATGTCCAACTTTTACACATTAACATTGATTTCTTAGAAAGACTAAAAGAAGATGATGCAGGTCAGCTTCAAGTATGATACTGCTTAGATTTAACTTAGGATTAGTAATATCAAACAGCTCATGAAGACCTAGTGAATAATAGAAAAGTGACAATACTTGACCACAGTGTAAGAACAGTGGCATTAACTATTGGTGGCGATATGGAAACTGTCAAAGGCTAAAGATTACATTCTTTGTTTAAAATCCTTGCAATTATGTGCTTCAAAAAGAAATTCACTGATGCATGGACACAGGGCTCACTGGCACAGCTGTCACCTTGCCTGATATGTGTCACCACTGTTGAAATTAAGTGTCCAGATCTACTAATACAACGCTTTAAAGCTGTCCAACATATGACCACTAGGAAGACAATTTTAACCAATTAAATAGAAATTGTTTCCACTGCAAGATGAGAGTACGTGAGCAACAACTTTCTGTATTAACTCAGCAGCCCACAACCTCTTCACTTCCAAAGAAAGAAATGAATAAAAGACCAGCAATTCAGAGTGAAAAATGACTCCGAAAGAAAACTGAAAAGATCCCAACCCATTATTATCCTATCAAGCAGCATGTGTTACACTTCAGTGCAACTGAGATCTCTCTTGGAAAAACTGTGATATATTCTGTGAAGATGCACTGCACTCACTGTAACAACTGATCCTGATTGTTACCAGTGATGCTAGCTTATCCCCCAGATTGATGTTATGACAGAAACACTCCTTGGGAAACCTCCCAGAGCCAATGTATTGTTCAAGGAATATCTAATTTTCCAAGTCTAGAAGCAGGAAAATGCAAGGCATTACCTCCTGGTAAACCCAAGGCAGAGAAAAAGAGCACAAGTGAGACCAAGCTCAAAGGCCTGCAAGGGCCAAGTCCTAACCAGCATTGTGCTGCTTTGGAAAAACCTGATCTTGCTCTGCCTCTCTTTGCTGGCAGACGCCATTTTCTTTCCCAACTTAAAAATCCAACAGGTAAATTAGAAATGCCTGGAGCAGAGGCTGGGGAGCAGAACGATGCCTAGGCAAATTAGCTGCAGATGCCTTGCTTACTGAGCAACTGTAAACACAGAACTCTGTCTCAGAGATTCAGTGCTCATGGAGAAGACACACACACAGACACACAGACACAGACACACTTCCACAAATGGAAAAAGCTGAAATGACTGAAAGTCTGCAAAAACACCCAGCCTGTAGCTTTTTTGTATTAAGCCTGCCAGATATAACCTCCACCACAGGTCTGCAATACAGGATACTACCCTGATATTTTGCACACACAAAGTCAGCTTCCTCCTCTGCCCTGGCATCCTGGGCAAATCACTCAAAATATGCCTATGCCACAAGGGAAGGCAGGACTTTTTGGCATTCACCACATACAGCTAATGTATGAAAATCCTTGGGAACACAGTGATGGTACTTTCCAGGAGAATGACTCAGTAAGAGTCCATTGCTTATGTAAACATGCTAGTTCATTTAGAAGCTACCTGGTCCTTTCTAGGAGTTGACCAATGACAATGTAAGTGATCCCTTTAGTGAAAATTCAGACTAGCAAATAGTTTAATTTCTCTTCTTTGAGATAGAGAAGACACAATAGCAGATCACTGCAGTGATAAATCAAAATAGCTGATGCTACAGACACTATGTTAATACCCTGATATACCAAAGCAGCACATATTCCTTTTAAAAGCTAAATAATTTAGCAGAGTAGTTTAGAAGTGCCACAGACTGCTATCCGTCAGCATGATGAGAAGAAGAGCAATTCCCTGGTATGATGAACGAAATAACACCTAATGAAAACCTGCAATATATTTCAGGTAAAATTGCAAGTAACAAACCCATGAACTCATACACCAACTACTCCATATCCCTAGGTGCTATTTTTGAGGCTATTTCGCCCTAAACATGAAGAGTCTGATGCTAGTAGCTAAGCTGTTTTGAAGTTGCACACTTGGGGAAAATAAACATAAATTCTAAAAACACTGCAGACATGACCTTTTCCAAGGGACATAGCTCAAATCAGAAAGCAAACAACATACTAATGCCTCATGGGAATTTCAAGGTGGCAGAGAATCTAATGATCTCTAAAGTAAAACTTCACATTACAAACTGACAGCAGCATATTTTTTTTTTTTGCTGTTGCTTTGTTTTCTAGTAAGAAACAGTTAATGGCTGAACATGGAAGTGCATCTTAGTTATGGACTTACTAGGCAGCTTTAGGAAACAGCTGACTGTTAGAAGTCCCTTTTCTTTCCCCACTCCCTTTTTTTTTTCCCCTGTATTTTCTTCTCCAAAGATGTAAGCCTAGAACACATCAGAAGTTTTGGCTGCCAGGGAGGTAGCGCATTATTCTCACATGATGTTCTTCTGTTGCACCTTGATTTTTCTGACCCCACTCCTGACCTCGGGGTAAATACACTTTCTTTTCTCAGAGCCCACTGGGTGGGGCCAACCCTTGAACTTCCTCACTTATATTGTTAAGCTGAATCCAGTGGAGAGAATGGAAAAGCACCCCAGAAATACTGGATCACTGGGGGAGGCAGGTGCCACCTTTATAAAGAAGCAGGACAGCTCATCCATCTTAGCCATTGAAAACACCAAATCCTCCATTCAAATAAATTTTGCTCTACAGATCTCTAAGCAAGCTGTCTTAAAGTTGGTGTGTTGAAGGACAGAGTGAAAACCCACAAAACAAAATGCAGCTAATCCTTTGGCCCAAACTTCACTTCAAAACCTTCATATTAATGCACAGTTCTAATTTTAGAAATAAATTGTCACCTTCTGCACATGCTTTAGCAACCAAAATCTATTATTATTATTATTATTTTGATTACTATAGCATTGAGACACTCCATTCATAGGCAGGACCCCACTATGCCAAGCCTGCTACAATACAATCCAAAGACCTGTGTACACAATTTACAAAGGTTTTTCAATTATAAAATAAGCATTAAGACATTACACAGTTATTAGGAAGAAATCCAAATAGACAAAACAGAAGCAATTAAAAGGATACCCGGGGCCATCCATTTAATTACTATTTTTTTGGCAAAGGAGTTTAAAAGTGAGATGCCTCTCATTTTTAAGTCAAAGAATGGAAATTAAAGGAAAATAAAGGAAAAAAAATAATCACAACACAAGAAAACACTCCTGGGCAACTGTGGTAAATTAAAGGTAACTTACTGAATTACCACGTGCCTACGTGAATCAGCGGCAATTTTTGCCCACTGTCATTACACACAACCAAGCTGCTCCTCTGAGTTAACATAAAAATGATGGATTCATATCAGGTGAAATTCCTGCAGGCTCAATGAGAGGGAAAACTTTTTCTCTTGCTGTCTTTTCCCTCAATGAGAGGGAAAAGACAGCAAGAGAAAAAGCTGCAGCCAGCTTTAGTTAAAACATAAGAAGGGAGCAAGGGAGGTAGAGAGGTAAGTGAGCGAAGATGGAACATAATATTGCTACAGCAACCCAAACATAAAGTTTTGAAAATAGAACTTAATTCTCCTTCTAATTCATATTCAGGAATATGGTTCTCCAGTACAAAGCTGTAAATATTATTATTTTTTAAGTCATTGAATGTATTGTGTTTTCTGTCTTCAATTTAAAATGCAGTCACAATATTATTGCATGAGCATAAGTGCCTTAAAAATCCCACCACATTTCCAACAGAGTTAGAGATAATATCATTCTTCTCTGCATTTCATACACAAAATTTCTGTTTTAACATCTGGGAAAGCTTTTCCCTTAAGTATCAGCCTAATGTAAAATTAGGAAGGTTTGAACAATTGCACAAAGCTTAAGCTGGAGAATAAATGGTGCAGTGAATTACTTTCTTACTAGGTTAAAAAAGGAACTAAATAACTAAATAGCTCTGATAATGGAGCTGATAAGGTGTAATGCAAGGATTTATGGGACTTCAAGGAAAACTGATCACGGGGATTTCTTTGTGGGAATATTAAAAAAAAAAAGACTACATTTCCAATTTATATTAAAAATACTTGGCAATAAGATCACACAACAACCAAGAGTTACCACAGCCAAGATCTCATTATTTTTTCTATTACAATAGGAACAGAAATGCCATGGGGTACTTGCAAGTTTAGGACTTTTACCTGAAATATTTCGGTCTCTGAAAAAGATTACTGAGAAGTTACTACTAAGCTACCTGGTGAAAAGGCCAACCCTCTTACACAATTGCACTGCAGAGTTTGATTTTTAAACCAGGCTCCAAAGATTTAAAATAAAATCTCAGTTTTGGCCTTAGGGAGGTCAGGAAGAGACATGGGATATTCTCAGGAGTGTGCTGCAGCTCTATTTAGTTTAACAATAATCACTCCAATTTAGGAGCAAGTCCTTATAAAAAGGTTCAAGAGAAATTAATCCATTTAACATTGGTTCCAAAATTGAAAGTAAATCCAGCCTGCTCAGTTCTCAAGGGTTTCAGTTTTTCTTTCCAGTGGCTTCTTTGTAGCCTTCTCTACTGCAAAGTACTGGAAGTTTGTCCCACTACATATATTTAGGAACATTTTCAGTGTCAAACATGACTGCAGAAAGGCTGTTTCTGTAAGTCTGAGACTTTAGTATGTACAGTACAGAAACACAGAAAATGCCAGACTAAGTAATGAATGAAATTATTTTCACTATATGCAAATCTTTTTCTTTTCTCCTCATCTATTTAGTTTGAGGCTGTGAACAAAAATTAAATAAATTAAAATGTCCCAGCTTAAATGTGACCTTACACATCCCATTAAATAATACTTAGTATAAGAAACAATGAAACAAATTGGGAAAGAGTAACACAGAATCTGACCCACCTAACAATAAGAAATTTCTCATTTAAAATGACAAGAAATGTGATGGTAGAATCTGAGGTCTGCCAACATAACCTCATGTTATTTTTAAATCAGTTTCCTTCCTGCCATTTGTCTGTTGACTATCAACTACCAACATGGAAACAGAAATTATTACACATCATCAGACCTCATTTCCAAATTATTTATGTATTTATAGCACAGATATGTAATTTACAGTTAGTAAGCAAAACCAGGCAGTTTCACAAATGCACTATTTCTTCAACTACACCATTTTTAGGGGGCATCTTCATATTCCAACAGGTTTTTGGAAGTTGGTGTAGAAATATAACTAGTGAACCTATTTATTTCTGCAACTTTAATGGCTGCATAAAGCAAGCATACCCTAAACTGGTTGCCTAGAATCAAAATTGACAGACCTATAATTAAAGACAAATAAAAGACAATCAATATTACTGATAAATATGAAAGTTCTTGTCTCACTAATCTCAAATGTGGTATATTCCTGAAAAGAAAGCAAATCTACTTCCTCCTGGCACCTACTGGGATATAGTAGGTTCTTCATACATGGAAAGGAAACTACCCTCTCTGACAGCTAAACAGTTCAATACTATCCCCTTCCCCTCCATAAGCTCTAGAGGTGCTACACTGAGTGATAACAGGGCTCTTTCCCAAATACTGTGCTTTATCCATTAAGGAAAATAGAAGTTTACTACAATTAACCTGCCATTCCAGAATCAAGCTGGGACCTACATCTGTGTTTCTGTCTATCATGTCCATCTCCTGTGCTATTCTCACCAGTGTGAGAATATGGAAGGTGATCTCACTAAACAGATAAAACTCCCCAGTACATCATAAACATTTAGGAGCCCTGTACTACATCAATTGTAAAAGTAACAAATTTGAACCCACATGATCTGGACACTTCTGTCTCTTCACAAGTTGCTTGCCCTGTCAAGGAAAAAAAAAAAGAGAATCCCACCTATTACATAAGCCTACCTATCCAGCACCAAGCTAACAGAGTGGACTGTTTATTTTGGACTTTATCATCCATTTGCCCTATTGATTTAATTATAATTCTGTAGATCAAGAAATATATATCTTAAACAAATTAAATTGAAAGGGCAATGTCAGCTACAAACCAACTTGAAAAAAACAGGCCCAGAAAGTTAAAGATGCTATATAACAACTGGCAAGATACCTCTGCTGTGCTGAAAACTGAAAGCAAACAAGACTCCCGAGCTTCCTCACACTAATAAAGACAAGGTTCTTGAGGCTTCACCCAACTGCCTCCTTCAGATAACTTTCTTACTTCCATGGGGAGGAAAAGGGCTACTTGAAAGAGAGGAGCCAATACCTTTCCAGACTAGAGATACACTACCATCTCTCTTGCAGTGAATGGAGGAATTCTGCTTAAAGTCTGTACTAGGAACAGATGAAATAGTATTTTAAGATTACTAGTTTATATGCAACTTCTAAGTTTTCAAGAGAACATAAGCTAAGGGAAAAAAACCTGCTCCTGTACCACATGCTCCTAAACTGTCCCATCATCTACCTACCTACCAACCTACTCACCCTAAAAAACGTGTTACAAATTAGAAGAATCCATCAGCCAATCAACAAAGAGTCCCCTTCCCACCAGATGTATGATAAGTAGAGTCAACATCACTTAACCAGAGAAACAGGCCATCCCATTATCTTGGCTTCACATCTTTATATTGCTTCCCATCAGCATACCAAGGCTGATACTGATAACATTATGCTCAGGAACAAAATACAGTATGTCTTGAAGGACATATCTTAAAGATACATAAAAGATAGAAAGAAAAAAGAGTCTAATCTTGATGTCTTCCTCTTCTCCTTTGCCTACATTAAACCTCCTTTCCTTGCCACTCACGAAATAAATCAAGATCACTGCATTTGAATGAACCTATTTCACTGTGGATGCTAACAGCAAAAATACACAAAACAGCCAATAACAGCTCAAAATTTGGTTACTCTTCTCAAAACAACAAAATATTCTCAATTATGCTGTACTACCCAGAGAGAAATTTTTTCCTGGTTTTTACAGTTCTAAACTATCAAAATTACCTGGCAGAAAAGTAAAGTAATTTGAAAACACTGTCTTTGAGTTTTGAAACTCTGGCATGCACAGACTAGAAACAGAAATCTAAGAAGAGAGTTTGCTTGAAGTAAAACAAGATTACCTATACTGTAATACAGCACAGCTGCCAGCCAACTACATAGCAGCCACTAAAAATTGTTTATATACCACTGCAAGTTGTTCCCATTAATAACATGAGCCAGTCACAATAGCTAGCCAACATTCAGTGTAGTAGATACAAATATTTCGAAGCTGGTTAGAGAGAAAAAACTTCAAAAAACCTCCAAAAACGTATAGAGAAATTTAATAAGAAAACCAGAACTTTGATTTTTCTACAGCAGATTCACATGCATAAAGGACAGCCAAAACAGGTGGCAGTACCTTTCCTAATTCTGGTTGTTTTTTTTTTGTTTTCAAAGTATTAGGAACGTTAAATTTAATCCTCATTAGGAGCCACAAGAGGACTAAGCAGTGCTCTTAAATGACGTATCCAGTTTTGTGGCCAACTTGCATGCCTTAACTTGAAGAACAAATATAGACCTTCACAAATGATCTTTTTTTCTTCAGAACCCTATTTGGCAATCGATATTAAGCAACTTCACCATGCATTGCAAAAAAATTCATAGATGAATTTCGAACTTCCCAATAGCTTTACTTCATGATCCTTTTATTTGGAAATGTCCAAATGTCCCAAATGTAAGGAAACATTAATGACAATGAAGCAATGAAGTGACAAGCAATAACAGTTTCAAGTTAGGGCATTATGTCACTTACGCATTTTATGAAAAACATGTTACATTCACACAAGCCAACACTTGGTGTCTTCTCCTCCCTGATTTCCACCAAAGACAGATGACCTAGCAACAATTTAATAAGCTGAAAGACAACTCCCATGTGTGGCAGTTAAATTCTGCTGACAGAGAACAACAGCAGGCAGGGAGCAGGGAATTGCTAGGGAGCACAAGAAATTCAGACATCCTCCTCAACATCACTCCTGGTCCCACATGGCTTAGGAATTTACTTCTTGAGCTGATCATTGACATCCTTATTTTAAACTAAATTTAAACTTTTTGGTGCCATGAAGAAAAAAAAAACATGCTAAATTCATTCTTATATTATCTGAAATCAATCATGTTAAATAATACTTCATGTATGTTGCCATGGAGGCTTTTCTAGTCATTAAAAAAGGAAGACAACTTCTGGTGCAATCCAAGAAATACACAAAAGAGGGTCTAAAATACACATTTCTTCATTAGATGGTGGTAAAATTGAATTGGTAATAGTTCTAGCAAGAGGTTTTCTATTGTACAGGCAGAAGGAGGAGAGCATGCCTCACAGAAACATGCAAATGTCTTAGAGGCAGAGAACAGCGTACATTTTCTAACCTTTTAACCTCAGTATTGTTGCAAGTTACACTTTGAAGCAAGAGTGACAAGATTAGGCGTATGTTTTGAGAGCTGAGCCTTGCTTTTGTTATGCTATAACCATTTCCATAATGCCAAGGAAACTGCAGAACTGACACAGAGATAGATGAGCAGTTTGCACCTAATATTACACTATTAAGTTTCTGAACACTAACTGAACACGTTGCTTCTAATTAGGCACAAATATGAAAACGGCATAATAGCACACAGTGGTATGGCAAAACACCTGGAAGAACTGCCAGCCTTAATACCCATGCTTGATGCAATTTTCCATACATAACAGCATAAGAGAAATAAATTTCTCACTAGGTACAAATTGCAGGGTTTTCAGGTATGAAGGTAGGGAAAATCTCTCTAAGCACAAAGAAAAGTGATTTGTTTCCAGTCACCCCAGATGCATTCATTTTGATTTTTCTTACTGAAAGGCATTTCAAGTATTTCTTGTAGTGAAATAAAGATGTTCAAACAGCAATACATTTACAATGTAAATATATTTACACTATTTACACTATGTTGGAAAATTTCTCATCCAGTCTAGATAACCCCACCAGAACTTTCAAGATAAAATAATAAGGAGGTATTTCTTCATTTAACTTTCTATGTCAAGACCTCAGTTCAGAAAGGCCAGTAAATAAAACTCAGAGTACACACAAACAGCCTTCTTAACAAATTAGTGAGAATAGACAATTTCCAAAGGCAGCTGACATTCTCATCATTAAAAGTGACTTATTCTATTTTTCTAAAAAAACACATTGGCTTTTTAATCAAATGTAGCTACAGGTTATGATGAGCCAAGTTTTTTCCAATTAAGGTAAAATAGCTGAAAATAACTCTCTTCTGCTGAGTTTGTAAGTGTCAGAAGAGTGGAACACATCACTCACAAAAAAATCATCCCCACGACAGTATCATTAACAGATTAGCAAACTAACCAATATTAATGGATAATTAATAAGATTTTTTAATTCAATCTACATAAATATACACAAAACTCATGCAACTTTCTAACCATGAGTTAATGATACTACAAACTTGAAATCTGATCAGGTAAAGTCAACCTTAAATACTGAAGTGAAACACCAAAGTGACTCCTTGTTTTGTGCTTTAAGACTCAATTCACTGAGAGACATACTAATTTGACAAAAATATAACAGAAAATACTTTTAGAAATCACTCTTAATAGTGTCTTTTTTAATATATAAACACACACATATATATATTTAGGTGTGTGTTTCATACAACACAAATCTTTTTGTAACTTGACTTACAAAGGTTTTTTTTCTAAATACATTTTTCCTCCTATAGAACAATGTTAAAATAAAGTTCAGTTCACACATTAGTATACTGGAAATAGTATAACTCCAAAGATTTTGATAACAGGTCAAGTGCAAATTTTATCTAGTACCTTATCGAAAGAAATATAGATCCATCAGGCTGGATCTGATCTGAAGTCCACCTAGTTTAACACCTCGTATCTCACTGGCTCCCAGTGTCAAATGGGTCAGAGATAGCCATCAGAAGGTTTCTGCCAAGTTTTCTGTTTTCCTCTACCATAACAACACCCTCAGCAGTAACTGCTTGAGCCTCAACACCAGGCATCCATGTTTCCCTTCTGAAATCAGCATTATGAATCAGCTGCAGCAATTCTGTCTGATTTTGCACCCTATAGAAGCTTGAGACTTTTTGAGGCTTGCTTAATTCCTGCTTTCAGTAATGTAATACAGCATGGAACCCCTATGACCCATTTTGTTCTGTAAAAAGTGAACAAATTAAGTTTCACTCTTTTAATCCCATTCCATAGGCCTTTGTTCTTGTCTTAGAAGAGGAAAAACCCTTCATCTCTATTTTCTCTCGAGGTTAAAAAAATGAGGAAAAAGGCTCAGGCGTCCCAGGGAGCAGGTCCCAGCACCAAGCCTGATAGAGTTCAAGAAGTGTTTGGACAATACTGTTGGACACATGGTGTTATCCTTGAGGATGGAGCTTTGCAGGGCCAGGAGTTGGACTTGATGATCCTCGTGAGTCCCTTCCAACTCAGCATATTCTGTGATTCTGTAAATGCTATGTTTGTAGATTTGGTTTTTCAGGTTTTTTTACTTAAGGAAGCAATCCCTGTGTCTTCACGTGAGAAGTTCCTCCAGTTCCTTTTTTAAAATAAATTTCATCTTTCCTCTCCAAAATGTGCTTACTCCTCCAATACACTCTTTTAGATAAAATGGACAGCATTCCACAGAAGCTGATAGATGAGCCATTACTCTGTATGTATTTGAATTTAGCTTTTTTCTCATTCACACAATCTTTTTTTCAAAATGGGGAAACTTATCAAACTTATCACCATAGGTGATAATGCCTCCAGTGAGCACTAGGCCAGTAAAGAGTAAGTTTCCCTACTTCAAAGTTTGTGGCAAACTGCTCATTGTTAAAGGTCTATCCTGTAAACACACATTTGTATGCTTCTAAAAGCAAGTACTTCTCTATCAGTTTGGGCTAGCTGAAGTCAATGACAAAATTCTATCAAGTTCAACAGAACTAAATCATATGCAATGCAGGGCACAGAAATCTCTTGGGAATCCAGCACAACCCCCCCTAAAAAACCAGCAGCAACTGCAAAAGCCAGATCACTGCAGAGCACTTGGATTGGGAGGTTGCTTCATCACACTTAGCCCAGTCAGTAATTATGGCATTCCTAATTCCCACTGTCAGCAAAGAACATTTTTAAAGCATCCTTGTTGCACCTGCATCCCATGAAAATACAAAATACTGTATTTTTTATGGAAGAGTAAAGTCAAAAGTTTGTTATCAATCAATGCTACTGCTGGGCATCTTCAAAACAAGAAACAAGCTTTGCTTCTGTCATTAAACTGACACCAGTTTATAGGTAATTACAGAAGAGCAGAACCTTATAAGGAAAGCACAGAGCTTTACTTAGAGCTGAACTCCTCTACAGGAAAAAATTTAAGGTTCTTCTGTTTAAAATCTCATTATTTATTCAAGTTACCTTTCCTACACTCCCAATATGAGAATGTGGAGGCCAGGAATATTTTGACCAAAGCCTAGGTATTTCTAATTTTTGTTTCTATTACTTTTTGCTCAACAACCTTTTTCTTTTCTCTCTGAATCTACAGATGTGGGTTTGTGTTGGGTTTTTCTGTTATGTGGTTTTGGGTTTGGGTTTTTTTGGAGGGGTTTGTTGCATTTTTTTTTTTTAATCTTTAGCATATCAAGATATTTCTCCTCCCTAGTCCCAACATGTAGAAACTGTGTAGTTTAAAGTCCTGCTGAGATTTGCAGGCACAAATGTCAACTATAATAGTCTAGCCTTTTAACATATTTCCTTCTTCACTCCTGATATTTTTACACTCTGTGGAATTAATTCTGTAACCTGAAGTGCCACTTATTAAAAAGGCAAGCCATGGTAAAGAACTTGCTACCATCATCACTTCCTTTACAGAAATATAGTGATTTCACTCATTACAGCACACTCAAGTTTAATCAACACCCTGGCTTCTGCTCTGTGTAGGTATTAATCATTTATAAGTCTTTGGATTCTATTGCTCACTTTGTAGGTCATTTCCGTAGGCATTCCCTTGCAACCTGATCAGACATGATGCATAAAATTAATTTCTGGGATGACCTGATATGGAAAGGGATGTGGAAAAGGAGCAAGAAAAGAGATGACATCAGTAAGGGGTGAGGATTTCTGGTCCCAAAGAGATACAAGACAAGTGTGCACATGTGTATGTGGAAGGAGGGAAAAACACTCTATGCAAGCCAGGACTGAACGAAGATTTCAATGTAATGCTCAGAATTAAAGCAGATTTTAGTCCATAAGCAAGTTTAATCGGAAGAAACAAACAACTCTCCCCCAGCCCCAAAAACCCCTCCACCATGCTCTTCTGGTACAACGTCTCAAGGAATCTTGCTTAAACCTAGGAGCATGAGTTTAATATTGCTCCCAAATCACCATAATGAATAACACTGACTTTGAACATTGATGGTAGCCACATGCCTGCCCAAATCTACAAATCTATTTCAAATTCCGTTATGTTCTTGGCCTCAATAATTTCCTATGACAGTACATTCCAGAGACTAATTATATGGGTGAAATACACATATAATACCTTCCTTTTATTGCACTTCTATTTGCCATCTTTGATTTCAATAGAACATCTCTCCTGGTTCTTCTGTTATGAGAAAAAGAAAACAGATGTTTCTAATTTATTTTCTCTTACACTAGAATTCAGTGCAGCATGAAGTTAGCAGTTAAATGACTGAAGTATTTCATCCTGATTGTGTTCTTTCAGACAGAGTAAATGTCTGTTCTTCCAGAGTAAACTTACCTACCTATTAAGAGAATCAGAGAAATATGAGCAAGGAAGTAAAGAAATTCAAACCTATGAACTTTAGGCAAAAGGTTTATGACAGAAAATGAGAAATCAAATACTAAAAGCATTAAAAATGCTCCCCTACTCAATGCTGGTATGTCTATATTTGGGAAAAAGCTAAACCAAACAAACCACCGCAACAAACCACAAACTAACCAAATGAAATAGAGTGCATATGGCTGACATACATGCTAGTGAGAGAGAGGGACAATTAAAAAAGCAAAAGAACAGAACTTTCTATGCAACATCACCCAAACCTCTGGTACCACACATACTCAGCATGCTATTTTAAATCTCATTGTAGAAGCAATTTGTCAACAGTTGCAGCTTCCTTTGTGAGCATAACCAAGTTCTCAGGTGCCATCATCACGGTCATGGATGAACAGCTTAACAAGGGATTGATGCCACCATTTTGCAATGACATTTCTGGGCACTTGCAGGAAGGGTGTACATCGGTATTTGTGTGTAACTACCATTATCTGGGTGTAAGCTGCATCAAACAAAAGCATGACTTCAACCAAAATACTTCATTAACTAGGATGTCCATGTAGAGGCAATGAACTTGTAAAAGCTAGTGGAAGTAGATTTCAGAGGGAACACACCAGATTGCAGACTGATGACATTGGTGTTAAAACTTCAGTGGAAATCTTGCTTGATTTAGTTATTGGAGGATAGGAAAGGACAATTCAGAGAAATTACAGAGCTTTTATGTTACTTCAGCTATAGGACTGATCCTTAAATACAAAGGTTGCCTGCTCTTAGACCCACTACCAGCCTGCACTGTGTCTTACTATACCCAATTCCAACTTCCTTATTTATTTTAATGGAAACAACACTGCAGTTGAGGAAAAATACACACTTCAATGCCTTATTCTGCAGGATGATGGGGTCCTTCTTCTTTACACTGGATTCATTAGCATACATTTGATACAAACCTAAAAGCCTCACCTATATTGCCCAGATTTGAGGACTTGAAAACAAATTTCTGGAGCAGAGAAACTCTTGTTGACAATATATATCTCGGATCAGATTTTTTTTTAAGTGTATTTTCAACAGTGAAACAGATAATAAATAAATAAAGTGTTCTGTTACAGCTAGGAAGTTCATTGCTCTAAGTCAAAACAATGTAAAGACTGGAAGAAAGCCACTAGTCAGCTATGATTAGCCAAGGGCACAAGAGCACAATTAGTTCTTACTTGATGACAGGACCAGAGACAGAAAGGAAACCCATGTGGGTGATACACAAAATGAGATGTCCTGATTGAGTGCGACAACATTCAGATTGGATTTTCTAAAAACGTCATACATCTTTTAACAAACTTGTGTGCTAATGGTCCTGTTATATCTAGCTCTGATCATACAGACACTATTTCATGTGTAAAATTGGAGTATACAAAACCTCTATAACCCCAGAGCTGCACTCACTCCGTTCAGGGATGTGATCACATATACTCCCATAGGGTATTCCATTACAGAGGATCTAGAATTGTATTATCATTTTTGCTACAAAATAACGACAAGAATATACATTATGGCAGCACTGATCCCCTCTCTGTCATGAAAAAAAGTTTGACTTTACCCTTTATACCACTGGTATTAACTGGCAAGTCAGTGTTACCCTTGGAGTCTGTTTTGCACACCCCTAAGAGACTTTTCTGTGTGTGCTTCTTCTCCTGGGTGATGCAATGCTTGCAGTTTTTATAAAAACACATACTCTGTCAACTTCTACAAGTCAAATTAAATGCTGAAGAAAAGGAAACTTCATCTTGCAGTGATTCTTTTCCACACAGCTACTTCTGCACATTTAGGAGGGAAAAAATAAAGAAAAAAAAACCCCAACTCTTTACTTTCTCAAAACTTCCACTGCATTGTGGTAAGTGAACGGAAAATATGTGTTTGCACACACATACATGCTTTAAATACACTGCTGACAAAAAGCAGATCTGATTCAACACTGTTCCCTAGAGTTGTTGTCCCAGATAGCATTGAACAGTTTTAAAATGTGCAAATTACTATGAATTACCTCATAATTTGCAAAGTGAAATGGCGGGCAAAATAAAAATCAAGCTAAAATTTACTTCATCATTTCAAAGTTGAAGTCTGGTAGTGGTTCAGTCTCCTTGAACAATTCAACTACTGCAAAACACATATTGAGAAGCACCATTTAGAGTCTTCCTTACTGTAAGGGATTTACTTTTAACTGCTGACAAAATCCAAGTACATGCTCTCCTCCGGAGCATCTTTTAATCTTCATAGTTTCTGTTCCTTTAATCCATGTAGAACAGACCCCCACCAAGTAGGTTTGTCTCCCCAGGCCAGGTTACAGAGGGAAGGCAGCTCTGGTTCAGTGCTGACTGAGTTCAGGTGTAATTCTGAAAAGACTAGAAAGCAAGATCTAAGCTGTGCAAGCTCCAATTAAAGCAGAAAAACAGCTTAAACTAAGAAAAAGGCTACCTATTAAAAACTTCTTAGCAGCTGTGACCAGCATGGATGAGAAATGGTGAGAGAGGTTGCCCAGCGGCTGTTGTGCTGGTTTCACACACTTTTCCCACTAGGGCAAAGAATGATTAAGAGACTCACCATCTCAGTGAGTACTCTTTGTGGAAAGTCAGACCCTTAAATGTACCCACGTCATAATTTTACTCCTATGAGACATAGTGTTCTACTACATACTTAAAGACATACAGAAAGAATCAAAGACATAGCATAACTTAAGCCCTTGTTTTCTTCAGTACTACTTCTAAAGAGAAACCTGAACACATAAGAGAAGTCACCTTTCATAGCTCTGTGAGTGTGCTAAGGATGCACGTGGGCCTGACTGCCCGCAGGCATGCAAGTACTAAAGAAGAGGAGTTAAACAGACCTCCCCTCTTCCAGCTCAATGTCTTACTGCACATAAATTTATCTTCTTCCTTTGTCTGCTCTATGCCCACTAGGTCTACAACTCCTTAAGTCTCCTAAAATCAGAGGAATTTAACAGCAAAAGCAATCTAAAGGAAAGACAAAATCCCCAATCCTTCCACCAAAAAACACCCCAGCACTGCATGTGCTTCCTATCTTTTCTTATCCTGAGAAACAGAATAATAAATTAGTAAGGAAGCAATGTGAATCTGTGCATAGCATTACCTTTTTTTTTAAACAGTCTGTATGTTTGCTTTTCATTAGCTCTCTGTGGTGGCAAAACTATAAATGTAAGAGTTAGAGACATAAAGGGAAGAAATAAAGTAGCCAATAGCAAAGATTTCAAATACACTTACACAACCACAGTTTGTTTTACAGCTGCTTTACATAACAACAAAAATGTAATATACCATGGACTTTTGGCAGTGTGTAGAGAGGCAGCATCAAATGGCAATAACAGAGTAAGCACAAATGATCTCTTTGGAACAATTAAGTAATTTTAATAAGACCATTATGTCCAACAAGTAATGGGTCCAAAGAGACAGAAAGGTCAAAAGTGTGAGTTTCTCAGTACTGACCAGAGAGCACATTTATAACCCTCTGGAAGAGAGGATACCTTCATAATCATATTATATAACCCTTACTAGAAAACAACCCTATTTAGCACACTAAACAAAAATAGAGATCTTTCTTTCAGATGCCAAAGGCAAGAATGCTTTCTCTCAACCAGTTGTCTCAGCATAATTAATAAATAAATAAATAAGGGCAAAAAAATACTTACCCTCTGTGCATAACCAGCTGAGAAAATCATTGCCTATATATAAAACAGTGAAGTGCTCACACAGTTCAGTAAACAGTCTGGCACTTTAAAGAAAAAAATGGGTAAATAATACATATTGTACATTAAACTCTACAGAACTGTTTTAGCGACCTTGAACTCTAGTAATATAAGCAGGGACATGTAAACCCACTTATTTCTGGACACAGTTCATTCACTATCTCCAGCAAAGACTGAAATTTAACACTGGACCCAGTGTGTCATTAGGATTTGACACATTATCTTTCAGGAAAGCCAATCTAAGCAAACATTATATTTCCATTACGTTAACACCTAAAAAAAATGAGATTCTCCCTCTGAAAAGAAATAATTTGGTAAAACAGCAACTAAATGACTTTTCAGGTGTGACATTCAATGTGTACGTGAGAGGAGGGTTAGTAAAAATACTGAGCAAAGAACCTTTCATTTGCCTGGCATACAGTTGTCTGCTGTGTAAATGGCTCATACAGGCTCACCTTCTGCACAGTCATATGCCCTCATAACTCCAGAGTGAAGTTTAGATGTATCCTCTTGACTAGAAACCTTTCATGCTAATAAAATACTTTTCCAATGACCAAGGAATAATACATAAAGAAAGATAACAAATTTCAATTCTATGTTACCTTGCACTCAGGATTATCCCATTTGCCCATTTAAGTACTTTAAAAACACTTTCCTCTTTCCTTTTCATCAAGCTACTCTGATTCATGACCCAGATACTTTAGCAGTTTAAAAAAAACCAGCCGAACTATATTCAGTAGTTTAGCTGATCACTGCTACTTCATTTGCAAGTAAATTAATAAAACAGGAATGGTTATGTCTGCATATTATTTAATTCCTAATATAAATTTTCTTTCTGTCAACAGGACAACCTTGCCTTTTCAGTTCTCTGTAGGCATGAGTGTCAGACTTTGACAGGTATAATGGCTTAGTGCTGAAGGATCAGTGCAGCCATCAGGAAAGAGAAGGCACCAGAACATGCTCAGCTCAGAAGGATAAGGAAGCAGGAGACACTAGCACTGTTCTTTACAAGGCTGAGATGGCTTGCAGAAAGAGGCCCAACTCCAGGGGCCAGGACAGGCACTCTAACTCTTTCTTCCAGAGCTTACACCACACTGGTGACTTGGAACACACTGGATTATGATGAAGGAAAGGAAAACCTAGAAGAGAAGCACAGAGATTGCTCTGTCTCTGCAAGAGACACTAAGATGTACTGCTGGAAGGGATTTGGCCATATTCTTTTCTTATCTCTTTTTTCCTGATTTTAAGAGTTACATCTAATCTCACCCTATATTTTCATTCTTTCCTAGTATGCCATAGTTCAGCCATCAACTCCAGCTCCATCCTTTTTTCCTCATTCCTCAGTTCTGAATCACTGAAGACTGTTGCAAACAGAACAGATTTCAGTAGGTAAGATAGCTGTCTTTCCCAGATCCAAATCTAAATCAGCACTCCAACCTTACCTAAGTGAAGCTGTGAATCACTAACAAATCTCACCCAGCTGTTCAGCCAGCCACCAAAGAGGTCACAGCACATCCCCACTTACCCACAGCCCTTCACTCTGCTGCTACCACTTACAGCTCGACCCTGCCACCTTGTTGTATCCCCACCACAAAGTGTTACCACACAAGCCTCTACTACCCAGTCCCTACTTTTCAGTCTTTCCTGACAAATCAGTACTAGTTAATAAACACATCCTAAATGGCTAGTTCTGTGCTACTCAGCATGCAGTGAAATGTGCACCTGAACAATCCCAATGCTAAATTATTTGTCTGGACATTTCCTCATAAGTAAGACTCTTCTATGAAGTACAAGGCAAAATCCTTGAAACGCAATGCAGAAAGTAGAGACTGCACAGCCTATGGGGTTAGAAAATTTGCATTTTCTGTGGGAAAAACAATGTGCAAGACATAGCTAATACATTACAGAACCTCATATGTAACATAGTATTTTTAGTCATTAAGAGTACACACACTGAATACTAAGTACTTGAAACTGGAATGTCTCAGCACATGTAATAGCTATGCATTTTAACTCGTATTTCCCTAACAAATAGTTACAGTCCTCCTAGATATTGAGGTGGAAGGTGAAGTAGGAGCACAAAGACACCAAAGAAAGAGATTAGCTGTTGGACAGCTTCATTATTTCTCTGCCACTATCCAGGAAGAAAAAAGCCCCCAACACTAATATATCTCAAAATACACTATCCTATAACAAAGTAGTAGTATCACAAAGTAACAGCTGTGATAACCTTGGTGTGCATAAAACCAGAAAATAATCAAATCACATATTCAAGATAATACAACAGCTGCTGAATAAAACAACTCACTTATTTACCTCTATCAGATAAGGGGAAAAAATGCAATTTTGCAACATAAGCCTAACTTTTTTGGGGAAGAGAGGATAGGGTGACACCTACAAGCCCAAAGACTAAACCTACTTTATTAATAAAGAACATTTAAACATAGATGGAAATTTACATACCACTTTGCCAACACCAACAAAAATTAAGGAAGTGCTTTACTCTGAAAAGTTTACAATCTAAATTCAGCAACACAAATGCATGAAGGTTAATCCTTCACAAAAGCAAGGAGAAGTGGCTAAGTGACAGGAAACAAGAGCTTGCTTTAAATGGCAAAGCATAAAAAGAAGAGAGGCAAGAAGGGCAGAAGTTGAACATTTTCTGTGGCTAAAAGCCATGTCAATTGGAACAAGGAAATAGAAAAGAGCCTGAAGTTAGTGGAGTGGAATGAGGACAATGGGGTGGGGGAAGGAGGTCATTTTGTGGGTATTCCACATAGAACATAAAAAACCCATTTGGGGTCGTTTAACTCGGCACCTTACTCCTGGCAGTGCTAAGAGCCTACTCCTCAGAACAGGTGATGGTGGATACTTTCTGTAGTCCATTCCCTTTGTACTCCCTCAGAATCACAGCCATTGGACTAGGGGTGCTACAGGGTACTTGCCTGACTTTTCTCTTTGTATCTGTTCCTAGATCTGTTGCTCATGAATTTGTTCAACCCACCTTTGAACCATCTGCCTCCACAACCTCCTGCAGAAGAGTTTCCAGAACCTTACTACCTACTGGGTAGAAGAATTTAAACTGTTCTAAAATGACCTTTTAACAGTTTCAGTGAGTATGTGTTTCCAGTATTATGGATTTTACTGAATAACAGCTTTTGCCATAATTCTGTTTCAGTTGCTACAAAAACAAGGTGTGCTCCTTTGGGAGATTCAGATTCACATGGCCTCCAACAAAATTAATTTGCAACTTCCTATCTTAAATACTAGTCTATTTGTTTGGGATTGACTGAGTCATTTGTTTCTCTCTCAATTTTCTGCCCTCTTCCTCCATTTCTCTGCCTGCCTTTCACTCCCTCAGTTTTTTTTTCCCCACTCCTCACACCTCACTGATGTGCTTCTGGGAGGACATGGCCTAAGAGTCACAAGTGACTCAAGCAGCAGTTCAAGGAGATCTGCAAAGATACAGTGGGGCACCTGTTACATATATACTTCAAGGTACAGTATGTAGTTCCCATGATAAGATCATCTAAGTGCATTCACTTTATTACTAATTTCTATTTTATCTCCCAAGTTGGGGTGCAAAACAATCAGGGCAGCAAAACTATTGTTGCAGCTTGTATGCTTTACTGTTTTAAAAATCTACTCATGCCCAAGAAGAGGGTGGCCCACAGATAGTCCTCCCCATCCACGAAGAGGAAGATGCCCTGTCTTCCATCCCTTACAGTGCAAGGAGCAGAAAGTGGAGCTAAATTGCTGGAGCACAAAAAGCATCAGTCTTGTCTCTACTTCCACCTTTGCTGCAACTATTCCAGCAACCAGCACAAAATCACCCCAGTCACCCCGGTGGGCCACCTCTCTCTGCTGTCCCTTATAATCTCCATTAATGCTTTGTACAACTTTGCTACCTTGAATGATTTTATGTCCTTTTCTGTTCCTCATCTGCAACTCATTCATCTCCCAGTCTTACCAATACCTGCAATCCGATTAACCTCACAAGAGGAGTGAGGGAATGGAAAAATTGGAAAGATGCTATTCCAAAGAAAACATTAAGATTTCACTAGAGATTTCAACTCTGGGGTGCAGCTGAAAGACAAGCAGCAGGGCAGCTGAAGGTCTGGCACTAGTTACATCCAAAACTTACATCTCCTAGGTCACTCTTGTCGCTACTGTACATCTTTCTGTCTGATTTCCTAGGTTACAAGGGTGCCGTTGAAATTCAATTTAAAGTAAGAAGGAAAGCATCACCACAACTTTAATGCAATGGAGAACTCAGTGAGATTCATGATATTTTGAGACTTAGCATAGCTATTTAAAGCCTTCAGTCTTTTTTCTCTCCCACAGTCACCCAAGTGTAAGGAGGCATAAATACTTTTACCATAACTCAAAGCACTACAAAATACAATGAGAATCTCAAATTAAGAATTACCCCATCAAAAAGAAAGCTAGACAATTCTCATTGATAAATAACTTATAAGGAAGACAAGGAGGACACTAACTATAAAGGCTTGTATGCATCACCTAATTTACCTCCTTTAAAAAGATTACTAAAACATACAGAAAACACTGCGCAAATACAGTATTACAACAATCTGATCAGAAACTCCTGATAAAATGATCTTCTGTGGTATACTACTGTATTGACCTAATTACTTTAAAATGGTATTATTAAAACTGTGTACGTTTTAGCCATCTTTCAAAACCTCTGCAGCAGTTAAACACTGTTTTAATGAAATAAATTGCACCTTCTCCACCATTTATAGGCCACTTCTCAGAGCCGCTACACTTGTTCAGAACATAAAATAACACGCTGAAACTTTCTAGAAGTTGTCCACTTGAGAACTGCAAATATATGAAATCCATAACAGTCATAACCTAAATTAGCACCTTAAAACATCAGTGAAGATATTCAAACTGTATCTAAAACCTTTGAGACAATTTCCCTGGCAGTTTTCTTTGTAGAACAATCACTGTCTCAAATTAATCTGACAAAGTTCTTAGACTGTATAAGAATTAGATTTTTTTTAATCAATTCACCAATTGTGAAAAGACACTTTTGATTTCAGAATTAATTTTAATGTCTGGGGGCCTTTTCACTCCTGTGTGCAATTTCTGTATGATCCCAGGCATCAAAAGAAAACACAGCAAGACCCTGTCCTGATTTCTCCCAGCAAAACAGTGGGATCAGCATGCTGACCAAAATATTGCTCAGATACCCACAGCAGAAAAAGCATTAAATATTAGCAGTCCGCCTGCTCCAGAAAACTCCTCCCCATTTTGGTTTTGCAATTCATAGTACCAGATCAAAATTCTCTGTGTTTCCAGCAAGTCCAGCAGCTCCAGAGGGAGAGATGAGCAATCTTTTTAAACAGTCATTTCCACTGATACAAAGTACAAAACATATCTACTAACATGCTTATCTGATTAGGTCCACACTCCCTTTTGACTCTAAAAGCTGAAGCTCCTGATGGAATTGAGACGAAAACTCTACACTGATTTACAGAAACACAGAAGCAAAGAAATCTAACAGAACTCTACATCATTAACCATACAGCGTCTTTAATCCAATTACTTTGTATTTTCTCTTAAACAAATGAACTGCCAAAACTTGGCCTGGACCCAGTTCTCAAAACTGCTCAATTTCATCTTCCCTGATCCATATTTTCAGATGTGAAACTATGGAAGACACTGGAGAGAGTGAGGAGATTCAAACACCACATCTGCCCTGAGCTACAGTCTGCATGCCCCATGCTCCTTTTCTCCCCCAGCTTCCTTCCCCCAGAGTCCAGGTTAATAAAGAGCACTGCAAAGTGGATATTGAAGTTAAGCATCCAGCTCTACAACATCTCCTTGTAATGTCAATTAGCCCCTTACAGACAGAAAATATGTATTAAATGCATGGTTGCAACCGTTACACTTTCCCCAAATGCCTTGGAATTTTAATTGCCTGTTGCTGAAATTTGCAAATTGGCAAGAGAAACAAGAAAACCCCTCTGAATTCTTGAGCACACAGTGCTTATTTTGACAGTTGTAGTTTATTTATAGTACTTGACAATACATGTTCTCTCCTCGGTTTTGTAACATAATGAAGTGAGCATTCAGACCTCCACTATTAAGCCTCAGAGGGAAAAATAAGTATAAATTTATTTCATTCAAATAAATGTACAGATTGGCAAGATTTTACTTATAATGACTAAATTGCATCATTAATTTAACTTAGTTTGAAGCACCTTGTTTTGAGGAGAAAGCATAGCCCTTAACTTTGAGCATGGGCCTGCACAGGTGCGCAGTAATCTCTTAACCCATTCACATGAAATAGTATCCTTTTTTTAGTACATTAAGTGCTTCTGAAAAGGTGCTACATGGAAGGCTGGTCTGTCATGTACAATCACAGAAGAGTGCAGACAGAGGCTGCAGAAGTTTCACTACACACAAACTCACTGATAACCTTAATCCACTGATGTACTGGTGCAGGTGAACTCTGTTTCCATCCCCAACACAACCCCCTCCAACAGCGGGACCAAAGCGAACGTCTACCAGACACAAGGACACCGGCTCTCAAAACCAACCCGTCCTTCAGAAACCACAAGGCCCTGGCAACCTGCTCTCGCTGAAATCTTCAAACACAAACCATCCTCCTCGATCCCCTAGACAAGCCAGTAATGACAAGCCATGGGTAATTTTGTCTTCATATAAAGAGGCAAGATAGATTCAAGCCCTAAAATATAAACAGCATACATACATTGTTTCCCATTTAAATCTATGACGTATCATACACATACAGTGTATGTTTCTTAAAACAAAACCAGACATATAAACTGCTACTATACACATATCCAATATAAAAATCTAGACAAGCAGCACTGGAAATACAACTGAAAAACCAAACAAGAGTGTGTAACCAAGAGGAAATATAAGAATTTGTCAGATAAACCATATATGCAAAATCATAAACACAGTTGCACAGTGCCCTCCAAGGGCAGCAAAACTGGAAGTCAAATAATAAAATTAAGTGGTATACAAGGGAGGGTGCACAGAAGGGATTTCAATCCTCTTTGTTCTTAGCCATGATACAATTTCACAGCCGCTCTCAAGATTCATCATTTCCATGTTTGGCATGCAAGAGCACAGAATGCAGTTCATTTGGGAATTACCGAGCCAGGACATGCAAAGCAAAATCTACCACAGCATCAGCCAGCTCCTGCCACAGTGTCCGAACAGCCTGGCCATCAAAACATTTCTGACAGTTAAAATAAAAACAGAAGTGGCTTCAGAAAAGTTAATTCCTGCAATATTAACTAATTGATCCTCAGCAAAGAAACTGCTCCTGTGCAGCCTTTGTCTGAGTACATCGGGCAGAGGACTTTGCCTGCAGGAGCTGCTACTGCCACATACTTAAATTCAGCCAGTGTAGAAATGTATTATTTTTATGGTTTGCAAGCTAGACCATACACAGCTGCAGAGGATCTCTAAATTAGTTAATACACCATTTCAAAAGGAAGAGTTATTTCTCCAGGGATCATGTGCCAAACAAAGCAAAGAGGGAATGCTGAACCACTGGTAGTTTATATGACAAAAGATATTTTTCAACTACACACAGCACTAATTATGTAGGTCCTTCCTATCCTACATCTGGAAACTTCTCACAGAAAACACTCACATTTTCAACAAAATACGAGGTGAAAAAAGAAAAAAAGACTTCTAAACCACTTTTGTAAGCTGATAATTTCACTTCCCTTAAAGGTGATAATGTTTTTTTTATTTCTACAAGGAAGCAAAAGCTGGCATTTGTGTCATTCCTGACCTAATAATTTGACTAGGCATACTAAGGAAAAAAGTCATAATGAAATTTATCTTGTTACTTAGAAAATGTAAAACCGGAAAGTTTATGCTATAGAATACAATAGTGCTCAGGAAGGGCTATTTCACACATGAAAATAACAAAAACAACACTGATATTAGAGTTTAACAGTGACTAATCCATCCTTAAATAATATGCTAGATTTAAAAGCAAAAGCACTTAAAGCATTATTGGAGTTGAAAGTATTGAAAAAATATATTTGCAAAAAATTGCAAGCACCATAAAAAACAAATGTAAGCAAGACAAATGCGAGACCTGCATGGTATGTAGATTAAATGTATTAATTATAATATGAAGCTGTTGAGTTCAAAACTGCCTTTGAGCCACACATTTTACGCAGACTTCTCTCAAGCCAAGAAATTTTAAATCCACACTGCAAAGTTTTGAAAACTATTAATATTCCATACATTGTAAGGGAGAGCACTTCTCCCCACCATCTTTACTGAGACACATATTTATTAAGTGCTGACAGTTAACTTTCACGAGACTCTCAAGGAGATCTGGTCCTTATTCTGCAAATTGACAAAAACTGGGCTGAAGGTGCCAAAAACCACAACTGTATTTTATTATTATTTAAATAACGAATTTGTGATAGCATTGTACTGTGAAGCAATGGAAAGCCCTGCAGGCAAATGACTCCTTCAACAAAGGTTTGAAAATTATTTTTGTTTAAATAACAGCTGGTCTTGCCTATATGGACTTAAATGAGCCATGTGGAGACAAACTTGTTTCAGTTTAGCTAAGACAGATTAAAAAACATTAATTCCAGTTAATATCCATTTTGGTCCGTCTACACAGATGGGAAAAATAACATTAAATTACCATGCTTACATACAGTCAATACCAGACACCCGATAAAGCACAAATTCAAAGCCCTGCTCATAATGCAACTGATGCACACAGTTACAGCAGAACAGCTCAGCTGCAAGTTAGCTTGAAACAAAAGAGATTTACATTAATTTCTCCACTTTGCCAGAGACTTCCTGTATGACTTTAGACAAGTGACTTGTTTTTTGTCTGCTGTAACTCCCCACCCCTAAAAATGGGGAAAACCACTTGTTCCATAACCTCACATCAATAAGCAGATCTACCATGAAGAGATGCTTAGATACAGAGGTTGAATGAATTACACAAAGGGAATAAAGAGTACCTGAAGCTTGAATTAACTTCTCTTAAAGCTTTGGACACCTCTTCACTGAGATAGAAGGAAAGCTTCTGCACAACACTCCTAAGTGTTACCAGCAAACAAAAGTCAGGACTGCTTACATAGCAAGATAGAGCTGCATTTTGACATCTGCAGATCCAAAGCAAAGACATGACACCTCCTCTGTCATTCACATATATAAAAGACCAAAAGTAAGAAGCTTCTAGTTACCTTCTTTGAACTCTAAAACTGGAGCTAAACTCTCTGATATAAAACAAAGTAGAAGAGATCACCAGATACAGTCTCAAAAGATTTTAAACACTTTAGGTCCAAACAGTCATTCTCCAATTCGTCTTAACCACTAACCACCTTTTGAACTTGAAAGTCATATTTAACTTTCATAACTCAGTATTAATATCAGGAGTCAAATCATCTTGCAGAAATTAAAGACCTCCAGAGCACCGGCCTACTGAAAATAATGAAGAGGACTAAAATCTATTCAGAAGTAGCTGCCAAACATACATTACACTAGGACACTTATGAGGGGACAGCACTGCTCCCAGCAGGAACCCATGAATTTGCAACATGTATTAAATATATCTTTTTAGAAAATGTTTTCAAGTCCAAAAACCTGCATTTTGAATACAGGCCAAACAGAGACTGTTTCCATGCACATATTCTGCACCTCTGCATAACTAACTGCACTAGCCTGTGAAAATCAAAATCACAGCCTGAGGAAGGAGACACAAGAGCACAGGGAGTATGAGAAATGAACCAGCCAATGACACATAAGCCCAGGTAAACTTTTGGGGGGCACAACAAGCTATGGAAAAACCAGAAGCAAGGAAAGTGCTGAGGAGAGAGGAAGTTCTGGAATAAGCTTCCCCTCATATTACCCACATATGTGTAAAAACCACACAGCTGCTCAATCACAGGGTGTTGAGTGTGCTTGGGGTTTGGGTTTTTTGGTTTTTGTTTTTTAAACAGACGATCTGTGGGTTACATATATGAAAATACAGACACTGAAAGATACAAAAATAAAAATGAAACATTTATTTTAATCTATTTTGTTTGAAATGTCAAATGGTTGTCATTATTTGTAATTGCATCTTGCATGTCATATTTTATAAGAAGAAAAATACCTCATGTAAGATATGGCAAAACAGTTCTTACTAAAAATCATTCACAACCTGGACCTTTATCTTTCAATATGCAGAGCTGCTCTGGGATGTGTTAAATATCTTGAACACCCATTACTGCAATAAGACTGAAAGAATAACACTATTTTGCAGTGAGGCCAAAAATTAAAGCACAGCCAACCGTGAACTTATATCAAACACCAGACATAGAACAGGGAAAAATACAAACATGGTAGTGGGGGGTGTAAGAACAGATGTGCAGAAAAAGAAAAAAAGATTATGGTGTTTCCAACATAACACAGGATACAGTTTCGGACAAACATTTTCAAAGGTGAAAATGTTGAGGCTTTGGCAATCCCTAAAACTGACAGTACAACAGGTAGGACATGACATCATACATAATGCCCTGAATATATAAGTTCTAAGATTAAACTTACAGGAAAGAGTGAGATGCCTAAAAGGAGAGGACTTGCCTCTCCTCTAGTGACACCTGAAAAAAGTCTGTAGAGGCAAAAAGGCAGCAGAGATATGAGGGGCAGGAGGTCAGAGGAAAGGTTAGAATAAGCAAAGTCATAAAGGCAGAAAATTGAAACTAAGTTCTCAAACTATGTATTTAATACCTCCTTCACAGCATGCCAGTAATGTTCATATGAAAGGAAAAAATATAAAGCAAAGCAGTGATACTGTGAGCAGGCTTCCCAAGAACAAATTCTGGCAACCTTAAACATCACGCAGCAACCAGAGTCTCTCATTTGCTTAATCTCCTCACAGTCATAAATTGACTATTTCTATTTTTTTTTTTTTCACAAGATGTGAACCTTCCCCACAACTGCACTAGCTGAAACTCATCTCACTGTTGTGGCAATCGGCACCTGCCTGCCTTTTTACAAACCAGCCACTACAGGGGCAAACTCCCAGCGCTTGACTGCACAACTGGAGCCTTGTTAGCCATAAGCAGAGCTGCTCTTCTTGGCTCAGCACCATGTTTACAGAAGTAGGATGACTTCACCCCAAGATGAGCAATACCAAAACTCCTTTGGTCACACATACACATACAACAAACTCCTCCATGCACGTTTTCCTATCTATCAACATATTAAAAGGCAGTAACAACTACACCAGTTCCATGCATTACTTGCAGGAGTTGCCACCCTTCACTGTCACTCATCTGAAAGTCAAAAGTAATGCAGAATACTTATAACTCCACTATGGACAAAGATTAATCATCACTCTTTGTACTATGAACTAATTTTTACCATTAGAAATATTTGTAAAGGCTGAAATAACACAAACTTAGTATGTGGGCCTTGAAGCACATTATCTTCAATGGTCTATGTAATTAAAAAAGAAAAACCAAAACTATACTGTATTTTGAAAGTAGTCTGCTAGTTCATCTTTACCTGTGAATGAATCCAATTGAAACAAGGATGAATTAGGGTTCTAATATCATTTACACAAACCTTCAGAAGAAACACGCAATCTAATGTACTCATATACTATCACAGCTTTTAGATAGACTTGCAAAGCTCAGTCTGAAGTCCTAGCACCTTGACCATCCAGAAAATTCTGCCTAGTTTCAAACTAAAACCACCACACTCAGTTTTCCAGAGAGCAAGTAACAGTGCCTGAGATGTGCTTCTGTGTTTCTCTCCCATGAAAATCAGGTTAAAGTGGGAGGAGGAGGGAAAAGTATGTGGACTTCGTCCTGACACAGAGCTGGGATGCACACGGGACAGACATCTCCAGCCCAAGAACTGGAAATTTTATAATATTCAGGTAAGTCATTACTGTCCCTAAAACAGTGTCACAACTAAAGATTTCAAAACTTATTGGTTATCATCCCAACAGCACAAAAATCTTCTTAGTATCAGATTAGATGTCAAACATCACATTCAATCTCTCCTTCAATTAATTATGATCCTAGGGACAGGTACTGAAAGGATGGCTCTGGACCTGTCAGGATAACTCTTGTGCTAATGACTCCCCACAGACTAACAGTGGCAAAAAGCTTCAATAAAAAGGTTCATGTACATTTGTGGGTGGAAACTCAATACGAAAAAGACCAATTTAAACAGTTATTTATAAACATAATTTTCTCTGATTTCTGCCATTACCAACATAAAAAGGCATCAAACCTCAGCTACAGCAAGAAGATGGGAATGAGAGTTATGTGTTGGCAACTACAGCAAACACACACCAGACCGAAAGCCTACTACTGCCTCCTCTCCAAATGCAAAGAGGTTCAGCAACACCATGCAATGAAACGAATCAACCTGCCAGAGGTTTTAAAAAAGCAATATAAGTTTCTAAAACATACCTAAAAACAAGCTGCTTCATAAAGGGCAACAGAATTTCCCTGCTTTCTGTTTCATCAGCTAAGATGCATGTTCCAGTGGGGCACCCACTGAGTGACAAATTTGCACTTCACTTCCACTGTCAGCTGCCGTTCACAACAGAACTCTGAACTAAAAACCTCAGAGCATTCTCTGCTTCCTTGGCAGGACTCTTATTTATATAAGATTAGTGCAGTCAGGCATTAGATTTATAAACCAAACCAAAAACAAACAAGAAGAAAGTTTTCACACTCTTCTTTATAAACCAGTTTCTGAAATGTACACACACAAAACAATGTAACATATTGACATGCAATTGTTAAAAAAAACAAAACAACCCCCAAAACAAACAGAAAACTGGTCAAAATACATACAATCTCTGGAGGTATCCCCCCCAGAAACTATTTAAAGCATTCACAAAAGAACTGTGGATGGAGCCGTTCCTCTGCTCCATCCAAAGCCTCTGAGGGCAGTTACAACACACAGGCACACTTCAGCCCCTCACCTTCCCCCACCCTCCTCAGGTAAGGAATCGACACCAACCTGCAGTTGGGAGGTGGATCTAAGGTGATGTCAGCCAATTCCTTCTGAATCCTGTGGCAATAAAGCAAGGAGGAACAAAGGTAAGTCACTGAGTGGGACAGCAGTTAATACATTCTCCTTGCAGACATACTGTCACTGTGAGCTTGCCACAGCACGTAAGAGAGGCGCTCTCAGCTGTGGCCTCCCACCACTGCAAACCCCCTCAGCAGGACAGGCACCCTGCCCTGCTAGAGAGCCAGGCAGAAAAGCAGACAGGCATCGTGCACTGAACCCAGACAGGTGCACTGCTCTGCACTCCCACAAAGATGCCAATCACACAGTGGAAAAGACTGTCCTCTTTGCTCTGCCAACCAGCCCGTAAATGAGGGGAAACCTCTGCAAATGTGATGCTCCAAGAGGAAACTGCAATCTGAAAAGGAATTTTGTCTTACGGGATTGAGAGAAACACTCATTGCCAAATTGGCTCCCTCCTCTCTCCCCAGCTTCTCATCACCATCCTGAGAAAAAAAATTCACAGCCCTGAGGGAGTCAATAACTGCGCCATTCTCAAGGACACTTTAAGGAAGGTGAATATCTATTTCTGACGCTCCTGCACTTCCTACCACCTTCAATTCTCCCATTTCTTCACCCTCAAGAGCCTCACAACACCCCCATGTCCCCTCCCTAGGACTCCAGACGCTCCCTCTCTCCCCTGTGCTCAGCCAACACCCTGTCCTCCCAGCCCAGACTATTCTGGGCTTACGCTGCTTCTGCCACAAAACGCCCAACCAGCTATCATCCTCTTCCCTGGAGTCCCATTACTGTCACTCAGGCTTCCCTTCCAGATTTCCCCACCCAGCACTCAGCCTGCCTCCCTTCTCCTTTAAACTCAGCCAGCATCTCCTGCCACTTGTCATACACAAGAACCACAGCCTTTCCACAGGAGGCAGTTTAAAATCTTCTCCTTAGAACGGTGAAGGGCACAACACGTAAAGAGTGCTTGCCACTATCTATGTCAGTTTGCCATGGAAACCTGCTGAGTGGAGATCTGGAATAACCAAACCACCTAAATTCTACAAAGCCACAGAGAACTCACTTGCTACGACAGGGCATTTGCATAAAACCCCAGTCACTTTAGACACCTACTGATACAACCTCTCTGCTGCTTGGCAAAGCTGTTCAGTGAGATGGTTTATTATTCCTACTGAAGTACTGCAAGTTTGCTTGAAAACCTCCATTTGTCAGCTTAGCTCCCTGGAGCAGGATGGTGCTGAACTCAAGTGACACACAGAAAAAATAAGAAAGGGTAACTTTAAAAAAAAAAATTAGCAGCTCCAAGAGTCTGTTCAAGTGAAGAAAACTGACACAGCTGTTCTGCAATTCCTGTTCTATGCAGGTGTCTCTCCCTACACATTATTCTGGAATAAAAATTACTTTAATCTCAAAAAAAGCCCAAACCCACTCTGGGCTGTGAGCAAAGATTATTTTAGAGCAGAATGTCCACAAGTGGGCCTGCTGTGGATTATTTATTCCAGTTAGCATCCAACCATACACAGAAAATTCAATATAAGTGATGAGCAGACAAAAGTAACAGTAATGTATTTGTTGGTAAAGATCTGGGGCTATATTATGCCCCTCGCACTGCAGTGCGCTCCTACAAAGCAAGCAAACTCAAAACTTCACAAACATTAATTAATCTCCAAATCAGTTCTGGGAAGAAAAAAAAGACACTCTGGACTCTAACCCACAAGAGAGCGAAACAGATGTTGAAATGCAATGCCTTACTTCAGACCATATAGCTTCCAGTAGCAGAGAAAAAAAAAGGTCTAAATGTCAATCCTACACCATTCCCATAACAAATGCTAGTAAGAAAAAAGGAAAAGACGGCAGAAATAATTGAGGGTCAGAATAACAGCCCAGAAGAAGAAAAGCCAGGAAAATATCTGGAACAAGCAGGAAGAGGGACGAGAAAGCAGTGAAGTTGGGCAGACACTCACTGCAGCGAGACACCTGAAAAAAGTGAGACAATAGCAGCTTCATGCAGAAAGGTTGAGCACAAGGGCTAGAGATGAGGAATGGGAGCAGCAGGGGAACAGCGCAAAATAAAATGAGGAAGAAGGGAAGATGCAAAAAATCAGTGAGAAAACTGACTGCAGCCTCACCTCTTGGCACTGGTAGATAGCAGTTTAGAGTTTTTACTCATGCTGACTTTGCTTTCCTTCTTCTTAGGCGTGCTTGTCTCTTTCTCTGTCTGTTGGTTGGAGGATGAAGATGAGGAGGAGCTGGTGCTGGCCCTCGAATCGTCATCCGACATAGCGACCCCCCCACCACACACCCCAACCTGGAGAGGAGACACCATGGGGCGTGGGGAACAAACAGTGAACACAAACACACACAGAGAAAGGCTGCTGACAATCTCGATCTGTGTTTGGGTCATGCTCCTTTTAAAGGATCCTCGTGTTTCCCTCTCCTCTCTAGGCCCTACAGCCACAGCAGGAGGAGCAATAGCTTCCCCTGCACTAGTAACACCGAGGAGCAGGGGAAAAGGGACTTTAAAAGCTTCCTCTCAGAAAGCAAGCGCAGAATGAGAGGAGACTGGAACGAGGACAACTGCGAGGATCAGGGAAGCTCAAAGCAATTCTTTCTAATCTCCCCCAAACTGCACACACAAGAGGAGCCATCACCACCCACCACTATCGAGCCTAGGGGTGTAGGAGATAAAAATGGAACAGCTCCGGTCCCTTGGGTTCCCGGGAGGCACGTGGGGGAGGCAGGAAGGGACGAGGCCAAGGGGGTGCCCGTCGCCAGTTCTAAAATGGAAGTGGGGCATCACTAGCAACACAGGGAAGACCCTGGCAGATGTGTGACCTGTGGTGGGGAAACCCCTGCCTGCTGGATAACCCCTGTCTGTGGGATCGGGCGTTGGAAGCCGTGAGGGGAGGCGGGCAGGAAGGGAGCAAACCAAGGGGAAGGGCTGAGCAGGGAGTGGGGTGCACTGGTGGCACCCACCGAGGCCCACTGCGCCGAGGGGCATGTGCCAGAGGAGGGGGAAGGGAACACAGGGTCTGTGCCGGGGGGGACGCGGGGGGAAGGAGGGCCAGGGCCTACGAGGGGCGAGAGGGGAGGCCGGTGTCAGGGAGGGGGGCAGCGGGGGCCGGGGGGAGGCAGCCCGGGTCCATGCGGGCACCCCGGGGGCACGGGGGAGGAGGGCGAGCACGGCGGGCTGCCGAGGGCAGGTCCGCACCGAGAGAGGCGAGAAGCCGTCGGGAGGGATGGGGGGGGGGGCTGGCAGGGCACACCGGGAGAGTTCGGGGGAAGGGCTCGGGGGGCAGCCGCGGGCCCGAGGGGGAGGGGGGGGGGGGGCAACACACGGCCGCCTCCCTCCCAGGGCCACGGGCTCCCGGGGAGCTCCCCTGCCCCCGCCGGCCGAGAGCCGGAGGGGGCCCGGCCGAGCTGCCCCGGCCGCGGGCCCGCAGGGCCGGGGGACAGCGGTACCTGACAGCCCCGGGCGCGACCCCCCTGCCCCGCCGGCTGCCGCCCCATCGCCGGGCCGCGGCCGGCCCTGCCCCTCGCCCCTGCCCCCGGGGAGGGCGGCGGGGGGTGCCCCGTCCCCCTACCTCTCCCTTTGTGTCTGGCTGCTCCTCCTCGGTGCGGCTGGGCCTGGCCACTCGTGTCTCTCTCGCTGGGAGAGAAGCGGAAGTGCTGCAACAGCAACTATTAAACAGGCAATGGCTTCCCTGGCTGCCTCCCCCACCGCCGAGCGGGGCTGGGGGGCGGCGGGGCCGGGGCGCCACCCGGTGCGGAGCGGGGGGCGGCGGGGGCGGGCGGCGGAGCCCCAGCTCCGGGGATGGAGGGGGATCCCGGCCGCCACGGCCCCCTCTCTTTCCCTTCCCCCCGGGGAGGGAAGAAAGGGGCACACGGAGGGGGACGTGAGTTTTTAATGGAGACCCTCTGAAAAGTAACCTGCAGGGGTGTCGGGGGGCACAGGGACAGGAGCCCTCCCCGGCTCCGCTGCTGCTTCCGTGCGAGAGCCCCGCGGGGACGCGGTGGAAGCAGGTGGCTGGCAGAGGGGCAGCTCCCGGGGCTGCTTTTTTTAAGGCTCAGAGGGGGTATTAGGGTCGGCGCGGGGGCTGCTTGCTTTCCTCCTATTCTCAGAACTGTTTCAACCCCAAAGCTTCTCCCCTGCCTCACCTGCTTTGTCCCTCCGGCGGTAGCAGCAACTTCTCACCTGTCTCAGTTTGAAAGCAATAAGGGGAAAAAAGAAAGGGGGGGAAAAAAAAAAAAGGAGCCTAGCCCAAAGCCCACTCGCCCCCACCAATCCAGGCAAAAGGAATCCCCGGCAGCTTTCCCGTCTCTCACCTGTTTCAGCCCTAAAGCAGCAGCTGTGTCCTCCCTTCCCTCCCCCGGCTCAGCCCTGAACCAGCAGCAGGAGCAGCCGCTTCCCACTCGCCCTCGCCCGGAGTTCAGGATTCCATTGTCCCCCACACTGCATTTGGTGACATCACTGACACACAAAGAAGGGGCACTTCGTGATGTCATCAACGCATGCTGGGAGAGAAAACAAAATTCTGGGCTTGGCAACGGCAGCACTAAAACACAGGCGCACACAGATACACACACAGACCTTTCAATTTTCCAAAGGTAGAAGTGTTAGGGATTTTTTTTTCCCCCAGTCCCCTGATGGGGAGCCCGTCTGCGGAAAAAGGCGTGTTGTATTCGCTAGCGTGTTGTAATCGCGAGGCGATTTACTCATTTCTCCGAAACCTCTGCTGTCCATCTCTCGCTCCCTGTCCACCCAAGGGAGAAAAGTGATTTGGCCGGAGCGACCCACCGCCCCCGGCCCAGGCGCGGGCAGCAGCCCCGGTGGGCAGCTGCGGCTCTTCCTAGAGGTGCCGGACCCACTCGGGAAGGGACAATGGGGACCAGCCTTCCCACCGACCTCACCCGGGGCACATTTGGCTCGCTGCCGCCAGTTTCCACAGCCTCTCGAGGGATCGCCTATCGAGTTACTTGGTGTCTTCAGTGGCCGAAAATACACTGGACTGTCACCACCACGCACCACGATAATGGATCGGAGTTTGTATGTCACCCTTTCTCCCACGGGAGGACCTCGAGGTGATCCACAGGCACACAGCACTGCTGGCTCCACAGGGCGCTGGTACGACATGACACCTGGGGAGTCCCGAGGGGTCAATTACAAAACCGAAGCCGCAGGAGCGGCGGGGGACGGGGGCGGGGGGACATCCCAAGTCTGGGCATCTCCGCTTCGCAGCGGCCGCGGGGAGGAGCGGGGGCAGCCGAGCCTGGCTCCTCCTGAAGCCCGGGCTTCCCGTCTGACGCTGCCAGCGCTGCCCGTTCGTTCCCGGGCTGCCAACATGGCCCCAGCGGCGGGCGCGGGTCCGGCGGGGCAAGCTCTCCCCGTTCCCCCGGCGAGCGGCCGTGCCCAGCCGCTGCCTCCAGGCTCCCGTGGGACCCGTGGTGTGAAGCTGCCCCTCGGGAGGAGCCTGCCCCTTAGCTAGGGCGGATGCTTGAGTGGGGATGAAAGCCTTCAGGCTGGGGTGGGGTAGTGGGTGCCTGTGGCTTCTTTTGGGGTCAGCTGTCAGCCAGGCTGCCTGGGGATGCCGTGCCCTTCTTCCATGGGACAGCAGCTTCACACTTTGTGACTCAACACAAGGATCTGCTCACGGCACTGACCTTTCACCATTTATATCCTGTGATCTTTGAGGCAGAGGTACCCCTAGAGTGGATCTCCTTGCAGGGACAGTCGTTTCCTTTGTCACCCTCTCCTCTGTTTCCTTAGACTTCTGCATCTGCTGCTTCTCTCTCTTTATCTTCCTCACCCATTTTCTGCACGCATCTCAGTAGCACCTCATTTTCCCTGGGCCAGTCCCTAATCTACCTACACTCCCCAAACTTGCTGCCTGGTCTCCTGTTTGAGACGTGGAGTGTGCTAGATATGTACACCCCAGTGACACTGTGACTGTCACCCTGACAACAGAAGGAATTCCACTGCAGTGTCACGCTTAAATGGTCTTTGTGTGTGGGTTTTGATTTTGGGGAGTTTTCCCCTGCTAGCCGTGCCCTTCAGTCTTTATTGCCAGTAGTACCATGTACTAGGCTTTAGTGAACTTTCTTCCAAAAACAGTTTGCTAGCAGAGACAGTCTGTCCAGTTTGACCTGTGGAAATGATGCCTGGGAAGCTATGGTCATCCTACCTTCTAGGAACTGTAGAGCTGTGGTATCTCCACCATTGACCATGGCCCTGAAGACATATAATAAATGTAATGAAAACTGGCATTTAGATAAAGGTGGATGACCTGATTACTTCATGCCCCTCATTGGCCAAACGGCGTCAGAGTTCAGCTCCTGAAAACTGCGATGAGCCCCTCTGCCAGCATTTTCCTAACTGACCCAGGGGGCTGTGGAGGATAGGGCTGGCAGTATGGTGCTATGTGTCAGCTGACAAATGCAAAAGATGTGAGGACACAGAGCAAAGTGACCAGGCTTAACAAATTTCACTGCTTATATGGAATAGCTCTTTAGAAAGAGAATATCTTCATTTTTACCACAAAAAAACCCCAAAACAAACAAACAAAAAAAAACCCCCAAAACAAAAAACAAAACAAAACAAAACAAAAACCAAAAAAATCCCCAAAAAACTCCAGCTCTTTCCTGTTGTCACAGGAAACCATCAACGAAGTCAAGTGAGACAAATTATATTAATAATGAAAGCCTGCAGTTCTGTAAGAAGGGACAAGTGTAAATATTGCTACAAAATCACACAGGCACTCTTGCTATATTATGTTAATAATCTTGGTAGGGGGTTATCTGTAGATTAACCTTTTCTGTAGCACACAATCCTTGGTAACCCTGTTCAAAGTAATAATATGATAACCAGCAGCAGAGGTTATTTACTTTGAAGCCTACCCAAAAAATGCTTTTGCTGAAAGCACCTACTAATGTCAGCGCTTGAGCAGCTGTTACAGTGGCAACTCCCATTTTATGACTCACCTCCTGGGTCAGGGCTGGGATCAGCAATGGGCTGTTCTCCTGTGTTAGCTATGCCATACCCAGAGAGAGAGGGAGCCAAGAAGCCCACTTCTACGCCCAGAAATGTTTTTGCAGCTTGCCCTTCTTCCATGCTTGGCCTCTCAGTTCTGCAGGGACATGGAAAAAAGGGAAGAGAGTGTAGGACATGATTATTTTTCCACCAAATGGAAGAACTTCCTCCTTTAATCAACCTCATACCTCCTTGGGAATTCTGACAAAATGCTGCTGATCTGCTTCTATTTCTTTCCTGTAAAGTATGTGCACTTTATTGGGTGAGCTTTCCTTCTTATCAGCGCTTCCTCTTCCTGTTTCCTTAGTTTTGTTTTTGTTTTTTGGGTGTTTTTTTTTTTTTTTTATTTTCTTGGCTAAGTTGTGCAAAGAACTTTCAGAGGAAAACTGACCCAGAATATTAATTTTCCCTGTGCCCAAGCTTTTTTAATCGATGGCACTAGTTCAGTGCAGCAACTGAATAGGATTAGTCACTTTTCCCTCTGGACTGAGTTTGGAGGAGGCTGAAAAGATAGATGACTGGAATCGAGTTGCCTTTGGGGCATTGAGCTTAATTCACAACAGAAGGTAGCCAGTTCAAATCGCTCTGAGTCTTCTGCTAAGGGAAGGTGACTCAGATTAGTCCTTTTGTACCATCTCAGTTCTAAATAAAGTTTCAGCATTATTTTAGCTAGTCTGTTTGTGTCTGAGCCAAAGCGCCTTATATTTCCAGCAATTCCAGTGAGTTCTGCATCAGACCTTTAGTGGGGAGCAGAAAGAAATTATCATTTCTTTGGCTCTCCTAATGTCAGCTTGCTGGTAATATCATGCTTGCAAGTGATAGTGGCAAAGTGAGAAACATGCTGGTACCTCACACAGTCCTGTGATGACACACTTTGTCCTTTCTGTGTGACCCTGTGATACAAAGTGAGGTGGCAAGGAAAAGTTACAATAAGCTCAGGACTTACGATACAGCTATTTGAATAAGGCTAGACAGAAACTCTTCCAAAAGAGGAAGGAACTTCATTGAAATGAAACAAAACGTAACAGACAAAACACAAGTGGTCTAAGTATGTGACATAAGATAGTGAATTTACCCACTGGTTTCCTGCTCACAGCTATCTTGCCATAACTTAATAATGCATCAACTAATGCTCCAACTCCCCTTGCTGTAATTTTCTCACATAATATAGCTCTTAGCCCTTAGAATTATATCTTTTTCAGTTCCTTACAGAAGAGTGAAAGGGTCCACAATAAGAAAAAGACTTGTTTCCTCTTCTTTTATTCCAGTACAAAAGAGGACTTAGTTGTGAAGGAAAAGTTTAGGTCTCATTGTCAGACTCTTGCTATTTACTACTTGGTTTTGGTTCTGTTTGAGGTTAGTCCTGGGACCTGAAGGCCCGTCTGGGAGACTCAGTGTGAACAGAAATACCTGAGATCTGTTACATGTTTTTGCCTTGTTAAAGTCCTGCCTGAACCCCTATAGATGCAGAGACCGGCTGATATTTAATTCCAAAAGCTTAAACAGAGAAGTATAGCTGCCTATAACTCTACATATTTTCTGCCTCTACAGTGCTCCTTTTGTGCACCTCCTGGTGCATGGTCTGGTTTGTTTTGGTAATTGAAAAACTGGAGATGCTTAGATCAATTCAATTTCACAGCCTCATAAGAAGTTTCACAAGATATATTTCCAGGGGATTCTGCCTCACTTCCAGGTGATAAGATTGAGTCTTAGAATTGCTTTACCTTGAAGATAAAGTGATTCACTGCTTTCTCAGTTTGCCCAATCTATAGCTATTATTTAGCAATCAAGACTGAGATATGTGGTGCTTCCCTTGTCTGTGTTTCCAGCATTGACTCCATATTTCTGTTCTTCATTTTCTATCCTGTAAAAAAAGAGAATTATATTTATCTGCAATTAGACTAAAAGTATAAATAGAGGTGTACATTCAGACTTCACTCATAGCCACTCATTAGACTTTTTTGTCACTTCCTTTTTTGTGCCTGGTGGATTGATCTCCTTTTCTGCAGAATGCTGCCTCTCTGTGCTTCCATTGGTCTCTGTGCTTCCTTTGGGCTTTGCAGTAGCTGGCTCTGCTTTTCTTCATGGAATCATAAAATGGTTTAGTTGGAAGGCACTTTAAAGATCACCTAGTTCCAACTCCCCTGTCATGGGCAGGGACACTTTCCACTAGACCAGGTTGCTCAAAGCCCATCTGGGTTCCCTGGATTGCTGTATTCCAGACTCTTTGACTTTTCTGTTCTGACAGTGCATGCTCCTCTAGTTCAGATGTTTTCCCTGTTTCTGCCTATTTTTCTGTTATTGATCATCATCAGCTTTCCATTTCTACATACCCCTTTTCCTTGGCAGCAGTACTCAGGTTCCAAAGAAACTCAGATAGTGGAGGGATTATACTAGACTGAGCAGTAAATGGACTATCATCAAACAGTACTGCCACAGGAAGGATCCCAGGGTGATGGCATTCCTGTTGAAAGACGTGGGCCAACATGACCCAGACAAATGGACTCCTGGAAATGATCAGTGTCAAACAGCATCAAATACACAGCTTTTGCCTCTCTTCTTTTGCTAGCATGCAGGAAAGTAAAACTTGTTATTTAAACTTGTGTTTGCTTTTTATTTGTCACCACTAGGTTGCCAATGGCAATGTCCACTGCTGGAGTAAATCCATAGCTGATGGATGGTTATGACATGCCTATGCTGGGATAACAGCAGGTGTAGCCCAGTGAAAGCCAGTCTAAAAGACTGGTTTGCCAGCACAGAGTGCACCTCCTGACACTGCATTTGGTCTGTACAGCTGTATTGCCTGCACAGCTATTCAAGAGATCTTTTTCTGGTGTAAGCTTAACCTCGGAGTGCTTCTGTCTTGAAACAAAATAATCAGATAGGAGAACTACTGTAGGTGGCTTATTAATAGTGTAGGCTCACAGTTTATGCCTCTGCCTCTGATTTTATCACTTTGATAAAATCAGATTAAAAAGGACAGTATTTATCATATGGTCACCAGAATGTTAGATTGACCATGGAATACATACCCTGGAAAATCACTCATTGTAGAGATGCAGATCTGCAATAAGACATATAAAATGTCAGTCAGTTGTACTGAGTAGGTTATTCAAGGACTCAGTAATAAGTGGACAAAGTAATTTTCCTAGTATTTGAGATAAAAGGGTTTCTTGCTTTATAAATAATATTTTTTTTAAATAAAAAGGACCTACAATAGTTTCTTCCTGCACCTTCAAATATTTCTCAGTGTCACAGTAAGTGTCTCTCTGGCTCAGATGGGTTAGTAGAAGAAATTCTGCTTTGCTTGCTCATGCACTGAATTGGTAATATTCTGGTTTATTCTTTCTATTAAAGATGAGAGATTTCCCATCTGCTACAATTCTGTGGATTTCTAAATCCATGTGAGGAAAAAAAATCTACATGTCCTAACTTCTTAGAAAATGTATTTAGTGCAGATTTCAATTGAGTCTTTCAACCTCTGGCTCCTCATCTAACAAAGGTTCTTCTCAACAGAGAAGGATCAGGAGAGGTGTTCAGGGCTCAGTAATTTCACTCTGTGGCTTGACTACAGTTCAAGACTTCAATGGTCTTCAACTGCAATTTTTCTCCCTAGGCCTTCTTATTATCAGAGCCTTCAAAAGGAAGCAATAGAATCACTCAGACTTTTACAGATCCCTGATGCTGCATTCTTGAGAAACCAGTGTATTGCAATTCTTTTCTTCTCTTTTTGTCTGACCAGTACATGAAAGCAAAGAATAGAACATGCATCTGATTGTTAACCAGTACTTATATTTAACACCTGAATCATATAGTTTTTAATCTTTATTGAGCGATTAAGTATTCTTCATTGCCCATGTAAATAATTGAAACAAAAAGTGTAAGTTGTTAAAAACTCCAGCTTTAGAGAGCCCTTCATTTCAACATTTCTTAGAGGGTATTGTCTATTTTTTTTTTCTTCCTGATATAGACCATGGTAACTCTTAGATTATGCCAAAGGTTATAGAAGTGTTCACAGCATGGACTAAACTTCACACATAACACTTTTTCATTATCCCTTCTGTCATTCATGTTCATGAAAGTTCCACGTAGCATATTCAGCAATTGCTGACATGGAAGTACAAGCTCAGGAAACCTAAACGTTTCTTAGTACCAGTAAAATACCTTTTTTGTTGTTGTTAAATAACCTTCTGCTTTTTTGTTCTGTTCCCATACCACCATAAAAGGTGCATTTGAAATGTGGCTTCTTGCTAAGCTAAAGAACATCATGTCTATGATGTCATGCCATCATTTATGGCCTGAAGGGCAGCTGGATATTTCAGACTTTATCCACACAGACATGTTTCACCCTTCACATCAATGCAACCATACAGATACAGTTAAACAAGCATAACCCTACCTGTGAACTCCTATCCCACCGTAAAAAGGCTGTCTCTGGTTCAATTAATAGCCTTCCCAGAGCAGTATAAGTCCAAATTGGAAAAAAGTTCACTTCTAGAGTGTTCACACAAGGTACTGTATAATTATATAACATTATATAATATAACAACCTCTTTGGTTGCACAGACATGCTTTAGAAAAATCCATGGTGTAATGAAGTTTCTTTGCCAATCTCTTAATTCAACATTTCTGGGTTAGAACTGGAGCAGAAGGATCTTCCTTTAATTCTGTTTTGCAACTCTTTTTCAAAGAATTTATTGTAGCTTTTCTACCCGTCTGACTTTGTCTTTTCTTTCCTTCTCCCAGTAGCCTGAAGCACTGTATTTCTCCATATTTCTATGACCGTGATCCTGTGATTGTTTTTTACCTTTTCAATTTCTTCTTCCTTTTCTCTTTACTTAACTCTCTGCAAGTGATTCCCTGAATTTTGGCCAGTATGTCCAGTCAGGCAGATTTTTTCTCCCATTGTCTCCAAGTGTACAAAATGGCCAATAGTTCTTTTCCCCCATTCCTTCCCAGTAAATGCCACTACACAAAGTCCTTCTCCATATTTCCTGTTTCTTCCAGGCTTCCAGGCTGCTCCTTGAAGGGCCTTGCAGCTGTCCATGGGAGCAGCTTTCTCTGGGCCGATCAGTAACACAGGAAATGCTCTACAGCCTCTCAGGTCCACAGGGACCTGCAGTTTGAGAACCACCACCTCTTGCATCAGTTGATGTGATACAAATGGGAGCCCTCTGGACATGAACTTTTCATTCCTACACCATAATTGGGCTTTAGGCATTACCACAATATGAACAGGCCATAATAACATAATTGCAGAATTTTAAGTCCTGTTTCAAGGGATTTAACTCCTTTATTTTTTTTTAGCCATACCCCAAGCTGATAGATATTTTCATAGAAATAAATCTATTGTAGTAAGATGTCTCCCAGCCCAGAGACATGTGTCTGGTAAGACTCCAGTGATGTGTAAGCTTAGAACAAAGCAGAAGAACATGCCTCCTATAGAGAATACAATGTTTAAGGTGTCAGTGAAACTGCACAACTCTGTGGCACTTTGGGTGGCAATTGTACCACACCCTGAAAGGGTTTGTTTTCAAAACTGAGGTTGAAAAAAAATATATAAAAGACAATGAACAACAGATGTCAAGAGTACTTCCTCTGCTAGGTATAGTCAGAAGGAGAGTTGCTCTTTGAAGATTTACACATAAATTGTCATGTCCTCAAAAATGAAATTTGCATCTCAGATCTCAGAATTTATGTATTGAAACTACAGGCAGTCTTTACAGCGTAGGCTGATATGAAAGGCATATTAATATGATTTTTTAAAAACAGCTAATAAGAAAATGGCTTATTACCATTTTTTCTAGGAATTTGTTGGCAAAGAACCTGGAGATTTTTCAAATAGCTGAAGCAGGACTAACACCTTTCCAATGCCACTTCTAATTCTGCCATATTTTTGCTTTAAACATCTGCTAATCTCAGAAGTTGCCCATTTATTTTTTGTCCATGCCACACAAAGACATTCACCCCATTAAATATACAGAGTCATGCAGGACAAACAATGCAGCACAATCATCTGCAACCTGAGAAACAGTGGGTTTATTTAAAATTACCGTATTTCACCAGTTTGCCTTTTATTTAAGTTCATTGAGCCTCAGGTACTGACTGATGAAGCCAACAAGATTCTTTTCATTACTTTAATATGTTTCAAATCAAGCCATTGGAAAGGAGCAGATTTTTAGAAGCAGCTCATTAGTGGAAATGCTGCTGCTTTCTGCAACTCGAAGATTGCCATTGGAGAATCCTTTAGTTGCCTTAACATCTGTACTGTAGCTGTGTGTTTTGGATGTGTTACACAGGTATTGTGGGTTTCTTTAATTTACCTGCCTTAATATCCATTCAGTTATGTTTTTTCCGCTGCTGTGAAATATTATTTTCCTGTCTTCCAGTTTCAGTGCTATTGGCAGCCCTTCCTCTGTGCTTATCAAAAAAAGCAAGAGAGAGGACAGTGTCACACTTGAATGATTTTTTATAAGGTTGGGATATATCTGTGGGTTTCACAATAAGATAGCCTGGCCAATGGAGTTTGTATATAGAGATTTTTCAGTTTCATTACAGCTATGGGATTAGGCAGCACAGTAAAGGAAAAAAAGTCAAGAGAGGCATTCTGACTTTGCTTTGGCATAACTCTTTTGAGTTCAGCAAGCTTACTCCAGGTTTACACTGGAATAAAGGAAGCTCAGAGTGATGCCCAATAGATCAGTTTACAGCGCTTTTGGAGGCATCAATTTACTCAGTCACTTGGAAAATCTTACTCCCCTACTGCCAAAGATCTGGGACAATTCACAATTCTAATATATTTGTGGTGTGTAGATGTGTTTGCTTAGTAGAATTAGGAATCTGTTAAGCAAATTTCATACAGCAAGCCCTTCCCTGTCTTATGCTCAAGGGCAAAGTAGAAAATAAGATGCACAGGGAATTTCCCACCCCTGTAGGAAGACAAAAAAATAATGAGTGCTGCTGGCCTGTAACAGACCTGGATGTAGCCTTTTAACCAATGCTTGCTTACACAGCTCTCAGAAGCAAACACAGACACAGGTTTGAGTGCTCTTGTTCATGGGGAAAAGGATGCCAAGAGCCTACTGTGAGGAGCCCTGTCCTGACTGATAGGATTTCTCCCACGTTCAACAGCAGCTTTTCTCCCCTTCGTTGGATGGACAGTACTTTAATTCATCTATTAAATGGCTTAATATACTACCCTTGTTCTGTAACTGAGCTTCAGCAAACTTGGAGATGTGGGCAAAAAAGCTGTTTGTTTCCTGTATCAGTGGCAGCTACATGAAGTAAGCTTATATATGTTGCTGTTTGGAGGTTTTCTGACAGATTCTTTTTTTTTTTCCCCCCCTAGGTGTGAATTGCCACTTGGCAAAAAGTATCTGGACACTGAAATGAGTCATTTGGTCCCCTAAATGTTTATGTCCAAACCCCTGCCACTGATGACACAACATGCTGCAAGAACAAAAGTCTGTTGGCTGGAGTCTGAACTGGTTTCCTAATTCACACCTGTGCATTGGCAGACAAGCAGCCATCAATCACAGACTCCTGCATATCCTGGGTATGCTGTTATGGGCAGGGCTGGAAACATTCTGAGTGCTGATGGGAGAGATTGGGTAAGAAAAAACAGTAGAAGAAAAGTAAGAAAGCAAAGGTAATAGATGTATAGGAAACGGGGCTGCGAAGGATATCAGGAGGCTGAATTGACAATGCTGGTGTAATTCCTGACAGACGAGATTAAAAATAATCTCTTTGAAATGCATTATGGCCTCAGAGCCACAGATAAAATGTGTTAGAAACAAGGTACTCTCTACATCTGCTAAATCTTAAAGCACCTTCCCAGAGTCCTAGACAGGAGTTTGAGTTGCTGCACGAAAGTCGCTATATCTTGTTTTATTTGAGTATGTGTAAAGTATCTGTATAAAATATTTATCTACAGGATGGAGGAGTATTAGGTGTGCATGATTTTCGTAACACTCTGACAAGAAATGGAATTTTCCTAGACTAAGGCTTGTGTAGCATGCTTGAAATTGGGCTCATAACCAGCTTGTACATCTTTCAGGTTTATGGATGGATTTTGTGTTTAAGAAGTAGAAGTAAATAAAAGCAGATAAAAAGAATGTGACTACTATGCAGCTAAATCATCTTTAGGAAGGTATCAAGGCCAGGTCTGCTCATTAGTTTCTTTCTTCATTAGTACTGGAAGAACAAAGAACAGCATTTACTCTATATTCTAAAGATTAATTGAACTGGGGGATGGAGCAGTGAAATTGAATTAGTAAATTATTAACCAATTTCTAAGTAATAAGAAATAATCTATTACAGAGGCTATCCCTCCATCTAGAGATTTGTCTTAAGCATTTGTCTTTGGAAGAGATGGAAGGAATAAAGGGATACAGTCTAGAGACAATCCATCAAGTCAACTATTGGAACATGAATAATGAAGACCTTTGAACTTGGCAAATCTTCCAGATCTCTGTCCCTTAACTGTGACTTACAGATTGTTTCAGGGTTGCTGCTTAATCTAATAGCCTCTTTTTAATTTTGCCCCGTCCCCCCCGACCCCCCGTTATTAAAAATGTTCCTGTTATAATCTCAACATCTGACAGCCAAAGCAACAGTTAACAAGGCCCAAATCTGGCAGTGTGTCAGCTCAGGAACTCCCTCCAGCCTGCAAATACAACTCCACCCACTCACATTTTCAGAAGAGGAGCCTGGTGCCAAGGCAGCGCTGGCAAGGTGGTGGCTGGGGAAGTGGAGGCTCTGGCTTCTTTGATTTCTGAAGCTGCCTATGAACAACCTTCTTTCTTCCTTTTTGAGTCAAGCGTCACTTTGATGGCTGAAAGGTTTCCTCATTGCCTGTTTCTAAGATTAAAACTCTGATTTACTTTTAGAAACCAAAATAAGTATCATTAGTGTCCAACTGAAACCAGCAAACTTGTCTCATGTAAAGTTCTGACTAAGAGGAAGGGTCTGGCTATCACTAAGAATACTTCTCATTAGCCTTGTGGTTTAAAGATGTTTTGAAGCAGCTCATGGGGGTGAGAATTTAATCTGTCCATCCTTCCTGGCTCCTGGCATATGAGATGTGCTTCCAGCATGTGTGAAAATATTGGGAAGGAGGAGGGGAAAAGGCTCATGGGGTACTCACAAGCATCTTCACCCACCCCAATTGCCCAATGGAGGTTATGGCTGTTCTAAATCCACCTGGTCCCCTGGTTTGGGAAGGGCTAAAGCCTTTATACCAGGTGTAAAGCTCTGTTCCTCTCTGCCTGTATGGTGGTCTCCTCTACCCTGCTTCATAGATGCACCTCTCAGCTCACAGCTGCAGCCCACAACACAGGCAGTCTCTGCCCAGAAATGCAGATGTGTTTTGTCCCAAGGTCTAACTGTGCTCTATAGTTTATAGGGCCCTATGAATGGCCTTGATGGATTTTAGAGATGGGAGTGGGGAAGCCAGAAGTTGGATTTTTTGGAAAACATCTATCCAGTGGTACCTGAGCTGTGCCAGATTTCCCTGGCTGGGCTGCAAACTGTGCAAACACACATTGCTGTCTCTCAGACTTTTGCTTAGGCTTTTGTGCAAGCCCACAAATGAAGTACTGCATTCTTTACTCCCACCTGCAGTGTTAAATGAATAGCTGCTTGACTTGTTGTACTCTATGCAGATTTTTAATGAATCACTTCAGTTCCAGGGGTGAGCCTCTCTCTCCAGCCTGCTCCTATGTGTCAACACTCCTGTGTCCTCCCCACCCTAGTCCAATGGCTTAGACCATCTTCCATTCATTTCCAGGGCCTCCCAGGAGTGGGAAGTTGCAAAGGGACAGGTGAAATTGTCCTGTGGTTCATTTTCACCTTAAATGGTGCTCTTCTTGTTCCCTATTAGCCTGCAGCTCTCAGCTCATACTCAAGAGGGGCCTGAATCCAATTTCTCCCTTACTCCCCCCCACCCCCCAACAATTGTTGGCTCTGGTTTGTAAACAAGAGAACAGCTACACACCTCAAGTATCTGGTTCACAGTTTCTTCAGAATATACCCTACCTCTGGAAAAGTGAGAGGAAGCTCTTGGACTTGCTCTGTTCAGCTTCACTGTGTAGTTGGGCCCTAAACCACATCAGACCCAAGGGTAGATCCACAGTGATTGCCTGTTGTCTGGCAACACTGGCTGGTGATGATTTCTCAGCACAGCTTTCACTTGGAAAACTTAATTCCTTCTTAAAATGCTCTCACCACCCTCTGTGCGAAGATAAGCCTTCAGCAGCATTCACAGCAGATGCACTTCTGGATCTGGCTCTCCCATCCCTCACGCCTCATGCAAGGTTCTGCTCTTCTTCCTGCTGTACAGAGACACACTGCATCTAGAATGCAGAGGTGGGGAGAGCCTGCACAAAATTTTTCTGACTCCAATGCATGTGGTGCCCTCTCTCAACACTAGTCTGCATTCACAGTTCCTCTGTGACTCAGGGGCAGGCTTACAGTCTCTGAAAAATTCTGTTTTCTCCTTCTTATATCCCAAGCCCTTTGAGTTAAACCATGACAAAGGAAGATACAGAGATTGCAAAGAAACAAGGGATTTTCTTGTAATTTCAGCATTTATTTCCTTCTTAAAGATGCAGTTGTATAAAATAAGTGATGTCCTGGCAAAGGCTAGTGTTATGCTGTGCCAGACAATTTTATCGCCCTTGCCCATGATGGCTCTAGTGTACAGCATAAAGCTGCTTTGCTTTCCAACATGCCAGGTTTTTTTTCAGTGCCAGACCTCGCTTGGCAGCTCCGAGGAGTTTTCCTCCAAAATTAGCCCCTCTCCAGCATCCTTCTGTCCTGCCGTGGGTACCACGGGTGCCGAGCCGGAGCCGCCCCGAGCAGAGCCGGGCGGGACGGCACCGTCTCGGCGACAGGAGGGGGAGCTCGCAGCGCGCCGGCTTTAACCGGAGAATTAATTTAGAAACGCTGCAAAATCACCACTGCGGCTGAGATGTTCCTAGGGCCTTTCTCCACACCTCCTCCCCCATCCCCCATGAAAACAAACAGGAAAAAAAAAAAAAGGGAATAATGGGGGTTTATTTTGGGGTTCAGGGTAGGATGGAGAATTAAACTAAATTAAAGAGGAGGTGAGAGGCAGTGCAGCTGCCGGGAAGGGATGGAGAGGGTGGATCTTAATATATATTTATGGTGCTAGCAGTGATGAGTGAGATTGACTCCCAGCAGTCAATAACACCTCTCCTCAGGTAGACTGGGACGGGTTCACAGCTGGTGTGGGCTCCTCAATTCAGCTGAGAAACCAAGGGTTGTGCCCACTTACACTAGCACTGAACTTAGTTGTGTATGTGCTAGGAGACCTGTGAGGAGAGCAAAACCATGCCAGTGGAAAAGTCTTTGTTTCCAGAAGTGAGACAGAAAAGCTTGAGCTACCAGTCTCAACATAAAATCACAAGATTCATCAAGCTCTCCTCTGGAGTATGAATTCAAGAAAAGGGTGCTCAAGTCTGTGTTGTTACATGGAGTAATAGGGGCAGAATTTGGGTTCATGCACAAACTTCCTAACACACCTTTTGGCCTAACCCCAAAGTTAACATCAAGCTTCTCAAAGTTAGGATGCTTTTCTGAAAAATTCCTCTCAAACTTGGGGGCACCACAGTTTACTTCTTTTTCTTTTGCAAAATTTTTACTCTTTTCTCTGAGAAGTCAACTGAAGGCAGAATCTGAAAAAAAAAAAAAATCCTAACCTGTCAAAGCATCTTCCTGAAGACATTTCTCCCCAAGAATGCAGAGGAAATTGCCACTTTCAGAATGCATTTGTCCAGACAAACCCACATCCATCAGCTGTTATGGATCTAAGCCACAAGGAATACCTGTGTTGGTTTCACAGCAGTGGTGGGAGAAGGTTTTCATGGTGGTAGGACCAAGCCCTGCCTGCCCTCAGGTGCAGTACTGCAACTGAGCTCATCCCTAAGGTGGGCAGTAGTTTTCCTGGTGCAGACAGCCCTGTAGAAAGTTAATCTCCTAATATTGCAGTGATAAATTGGAGAGAGATTTCTTTTATGCCCCCCACTCCAAGTGCCTGCCTAATTCTCCTGTATAAAATCCATGGAAATTCCCTGGCAATCTCTCATGAGATAGCTTTTTAAGGTAAAATATCCCCCTCCTTATCTATAAGCTCATGACCCTCATTATTAGTGCAAGCTGAGCCTATGACTAGTAAAAAAGAGCTTACCTCTTGACCTAGAGGAGAAAGAATCTAGAGAGATCAAAATATGTAGTGCCAAATTAAATAATTTCCTGATGAGCTCACACAAATAGAGGGTTGCATCTTCCCTTGCTGTGGAAAAGGAGCAGGTTCTCTGCAGGCACAGAAAGCATTCTACAGATACAGCCCTGTGATACATTTAAACAGAATGAACCTCATTCTTAAACCCATCTAAAAATGTTAGTAGAATCATGAACACTGACCTTAAAATGAAAAATGATTTGCAACCTTTGCAGAGGTGTCTTTATCATTGTGCCACATTTTAAAGTATTTTATCCACTCAGCTACACAATCTTACCATTCATTTGCCGTTGTCATTTTACCTACAAAAGACTTCACTTAATATCCCCCAAAGCAAGAGAAATGTAACGAGTATTACACGAGGAAAATTATTACTAGTATATTATATGGAAAGGCTGTAAAGTTCAAACAGAGGGAGTTGTGTGTGCACACCACGATTCATGCAAATTACGCTTAATAGTTTAACGCTGCATTAAATTTTGCCTCCTGAATAAAAATGCTTCTTTAGTTATTTTTCTAATAATCTATGTAACTTTGGGGAGCTAATTAAGGCAAACCATTTCCAATGTGCCTGTTTAGCTGCCTATATCAAGTGGCCTGATTTTTAAAAGCGCTGACTACTGAAGCTATAGTAAATATTTTGCATCCCTCAGTAGCTGGTAATTTTTATGTGGTCAGTATAAATTTAGGAGCCCTATGTCAGCTACCTATGTGATACTTGTGGTTTAATTATTTACCTGTAAAACCATAGCTCCCAGTAAGAAAATTAAATCTAAGAAACCTTTTTAGTAAGCTTATTTCTCCTTTCCTTTTCCCCCTTCTGCTCTAGGGAATGATGCCGACCTATAAGACTTTCAATATAAAGGTGTTTCTGTAGCTGCAGGAAAATGCTGATATTGCTTCTTGATTGCAAGAGGAGCACGTGACACATAATTAATCCACATATGGACAAGGATGTCTTCCAAGACTAGAAATGGAAAACTAATCAAGAGCACATATGACACACTGGATCCAACACACATGCTTCCCTAGGATTTCTTGGCTGCTTCACATCTGGCTGGCTTGGAGTGCAGGCAGAGCAGCACAGGACTGCCTGCCTGCTTTCATGGAGGTGAATGCTGGTCTGAAGCCTGGCTTTGCCTGCAAGGCTTCAGTTTCATCAGCTCAGTGAGTGCTATGGCTTGGTTTATCTTGCCTGGACTAGGGTTTTGAATGTATTCTTTTGCTTCCAGCGAACTAACACTATCCAAAATGAATGTTCTTAATCCTACGCCTTTGACTTGGTGTATATACAGGTTTTGTACTGATGTAACTAACACAAGTGCTAGCATGATTTTTAAATTTTTAATTTTTTTGTAAATCCAGGGACATATCCTAGGGAAGAAAATCCCTGCTGGCATCTGACTTGAAAACTGCATATGGAGACCTTATTTTGACTACTGACACAGACACTGAATTCTCCTTGACTTTAGCAGAGGATCTGCTTTAGAAAGGATGGAGGTGTCATGTTTTATATCACTGTGTTGGCTACTGGAAGCAGCTGGGATTTCCAGTCACAGGGAGAATCACTGAGGTCTCAAACAGGATGCTGAAGTTCCCATGGCTGAGCACCTCTGGAAAGGTTTAGATTTGGTTTCCCAGGATCTTGTATCTTTCCTCAAAATGTAGATGAACAGGAAGACAAACTAATTCTTCATTCCTGGATGCCATATGTCATATAAAGATTTACAGAGCTGTTCATAGCAGGTGCTTTGGCTGTGCTGTTTACTGCTTCAATGAGAGACCAAGTAAGATTTTTATATTCCTCTCCCATAATATTTAATGAGCAATATTTATGCTTATGTCAGAGATATGCTTTGAGCCGTGATTATTGTCTGCAATTTTGCACTCTAATACGATGTCCAACTTCAATACTCACTGTTATGAGGCACCATTATGAGTCAGTGGTCCTTGTCGTCTGATCTTACAAAACGTAGAGAGTGGTTATGGTTTAGGAGGCTGAAAAGGTCTGTGAATGTGAGTAGTGAATTATGAAACTGTTGAATTTTTGTATCCTGAATCTGAAGAGCAGCCAACCAAAGCAATATACCTACAATAAATACATACACACGCATAAAAATGCACACATGCACACACAGAGAAACAGTACAGGTATGGAGACAAAAATTCAACTCTGTCCGTATGTCCTGAGTGAAATATATTAAAATAAATCTCAACCACATTGTCTCAAAAGCATCCCATAAATAGAAAGGTGCTCAGACATGTTTGACCCTGCTAGCAGGGTACCATGCTTCAGCTGCTCTGTAATACCTCACTTGAAGCATCTGACTCATCAGTCATGCTCCCTCCCTTGTACAACAGGCTGAGGGGATGGTCACAATCTCTCATCTCATGGGAGGCTATTTTCTTGTATTGAAGGCAAAAGTCTGAGCTCTGTTTCTGAGGCAAAGAGATGACACGAGGCTAATTCAAAGAAAACATAAGGGACAAGACCTTGTTGGGGCCAACACACTGTAAATGTATCAAAGTGGAAATTTACATCACCTCAAGACAAGGACTGATGTACTTTGAAAACCGAGAGCCTTAATGAAGCAGGGCATTGTTTCTCTTTAAATATCTGTTATCTGTAACAGGTCAGATTCAATCAGCACTTCAAAATGCAACTGATAGGCAATGGTTGAAAAAGTACTTCAGTCTTCCCTCAAATATTCATCTTTGGAGGACTGTGTTCAAGGTACAAAACTTCCATTGATATCTTTGCACAGAGGCTTTTAATCCTTCTCATGGAAAGATGGAAGGAAAGGAAAGCAGAGAGTGAGCAACACTCTTGCACAGGTTCGTGAGAGGGGGAGGGAGGGGATTTAATGTCAAGGAAATTGTCAAATCCGGAAAAAAACTATCAAAAAGGGCTTTCACAGTAGCTCTCTTGGGGAGAACAGTTTTTCAAGCAAGTTCTCTTGGGGCTGAATCACACAATTCATTAGAGACAATTGGTGAGTAAAATAGTAGCAATGATCTTTGAAAAAGAAAGGTCCAATTTCCACTTCCCATTTTGTCATAAGCTGTCAGGAAGTGTTACACAGTGCTATTGAACAGCTGTTGCTGTTCTTCTTAAAGATGGGTGATGTAATGCTGGTAGAGAGCCTTGCATTCAGAAGATCTGTGAAATGGGATGGAAATACCTCTGACCCCCACTCCATAATGCTGTGAAATCTTAATTGCCTTGTTTTTTTTCTGAATTCAAGAAATTCCATTTTGTTCCCTGGGGCATTCCTGGGTTGGATTTTAGTATTTTTTCAGGGTTCTGTCATCAGCACCTGTCACTTTGCATGGTTCCAGGTCTGGGTGAGGAGGCAGTGGAGAAACAGGAAAGAAGATGGTGGGAGAGGAGATGATGGTGATTCAACTAATCAAAGCAGGTTTTTTAAAAGCTAGTCCTAGGTACTACTTCAGCATGCTTTTGTTTGACTGCTGTCAGGCAACAGTTCTGTAGTGACATCTACACTCTATTAGGAGATTTGGAAAGGAAATTAACACTGCACTTTGAACAGGGTCTCACTAGCTCTTGTTGACATCCTCCTGATTGACACCAGTATAGATGAGAAGAGAACCAGTCCTTAGGGCTTATAAAAAGCCCCCACATTACTAAACTAATATTTTCCATGTAATTGAAGCTGGCAGATTGTTGGTGCTACCTCAGAGAGAGCTGAATCAGTACCTAGTCTCTTGGTCCATGTTCCTGCTCTTCTTCAGGCAGCCAAATGACAGTGAGATGGAGGAGCTGTGGTGGATGTGTTGCAAAAAGCACTAGTGTGCAAGAAGATGGGAGAAGAGGCAAGCAATTCCCTGCTTCAAAGCACCACCTGGCAAAGACTTCTAAGTCAGCAGTGCAGTTGAGGCTGTCAGCCCACATCTAATGGAGATGTTTGGGATGGCTCCACTGCCTTGTTCAGTGTTCACTCCACTACATGAGCCCAGCTGATGCTGTGAGGCTTGTGCACCTGTGTCACCATCAGTGCTGTCAACCCACTGCCGAAGGGTCCCAGCTGGCAGAGCAGTCCTCCCGCTCAGGTTGTCCCACCTGCAGCAGCTGGGGAATGTCTTTTGTTGCCAGGCATCACCAGGCACATAAGGGGCAAGTCTTCCACTGGAGATGGATCTTGGTGGAAACTGCAGTGGACAGCCTTGTTCTTTAACAAACTCAGCATCTCCTGGGTTCGTGTACAAAGACATTTTTAGGCCTGCATGCAGATGGTAGGTGTTACTTTGCAGGAGTTTATATTTTAAGGTCTCATAGTCATTGGTTTATATGAACTGCCAGTTCAGATGCTCCTTTCATCACACAGCTGCAAAGGAGCTACTATTGGGACACCTTTGCTGCTGATCCAGCCCAGCAGCAGACTGTGCAAGCTGAGAGTCTTCAGAGGAAAGAGCTTACTGCCACTGGAGACAACATCTATTTTCACAATGTAATGCATCAAATGCCAGTGGGAAGAGCCAAGAATTTTCAGGCTTCTCAGAGGAATATTATAAACAAAGCAGAGTAAAAGCAAAGGTGTATAAAATGCCTTGACAGTGCCTTTTAAGAAAGTTGCCGTGTGTTATTTTAGCCAAGTCTTTATTCTTTTCTACTTAATGTTGTGTGCTAAAGTTCTCAAAGCTGCTGGCAATACTCAGTGGAATAATTTTAGAGCAACCTTAATAGAATGAACAGAATAAAGGATTGTTCAAATATATTGTAGCAAGATAGCTTTTTAATAGAACAAGTTATTCAAAACACTGATGGCTAGGGCTTGTGAATGGAAAAAATCTCCCCTGTGTTTAATTACCCCAGCCTGTCTTTATTTCCTTTGTATAATTCTAAACACTGTTCGCTTGTGCTGGACATAGTCCAGTTGGAAAGTTGGTATTTGTTCAATGATGTGTCCTATTCACAGGCTAGAGATCCAAACTGATGACTACAGCCAAGCATCCTATCTGACCTCCCACATAATGTAGGTTATGTCATTCCACCCCACAAAGCCTGCAGTGGAAGGAATTACTCTTTGCTGCTATTCTGGATTCAGGAAAGAATTCCTGTTTAGAGTAGTACTTAAGCACACACTTAACTTTAATGATATGCGTAATTCCCATTTAAATAAGCAGTGAATCTCAACTTTTGAGTTTGCACCTTTGTGAACAAACATTATGGGGTCCAGTAACTTGGTCATACTGAAAAGTGTACTTTATGACTCCCAGAGAAAAGTTAAATCTGAAGAGTTTATTCAGAGAAGTCAGACAGCTCGCTGATGTGACCTCTGGAGAGGTCAGTTTTGTTTCGGGGTTTTCAGGTCTGATGAGCTGCAGTGGTGTTGCCATTTGCACTATGAAGCTGCTCAGGAACTGTAAGTGATATCCCTTTTCATTTCACTTAGTAGAAAGGATATACGAATCAATAGTATTTCATTAATTCAGTAACAACCTCTGTTAAACCTCTCAAAAGACAAGAAAAAAGAGAAGCTGATTTTGTCTTAATTTCCAAGGTTTTTTTCACTTGCTTGGGGAATGGAGAAAACCTCTGCTGCACCATAATACCCTACCTAATTGAGTCTTAGATTAATGTTTAAACTTCATTTGCAAGTCCATTACCAAATCTAATCAGTTACAAAGGTACCATTAAGGAAAGGATTTTTTTTTTCAAATCCACTCTAATTCACATTTCCCCTCACAACTGTCCAAGGCACTGGCAGTGGCTGCAAGTGCTGTGTTATAGATATTGTACTTATACCAGGAGGGAAAAAGAAACTACAGAATATTTTCAGTGGAGATAATAATATACAAAATTACATGAAGTTCATATGCTGGTATGAGCCAAAAAGGGATTGGTTAAATCTTGAATTTACTGAAGAAAAGGAATACTCATGTTCAGCCTCTTTTAAAGTGATGATACCACCTTTAAGAAGGTGTTAGATTGATTGCACTGAAGACTTTTCCCTAGATCTATTACCTGCAAGAGATGTGCAGTATTATCCACAGATTCTTCCTGTGAAATGAAATCCTGGCACAGCCCAGAAGTTTCAGGTCTGCTTAATTTTCAATGCTCATATAGTCCTCATCCTTGTTGCTGACAAATGCTCTTCGTGTTCAAAGTGAAATGTTCCTTTTGAGCTGCACATCAGAACAGGACCACCAACTTCTCAGTACTTGGGATAGCAGACAATATAAATGCTAACACAAGGCTGACCTGACCAAAGCTGAATGGGTGACTTCAAGCCAAAGACTGTCTCTCCCATTACCTAATCCCTGAGACATCCAGACTCCCATCCTCATCAGCGCTTAAAAAAAAATAAAAATCTGGACTTTATTTTTATAACTGTTCTCAGAAGAAAAACAAAGCTGAAATGAAGATCAAGAAATGAGCAGTATGATATTATACAGACACTACTACTTTCAGGCAAATCAAAATTTTGCTGTTGTGTCTGTGTAATTGGGGAAAGCTCTGCCTACACAGGGTGGTCGGCCCCGAGATTTGGAAGGCAGGGCTGTTTAGAGGTAGTTGCTAATAGTCAGGGCTTTAGTGACCTCTTGTAAATCTCCTGATGCATATATTCATTTCCTAATCCCCATGCACTCTTTGCAGCCTGCTTACCCCATTAGCCTAGTAATTTCTACAGAAGGCAGTGATTGGGAAGGAGTTTTGCAGAGTCCTGAGAAGAAAGTAACCTTATTGCTACAGTAAAGATAATATTTGTGTTGTGCTGGCTTGTCCATTAAAACAAGGATATCTTCTGCTGGACAAAAGTTCTCTGATTATGGACAAGAGAGGCCTTTCCACCAAGCTTCTTGGCTTAAGAAACACATAGCATAAAACTGAGGAAACTCTAAGGTCTTTCCCACACTGTATCACTGGCCTGCTGTGTGTCCTTTGGCTTCTCTCTTAGCATCACTCCTCTGGTTCGACAAAACCAGGAATGATAATTGTTGTATTAGCACTTACCTTTGTAAGCACTTGGAGATCTGTGGATAAAAAAAGCGCTGTGTAAGTACTTCTGCACTGAAATGCTGCTGCCTTTCTGTCTCCATGTGCAGAAAAGAACAGGAGCAAAGAACAAAAAGAGAAGCAGGTAAGAATGATTAATAAATATTCAGCCTACAATGGCCTCCCTCCCCAGATAAATGTAGTAGTGACAATGAATGCAAAGGAGGAGAGAGGCCAGTGTATGGCAGAAATGAAAGTGTAGACAATGCCAGGATTATATCCACAGATCCTTGTCTCCATGGACTTCAGTCACTGCTGTGTGCTTGAAGCTGGTCAGAAGAATCCCCAGCAGAGGTATCTGACTACACCCCTTAACATAGGATCGCTCTGCCTGCTTTAAACATGAATTAAAAGGAGGGAGGAAGAGCCCCAGGGTTCAACGTCAACAAGATCTAAACTACTTGACATTCTCGTTCTAAAATGCCAGCTCTTAAATTATCGAGGCCTTTTTTCTTTCCTTTTTTTTTTTCCCCCAGGAGCTCTGTATTTCCCCATGTAACAGTGTGCAAACATTTTATCAGCAAATACCAAGGGGGTGGGGTGGGGTGTGTGTGTGTGTGAAAAATCGGCTATCTAGAACTGATAAAGCAATTTGGCACAGACACAGCAGTTATCATTTTTAAATGGCTATGGGCTTTCCGAGGTTTAACAAGTTGCAGGGATAAAATTCTGGGGACTGACTGCTCGGAGGGTGGACGGGAAGCTGTGCTCGCTCACCCCGTGACATTCCTACTTGCTCCACTGCCCGTGTTACTGGGACTGTGCCCTAATGAAAGGGGTTTTGCTGCCCTGCCATATAGCAACAGTCCGTGACACTGTGCTAACAGCATGCTTGGGACCATTACTTAAGTGATAATCTCACTGCTCCTTTGTTTTATGAGGCAATAATCTGATTCCCATGTGCATAAAATGAGGCCAAAGGGTAAATAGTTTGTTATAATGAGGGAACAACATTAAGACTGATGAAAACTAGAGGTCAGTGTTATTATTTCTGTTATGACACCCATTCATTTAATAATCCTTCTGTTCATATCCTAACAGCAGGGATCCATGTCCTGGCTTTTCAAGACAGTATCTGTCCCCTAATAAAGGCAGATATTATCCTGCTGTCTCTCGCATCTAACTCAGCTCGCTCTCGATGTGGTTCCTCGTTACAATCACATCTGAGAGACTCCCAACACGGCTGTGTGGTGAAGGACTACTGGAGAAGGACCAGAGACACTAAAGAGACATTATCTGCATGGCCTCGAGGTACCAGCGGCAGGCTAGGGAGCCCATCACACATCACAGCTCTTCTGTTTCACAATGAGCTTCCCACTTCGAGGATTCTCCTTCTTTTCTGCTGCATCCTCCCCTCCCCTCAAGGTATCTACTGTCCACTGACAGTTTACCATTCCCAGCTGGGAAAATATTCCAATGATATGTTAATACATCAATAAAGCATTTCTCTCTCTATATATATGTATGTGTGTGTGTGTGTGTATTTTTTTTTTTAGAGAGAATAGTAGCATAGTTGGTCTACTTAGAATACTTCGAATAGTAGATCTGAACACAGCAATATTACTGGGTGTTCTCAATCACAGAATAAAATAAGTAGTGTCAGGCTTTCTGAATGGGAAAAGTTTCCCATTCACATTATATACATTTCAAACATGTTTCCCATGTGTTTGAAATGCATATAATGGTGTGTATAATTTTGTAAACCATCTAAATAAATAAAATATTAAAATATCTTTATATAGACACTTATAATATATAATCTGCAAGTATGCTGGATCCAGCCATCTTATTCTCTTGTCACCCAGTCAACCTCCTATTAGGTAAATTCCTTCTTCATCTTACTACTGACACATATTCTTCTGCCTGTGGAGTATATATATATATAAAATTATTATTACTGTTGCTATCATCATTATTATCATTACTTATGATGCTGTGCTGGCTAGCAGAGGCAATGTACTGGAGTAATGTACATGGAACAGTATGTACATCTTTTTTTCCACATCAGCTGTGGGCAAGAACATTATTATAAAAAACAGATGGGTGGTAGAAAACACCAGTAGATGAATAGGGGCCTTATTTTATGTTTTCTAATTCATTCAGTGTACAGTATTTGGTATTAATGCCACTTACACACAAAAAACATTCTTACTGATATTAATAGTGAGAAAATTTGACTTACAGTTCTAGTGAAATCAGCAGAAGTACAGTTGGCTCTAATGGTGCACATCCAAGATCTTTGCTTAAAAACATTTTTTTCAGGTAGTACTAAAGGTTTTCAAGAGGTTTGATGAAACAGAGGCAGGAAAGACAGACAGAATTAAAAATAATTCTAGAAAAAGGCATTTTTGTTATAGGAGCAAAGCAAAAGCAATGAATTTGGATGAATTCTGTTCAGGTCTTCTAAAATATTGTCTCTTGCTTTTGAGGGAAATAGGAAAGTTGAAAACCAAAATTATTTGTTATTGGTATGGTGAAACTGCTGGAAGTTAACAGTTTCCTAGTTGTGGAAAAGATACTGTATGACAGAATAGTTAAAATCTTGGCACAATATAACTTGCTGGGTTTATTAAAAAAAAAATCCTACAGAATGAAGAGTTTGAACCAATGTAGACAGGTATCCCTGGTGTGCATCCAGATCTATGCCAAAGTAGCTGAAGCCCATTCTATTGAACAGATGTGGATACCAGACAGCTGCATAATGACTTACTGAATGTCAGTGAATCTGATAAAACTTCTATTCAAAAAACTTCCTTTAATTTCAGTGGTCTTTGGACTGGGCATAGTATTAACTATTTGTCACAGATAATAATGGGAATCCCCAGATTATTTGTTTCATTTGCTAAGCAAATGAAGACATTTGTTTAAGCAAAATTTGAAAGCATAAATTTTGGGTTAAGAAAATAAAGAAAAACTGTTTTCCAAGCCTGTTGACAGGAAACAACTTAGCAATGGAAATTCTCATCCCTCAAAGTGAAATTTATTTCTTGACCTCTAATATTATTGCTAGCGGTAAAGTTATAGCTAAAGTAGCAAACTTCTGGATGTTAGAAGCATCCTCCACTCCTCCCTAGATGCCAAAAGCACCAGTTCATCCTTTCCCAGTTGGCAATATCCTGTAGTACCAGAATCCACTGCTATAATTTACTGATGCACAGAACTTAAGGTGAAAAGGGATCATTAGATATTTGGCATAGCCTCCTGTGCATCACAGACCATTAAATTCCTTGCAGTTATGTCTGTAATGAAGCTAATAATTTGCATTTGGCAAAGGCACAGCCTGATTTGAAGATGCCATGATTTGAGAATGACTTGTTCCTTTGGTCATGTGCTCCAATGGTTGATCACCTTCACTACAAAAACAAACAAAGAAACAAACAAACAAACAAAACCCTTACTTATTTGACTTGAACTTGCCTGGCATTAGTTTCCAGCCATTAGTCCTTACTACAATCTTCTCTCCCGGGCTGGGGAGCACTTCTATTTCCTGCCTACAGCAAAGATATTTCATGCTATAACTCAGTGCCTTCAATATGCTTTACTACAAGGTGAAGCACTAAGCCCTCACATCTCTTGCTGCAAAGATTTCTCTCCTTTCGGATTTGTTTCAAATACCCTTTAAACCCGAGGACACCAAAACCAGATGTTGTACTCCAATATAACTTGCCCCAGTGTTCTACCCAGAAAATCACTTCCTTAGTCCTACACAGTAATCATCAGTTTAGATGTCTCAGAGTAAGACTGGTCATGTTTTATCACACAATTGCCTTTGGAGTCCACACTGAATTGCTTTTCTGCTATAATCATTTTCAGATCCATTCTTTTACAGGATGAAGTCTAGAACTTTGGCTTGATTCCATACTGCTAAATGAATTGCTTTACTTTTCACTGCATAAACCCACATTCTGTCAGAATGATCCAAGATTGCTAAGCTCTTGGTCAGTTTGTATGAGTGGTCTGTACTAATAATTGTCTTTATGTCATCTGCAAATTTTATTGGCAGTGATTTTATATTCATTTCCAGGGCATTAATTTAGAGACATTGAATGCCCTTGATTATAATGTTGATGCTTACAAAAACCTGATAGAAGCCCCTTAATACCACTGCCATAATAATACAAAATGCTTACAAAAACCTGATAGAAGCCCCTTAATACAACTGCCATACAGTTTTTATTGCTTTTTGATCTCTTAGTAGTGTGTTTCCCAGTCCAGTGTAGGCTAGCTCTATGGAAATTGTATAATGTTAAATTTAAACTAAATGGCACAAAGCACTATATCAAACATATCATCTAGTAAAAATAACTGCATAACAGTAACACATTCTGTTTGCTTGACCTGTTTTCCACAACATCTGCTGATTGGTGATTATTATATTTTGGCCCTCTAATTCATTATTAATTGAGCCAAGTAACATAATTTTCTTTTTTCCCTGTTGTGATTGAAACCAGCCCAACCAGTCTGTACATCATGTGATGACCCTGGAACCTTGGGGTGACATCTGCTAATGACCAACACAGCAGCCATGCAGTTTATTGTCTAATATATATATATGTAAACCTAATACAGGGCAAATCTCATCTATAAAATAAATTCATAAAACTTCTGTGAAAGCCAGCTTTGTAGCAATTGAACTCACAGGTGCTCCTGAAGATCAGGCATGGCTCACCATATAATACCTGAGGACACAAAGTGTTACAAACTTCTGGGGGGCCAGCCAGGACTGTGGCTTGTGTGGTCTTGAGATGCTTGGAGTTGCCAGCACAGGCCCAAGCTGCAAAACTGGGACAGACTGTCCTGCATCGCACCAGGACCCCTTCCAGCATCCAAGCAGGCAGGACCTTGGGAGCATTCAGGTAGCTCTCTCTTCCCAGTGAGAAGAAGCTTTCTGGAGGTCCTCTCAGCACATGTTTGGGTGGGTTTTTCTGCCTCTGTACTGCTTGACACAGATGTGTATTAAGTACTTGCTAGCACTTCTCACAAGGGCTAATGTGATGTTTGCTCTCTCTCTCTTGCATTCATCCCAAAAATAAACGACACCAAAAATTAGCATTAAAAATGACAAAGTGCCCAAAGACATTAATGCCTTTATTAAACTGTATCCACATCATAAGACATATAAGCAGTACTCACAGGCAACTGATGGTTGCTGATCTTTTGTCCTGTCCTATCTACAAGTCATTGCAATTCTCAGTCTCAATTTCCCCAATATGTACAGCCATTAGCACCTGGTGTATTTTTTTTCTGTGATTGAGAGCAAAAAAATAGTGATAAAAATAGAAAATCCCCACCAGGAAACACACACTAATGCTATTTATTATTCTGAATAAAACCAGAACTTGTTGGTACCCTACAAGTGTAGATAGCTGATGTGCCAAGAGTACATCATGAGTTTCCCTGAGCTCAGTCAAGGTTTTCCTGGTTTAGCAAAGCTTACTTTTTTTTCTTATTACTTGCATTTATTCAACATGAGAATCCAATTAGAATTGCCTGGACCAGGACTCTGATTTGTTTGCAGTGCCACTGGGGGAGAAGCTCTAACGTGAAATTAGGCCTGAAATGTAGTGGTAGGAACTCCAACAAGGTGTGCATGGAACACCTCCTGAGGACATGTGTGATAGCAGGACTCTTGCAAAATACTACATGTAGCTCCACGGATGAAGAAAAAGAAAGCCCAGTGGTTCAGTCCAGGGGATTGGGAAACCATGTGTCTGATGATGAAGAGCCATGTTTTAGAGTTGAATCACACAGTGTATCATCCAGGTGGACAGAACAGGAAATACTGAAAGACAATACTGTAGTCATCAGCCTTGCTGCTGGAGTTGCTGTGAGCTTGTTTCTCCATTGTCAGTCTTGTTTGCATTAGGCAACACAGCTTTTTGTACTTTTAAAGAAAATAGAAGCAGCAATATGGTGTTGCAAGGTCAGCTGCAGTCATATGTTATCAGTGTTTATCTGGAAACTCATGAAACAGCAATCTCCTCACATCCCCTCTTTGCTGCCTTCTTCTGTAAAAATGGCTTCCACATGAGGAGCCGAGAGTGGGTTTATTTTTATTCCCCTCTGTGCAATTCTTTCATGACTTGTGCGGCCTTATGTCTTGAAGAGTGGCTCCTGCAAAGTTGGTCTGTTCCCATGAACTGTTCTGAAGGTAACGGAAATGGAGATGCCCCTGTGGGAAGAACCATCCCTGCACTTCCTGCAGGTTTTATAGCAGATGTTGGACCAACAGTTCAGAGGGCAGAGAAATGAGTGGTGATGGCCTTCTCCAGTTTTTTGTGACTTGTCCAACACTCACAGCAAGGACAGCAGCAGGAACATCTACCAGACAAGATGTGGACTAGATTAATCTAGTGTTGGTCCTAATACAGGTTGTCTCCAAACATCAGAAATACCCTCATACCTCTCTTTCTCTCCCTCTGTGGAAATCAATTCTTTGCAACAGATTAAAAAAAAAAGTTTTAAGGCAGGATAGTCACCCTGCTTTGATGGGTGATAGCAGGAGCCTTGCAGGAGAGAGAGCTGCAGCTCCTGCATCTGTCCCCAGAGGCAAGGCAGGCAGCAGGTGCTGGTGCTGCTGGCGTGGGCAGCCCATGGTTTCTGTAGGTGTGCAGCCTGTGCAGGGACTGCTGCCACAAATTCTTTTCATGGGAGGGACAGGAAACAGTGTTTCTGTAGTGCAGCGGAAAGCAAACCATTCACTGCTGTCAGGGTTTCGTCTTCTCACAAATAAGATATTTGTTTAGAAATGTGGCTTTGTAGTTCTGTGAGAACCAGTAGAGTTTCACTTCCAGGAAAATATTAATGATTAACCATAAATAAGTAAAGAAGGATGAGACCTTTGTGGTGTCAGCTGAGACAGCAGTTATTTTGTCACAGCTGACAAAAATCCCAGACCTGTGGCCTGTGAATGCTTAGTTCAAACTTCCACTTACCCAAAATCAAGGCACATGCCATATTGTTACTCTCCAAATTTATCCAGAAAACTCCTTTCCTCCCTCAGTACATAACACTGGGGATTCTCACCCTGAACCTCCCCTGGCCCCCTGCAGCAGATCAAGGGGTAAGGACTCAGATTTGTGCAGATTCAGTGACACTGGGCTGCAAAGTTTACTAATTTTTCCAAGGTAGGAATTAGAATCTGTTCTTTCTCCTTATTCCTCCTCCATCAGCACCAGCTGCTACAATGTGTATTGCCCTATAAAACACTTTTTGTTGGATCCTGGTGCCCTCAGGTGCCCTCCTCCTCCCCCATCCTCCCAGAAGAACACCTGTCAGGGGCAGATGGTAGAGCTAATCCAAAATATATTTCTTGAGTCCATGTAGAGATGCTGCCAAGCTGCTGATTTTTTGGCACCATGCCTTGTGGCATCCATGGCTGGTGAGAGACGCAGATGCTGCCTGAAAATAGCTGAAGAGGAAATTCTCCCGGTGTCTCTGGAGGTCCAGGAAAGGCGGCTGCTGCTGCTGCTGCAGGGTTCATGGGCAGATGTCCCACTGGAACCCTTGCTGGGAATGCCTTGTGAGCAGAGCTTCTTCTCTCATGTCTTAATCATCCCTTCCTCCAGCTCCACTTCAATGGGCTCCATGGGCACTGCCTTTCCTTCTCCCCCTGAATGGGGAGAGGCCATTTCTGGTTGGACATGGCCTGGCAAAAGAAGAAGTGTGCTTGCATAAAGCTGGGAGCTGTTGTTGGGAGCTGTTTTTTCTGCCTGCAGACTTTGTGTCCATGCACACTCAGAGACTCCAGCAACAGACATCTCTGTTAATTTGTTTTCAGAAAAGATAAGCACTGGCACATATTTATGTCTGCCAGGGGTAAATAATACCCTCTTAATCACTGAGTGGTTGCACAGGTAAGAGGGGGCAACTCCTCAGCAGCCATCACCCCCAGCCCTCTGAGCTGCAGTGGCAGGGTCCCTGGCACAAACCACCATCAGTAGTGGTTCAGCTCCTTCCTGACAGGAGAAGTGCTCTTCCAACATGAGCTTGTGCCTGGGAAGTAGCCTGGTTCCCACATGAATAAATGAACCCTGTGATAGGATTCATGCCCAGGCACAGCCACAGTACCCACCCTGACATTCAGATATTCATCAGGGCCTTTCCCAGCTGAGGCTGGAGGTCAGCAGTCATCAGGAAAAGGAGATGAGACCAGTGCACCAGCACATAAGGCCAATAAAAACATTCAAAGAGTCAAGATACTGTGCTCTTCCTATTATGTGGGGCTTCAGGGAAGCATAGGTCCTTGCACTACCTGGCTGGTTCTGAAAGGCACATTCTTATTGCCCGGGATCTTCCAAATGCTTTGTGGACAAGAAGGAGAGCACAGTCCTTGCCTGAAGGGGATAATGGTCATTGGCAGACTAACAGTATGGAAAAAGAACAATTAAGATGGAAAAGGCATGTCAGTGTTGAAAAGTGTGTGGTTTGCCCCAGTATATTTTGAGAAACTGGAAGAAAATGCTAATTTTTTTTCACTATTTATTCTTCACAAGTTCTATAGCCTGTAACTCAGGGTCCTTCATTTCTAGTATTCAGTTCTTTTATGCACATTTTGCAGAAAAATAGTTCTTACTCCTTGCCCCGTCCTCCTCCTCCTCCAAAACCAGAGCACTACACCCAGCTCCTTAAAAACACAGGGATACCTAACCCCACTGGGATCAAATAGGCTTAACCTGATTTAGGTGCCTCAAAACCTTTGAGGATCTAGGCATTAATCAGCTCATTTAATGAGCTCCTGTACTCAAAATGCACAAACAAGATCTTAAAGCCAGTGGCTCTGAGACCCGGTGCAGAACAGGCTCTCCAAAACCCAGACACCAAGGCAAAGGGTCAGGGAAAGTCTCAAAAGTAGTGCTGAGATGGAGGCAGGTATTCCAATTCCAAAGCAGGAACACTGTGTCTGCACTGCATGATGCAGTAATGATCAAAAAGAGCAGTATCTGCAGCAGACCTGCTTTCAGCATTCCCTGTAAGGCAGCCCCTCCTGCTTCTGTCTTCAGAAGGAACCTGATTTCCTGCTGAAGAGCAGGTGATCCAGAAACAGGAAGGTACCATGGAGAATTTCAGCTGTGCCAGCACACTTTTGGGAAAATCCTTCTTCCTATTAAAGGACACAAGGAACAAATCAACATCACCCACAAGCAACTTAGCATAGGGGCTCAAAGGAACTCAGGGCTGGGGCTGCTCTTGCTGCCCTACCACAGAATGGAAAGAAGCTCCCTCTTAAAAACCATAATGCTATTCTCATTGCCACAGAGCTTGCACACTAAACCCACTCCACTACAAAATATAACTCAGCCAGGTACTCTATGAACAGAAAACAAAAGTAAAAAGAAGAAAGAAGGTGCCTTTTTAGCTGGAGAAGTTTAAAATAAGAATAGACGGTGCAATAAGCAACAAGAGGCAGTATTGCTGCTGCAGCAGCTCAAACATAGACAAGTCTGCGCTGTGGATTTTGGTCAAGTGTCATGAGAAGAGACTGGGAGAAATTTTAGTAGGAAAACAAGATTGCTTTTTTCAGCAGTTTATAGGCAGCCTGTGGGTATGAAAATGTAGATGATGAGGGCTAAGTAGTGCTGTGCTATGAACTGTGGCAGTGCCAACCCCAAGGCTCAGTGAGGACTCTGCTCTCCTGAGCAGATGGCAGCTGAGCACGAGGGCACAGGCATGCACAGCAGCGCCCAGCCTCTCCAGGAAGCCGCTTATCTGCCACCTTGCTCTGGAGGTCTGACACATGATTCATGCTTGGGTTGCTTTGTTGAAATGCAAACAGGTGTTATAAAAAATGAGACAGTCCTCTATGCCTTTCACAGAGGATCTTGGCTTTGATCATACAAGAAATCAAAATTTTATATTATTTTATATTATTCAACACTTCACTGCCTCTGGATTGGCTGACGGGCCTCAGGAGCCTTTTCTAACAGTCATATCAGGCTGGGCAACCCTGAGCTCATGACTTAAAATACTCCTGCACCATGATAACAATTTTCACTGTAAGATCAGCCAGGAAAAGCCATTTCTTGGTATTATTACATAGAAGGGTACACTGGTACTAAGTTATGTGTGTGACCTTGGAAAAAGAAGAGGTAATTTAACAACATCTAATGCAGGAACTGATTTCCACAATAATCAAGCCAGGTGATAGTAAGAGTTCATAGAAATAGTTACCCATGGTGAGTCAAACTCCTGCATTTATTCTTTCAAAGAAATGTGGAATGAGCTGGAGATATGAACGGAAGCAAAGAATTAGCTCCACATCTGGCAGAGATCTCTGGTGCTTCTCTGTGTTCCTCAGGCAGGACTGGGGTGTAGAAGCTGTTTTATAGGGATTGCAGCATTTCATGAGGCAGCAGAGAGCCCTTCTATCTAACCACAGCACGACCCTGCAGCATTGCTGCACCTGAAGATGCTTCACTTTAACCCAGTATGGGGCAGTTCACCTGCTCTGGTTTATTGGGGAGCAATGGGCCTTGATACTGTAGCAGGATCTGCATCAGAAGGGGCAGAGGGAGCTGGGGTAACCTCGGCTTGAGTAATGGCAGCTCTTGGAGGAGCTGACACTTCTGCTTTATTCAAGGGCACTTGCCAGGCCTAGGGCGGGGCTGGGTTTTGGCAGCAGGCCTCCTTCAATGCAGCTGTTTTAGAAATCCTTGCACATTTCATAGATTGCTCCCCATTCAAGTCAGCACCAGTACTGACTCCAGCCCTTCTCTTGCTTTAAGTGATGTGAGAATGCTCAGACCAACAGATCTGGAAAAGAGTAAATGGCAGCAAGCACCTTTTCCTGGGCACTTGTGGAAGTGTCAATACACCTGACCGTACTCCAGGCTACTCCTCTCTGTGAAGCCCTACTCATTTTGGGGCTTCTAGCCCAACCCTCAACCCCTCTGACACAGCAGCTTGGATGAGAACCACCTGTCCCTTCAGATGCAGCCAAATCCTGCTGGACAGCCTCATCCCCTGCTTGCTGGGGTGACAGTATTTCTCAAGTTAGAAAGGTATCTGAAGACCAGTTTGGGACTTCCACAAATTCTGTGAAGTATTGGTGCAGGAGCAATGCTGAACTCTTGAAATCAAGAAGAGCTGTAGACTAAGCCTGAAGAGACACCTTTAGGGTGCATATATCTTCAAAACATGTCCCATCTGCATTTTCAGGAAAATATTCTCCATTCAAGATCATCCTCCATGGTTTCTTTATCATTCTAGTAGTGCTCACGGTGTTAGGTAAATGTCACAGCACTTCCAGTGAAAAGAGGCATTAGTGCAAATCATAATCAGGCCTGAGGATTCAAATCCTCCCTCCAGGTCCATCACTGTGACCCTGGCTCCAAGGGGGGGCACTGCTCCAAGCATTAAAATGGGGAGTTCTCTAAGGTCAAGATGGATTAGAAATTCAACTCAAGCGCCGCACAGCTGCACTCTAACCAGTATGGGAATCCCTGCATGCATATTCACCTTTTAGGTTAGCTTTCACTGTAATTAATTTCCTTTTATAATCTCCATTTCATGTGTACCAGCATCAGATTATGAGCTGATGTAGATCAGCAATGATCCATTGCCGCTAAGTGAGTGGCATTATTTTATAGTTGTTGAGGGGATGGCCCCTGGCTATTCATTTTGCCTTTCTCCTCTCTCTTGACAGGAATAATCTCTTCTAGAATTTGAGGCTAAATAAAAAATCACTCCTTGGATAGCTGAATCCTGTCATTCCCTCCTGGCCTCCACCTCTGCTTGCTGCCAGTGGAAAGGAAGAGCACTGAGCACCTGGCAGGATCAGGCCCTCGGGTGGCTCAGTGGCTGTGCCAGCCCTCTAATTCTGGGGCAATGATAATAGTTGGGCTTGCACCAAGTGTTGACACATATTTATTAATTGCAAGGTGCGGCTAGCTCTGCACTTTGCTAAGACAAACACTTGCAGAACAATGTGCACAGAGGATGCTGGAAGCCATCCAGCCATGTGTCAGCAGCAGCTGAGAGGGGAGGAAATTGCTAACTGTCCCACACAAGGAGGCAGGGAGCTCAGAATCTGTCTGGAGATGGAAGGATCTCCTTTCCTTGGGTTCAGCTTTCCTTTTGGAGAAACCTTTCCTGTTCCACCACAAAGGCCCTGACCTCGCCACGGCCCCAGCAGCTTGTGACACAAGACCAGGATGACACAATTGGAGCCAGGCTTCGTGCCAGGGCTGGCAGTGATTTAGTGATGTTCCTAGAGAGCAGGGGGAGGGAGGCCCTGGCCCACAAGCTCAAGGTTATTTGAGCAGAGGTAAGGTAGGAATCACATGAGTCCTGGAGCGGTAGAAAGGGAAGGGAGCTTGCCTGCCTGCCTGTGGAGTGGCTTATCCTACAGAGATAAACTGCTGCATGCTCAAGGGAGAAACCAGCAATGAGACTGGGACAGAGAATAGCTTTCATTCTTACTTTTAGTACTAATATAATAAGTAACAAGTGACTGCACTGAATTTATTTACTGCCCTGTAAATGGGGCCCAGTGACTCACTCTTTTAGTGCTTTCCTTTATCAGTGATGAAGTTACTCTCTCTCGTGAGCAACTACTTCCCTTCCTTTTCCTTCAGCCTGAGGATTTACATAGAGCAATACCAGATAAGCAAAGACAGTGCAAGACAGCTCACTGAGTTTATACCTCAGCTTTGGTTGAGTTATGCCTGGCAAAACTGCAGCTAGATTGAATGTGTCTGTGGACTCTTCCTCACTATGCCTCTGCCTGCTTTCCCACACAGCTGAGAGCACTTTGAATCTGTGCTTACTCATGTCACTTAGAGCAATTTTCAAAGTCCCCTTAACTTATCTGCCCTGTCATAGCTGTGACCAGCCTGGCACTAATCCGGATGTTCAAGAAATATCAGCCAGTTACTCACAGCTGTCTGAATCAGCGAAGAGGAGAAACTTCCTTTCTCATTTTAAGTAGTTTCTATATGTCTAGAGACATGTTACAGAAACAGAAACTATACCTGATAAAGTGCCAGCATTAATCCATTTGATGTATTTAAGTGCGGCTGTTTAACAGCAACATATCAAGTTAATGTGATACTGATGGAATAAGAAATGGCATCAGAGGGTTTCAAAAGATTTCTTATCACAAGGAAAAAAAAAAGGATTTTGACTTCCCATTTCATTTCTCAGTGAATGAGAACACCTTTGCTATTTACATTATTTACTGTTTATCGTAGTAGAGTCACTGCTGAAAATCAAAGTGATTTGCAGAGCCCTGCCAGTTCTTTTTATATCTCCTTTGCTGACTCAATAAACATCTGACACTCCAGTATTGTAACTAAGTGTACTGATTCTGCCCTCATTGAAAACATCTTTCTAAGAGAAAGGAATTGTTCTTCTTCTGCTTAAAAATGTAATTTGTCTGGCGAAGCATTTGTAAAAGCTCTTTCCCCCCAGTGTTGCTGTGGCAATTGTAAGCAGTTAGGCATGTACAGTAACTTGAGAAGCTCTGTGAAATCTTCTGATATGCAAATACACTGCTGTATACATGGCAAAGAAGAGTTTTGGGTGCATTTACATGAAACAGAGTTGCAATAACAAACTATTCCCTTTTAGGCCACTTTGAAATAAAACTTGATCCTAAAAATGATGCAAAGTAAATATTCCAAAAATCCTGTGGTGGTAAGGAAATGGTTCTGAGTTCAGACCAGTTTTCCCCAGGCTAATTCTGTTTCTCCTGATACAGCCTTCTTTAAACAAAATAGAGCAGGATTGAAGCCAAGGAGCCTGAGCAAGGTGCAGCAAGGGAAGATACTCTGGTAGCAGCTGGCAAGGAAAGGACCTTTCATGTCTCACCCATCACTTGGCAGAATCAAACCGGATGGATGTCCCAGTGGGAAAAGGTGGCCTTCCAGTCTGCAGAAGACACATTGCATCTGGTCTCTTATATACAGATTCAGGCAGGGACAAGAAAATGGGAAACCAGAAAGAATAGTCTAACACAACACCACTGTGGTGTTCTTGGATGGCAGCCATTGGCGAGTTTTCCAGGTAAGCATGGAACACAAAGAAATTTATAAGCACATAAATCATAGGAGCTGAGGATGGAGAAAGACCACTGGAGGACTAGTCAATGCAGGCCTGATTTCTACTGGGAATTTCCCAATTGAAAACTTTAAGAATTTCAAACAATAGGGCTTTAACTTTCCTTTGGAGGCAGTTCAAGGTGGTTAGGGACCTAGCTGAACCTTTCATCATCTCCATGTGTTTCATGAGACTAACACTATAGAGATTCCTAGCAGCTCTTCCTGCAGGCTTTTAGATTCAGATTTCTTTTTTTGCTGCTTATTCCAGGTTTATTCTATAATGAAGCAAACCCAGAAGTGGAGGTAGTCACTTCAGGCTTGCCTACACTGCAGGTTTCTCCATATTTCCTCTCAGGTAAACTGAGTCAACAGGAAGCAGTGTTGTGAAAGGTCCCTGGGTGAACAACCTGGGTTACAGTGAACTGAGGAAATGTATTAAAATAATGGAACAAGAAAGCCTACATGTAGCATTGCTGTGAGATGGCTGCAATGTGTTGCAATTACCGTCTACCATAATGTAGTCTGTGCAGCAGGTCCCTAAGATTTGAGCCACTTCTACAAATTGCTCCTAGAAGCTAGGCTGAGTTTCAATAAGGCAGATCACATCTTCAAAAGGCTTTGCTGGTCTGCACAAGGCAGGCTGTTCATCATAAGCTACTCCACAATAGATTCCCAAAGAAGAAAGAAAGGGCACACAGAAAGATTGAGGAAACCACCTCTGCCCCTTGCATCTGAGAGAAGACTGTTATAACAGGAACAGAGACCTGCCTGTACTTAAATTCCACTTTGTGCTCTCTGTAGAGATTAATAGAGTCTGTTGGCATTTTGTAATGACTGTGAGGAATTTTAGTGGTTAATTATATCCTCTGTTTCTTGCCTTGCTATCTCTGTTCACATTCACACAAGTCCTAAAAGCAGTTTACTGTTCAAGTGCCTAGGCTCTGGGCCAGGAGCAGTGCCTAGAGAGAATACTGTGAAACATCTCCTCATGTGTGTGATAAAATGCTTGGGGACATACTATAAAGGGCTATGAGTATGCCTGCAGAGTCATGAAACGTTACGTCATCAGGTCCTGCCAGCGCCACAAGGTTGTGATCTCAGAGCAGGCTCTCAGCCAGAGTGGGAGAGAACACATCTAGACAGCATTGAGCATTCAAGGATTGTGTCACAATTAGATGGTTGTACATTTCAGCTGCTTGGACCCAGGGTGGGACAGGGTGAAAAGCAGGTGACAGCAGTGCTGGCATAGTGGCAGGACAGGGGGAGGCCAACAGAAGATTTCCAAGGCAGTGATGTGCTTGACTATTTCTTCTTGCCTGGGTTGGTCACTTGCTATTGGTGTGTGAAAGGGAAGGCAGTGGTGTGGCATGGTGGTGTGCTATGGTGGTGTGCTGGGTGAGAGTCAGGAAGGGGGGGAGGAAAGGATCTGGGGTGTGATATTTAGGTTGTGACTGGAGGAAGAGGGCTTGTGTTAGCCTATGATTTGTTTGAATTGATGACCACTCTTCACCTTCACATCAGTCTCACCACCATTAAATTAAAATGCTAATAAAATGTAAAGAAAGACAGACTTTCTACTGAGGTTCCTCACTCTGGACTGGCAGTCTGCACACCCGTGCTTATGCACAATCTGCCCTCTCCACATGTCTCTCCCTCCTCTGTTACAGGAGATTCTTGCTTACAAGCAGGGATGCCCTTGGGGCCCAGCAATTGAGGCTGTTCCCTGAAACCCTGGCCAGGTGAGGGGAGAAGGACAGTACAGTCAGCTAAGATAAGCAGTAAACACATCCAGTGCTGCAATGGAAGAAGGGACTTACCTCCTAGCTTTCCTCAGGATGCTCCAATTCTCTGGCTAGGTCTCACCAGATACCCTGCCAGTCCCAAAGTATTCAGCAGTCTTGACTAACCTGAGGCAATCATAGTATAATATACTTTAGTAGGAATGATCCATGACAAAGCCCCCTCTCACCTATCAGAATTTGTCAGGTAGCACAAGCCCTGCCAGAATCTGACTTCTTTCTTTACAAAGCACTTCACCTCCAAGCCTCTGATTGAGAGTTACAAGGTGCCCTGACATGTTCTTGCTCCAGCAGTTCATTAGCTGTCTTTCCACAACGATTACTGTATTGCAGCATTTCTTCAGGGCTTCCTGGCTCTCCCCAGGAGAGGAGGAGATGCAGGATCAGCGGTGGGGCGGTGCATCAGGCAGCGCAGTCCTGTCCTCAGTGGAGCTCTGCTGCTGACTCCAGCAGACTGCAGTCACGAGAGAGCTGCACTTGAGTGCAAGCCTGCACACTGAAACACAGCCTTGGCCATCTGGCCAATGTTGATTGCAAATGGATGTGCAGGTTCTGATGCATTTTGGCATGACACAAAAGAGAGCGGGAGGGCGGCTGGAGGCCAGTCAAACCAGCTGAGAAGTGTTAATCCTCACTCACAAAGCGGTATCAGTGAGCAGAGCACAGATCCAGTGTTCATCCCCACTGGAAACTGCACTGTGTGGGTGCAGGGAATTTCAGTGAGGATAGAGCTGGGCTTGCTGGGAGTCTTGTACCAATAGACTTTGACAGTAAAACAAGCATGAGAGACAGGAAGCATGCTGTTAATTTCTGTGGGTTTCCCTGAGACCAGGTCCTTCTCTTGGCTTTTTGCCTTCCTCCCTGATACTGGGTCATAGTGACTCCTTTGGAGCAAGTTCTGTCCCTCCAAATGGGTGCGAAACACAGCAGCTTGAAGATCTGGTTTGGATAACTTCATCTGCACACCAGGAAGTTTAATATGCACAGGGAGGTCCTGCCTTGCTTAACTGTCAACCTGTACTAACCCCTCTGCCTGTGTATCTGTGTCACAGTGACACAGAAATATGTGTCAGGAAAGGGTTAACTTGTTGGGGGGGCGGTTTGCAGGCAGAAGGGAGAAGCAGGGTAGTATTTCTGTATTAACATGCAGCTGGTTAATGCAGCTGAATAGCCCTGGCTCAGCTGTTACCTTTCTCAAAGCCAATGGCAAATGATGAAAAACCGTGGTAATATCTATTAAAAGTTTGTGGAAGGGGCCTGCTCAGTGGGAGCTTTTCTATCTCACATACAAGTGATGATTTAGAACAGAGAAAGATCCCCTCGAGGGGATTTTGTGAACCATGCAATGCTAATTAACTCCATTGTTGTATTTTGTTTTGAACATAAGAGTCCCTCTGGGATTGCAGCACTCTTTCCTCCTGCAATAGATTTCCATTTTGCACCACTGTATAAAATCTTCTCCACATCCCATCAGCAAAAGGGATTAACAATAGGGAGAAGCATATGTGCATAGTTTTATGGGGTTCTAGGGAGGAATGCCTCTCCCTTCACCTCCCAGATGCATTCTCAGTGGGGGTTATTTTGTACATCCTTGTTTTCACTGTTCCTTTAACCTTGAATTAAGAACAAGTGTACATCAGACCCTGGGTAGCATCTCCCTTTGATCTTTAGCATATTCAAACCACTTCCAAACATGCTATGCTTGAGTTTGTTTTAGTGCTTGTGCTGTTTGGGCAGAAATGCAAAACTTAAAAAAAAAAAGAAACCCAAAACCCAGCTCCACCAAAAAAATCAACAAAAGCCATCAACACCAAGAGTGGAAGCACTGATGAATGAGTGATTTACTCATATACAGTACATTCTGAAGGGAAAGTAAGAGAAAAAAAGCTCTCATCTGTTTGAAGTTGTTACTGGTTTGTGCCAGCAACGTTCAGAAGAAATTTGACTCCCTCTGTGCTGGATCAGCTCTTCATTTTCTCGACTTCTGGTGTCCCACTTCAGTTTGCTCCAGTTTGCCCCAACCTTCTTCTCTGTGCTCACTTCTTTTGTATTGAACAAAGTGGATCCTGACTGGGCCTCGTACTCTGGTTATTAAAATTCAGCAGCAACTTCAGTGAAGTCAGAACAAGGAAAAGAACAAGACCTTTCAAGTGAATCAAGCAGCTTCTTAATTTGTCAGCTTCAGTCTCTGGCCTCCCTCCACTCTGAGAAAGCCCAGATCTTCCTAGGCTGTCTTGGATAGTCTCTTCTCTCCACTGCCTTAAATTTCAGCTCTGTACAGCCCAAAATTTACAGAGTGTTGATTCCTGCTTTAAGCAATTCTGTTGTTTCATGGTAAGAAATACTTAGCAAGCTGTCCCAAGAGAGTGGCTACTATGTACTGGAGTCTCACTTATGTCTTCTGGATGGTACTGGAACTGCACTGGGAGCTACCTGCCACCAGCTGTAATGGAAATTTTGCATGAATTTGACTAAGAGAAGCAGAGATTTGCAAGTAAGAGACTTTTCTGTGCACCTTATAACACTGTAAATTCTTAAGTCTTGATTCTTATTTCCTCCTGGAATATATTTAATTATTATCAGGGCAATTTTTAAGTCCTCTGAATGAACAACTGGACAGATATTTAACTTCATCTTCAGGAGTGTAAATAACACAAGTCATGGAGGAGCCCAAGCACTACTGCTCTTGCATTCCCCTGAGGGCATGACTGCTGCCTGCAGACCCGGGCTGCAGGTCCATCAGAGACTCAGCAGAGACCCTACCCTCCCATCACATCCTCAGTCAGCTAAGCACAATCCTGTGTATATTAAACAGCTTTATCAGGGATCCTGTGAGGATGCTCATTGAGGCAGCAGCCTCTGTGGCATTGGTACTAGACTGATGAAGTCAAAATTTTTCATGTAAATCTTCCTGTTCTCCCTGTAACATCCCTCGCTTCACTGCCAACTCCTTTTTTGTTTTCCAAAAGGAGGGGAATAAATTAAAAATATTTATATTGCCTCTACCCCAAACCTTCCAGCAGCACATAGCTGGATGTGTTTTCTCTTGGAGTAGTGCATTCAGTGATCCCTGTAGTAGCTGCTCCTGACATGCTTTTTTGTTGAAATGTTATGACACTGTCACATGCTGTAGGCTCTTGAGGGCTATTACTGCATCAGTTGCAGTTGTCTATCACTGTAGTGGTCTGCAGAGCCTGCTAGTGAGTGTAAAGGAACATACTGAAAGGACACTGAGAGTCAGTCTTTCTGAAAATGCTGCCCAACGTTTTCTGCTTGACTGTTAAAGGTCCATCTAAAACATATTCTTCTCCTTTTCTTTGCAGTCCCTTTATACAAATTGACAGAATCAAAAAGGCAAAATCCAAGGGGAAGGTCTTGCCATTCTAAAATCCTTACTTCAAGCACATGTAGTGTTTTAATGACCTCAACTTCTTCTTACTCACATCTGTGATGTTGAGGTTTACCCCACTCAACATCCAGAGAAGGAATGGTAAGAGCCATCCCATTTTTAAGAAGCATTTCCATTGCAGTGTTCTCATTAGGATCCAATTTGTCAAACCCTGCTGCTTTTTTCTACCTCCTAGTTTATATAGCTACAAGAGGAAATTTCTGTGAACAGAAAACAATCCCACAAATATTTTTTTCTAGTCCACTCTCTAAGCTGGTCTTTATCTCTTGCTGACTGCTGGCTTGTTAATGAACAGGAGGGGAGAGCAGTGAAGGCTCTGCCAGCATGGTCCTCATCACACCAGCCTGACAAGTGTGCAATGGGGACACCAAATGCCATGGGAGAAACAGAGCCCTTTGCAGACTTCTGAGACCACACTAAGACCCAGAGCAGTGAAGGTTTTCCACAGATATAGGGAGTGTATTTTGGCTGGAGCTGCTCCTGTTCCTGGCACCATGGAGGCATCACACCCCTCATCCTTTCTCTCCCAGGCTAAGTATAGCAGACACTTGAACTCCCAGAAGTTTCATTGCCTCTTAGCAGCATTGCCTCTTAGCAGCACAGCTCTCAATGAGTAATCACATCAGCCCAGGGAGGTCCCCCCCAGCTTCTCTGGGGCTCTGCAAAAGGCTGCACATTCCCGGTGTGGGCCTGCCCACCTTTGGTTTCCTTCTTTCAGCAGCAACATGGAAATATTTCTGTATTTTCCAGGGTCTGGATGCAGAATGCCAATGTCCATTTGTCCTCTGTAACATGATTTTCCACACTCCCCTAGAATGGGTAAGAAGCAACTCTACTGCTACTTGAGCAGCTTTTGCATACTGTTAAGAATTTGGATACAGAGAAGGGGGCACAAGGAACGTTGGAGCTTATTTCACAGCCCCTGAGCATTCTTCCAGGTAGTTCCTGAGCTCTGCACTTCCACATGAATATTTTTCCCTGTCAGACAGAAATGAGTGGAAGGGTAACTAACCCCTGCACATCACACCGAGCACAGGGTACTTGCAAATATTATTTTAACGTGTCTCTGCTTTTCCCTGTCTTGCCCTAATATTTACAGTAGATAATTTTTAAGCCCAAATAGCATAGGTTTGTGATTGAACATGCTTTTTCTGTGCTAAACTCCACCCTGTCCCTGAGTAATTTCCTCATCTCAGTTTCCCTTGTTAAATCCTCAGAAGAACAGGGCAGAGGTTCAATTTCCAAGTCTCACAGCTACGACACAAAGCCCAGTGGTCACCCCCACGTGTCTGGGGGCTCCAGGGTCTCCTGTATCACACCTGAACACAGCCCTCTGCCTTTCTCTAGCCCAGATTTTTTTTTTTTCCAGGAGAATAGCAGTGCCCTGCCTGGTGCTGGCAGCCCCACAGAGCTCCTCCAGGTCAGGTCCCCAGAGTGCCCAAAGTCTCCCACTCAGCTGCCAGCCGAGTGCCAGGAGGCAGAGGCGGGTGTCACGCCAGGATGCATTTCAAAGCAAAAGAACCCTTGTTTTAAGTCTGTGCAACAACCTTCCTCCCAGAAGACTGGCAAAAAAAAGCTTTCAAAATTAATTTGCATAATTGGATCTTTAATTCTCTTTAAATGAAAACCAAAATGGCACTGTTCTCAACAAAAAAGACTTTCACAAAAGCCAAAGGATTGGTTGCAAGGTGGAGATGTGTTACTGAGTTGAAACTAAGCCCAGATAAAAGATAATTAGGCAGACTGAACAAAATTCTGCTTGCAGAGAGAGGGGAAAGTCTGAGGTAGCAGCACAGACTTCGGTAAAATGACTTCACATTCATGTTACCGTAACTGAGACTTGTTCTGCTGTAACTACTTTAAATTTTCAGCTCTGTGGTTAATTAGCAACCCTTGTCATTAATGTGGGTTTTTTAATTCAAGAATTTATTAGATTAATAAACACTGCAGTTATTTTTGTAACGGGGCAGAAGTTCTGTTTGTGCAAAAGACCAAGACACCATTTGAGTCAATCTGACTGTGATCACTTAATTCAGTGGAAACTTTGGCCCACTGAAATACTAGTAGGAGAGCTGTGTGTATAAAATCAGAAAGAGTTCAGCTAATAAAAAGCTATTTTCATGTGCTTGTAAATGAAAAGCAACTTTTCTAACAAAGAGCAGTGTATTTTATCTCTCATCCCTCCCTGATTACATGTGGGGAGCTTTATAGGATGTTTTTGACCTTAAAATAATTTTTAAAAAGAGGCAATTTTAGTACATATTATCCACCACACTTGCTTCTGAAGAGCTGAAGAGCTGTTTTTATAGTTAAAAATATCCAAATGGCAAGGTACAAACCTGTTCTGCAAGAGAGCTTGGTTTTCTCCCCTTGCTTGCAACAATTCATTCTTTAATCAAATACAAAGGAGCTCCATTGGTGTCCTCACCAGGGCTTTTAGTCACCCAAAGCCTGAGCACCAGCTGAAGGCATATGGCCATAGCCTCCTTAGCCTTTGCTTTAAAACAATAGTGAAATAGAAACAGAGGAGCTGGGGCAAGCTGGCAGAATACAAATGGAAGATCTCTGTGACTTGTCAGTCCTCCTGGGTGCTCCATCACTGCCTGTGCCATGGAAATGCAGCAGGAGCACACGGAAGCTCACAGCTAAATTCTGTTCATGGGGAGCCTGGTGTAAATGCAGAACAACACCACCAGAGCCATTGGACTTAACTGGGATTTTCATCTGGGCAACCACAATACCTGAAGAAGTAAGACATAGCTGGGCTGCTGCAGACACTGCAAGGAATAAAGTTGAGCTGTCAAGGTTAGTTGCAACTAAGTACTGCTGCTTCGATCAATTTTAAATAGTTTACAGCTTTCACAGATATCAGTATTGCCTTTTTTGGGGGGGGAGGGTATACTTAAAAAAACCAACATTGTAAGAATAAAAACTGTGCTGCTATAAATTAGAAAATCCTTATGAAATACAGTGGGAACAGCACATACCACACTGTGGCACCAGGGATGTGATCTGTTTTAAGAAACACATGGCTTTATGTTTAATGAAGGGAGCCTGTTGAAGGATTGCAGACCAGGAGGGCACACTAGATTTGTTGTTTTATTAGGTTCTGGGTTATGTACTTCTCCTTTTGCTGCATATCTGACAACGCATGCCATTCCATTAAAAACTGAATGGGCTGGGGGAAGGAGGGCAGAAAAAAATCATTTATGAAGGACTGGAGCATTTTATTTCCTACCTTTTGATAAAAGTGTTAAAGAAAAAAAGTTGTCATTTTATATAAACTAGAAACAGAAACAGATGGAAAGAAAATGGAATTTAAACAGAGAAGAACAATTACTCTCCACAAGGAAGGAATTGTTAGAAATACTTAAGTACACTCACCAGTTCATTGAAATCATACCCCTTATATGTAGCAAAAGTCCTCCATTATATCAGGGCCAGATCCTGAAAATACTTCCTGAAGGATGAGTTGGAGGCACTTTCCATCCCACATGGGATAATTTTCACTTTATGAGGTCAGAAACTGCTTGGCTGTGATCAGACTGCTTACAGTTGTGTGTTGCGTGCTCCATCTCTGGAACTGCCTGGAACTAGGGAGTAAGGGACACTGCTGGGGCTGGCCCCCCATTGCTGACCCCCCTCATCCAGCACCATGGTAGGGACACTGCCAGAAGGGTCAGTCCTGAATTCCTCTCTAACACTGGCTGCCTGTGGGAAGGTGTTCTCACCACATTATTTTGGATTTTGTGATCTGGCAACCAGTGCTACTCCATTTCAAGTTTGCCTAGGTTCCCTTTGTCAGAAAACTGCTCTTTCCAGACACGCCCCAGAAACCTCTTGACATCAGGCTAGCAAGTTGTGCTGGTTTGTCTACAGATGTGCAGGGATGAGATTTGAGGCAAAAAGTGATGAACTGGAAACTGGAGCTAAGGAACAGGAAGAGCTGGATCATCCCTTCCAGCAACAGCTCACAGAGGTGTAACATGAGGCCCTATGTCTAAAATGTGATTCAAAACACCCCTCAAGACATCCAGGCCCCTGCCTGTACACTAAGGAGCTGCCAGAATGATCCCACAGAAAATACAAACCACAAAACTGGGCTCCAAAGTCCTTTCCTAACCCCAAACTTTAGCATTGGAGGATTGCTGCAGGAAGGTTCACTTCTGCTTATTTGAGCTTCAAAATCCCAGACTGACTCCTGAAAGATGTAGAAACCTCCTTCAGCCTTTAACATGGTAACCTTGCACTTAAAACATTGATTTGAGATGCGTAGGCACTTGGGCTCATCTCCCTTCTAACTCAAAAGGAGTTTGACCCATGCCTCCTAGAAACTGAAGGAATATGTGGGAGTGAGGAGAGGGTATCCTCCTCTTGATAGTCTAGCACTGAACACAAACTCACAGAGTTGGTTGCAGCTAAGCAGAAAGGAGCATTAATCTCCTCTCCTAGGTCACTGATTAGGGCAATGAGTGTGAATATAAATTGCTCTTCAGCTCTTCTCCTCAACCTCTGTCCACACCTGGGCCTGTTCAGCTCTTCAGAGTATCACAGATTTCATGCCTTTGGTGGTTTGGTGTAGCAAGGCACTTAACACTGGCAGGACTTTACTGAGTAATGGCTTTGGTTGGAGTGCTTTAAGCCTGTTGCACAATTATGGCACTCTGGTTCCACAACATCACCACCTCAGCTGGCAATTCCTCATGCTTCCTGCTCTCTCCTTGAGCCCCTTGGAGAACACCTTTTAAACTGTTTGGTAAGAATATTCTGCACAGGCTCCAAGATATTAAGTTGGATTTTCTCACTCCCCCACAGTGCAAATATCCTTTTATTAGCTGCCAGAGCTACTGGATATGCTGATGACAACGTCATAACAAAGCTCCAGTACTAGCTCAACTAACAGACCTCATATTTACAGCTCTTAGTCTTGCATATATAAATAGACTAAGGCTGTGGAAATCAAAGATTTCCCCCTCACTATTGCTGCCAAGGAAAAATCAGTGAAGAAGTTAGCCAGGCAGAAGTGCTGGGGTCCCCTCTCCGGTGCCCCAGGCTTCTCTCTGGCAGGGAATGTGTGCATCTTTCTGCTAGAGAGCTGCATGCAGGAGCTCTGCAGAGATGGGTGTCCATCCCCTGGGATCACCCCTGGAGTGAAGGATCACATCCTTCACTTTTAATGGTAGAGGCAGATTTCCGTTTTAAACATATGCCACTTTTTTTTCTCATGAGCTCAGAATAATAAGCTGTGACTCTTCAGTGAGAAAACCCAAGACATTTTGATATTTCTCTGAAGACATTCAGAGCAAGTCCCAAGCCCATGGGGTCTTCTTTATAATTGCTGCCAGGCTGATAAATTCTGGCAACAGAGGCATCTACAGTAGCACAGGAAAACTGTGCAATACCAAGCTATCATCACCTTCTGATAGACAAAACATTTATAGTTTATTGTCAGGAGGACTCTGGCTACAAAGCCTTTCCCTGAGCCAGAGTGGACTGACCTTTCGCAGTATGCACAATAAGACAGCAAACATGGCTGAGCTGTCAGAACTTCTGCAATAACCCCAAATCCCTTTTGATAAGGGGAATCAAAAGCACACAGCTCTCCATCACCTCCTAATCATGCCTCCTAATTGTGACCTCAACAATGCCTTACAAATCTGCTACACTGTTTGAGAACTAGGTGCAACACCTGCTTCCTGGCAGCAGCCATTTGGTTTCCTCAGGATAGGTTCTTGGGAATCTCACATCTAGTTCTCCAAGCATCAAGTAAGAGAGTTTTAATTTCCTATCATGCCATCCTAATGCAACCTGCCCAAGAAGCCTCATCCATATGAGAGCAGTGAAGAGCTCGACAACTTCCTCCTAAATAACACCCTCCCACTCTGCTTTGTGATCCATGGCTCATTCCTCACTGGGTATTTTAGGAATTCTGTACATGTAGTCTTTAAGAGTCAAGGTGCATGGCCCTGACTCCTACCACCTTTTGAGGCACTGCTTAATAAAGAAACAACTCGGAGAAGGGTCCAAACAAATCTGAAATGGGTACAATTGCTTTTCCCTCTGTAGTATGCATGTATATATATATACATAAGAGAAATATTTAGGTTGGCAAAGACCTTTAAGATCATTGAGTTGAACCGTTATCCCAGCACCAATGTGTTCACCACTAAACCATGTCCCCAGGTGTCATATTCACATGCTTTTTGGACACTTCCAGGCTTTGTGATTCCACCACTTTCCTGGGCAGCCTGTTTCAATGCCTGAGCACCCTTTCAGTGAAGACATTTTCTCTAATATGTGTGTGTATATATATATTTATATATATATATAAACCCTGCTGTATCACATTAGGGAGTTTAGCAACTGGTCCTTGCAACAACCTAACATACCATAAAAGCAACAATCCATTCAAACCTCTTGCGTGATTTGCATCAAAATGAGACCCCTTTTTTTTTTTTTTTTTTAATTTCACAGAAGTTCACTAATATGGGGAGTGAAAAAAAAATAAAAAAGAGAACTTAAGGAACAAATGAGAACAAGACAGATAATGAATCATGTTGGGAAGTCACTAGCCTTGGGTGGTGGACACGAAATGCAAGTCCACATTTAGAACCAGGGAACCATTGCCTAAGCCACAGCACATGCGTTCAGCTGTCAGATTTAGGAGAGTTTAAAATCAAGAGACTTTAGGCTTTTTGGGTTTAATCGCTATTTAAATTGGTTTAAACTGTTATTTAGATATTTGAGTTCCACAGACCCCTAAAAGTCCCTAAGCGCTCACTACATCAGCTTGCTCAGTGTCTTCCTTACTCCCAAACCCCCTTCCTGTGCTTCAGTCATTCCTCTGCCTGTGTGGGGAGTCCTTTGCAAAATTATCATGAGCTCAAATTATTTTGTTAAATAACTGGATATGACTTCTCTCCTTAGAAAAAAAATGCAAACTCGATCCAAAGAGGGTAGGAGTTCTTCCATGTGTCTTTGATTCAGGCAGTGAAATCCTAAGTAGAAGGCAGGCTTCTCTGTTTCACATTTTTTGTTGGCAAAGTAGAAAATTCTCCATTCAGCACACAGATTTGCTGCAGTTTGCTTAGACACCAAGTCTCCATCTGCTCTACCAGGGTTGTAAACCTCTTGGCTTGGATTCTGCAAGTCCTTTACTTCCCTTGCCTTCTTCCCTTTTCTGAGGGTAAGAAACAAACCATCGAATCACTTAGGTTGGAAAAGACCTCTAAGACCATCAAGTCCAGCTGTAAACCCATCACTGTCAAGTCCACCACTAAACCATGTCTGCAAAATGCATATTAAGTATTCAGTTCCTGTCTGCAAAAGGAATTTCAATTAAAATAAACAAATTGCTGAACATAAGTGAGGATAATAGCATTTTATTGCTGCACAGCAGGGCTGTGAAGGTAAGTAAAGGTTCTGAGGTTGGAGTAAAGGGAGATGTATATGTTGCCTAGATAGATGAACTCATTTTCATTTAAAAATGTAAACCCAAAAGATGACTGTGACTGTACATGTTTCCCTCCTCCACCCTGGACAATTGAATCCGTTTACCTAGTGTTTGATCGAGTTACAGCACAAAAAATCCTATTTAAAAACAAGGCACTCCTCTTCCCCTTTTTACTCACATCTTAATGCTTTACAAAGCAAAACTCCAGACACTTTGTGAATCACATATCACTACCAAATAAGTTGCAGTCATTGAATGGTGCCTCATAAAGGAGGCAGGAAACAGGAAAAGCTCAAAATAAAGCTGTTTGTAAATTAAAGAACTGAGGGAAAGAATGGATAGGAAATGAGTCCCTTATTTCTTCTTCAAAATTATTCTGATTAATGAGGAGAAAGATCAATAGCCTATCTGCAGCTGCCATGGGGAAGACAGGGTGAAGAGTGAATCCAGATCCAAGTATCCCCGTGGTGCCAACACATCACATTCTGCACAAGCTGGATATAATGAGCTACAGGGTGAGATCTCATGCGACTGCACTACTTTACCTGCCTGTCCATGCAGTTCCTCATTATAGCTGGATGTGCTCAGTTATAGGGTACCAAAAGGAGAAATGTATGGCATAGATTTGTGAGTAGTCAGAGAAAGGATTGGCTTCATTCCTGCAGCACTGCTTTCCTCCTGCTGTAACAAGAGCCCCAGACACACCAGGCTTCCTCCTGCACTGCTGCTGCATGCAGCTCGGAAGCCACGAGCACAGAGTTTCCACAACATGGGGCAACATCCAGGCCCACAGCACACTGAACCCAGCAAAACATTCCCACTGACATTTCTGGATTTTGTTTTTTAAACCAACTCCTAAATGAAGCACCTCAGATATTGCTGCTTCCTTTATTAATGTTTGGTTTGGGGACTCGGTAATTATGTTTAGCAGCTTTTGTGGGCCAACAGATTCCAAGGCAAAATGACCTGGCAGGATGCTGAAGCCATTTCCACTGTTTTTGGAGTGCTGTGTAAGGACAGAATGACTGTTTTTTGGATGGAGACCCTGGGTGAAACAAGGCAAGGCATCACGCTCCCATCCATTTTGGCTTGCCCCAGAGACAGGGAGAAAGTACCCAGCACTATTTCATTAAGGTTTTGGCATGTCCCTTAATGGCATTTGTGGCAGTTACAGGCACAAAGGAAGCATTTATCCCCGGTTGTTTTTCCCATCTGCAGCCATTCATTTGCAGATTTGCCCAGAGATCAATTCACACTGGCAAGAGAGATAAGAGGGACCTCTGAGGCTGGGCAAGAGAGATTACAGCAGCCAGGCGTCCCCCAGGGCAATTTCAGAGCCGCAGAAGGGTGCTGTATTTTTGAGCACCACTAACGCTAGCGTCCCCTGGCCAGGCACCCCAGGAACGCTGCCACAGTCGACCTGCCTGCTCCAGGCTCTGCAGAGAGCTGATGGACACCACCCCTCAGAGGCAGCTAGGGAGGGATTCCTCCTTTCTACAGCAACTGGGTGCAGAAAAAACAAAACACACAGAGAGGCTAGTGCCAAAAATGATTACCGATCCACATTTGTAAGGCAAAAGTCGGTTTCCAGTCCCAGCTCTCCGGAAGACACGGTGCCCTCTTTGGCACAACCCTGCTCCAAACAGGGAGGCAATCAAAGGGCTTTTAGCAGAAACCCCTTAGCAAGGGCACTGCTCCCGCAGCCACAGGAGTGGCTAGCAGTCAGTGGGACACAGTTCTTAAAGAGCTGCTAAAATACTTTCAACATTTAAAAATGCTTAATGTGAGTGTTTGTGAAATGAAGGAAAACAATTATACAACGCTCATATTTAGATTTACTGAAGAAAATATTTTAATTTGGTACCTTACTGTATCCTTACACTTGGGCTTAAGCCACCTCTAAAATTGGTTTAGGCTGCCACAAAACAACAGCTTAAACCAATTTAATTGCTGTCTGCTGCAATCCCACCCGACTTCCCAGCCCTGGTTGCACATTCCCCATCTGCTTTCCTACGCCAACTCTCGTGCTTGTCCAACCCTGCTCTAAGCCATTTGGGCAGGCAGGCCAGACACACACCCTCGACACCCTAAAACCCACCCTTTTCCTACGGATTTAGCACGCTGGGGTGACTCAACACCAGGTCAGATGCACACTAGAGCCGGGGGAAAGAAAGGCGTGGAATTGCTCAGTTGAGGCTGGGTGGGACCACGAGGTTCAGAACTATGACAGCTCATCCCTGTGGGCCTGCTCGCTCCACCTCTGCCCAGGCCGTTTAATCCCATCCCGTGCTAAATCATCCAAAACTTAACCTGGCCCTCCTCCCTAGACAGACACAGACAGACAGACACACACACACACACACACACACGGTTCCTACCAGGTCAGTAAATTCGCTCAGCTCAGCAAGAGTCCTCACCAGCATGGAAATGCATGGCTGGAGGTGAGAAGGGCTTTTCCCTTTCAACACCAGGGAGCCATTAGCTCATCTAAGCGCTGCTGTCAAGCCATATCCTCGGGCTTCTGCATGCATTTGAATCCCTGATACCCTAAAATCCGGGCTGGAGCATTAGAGACAAAGCTTTCAACTGAAGAGAGGCGAGGAGCTGAGCAATAACCATGCTTCCTAGGGGAGGCTCCTGCAACCCCGGCCTTGTAGCAGGCATTCTACCTGGTCGTTCTAATAGCCCTGTTTTAGTATAAGGATACCAGGGACTAAGTCAGATCTTTCTGGAGAAGAGGTAAGTTAATTTACAGGAAATTCAAATACACTGAAGTAGCCAGAACGTAATGAAAATAAATTCAAAGGGGAAAAAGAAAAAGAAAGAAGAGACGAGAAGAGAAGAGAAGAGAAAAGAAAAGAAAAGAAAAGAAAAGAAAAGAAAAGAAAAGAAAAGAAAAGAAAAGAAAAGAAAAGAAAAGAAAAGAAAAGAAAAGAAAAGAAAAGAAAAGAAAAGAAAAGAAAAGAAAAGAAAAAAAAATAGAACAAGGCAACTAAAAGCAAAGCCCTACAGCAAGAGGACAGCTGAGATTTCTGACAGGATACCCTTCTTCCAGTCTGGATTTACCAGTGTTTTGTGACATAGACAGAGTCTTAAATACAAAATAAGTGCTCATCTGTAAAGAAATTTTCTCATACATTATGCAGCACTGTCTCTTCCACACTTCATATACATCTGTCTGTACCTATAAATAGAAATTATCTCTCATGTGCATTATCATATATTACAACCTCTGATGATGTGGTAAAGGAAAGGAAATAAGCAAAGGAAGTAGTGTGCTTCACCAGATCATGCAAGCTCCACAGAACTTTGGTTAGTCAGCTATGAGCAAACCAGTGCTGGAAATAGTACAAAAACATGTGGAAAAGCAAAAGAATGAGAAAAATGACAGTAAACCAATGGGGCTGTTGCATAACAAACAAAAGTCCAAGTAATCTTGTGGAGAGGCTAGAAGACCAAAAAGAATCCTTGCATGCTTAAAACTGGAGTATTGCACAAAGTGGCACACAAGTAGGGAGAACAGGCCAGAGCAGGTCTGCTGGGCAGCACTGGGAGGAACAAGACAGGATCCCTGCAATGCTGAGGCCAAATCCAGAGTCAAACCCCAACTCTCAGCCTGAAAGACAGGGGCCTGAACTGCTGATTGCTTTCCTTTTTCAGAATGTGTCACCTCTGCATTGCTGGACGGTTTTTGTCCCTTCAAAAAAGAAGAAAAATCTTCACTCTCATGCATTTTATGAACTGATGAAATATCTTCACAACTTGTTCTCATCAGTGTTTACTTGTTTAGTATTTCAGCTTGACCACGGTGCCTACAGGGCTAACGAGCCATGACTGGCAATACAATTAAAGATAGATTTGATGGCATCCTGGCAGACAAAAGTGTTTTAATTAAACTGAAAGAAAATTGTTGTTTATGGGCCGGGAGCCCATACTGAATAGACAAAAGTAAGCCTTTTGATAGGAAAAATCAGTGCCACATCTAAGGGATGGGGAACTGAGGTTTAAGTCTTGGCTTTAGCAGACTTCCAGCAGAGGTCATTACTTTAGACCAAGGGCATGTTTTGACTTGTCTTTTGGAAAATGTGGAGAGTGCAGTCTCCCTGTTTTCAGCCTCCCTGAAACTTTCTGGCTATTTTCACAAGGGAAGGCTGAGCAGAGCCCAAAGGAAGCTCCACATTGGTTAGCAGCAGCACCACTTCCTAGTTCTCCCCACAACTTCATTTAACAGTAAAACTCAGAACTTAGTTGTTTAAAGGCCAAGCTAAATCTGAACCAGCCAGGGTTACACTGAAAACCACAAGATTTATAAAAAGCAGTTCCCTCTCTCACCCTGTTAAGGTTCAAACAAATAGCAAAACTTGACTTTCCTAAAAGTAAAGTTAAAGCCTCCAAGTTTGCTCTTTTAATTAGCTTCAGTTACTTCACTGGCTTTGAAAACAGTATAGTTCTGAGCATTGCTTGATTCATTGGAATTCATTGGAATTGGATTCATTGATTCATTGGAATTGATTTCATTCGTGGATGGAGATGGAAGGAGATCTTGGAGAGAGAAAGAATGGGAATGTATCAATTTCTCTAAGGCAGAATTATCACATATAGGCATTTTAAGGCCAGGTAGGCAGATTCCCCTATTGAAATTGTACAACACTTTGCACTTAAATACTATATTATCACTTGCTTCACTTTGTCAGCTTTTACTGCTTGGTCTGAAAGCTCTCACTGGATGCCACAAATTAATTACACATTTTCTGGTTTTATCTAAGGAGTTCCTTATTTTTACCCTTGCCAGAAAAAAAAAAAAAAAAGGAACCAAAACCAAACCAAACAAAAAAAAAAAAAAAAAAAGAAAAAGAAGAAAAAAAAAGAAAAAGAATTTAAAAAAAAGGACTAAAAATAAGAAAAATAAACAGGGAAAAAATGTTTAATATTAACAGTGTATATACCTCCACAGGTGTAATGGTACACACGATGTCTGGAGTCTGACAAAACAATGACCTGTGAAGTCTGTGAAAGACAAGAGAAAAGGAAAGTTACAAGATGGACAGTGTAGCCCATCTGAGTTCACCCATGAATGAGTGAGAAGTGTAGACTATTCATTTGCACAAGAACTGAAGTTGATTCAAGGCCACTATTACCTCCAGTGAGCATCTTTCTTTCAATTCAGATTTAAAAGCTACGGTGCTTTGCAGGTCTCTCTTACTTTCCATAGGTGTCCTTTAGGTTGCAGGTAAATCCCTCCCTTTTACAGTAAGCTTTCACCTGAAACAGAAAATACATCCTACGGTTTTATCACCTGTTATCTAAGAACTGAGGCACCTCCTGTGGCTTCAGTTGCTGAAACAAAACAGTGGTTTATTTTGTGAAAAGGATCATACATAGAAATACTCATAATCCTTTCTCTTTTTCCCCCCTCATGTGACACTAAAGGTCAGAAGGTACCTACAGTCCACGACCTCAGATGACACTGTTTCCTAAATACACATCCAGAATACACGGTTTTAGTTGAACTCGACTCAGAAGAACAGGAACACATTTAAGCTCAGAGAACCAGTCTAAAAAAACCGAAAAGGAAACAAAAAACCATTGCAGCCAAATTTCAATAAACAGAAATGGAATCATGCCACTGGGCAGCTCTCTTTAACCTCAAGTAAAAGTCCTACTTACCCTGGCTCAGCAACCACCTTTTTTCATAGTCTATGCATGACCTGGTCAGCGCGGAAAGTCTTCACCACTTACCCCCTTCCCATCCAGCTTCCACCTCCAGGGCCACCTGTGGTGGCCATCAGACCCCCGAGGACAGGCCAGAAAATCTCTGGAGCTCACTCCTCCACTTCCAGATTGCTTCCTCCTGGCAGAGCACAGCTGCTTAGAGCACCAGAGCCAGGCTGAACACAACAAGTAGTAAATCAACATCTCTCTTTGCTTATGCTACTAATGACACCCCAGATCACTAGCACTTAATTGAATTTACTTTTCAGTGCTTTTTACATTTTGCTTTTCTATCAGCTGGGACAATAAAAATCAATTCCTATAGGGCAATTTAATTTAGGTTTACATGGTGTTTTATATTCAGATTTTCAGTGCTGCAACATTTGCGTGGTAAATCCGTGCAGAAGTGTTTTTAAGTACTTCTGTGAAATTAAAGCAAACCCATACTGAAGGTAGGTACTTTAACAAGCAAAATACTTAAAAAAGCCCAAATAAATATGTAAGAAAAACAATATAATGGATAAAAGTTATTTGGCCAAATGAAGCAGATTGGTTAGAAAGATCTCATACACATGCAAGAAATTCAGTTACCTGTATAAATATTTGGAGGACTGGTGACACAGATAAATAGTTAATAACTTTTTTTCCTGATGAGTTTTATTACAAAATACTGTTGAAGTCTTCCCCCCTGGGCAAATCTACCTACCATATAAAAGGTCTCGTTTGTGAAAAACATGTGCTGAGCTTTGTGGATCAAGGATGGCTGTGCAGATCTACAGGCTGTCTGTAAATCACAGTGCACGAATTTAACCATGGAGCAGACTGGTAGAGACTGTACATGGGTCTTGTGGTCTGTCCCTCCTGCTCAGGAAGGGTGGAGCACTGTGGTAGCTGCTGTAGGGAAAAGGGAAGTAATTTCAGCCACTACTTAGCACCCTACCACTTCCCTGGAGGACTAATATATTTTACTTTTCTCAAATGGTTTAATAGACACATGGAGATATTTCTCATTTCTCCTAGCTGTGGGCTTTGCTGCTGTCTGGAAGCAGCAATGCTTCTTTGGAGGAACAGGTCTTTAAAAGACAAGTGTTTAGTGTTAGGAAGTTCAGCCTGAGTACTGATTTTACTTTAGCAGATTTAAATATTTCTGATAACTTTAATCATTCTTATTCAACTGCAACAGTATGGATTAGGCAACTAATATTTCAATATGTTTCTCTCTCACTGGACAAGGCAAGTCTATAAATTTCAGGGCTGTGTACTAGGTGTCTAGTGGAAGTGTCTTGTTCCCATTTTGCCATGGTGTTGGGCAACAGTGGACAGGGAAAAGATGCTCTGTACTTTGGAATAATCATTTACAACTGGAAGATGACAATTTGATCCTTAATTCACCTATTCAGACAAGTTTACTTCTGCTAGACCTACAGAAGATTTCTACTGACATTTCCCCCTTTTTGAATTCCTAAGGGTCTCACCATTAGTTCTTGTTAGCATTATTTTTTTAATTTCACCTTCTGCATTGAAGGAACCACCCTTGTGGGCAGCACTGTAGGTGGTTGTGCTTTCAGCCAACACCACATCACTGGGGGCACTTGGAGGTTTAACCAAATCCTCTTTGGTCTTGGAGGTGCCAGCAGGTGTCCAGAGCAGGGATATGTATATTAAAAATGCAACAAAACACACACTTATCTGCTCCTGGGAGCTCGCCAGGGGAGAGGCAGAGGGGAGAGGAGAGGAAAGGATGTATATACATTGCTGGAGGATGATGCTTATTTCTCTAATTACTTTTTGTTTCTTCTTGGCATCTTCTTTTGCTTCATCTTGCATCTCTTGTTCTTCTGTCTCCAGAGTTTCAGTGCCTCCTTTGAAAATTAGGCAGAGTGGTTAACCTAACAGCTCCAACCAGCACATTAGCAGGGCTGCTAATGTGAGTGACTGCTGGCATTTTTTGTTTGCACGTCTCACTCAATCTTTTATTCAAATTGAAAGGAAGAAGTTACAAATAGGATTATGTTTTTAAGACAAGTAAGTCTGTGTGTGCTACACTGCAAAAGAAATAGTTGTCTTCTTCCACTAGAAAATACTTGATCAAACTTATTCCAATCTACATTTCTTTTAAGTAGATAAAATGGAAAATGTACATGGTAATGAAATATAGTATTTCATGATGTATATTATGAAATAGAATAGAATGAGATTATTTCTTTAAGACTATAAATTATTAAATTATCATTAAAATGTATGTATATAAATAATTCTATGAGACTTTCTGATTAGATTACCTTGATATGAAAGAACACATTGTAATTATTCTTTGATGCTTTGCAATAAGGATTTAAATTCTAAGTAGATTTCAGGAAGATTTTCTTTTGATTCAGCAGCAAGATGTAATGGGTGGACAAGACTTAATGAAGCAGAACAGGAAACATGAACGACTTTTTAATTTACTCAGTTAGCTTCCTGTGTAAAAGATTATGAAGTTACCACCACACAGATTTTTTGGGGGAAGTTTCATTTGGTTTATTAGATATTCAACATTCAGGGCATTTAATATAAACTGTTTTGATACTACTTGCAATACTGGAAGACCAAAGGAGAGGGCTGTTGTGAACTTTGAGATCAGGAGATCTGCAGAGAGAGGATTTGTACCTTAGTGAAAGTGCTGAGCACCGGAAAGATTACATTCTCTTCTACATAAAGGATAATTAAGCAGGTTTTTATCTCTCTTTTTGCAAAGATGGCAGCAATCTCTAGTGCTGGAGTGGACTTTTCCCTTCTTCAGTGAGATGTTGAGTGAGATGTTGGAGCACCACAGACAGCACTAGGCTACGAGCAGCCTGGAGCAGAGGTGACTGGTGTTTGCTGGGCTAAGGAAGGGATTTGGGTGCCTGAAGCCTGAGAGAAAAAGCAGATTTGGGAAATGGGAAGCAGCAGAGAGGAGTAGGGATGAAGGTTGCATGAGGTCCAGAGGACAAAGGAAGCAGGATTTTTGCAGATCCCTGGCAGTGCACAGAGATTACTAGAGAAATGTTCATATAATTGAGAGGTGTCCAAGAAATGTAAAAGGAAGAGTTTGAAGGTGGGCAAGCACACAGCTCAGCTGTGCTATCAACAAGGTGTTTCCAAAGCTGATGAGCAAAGCACTTCCTTTTTATGACAAGTGAAGAAAGGAGCAGGGCAGTATTGAAATATGTGTGGTAGGAGCCCCGTTCATCTGAAGAGGCTCCATTCAGGGCCTTACAAAGGCTATGAGTCGACTGCAAAGAAAGGAGGCATTTCACAGAAACTGAAGTGTGACCCTTTGTTCTGCCTGACCCCAAGGTCCTCGGTGACACAAAAGGGGACCCCAGCACTGATTCTGCAGCAACAAATGCCTGTTGTGAGTGAGTGTATTTGAGGAGAAGTGACAAAAAGGAATGACCCGAGGTTCTTGTTTCCAGCCCTTGTTTCCCAAGGGACTGTCAAGGAGGGCAGCCTGACTGAGGTGGGGAGATGAAGGTGCTGGAAATCTCTTCCTAGTGGATGCATTTCCCTTGAAAACCTCTCCTGAAATGCATGATCTGATCATCCACATGTACTAGTAGGACACCTGGATAATGAGGTTTTTGGACTTTGCTCTGCAAAGTCTATAGAAATTAATACATCTTTTACTCAGCTGTTACGTGAAGTGGGTTTTTTCTTATTTAGCACTGGCAAGGGATTAGAGTGTCTTAGTAGCCCTGCCTTTGTTTTAACCTTCCATTAGTCCATGACTACTTTCTTTCACAATCAAAGTAGACATGAAAGGGATGTTTTCCTTTGCTCTTTTCATTATTCCAGAGAGCCATAATTCCCTATTAAAGTTCACGATGGAATCAGGGTGCAGAATGATGGATTTAAAGGTATCATAAAACTCTTCCTGGTAAGTAGTAGTCCCCAAATATATTCCAGTTGTGACCTGAGAGAGGCTGCTGGAGGCATCCCAAGCAGCCATGCACTGGCTCTGCAGATCCTTTGAGCTGAGGAAGTTCATTTGCATATGGATGCCATGCTAAGGAGGCCAGCCTGGATTTCATTACTGCTAATGATGTGTGTGGGAGAAGTGATTTAGTTTATAGCCAGTGCCAGGCATGCCACAATGAGGAAGTACTTAATTCATACAAAGCTCTTTCTTGTTTCTAAGACCTAAAAATCAGGGGACTTCAAGCAGCTCCAGTGTTACAGACATGGTGTCTTCATGATCATGAACAGAGCTGTGACTGAGGCAAGGGAGGGAAAGAGAAGGAAACATCAAGATGTAGTATTGATGTCATAGAGCAAAGGATAGGAGGAGAAAGGAAAGGGAATGAAAAGCACAAGAGAAGAAAGACCAATGGAAGATGAAAAAAAAACAGCAGGGAGAATTGGCTCTGCAGGAGCTGTGGCTGCCAAGGCTGGATGTTTGGACATTGGAGGTGACAGAATTTTCATTGGGTCTTTGCTATAGTTTTCACAAGCAGGCCTGCAGTAAGATGTCCATCTTCAGAGACAAATTTCTGAGAACTGGAAAGGAGAAAAGGGACCCCAGGATACCACTGGAGTTGGAGTAGTTGGGAATTGCTGCACTGCCTGAAGGCATCTTCTTACTCCACTGGAGCCACCTCTGCTTTCCTGTTCTAATAGAAATTGCCCCAGACAAGGGAGAAAGGAGAGGGGCCTGAGGGCAGGTTCCTGGCATCTGCTTCAGAGGTCGAAGGGCTGAACTACAATGCTCAGGCAACTTTAGCAGCAAGACACTCAACTGGGATCAGTGTCTTGGGTGGTCTCTCAGCTGTGAGTGATAAATTCATCAAGGAGAAGAAAGGATCCAGAAAGAAGGAATGGGTGACTGAGGCGAGTTAATCAGAGGGATTAAGGTACACCATACCAGCATGCTGAAAGTGTCTAGAGCATGCACTGGCCCCACGACAGAATTTAAAAGGTTGAGAAGGCTTGGAGGAGGAACTCAATTCTGGGGTTTATGGGTACCAACCCCTCTGGTGTCTTATACTCCTCTGCTATCATTGCAGAGGGTAGCAGGGAAGAAGGGCTGTGAGCTGCTATCCATTGCTTGGGCATGGGACCTGACCATCCATCAGCAGCCCACAGTATGAAAACCTGAACAAAGATCTTTCAAGAGGAATTACCCCTGCCTTATTCATGGCACAGCAGCTGGTTGTAATGAATTTTAACTGTTTGGCTGCAATCACCCACAATGCATGCAATCAAAAGGGTTATGGCCCTGCTCACTCCTGCAGCAGCCTGGAAAGGCTATCTCTGAAAATACAGGGCAGTTTTGGGAACCTTGATTTAAGCATTGTTGTTCTGCAATTTTCTGCAGAGGGAAATCAGCTGGTCAGTTGGGGAATGTGAACACCACTTCAGTAATCTGTGAATGGGAAACGCAGTTTGGAGAGTTCCCTGATTTCTGCTTCATCGAGTTGAACTCAAAGGGTATGGAACAGTGACATTTAGCTGGGGTTACTGGAAATTAAATATTGTTTACTTGATATTGCAATTGAATTCAGAACAGCTGTAGGACGTCTTTAAAGAACAAGTCCCAGCTTTAGCATTTGTGTGTCCCTGAGAAAATACTGAGATTTGCTGAACTGATGGCCTTTGCATGTGGTTTTAGGCCAACTGTCACCTCTTGAATGTTTTAGTATGTGCAAGTCACTTAAGATCTTCATACCAAGCTGTCTGAAAACCGCACACAGACTTCACCAACTAGAAGAAATGAGAAAGATGATTTATCATAAAAGAAGAAGCCGGAATCAGCTAAATTTAGAATTAGAATCAGCTAAATTTAGAATAATTCAGAGATGATATGAAGAGCAAAGGTGAGACAAAATAAAGTGCAATTATTTCCCAGACCAAGGGAAAAAAAAAAAAGGAGAAAAAGAGATTATGCCAATGCATAATTTTTACTGGGCCTCTGTTGGCAGACTGAATTGTGTTGGGAATGGCTCATTTCTCCTCAGCAACAACAGCAAGTTTAAATAATGCTTCATATTTCCCAGGTTTAGCAGATGAAGAAAAGTAATTACTTGGGAGGCAAATAGAGCTGATTTGCAAACAGAGGAGAATGTTTTATGGCCAGACTTGCAAAAATTTGCAGATATCAGAAGACTCTGCATCTGCTTTAATCAATGTGGGTTGGTCCTTGTTGATTATTTCTTTGAGATCCTCATGGTTCTTAAGACAGTAATTTTATATTGTCCAAGACAAGGTGACTGTGCAGCTTCAGAGAGAGGTAAACTTACCTGCAAATTCAAAGTGCACAGCTTTTGAACTGTAAGAACTTCTGGTTCAGAGAAGTCTGAGTTTTGTGTTTCGTTTTGTTTTTGAAATGTCATTGTTCTTTCATGTTTGCCTTTATGATCCATTGGCCTTGAAATGTTGCACGGCTGGGCTTGCAAACACTTGGCTTCTACAGACAGCAGAAGACTTTCTATTTGCTCTGATCTTATTATTTCTTTGAGATCCCCATGGTTCTTGGGGTGGTAGTTATAAACCATCTACAGCTACATCAACGTTAGGCTTTTCTTCATGCAGAGGGCAACTCACCAGCAGATTGAAGCTGAATGTCTGCTCAGTTTATTAGCAAATGACCATGAGAAAAACAAAAGAGCCTGGAAATGCTGAGCAATGCAGTGGTGGGTGTAGAGACACCCTGTGGTGTCACCTTGACTGCTTTAGTTTTCATGATGGTTGAATTGGGTTGCAGTGTGATGGGATTTGGTCTCCCTGTCTCCCTGTTTACAGTGACCCTGCTGTAATGTATCTTCTTTAAGATAAGATCTTCTTTAAACATAAGAGGCAAGGAGAGAGGGGAGAGGGCAAGCAAGCACTGTATATAGCATCTGTAACATTTAATTATATGAGACAGGGATTTTCCAATAGGCCTTGCAACACAAAGAACATTCAGCTATCAGCATCACAGTATATATTTTCTAAATCACAACACCCACACATTTCCTTAGCCAAATAGAAGTTTTCCCTCCATGGCTGCATATCTAAAATTAGCCTGAAGGTCAAATCTGAATAGAAATACCCTTATCATTGAATGTGCTGGGAATGATTGGTGCAGTGGGCTCAATTTTCCCATCGAAAACCTTCATTTATTTTTTTTAAATAACAGTTGCTTTTACAGTCAAAGAGCTTGGAGAAAGGCAAAATGAGGCCTGCTGTATAAAATCAACATCAATATTCTGCTTTCACTGCAAGGCTATTTTTATTGCCAACTATTTTAAATGTAACAAGATGGATACAGTGAAGCCACAGTGTAAAAGATGCAGCAAGAGGCTTCTGAATAGCAAGGCTGAGCAGAGACATATGAAAGAAAGGCCTTGGAACTTGGAAGATGTTTGTATATGAAGAAAGACACAATGAAGAATTCTAAGTTAAGAAATGCATTGTTGAGAAGAACTGAATAGTTCAGGTCTAAAAATAGTTTTTTAACCTGCAGTTGTATTATGTGAGGACTAAGCAGCCTATGCTGCACAAACTCAAAAGCATCATCCTGCAAGAAGTGCATTTATCAGCCACAGTGTTTTATTGAGTGCTTTAATAATACAAGTGTACATCAACTGATCCACAGTCAAAAGTGGCAGGTCCCTAAGAAATTTACAAGCACTTTTTTTTTTGTTTTTTAAGTAAATCAAAATACATATTAATTTGTTCAATGCAATAGCCTTTTGTGTGGGAAACAGAAGGCTAGTGATAAACACAGTCTTAGTAATGCACAGTGATTCTTGATTTTAAGCTTTTATACAAAACTTGTTCCCAGTAGCATGCACCCACCATTAAAGACTTCAGTACAAAAAAATAACCCTAAACACTACATTTAAGTAGAAATGAGATATAATTCTGAATTTGTTTGTTTTCCCCAAAACCACATGAAAGAAAAAAAAAAAAAACAACCCCACACATTAATACAAAGCTTTCTGATAAAGCTCTATACTATTACAGATCCAACATTCTTTGCACTGATAACCAAAATTCCCTGTCTACATTTGAGGGAAACAACTTTCAAGTTAACAGAACAAAAAAACCCAGAACAAATAAAAATAAAAAATAAACCAAAAATGAAACAAAAAAAAAAAAAAAAGAAGTAAGGACAACCTTTTGTCACAAAATGGTTCAAGATTTAATAAAAAATAAGAATGAAGGGAAGGGCTATTGATGCACTTAGTGAATGTGCTTGCACAGGTCCAGCAAATCCTAGAGGAGGTTCCTATGTGGCGTATCGCTTGGTCCACTGTCTGGCCATTCTGTCGTGCTCTGCTCTGTTAGTCATGTACTGAGTGGCAATGCTTCCAACCAGGGGGTCAGCTGAAAAGGAAACACAAACAAAAACAAAACGTGAAATGCACGCCAGCCCTTTTTTAGATCCACATTCCTTCAGTTCTCTTAGGTCTATCAAGGTGCCCACACACACCAGCCTTGTTTTCAAAGCAGGGAAGGAAGGAGATGAAGGTGAGATGGATGGCAATTAGCTAGACATGTCTCATAAACATATAACTGCAACAATTATCTATAGTTCTACCTCACAAAAAAAAGTTCTGATAATTTTATTTTGAGCTAAAACTCACCTTCAGGTGATGTAATTTATTTATGGTATTAGAACTTCCACAACTATTCATATTCTCACCTAAGAAGAGGATGAGCTCTAATTCTATTTTCAGGTTGAATGTTGCTTTTTTTTTTCTTTAAAATACTTTTAGTCTCAAAGCATAAAGAAATGTAAGGAATTAGCGCAGCAAGTACTATTTTCAAAGCAACAGAAGTTAATTCCAAATAATGGGATTTTAAAATTTAATTTATGGGATCTTTCTGAGCATTCCTATGTCCAGAATGCTGCATGATATGGTCTGGATCTATGAATTACTTCACAAATAATTAATCAAATCCAATCAGTCCCCTAAACAAAACAACCCAAGACAAGACATTCCCACAAATGACTGTATTTCATCAACTTTTTTCTTTTTCAGACAACATTTTTTTCTCATTTTAAGCAGACAAAATTTATATTTTCCCCCCTTTTTTGAGGGGAACACATGCTCTTGATATTTCTGCTGCAACAGTAAATGTTCTGAGATTGTACCATGCATGTCCAGAGGCACTGATACCACACTTTTTCCTGACTTAAGACACATGAAGCTGACTTCTTGTGAAAGCCAGGTATTAATCAGCTTTGCTGTTGTCTGAAGATGGTGCCACTGAACAATCTGGGCATTGGCTTTCTCGGTACAGTTGTAATCTGAGCATGGTGCTTGAACTGTTAACCATGGAAATTCCCGGGACAAGATGTCAGGCCTTCTGTCAAGCAGAGTAAATCTGGACTTTTTTGTTTGGTTGTTGATGGTAAGAGTTTGTGATAGGGGAAACACGTTGGTTTAGCCAAAAATCGCTTCATTGGCTGACTGCCAATCTCACAAAATATTAGTGAGTAATAGTGAGTAATTGGTGAATATTAGTGAGTAATATCTGTTAAAAAAAATTCTTTCGCTTTCCTTTCCATGCATAACCTGCACTTTCAGGAAGAGCCTGTGATTTGAATGTTAAGTTTGTACTTCTAAATTAGCAAGACAAGTTATCACTGTGACTGCAGTGTACTAAGTCCCTGCAGTCTCAGTCCTGCAAACAGTTTATTGCCTGTGCTTACCTTTAATATCTTAATATACCCAGAGGAGGTCACTGAGGCCTGGACTGGATTATTTTTACATGCATATGTGTAAAAGAAGTGTATCTGATCTAAGATAAAATTTAAAAGTTGTAAACTGGAAAGTATATCACCTTTAACTCCACAGCCAGGAAGAGAAACTGTATAGGGGATTATCTGAGGGATTTTGTCCTGTGCAAACAGGAGGTTAACAGTCTACAGGCTCTTAAGCAGCAAAAAGTTATTTGTGGCTGGAATGAAGTTTGAGAAGCACTGCAGGGTAAATGGGGAACCTGAGCAATAGGAAAGGGCAACGTTTCTCTTCACAAAAGGTTTCCCTAAGTAGCAACAGTGAAACCTTGTCATAGTGTAATGGCAGCTTGGAGATGAGTGTGAGAGCACTGCTGAAAATTCCCACATCCTCCTTGGACACAAGGCCCCTGTGCAAAGAAACACTTCCACAGACTTGTGGAGAAATGGAGACTGAAGGTTGAGCTTGAAAGAATCTTTGAAGCAAAATTTGAGGCATATCCTGGTTTTCATGCTTGTAGAGGAAGGTGGGGTTTGGCCTCTGAGGCATCTGGCTGGGAAGGGTTGCAGGAATATCACAGCATTTCCATCTGGAATGTGGCAAGTGCTTATTGAGGTTTAGTGTGTATTTAAAGTGATGCCTCTGAGATCTTTATAAAACCTTGTATGAGTCAATGAACAGTGATGTGCTGTAGTAAAGTTTATCTAGTTCAAATCTGGAAGTTTATTCATGCGCAGGATGAATGTTTCTGCGAAAGCGTGAATTTCACACTGGGAGCTGTAAATTGATTCCTCGATATACTGCAAGGCTACTGAGGATCACATCATCATCCCCAAACCTCGATGATAATTAGAATGTTTGGTTTCCTGGTGTGGGGTTTCCTCTATATCTCCTTTTAGGAGCAAGAAGGTATTTCAAAACCATACATCTTTACAAGGCTTTGGAAGGTACAGGCTCTCCCCCCAATCTCCTTCCAGCATGGGACGGTGTCTCCTTTCCTTTGGGGTGAGAGAATCAGTGAGAGGTGCTCTTGGTAAGGTGTGGAAATGTGTTCAAGTCCAGGAATGTAAAGAACCGGACTGTTTATTTATCCATGTGTTCAAGCCTTTGTCTCTGCAGTGTTTTGTTTGGCAGCTGAAAGAGTGGAGGTGACGGCCTGTCAGATGTCTGAGGTCTACAAAGCTTTGGTTGTGGGTGTCTAAATTCCTTCTGAGTGACCTGAGAATCAACTCTCAATCATCTCAGGTGCTTCCCCCAAGCCAGTGCCTCCCTTCACTGGTGTCTGCCTGTATGAAGCAGGACTGTGGAAGCAAAGAGATGTCCTTGCTTCCTGTAGCATGAGCAGGACCAGCTGCACCCACAGCCAGCTGCAAAGCGAACACTACTAAAAGGTACTTTCAGTAATTACAGCAATAACATTGATTTTTTTCAATTTGGCTGTGTGTTTTGTTGGTTATAACAATATTGAATAAAAGACCAAACCCACAGTTTGGAACAGCCACTTGCTCATTTGAGAGCAAGGAAATTATTTCAAGGAATAGAAAAATAGTTATTGACAGCAAGGCTCAGCTAGTTCACATCTCTGTCAGAGGGTCTGGAGGTTTGTCACACGTAAATATGTATGAGGACTTAAAAAAGGGCACTTTAATAGGTGCTTGAAGAACTGGCTTATTTTAGCAGTTGCTGTGAAGCCATAAAGCCATCAGGAGGCACAACTGCTTTGTTTGGGAAGCCAGGACAGCTGGCAAGGAGGGAAATGTAAACTTCAGACCAGAGCCACCCAAGCAGGGGCGCAGCGGCCAGTTTGAAGCTGCATTTGTGCCACAGGATGTAAAGACAGTGTGTGTGAGCTCCAGAAATGCCATTGGTCTCTCCCTGCAGCTGTGTGGGCAGCTCCAGCCAGCAGGTCCAAGGAGACACATCTCTCAACACTTCATGAGTCACGAGTCACCACTGCTGCGCAATTCGCCGTGACGGGCGGGCGTAACACCGAGATTACAAGATAAATTGAAGCATCTTAATTAAAACAATTAAAAGATTTAACTCCCAACATGCACAAGCCTTTGCTATAGTGCCCAAGTCTTACAAAGTATCAAGTATGAGGAAGAAATCCTACAAAATACCAAGTATGAGGAAGAAACAATGGTCCCCATTTACCCCCCTGTGCTATGAAGCACATGGCTGAGCACCACCTGGCGCTCAGCTGGGCTGCACTGCTTAAGGGTTATTGTGAAATATCCATTAGTAGGGCCAAATATGTATTTATAAAATAACCACTGCATAAACTATCTAATTAAGAGATGAAAAGGAAAATTGGATCTCAAAATTCATAACAACATTTTTCTTTTGTTTCCATTTCCCACTACCAGAAAGCTTTCTTATTTTCCATTTGTATATATCTGTGGTTTTAATCTTGATGCAAGAAATTTGTTTCTTTAACTAGTCAACTGCTCTAGTTTTTAAAGGTTTTTTTTTTTTTTCCTTAAAGAAGTAGCATGATTCATCAATGAATCAGGGTTGATTTCAGAATTTTACTCTAAACAGGACTTATCCAAATGACAACAATTACCAGGGGATAGGAGTATAAAGCCATGCCAGGATTGTGTTGCTGAAACAAGCTTGTGAAAGAAATTAAATAAAATACAGTACAATAAATTAATAAAAAAGCATATCTATGCAACTCATGGCCTGGCAGGAGATCACCAGATGTGTGGTGGCTGGCTTGAGAGCTGGGATGGCACCCTCTGTGCACAGCTCCTTCCCTGTCCTGTGGGCAGGAATGGGCTTCCCAGCCTTTGGAGTGCTGGTGGCTGTGCCAGCCTGGAGGAGCTGCTGCAACTCTGGACCCAGAAATCTTTAGGCCTTGTAATTTACTATTTCTTCTAAAACCCCACCCTAGGATGCCTCCATAACCTTTAACTTGTGTGAAGGAAATTTTTTATCCTGTACTGTGATTAACTCCATGCAAAATATTAACACACCAGGAATTACAGGATCAAATTTCACATCAGAGGACAGTGAATGAGTAAGGAAAATGTTTAAAAAAGGCACCATATTATACAGGCAAGGGCAGAGGCTATGGTTCAGCAATGTATTTTACAAGGAAAATGTCAATCTAAATAACTAGACTATGAAAAAAATCTTCTGGATGATTTATAGGAAGACTGCAGCTGCTAAATCCCTCCTCACCTCACCATATGTAATCCTCATGTTATATTAGAATTCATGAAATTGCCCTGTATTTATGTGATTTTGAAAGCTGGGTGAGCTGGAGCTTCTCCCTAGCTTAAAAAGGTTGGATGCACTGCTCCACAATACCTTGTCATCTTCTTTTGCAGCCACTGAATATGACTGTATAAGGAAGAACATTTGTGTCTCATGTCTATTGTAAGGCTAATCAAATTTACAGTTCAATTCTAGGGAGTTAATGCTATTGGGGATTTGGATGAGCTGAGGTTGGGTCATTACAAAATTTCAGCTGTGTTTAATGCTAGTTAAACTGCTTTATCATTCAGAAGGCAGACTATAATTCTTCCTTAAAAACTACTTTCCCCCCAAATAAATGAAAATATATTGCTACACTGTATTTTTCTCAGCTTGTATTTTTACAGCTATTTCTATGTCAGCAAATAGCAATTTCAGAGCAGAATTCATCTCCTGGGCTTTGCAATGCTCTTTTAAAAATACAGCAAACATACTCTAGTGAAATAAAAAACAGAGATGGTGTGTTTAACAGCTTGACTTCAGTGTGCCTTCCCCATCAACCACACAATATGCAATGCAATTCCAATCGGTAATGCCAACATGGTTAAAGAGACACACATTTAGACTTAAAATGTACATTATGGTGTTTGTATGCATTTTATATATTTTTATGAGCTTTTATAAAGTAGAATTTTATTTCCACTGCAGTATTTTGCAGTTTTAATAGAGAACAGCTGATGGAGCCAGTTATTACATCACCACAAGTGGGTTCTCAGAAGATTTCTGGAGTACCTTAAAACCTAAAAAAAACCCACAGCACTATAAAAATCTCACAGTTTCTTCAGCCAAATATTTAGAATGTACTTTTTTTCTTGGTCCAGGTTTGGATTCAGCTCTGTATCATGCTGTAAAGAGTTGGGCTCTAGTTGAAGAACAGAATTAACGTGGAAGAATTTCCAAAGGTTATATGTAATTTGAAAGGTCTTATTCCTTCTCTGAACTAAATGACTCATGCTCATAGGTGTGAGAGCACCCTGTTGAGAGGCTCTACAGATCTACCTGTACTGAAACAGCAGTCAGCAAAAATTAAACATTTCCTATTCTTTGGACAGGATGTATGACATGAAACAAGTAATTTTCTAGTTATTTTAACTTCAGTTACACATTTAGAAGAGTTTTTGGTTTAGGGAATACTATTTTTTGTTTGTTTGTTTCTTTTAAAACAGCCTCTCTTACCAGATATTATGCTGTATTTATTTTTCAATGAAAAAAATGTGGAGTGCTTGAGCTCTTTTTTTTAAGGAAAAGTCAATGTGCTCTCTATGTTATTACAGGATACCTGCATTGGAGTTATCTTTGTACATCAGTACAGGCAGGATTGGTTACCCCAAAACCAAACTTCCCCAGAATAAAAGTGCATATTTTCAGTAGCTACATTTTGTTTGGTGCTTTCATTGCAAATAGCAGTGCAGGACAGAATATATTCCTGTACTGGTTTGCAGCGAAAGCCAAGACTTCTGAGTCCAATTTTCTTGGTTTTAATATTGTACCAATCTTTAAGACCCAAAAGGGAAACTAAAAAAAAAAAAAAAAAATTAAATTTAGGACTGGGACAAGCACAGAAACTAACACTTCACCGAAACACCAGTTTTCTTAACAGCGAATGGTGACAGTTTGATTCACACCAAAACCACCCTGAATTTAAAATTATTTAATATGTAATTATACTTTCTTGTGGTGTTTTCAGTGGTATCCAGGTTAGTGTTATAAAAAGACCAGTCAGCGAAAACTGCAAAGGCAGTGTGAGACATGCTATACCAAATATGTCACAGAACAATTTAGCACTCCAAGAGGAAGGGATTAAGAGAAGATGAATTGTTTGTGAGTAATTTTATTTATTGTGTCACTTTGCCTCGGGAAGTTTTCATAGTTAGCCACATATCACCTGTTTCAAACTCAGTGAACTCCTAGAAGACCATGTCAAGGATACTGTGAGTCTTGATGTAGAAAATGAAATATCTGAAAGGCATCACAGCATCCTTCAGTGATCTTAGAGCAGCAGTGCTGCTCTCTTTTGCTGTCATTAATAATAATGCACAGACTAAGTAATTATTTGGGGGCAGAGACAGGTGAAGTGGCCCACTGAATTACTCCACTAACCTTTCACCTTTGAGAAGAGTGCTGAAACCCAGGGCACGAGTGAAAAGGAGCGCGGCAGCGCTAATCCCTGTTTGTGCAGCAATAAAACGAGCTCGCGGTTGGGAGCCTGATCAACACACGTGCACAAACTGGAACAACAGCGTGATTCAAGGCAGAACAAAGGGGGGTAGCAGGGCTCTGAATTGCTTTACACAGCCTACAAGCTGAACTACAATTTATTCCTGACTTTCACAAAATCACAATTTCAACTGTCCACGTAGAATGTATTTAACCATCTGCGGGGCTTGTTGAAGGCAATACAGAAGAATGATAAAGTGATCAATGAACACTGTATTACAAAAAGAGAACAAATAAAATTAGTTTTTTCAGTAAAAATAAAAAATGGTCATCACTAGAGGAGAAAGGAGCACATTCTAGAAAGATCAAATGTCTACTAGGAAAAAGTCAGTGAAGCTAATATCAATTTTAGAAATTACAGTTCACAGTAGAAACCATATAATATGACATATAATGAAGTCTCATTATATTATTCTCATTTTCAGAAACTAGTTTTACAGATTTGTCTGCTCACTTCTCAACATTCAATAGAAACATTCTAATATATATAGAAAGAAAGTTAAGTGTTCTTACAGTGGTGCCTTAGCTTCCCAACTGTGAAGCTGGACTAAAGCTTTTCCATCACCCAGGCAAGGTATCTAGATACCTTCATAAATATGGCTGTACAGATGTATGTACAAAAAAGGCTGCCACCCATGACTTGACTCTAAATTTTGAGCTCTGCAGAATTGCTAGAAATGCATTTGACTTTTCTGTTAAGTTTGCACAATGATTGCAGTTACACAAATATTAAGGCATACGTGACTTGATTACAATGTCCAAACTGTTGTCTGGAGAAAAAAATGTTACCTATCTTCAAAAATAAAAGAGCTCTGCAAATCTAGTCTAGGAAACATCCACTTACTAAAATACCCATTTTGTAACATGGAGGGAGAAATTAATTCCTCTCTCTAGACTTGTGTTTGATTGCTGTCAGGCTACCTACCACAGACCTGTGTGAAATATGAGGCTGCCTAAGAAAAAGATGTTTCAGAAATAAGGAGTATTATCTGGCCCAATTTTATTAACGCAGCTCTTAAAGGAAAGTGTTGGCAGTGATTCATCTCTGTATCTTGCCAAGGGAAATCATTCTTGTTTAAAGAGAAAGATTTTTTTCAGTCTTCAGTTTTTAGCAGGATTTCTATAAACTTTACTGGCTGACTGGGAGTTAGCTGAGGCAATCATGGATCAGCGAGGCACAGTGTACTGATCTTGAAGAGTTGTCTTTAATTAAGGAAGAACATGCACCTATTAGATGTGCCAGTGTGCTGGAACAATTAAAATTCTAAAATAACACACTTCACTTTGATGCTTGGATGCGTCTCAATATTAAAAGCACAGATACATTAGCAATGTGTCTGTTCATAATAACTTACTCAATTGGGAAGCAGTCGTTGCTATTAGAAAAAAAATTAATAAAATGGTGTTAGTAACTGTAGAACTTAATTTGAAAGACATTACATGGCATGTGGTTTGATAAAATTTGAAGAAGCTACAGCAATATGCATTTACCTTGTGGAAGATGGCTCTGAGTGGATAATAAGAAAATCACAGCCCTCAGATCTCAACATGTTGTCAAGCAACCAAAATGCCAAGACCCATAATTAAACTGGCTTTTATCCATAGGGTCATAAGTGTATTTTCAGAAAAGCACTGTGGATGTGTTTTTTTTTCATGTGTCTGAAGACTCACTAAGTGAGGGATAGCTAGGGATAGGGAGGGATATAGCATTCTGTAGGAATGCTCGTGTGTTTGGTATTTCTTCTGTCTAAAAATAATGGAACCAGTGTTCCTCTGGATTTGTCTCTCCTTATTTCCCACTAATCACCTCCTCCAGGCAAAGGATTGACCTATGGGTCTTACACATCCTGAGCAAACAGTTTAGCCCCTAAGCAACTGAGGGTAAAGCTATTCTCTGTGACCATGCTTTGTGAAGGGTTAGACATCCTATAATCACATGTACCAAAGGTAGATTGCTCTGCAAGAAAACCAGGAGGTCCTATAGGATCCACTTGCCATGTGGACTCCCAGAGGACAGGAAGGGAGCAGGTGCTACTGCATGGTCTGGTCTTTAAACATTTAGAGGCATTTAGACACTGAGAGAAAAATGAGTCCTAAAGCCATTTTCACTCTTAGAAGAGTGTTTGAATGTGAGCAATATAAAAAAATCTTCAACTTAAACATACCCGTTTTAGGTCAGATCCAGGAGTTCTCTGAATCCTGCTCTTGAATCTATCCCTTTATACTTTTATTGCAATTCATCCTTAGAAAACAGAAAAGCCTATATGTGCTATGAATGCTGCATATTTTGGTTTAATCTGATTTTCCCCTTCTTGTCCGATTAAATCTCACGATTAATTTGTCAAATTTAAATCCAAACCTCATTATTAATTTGTCAAATTTAATTCCAAAACTGCTATTAAGAATCCTATAAAAATGTCAAAAGAATACAAGAGGCCTTTATTTACAAAAGGTGGGGTTAGTGAAGATTTTTATCCCTTCTAAAGGCCTACTAAATGAAACTCTTTCATAGCCCAAGGCCTGAAATACCTTGGCAGGTTGAACATCCATTGGAGCAGGAATAGGAACTTAGGTGTGCCTTGCATGAGCACACCTCCTACTGTTACCCAATAACACAAAAAGCAGTCAGGCCTCTCCATTCCCTATCCATACAGGTAATGACTGGGGAATCAGCAGGTGAGTGAGAAAATGACCCCATTTTAGCAACCAACTGGACTATCCACTTCTAGATTAATTTCAGAACATGAATATAATTACGCCTAATTATGAACAGGTTCTAATAGGACTAGAAGGAAAAAAACAGGTAAAACAAAATAAGTAGCATTCATCATGTAGGCAAGTTTTACTCTTGGATTAGTTGCAATGAAGTTACATGGCAACACTGAAAAAAGATTGAATTTGTGATATTTACAGCAATAATTTCTTATTCAGTAACAGTTAAAATAACTTTATTTGGAAATCTTATCTTTCCTACCTGAGAGGTCACATTGACTCCAGTGGCATGCCTGACTAAATAATAATCACTTTGCAAAATGATTTCAGGCATTGGCATAAAGAGTTCTGAGATTAAGCCATAGAAAAAAAGCTATGCAAGGTAGAGATGAAAAAGACACAGAAGGTCATTAAGGAATTCCTTCTGCTAGTATAATATTATGTCTTACAGTAAGTTCTACTTTCATGCCACTTTATACAGCCACTTTATCTAATCAATATTATAAAAACCCAAGCAACGAGGATTCCAGCCCCTGAGAATTTTCTGAAATCAAATTCATCTCGGAGCTGTAAATGCTCCACTCCATAGAAGGGCCTTTTTCTAAGCCTTGTACAGATGGAAAATTCTACAAACAATTTACTAATCAAAGCTCTATTTCTGTATCCCACATGAATATGAAATCTTACAGTACAACCCACCCTTAAATTTGGGACAATTGCATCATATATTTTGCTATTTAAGTAGCTGTCTACAACTCCAACTAATGCACCTGAACTTAATTTGCTGTGAAAATAGGGATTCTGAAACCCACACTGCGTATAATTTGTTTTATTTGTTGCCTTTGATAGATCTGCAAAACTGTAAAAAACAAACAACCATTTCCTCCTCCCCTGCTGAATAAAGTAGAAAATTAGCCATGCAAAATATGAGAGACATGTCTTGCAGCAGTGTAAATCATCTCTGAAGGTAGAATCTGAATAACTCAGGAATACAAATTTCTGAAATCTTATGCAAGAAAGTGAGAGACTAAATGATTTAATAGCTAACATATCCAGGCTTATAAATTTTGCTTTTCAGGACTGACTCTACATTCCTACTGCGAATCTGTTAGCCAAATGTAGCAGGCTTCCTTTCAGGAGCCTAAAGAATGTGAAGCAGTGTGATTTCTATGGTGAAACAAAAATAATTGTATTTTAGGAACAGGAAAAATCAGTCTTAAAAATAGTTGTGCTAATTAGGGTCCTGAGGGTGGTTCTTAGGCAGTTGGAAACGTATGGTAAGAAATTTGAAAATCTGTCCTTGCCTTCATGTTAAAAAAGGTACACAGGGAAAAAGAAAATCAACAAACACACAAAACAAACTCCCACTTAGAAAAATGGAAAGAAGTCTAAATGAAAAATCTGGAGTATAAAAGCTCAGCAGGACTGATGCCAGTTTACTCCATCTGAGATTTGAGCTATTTTTACTGACTGGGAATAATGAATATTAGATTAAAGTATTGTGAAATTAGAATGTGATGTCTGAATTTATTGATTTTCTAGTTTTATGTATTTTTCCTTTAAATATATAGTTATATTAGTGAGAAAAATATATTCAGTAGAATGGGTTAAGCCTGCAAGTGATGTATCTACTTCATTAAAAAAAAATATTCCCATGTGATTAAAGGCATGTCTGTATTGGCAGACAAAACCTGCATGAAACATAGAAAAAACATTTAATGACTGTAAAATAAAAGAGTATATTTAAAAGGCAGTTTACTTTTTACCTTGGAACTCATTGAAATTAAGCTAGAAATCTGTATTTTATATATGAGAAATAACGAAGAGCTTTATTTAAATACTTCACATTGTTAAACATTTAATGTTTGTGACTTATTTTGGTCTTGGGTCACACAAAGATTTATTATGTGTATGCTCTAGAGTACCTGTCTTCTCTCTGAGCTAATGGGCATACGAAACCTCCACTGGTAGTATTTTAAATTACACATGATTATTGGAAAGAAAATGGATTGTAACCTTTTGTATTTGTAGCATCCATCACTTATGCATTTTCCCAAGGACTTTTAATTTAATGATGGTTGAGCCTAAGCTTAAAGAAATGCTGTGCAGAAACTTCTTGAGCAGAAATCAACCAACTTTTAAAGTCCAGTATGTTTATTTATCATATAGCTTTTATAAGTTTCATGTAAATAAAACCAAACCCAAAAGTCAGGTGTATATTTTTCCAGCTTTACTTCCATTTTGTGATAAGACTGTATTTTAGATGTTCTAGAAACCCTTTCTGAGGAATAATAAAAATTAGGAACAGTTAAGTGTTTTGACAAGACTCTTTTTTCTTATGAGTGCCAGTTACATCCCTTTACATTTATTTCTCGTCACAGATGTACAAAGCTTCTTTACTGATTTGGATTTTAGTCAATCTCTGATTTAATCAGATGGCATTTAATAAACTGATGGTTAGGTATTATTATGTCTGAAGTTCAATTTTTCTCACATCTCCTTAAGCAAAACCAAATTAGGAGCAGAAACATTATTGAAAAGGACAAGAAATCATTGACAGCATGGTCAAAGCTTTTCCATTTAAGGAATGGTTGAAATCTAAGGTGATTTCTTCAAGATGGAAAAAATCCACAAAACAAGATGTGACAGGTAATTTGGTAAAGAAGATTTAAAAAAGAAAAAAAAATGGTCTTGTTTATATTTTCCATGGCAAGAAAGGAACACAAATAAAACCCCACACATATTTAGCAAAAGTTAAAAGAAAGAGATACTTCAAACATCAAATTGTTAATAAGCACACACAAAAAGTATAATGCAGGAATACTAGAAGGTGATTTAGGAAACTCAAAAATAATTAGAAAACTTGGTAGCCATGCAGCACCTGTGCTACTATTGTAAAAGCATGAAGGTCATGCTTCAGCACATAATGTGTTAGCTGTGGCTAAGAGGGAATTTCCTCTCCTGTGTATTACTGTGTGAGTAAAGTGCTTTGAGGGATTGTTACACTTGTCTCTGAGTCACTGAGGGATGAGCAGTTGCAGGCAATGTACCTGACCCAGTGAGTTGCACTGGTCTTCTGCTAGAGAGTGACTGTACTCCTTCTACTCATCATTCTTTGCAGAGTTCCAGACACATCAAAAAAAAAAAAAAAAAAAAAAAAAAAAAAAAAAAAAAAAAAAGGAACAGGGTAAGTGTGTCTGTGACTGGCATCTGGAGCTATAGCTAATGACTGCATCATGCCTTGGATACCACAAAATCCAGATTTTATTTTTAAAACTAATCTCTACCATTTGCTTTCTAAATTACATAAACCCACCAATTTTCTCATGTAAATATTTCCAGACACTTTTCAGAAAAAAAAAAATTATATAAACAGACTGTAGACTTCTGAAACCATAATGGGGGGTTTAAAACAAAGTATTTCTAAACAATCTTACTTCTATAGTTGTGTTAATCTTTTTAATGAAGTCTTGTGAGCTTTGAATAGCCTAAATCTAAACACACTAAAAGCCTCTATGCTCACAAATAATGGTCTTCTACCCATAAGGTGTTGTCAAAGTGCAACTGAAAAGAGCAATGATTTAGGCCAACATCAATAGTAATCCTGATCCAAGCCTCCTCCCCCTGCACACATAATTAGGAGATATTCCAAGACATATTTTCCTGAGAACTACTAAAGGGATGACAGTTCACAAATGTTTTCCCTGCTGTTATAATAATCCCCACAGTTATGAGTTCATGTTGAGGGGACTTAGTCAACTGATAAGAACAAATCTTGTAACAGTTTCATCAGCTTTTCATGGCAAAGGAAATTAATTCTATTTCAATGCATATCTATATGCAATTTTCATAACGTGCTGCTGCATTTCTTGCATTTACATCTGTTTAATACCATGTTTATAGATCATGTCCACAGAGTTGAAGATATATAGGTGTATGTGTCTGCAAATATTTAAAGACCAGATGTATAGCAAGTCTCTTCCTGGCAGTGCTGAGAGGTTCCTAGTGAGACTTCAGATGTGTAAATCCCATGGGAAGTACTGAAAACCCTGCCAGCTGTCAGCCAGCAGCTTTAGGTGCCTAAATGCCTTTAACATATTGGTACTGTGTGCTCAGCTCAGAATATGAGAAGCTGTAAGCGATTCAAACTATAGAATAGAAGTTAGTATTGTATGCACACTACAACATAAGTGGTGTAGCACAATATCTTTTAAATGGAATAGAAAGAGAAAGCACTGATGAGCTACCACAAATTTGTAAAAATCAGCTCTAGATTCTGTGATATGATCAGTCCAAATATGTAAATTTACCTATGTAGCAGGTTCTGCAGAACAGGGAGGGGAACATACAGTATTTATAGATACACATGTACTTTCTTGCAAAAAGAACTTTGTCACAGTTGATGGGATCTCTTTGCTCATGTTTTTCTCAAGACAACCCCAACTTTGACAAAGTCATTCTGCACTCACTGAGAGCAGAACAAACTCCATCAGTTTCATGCTGCATTTTCCTTTCATGCTCCCTTAGGACAACTTCTTAGGACAACTTCTTAGGATGGCCTTTATGCCAAACACCCATTTGCTCTGCTCCCCATCCAGCAGCACTGAGGCACCAGAGCAACCCCACACTGCACTTTGTCTTTGCTCAGCCAGAGCCTCCTGAGCAAGCTCATCTCATCTGGAGACAACCCATGTCAGAAATGTAAAAGGGAGCAGAAAGGTTATGTTGCAATGCAGAACAAACCAGAACTGACTCCTGGCTGCTTTAACTTTCATTTACTCTGTGTTACTTGTTGCCATGCTTGAGTGACATGGCATAGAATATTTTCCTGCTTCAGATACAAAGAAAGCATTTTCCATTGTGCTGAAACAGCCCAGAAACCTGCCCACTTCCTGACAGAGTACAGTATACAAACTCTGAAGAAAAGGGAAAAAAACAGCTCCAAGCTAAAGAATATAAATAATCTCAGACAACAGAGCAATTTCATTGTTTACATGACCCTCTGCTGCTTACAAAAAGGATATATGGGAAAATGAGATTGTCTTGTTGTATGTCTGATAGTACTGTGTTGTGACATTGCACCTGGTAGCCTGTGGGTGCCAGGAAAGAATCAAAGTAGCAGGGCTTAGCCGGCCTCATAAAATGGGACAAATTAAGATTGTTTTACCAACTTAAAAGTATTTCAGTCATTTTCCAGAATATTCATCACATTTGACAAATCTCCTCAAATATGGATTATTTAAGAATGAGCATTTATAATTTTTATGATTGTTTATAAGGAGTACTTATAGTTTTCCTGTCTTCCATTTGTCTTGACAAAAATGTTCAAAAAGGAAACAAAATTTCACTAGAACCACAACAGCAGGTACTTGGGCGGAGGAAAGCCCAAGAGTCCTTTCTGATAAACTGAACAAAGCTGATAAGATGTTAAATGAAAAAGAAAAAAATTCAGATTGGATTCTGAAGCAGTTTCTGATAGTAGCAAAACATGCAGATTATGTCTTTAAGAAAAAAGTTACAAGAATGAGGAGAATGAGAAATGGCTCATCCCTTGAACTTGCTGTCATCCAGAGTTTCTAAATTCACTTCACAACTGGGGGTGAAGGGAAAAGAAGGAATGATAATTGGGAAGTCTAATAAAACTGCAGAAGGAACACCTGATGTGAAGCAGCACTGACAGAAAGCAGCCTCTGCTATGGGGAAGCACCAGATGAGGAGGAACATGGTACATGCTTCCTGCTAGATTGAGATATATGGAATAATGGAGAGAAATGAAGATACATCCAGGCTGCTGAGTGGTGAGGAGCACAGAGCTGTTCTTCATTACCTAGGGCTGGGTAGCTATTTTAAAGTTGAAACATGGAAGCCAAATAGCAGAGCTGTGACCACAAGTCAGCCAAATTCCCACTCAGAGCCAAATGCTCCAGCATGGAACAGATTTTATTATTACAGCTATGTTACATTTTCCTTTATTAAGCTGCCTTGGATTTATTTTAAACTTTTTTTTTTGGATGGGAAAGCATTTTCAAGTATCACAGTAATTCTGAAAATAGATCTTTTTTATTGATACAGTGGACATCTATTAGTGTTTTAAAATGCTTGCTGGTATGGCTGGGGCTTTGCTGGCTGAAGAAGCAGAGCTATTCCTGTGGAACCTGATGCATTGACATACACTTGGTTTTTAAGTGGCTGTGGCAATTCTGGCTCTTGGTGCCCCTGTGCCAGAGATGATCAGCCCAAAGCAGTGTCAGGAGCATGGAGTGTGTCAGTGGGCATCAAAGACTGGCAGCCTCAATTCAACTCCTGGTGGGAGATGCATTTTCCAGAGAGGGCTTAAGTGAACCTACTCCCCTTTGTCTGGGGTGTGCAGAAGACAATTCCATGGGTATTGTATTGTATATTGGGCAGTCCAGGTATTTCTGTCAATACCTTATGCAAATTTGTAGAGACTGAGGAATTGCTATGAACAAACATTCGGATGAAGCTTAAGTTTCCCAAACAGCAAAACAATCTCAAAATGTGGAGGTGCTCAAAGCTTTCTAGACAGCAAATCTATCCATGTTGCTATTGGAGATATGAACCCTGGCTGGAGCAATTCTAACACCTGGATTTGGGATGGCTACTGAAGACAAACCTGCTGTGGGACAGGGCAGTGGCATTGCAGCAGGACACCAACTTCCCTCCAAGAATGTATACTGCTGTCTGAAAGGGAAATGGGCTGAGAAAGCACTAATTCAGTTCCTTCCCTTGCACATTGTCTGACTTAAATCTCCCCACCTACTCGTGTTTTGCAGAGGTTCTGGTAACAGCAGCAATTCCAGCAGCTTTGTAGCAGGGCAAATACCATTCAGGCTTTTAGGGCTTTTAAGATTATGTTGAAAAATCACTCTCCAAAGTGCTGTTTTAGATCCCATTGAGGATCAAAGATATGCATTAAATTACACTATTGAATCCTATTCTGCAAAAGATGACAGAACTGGGATTTTATACCCTCAGCAACAAGAGTACAGAACCTTGCACACCCTTAGGAAAATGATAAAGGGGAAAAAAAAGAAAAAAGAAAAAAGGGAAAAAGAATAATGTAATAACTGAATCCCACCACCAAATTTTCTTAAATACCAGAACCTTCATGTAGGTGTATGTAAGGGTGTTAATATCTTTTGGCAAACCTAAATCATGCCAAACCACATGGATAACTTGTAATTGCAACAGAAAAAGAACAATAGCATGTTATCCAAAATTGCCTGTTATACCTACTCTGTGATAAAAACAAGAGGTTTCTAGGGAAGATAAAGGCAAAACGTAAGGATGACTCATATGAATAAAGCTTAAAAGCATGTCTTGTGTCCCTTAGTGAGACACATAAAGATCCCCATAACCTTAGGATCTTTGACTTTGCTTATCTATGCTTAGATAAATGTAAGTCATTAAAATGCACAGCCACATTACTTCATGTGGGTTAACAAAGTATGAAACCATCCAGTAAATTCATGATTCATGGCAGTACTTGTAAAAAACAGCACATCTACTTGTAACCAGGGTACAATCTATTTGAAAGCCACAATGTACGTTGCAGAATTTTTTAACATAAATACTCTACTTTTCAGCTATGCTGTGAAACTGCAACTACTATAAAAATTGATGGGTCTCACACTGAAGTAATGTAGTGCTACTTGTCTAAAGTAATGTAGAGCCACTCATTTACTCTCACAAGTACATTTATTGTGAGGACATGCATACTTCAAACTACGTTCACAGCAAACTTTACAGGTAACACTAAACAAACTGCCTCACTTTGAACTCACTTTCTGGTGAGTTTAAAAGGTAACCAGACAAGCATCTTTACACTGATAATATGTCACTGAAGCATCTGAGAGCAGAGCAACCAACTTGACTAGTGCTGACCCCAGTGAAGCGGGTACTGCAGGCAGTTTTTTGAGCATATATTTTGCCAGAGGTTAATGCAGATGTTTCGCCCCTTCTAGCAAAAGCCTTTTCTTTCTTCTGCTCTTCCTTTCTTTTTTTTCCTTTTTCCTCTTTCCTTTTCCTCTTTTTTCCTTTCTCCACCATTTCACTCAATTGCGTAAAAGCAGACAAACAGTGAAAATGACAGGGCTAGGACAGAAATAACCTTCAGTGGGGCTGCCAAGTGAGATAGGCACATCCAACAGGGAGCAGTAAATATTTCCACCTGGATGATGGTGATGATGAGCAGGTTAGTCTGCCTAGCTGTGCCTCATGCCCCAGTGAACTCCAAGAGTCAGGAGCATTTAGGAGGGTTGAGTGCAGTGAGGATGAGCAGGGGAACAGAAAGCCTCTCTTACAGAAAGAGGCTCATAGACACAGGTCTGATAGTGTCCATCAAATAAAGACAACAAGGGAAGAGGATGGTTCTTAATTAGTACACCAAGAATGAAAAACTGAAAAATGGTCACTTAAGGTATAGGACAAGACTTGCTTAAAAACAAGTGGGTATAAAATTCCTGTGAGTCAGTTCAGGTTAGGAATCAGGCAGAAGTTTCTAAGAGCAAAGCAAGTGAGGTTCTGTAGAGCCCTTCAGCCGTTACTCTGGCTACAGCTGCCGTCCAAATGTTCAGCCTAATATTTGTGGGAAAGCAATATTGTGGCTGGCCACATCTCAGTCTGCCACTCCTCCTCTGTGTGCACCCCCTGGCACATCCCCATCGCAGGAGCTTGCAGGGAAGAGGGCCAGGAGCAGCAGGAAAGCATTTGCTCCCAGAATGCCAACTGAGGGATAAAATCATCACTGACCGTGGAACTTGCATGTGGGGAAAATGGTAAGGAGCCAGAGCCAGAGGATGACACCAGAAAGGAAGAGGCTGGTGTAAGGGAGAGGTAGGCTTTGTTCTGATGTTCTAATCAAGGCTTAGCTGGGTGCTATTAAGCAGACATGATTCGATGTTAAAACTGTTCAGACATCGTGGATAATCAGGCCAGCCAAGTTCAGATTTTGAATGTGAAGAAGGAAGCCATGCAAAGAAAAGTGTTGCAGTGTTACAATTTACTTTCTCTGAAGCATTTGCAAATGATATTTTTCCTGGGGCTCAAGAATGTTTGGCAGGGCCAGGATGGCAATGGTCAACTGAGAAAAATAAACATTCTAACCCAGATCAGCATCACCAGCTCTGTAACTATAAAAAATAATTAATTTGCTTAGCACTTCAAACTCAGTAAAACACAAAACCTCAATGGCCACTGCACTTGAAAGCTCTTCAGATTAAGGCAGTGTGGAAATTTCCCCAGGCTCTGCTTGAACACGTAAAGTGTAGTTGACTTTTAGTCCAAGCAAGACAGGTTTTTGTAACTTAACACATTTTCAAAGTGGGGAGTGTCCACACATGGAGTTACTCTGCAGTAACTAAATGCCCACACAGGCCAGCCCTAGCAGCTAACACTGGAAGCAGGCATTTTCAATATTCAAGCATAGGGCCTATAAACATTTACTCACTTATTCACTCACTCTGTTTCATGCAGGTGAAGGTATCTATCAGGTTTTGTGGGGTTGCTCATGCACATGCCAAAGTATTTACAGGACTGGAGCCCTGATTTGTAGAAAGGCATGGGTCAGTTGCTCCTCCAGTACCACCTCAAAGGAAAACACTAATGCCTGGACTGGGCTAGTGCATCCCACCATCTCTCCCATCCCTCTGATACGTTTGGCTCTCACACTCCCAGATAATGCACATGTGTTCAGTCATACACAAACCCTACAGCGCCCCTTCCCCCCATGGAAAAGTCAGCCAGCTGTTACAAAATTCAGACCTTTCATTAACACAGTTTAGTGGCTGATACTGCCAAGCAAAACAGAGACAATTAATAATAATCAGGACTGAAGGGTTTGAGACAGCTTATGAGTAAAGGATTGTATTAGGTGTTTAAAAAGGACAAACTTGCTCCTGCCTGCAGTGATAGGGAACAAAGGGCGGTGATGTATAACCAGGGAGGGAAGAGACTCTCTCCGTGGCTTTTGTAGATTACTGTGTGAATGACAGGAGCGGCAGGAGCAAATACCTCTTTTCATTTGCTCAGCCTGCTGGAGAAGAATAGCAGCGCTTGCCAATGAAGCTGCAGCTGTGCTTCAGCGCCGCTTAATCACTGTGTATGACTGAGGCTAAATTAGCTGCCATTCTTACTCCTATTTGTTGTTCTAATGAAGATTTGCATAAATGTAAGAGTAGGGGGTAACTGATACTTGATTCTTCGTTTGCGAGGCCAGGGTGGAAGACTCGCCCATCCTGCTTGTTTATGTTTGTGGGAGATTCAATGTTGCCTTTCCATTTGACCTGATCTGCTTCTGGCTGATGAATGGTGGAAAAAAAGAGTTCGAAGTTGCTTATCAAATCGAGACCCCTGTTGTGTTTCTGCCTTTAGAAAAGGGCAGACTAGTTAGATGAAGACAGGACTGAGGGATTAGAAAATTACTCCGAGCTGTAAAAAATATATATGCATGTTTCTGCAGCTACTTATGTGTATATATGTGATATACTTCAATGGCATATGTATCAGTGACATATCTTTCCATCCATCCATCCATCCATCCATCCATCCATCCATCCATCCATCCATCCATCCATCCATCCATCTGATGGTAAGTGACCAATATTTTTTTAATGATAAGATATATGAAAAAATCATATTAGGCAATATGATGAAAAGTAAGGACTTGTAAATTTCTGCAAGCCTTCTGTTGTCCATCACTAACATTCAAAGTTTACTTTTAAATAAAAGAATATCTAACACAAAACAGGCAATTACCAAGGAAGGCGAAAATGACTCAGCACTTCAAAAATATGTGCCACCAGTGCCTTGTGAGACTGGGATTCAAATTAAGAAATTGTGCTAAATCATCAAAAAAGGGGGAAAATTTTACCATGAAGCAGTGAAAAAATCCAAAACTACTTCATAATTAAAGAGAAGATTTGAAAATGAAATGTCATAAAATTGCTTTATTTACTGTGGTCAAGACAATGCCTATGGCTGCTAACTGAAAGAGGCTAAATGGAAGAACTTCCCATTTTTTGTGTGTTAACTTGCTCTACATGGTAATACAGTATGGATAACTGTTTTCAGTATTCCTCTTACACATTTGATATTCTAAAACTGTTGTTTGACAGCATCTGTAAGGATTTAAGATTAAGAAGGAATAAGTAGTGAATTTCTAAATTTCAAATCACTGCTGGAAACTGTCCAGCTTTAAAGATGACTGTATCCCTCCAAAGAGAGTATCTGTACTCCTACGGGAGAGCACGCATCCACTGCCCATTTCTCAATCTCTACACAGCTTTGCAGTGTCTCTAGCTCTTTAGCTGGTCTCTAAGACACATGAGCAAATATTAATTTGGTTGTTGTAACTTCTGTCATCTATCTGCCTGACTACCCACAGACACTTCTGCATATTTTTGGCCAAACACTAACAGAAATCAATCTTTCAGAGACGTTAGCAGAGAGCATTCAATCCACCTGAAATAAATGTGCCTAAAATGGTAACACTCTATCACTCCACCTCCCAGCTGAAAGGAACACCACAGGTTTCAATGTTCTATACAGAAACAAACCCACATGAAAATAAAAGCAGTCAATCACATCTTTGCTTGTTCTCACCTTATTTTGAGTTTTGAAATATTTCAATACTCTATTACAGCTTTTTATTCAGCCCCTGATTATGCCAGAATCTCACGTTCTGCCCCTTTCAAAGCAATTTTTAGACCTTTTTTAATTTGCCCCTTTAGGGCAAATTAAAAATAATACTGAAGTGTATAATAAAAAACAAACCAGCAACAACCCTCATGACATATAAACAGATCACATAATTTTTCTTCAATGATTCTTTAGTAATTTCTATATATTATGGTTTTCCAAGGCTACAGTCAGAATTATGTGTTTGTAAATAGGGTAAGAGAAAGTGGAAATTACAGACCTAGTGGTCAATGGCATAAAACAAATCTAAAAGAGCTGAGGGGAGAGGTTAAGTGCTATGCTAGTTAATAAGAATGACAGCTTGCTTTGAATACTCATGCTGGCTGTCCAAGATATTGAATAAACCTCATTTAAACTAATTTTCATTATTTGTAGAGTCTGCATTAGGCATCTATCATTGTCTGTGCTATTAATACTCTTTTCAGAGACCACATTATCAGCATATTTAAATGAAAGCTTTCCTTTTCAATATTTATTAACTCATTAATATTTCTTGGTGGTAATATCCTGGTTGTAATATCCAAATTATACATACTAAGGTATTTTCTACTGATCAGACTTTCTGAATTAATTTTTTTTTCCTCCAGTACTAAAACTGCACTTGAGCTTCTGAAATTCTGCTTTCTTTTTATATTATTTATATGAATAGCATCTAAAATTTACATTTTTGTGGTTTTTTTTCAGTAGGTACCAGTAAACCAGAGCACTAACCAGATATTACCGAGCTGACCAAATGTGAATGACAAATGAATGAGGATATGAAAGTTAATTCATCTTACCGGGGTTACAGTCTGTGAGGAGGGAGCAGATGGAGAGGAGAACTTTAGAAATGGTTAACGCTGGACTCCAGTTGTCCTTTAAAATGTCCAGGCAGATGACGCCTTGGCTGTTAATGTTGCAGTGGTAGATCCTTGTCCGGAAGGTTACCTGGAAAGGACAGTGCGTCTCAGTACAACAGTGTTCAAGCCAGTAATTGCACAATTATTAAACACTGAAAAACCATAGGAACAAACATCCTGCTTTCCAGGCTGCTACTCTGCTACTGATGGTTGGAGACTGGGCAAGACAAAATAAAGGAAATAAACTCTGCCTCTTACAGCTGTGACCAGCAGTGAAACTGGTTTGTGCAGGCTGAGGATAGGATGCATTTCCAGAGCTTCCTCCTGCCTTGGTCTTATCAATCTCATTATTTTGTATATGGCAAAAAAACCCCCCAACAATTCCAGCCCCTAATCTGGACAATGTTCATAACTCAGGTCCACAGCTCTTTCACACTTTGAAGGAAGTCAGAACAAGACAGATTCTTTTACTGTCTTCATCTGTTCATCATTTGACACAATAGATTAAGCTGTAAAAAGAGCAGAGGCATCACAGCAGTGACTCCTGAAAAAATTGAAGTGAAATATTTTGAAGAAAGGCTGTTGCTCAAATAAAATGCTTTTATTTCCAAATTTTAGGTTACATTTTTATCAGTAGAATTGTTTACAAACACATTTGGGGTTTTTTTTAGTAGTTTATTTTGATGATTTCTGTATCTATTTTATATGGTCTTCCAGGTGATCCCATAGGTAACAAACCAAGGAAATTATTTTAGCCCAGAATAATGTCCTCTTTTTTCAAGGTGAAGACACAGGCTTTTTATTTTAAAAGAAGCTCAGCTAGAAACGTTGACTTCATAGCTCAGAATGAATACTGGGGCTACTGGATAAGAAGGGAAAATGTGAAAAAAACCACAGGAGGTCATCAAGGACTAATTTCTCCATCAGTTCTACGCAAATAACAAGTCACACCCAGGTGGTTTCAATGACATGTTCCAAAAATCTAAAATTAAGATGTAGGACTTCAGACATCTACCTCACCAGCAACAGCCCTGCCAGGAGAGGGGCTGGGCAGGCAGGAGACAACAGCAGGCAAAGCATTCCCTGACTCAGGGAAGCTGTGCTCTTCCCTCCTCTGGGACAGTGCTAATGTAAGTGGGAGTGCCTACAAACCCATCCCTGCCCTTCCACAGATAAATCCCTGTCTGGAGACTAATGCAAACTGGTGACAGGCAGGCTGCTCTTCTGATTTTCTTCAATATCAGAGATCTCAGTGATCTGAGAGGGATTATCAGGCCACTCAGCAAGCAGAAGAGAGAATACAAGTGAAATAATACAGTACCTCGTTTACTTCTATTAAAAAAAAACTACAGAAATCATTCTCTAGCACACTAAAAAATTCTGCCCCTTTGTATTAAATCAAGAAGCTTGGACAAAATAATGGAAAGAAAAGATAGTAGATTTATGGTATTAAAACATTGCATTCAACAATAAATACTTTTTCTCATAAGTACTTTTCCACATAGATCTGGAAAAATGCTTTGGAGCCCATTGTCATGCACCAGTGAGTTCTGCACCAAAGAACCCTACTAAGCAAGTTCATCAGTTTTTAGATGCTTCTATATTTAAAGGTATTGATAATTAATTGGATAATTCGACAGTTTGCTACTCCATACCCTACATATTTATAGGTTCTTTCATGTTTCCTGTTCACTTGCAGTTTTGCTTATTGTTTTCCAGCCTAAGTGCTTCACTTCTGGGACTTCTCTGAGAATTTAAAATATTTCTGGTGCAATCATCTCAATTAATCCAAATGCTTTAGCCAGATGATCTATTTTCTCCCCCTCATTAGAAGCCTAAGCACATTCAGCATTTGGAGGGAAGTCTTCTGTGAGATCAAAATGTTATTTATTTAAATAATTATAATTTGGTGATAAAATTAAATGTCTGTGTACAAAGGGAAGCTATTTTGAACAAGGAAGGTTACTAATGCTCAAAAGCCATTAACTACTTTACACAAAGTGCCCAGAAAGGGAGATAGTGTGGAGGACCATCCTAGGAATTGCAGGTACTCATTTATTCCCTAGGTAGATTAACTCCAGGAACTCTTATACTCCACTTAGAAGTGAATCAGTGACTGCTCCCTAGCAGGATGTCCCAGGACTCAGTAAAAACACCTGCTTAATTTTAAGTATTGTATGCTAACTTTTCAGTACACCATTGGAATAAAGCCTATGTTTTAAGTATTTTACCTCAACTAAGGTGCTTCCCTATACTTCCACAATGAAAAATTTGAGGACTTCATTCAGTGGCATCTAAATATACTGAGTAATAAGATATGTGTGGTCTCACTGAATGTGGGGGAAGCACTGAATCTACTGCATAGATTAAATTATACCCTCTAAAATATTTATAGACAGGTCAGTCTGAGCTTGCAACCTGCTTCAGAGAAGGTCATCGATTTGAGCGTGTATTTTAAGTGTGTTTTGCCTCCGGCAGAGAGGACAGACACTGCCACACGTTTGTTCCCCTGCCTCAGCTGCTTCTGAAGCACTGAAACAAGGACACTGGGAATTTGGCAGGATTCAGAGCCACTGAGATGAATGGAGGTAGTTCATGTCATTCATGAGCTGTTCAACACTCCATTGCCATCACCCGGTGGATATTTGTACATGAGACTTCACCTGTTTGCAGTTGGAAGGCTGTTTTTAGAAAATGCTTAGACCCGAAATAGAGCATTTTTTCACTATGAGTACATATTAAACCTGTGAGATTGAGAAAGGCAAGATAAGGCTTGCTGCTTAGCACTGACAATGTCACCAATGTCACCTAAGACAGGCAGGCATTTAAATATTTAAATAATCAACGTATTAGTTATTTTATAATGACAATATGTTATATTTTATTAATTAATTTTAATACTGAAAAATCAATTCAATTAAGTAATGAAAATAATCACAGTGTTTAGAATTGCAGAAGAAGCTGTATTAATGACAGCCTTAATATGCTGGAAACTGTGGCCTGAAGGTGGCAGGTAACAGAGTTCTCACCTCGAGGCAGCAGAGTACGAATGGGATGACACATTGCTTTCCTCATCCATGTATTGCCTCAAATTGCTGATAATGTGGGAAGTGCTGAGATGTAACTTTCTGCATGTTGTGCTTACCATGCCTACTTTATAAGGTTATGCAGGGTCCTCCTATTCTACCATGTGTTAATACCTTTCCAGGGGAACTGCATTTTCTTTATTATGGTCATATTTCTACCTTTGATGTCACTTAAATGTTTCCTTTAAATGCTGGACTCTAACTCCATTTATCCCCTAATGAAAACACCTAAACAACCTCATGCGTGGCTCTAAGGACTGTGTGGGTGTGCAGGCAAAGTCACCTTCAGACAATTAAATGGTAGAGGAGAAATTTATGGATTTACTTGAACCATAAGTGTTCTCTATGATTTATTCTCTTTCATTCTGGAATTTAAAAAGCATATCTAATTTTTGTTGAATAAAGTATAGGTCAGGAAAATGCAAATTACGGGAAATAGGGAAAAATGGGACTACCTTCTGAAAACTGTGAGCACTACAAACAAACTTCCAAAAGGTAATGATAAGGAATTTTTCAATCAAATTTTATTCAATCAGTGTTGAAGTAAACAATAATAAACTCATCTGTCATTTACTGCTGAATGCCAAACATGCAAAGCTATGTCTGGCTGTTCACTGAGTAGGTTTTAGGACTGAAAAAAGACTGTTAATAAAACCTGGGAAGAGGAAACTAAGATAGATTTCAGTTGAGTGATTGGAGGCAACTAGTTGAAGGCAAGATAAGTAATTTCAGCATCTCAGAGTGATTTTGAAGACCATTTTCCCAGCATTATCTAGTCTTAAAATAACTTAATATCTTTCTTTTGCACAGAGGTCTAAACACAGCAGTCACTATGGTGCCTGGTACACCATCTCACACACTTTCAGACTTCACTGAATTCAGTTGCAATCTTCTTCAAAAACATATCAGGAGGAAGAAATGATTCCCTAGTTTTACAAATTACATGCAAGGGCTCACAGTGTACCCTCAGGATTTGCTTTCATCAGCCTGTTTGGGTTCAAACCCTCACCTCCTGCTTCTCAGTCACTGGAGCCTGGTGACTGTGTAGGGAGACAAGAAAAATTCCCAGAGCCAGCCTGAAAATAAACAAAAACAACCTCCTTTTGCTCAGCTAACACTGGAAGCAGAGTTGAGATTCCCAGGGCTCTCATTCCTATGATTTTGGGAAGCTCCTTTCAAGAACTTTCATTTCTTACAAGGATGGAATCTTGCATGCCTGCTTGAGATGAAATTTCTGTCTTCCTCAAATATTCCCCAGGAGTTCTGCTTTAATAAAACTGCAGTGGCACTACCTGAAGTGGAAGAAGTTGTACTGCATACAGAAAAGGTTTTATATATATATATATATATATATAAAATATGATGCCATTTATGATGATGTTCATAGAGCTCAGGAGAGAGTAAGTTGTTGCCATCTCAGTTTGTCAGACTTTATAAGCAATACATTTGTCCACTCAGAGAAAATAAAAACAAGATCAGGTCTACACTCTTCAGTCATATGAGAAAAATAAAACAATCTAAATGAAAAGTGTATATAGCTCTGAATGACACAACATTCATGCAATAACCTTTATATTAATTAGCACTCTTTAATTTCTTACAGAGTGCACTTCATTTATCTATGAGCACTGAAGCTGCCTTTTTAAGACAGGGTGGATTATTTCCAGTTTGTTAGTACATATCTATAGCATGCACATGAACAATTGTTGAGATACTTAATGATTCATCACAAAGAGTGTACAAAAAATGACTGGCCATATGATGTTCACTACTTAAGAGTACATTTTAAGTTTACAGCAAGAAATGAACTTCATCTAGTTCTCAAAACACTTGATTACATCTAATTTTACTTGGTAAAAAACAGATATAAATAATTTTATTGAAGGAAAATACATGGTATCTGCATTAGCAGGAAATAATGAACTGTAACTACGTTTGCTTGACCTACAGAGAAGTCTGATATGCAAACTGTGCTGTGCTTCTTTGGCAAAATGCACCATGAAAGACATTAGTAGCCAAAAGTGGTAATAATTTAAATGGATATAATAGCATCCACATGAGTTCACCTTTAATATTACTGAAAATGAATCAGTATGCAATGTGAGTAATTATTCATTATATTCATTGTAATTATGAAGCTGAGTAACTACTCACACTGTCTCATTGAACAGTGTTTCAGGGGAAAAAAAATTGAATAAGCACAACAGCAATAAACTATATCATATAAATGCACTCATTATGCACACAGATTTAACAGCAGGATAAGTAAAAAGGGACCTTGGTAATCTTTGATGTATCCAAGAGAGAGAAAAAAAAGTCCTAAACAGTACAAAGTTTTCTGAAAACAAAGGAAGAGAAGGAGAGGACAAGGGAAATGGATTACTGTTTGGGTTAGGGATGTTCAGAATAGAAACAAGATGGTAATTTGCCAAGCATCAAAAGCTTTCTCTGACAAAGTCACTGTGAGTTTTTATAAAATGATTTTCATATAATCAGCATAATCTTTCTTACAATTAGCAGTTCCTTATGGAAAGTCAGCAAAAAAGTTCTTTTATAAGAGAGTGACTTTTTTTAAGATTTACTGACCATTTAACTCTTATAAAATAAAATCTCCCTTTTGAAGTTCAAAGCATGCAGACTGTACTGTCTTACGTGAACACGTCTCTCAGCTCACCACAGTGCTCCTGCATGGTGCTCCAGGCATGAGACTTTATTCCTAGATTTTATTCTAAGAAACAGGGGCCTCTTCTTCCTCACCCAATTCCAACAGCCTATGGGTATTTAGGTATTCCATACATGAGAAGTCCTAGGCAGACTGACTTCAAAACTTTTTGTTTTTTGTCCTGATCAATCTGCTCTCATTTTATAGTAATGTGCGTAAAAATCTTTCTCTCACATCTGTGTATATTTATCCGTGTGTGTGTAAAAGAGGACAAGGAACAACATTGACATATTATGTGTTTTTAGATCACATGGATTTTATGCAGTAGTAAACATGCTTGATACAGCCGAATTATGTAGCTTCTGAAATTTCCAACAGACAAATTGTCTTCTGAAAATATATTTGACAAGCAATATGAAAACCAATGCTGTGAGGCAGAAGATATTCCCCATACAATGTCTCTACAGGCCCTCTTAAAGAGCTTTGTGTACTGGGTATTCACAGGAAATTGGAAGAAATGATAAACCACCTAAGCCTTGGTAAGGAAAACAGGAGGAGTTTAGTTAGATAGAGCTGTTTGCATCAAGATTAAATAAATCAATAGGAACTACTGATATAAATTAGTGTATTGTAAACAAAGTGAATAAGGAGGCTATTCATTAGAAGAATCATTGGCAATTCAATTTACCAATTACTAGAAGAATTATCAGATAAATGAATTGAAAGGAAATCTCAGAGATTTCCATGGTGTTGCCTTATCAAATACATATTTTGCATTTAATGACAATGAAATATCATTATTGATTCCTCAGTCTAACATATTTCTGCTCACATCTATGTCCTCCACTTTAAAACTCTCATTCTGTCATTTTGGGAGACATTACACTTTCTTAAACTGCCACCTGGGTTTGAGCTGTCCAGAGCCCTGTACTACTGCATGCTGGTTCAGCACCACCTGAAGACATCACAGACTCACACAATTGTTTGGGTTGGAAGGGACCTTGAAGATCATCCCGTGTCAACCCCTCTGCCATGGACAGGGACACCTCCCCCTAGACCAGGCTGCTCTAAGTTCCATCCAACGTGGCCTTCAACACTTCCAGGGCTGGAGCATCCCAGGGATGTGATCTGTGGAACAAACTGTTTCACTGCAGGTGGCGCGAGCATGGGAACTGCACTCTGCCGCTCACACTCCTGGAAAGAGCTGTTCTGAGAAGGGCAGGATTGGGGCTGATCCTGCTGCCTCTGACAATGGCCTTGCTGCTGGTAGGTTGTCCATTTCTCCCTCTCAAAGACTCCCCTGCATCTGATTTCTGCCTGCAAACACCCAAAGACTTCACTTGCTGGGAAAACCTGCCAACTCCATTTATTGTCATGGATGAAGGATTCCCGGGCTGCTCTCAGCGAGAAGATGCAAATGGAAAGGCTGGGCAAGGAGAACAAGGGAGCGCGGAGGCACAGCCAAGGGGCCACGGGAGGCAGTGCTGTGGGAACACGCCACACCGTCACCACGAGGAAGAGGATGGGGAGGGCAGGAGGCAGCTGAAAAGAGCTGTGAGCAGCACAGCACGGCACTGAGAGCTAATAGGATGTGACAGAGGCTATGAGAGAAGTATGACGAGGCAAATGAATGTAAAGGATAAGGTTGACAGGAGCGCATTGCGTCTGAAGGCTGCCCTTATGATGGCAATATCTGGGAAGGGGGGCTAGAGGAGGCTCAATGAAACCCTGCCTGCATCAGGGTTCCAGAGATGGTAGAAAGGGATCAGTCAAATGGGCTTGTACTTAAGGAGTTTTAGAGCTTCGAGTGTAAATTGTGTTAGTAGTGATAAATGCAATTTAGAGTGCATGTCTACCTAGTAAGGTTCATTTTAACAACATAGGTTAGAAATACCAAGGAACGTTTATTTTTTTGCATCTACCCTTGTAAGCACTGTTTTTCTATTACACTGCAGATAAAAGTGTCCTTAACAGCCAATCACATATAAAAAAAGTATGAACATGTAGAATAGAAGCCAGGAACAAAAAGTATTGCCCCCTCAGACATGAAGCTGAACTTACAAAATAGGTTGAAAGCGTCTACCACAGAAGAAGAATTCCACAAAAGGATATTTAGTGCTATATTACAATTATGTATTAAAAAACCTGAAGAGATGTTTAATATTGCCATTAAGATCACACTCTATAGACACTGTGCATTATATTTAAAAAGGAAAAGGGCCTCCCTTGTAGTCCAACAGCTGATTTAAACCATCTAGGCTTTCAAGTGCTGAGAATAGTTTTTCAGTTAGTTAGGCATATGAGACTTACATAGGAGAATTACATAGGACTTAACAGAAAACAGAGTTTTCTGTTATTTTAATTTTGATTTAGAGGTCATTTAGCATATTGCAGCTTTCAAGTCCTATGAGCCATTTTTCAGTCAGCTGAGATTAAAGTCCCTAGCAAGATTAATTGTAGAATTGGGATTAAGAGATTCTATAAATCACTCAAATCCAAAAATACAGCTATCAGAATACTAGGATAATGATAGATACATCCATATTGTATCAGCCACAGCTAAATTGAATTGACACTGTAATAGACTGAACGTAGTCAAATAGGAGAGTAGAAGTAATTAATAAAGATTATTCTTGAGGAAAGAGCAGACTCCATTGCAGTGACAATTCCTGGGAGGAAAGTTCTCTTGAAGAGCATTTATTTTTCTACAAACGCCTGTACAAAAGACTGGTATGGCTTCCTGATTTGTCAAAGCTTCCTGCTCCAGAGGGACAGTATGCGGGACAATGAAATTATTGCCTTTCCTTCAGTTGTGTAGTGTACCTAAAGCTGCAGTGTTTGTACTGGTGGCTAAATTGCAAAGGATCTCAGATCAAAACCTTGCATACTTGGGGAATTCACTGTTTTCTTATGTGGACTGAGGGGAGAAATTGTGGTGAAATTCTTTCTGTCAGACCAGGCTAAAATATATGATACCTCCTACTCAAATACACATGGACATATAATCATACATGTACACCCACAGATACAAACACACGTCCTCCCACAAGAGACATCTATGCAAGGCTAGATCCCATTCAATAATTCAATACCCCAAAGAAGGAGCTTTGGGGTATTGAATGGGATACAGAGAGAGAGACCTTTCCTCTGTTAAAGCCAAGGGGTGAACTGTCTGAATCCATTAAGGATGAAAGGAAGATAGTTGGCAGGAAAAAGAAATCTCAAAGGTATTTCTAAAAAAGGTTGAGGGGGTCATTAAGCCACTGAAAAAATGTAAGGTTATTTCCCTGGCAGGTCATCTAAGAATTTTTATTCATTTCTACTCTGAACAGGGCACAGCTTTGTCTATTTTTCAGTCCCTTCTGCTACATGCTGTATTTTTGGGCTGAAGTGAAACCTCACCTTGTGACCGAAATTGAAGCCTCGGCAGCATCTGGCCTTTGGCAGAAAGTGAGTTCATCACCACATCTATGCCTCACTTTGTGTGTTCCATACCTCCCTTCACTCTGGCATCTCATAAAACCAATGTGACACTGAGGATGCAGCCGAGAGGAGAGCGGTGATCGTGCAGCCCGCCCGCTTCCTTGCTGACTCAGCCAACGAGTGCTCAGCTCATTTCTGCAGTGCTACAGCAGCTTCCTCACAGCAGAGGCAAGGAAATATTTTTAATTGATTAGAGCCTCCCAGAAAGCCAAAGCTAATTTGCTAGTTCTCAGATAAGCTGTTCTAAGGATCTTGTTTTCTGGTTGTAGAGCTAAATCAGAGTTAGGCTGGGCTGGCCCTCCATCACTCCTATCAGCTGCATTGGTCAGAAAGAGGTAAACTTTTTTGGGAAAGAACAACTCCTTCCTCTGCATGAGTGTGCTGCAGTTGTGAGTGAAGCCAAATGCCACTGATTTATAAGGAAAGCAGAGCTGAAAAGGTCAGTGACCTCTGGCTCAAAAAATTTGGAGTCCAGTTTCAAGGCATGTGACAAAGCTGAAATACTGAAACAGACTGACTTCAAAGGGGAAGAAATTAACAGTGTGAGAGCAAACTATACTCCATCTTACCACATGGTTTCTTCTGTGATGGTAAAGAGTAACTTAATATGATTCTATGACTATGGTTTAACTTTGGAAAAACACTGACAGGCAAGGACAGACAAAATGAAAACTATGGATCCATAGGGGAAAGACTTGTTGGGGCAGACTGGAAGGGAAACCTGATGACAGTGACATGTTGCTATACAAAACCTGAAATGTGAACTGGATCACACAGGAAAATTAATGTGGAAAATGGAGATAAAACTTGAAAATCTTAAGAATGGTGGAGGCCACAAAAACTGAAGAAATACCTAAAAGTGAAAACTTGTATAGATACTTTTTCTTTGTTAAACAAAACCTGAATGAAAGAGTGATTCTTTTATGTGATAAAGGGAAAGTAGAGAAGCAGATTAACTATCTGGAAGAGCAAATGAAAATTACTTTGTACATTTGTTAAAAAGAAAAGCCAAAATATAGAACATCTTTACTTGTACAAATGTGGTCTCTAATTAATGTTTACCAACATGCAACAGGGTACCCAGCGATCAGATCAGGTATCAACAGTGTTTATAGAAGCAATCTGGATCCCTCAAAAAATATCAAGAACTTTGTATAAGACAAACTGAACAGTGTTTACACAAATATATTTTAATGATGGTAATAAAAATAAAAGACACATATCCAAAATAAATTTTCAATGCATTTATCTTACTAAAAAATTATTTTACCCTCCTCAAGATCCATGTGTGACATACATATGTATGGATGTGATAATGGAGTGCACAACATCTGAGAAGAGACAAGGAAAAAGGGATCTTTCTGCAGATTTTAACACACTGTGGATTAGGCCCCTTAACAGTGAATATGTTATGTGACATGGGAATTTGCCTTTGGAACCCTAGGCTGGGTCAAGTAATTGCATCTGGGAAACACAGTTTCTGTTTCTTCCCAGGTTTTTTGTGGTCACATTTTTGGAAGATCAATTTTGACAGTACTTGTTTAAATATTTCCTTACTTCATAGTGAATGAGGGACGAAAATGGCCCACAGAAATCTCAGGAGTAATTTATGAATTCAATCATGGTGAAAAATGTGAATTAGACCCTTTCTGCTATGTTCTTACAGGGAAGTAATCTTGCCAACACTCAGGATACATTTTATGTCTTTCTCAGTACATTTCACAGTCTTGTACTTTATCCCTAGGTTTTTTAAGATGATAGAGCCATAAGGAGTTTGAAAAAAATTAGAATATAACTACAAAGAAATCTAAAATAATCTATGCCCATAACCCTATAATCCATGATTCTGAGAACAGCACAAAATATCACAAATCTTCTGGAGAAGTAGAAGAGATGCCAGCGCACAGATAGCACCGTACCACGAGGCCGTGCATTACTTTCCATATAGTCAGTACCTTTCTTTTGCTAGAGATCAGCTCAGGGAGAACATATTTAACTACCCTTTCCCAGCAGTGCTGACAGGCAGCTACCTTATGATAAGCAGTGGTCTTCTCATGCTGCTCAATTAAAGGGATTTCCCTAACTATTTTACCTATGAATGAGTTTCATAAGGTCTGGAAAATAGGTGTAATGAAATAGCAACAGTTTGCGAGGTCATACAGCAGGACTGAAGAGAGGGGGGTCATTTAGAACTGTGGCTGAAGTGAATAGAGTAAGAATCTAAGTGTTCAACACATGCTTATGTCACAGTTATATCTGACATTAGTCCCCTGTGCACACACACAAATTACTTTCTTACAGATGACAATTCCCCTCAACATAAAACTGGCTGTTTACTAAGACAATATGGCATCATCAATTCTCTTCTCCTTTATCAAGCAGTGCATTTTCGTATGATTTAGACACACACATTTCTTACAGTGACAACTGGCATCAAGATAAAGGCAGACAATCAAATCTATTAGGAAGCAGGACAAGAACCACCTCTTTGCTTGACATTTCATTAATAAGCAATGCACAGCTGCATTACTCATATCTCAAAATAACACAGTTGCTGAGCACAACTGAGTGCAGATTGAAAAAGACTTTACCTTGTGGTGAAATAGCAAACTGGACCATCAACTTCTATTTTAAAAGGGTGTCTGTTGCATACACTGCCTCAAGACTCAACAGATTCAACAGAGAGAATGATAAAAGACCTCCCTGTAACTTGTCTTTCAGAGCTAGTTCTTATGTATTACCTCTCTGAGAGAACTTCAAGCTCTATTTTATATGCCATAAAGCCATTTTATCCCCCAAAAATTATAATTTTAACTTTTTGGGGGGACTGAATGTAACCCTTGCATGGCAGCTAGCACAAACAGATCAAGCCCAAGAAAGAAGTAAATAAATAGGGCTTGTTAAAACACCTTGTCCAGACAGTGGGCTGGACTGGGGGGAGGCAGGAAAAACAGGATGGGGGAAGAACAGAACAGAACTGACCCAGCTCAGCATGCCCAGAACTTTAACAAACTGAAGGAGACATCATACATTTTCAAATTCTTTCTTCACCATGTGACAACAGCTGTCTAAATCTGAGACTGTGCAGTCAGGAAGGTGTACAACTCCTCTAAGACCTCCCAGTGGCATCAAGGCTTCTCTAAACTGGAACACTAAAAGGGGGAAACAAAGTTAGACCATCTCTAATACTGCTATACTCACCCATCTTTAGGTTACTGGCTGGAAAGTTCAATTTACAAAATGACAAGTGCTTTACATTCACATTTCTCATTTATTTTACAAAACCTTTCCTGGTAATATCAGTGTTATTTACTACTATAAACATTACTACTGTGGCATTAAAATTCTATATGTAGGCACTTACCTTTCAATAATCTACTCAAAGTAATCAAACAGGAACTGACTTCTCTCTCTTTTAATGCAATATCCTTCTATTATAGACCAACATGGCCCACCCATCCCTTCATAAATGTGTCAGAAACAAGGTAAATATTTTTGATCTCATAGCTCCTTCCATGGGGGTCTTCCAGACACACACTCCAGAGTGGCAAGGTGAACAATACACCTCTTTTTACTTTGTTTCATGGAAGACAGTCCCATCAATTTATTTGATTCTATTAACAGCACTGTGGGATAAATTTTCCTGGTTTCTTATTATCGAACACATGTGTAAAGATTTGCACTCAGTCTTCCAGATAAGGACTTCTAAGCATCATGTATCTGACATGGTAATTCCTTCTCTCTGTAGGCCAGAGGATGCATTTCAGGAGCATGTTTGCCTTTTTTATAAATACATTACACAGGTGGTTTGCAATAATCCTGTGATCAAGCAATAAAGTCCCATTCTGAGATCCTCCTCAGCAGTTATTACCTCTGCTTAGAGATGATGCTCTGTATTGCCACATTCCACCTTTTTTCTTTTGCAGTCTTCCTAACCACTAGATTTTTCATGTTTGACATTTCAAGTTAATCATGGTAATGATCTGTCACCTTTATGTTATTGATACAGTTCTCTGTTTCTGTCTGGAATCATTGTAGACAGCATTATAAAAAGAATTACTGAGGATTTTTGTAAATATATGTCACTCCAGTTTCTGGAATTTGGTTCCAGAAAACTGATGTAAAGCAATCATTTATAATATCTTGCACCTGCAGATACTATATGGGGTAGTGAAATAGGTGCATACTTTTGTCCAGACAGCCATACAACCTTGGTGAATTATATGGGTCAACAGGAAAGATTAAGTATCTTCAGCTATTTATAAAGGGTGCAACTCAAATACAAGCACTTTCATATTAGAAACAAATCCAAATTAAAAAAAATAGCTACTGGAAATTATGCAACCTTTTTCTAAATAAATCCATATGCATTCAGCTATACTGGCAGCATGCAAGCAAACTCTAGCCAGTTATTTAAATTCTTTCTATCAAAAGAGTCAAGTTTAAAAATTCATTATTGCTTTGAAAGTTTTATGTTTCATCCTAAAATGATATACCAACATACACATTAAAAAGTATCAGCAGGAGAAGACTCCTATCAGACTTTGAATATCCTTCTACTAACCTTGGGTGGTTTAAAAGGATAATCCGGTGAAAAGGTTATGTCAAGGAAGAAAACTCCACCTTCATATACAGACCCTGGAGGCCCCAGTATAGTTGACCTCCATTCATAAATGTTGTCTCCTTTGGGTCCAGCACTAAAATAGAAAACAAAAATATAATAACCACATGCAATCAAGGATATACTGCATCAGTTATACTCTACCAGTAGTACCTGCTGGTTTTGCTGTAAAACCAGAAACTAAAATTGTGTATCACATTCATTAAGTTAGACAGAACACGCATCTGATGTCCTAAGCTCTGTCAGAGAAGTGATATATTCAGCCAGGAAGAAGAATTAAAATCACATCATAAATTATTCAAATAAGCACAGAAAAATTCCCAACTGTCTTATCTCAAATATTTTAGTGGGCAGATGTGAAGTATTTACAGTGCAAGGATACAGAGACTTTGCTGAGATGTCTTGTCACTGTCTTGCTTCACAAGCCATCCTATTTTCACCTACCTCCTCACCCACCTACCTCTTCAGTCAGCAGCAGTGTAATTACACACATTACACAGCACAGACTGTACTAAAGACTGAGCAGGGTACAAGCAACCTTGCAGCTGCACGTGTTCCTAACCTAAGGTCTCCAGTCACTACCACAGAAGGCTGCTTCACTCTGCAATCATTGCCCTATCTTAAATAATATAAACAGGAAGTGGGTTATGTTAATTATGTTAAATACAACAGGAAGTGTTGGATTATGTTAATTCAAAGTCCTTGGTTTAAAACACAGTACTGAAATAATATTCAAAATGTACAAAACATAATCCTGTATGAGACAAGAAAAGTCTCTCACCTGTATGGTGAATTCCTGAAAAAGATTAAATAAAATACTAACTAATAAAAATTCCTGGGCATGACTCTTCGAAAATCCAACACAGCCTCCTTTCATACAACATAATACCTGTCCATATAAATATGTATTTTACTCAGGATGGCCTCTTAAAGCATATGAAGACTTTTCCATTCACAGACTGCTGATTACAGGACCTGAATTTTAATTATGATCAATTGGAACAGTGACTTCCAGATATCTGATTAATATTTTTTAGAGGAAGGCAGTGCTGGTAGATATCTCAGAAAAGTGATGTGGTATTGTCTTAAGGGATTTCTTGTGAAACAGTTCTTGTTATGTTAGCAGTGAAGGTTTCTGCAGCGAACAGGGGTTTGTGGAATCGCTCAGTGTGTAGAACAGCTGAAAGCTCTTGGCTATGCTCCATGCCTCACAATGTGCCCAAGGTACACAATTATTATACGACATCATGTCATGTTCACTGCTCAACTATTCGTTTTGTTCACTGGAAGTTAATAAAACCTGCTTTCACCTGCAATTCCTTGGGCTCCCTTCATTAAAACTTCTGACTGCACGATTCCCTAAATACAGCTGCACGACTCAGCCCTGTGCAGAGCACTTCATTAGTCATGGTACCTACATCCATTTTCTATTATAGCTGTTAATGCTTCTTGGCTTTCTAAACTACCTTGCTTTCTCAACAATAATGGGTTACAGAGACTATAACATTATGGAACATTCATTTTCTATCAGCCATAGTAACAAAACTAGCAATTGTTTTAAAGATGAAATCTGGCTTTTTAAGTGGCACAATAGCAGAAGTGTTGCCATCCATATTTCACAGTGTCGATAATACATCAGGTTGCTAGCTGCCAAACAAATTTAATTTACCCAGTTCTCAGTTTGCATTAACCTTTGAATAATAAAGCACAGCTGAGACTGCTGTAAGAAACAAACCAGAGAATGAATAATTAAAACCACCTCCACTGCCTTTAGAAAGACCAATCCTGAGTCAACAGGGAAGGTTTAATTGTGACTGAACTAGGCATTAAGGGGCTAATTGAACTCTTTATAAGCCCAAACAAATGCAGTCCTACATCAGTGGTATGGTATACAATGTTCACAGAAAATAAAACTCCTAAAAAAATGCAGGCAATTATTTCAAATAGAAAAGACAAGAAGCAAGGCAAGTCTAAATCTTACACCAAAAAAAGCCCATAATATGTGAAAGGAATCCCTTCTCATTTTCTGCAGGAAAATGTTCTAACACTTAAAGAAGCAATTCCGCAGTCGATGCCAGGAGGTTAAAATGGAAGTGATATAAATGTCATTTCCAGAGAAATGGTTGGAAATAAGTAACAAAAGCTAGCCCTAGCTCTTTCAGAACTTATTTAGCCAGGAGGGGTTGGTTTGGCCCTTTCTGCATTTGACTGAGGCTGACTTTTTTGATCAGAAATCTCTCTGACAGTGGCAGTTTCATACTGTATATTATTTTTATTTGTTTTGCCTATTTATTTAATTGCATTAACATTTGAAATGAGCAGTCATTAATTAGAATAGTTGGAAAACGCTCCATCTGCCAGTTGAACTGTTTCGGCACGTCCAGCTACAAGCCCAGCCTGATCACATTCTGAGGATGCTGATTAACATTAATTGACGGTTTTCTTTGCAAATGAGAGATGAAGCTTTATTAAGTATTATTATTAATTTGAAGAATAGCTTAAATTGTATGGAGTGTGGGAAGACTGCTGTTATTGACGCTGCCTGTTTAAGTGCTTGCTGGCAGCAGGGCTGTTCAGCCATGTGAAATACCAGCCCATGTGCACAGGCAACAGCTGGTATTAAGGGCAACAACATGCACAAGCATCACAGTTTTTCATTTGTGCATTAATAATACAAAAAGTTTGACAGGTGTATTAGCTTTGTTTTCCTTCTTTCTTAATTGTTAAGTCTTTTATTTATCCACAATACTGGCAACCCGAACAGACTTCACCAGAGAAAATTCCCAATGCACAAGACGTCAGCCAGAGCCTTATTCTGTAAGGTTTAAAATGCAAGAGGATTTAATTACCCTTCTCTCTACATAGATATCTGCCCAACACAGTGAAGCCCAAATGTTTTACATTCAGTATGATTTATATTTCAGCTCTGTTAAAGTTACTGGCAACCAAACCACAGATCTCAAAGAAAGTGCACCAAACAGCTCAGTGCCTGAAGTTCTGTAATCTTTGGAAGAACATATTTAGATGTGCACCCTGTCAGCAAAAGGCAGACTAAATCCGTCCTGAACTCAGCTGACCCAGAGCCAGAGCACACACAGGCTGCCTGTGACGAACCTACTGCTACACAGTCAGCTCCAAGGGAGAGACAACTGTGGCTGGGCAGCTCCAGGTGGAAGTGGATGAACTCTAAGGTAGTAGGATGGACTCTTAGGAGGACAGGTCTGCTGTGAGACCAGCAGTGCAGCCTCCCAGTGTGAGCCCAGATGCTGACAAGCCAGTGACTCTGCAGGGTGGGGCAATCAAGGAACCAGCAGAGAGGTTGTAGTGTGGCTCTGAACTGGTGTTCCCCAGTTTTCCAGTGTTACCTCCCAAGTGGAATATGTAACATAAGACCAAGGAGGTGCAGCTGAGCTCCTGGAGACTTGAAGTTATTAATGACTTGCCAAGAGCCAGCTGTCTGCTGCTATTATTCCCCTGCAGCTGATGAGACCCTCCACAGAATACTGTACACTTCACCTCTGCAGAGGTTTGCTCAGTGGAAGAGCTGGAATAGGTGGACATGGAGCAAGTTTTCTTCCAGAACAACACCCATATGAGTGTATGAAATTCAGGACAAAGGAGTGAAAACATGTAAAATGGTCTTCTTTTTATTTCACTCTCCTTTGCTTCTCCTATATTTCAGTTCTGCCATGGCTTTTCATAGATACTTGCAGGTGAAATGTATGGACATCAGTTACAGTTCTTAGCACAACACTTTAAATGCTACTAGAACTGAATTAACTTTGCTTTAAATATGCTTACCACATGGAGTATTTTCTATTCCCTCAGTATGTTTTAGGTAGGCAGCCACTTGAAAGCAGTGCTGCTAAAACTGCTTGTCCAATAGAGCAATGTATTATAAACACCAAGCTTCCCCTGCATTTAAAATATCCTAAAATATTAAATGCAAAATAATGTATTGGGAAAGTTGTATGAAAAAAAAAGCACCCATGATATACCAGATGAAAACCTATATGGAGAAGTTATTAAAGTACGGTTGATTTTTAGCTGTCGTTTGTACACAATTGTATGTAATTTCCAGAGAATAATTTTAAAAAGTGAAAATACAGAAGGTCAAAAAAATAAGTACGTTTACCTTGATTATCAAGTAGTCATACAAAACAGATTGGTCAAAATAATGTTATCATTTTTAATCTACCTTATATTTCTCAATCAGGGAGTCACATTCTTTACCAGCATCTATGACTGAAGGTAACATAAACTTGTAATATGTTTCTGGTAAAATGGAAAATGACGACTATTTCAGTGTCTTCCCTTCTGTTCTTGGTCTCTGAATCCTGCTGGTATCCACCATTAAAATGGGATACTCTTTAACACAAGGGAAAGGCAAGCCTGTAGCACAAAACATGTAGGATTTTAACTTCAATGGTTTTCTAGATCTGATACATGAACAGTGCATAGCAGGGAACTGATCAGGCCAAATAAAACAGGAAAGCACGTTGGTTGGAGGCCTTCCTATTCCTCAGGACTCAGAAAGAAATGGAGAGATTCTTGTAGAGAGAGGGAGTCTTTATAACAGTGAAGAATAAAGCAGAACCAGGATATCACAGTAACGCCCATGAACTCACTTTCCACGGCATTGTCTATGGCAACTCACTCCTAGTATTGCATTATGTAATCTGAATTGCCTTAGCACACAGAAACACACATCAGAGCCAGGCTGCACTCTGTGGAGGATGCAGTCTCTCTCAACTATCTCTGGTAACTTACAACAGTAGGAAAAAAGACACATGGAAGGCTGTTTCTCTTGTCTTTTATTGTGCAGAGCCTTGGCTTCAATATTTAGGAGTTTTCCCTCTGAGGAGAGAAGCTCATTACAGAATGATCTTCATTTCTAATTTCTACAACAGTTTCTTGCAATCCCATTTCTTGCACATCTAATAGATATACAGGAGCAGATCCTGCCTGTAGCTGCTTTCTCTGAATGCTTCTGGGAAGCCATTTGCCTAGAGGGCAAAGTGGATACAAAAGTACAATAAGATTGGCAAAATAATTTAAGAGCGCAGCTGGTGAGGTGAGAAGATGGATGTGGCAAACCAGAAGACTGCAGATTCAGCTTTCAATGAGATGCATCTCTTGAGAAGCAGATATGAAGCTTCATTAAAATAAACTTAGTATACTCTCTGCTCTCTATTTTGAACACGATACCAATAATGAAACTAAGGTGCTAATAATGAAACTAACTTCTGAGCAAAAGTGTTGCTTTTGTCTGCACCACAGCTCAAGGTTGACTCTGTGCTTGGGGACAACCATGAGATGAGCAATGGGGCTGTGCTGGGGAAGTTGATTGCTGGATAATCCCAGTCTGGGAAGAAGCGAATCAGCAGCAGCTATACTGATACATCGCCAGGTGTTTCACACCCACCTCCCCAACCCACTATTCAACAAAGTGCAAAAATTGAGAAGCATCACAGTCCTGTAAGCCACTGCCATGTTTCTGCAGTTTTTTAATGGATAAAGGCAGTATTAGGATACAGATGGTGCCAGCAGTACAGGTTATCTCCTGAATTTCTTCTGCTCTTGTCCCAGTACTCTCTCTGCAACCTGGAAGCCCACCTGATCCACCACCTCTTGAGCCTTATTACTCCCTTGTTACTGGCTATTACTCTTTGTAGCGTATGTATTTTCTAGTTTCTGCCTGAGGGTAGTTTCTCTCCCACCCTCTCTCTGTGTGCTGACAATTCATTGCTCCTTCATCATGGTGGATCCTTCCCCACTTCTCCTAACACTCCACTTCCTTTTCCCTCATCAAAGACTATCAAAAAAATCTACTAGTTTTGCACCTTTTTCTGGAAGTGAGGAGGGGGTGAAAAATGCTAACGGGCTGGTTTATTACAGTAGAGTAATTTTGTTTCCTTCCTTCCCTAGAAAATGAAGAGCAAGCAGAGTGGGAGCTGCAGCAACAGTGGAGTAGGGAAAGGAAAGGGAGTCACAGCTGCCCACCCAGATGCTACAGTGATATCAGGAGGTACTTTGGTAAATGTATGTAATAAACAGTTGCCACAGCAGCCAAAAGAATACACTTCTACAAAACAAAAACAAAGAGATAGCAGCAAGCACTGAGACTGCCTGTGGCAATGGGTGCTGTTGTGTGGTTAATAATACCTCTGCAATGAATAAAATTAGCAGGCTGGTCTCCAGGCAGTAAAATCAAAGAACAATTAAAGAAATAAACCCTTTCAGAGTTAGAGATAAGTGCTTACTTGGGCTATAATATTGATGACTTAATTTTTCCTCAAGAAATAAAGTCCCCAATTTTAGAATGCATAGTATTTTTAATGTCTTTTTTCTCCCCCTGAAAATCTGCTGAAAATCCCAAAAATCTTCCTTTTCAAATAATAAGTTAAATAAGTTATTAAAGTTATCATACCACCTCAATTCCTTCATCTAGATGGTGGAAAGAAATGTCATTATTAAAGTGTTGGAAGATGCTAATTGTTCTTACTAGTTATCATCTAGACCAAACCTAGAAATTTTTCAGCATTAAATTTGAGGCCCAAGAGATCTACTCTAAGTACTCTAAGTAAAATAACTCTTTACTCTAAGTAAGTTGCAATATACATTCACATTTTTAAAGAGTTGTTCATTTACTTTAAATAGACTCAACAGTTAGTGAAAAATCTTGCCTTACCATGACCTAACACTTGAATTTGGGTCAATGCTAGATCCAGTATTTTTGGTCACCCTACAATATAAATGGGAATTTATGTCTTGCAAACGTTGGAATATCAATATTATTAGATGAGATAAGTATGATTTTTGAGTAGGTATCTTTCACTAGACTTAATTATTCATAATGGAAACAGAGGGTGAAGTGATTGGGCCACTTGTCACTCAGAAAGGCTTTGGCAGAGAGAGACATCAGACAAATCATTTACACCACTTAGTTTCCATTGCAGTGAGAGAATTCAGCTGAAAATCTTGAATCAGACTTTCTTTCAGGTCTTTCAGTTTTCTGACTGAGACCATTTTTCATTAAGGACCATCTTTATTTTTTTAAAAGTACTTTTAGGCAAGCAGCAAGGGAAGGAGGATATTAAGACATTTTTCTAAGTCAGGCTGCAATTCTTTCAAAGTGGTTATATCCTGCTCTTATTGTGTGCTTTTTATTGAAGCCAGTTACTGTTTTCATGTACACTTGGGAATCAATATGTTTGTGGTATACCTGACTGGAAGAACATGTAGGCAAACTGATCCCAGTGAGCTGCCAAAGGAGCAATAATGCATTACAGGGTATTTCTTGACATTGCTTCATATGCTTATTGAAGCCACTGGAATTCAGTATGGTACAGCATTTTTAAATTGTCAGTCTTCTGTAGTTTTAGCAAGGTATTTCTAAAGGTGTATTTATCCTCCAAAGTGAGAATGCAGTTTACTTAGGGCTTCCTGCCTCCTTCTTGCTTGCAACAAACCTGCAGCACACCTCGTCAATGTGCCCAAAGTCTGTATGAAGACTTTTTTTCTTGTGATAAATTTTATCTGCCCTCCTATCATGGGAGCCATTAAAAATTATTGGCCAAAGCTGTGAAGCTGTGCTGTCTTTAAAATTAGTAAGTCTGGGCCACATTATTAATATCAAATAGATTAAGACCAAAGTAAGTATCAATTAGTTGATTTTGTTATTTGCTTCTAAATAATACTGCCAAAAATTATTAAAAATATCCTATTGCTTTTGCAGACTGGTGTTATTCAAAGAGTACTTTGATGCTTTTATTCTCCAAAGCCCTGTCCTCAGAGCATTCCTGAGATAGAAACCATCATGAAGAGAACTGCTTCTTAATGCACAAAATAGTTATTTATATTATACTATCTACAGCAATTTATTCACTGCAAACACCATTACACAGTGTATGATCACAGCATGCTGAGTATTCACAATGAGATTTTAAAAATGGCAATTTTGTTAAGTATTCTCTGCTTTGTTCAGCTGAAGAAAATTACATAAAACCATCCACAGAAGGCTTGCCTTGCTCAGAGTAGGAAACAATCATTCGCCTCCTATTACACACCCATGGGCTCAATTCCCTTTTGCCACATCTTTTGTTTCTTTTTCTTTAAAAGTAATACCAGCATCTGAAGTTCCAGCTCTTTTAAACTACCAGAAATTGACTGTATAGTTTAAAAAAGATAAAATAATTTTCAGCCTGATTTGTCTCTATGGGAAATTATATCAAGCATGATTTGTAGCCCTATTTTAGTAAAAGAGAAAACCACAAGTACCCAGGAATGAAAAACACTACAGAAGAATGAATAGACTGGGACCTTCTAACATGACCTCCAACCTTGCAAGCTGCCGAGTGATATTCTTTCCATGTTCCTGCTAATTTGCTTTTCCTTGGTTTTTTTTTTTTCCTTTCCCAGGATTGTAATTTATTTTTCAAAATATAACTGCTTTTTAATTTCACAACATTTCCCTTTGCTGACAACAGTTGTAATTCACCATTATCTCTTCTCTAAGTTAATCAGAATCCATGACATGCAACAGTGGGGTGGCACCACCAGGCACTGTATTTTTAAATTTTAAATCTAATTTAAAAGGATGAGGTGACTAAGTGCAGACAGATAACACACAAACCCCAGAGCAGCTGGAAGATTTAAGAGGTGTAGTAGGGAAGAAAGCATTCTTTAAAACAGCACTGACTTTTTAGTTTCTGTGGAAACCTTAGAGGCAATGCAGGAGAGAGAGGTAGACAGGACTAAAGCAGACCAGCTCAAACATACTAGAAAGACTTCTCATGAATGTGTGGAACACACTGAAAGCTTTGGATTTGAAATGCATTTGATATGTTGATTTGATCACCAATAAAAAAATGATGGCAAATTCTTGCTTTTTATCAGACATGATGAAAAATGACAAAAAAGCCACACATGATGTATTAGTGATGAATGGATCAACTGAACTTCAACTAACATGTCCTTCACTTTGAGATAATGGACTGCTGATTCCATGTCAGAAATTTTTTCAAGTCATAACCAAAAAAGATCTTTACACTACTTTAAAAAAATATTAGTGTAAAATAATCTGCAGTAGTCAGACAGTTCAGTAACTGAGAATGTTTTAGACAGGGTTATTTCTAATATATGTACACCCACACTTCCTGATTATTACGAATGCTACAAGGCAAGGCAGTAGAATTGTTCAATGCCTGCACATTCGCTGTTCCTCAGAAAGCTGGGCTTCTAGCTGGTCACTAGTTATTGAATCTTTCCCCAGCTCACAAATGTTTTATCCAATGGCCTCTAAAGAAGTTTGATTTGTTCAAGACTGTTTCTTTAAGAGTCCTTAGGCAGTTGTCTAAATAACAGCCTAGAAATTTTGAAACCTTATGAGACAAGATAATTTTGCAACTTTTTACTCTGAGTGGCCTGATTCTGAGATTTCTGTTTTGTGACACTTTATATAGACTTTCAGTTTTTATGCATAAGTTTCTAGTAAAACAGTTCAAAATTAATAATGAGGGGAAGTAATGAGAAGCAAATTTAAATAACTATTTACATTTATCTCAAGCATATAATACAGCTGTGTAACCAACAAGTCTGCTTGTGTCCATTTTGCAAACAGAGGAACAGGCTTCGATACAGACCCCCCCCTCATTTCAGTGGGAGATTCACACATGCTTACATGTGAAATGCTTGCTTACACAAGGAAACAATTCTTTATTATGGCACAGATTAACCAACATGATGTTAAACACATTATAAAACAAGTCATTTCCTCCTGAGTAAACAAGCCTATAAAGCCAACAGGCACAGAAAAAGGAAATTTGATTCTGAAATCCATATACTTCAAAAGCAGATTCCTTTTATTTAGTCAATTTAGTTGAGAGGCTGTCTTATTTCTCCAGATCTCTGGTGAACAGAAGAAAACACACTTGGAAATTACTGGAAATGACACATTTTCACAACCTTTTTCCCTTAATTTGAAATTATCCTCTTACTTCAAATATGGAGACCAGCCACAGGTCCAAGGTAAAAAAAACCTTAAAATGTCTCAACTCTTGGTTGAGACTGACTGCCCCCACTGCAGTGTCCGAGGTTTGAACTTTACACCACTTGACTTGCCAGCCAAAACGAATGGTGACGTGCCAGAGTCAGACTGGGACCAGTAATGTGGCTTCTTCTAAGTCAAGAATATTGCTGAGACTTTTTAATGTCTCTGGGGTGAGGGGACTTATCTGGATACATAGCAGGGTAAACTGAAAATTAAATATAAAGGGATTTCTTGTTTTTTCATCAGCATCATTTTCTCCTCGGATCTTTTAGGAGAGTCTTTATAGCTAAAGTTACGAAAGGGCTTATGAAGGAAGTCTTCTGTTCTGAAATGGCTGGAATCCTCTCAAAATCAGACCTGGAGTTACCAACTGTTGCTGGACTTACCAACTGCTACTACAATAGTCCCAAAAATGGTGATGCCACAAACCTCACTATAAGAACAGGACTGTTCCAATGTGTTTTTCAGGAAAGCGGAGCTCACCTGGGACAACTACATGAGGCTACATTCTTCTCAGTACACACACCTCCACGGTGCCCCATGGATCAGAACTTCTGATTAGAAAACCATTCCTATAAATGGCTTTGTTTCATCCTTGCCTGTATTTAAAAGCAGGATTGAAACATACAAAGTTGTTCTGGGAAGAATGATGGCAAAATTGCTTTAAGAAAAGGATGCTTGTTTGTCACATAAAGGTCTCAATGAAAGGGTATGGCTGGGAGGAGAAGTGCTCTGCCTCTACTCTCAGGATGGGAAGGCAAACAGCCAGTGTGCAGGTACCTGCTGGTGAAAGCAGTCTTCACCTCAGAGATGGAGTTGAGGAACTCAGAGCTCTGTAAAATTCCTCTCAAGATTTCAGGTGACACTTTCACTACTTTCAGGGCCTCACACATGATCCACATGAGAAATGACACTTTTTCTAATGAAGAATCGACATTTCTAATTGGTAAGAGGGAACTAGCCTTCTAATCTGTTAGTCATAAACAATGACTGTCATAGAAGAATTAAGGATCACATTTTTAAGGCAGGTTTTTTTATAACCACTGTGTATGTTCCCTACATCAAGATAAAATACCAACAACAGTTGAAATTGCCATTATAATTTCCTTGGCAACAACAAGTTGGAATCTTTACTCACACAGATGTTTTTTGCATGATGAATATTACATTTGTGTTGTTTTCTTTCCCATTTTCAGTTCCAGCTCATCTCCTTGGCTCACCTGCTGGTGATACCTGCTCTCATCATTGTTTATTTACTTGTACTATTACTGGTTGTCTGCACTAAGTGACAAACAGCTGGTTTTTGAGTCAGAGCTACCACCACGAGGAGAATCCCACAATATTGCACTAGTCATGCAGAAATTCACAATGCAAAAAACCCATGTGGCATAACCTATAAACACTAGAGCTGTATTGCTTATTTTTCTCATGTGCTACTGCTTATCTTTATAATCCTAATCAAGCTTGCTTAAATCTTGTGTATTCAAAGAAAACAGCTGAAGTAAATGGCTATGAGCTACAGAAGTGTTCATTCTGTGGTCTGGTTCAGTTCTAGCCTAGATGGCTCCTGTCCAAGTTGTTTATACTTGGAGACTCTTTCTTGGTCTGCTTTGAATGAATAGGATTTTACACAAATCCATCTCTCAGTGGAAAAACACCCCAACTCCTAAGATTATCACTGCTGATTCCAGCCCTGCTGGCAATGGATGGAGGAGGGAATACTCCGGCTGCATGTGCCAGGTCTTGGTGGACTCCCTGAGAATGCCATGGGGACACATGCCAGACAGCTGCCTGCCTTTACTGGTTATTCACCCATTAATTAGGGATGTGTATTTCTACTAATGGCTGTAACCATTGTTCAGATACTCTTCAAAAACACCATATGTAATTTAAGAGCTTTAACAGAAAAATGCCCTGGTCTCTATTTCTAATGCAAAGGGAAGGCGCGGTGGAGAAAATTCGAGCCGTATTACTATTTAAATAACTTGGATATGATCAAATTCACCGATGGTTCACCTGTACTGCTTGTGATAATTTAGTAGAAACCCAGCTGCCTGAGAAAGACTTAGAATTACCAGTTTATGTATTAAGAGGAAAATGTGTTCCTCTGTCAGATCATACTGAATCACAACAATGTGCATATGTATTCATGTCACAGTTTCTGCACTTTTACTGTTTTTTGACGCCTTCAAAATAATCTTTTTTAAAATTAATGTACTTGCCAATTGTACATTCTGGAAGGGAGAGCAGCTGTTTCCTCACAACTGTATGCATGGCTCTTTGAAGAAAATTTTGTTTATTAATAGTAATCTTTTTTCCATAGCTTCGCAATTTCTTAGATAATAGGGCAAAACACAATCTTCCTTTCATGTTTGCTGCAGACTGAAGAGACAGATGCAATTGCAACAGACTACTTATGCTGAGGGCAAAACTTAGTACTGCTTAATGTGACTTAATGACTAAAAAATGTGTATCATTTATAGATGACATCTAGTACTCTGCTAAGTTGTTATTATTATGGTCAATGAGTCTTCTTCCCTGCTGGTTAGTAAAAGGATTTGGAATTAAATCTGTTTTTATTTTACTTGTTCAAGTCGACACACTGAAAGCAACTGAGCTACCCACATAAGTAATGCAAATGGGATTTAGTCTTTATTCACAATCTTTTTCTAAACAGAAGCTCACATACAAGAATATAGATATTAACTTGAAACACTGGGAGAAAGGGAAAAAAATTCAGGACTGAAGAAAGGCTATTTTACAGCTACATAGACATGTAAACACCTCCAGGAACTTTGCTTAATAAGGCCAGCTACTTTCAGCTATCATTTCACCGCCCGTGACAATCTTTGCATGAAAGAATTTCTTTCTCCCTGAGGCAACACTAGCAAGTTAGTGCAGCTCCCTCGAAATACATAAATGCTGTATTTAAAATTAAATGTATAGCATATGGAGGACTGGAGCAGTGCTCTGGAAAGCAACCCCCTCTCCCACCCAAAGGCACTCGGGTACACAAACATACATCCCTGTGAAATGTGGTAGATGTGACTGGGAAAATGTCAGAATACAGAAATTTCCTGTAGATTTTAACTCGTATCAAGACACACTCCTGTGCAAAAGATACCACAGGGTCCACAACTGGTCTTGAAAAATCTCAGAACATGATGTACACAATGAAGAAGTCAGTTCAGCAGCATTCAATACATGAGCACTCTTCCTCTTACGGAATACATTACTTGGCTTTTCTAATGATACTGAATTGGTTTCACACAGAGTCACAGAATCACTGGGTTGTAAGAGACCTTCAAGATCATTGAGTCCAACCCAGCCCCAACACCTCAACTAAACCATGGCACAGAGTGCCACATCCAGTCTTTTTTTAAACACATCCAGGGATGGTGACTCCACCACCTCTCTGGGCAGACAATTCCAGTACTTTGTCACCCTTCCAACCCCAAAACAGAGAAGCTGTGAGTGACACACAACTTTACTGGGAAATGAAGGCTCAGTTCTGTGTGCTCAAGTGTAGATCTGGATTTCAGTGATACCAGGGATAAAACTCTCACTGACTTCAGTACAGTGCACAAAAGAGAGCATTTACGAACCACTTATAAGAACATAAAATGTGCATGATGCTGTGCCTGCAATTTTAAAATCACCTATTTTTAACAAGTCTTGTGGAAAAAAAAAGTCTTGTGTGTATAATTGTAGATTCAAATTTAAACCAGTTGACCTACTTTAAATTGTTTTCAGTTTATCATGTTAGGAAAAATATTCTAAAACTGTAACCTCAGATGATCAAAAAAACCTGACCCCAAACCTTCAAAATAAAAAACCAGGGTATTGTGGTTTGGTCCCTGAAACCACCAAGCTTTGATCAAGGCTTTTTTTTTCTTTGCAGCAGTATTTCAGAATCACATGAAAATATGAACCCCACTTGTTGGTTGACTTCCATTCCCGTCGCTTTAGAGGGAGTCTCTGCTTGTGCAGAATGATTTAAATACAATTCTCTGACATTCAGAACTGAAATGTCGGTTCCTGTGTGAAATACGAGAACTCATCACCTTGGGAAGTCTATCAACTTGTTTGACAAATCTAGCTGTATTACATTTTGATGTACATTTCTTCATAAACTAATACTCCCTATTTAAAGCATATTTCTATTTTCATTTGCATTTTTATACTTACTTTCAAGTAATTTTATCATTGATAGGGATTATTGTTGGGTTCAGGACTCCAATCCTACTACAATATAAAAAAATGAAGCACTTTTACATGAATACTTTCTCTGCAGAGGTAAAAGGTCAAACAGAGTAGCACTAGACAGGAGAAAATAAATTAGTAAACTGAAGGAAAGATAATCAGTCTGGTTTCAAGGTTAACTTTCTGTTCTTTATTGCAGTGAGGGTTTCTTTTTTCCTTCTTTTTTTTAACTTCTAAGAGCATGCCAATTCCATGTTCCAGCTTGCTGTGCTACTGCAGCAGAAACTACACAAATAGACAAAACTTCTAAGAATCACACCACCTTACAAAACTCCCCCCTGCCTCTCAGTCACTCCCTCTGAAAAAATTTAGAGCAAAGAAATACCCTTTGTGTTGAAATTCAGGAAACTGAGGTCCTGGCAAACTGACAGGTAAAGTCTATTTATCTTCCCCAAAAACATGCTTGTGTGAATAAGAAGCGCTCCCAAGTGTGAGCAGTCAGCTGCCTCCCCGGATGTGACTGTAAATACTGTGTTTAAATACAGAATCATAATATTTACAAATAGAAATTACACACAGCATGTCCTTCAAAATCCCTCTGCCATTGTCTACAGGCTTTTGTGGTAAACAAACTAGCATAAACAGTGGGTAGTAAAAGTGGCTTAAAAATAATTTTATGTTTTTGCAAATGAAGCAGTATTAGCAACAGCCATTACTCTTGTGTTGAGACTGCTGTCTTATTTCATTCCTTACTTTGACTTCATAAACCAAATAATACATTTTACTTCACAGAAGGAGGAAAATCTGCAAATACCAACCTATTTTTTTTCCCTTTTCAAGCTTTGGAGAGCTTATCTAAAATGTCCCTACACCTTATTGTATGAACAACTTTATCTCTGAACTTTCACATATTTTATAAAAATGTCAGGAGAGATTTAATGTGGCAAGGGCCTCAAATACAATTTAAATGTATGTTTCTCAACTTAGGGAAATTAGGATTCCCCAACAATACTTATAAGTTTTGCATTGACCTATCTCAAAAAAAAAAGTTCTTTTTTTCATTCCTTTTCATCTCTGTTTTCCTATAATAGCCTCAAGTATTTTTCATCTGTCAGCTATAAACATTATAGTTATTCATTACATATGGCCTTGGCATACTTGTTATAGCTACCTAGAGTACATTTCAATACCAGAATTTCTCAGTTTAATACACTACTAATGAATCAAATAAAATCCAAGTGGTTTGGGGCTTCAGCTGACACTAACTTATTACCCCTGTAATCACATCATGAGCAGAAGTGGCTCTGTACCTTTTGCTCCTTGTTCAGGACCTGCAGCGAAACTAACCACAGTATTCTTGCTCTGTGGTTTATACTTACTTCCAAATCTCAGAAAATGTATTTACATGTCCATTGGAAATTATTTTTTCCGGGGAGGTCACGTTATGCTAGCCACCACAGATGCCCAAAAATCAGTATCTAAAAAATGCCTATTCAAATATACACCCACAATTATTTTTCAGGCATTTTAAAGACTGTAGTTTGCTTCATTAAAATACTTCACACCAATCCTCCTCACCAGAGACCAGCCCAGAACCAGAAACTCCTGACTGAGGCATGGGGGTGGGCAGCCATTCCTGTGCCAAATATATTCTCAAATCCTTTAACAACCCACACTAAAGACATTCTTCATTCATTCAATAACATTTCTTACACAACCACACGGAAGAAAAAAGAGAAATGTTAAGAGCTATGCCTAGTCCTTTGCTGTGGATCATACAAAGAAGAAGACCTGGACTTGAGGGGTGAAAGAATAGTTTTATGAAGCTAATTCTCTGCAGTCAAACATAGCACAGCTGCAAGTCACTGCTCTACAACAGCTAAAATTTAATAAAATGTTTCTACGGGGTGATGCCAATGAAAATATTCACAGTACTATAAACAGGAGTCATTAATTATCTGCAGGTCATTACCAAATGTTAGGACCTAGTACTAAAAATACATATTGAGGTAAACAACAGTGTTTTGTGCACATGAAGCTACTTAAGGACATAAGATGCTCACTACCCACGCTTCCAAGGAACAGCTTACTGTTTTTGACAGCAAAGTGAAGATTTACATTCTAGGAATTGAAATAAATTTCTTTTATAGCATTACTTTTCAGCCAGTACACTACCAGAAGGCATTAATAAGGAAGGCCTATTTAGTTCTCAATTACCCAAGGATGGTGTAATTCAGAAGACCCTTAAGAGTTTAGTTTTGGATTTTCAGGGGATATTTTTGATTTTTGTGATTATAGAGCATGCGATAAGTACCCAAACCAGGCACAGAATACAAGACTTGTTATCAGCTCAGAGAAACATTATAATCAGGATTTCATTTGTTCAGCAGAAGTTCAAAACCAGGATGTGTTGTGTAGAACATCTGTACCTGCTGTACCACACGACAGCAGGAAACAAGTTTTAGAGCTTGAGGTGAAGAGACCCAAGCTCCTCACACAACACCTCAGTGTGCTGGTGGCTTCTGTTGTAATTGAGTCTCTTTAACTACAGAAGTAGGTTCAGCCTCACTGCAATGCATCCTGCAGGGAGAGGAAAATGAGAAAACTGACTGTGGTACCTCTAATGAGTGGAATACTTCAGCACATATTCAAATTCACTGTTTATAAGGAATCTATTTACTTTAAGATAGGCAACCAAAATCTCTGTCAATGGGCAGAATAAACACTATTTAGAGTGGAGCCATTTGTAACATACTTTAATTGGCAATTTTCCCTTGATGACTAATATAACATCTTTCATATGATGATTCTGCTGCTCTGTGATTTTCTGTCCCTGTATTAACAGATATGAAAACCGATGCACAAAAGGCATTCTCCTAATAACAGAGCTTAGAATAATACACCCATTATCGCAGGGAATCACACTTGTTTTCTGTAACCAGATGAATGCAACCAGAGCAAAAAAAGAAAGGTAAAATACCACCAAAAAAAAAAAAAGAATCAGCATATTTGCCTCAGAACAGATGGCAATACAAAATTATATTTGATTTCATTCTTTTTCGTTTAAAAAGGCTTCTATAGGCTCTGTTCTTCTTCTTTAAATTGGGCAGTACCTTTCCCTTGAGAGTCTGTACTGGGACCAATACTATTTGATATCTTCACTGATGACACAGACAGTGAAATTGAGAGCACCCTCAGCAGGTCTGTGGATGGCAGCAAGGTGAGGGGTGCAGCTGGTATGTTCTGAGGGAAGGGAATCTATCCAGAGGGACCTTGACAGGCTCCTTGACAGGCAACGATTTTAAAGAGGGTAGATATAGATTGGATATAAGGAAGAATGCTTTTTACCTTGTATAGTCCAGAGAAGTCGCCAATGCTCTATCTCTAAAGTATTCAAGGTCTGGCTGGATGGGGCACTTAACCTCATCTGATGAAAGATGGCCCTGCCCATGCACCTATTTGGTCTAGATGATCTTTAAAGATCCCTTTCAACCCAAACTATTCTGTGGTTTTATGAGTCTCTCATGTTGTATCACATTAAAAAAAATACACTGGACAATCACAATACATCATGGACTATTGAGGACACACACATTTCCATGATTTCATTTTCACCAGAATAAACATCCTGCTTTTCTTTATGTTCCCCAGTGTGTTCTAATCAGAAAATATATCTTTCAAGAGTTTGTCAGTACCAACTAGAGCTGCTTGTAGCAGAATGAAAAAACGCCCCCCCTTTTCTAACACATGCATACGTAAAAAAAACTCTCATAAATTAAAGTAATGGGACAAACATTGTCATGATACAATTCAGAGCTGTGCTGGCTTACTGAGGATTAAACTTGGCTGAGGAAGATCATTAGGAAAACAAAAAGGCTACAGAAATATTTTTTTTAAATCATGGAAGTGGATTGTAGAAGCTCACAATGGAGTAAAAATTAAGCAGCTGAATAAAGATAATTACACAAAACTCTGTCCCAAGATCAGCACCGTCAGAATGGGATCCAATGTAAAGAAACACACACTACCAGAGAAAAATAGAATAAGATAAAAATTCTCCCAGGTTCAATGCAAAAGATGTTTTCCCCTTAGAGAAAACTGCATAAAAAGCTTCCTCTCTTCAGAGGAGGCAACAGAATGGAAGGGAATGAAAAGAGGCAGGTGAAAGCTCTGCATTTCCAAACATTATTCAAGGTTAGAAAATGAAAATGTTTCATTACAAGGAAAAAGACAAATCTGATCAAAGTCAGTCAACTCGCTTATTTATATCTCAGCAAACACCTTGGGTCTGCATTTTGTCAATCTGCAGAAAGCAAAAGATTTTTCTGACCTCATAAATTGGCTAGAAATGGCTTGTGTACTGATCTATTCAGCTCAGCAGATACTTGGCACCATTTATCCTGGCTCTCACAGAACCAAATACACCTACCATAAGGGTGATTGCTCTGGAGTCTCTGACAGTCAAGAGGAAAAATACAAATTTTAAGTTCTCCTTTAAGCCACTGGTATGTCACAGAGGTGTCATGCTTACCCTGGTCTGACTGCCTGACACAGCTAAAGACAGTTCCACTGAACATTACGGGGGTCTCAGCCCTGGACACAGCAGAGCTGGGGTAGAGTGAAGCAGGACTCCTAAAAAAATGTCAGCAATGTCACGCTAAAAAATTATGGGGAAATGACGCCTTGTCTACTGCCTGGGAGTTTCACCCCCAACCATTTGGTGTGCAGATGTCACCCCCAAAGAGCTGCAATATATGATGTATTGGCACAGAAACATCTAAAGAGAGCATGTCTGAACATACAGGAGGGACTGAATTTGATCTGTTAGTCTATATTCACATTTACCTTCCCTGGGAATAACTTACTGTATGAATAGGAAATAAAGAGTTTATTCATTAGGCTAAATGAGATTTTACAGCATCACATTCATTTACTCAGCTAAGTATGAATGCTGGCAAGGTCTATGTATGGATTATATACTTGGACTAGACTGCAGACAGCATTTACTATTTCCTAAATTATGTCAGCTTCTTTAAAAGTATTTATCTAAAATAAACCTCTTCTAAAATTTTCATTTTAAAGTTTAAAACTGTGGAGTCTCTCTCCCATAATGGGACTGGGTCTCACACACACACACACACACACACACACACACACACACACACACACACACACACAAATACACACAAATACACACAAACACACACACAGATCCTGAAGCAAACATGTGCCTAAGGAGACAGCTTCTCCCACGTATTGTTTCTAAAATCAGTACAACTACTTTTTATCTTCCATATGCATTACCTCTTCAGAGCACATCTAACCTCAGACTCCTTTTAACTTGATTTTCTGCATCCTGATGTTTTCTTTTAAATAAATATTAGCATGGTCAATTGGCTCCACTACATTACTGCAACCTCTGGAGTGAGCAGGACTGGCCACTGAGCACATGCTGTGACAGCTACCCTTTAAAGCAAAAATAAAAGGCTGTCAGAGAAGATGCACCTGGTTTTTATTTAAGATTTCAAATTACCTCTTCAATTGTTTCTGCTTGCTGACAAGCAAATGCATGACCTAGGAATCAGCAGCTAGAATTACCTATTTGCTGAAAGTGTGTATTTGCTGACTTAATGTGTTTATCATTTATCACATACACAGAGGAGTTGACAAATACAATCTTCTTGTCCTTAGTAATTTTATGGAGCAAGAAATAACTCAGTTCATTCTTCTTCCTTACTTTACTTGTTCCTAACTATGGTACTGTGCCAAAAAACAGCTCACAGCTATTTCCCTTCTCTAACATACAAAGTCAAAGTACATTTCCAGCTGGCAAATAAAATGCAACGTTGATTAGGAATGCAATATATTTGAAGCATTTGACCTTTAAAGCACAAAAATCCTGCATCTGAAATGTAGATTGTCACATATCCACAAAGCCATATCAAATCAGGAAATACAATTGTTACAACTGATTAATGGTGACTTTGCAGTTTCATGATTTTTGTATATATTTGTGATAGTTCTAACTTTGTGAAAAGAACACTGCAAAGTTCTTGATTTACAAAGATGCTCTACTTTGAAACCTCTTATGGAATTATGCCATATATATACCAATTATGTTTAGCTAAGATCTGGGATTTTACCTTCAAACTGATGAAGTGCATCAAAGAAGACAACTGAGAGCTTGACACTGAAATACACTCTAAATCTTTCCAGTTTCATGCTATTTATAATTGTCATGTCGCAAGTCATCAAACTCTGAATTCCTTCATATTATTTAGAAACTCATCCCCTGACAAGTTCTAGAATGACCTTAAAATTCTTTTCCCAAGCTGAAACAAACTGATTCGTGGGCTCAGATATGTTCTACTGCGTGTCTCACAACAAGAAGCACAAAATCCCGGAACACTGGATATGGACCAGTGTTAGTTATGTACCATTCTGTGACTTAAATACAACTTATTTCCTCATTCTGCCTAAGTGTGGACTCAAAGTCTATCCATAGGGTGAGGAAGGCTTATTCAGACCTTATGTTCCAGAGGTTCCTGCAGCAGTTAGCTCTACCCAGGACTTTGTCGTGGTTGTGTGAAAAAGGGGATAAAGGTGTGAAGAAGGGGAAAATCTACAGATATGCACAAGTTCTTCAGTTCTTCCCCTTGTGTTGCAGGATATAGGTGAAATTATGGCCATGATGGTAAAAAATAAAGCAGGCAAATTCTTCTTACAAAGCCTATTATGCCAACAGTAAGCTGAATATTACTCCTACTGAACACAGGCAAGTTGGCAGTAGAAGCTCCCAGTTAACTGTATGAGATTTGGAACATATTCTGGGATTCAGATTCTCCTCTTAGAGAATAAAAACATTTACTTTTTATCCCAATCCTGCTATAACAAGTCTGCAAAGTACTTTGTGCTGATTCTAAGAAAAAATAAGGTCCTTCCAAATCTAGTTTTGTATTTTGTTTAGTCGAATGCATAAAACCACTTGCCAGTAGAGGGGGTATAGCTCAACCATTTTTCCTGAAAGTGCTGAAAGGGGCTGTCACAGCACTACGGAGAGGACAATATGAAGAACAAGAGGTTGTGCAAATTTACATGCCTTTAGAAAGAGGAGCTGCAAGGGGAGAAGGACTTCTGGAATGCACCAGGCAAAAGCAGTAGGAAAACCAATATTAATTTCAAGCTTTTAGCATTTTAATATAAGCCAACCAAAAGACAGAAAACATCACGAGTACCTTCAACTGATTTCAGACTGAAACCTCTTCTGCTAAGTATTTTAGCTCAACAATGTAAATATCCTACTTATTTTGAATGCGGAAATTCTGTGTGTCAAAAAATTCCAGGAACAGACCCAAGCATCATGTAATTCAATGACTTTCAGCATTACAGCAAAATAAGATGTTGAGGTATTCTCCTTGAGAAATCACGGGCAAAAAACTTAATACCATTATGTGAGTCCAATCTAGTTGAACTGGAACACTTGTATGACACTTTGCTATGTCCCCATTGGTAACAGCAAGTCCTGGTGAGGAAAATTCCCTCCTAAAAAGGGGAACACATCTCAAGGTCAGACAGGAGATGTGTTTTTATGCTGCAGAATTCCTGGCTGCCACCAAACTAACTGCAACTAGCGAAAGGGAAACTTTTCAGATTTCCAAAAATATGCCTGAAAAAAGTTGACAAATACATGAGCTGTCATTGACAAGCAAGTTCAGGCTCAAACTACCAAACCAATGTCCCATTTAGAGGTCTGGGGTTTTAAGTAACTATATTAGACATTTTTATGTGAAGACCTCACAAATACCTTTGAGGCCAAGGTGTGGTTGGTTGCTCAGCACTTCCCAAATTAGACTCTCAGGTCATGATTCAAGAAACCTCTTCAATAAGTGCTCAATTACTAACCCAAATGCATATGTGTTATTCTGAGCTTCAAAGTTGGACTCTGGAACTGGCAGCACCCAACACAGGAAACGCTTTTTGAGTTTGCTCCAGGCCAGTAAGTGAAGCACGCCTTGCAGAGCCTTTCCAGAAGGATCCTGGTCAGGTATGAATTCTGCTGAAGCTTTGTATCACTTCAGAGAAATACCCATCTTTTCTCAGACTTCAGCTGTGCAGTAGTTTAAAATAAGAGAACAACCTTTTATGATGTCCTAGAAAGTCAAAAGCCTTTGTTACAGACCAGAGCAATTCATGTTTAAAAAGAAAAATACCCTGATGCTACAAGACAAACTATTCCTATATTTTAGAAGTGAAATAAATTCCAGTATCGAGTCTTATTGAGTCCATGGCTTCCAATGGATTTAAAGGGGTGTAGTTCAGGACAGCATTAGCTCTGTTGTCACCACTCAGTTTGAACAGTTAAAGCCAGTATGACACAGGCAACCATGCACATCTGCTCTGTTCATGTAACTGTGGGGGGCTTTACATACACACATTTTGTGTAATATAGGCATCAATCAGTTAAAGAAGCAAAGTGTACTACTGTGCTACATAGTTCACTTTATCTCTGTTAATGATATTCAGGACAACCCCAAGAGGTGGTTCTTTGTACAGGCCATGTACACATGTGATGACTGCCAAAATGATCCAAGCATATTTAGAAATAATTTTGCCCCATAGGAGAGGCTCTTTGCCCAGACTACACTGCACAACCACCACCCAACTAAAGGCTTGTAAGTCTAGTCTATCCTCAGAGAACAGAGGAAGAAAAAAGAGAGAGAAAGAAAGAAACAGAGAAAATATTGCAGCAAAGAACAGAATTATTTATTTTCTTGTACTAGGCTTAACAGACACAAGTTCTGCCTGGGAGTCTCTCTTAATCTCTCCAGTTGCTCCATTTTTCCCTTAATCTTTTATAATTGCAATATTCTCAGATAGTCCTTGTCTCTAGTAAATTGCACCTTGCAGCTCACATGCAACCCAGAAGAAGGGGAAGAAACACAAAGGCAGAAGGCCCCACTTCACCCAAAAAAGGTCACACAATTTTCTGGACTTAAAGTGTGTATTCATATTAAATTCTTCTCAAGTGCCAGGAGGCTAATTATATAATTAATGGAAAATCTGACATTAAATGAGTTAATTTTTTTCTCCTCAGTGTGGGTAACATCTACATTTGAAATTTCCTCTCAAATTGTTAATTAATTTTTCTAATACAGACCATAATTCTCCCAAGTGAGGGAAACTGAAGGGAAACATGTTCTGATCCCAGGAGCTCCACTGCCTAACAAATTTAAAGGGTCAACACTGAATGAAGGAACACCTATTTCCTTTGTAATTAAAGCAATAAGGGGACCCCATGGCCAGTTTGCTGCAAAAGCTTTCCATGACAGTTCCTGGCAAAAGCTGGGGGTAATCTGTTCAAAGGACATGTTGTGGCTTTAGGGTCTCTGGTTGTATTCATACCAGTCTGTATTGAAATCTGAGAGATCTGGGTTCAGTTCCCAACTGTCAGAGGCTCCTGGGTCATCAAACAGGGCAGAAGAGTCAATTAATTTCATTATGTCTCATTTCCAGTTGTAACATGAAGATAAAAAGCTCCTTTATGAGGGGGGGAGGAGAGGGAAAACAATCAATTACAAAATATTAAGAATGAGTAACTGAAACCCTTTCCTGTGAACAAATAAAAACAAACAGATGGACAAAAATACCTTTAATTAATTAAGACAAAAAAGGTATCAGTGTGTATATATATATATATTTCCAGCAAAATAACCTGGTTTATTGGAAAAAATATTATGAGTTGAAATGAAAAAAAAAAGGAATGAATGGGAAATTTTACCCAGTTCTGCTCACTTAGGATTACTCACAAGTACGAGGATTTGAAAGAAATAAATCTGTAATTATACTGAGACTTTGTTTCACACACAGGCTGCAGTTCCCTGAATAACTTCACCTTATTTTACTGCTACTGAGAGCAGCAGTCCTGCCCTCCCTGTTGTCCATGATTGTGTGCTCCAGCTCTCTTGTTTGTGCTGGCATCAGTGCTCGGGCAGCTGCGCAGCTGGACTGAAAATTAATCTGACTACAGAAAAAAAGGTTTTTTTTAGCTAAAGCAGCTCTCTGAACCGACAAGCCGTGTGCTGATACAGAGAGAGGCAGCAATGAATGGCTGACGGATAAAGGAGAGTGAGGGACAAACTCAGTGACCCCGGGGACTTAAACAGGCTTAAATCCATCATGAAACCACTTCCTCAGCCTTATCCCCACTGGCCAGAGGATCCTTTTCTATCTTTGGTGGGGGAGAGCATCCTCACACAGACAGAAGGCTGAGGAGTTACTTCCCATAGATACTGCTTGCACACACACAGGAAATACAAAGATATTCAAGACAATTTGTCCTGGAATAAAACAAAGGTAAATGACATTTACCATGGCACAGACTCTGGCCAAGGCCAGTCATCACCAAAGCATTGCATGTGCTTGCTTATGTCCCTTTTCTAATACTCATTTTTATTTAGCAGAAAATATACGATAACTCAATATAGTAAGTCCCCATATGATGTCAGGAAAAGATTTATTTGACTCAAATTAACCAAGTAAAAGGGATCATACATCTGACTTAATGAGGAAAAAAAAAGCGGTTTTGGGCCATAAAAAAGAATTTGTCCAGGGAAACATTCTAGAATAAACAATCTAAATATTCCTACAAGGAATCCTCAGTATTACAATTACAAAATTTGTAACATTTTCTCCTTTTGTGTGCCTTTGACTAAGTACTGATTTTAATACAAACATCATTTGGATAATCTCACACTTAATTCTGAAGAGGCTTACTTTCCTAAAATTCAATTTTGACAATAAATATTTAGTCCTAGTAAAAAAAATTTACTTCTCTGCTTGTGGTGAGTATTTTAAAAAAAGGGTCCCTAGTGACATTAGCTGCATAATCCTCGCACACTTATAAAATATTTTGCAACAGAAGTGTTGTGGAAAGTAAAGTATCATTTCACTGCATGTCAAAACATAACTCAGTAATACCCTTAACTTTAATTTTTAATGATGCAAATACCACATTGATACTTCATCCTTGCCTTGATTACATTTCTAATACTCTTTTATGAACAGCTTAAAAGCAACAGAGTAAGAACAATGTCTTTATGTGATTTAAAAGCACCAACAACTGAAATGAATCTTCTGTGTAGTCATGCTTAAATCAATTAAATAGATCCAGATCTAAGTAAAGTTCTCTAATTATGCTTCAATTACTACCCAAGCTTTAAAAAAAATAAAGTAAGAGGAAAAAAAAAGCTGGAAGTTATCAGATGCTTCATCTTCCTTGTTATTACATTGAATATGCAATTTTAAAAGACATCTTATGTTAAAAGACACCAATAAGGAGTTCTTCATTTATGCCAAGTGAGCTGATCATTTCTTAATGAAAGTATTTCTCTGAGCAGGAACACTTAAATAGAAATGTTCACAATCCTCTTCTCCAGCTAATTAAAAGCACTCGGTCTGATTAAACATAAGTCTGAACAATGTTTTCCATCCCTATCCTTCCCCATTCCATAATAAATCAGTGCTCTCGAGTGAGCCGAGGCTCTTCGTTCAAGTACTGACCCTAAACTAATTTTATTTTTATTATTTTAAGAGTTCTTAAAAAACATTAGCTCAAGTGAAAAATGGAGGCACGAAGTCTTTGCAGAAAGGCCTAACAGATGCTGCCAGCACAACACTTTAATGAATGACCACTTCCAGAGCATGGAACAGACAACATTTTGTGCTGAGCGGCCGCGTGGGCCATTCACTAACTGGGAGGGAATGAGCTGCTTCCCTCCACCAGATCTGTGCTCCTCTCCCACCACCTCTCTGCTCTGCTTCAGGCTAGGGCTGAGGTGAACGTGGCTGAATTAACATACTACATACACTTTTCCCTCTTTTATTAAATTAATTTACCTGGTTAAATTTTTGGTTGTAAAAAAATTAACCAAGCCCTGCCACAAAGAACAGTATTGATATTTAAGCTATGGAAAAACAGAGCTTTTAAAACAGTTTTGTTGCAGGTAATGAGTGTTTGTAAACATATCTGAGAGCTGTACTTCAGTCTCCTAAGGTTAAAATAAAAATGTTTTCAAATATTTTGTCTTAATTTTTTTTTAATGTTACCACTGTAAATATTAAAGAAACCAGAGTTAGACTCTGGTGGACCTTTTAGTACTTACAATACCATTTGCAGTTAAATTTTTAGTGCTATGAAAACCTTTTCGTTCAAAAGCTAAGAATTATGCATGCAGTATATTTTCAAAGGAAACCATAGTCCATATGAACAAAACACCACACCACCAATTTAGCTCTCTGCAAAAATAGATGTCTTAAGATCATAGCCTGCTAATGAAATCTTTTCTTAATTTTGCCTGTGGAGTTCCCATTCGCATTATGCAGCCTGAGAGATGACTGAGACTCAAGAAATATGATAATTATTACTTTTCATAAAAGGCAGAAAGCATAGCTGTAAGATTACCTTCTAAAATGCCTCCAGCTACCTGAATTCAGAATAGCCCCTTAACAAGGGCAGAAGGTAAACACCTCACAGCATCAGAGGCTGTGAGGGAAAGACAAGAGTTTAAAGGAAAATAGCAGCTCCTCTTTCTTGAATTTGCAGCCTAAAAAGTTTGAGGCAATTGTACCACTAACAGACCATGTTTAATCTTTGTAAGTACATTTGACAGATCAAACACAGAAGCTGTAAATTACCAGTAATGTCAGCAATCTTTCCATTTAACTATCAGTGTATCAAACCACAAACTCAGAGAGCACGATAATAACTTGAAGATAGGAATCTAAGGAGACACAGACTTTGTATTTATTTGGTTCTCAAGAACATGGTTAAGGTGCAAAAGACAAATATGTTTGGTTTTCTCAGCAATATCAGGGATATAAAAAGAGGCATATGCAAAAACTAGAACACTGAGTGCCAGAACAATTACATTTCCCAAACATTGCAGGTACAGAGCCAGATGCAAAAGAGCATTTTGAGCTGGAACACCCGCACGAAGGGAATGACTGAGGGTTATTTCAGTGCAGCTACTGGAAAAAGGGGGAATAGCTCAAAGGCTGATCCCCCCTATGCTCCAGTGCACTCTGCCTAGCTGATCATGACCTTGAGGGAAGAATGGGACCAAGTGCAGTATGGAGATAAGTAGTGCTGGAACACCTGGCTAAATCTTCTGTACTTCAGAGAGCATCCATTGGTCTACTACTGGTATTAAAATATTGGTATGTGAGCTTAATATTTTTGAAAAAGTTTTGTGGAACCATTTGTAAGCCTGGGAGCCTGGCCTGGTCAAAACCTGACAAATGCAACGAATTTACTCACATGTGCATTATTTTGGTACCAAAACATTTCTACTTTGAATATGCTTTATAAGGCTTTAATGATAACTGTAGCAGTGTAGCTATTTCCTTTGCTAAAGCAAAAAAAACCATGAACATAAGGAACCTCTGTTTCAGAACAAATGAACTACATTATGACAACTGTTTTAAATACATGTATGGATTTAATTACAGTGATAACATTTTATAATGTAAATAACACAAAAACAATCAAAGATAACCAGCCATAATTTAGGCTGTAACAAAAAAATAAAACCAGGCAGTAAAATCATGTGCTATTCCAATTACTACCACTTCTGGTTTCCCTGATGTTGAAGTACTTCATAAAATACTGCATTTTCAGTGCTCAGTGTTGAAGTCTACACAGGAGAATCAAGACCATACACCAATGTATTGTTATTTTTCTTTTCCTCTCCCCTGAAGTGTGTCTGTGAAACAGGATTCTTTAGAGTTGCTTCTTATCAATCAGAGCCCATGGTTTGCAATCCATACATCACACCCTGTATAAGGTTGCTACTGTAACCACCTTCTTTAAATTTTTCACACCACACATCTGCAAAGTCTACACTGCTATCTAACCAAACATCATATCCCTTTTTAATGGATGGGATAATATCTCTCTTGCCTGCTTTTCTTCTTCAACAGAACAGTGCCCCATACAACCTGAGGCCAGTTTACTACTGCACGACTGAGGATGTTTCCTGCAGCAGCAGGAGATGAGCATGTGTTTGGCATTATATGTAAGAAGGGATGCGGGTCCAGCAATGCTGAGGGTCATTATTTCTCATCCCAAATGCCTGGAGTCCACACTGAGCCTCTCAGGACTGGGCTAGGTGCCTGAGGTCCCTGTCTGTGGGAGAATAGGATGCCTCAGAAAGGAATCCAGAGCAGACAGTAAGGTTGAGTTGGGAGCTGTTCAAACTAGCCAAGAAAAACACTAAGGGAAGGGTGTGCCTCAAATTCTTCTCCTTCTTAAGCTTAGGTATCTTTTTATTAATGGCCTGTAAGGCAGTTCTTATGTCAGCTAGGGTTTCAGAGCCCCAAATCCACCCTAACTAGTTCAGGTACCACAATTCCTCCTTTTACAACCATAACACAATAGGTGCTCACTTCTAAAATACTGCTGGAGGGTCAGAATACAGACAAGATGGAATTAATTCCTGCTTTAATTCCTTCTCTAGCTTGACATAGTTTAAACCTACATTTCTCACTTCCCAGCAGAATGCTCCAATCCTATTATGCTGGGGAAAACCTAGGGGTGGGAGAGAGGCAGGGGTCACTGGCCCCTTTCTGCCTAAATTGTGCCAGTGCTGAAATGAAAGCAATTTATTTAGTTACAGCAAAAGGTAAATTACACAGTAGTCTCCTGCTTTTCAGCCTAAAGTTTGAAGTCTATTGCTTTTTATATTATATTACCCATTACTCTCATACTCCTATTCCCTTGCTATATAACAGTCTCTTGGGATTCTTCACACTTCTATTTAAATTCCAGGGACACACTGCTTAGCACTGACATTCAATTAGTTCTCCACTTAATAAATAACCATATATAATTGAATATTTTTGCAAGTATTAAACATAGAACATATTCATTGTTAAAATTTAGAATCTTTAGTTATATGCTTGGAGCCAGTGAATGACATTGTTCACATTGAAATAATGAAAGGATTATAACAGGGAATGCTTGTGTTTAGAAATGGGTTGTTTGCAATTTCAGAAAATAGGTAATTTACAAAGTTTAAAATGAAATGCATGATTGCATTGTTCTAAGCATTGAGGGACTGAACAAAAGGCTTCTGCTTTCTTATCAGCATCAATTACAGCATGAGTGTGAATAATCTGAATTGTGATTGAATCATTACTAACCATTTCTGCATAATTTTCCACTTTCACTTCACCAATAAAAATTTTTTGTAAAATATGAAATTATATTTCTTCCAAGAGCCATAAAGAAAAACCACAGAGCTTGATCTGTGACAATTATCAAGAAGATACAGATGATCTCTCCATCCCTAACAATAGTAGATAACAGCACTCCTGTACTTTAGGAGTCATTATTCTAGCTATCTTCCCTCATGCAAAGGTTTTCACCTCAGTTTTGCTGAAGGTAGAGTTTGGAAAAAGTTTTTCTTTTGCAGCCTCTTAAGGTAGTCCTTCTTATGCTTTCAAGACAGAAACCTAGTCCGAATCTGGGGGCCAGGTCTGCCACACAAACTGGTTGCCAGCAATTTGTTTGCTCTTTAGATAAGCCACAGTAGTTGTGGAAAGAGAAACTGGCTTGCTTTTGCCCTGTGTTACAGGGTTATACTCAGTTGCACAGAAAATTGGATAGTATCTGGTGGGAGGACAGAAATTGTGGCTCTACGTATGTGAGAGACATAAGCAGGATGGGCTCTGCAGCCTGTTAATGTAGGGGATGGGGGAAGAGTGATCAATCCTGTGTTAATTATGGAGCCAGCAGATCATTCAGCAGCTAATATTTCTTTTGTCTGGAAGATGACTTGAAACAGTGACAGCAAAGTATGATTACCATATAAACACTATACATTTCCATACATTTCAAATATAAGCCTTAATTTGGACCAGGAAAAAAAGAGATTAAAAGAAACTTGCACTTGAAGCATGTGATAATCAATCATCCAGAAAAAAAAGTTTGATTACATGTATTGTGTTACTTAAGTGCTCTTTGAAGGCAGATGAGATGAAACGTATGTTTGAATGTGTCAAACATGCTCAAGGAGTACTTTAAACAGCTCTTGTACAATGAGATGACTTAAAGGATGGGCTCATGGCACTGTAGACTTGGGCCCTCATTTCAGTGTGGAATACACTGAGCTGCTTTGGGTCACTCCACATATGCACATATGGGGACCAGGGACTATAGGCCTTGCTATGTTTTCAAGTGAAAATACTGTTTTTTCCAAAAGTTATTTAACCCACTGAAAGAACCCACAGAATACACCAGAAAGAAATGCAACACTGTGTTTGATAAGGATTTCTCTCAATCTTTGTATATATACATCTACAAGGATCATATTTTGTGAGGTTTTCTTTAGGAGTGCCTAGATTAGTAAAAAAGCTTTTAGTTTTTTTGTCCTCTGATGTTTATATCTTGTCACGTATCAAAGGGACTACTGATGCATACAAATCATTAAACAAAATTTAATGAAGGACAATGCAGATGGTTAACTGTAAACACCTGCTACACATCTTTCAAGGAATCCTGTAAAGTAGGGGGCACTGAGATTTATCAGGTTCTTATTTGTGGTGGCATCTTGATTTGAATGAAACTAAGTGAAGCATAAAGTAAATATCTGTGAGACAAAAAACCCCTCTGTTATTAGTAGAAGAGTTTTTTCTATCACATAAAAAATGAGTGAGGTGTAAGCCAGTAACAAAAAGGGGGAAAGAAAAAGCAAGTTGCATGGTTACCTAATCCCCCTCAAAAAGACATTTTATATGAAGGTTCCAAATTTCTTTACACCACGCAAGGGAATAAATAAAGCAGCCTAGGTGAACGTTCACGCTTTTGCCACCCCTTGTAAACATTAACGGTGTTAAGATGAAACCAAAGCCCTGCCCAATGCTTTAAGACACTGCATAGTCAATTCCAACATACCAAAAGAGAAAAAAAATCAGTCTCTAAGAAACATGCAGAAGAATTATATGTGCTCTACAGTCCTGCTTCACGACTCAGCCAGGACAGTAGAAGGAATGCCTGATGATCAGATAACTGCATAAACAAACACACTAATTATCAGTCAAGTTTAAAGATAAATTAGCATGGCTTTCCTAGGGAATTCAGTCACTTCAAAAGCTGAGATTATGGCAGATGGCTGTAGGATGCTCTCCTTTACAGACCTGTGCTACCAAATGTGCAGTTAAAATGAACTTACTTATTCTACACCCTTCATTTAGGTGGATATACCCTAGGAGTTGGATGGATTACCCTTCATCCTCCAGGGAGTGACATGGGGTCTTATTGGCCACAGCACTACGCCCATGTATCTGGGCTCTGGGTGGTATTATTCAAAACAAAACAAACCCTTCCTAACCTTCCCCATATTTAGTGTTTCTGCTTAGCATTTGACTCTGAGCACTGCTTCCCTGTTGTCTTACCATACTCATGTAGCTCTGTGCAGACCTGCCCATCTGCAGTGTGGCATTCCTGCAGAACATTTTTCATAGGCTGGGATGAATGGCTGCTACACAAACTGGAAGGCTTTTTATGGAGGACACCCCTTGTGACACTGCTTCCCACTACTGTCTGAGCACACTTCTGATACCACAGCCAAGATGTGTAATTCTGCATTCAGAAGCTACGTGAGAAACTTTTTTCAGCTGTAAGGATTCACTCATTCCTTGAAATTGTGAGAGTATTTGTTTCTCTAAACCACATTTTTCCAAACAAATACTTAAGGCAGACACTTTAGGTATTGCTGACACTTTAATAATTGCTTTAGGCCATTATTAAACCTTTGCTTGAAGATGCTGGCAAACAGCTTCATCCCACCACCAGTCCCACTAGCCTGTGCAGCCAGAAATACCTAATTTCATAAAGGCACCTACAATATCAGTAGTCCATGAAGATCTCTCCCTTTCCATGGTGCCAAGTATTGCCATCAGCCTCACGGGACCAGGGATGGGGAAGGCATGTCTGTGCCATGACCCTTCATCCTCCATAGTGCCGAGCAGGCCATGGGAATCCAGGGAGGCATAGCACAGGGAAGTGAGTTTATGTGGTCACTTGGTTTGTTCAGCCTGGAGAAGAGGAGACTGAGAGGAGACCTCACTGCAGTTACAACTTCCTCACAAAGGGAAGAGGAAGGGCAGGCACTGATCTCTTCTCTGTGGTGACCAGTGACAGGACCCGAGGAAATGGCATGAAGCTGTGTCAGGGGAGTTTGGATTGAATATTAGGAAGAGTTTTTTCACCCACAGGGTGGTTGGGCACTGGGACAGGCTCCCCAGGCGTGTGGTCATAGCACCAAGCCTGACAGAGTTCAAAGAGCACACAGACAACACTCTCAGACACATGGTGTGATTCTTGGGATGTCTGGTGCAGGGCCAGGAGTTGGATTTAATGATGCTTGTGGGTCCATTCCTACTCAGCATTTTCTATCATTCTATGAAAGGCAGTGCAAAAAACATGCTATAAATATGTAAGATCTCTTTTGGAATAGCATTTGATAACCTTAAAAACAACTGCCCAAACTTCCTCATCACTGTTTTCTTTTATTGACACCATGCCACACCAAGATGCAATGTGGGTTTTCTTGATATCCATTTTTTTCCCATAAGTTTTTAACGGTAATGCTCAATAAATACTTAAGTGCCAACATGGAGTGGATTATTGCTAACACGTTGCAAGAAAATTGCACAGTGCTAAAGCTTGCAATAAAAATAAGCAGAACGCCCACTGTTAATACACTGTAGTTAAGTGTATTAGCTGTTTTCAAAAGCATTAACTCCCACACAAATAGCAATGCTATTTTGTCCAATATATTATTATCAGTGAAAATCAGTTGGGGACTATCTAAAGCCTTTATGCCCGCATATATTAAAATAAAATTGCTTTATGAAATTAGAAAATTGTGTGGGGACAGCACTTTAGATTTTACCAGGTGTAAACAAAATAATAATCACAATAATAAAAAAATAATAATAAATTATGAAATTATACACTACTTGTACTGATGACTCTTCCCTTTCCTCACCTGGTATTCAGAATCACTGAAAGGAAAATATTTGTTTCTCCACCTCTCATTTTTTATTGTATTTTCTGTCTCATTGGCCAATAAGATTTCATAATTTTTGAGCTCTTGTACTTTTCCTTCACCAGAGTGGGAAAACCAATATTGGATAATAATGATACACAAGAAGAAGCAATTGTTAATGATCCTAATGCGGCAGTATAAGCTCTTCACAAATCTACTGATTATCCTTTTGTTTCTACTTCCTGTTCATCTGTCTCAGCAGTGACATCATGAAAATAATAATAATTTGCACCCAGATTCTCAAAGTGGTTTGCAAATATTAATTAATTGCAAACCTAATTATGCCTCTGAGACAGATTTTATGTTCCTATTGTGCTCTAGAGACCCACGTGCCTCTTTCCTTGAAGCATATTTCTTCTCCTTACAGGGCTATTCAAACCCCCCTGAAATTAAGGGGAGAAAAAAGAAAAAAAAAATATTGGGCAGTAGAGGGGAGGGGGAGAAGAGGTTGGTGGGGGAGGGAGAGAGAATAGAGTAAAGAGAGATGAAACAAAGCCCCCATATTTTACTCTGTGCTCTACTGTGATCTACCTACCTGAATCAGGAAAAATTCTGTATTTTCACAGCATTTTCTGTTAGCAGCAATATTAAAGGGCAATATTATATTTTGTCCTGAGGTACTGTTATGCGGCAGAAAGTAAAAAATATTACTAAAATGCCAAAAAGCTGTCTTAGACTTACACATTCTTAGATGACAGCGGTGATCTGGCACCCAGCAAGCTCTGCTTCACACGTGGCTGTGGGTTTGGGTTTGGGTTTGGGTTTGGGCTGAGCTGCAGGGGTGCACTGTCACACCATCGGGGTGCTGGCACAGAACAGGCCTAAGCCCTGCTGCCACATCCCCCTTCTGGGCTCCTACTGTCACAAGATCACATAACAAGTTTTCAACGACAACAGAAAAACATTTGACAATGCATTTTGTAGGGAAGCTATTGAGACATTTTCTTCCATTTTGGGAAGCTTACTTTGGTATAGATCTAGGATGTGTCTCCCTTGGAATAAATATTAGAAGAAATGCTTTTTTCATACCCCCTTCACTATAGTGGTCCTATTTCTTTCTCAGAAAATGATTCATCACTTTGAGGGATAAAAATATGGAAAATACTGTGGGTTACCTTTTACCTCATTTCAACATCATAAATAGTCAGTCAGGTAATTCTTCCCTGCAAGCACTATTCTTTTGACTTCAAAAAAATAAGGAAGAATTATGTCAGTCCTAAAAAAGCTGCCATTTAAGCAGCTCATCCCCTTAGAGTAAGAGAAAGTAGAAGAACAAGCCAATTAGAGTCAATGAAACAATTAGCTTCAAAACTTTGATTGTCACCAAATTATCTATTTGCCCTAATGCAAATACACATGCTTCCATAACACAGGTGCTTTACCAAAGGAACAAAAATACTATGCACTTCTCCAAATGCCTTACCAAAATTAAATGTTTCTCCTCTAAACAGCACACAGGCTGGTGAAGAGCAACACAACAAATAGAGCTCAAGTGATGCTCAGGACATTGCAGGAGTGAATCTGGGATGACAATTTTAAGATATTTTCTTTAAAATTCAAGTAATTAAAGGTGTTTGAAATCACCTGTCCTGACTAGCAGAATGCAAATACATGAATACCCTTTGAAAACCACAACCTTACTTTTTCTTTTCTTCATCCAATAGCATTAAAGTACACTGCATAGAGGTCAAGAAGATTTACAAATCATCTGCTAAATTACTTATACCAAAAAAGTACATTCTAAAATGAGTATCTGACTTTTAAAATGAAAGCAACATCTTGGAAATTTTGGTCAAACTTCCTACTTTGGTTTACTCATTTTGCTTCTGAGAAGAGAAATTGAGCAGATGACAGTGGCTTTGATTCTTCTAGTATTTCTACACTTTGGAATATAAGACTATGGATGTTTAAGAGGTGAAATTAATATAAGAGGAAATAGCTGAGTGCATTGAAGGAGTCAATAAAGCAAGAAGATAAAACAAAAGAATTTGTAGCTTTTTCACCCAATCATCCCACATATCTTCAAACCAATTTTTTTAAATAAAAAACAATCTACAAACTTATAAATCAGAATGCAATTCTAAGGAATTGAAAGCCTGAGATTTGAAGCTGTAGGAGAGCTGCAGAAAGAGAACTGTAATATGCTGGCAATGATCTCTGGAGCAGCAGATGGCAGGAGAAACTCTGTCTCTTACCTTTATTCACCATATGCCATTTGACTGATTAAACTGCATTTATGTAGCAAAAAAATATTATGAAACAACACACATAACTATGGATCTTTAGTGCACATCATCACACTCATTTTTTTTGTTGTTGTGGTAATCCATCTGCAAACTTCATGCCTTTTTTGTCCAGGTTTCCTCCTCCCTGCACACAGTTACTTTATGTTTCTGCACCTCTACAAAATAACACGCACCCTGATGCCTTAAGTTTTTAGCTTTTTTATTTTTTCAAATCTTGTACTGCATTAGTGCATAACTCTGAACTCAATCTAGAGTGTTAGTTAACTGTCCTCACATTTTGGTCAGACATAACAATCCTTCCAGGCCTGAGAACCAAGGAGACCTTTTTGCCTCAGGCCCTGAAAAATATAAACAAAAGTGGATCAGGGCAGGTGCAGCAAAGTGGGGGAATATGACTTCATTACCTGAAGCTGTAATTGGACAATTCACCTCTGATATGCAAATGGACCAAACTTAGATCTGTTTGAAAAACTCATGACCATCATCCATCTTGGCTGTAGCCTCTTGGAGGCTTTTGCACTGCCCAAAGTGTATTTATTATAGGCTTTTAATAAATACCTACTTTATTCTCTTAACTCTGTCTAGCCTCTGCTCTAGGTAGCCACTCCAAGGCATCACCCCAAACTGTTAAAGCTGTGATCTTCCCATCTGGCTGAGAAAAATCAGCTGAAACTAGAAGAGGAGGGAAGACATCAGGATTGGTGCACTTCAAAAGGTTTTGGTAATTGGACAGGCGGCAAATTTTTCGCTCAGCAATAATTGGTAGTGCCAGGCAGTGCATTTTCATTTGAGAACGAGTCTCTTCTATTTTGCTTGATTTTATCACCACAATGACCAGTCAGGTGAGCACCAGGTCAGCTTTCCATGCACCTTACACATTCTTATGCAATGGTTTTTCCTTTTCACCAGTATCCCACTCTTCCTGCCCCAGCCATCCAGGACACACACAGCACTCATATCAGTAAGACAGGAGCTGCTGAGAGTCAAGAGAGAAGTAGGTGTGTGTCACTGCTTTGTGTTAACACTGCTGGTGATGTGCTCCAACTTGCCTTAATCACGTGCAATCATTCATTTATCCAAACTCTGCCAAGCCTTACAGGTAGTCCAGCACAGACCTGTGGCTGCTGCTTTTAAGTTTGGTCCTGGCATGTGGGCTGGGCACAATGCTCCCTCTGGAGTTCTCCCCAGCAGACCTTTTATTCCTAAAAATGGCAATACTCTGTAAGAAAACTGTGAATGACCTGTAGGGCGGAGTTGAAGTTCAATCTGCTTTACTCTGATCTGATTTTCTCATTTTCCTGAGTGAGACAAGGATCATTCCCACCTTGCTGATGGAGGCTCTGCTGCTGCCAGGTACAACTTGGAGTCAGCTGGGCCAGGCTTGGTAGGTACAAGTGAATGTGGGAAGACTCAGGGAAACAAAACCCCATCAGGACTAATGCAGTTTGAGGAAGGCAGTGGGCCACAAGGAATGTGAGAGAGCGACATCAGCTATGCATACAGCTGATTTTATTTAAACCAGACAAAACCTCACTCTCCAATATGTGAGCTAAGACCTCTCTGCAAATGACAGAATCAGCAAACTGGGAATGACTGGTTCCAAGGATTGCACTGATGGAGAACTCCTCAGTCTGACTTCAGTGCAGACTTACCATCTGCATCAGATGGCAACTGTAGCCCATTGTTAAAAACTGTTTCTAATAGCTTTGGGCCATTATTCTTTATCTTGATATCTTCCCAGACTGGGAATAATTCCTTCCTTCATCTACACAGTTACTCTGAAAGTATTTATAGATGATAATTAGGTCCCTTCCTTCCATCCCGCTGAGTTTCCTCTAGGCTGTAGGACTGACTTACCACTTGGTATATTACCTTATCTTTCAATCCTACTTCTGCTTAGGAAAAAAAAAAAGCAGCTTCAGATATATAGACAATCAGAACCACTTCTGATATTGCAGGATCATTTCTAAATAATGGAAAATAAAGTCTAAAAAGAGAAAGTGATGAGAAGTAGCTCTTTTTCCACATTCAAAATATTTTCTTGAAGGGATCTGTGAATATTCATCAGACAGGTTCAGATTTTTGTTAGTTAACACCAGTAAAATACCCAAAAGAAAAAATAATAAAGGTTTTAATAACATTCAGCAATGAATTCAGTGAAGCCTCTGCTAGCTATTAAATCAGCTGTGGACTTTTTTTTGAACAAATCCAAATTATTTAAGGCATGCAATTGAAATGGTGAATCATAATGTCTTGCTAAAATGTCTTCAAGGATACAGATAATTTAGAGTACACACAGATCTTATTTCTTAATTCTAATTAATTCTCTTTCCTCTATGACTGCAGGTAGAAAACCAGATTCTTATTTTACCTAGCTCTGGATTAAAGTGGGGCATTATCCTTGAAAATGACAATGCTAAAAGACGGCCTAAAGTATCCTAATTAAAGTATTTCCAGTAGTACCATTTTATGGGTTTTTTTACAGATTTGGAATCAAATAAATCTTTGACACCATACATAAAGCTAACCAAAATTTGAAAGAGGTGTGCTAATCTGAAACAGATACTTAAAAGCTGGATTACAATTTCCCTGGTACACAGAAATGAACACAAAGTAGCAAAGCTAATTAGAAAGTCCCTATAAAAAATTCCCCATTTTTATTTAACACTGCCAATTTTCAGGCTATTCATAAACTATTTTTACCCTCCCTATTCCAACAAATGAACTTAGAACTCTTTACATGCTGTCTACCAGTTAATTTGTTGATAAATTATTATTAACTATCTTCAAAAGTAGAAAAAAAATTTTTTTGCACACATGTGGTAATGATATTCCTGGGTGAAATGATATTCCTGTAATGAAATGAGAGTTAGACAAGATATGCTAGTGAACTGAGTTATATACTTACAAATAATATTAAGCTGAAACTGGAGAAAAGTGATATTTCATTACAGTTAAAAACACCCCAAAATGCTACTAAAATGTTTTATTCAACCCTTTAGAAAGGGAAGTAAGGTTTCTTGCAATCTCTGGTGATACAATAAAATAATATCAAATTAAGCATTAAACTGAAATAACAAACCCATTCCACCTGAATGAAGGAATAAATAATGAAAAATCTGTTTTGTTACAAAAACATGGGGAAAACCCTCATTATCTTTTTTTTTCTTAGATCTAGCAAATATGACATCCTGGATTCAGGTTTGTTTCCCTGTCTTGGTGTTGAGAGACAGGAGATTATTCCAGTGAGATTTACCCCAGACAAATCACAGATTCCCAATTCACTTAAACTATTAACTCCATGGATAACATATGTTAAGTGAAAAAAATACCAAAACAAAACTGAGCCCTTTTGCACATAAGTATAGCGTATTTTTAAAAGCCTCTTGCAGTTTTCTATCAAGTGGGAGAAGGATAAGTCTCAGAGTAGATCAGTTTTGGATATAAGGGTCTTTATCCCATATAATAACAAATATGTTAGAGTAAGGCAGTATTTTATGTATTCTCCTTCCTAAAAATTATCAAAAGTTTGTTTTATACCTCTTGCAAATCCACCAACTATCCAAGACCTTCCTTTTAGCTACCAAAGTTTGGAACCTTTATCTATTAGTTTTTGATGACCTGTATTAATTTCATTATTTTATACACACATATTATATGGCTGTAACATAACATACACTGTAAGTCTACTTAATATGATTTGTGAATTCAAGAAAAATTGTACTATATTCAATGTAATTATAATGCAAATTGCTAATTTGATAACAAATTTATATAACATCCTAACTGCACTGAAGTCAGGTAAATACTATTTAATTCCTCCTGTGACAGCAAAACCAGTGTGAAGACTCATCCAGTATAAGTCTGTTCCCAGCAGTTTCAAGTAGGTCACCTGAATAAAGCCCATTTCTTAGGATTTGCAAAGGCAACAAGGATTTTATCATAATATTTAGAGTTAAACTGATTATCTTTAGAAATCTCCCCAAATCCTTCCAGCTAGTTACATGAGACTGTTGTTAGGTTGTCTTTCCTCTGTGAAGGACCACAATAACTTGTTTCTGGTTTTTTTTTTTTTACAGTTTAGAAAAATCTACAGTGCTTTAGTTAGTTTACTTTGCTTGTGTTGCTTTAAATGAAACACTGCCTTGGGCTAAGGAACTTCTGCTTGTGACAATGCAAGTTTAGAAAAATTAGTCCAGATAGTGGAAATCAGATTAAGCCTGTGTTAATCTAAACACCAGACCCCAGATTTCCACCATCACACATTTCTTTATGTATTTATCCCAACGAAAATAAATTATTATCTTTATGAATCATCTCCATTTTTCCTAGAGAACAGATGACACTCAGTGTAATCAACCCAAACTTGGTATTCACACAAATCCTCCGAGAACAATGATAACGCTGTCACTTCAAGTACAACAGAAACAGCATTATTTATGTCCTGAAGTATAACCACCAGGAAAGCACAGAGAATGTGGCTGAGAAGTTTGTATCACACTGGAAACCAGTGATGAGGGCAGAATGTGGAGCTGTAGCTTGTGTGAGGTTACTGAGTGTGCAGTCACTGAGCGGGGCCAGGAGACAGGTATGGCGAAGGGGAGGAAGGTATGGGAAAACCAGGGAGAACAGCTATTCCCCTAAAAGAATCTGCCTAGGAACTTGTGTAGCTTGGATCACACAAGGCTCAAACGTGTCTGGACTGTGAGCAGCAAACAAAAAGGCTGAGATAAAGAAAAAAGATAAAAGTGTGTTTGTCTGTGAAATTGAAATTTCAACAGTAAGGTTCTAGACTCTTGCAACTGAAAACTATGTAAAATTAACACTCCTAAGCCCAAAATACTGATTTGTAGTAAACTGTATATGTTTTATATAACTTTTATGGAAGTTTTTCATAAAAGCTTTTATGTACAGATGTACTGCTTCTCATTATTGTATTAATATGAAATGATAATTACTGGAAACCAAGTAATTAAAAACTGCCTGAAAAGTGTCTCATTTGTGCCTCATTTTGATCCTTTCTCAATCTATTTGTTAAGGATTTTTTCCTAGCATATATCCTTTATTTGTCCCCAAAATATTTTAAAATAATCTAGGACTAAACAAACAAACAAGAGAAAACTACATGGGAAAAAAAAGAGGCACATTTAAAAAAAATTAGACTCATCATCAGCTAAGATCTGGGAAATTTCAAGCACTCAACTCAACAAACATTTGCAGCAGGATGCCCATTGCTTAAGTTTGACTGAAGGCTCCTCTTTGCCATCAACCACTTGATCTAGATCTCTTTTATCACTCCTGGCCTGAATAAAGAATCTTTTCAGGAGTGAAATTATTTTTGAATTAAACAAAATTGTTCTCATTATTTAAGTTATATAGTGTCATTTTCTTAAATTAATCAGCTTTAGTTTCTTCCTCCAACTAGTCTAACATAAACTGCACCCCCCCCCTCCCCTTTTTCCTGCATGAAGATAATGTCTTTATGTAGTACTGAAGATAATGTTTTTATGTAGTACCATGGACATTGCACCAAATGAAATATTCTGCTGCCTGATGATTACCTCTCCTTAAAATATTAAATTATTTATTTGTACCTTCTATGATATCCTGCATTTTTTCTCCCAAATACTTTAAGATCACCTAAAATAGAAATAATTTAAAATTATTTTGCTTATTTTAATTTGCGGCACAAACATGCACCTATTTTAGAGGTAGGTGTTTACATTTCCTATTTGGCTATTTCAGTGGTATTATAAAAATAAAATGCAGCTGACTTCTGTGTTACTGTAATTGTGCTTAATTTCTTGTAATGCCAAGTTGCCAAATTGGTTGTGGTTAGTCTGAACTAGTGACACTGTTTCCTTCTGATGACTCTGTACTGGAATTTGTTACTAAATGTTTGTATTTTTCTCCTTTTTCCTTAAATGAAAAGATAACAATTGTAATTATCATGGTATCTTCCATATGTGTGTATTGGTATGCTAGTAAGTTTTACATTCACCCACATGAGCATGAGGAGAACTACTTTAATTTCTGTAGTGATCAGAAGTGTTAAAAATGTGTTGTAATCAATCTCAAAAATGAAACATACCATGGAAGGTAAATTTTCCTAACAAAACATTAGCTTACATGAAGGCCTGTTTTTGCAAGTATATAATTTATTAGCTCATGGCCTGAATAATACAGATATTGTAAAATGAAAATCTGTCTCTAGACAGGTTCTAACTCTTTAATCTCAGTGAATCTTGCTAAGTGTCGTAACAATTGAAGTAGCATTTGCAAATTAATACCAGCTATTGATTTGAATAGGATCCAATCTGGCAATTGGAGACATTACCACAGTCATTATAATACTATACAATTTTTTCTTTGCTTTTAAAAATTAGGATAAGCTTGCTTTTCACTAGAGTGGGGCATAAATGACCCAGCACTCAAAAAGCCTTTCTGAGTGCATCATTCAGCACCAAAGTGTGCATGGGTAGGGTACCTTGGGCAGGCCCCTGACTGCATCTACATCTGACATGGCCAAAGAACTCAAGATAACCACAAGGCTGAGCATTTAACCCATGGGACATTGGGCTAAAAGAGGCTCTTTTTCCTCAATGGCAGCTATACTCTTGAAAATACAAAATCAGCATAAAGATTGAAAGGTGTCAAAATGACTGATGGCTAAAACTGAAGCCATTTAACTTTTATTTTGTTTGCACTTAATTGGGCAATAATTTTGAAGATTTAATTTTATTAAGTATCTTGGGAAATGATCTTTATCTTTCCCTGTAATGATGGGAATATAATCAAAGATAGTTAAAAAAATGCATCTAAGAAATTTAATTTTTTTCTGCAATATCTAACTGCAACAACTTAAATACTTCTGGTGTGAGAAACCAAAGCAGTCACTGTTCACAGATCAAAACACAGAGCTCTAGCTCCATGTTTCTTACTGCATTTAGCACTTCTGGGTAAATGCATTCAATTTAATGGGTCAGAAATGCAGAGCTCAGTATCAATTTATTCTCTTTAAAAGTTGTTTATTTCAGCCATTCTCTATATATTTCCTGGTTGCTCCTGTAAACAGATCATCTTTACTCTCCTGATACTCAGAAACTTCTTCTCATGGTGATCCTTGTAAAATTTAACAGTTGTATTACTGATTTTCCTGCAAAAAGAGGAAGCCTTATTAAATGAAATTGCTTCAAAATACCAGTGTGCCAGAAACTTAAAACTCTGTTTTGTGAAATTTAGATACTTCACATCCTACTGATGAAGCCAGTGGCTTCCTGAAGCTTTTAGTAGTAGTTGCAATTGAAGCAGAGCTTGCAGAGCAAAGTTTTCAGGCTACTGAAGCAATAGGGCTCTTTGGTGTGGATTTTTTAAGATATTCAAGCATTGGGGGCCAAGGTAATTTTAGTAACATTCCCTTAAAATTTCACTAATATTCTGTTAAACATAATCTGTTTTCAAAAATGACACATGCAGAAGTGAAAATGATGTAAAAAATCACCCAAGCCCAACCTCACTGAACACTACAAACCTTTGCTGCTAAAATAGTGTGTAAAAAATTAGCAAGAGTGAAAAACAGCAGGACTACAGCTTTTTAAAACATGACATCTTACTTCAGAGAAGGGATTACAGAATCTGAACAGCAAAGTTCATTGTATGGCTTAAGTAATCGTGTAGCCATGACAAGGAACAAGAAAAACAACTCCACAAAATAAATGCTGTGCATGCATAGACATGGGAGCAAATAACTGTGTTTAAGATGCCTAGATTTAATGCCTATGTCTCCCAATCTCCTTGATAATTTCTTTTTTATTGCTTTATTTTTTTTCCAATACTTCTTAATGAACATAGCTGTTATGGAAGTCATAATTGCTATCTGCTTATGTATTTTTACTTCTCACTGTAGGCAAGCACACAAAGCTACAGAGGTGAGTGTCTTTGTAGTCCTTGGGAGTCCTACAACCCCTCAGCTTCCAAAATCTGTGCTGCTGAGAATGATTTTTTCTCAAGCACATCCAACTAAGTAGGGTTGACTGACATCTTCATAATTCTAACTCCAAATATTTGTGTGACGTATATCCCTTTGCTAACATCAACTTATCACAGGTTTAGTACCTCATCTGTCCAGGAACTAGAGCTAAACACACTGATCTCACCAAATCCATGAGAGCTGCTTATTACTTTTCATACAGCAATGACAAGAGATCCAAATCAAAGGCCAAGGTTCCTTTGGGTAATACAGTCATAGCATGTAATGAAAACATGGTCCCAGTCCAGAAAGTTAACACAGTATTTTTCTAAACAAACAGGTGGTGAATCATACTAATCTGAATAAATCTCAGTGTAAATGAATCCAAAGAATTCGGTGCACTTATAGTCAAATGGAATTTCAAGGATGAAAGATTACAGAAACTGTATCAAGTGCATTTAAGCACTGCTTTATACATGTGCATTAAACTGATGAAGGCAACACCTGATGAAGTTACAGGATTGCTCTGACAATCTTTGAAGGATCTTACCCACTACACACAGCATCCATAGAGGAAATACAATGATACACATATCAAAGGAACTAGTTTTTCCTGACCATACTGTATTTCTCAGAAACATTAGTTACTCCTGTGCCTCCAAGGCATCCATTATGGTAATTTCTTCCCTTTGGTAAAGAGGTGACAGGTCCTGGCAAACAGACGAACCATTACACTGCTACTTTAATTGAAATGATCACTTCTGATATAACTGTGATTTCCCTTTCCCAATATATAACTGAAATTCAAAATCATAGACACAGACCTTTCTCTGAAAATTTGAAGAACAGGAATTTTTGTGGTTTCCCTTGAGCACGTGGTAGAATTTGATTCAGCACAAGTAGCTACCTCAAACTGCATTTTTATGAGTCCATGAAACCATGAAAGTATTTCTCTGCTTAATGAAACAACTGTTAACAAGCAACAGAAGATAGCTGGTATGACACCACTGTGGTTGGAAAAATTACTAAGTCAAAACAATAGTTTTTCTCACAAGTTTTACTCTTGGAATGAGTTCACAATCTAGTTTTGCAGCAAGACTACAATCTTTTTACCCCAGCTTATTCATTGGCACTGCAGCATCAGCACAGGCGTAAGAGACCATGAGCACAACTATTATCACCTCACATTTTAACAAGTAGATGGCAACCGTCCCTCAATATGTCATTGAACTAAAAAACTTGAAGATAAGATATTGCTTTAAAGTGTTATCTTCTCTGCTACATCCCACAGAAACACTTCAGATGGAATGAGGATCTCCACAGGAAGGGCATAGTAAATATAAGAATTGTTTATAAACTGACTACACTATTTTCTAAAAAAGTCAAAGTTGGCCATTCTGAATTTTAGGATACGGGTTTTTATACATTTACAAACAATACCACTGTCTCGCCTCTTTCCTGCCTTTCCAGACTTTCTTTTACTAGGCTATCTTCAGTTGTTTTTACTTTTGGCCATTGAAACAGAGGGGTAGTGTAAACCTGGCAAATGTTCTGGCTGCATGGGTAAGCTTTTAAAGCTTGAGTTCTATAAATAACTTTTGTAAGTTATAACAACTAAATTTTTATAAATGACTTAAGAACATCCAATGTAAGGCCAAATGACAACACAAAAATGGCAGATAAATGCCACAATTTTTTTACAGAAGGATTAACTTGCAGATCTGTTTTTCAGAGATCAAGGAAGTCTAATATTAGTTTTACAATCTTAGAAAAGTAGATGCGTGGAGAAGAAGGGAAATGTGATTAATCTGATACTCCTCTTGTGGCTTTTTTCAATCATGTTTCAATGCAAAGCACTGTCCCCCCAGTACAGCTGTATATTTGCTTTCTAAATATGCAGTACTAGATATCCAGAATACATGCCCTTAAATGTTTGAAATAATAGTGTGGTAGAGAAGGGCTCACGAAGTTTACAAATCTGCATTATTTTCACTCAGCTTTTTACTGTGTGATAACATCTACAGATTGACTTGGAAATCCACCATGGCAGATGCTATGCACACAAGTAAGATGAATTGCTTCATCTTCCAGGGTTTATGGTTCATTTTGAAGTTAATGGTTGGTCTTTCTGGTCCTTATGAAAAAAGTCGAAGCTCAAATGAAATAGGCATTAAAGTTTCAAGAGCTATGAAAATGAAAACATTCCTCCATAATACTTACTGTCATTGCTATATTATTTAAATCCTTTGTTTATTACTTGATTGGACTTCTAAGGCTTTACTGATTCTCTCAGGGTTAAGAACTACACACATTTTCTCCCAACAGTTTGGGCTCAAAGCATTATGTTCCACCTGTCCATATGAATATTACATATCCATATGTGAGTTTCTTTCCTTCACTTCTGTTGCCCTCTATCCCTTGGGGTGGATAATCTTAAATAAATCTGAATAGTAAACTGAAAATGAATAATACTACTTCTTTTGAGTAGAGTACAACTTCCTTAAAAAAAGCAAAACAAATCTCCCCCCAGTATTTTTCTCCTGTTGCTGTAGAGTGCAGTTTGGACAAGGTCACCCTGGGATTTCTCCCTCTGCAAAGTGACAGCAATAAGGTAATGACAAGCATAAGAAAAACATAAATAAAGCAGCCATCCAGCTTTCTGGATTTTAGATGATCTGCCTACCCTGCAGTATGGATCTTTCTCTTTTCTGCAGTAGCACCAATCTAAACCAAGTATATGAGGCATACATCTGAAGATGAAAAGGGCAATTTCTGTATATAGCTGTAAAAAAAAAAATTAGCCAAATGCCTGTAAAAGCAGCAGGGTGAGCTCAGTGTATTTAAAGATGATATAATATCTACAGTTTATAGCATCCTATAATCCAGTTCTTAAACTACGAAATATTTAGTCTTCTAATAAGATCTCAAGGCCATAGTTATCTATTAATTAATCCATTTTAATATCTTGATTTGTGAGATAAGGAAAAAAACCCATTGCTTGCTTGTGTCATGTGATACCACAAGCTTAATTAAAGCTGTTTAAAAATAAAATCCATTAAATGCCATAAAAGTGCCAGGTGTACAAGTCATTAACTCAGGAGAGAAAAACACATTTCACTGGCCATAAAAGCTTAATTTTTCTAATACCAGCACCAATAAACCTTTCAGTTAATCTGAAAATGCAGAGTGCTTGTAAAAGGTAAGCACAATGAAAGTATTATTTCAGACAATGTATCTTCTAATGAACAAAAATATAAAATTGAACTGCAAGGGACCTCCCAGCACTGACTGAGCCTAAACAACTGGAGAATGTGGCTACTGTGTACATCTGTACATTGTGGAGAGTCAGTTTAAATAATCCACCCATTTATCAGTTCTTCCACAGCAATCTTACACACTTAACATGTATTAAGGGAAAAATAGTGGTATACCAGCCTTTGCTGTAAAAAGCAACTTGGGATATTCAGTGAAGAATGATGGTAAGAACTCAAAGTCTGTTAGTATAGGTAATAAGTCTAAAGCAATTACTATCTGCTACGGAAACACTCTATTGATTAGGCCACTTAAGTTTGATAAATGGGTATCATATAGCAGAAACCATAAGAAGGAAGAAGCTCATAATCCTGGCACTGAATCTTAATTTATTGTAAGAATGCCAGAGTCAATATTTAAAAAACCAAAAACATGGTATTTGTGATAATGCAGGCTTGCTTTCAAATGACACCCTCTTCTCCCCAGCATGGCAAAATGCATTAATGCATGTCACAAGAATTAATGTTTCATTATAAACTGCTTTTTCCATCAGGGAAGTTGCAATATACACCACACAATTGTTTGCAGTCTGTAAAACAAGAATAATACTTCTTATACTTATCAATTACGATAATTTTAGAATCTTTCATATCATCTCCTTGCAACAGCCACATCCACATGCCATTAGTATTTTCACATCAACAGTTTATTTCTCCCTCTGTGATTTATTATATAGAATTCAGATGGCTGAAGGGCTGCACCACAGAAATGATAATGAAAATGCTCTGTATGTAGTAGAAATTTGTTTCAAACTATAACAGCCTATTGAAGTACTCCGCCTTGTTATTGGTTTAACTAGTTAATACCTGCAGAAACCATTCTAAAATGTATATACTCAAATCACTATTGAATACAGTTTCATTTAAAGAATTTCTGCAAATTCTGTCAAGAACTTTTAGGACAGCAGTATGTAAAACCAGAATAAATAAAGAATTCCTAAACCTTTATGAGAAAAAAAGATTTATTGCCCCAAAAAGTACTAGACAGTTTCAGTAGACAAGCTTGGGATGGAAATTATGTGAAAGTGCACTGAAATAGAGCATTTGAATGAATTGGCTAAACTTATGGGTCCTACATATGGGCAAACTTCTGGTTCAGTTGTTAATTTAACAACATCCCACAATTTCCCCCAAAGTTTTTGCATTCACATAATGGCCATGATTGAGGAATATATATTCATGATTCAAATAGGTGGTTCCAATACTCTCTTCCACAAATGAGTTCTAAAACAAATACTATTCAATAACTTTCATTATCAAGATGAAAGGTGATTCCTGATAAAAACACAGAATGCCTCAAAGACTGTTGAAAAGCAAAATGTTTAGAGGAATTTGCAGTCAATAGGGCTTGTCCGTAATGTGTAGTGATAGTAAGAGAGGAACCCAAAGCTCATGAAAACACAAAGGGAATCACTAAGAATTCCCAGCACACTGCAGTGCATTTACAAGAGATACTGCAGAAAAATCTGAAGAGGAAATCTGCAGAGCTATAAGGAAAAGAAACATCGAGCCAACTGGAAAGTTGTGAAAGAGAAACTGCTGAATACTGGACTCTAAAGGTAACTTATTTAGCAAATCAAAGTTCAATATGTATGTGAAAGCTAAAGCCAGATGAATTAAAATCAGAAATAAACCCTGAATTTTTAGTAGTGACACTGGTAATTCATTGGAATAAGTTCCCAGAGGAAGGGGCAGATATTTCTGATTTCTTCCAGTCATGAAAAGATCTCTTTCTGGAGGAGCAAGTGTGAGATCAATCCTGTGGTAAAGGTAAATGGTAGAAATGAGGGGCAGTGATAAACAGGAGGTATGAATCTAAAAAAGTGAAAACCAGAGAGCAACAGCATAAGATTCTCCTGTATCCTTTCATTTCATAGTTACAATTTAAGGTATTGACCCCATTTTCCTCTGGAGAGAAATGGATCAATAGAACAGACTCACAAAAAGAAAATGGAGTTTGGCTCTAAAATTGGTAACTAAATCTTCTAAAAGTAACAACCTGGATTCTGTGTTCTGACTGAGAATGTATTCTACAAACAATTGTAAAGTTTGATACAAGAGGAAGAGATACGAAACTTAGGGCCTGATATTTTTAGGTAACTTGAAACAAACTCACGGGATTCTAAGACCTATTATTAATGCAATGAAACTATTGTATGCAGCATTTCTACTTGCTAGATCAGCAAGAAGTGTCTAACTTCAAACTGGTCACTGAGCCAGGGAATTATTTCAGAGTGGTTGTGACCCCCTTAACCAAACCAGCAGTACTTTGGTACAGGCTCCAAAGGAGGTAAATGTTCGAGCCATAGCCAGGCCAGGAACTCCTCTAGGACACCCACAGAGAAACAGATGAGACAGCAAGCATCCATCCGAGCTTGGAGCACCCACTGTGCGATCGACACATGAATAGTGTGTGGCTTTTCCAAGATTCATTTGTCAAGGAACAAATAAGGAGCACATGGAAGCACCACAGATCTCTGGATAAGTCTAACTGGAGTTCTCCTCTACATTTAAAGTGGACTGCATGCCAGGTGACTCTCCTCTTGAGCTGGGACGCCTCTCAAGGTGTGGGATTCCTTTCTTCTGAGACTAACAGATCCTTCCTTACCCAAGCCAGTGAGACATTTTATTCCAAGAGATCCTTGTTAAGTGACTAATAGCATGTTGAATTAATACTAATGGAACACATGTAGTTAAAATTCCATTAGATATAAACTGTTACCCAAATCTGGGACTAAGACTGGAAGTAGGTGCACCCAAACTCCAATGGGAGTTTAGAAATTCAGGGGGCATATTCTGAACCCTGTGATTTGAGAAGGTCTCCCTTACCCTTTTGCATCTCTGGTCTCTGTGCAAATAATTCTAGCTCAGCTCTAACTCGCTTTTCCTTTTTATGTTTCATCCACGTAGGAGAGTGAGCTTTGTCATCCAACCTTGCTAAGCTGCACATCTACAACATCATATTAAAAGCACTTTACTATTACCTTAAATGGTGATTCTAAGTGGTCTAAATTGCTCAGTTGTGACAATGGTAAATAACATGAATACTGCCCTAAGAACCCGTAAACAAGTACTCAAAATGAGAGAGAGGAAGAATGGCCAGATACAGCAGTGAGATATTTTTTCCACTGCTAGTCAAAAGTCAGTAATTACACAGAAAATCTGTGAGCAATGTCACACAGCAGGTGAGGGAGGAAATGCAATATGATTAAGAGTTCTATTTAGGCACACTATTTGAAAGGCCTGTCTGTTTGTCATTTCAGATAAAGTTGTTGAGGATATCACACTACAGAAAGGTCCTTTTAGAAAAATATTCTTCTGATTTGCATCTAAAGATTAGTGCTCCATATGCCTGTGCTGAGAACATGATCATTAGAATTTCAGTCAGGTTAATGAGTCTTGTAAACTCATCATCTTATGCATCAATTTTACTGCTGCTGTTCCACACACATTAGCAGGAGGGAGAGCACTGCACAAGACTTCGGATGCAAAGTGCCATTTTGACAAAGCCAGTGAACGGCACTGGGGCAGCCACTGGGGCAGTCTGTGACATCATGGGCCAGCCAGAGGAGTAAGTGGAACTCAAAGCTATTCCCCAACAATAGCTCCATTTCATCCCAGAAAGGCATAAAAAACTCCTTATTAAGCTGCTTGAACAACCCTTATATATATACATTCACAGTAAGATGAGCATGTACGTTACCCTAAAGGTATGAAGGCTGATTTGTGTATCAGAAATGCTGATGTTCTCCTAGACATACCTTATCTGGAACTGAAGGCATCAGATTAACAAAAATTTAGATGAGACTTTTTTACTGAAAAGAAAATGAATTTCCATACTAATTTCTGGAATTGAAACAAAATTTCACTTTTAAAAAGAAAAAAAAAATCCCACAACATCTTTATGAAATTTCTGTGGATTTTTTTTCTTACTAGCATAACACTGAATAGATTCTTCCATTGAAGTGCTTTAGTAAAGGAAAAAAATGGACTGACTTCTGCCAAAATAGTTTGTCCATATTTTCAAATGGTTTTCCTAGCAGGCTGCTCTAAGGCTCATTGAAGCTCACCAGATTCTTTCCTGTTCAGTACAAGGCAGTTTGAATCCAGCTTTTCTCAATTTTGTTGGGTACTTTTGTCCTGTAACATTCTCAACCAGAAACAAAGCACTGATTAATTGTCATTTAGATTATTTTCTTAGTCACACTCTGCATTTTGTATTGAATATATTCTCGTATTTGGGGCAAATAATGCACTCTATGGTATTTAAAGGATAGCTTATGAAAATTTTTTGGAAAATTTACTCATTCAGTTTCACTTAGGATTTTTCTCTTTTTGCAGGACAAGTAGGTCATATTCCTCATTGGAATTCCTTTACTTCCATTCCCTACCATGTCAGCAGTAGCTTTCAAAAATTACTTTTACAGGACTGCAGCTTCTCTCTTTAAACATATGATTTTCACTGTCAAATGAGAAAGGTGACTGAAATAACACAGGCTTACTCTCATGGCTATTATGCTGTTTTTCATGGTTGGAAGTATTGTAATGTTCAAGGGAGCAATTAAAATTGTTCCGCTGTGTAGTAATAAAGAATATGATTCTCAATTCAAGCATCAGCCAAGGAGGTTTTATAAACTAAGAGAACACTGAATGTTTTGGTTTTAATATGCTATGCAGATATTTACTCTGAAAATAATAAACTTTATTACAGTTTTGAAATTCTAGCAAAGAAATTTAAAATAATTTAAACTTAGGAGGCAAAACATTTGAGCAATATGATTAAAAATATATAAATACAAACAATGTTGTTTTACAACTGATAAGCATTTTCTTTCAGGAATATTTTAATTTTATATCACATACCATAAAATATATTTGGTTTCAGTGGCTTCACCAGCCTCTTCAACACTGCATTTTTCTACTTAGAGAAACAAATTTAATCCTATTTCTCCTATTATATATTAATGTTTACAAAAATATTGAACCCATGAGAGTTTTATTTCTAGAATTCAATTTCACTACTTGAAACAGCACTGATTCAAAGGCTTATAGAAATAACATGTGAAAGCATTTCAATGAAACATAACTGCTTTAGGTTCTCCCTTCAGCCCCTTCATGACACACTTAACAGTGTTTCTCACACTTTCAAAGACATCTGGTCTCCTAAGGAAAATATAGACAAAAACTGTAAAAATAAAGAATTTTGGCAGGTATCAAAGAAAAGTGCAGTAACACTGACACTTGGCAAATGGTACTTCTTAACCATGCACAAATCCTTTTGCAAAAACATGGTTAGAGGTTAATGTAACTCGTAACACCAATCCTTTCCTCTTCACCTTTTAATTACTCTCAAGCTCTCAATTTTATGCAGCTGCTAAGCAAACTGCTCTCCAGCTTGGCACTAGGTGCACACCTGAGATCAGGTATTCCACAAAACTACTCTGGGCAGAGCCAGCAGGGCTGCAGAAGATCTTTATTCTGAACACACAACTCGCACCTTAAACCCCAAACTTTTTCTAAGTGCAATGTCAATGGGATGAAAGATGTCAGTAGACACAGATAAGAGGGAGTTTAAGGATACATCAAAAGATGCAGTGGCATTAACCGCTGTAGTGTGGCTGAGTTGCATCATATTTCTCCAGTATGACTCTCTCTGTCTCCTGTTTTACACATATCTTGCAACATATTATAATTAAGAAGTTATAGTTTCTTGCCTATAAAACTAGAAACATACTAAGAACACTGCCAGTATAAGTCAGAGTCAACATAAAAATCTACACAGACTACCCTGGAACCACAGAGTCAAATAACTCACACACTACATTTTGCTCTGAAGAGATGAAGCAGCACTTTTCAGAGTTATCTCATTTAATTAAATCCTCCACCATTCTAATTTTGTCAGTTTTATAGAAGTAATTCTGTTCTTCGATGTAACTGTGTCTCAGAAGGAGCAGAGTGGGCACAGAGCACACTGACACTGGGATCCTGGATCCTTTTTCTATTTGTAGATATTCCTTCAGCAAGGCACTCAGCATATGCCTTTGTATAAATCAGCAAGTCCTCCAACATATGCTGTACATCTATAGAGTTAATCTATGCATCCTCCTCAGGGCACCCCCAGCCTGGGGCTGGCAGAGAGATCCAAATCTCAGGCACCTCCACAGAGCTGTACAGACCTGAACTGCTCTCTCCCACTTTGGGGATGGAGAAAAGAAGGGACAGCCCAAGGAATGCTTCGCTCTGTTGTCTTTAAATTTGTGAAGCAGTGAGTGTGTATTGAAATATGCAAAGGGATGAGAAGTAGTACACAGTAAAGATAAAACTTGAGGCAATTTTCTTTCTCGTATTTTTTCATACTATTATGCTTTGATATAATGTTGGAGAAGTATCTTTCCATGTAAATAAGAGGTAGCATACTGAAGACATTAATTCCTATTAAAAAATTTAAAAATAAATGTGAGGTTATCAACAGAAGGGTCTAAAGACAGCCCCAGCTCTACTGACAGTACATATAAATTACTACTACAGAGAGAGCACACTGCATTGTAGCTTTGGCAGAGAGCTCAGAATTCTTGAACCCGGGCCCAGGGAATCAAAAGGTGAAGGTCTGAACATTTGGCTGATAGTGGGAGAGAAGACAGTTTAAGTTTCCATTCTCTTCAAGCTGGCTAATATGTCAAGCTGCATTTTCAGAACAGTAATCGATCTCTTGATTAAAACAAAGTGTTCCAGATTTAAAGGGAAAAAAAAAGCACAAACTCCCATGTATAAAAGAGGAGACTATTTTTAATAAGCTTGGAACTCTCAAGGCATTCAATTCTTCTATATTTAACCATGCTCAATTTGAAAATTAGAATGAACTTTTCTGAGGTTGTGTGTTATTTTTTTATTTAAGCATTTGAGGTAAATTTTATAGGTGTTCTTTGCTTCAAGAACATTCAAGAACTGTATTACTTTTGCATACTAAAGTAGCTTTTAGTGTTCGTAAATGGCACAGAGCAAACTCAAACTGAATGTACAGTAGGGCAATTTCACACCATCTTTTTATCAATTTTTCAGTGGGTCAATGTAACAGTAGGGGAGCAAGTAACACCTATAATGAAAAAATCTAATGGTAATAAAATAACCATAGTCTTTCATGTTTTCCTTTATAATATGTTGTGTGCAGATACAGAAAGTCTTACTCTGTCATTTGAGAAATAACTGCAAGACAGAGGTGTCAAAATAGTCACTGCCTAAAACAAAATAATATCTAATTTTCCTTCAAGCAAAATAGACAAGAGCTGTATGAAATACAATGTCCTGTGCTGAGGATGAAGGATAAAATGGGATGGGGAAAATAACGTATTTAAAAATCTTTAACATAAGAATTAAAAACAGAAGAGAGTTGGCATAAAAAAAAAATCCAAGTGGTAGACTAATCACTAAGAGCACAGCTGGAACAGCAAGGACAACAAAGATCTGTGTCTCTGACATTCTTCATAAAGCAAGGCTGTCAAAAATTTTTTATCCAAGGATCCCATGCTTTCGGAGAGATGCTTTACCATTATGCAGAGGGCAGCCAAAGCAGTACAAGGTCCTTTGACCTCTCTAGGGTCACGTAACCAACCAGCTTAAAGAAAAGAAAGCTTAAGAAAAGAAAAATCTGCCCCATATCTCTTCTTGCCTACTCTTGTGCTCTGAGGATGTGTGCCACTCTACCCCACCTTTCAACTCATTTCAGTTTGCTTAAACTCCCCTGTCAGGGCAGCCAGTGTGAAGTCTTTGGAGTAAGGAACTCCTGAAAGTGAGCTTCAGAGCCTCAAACACACTCAAGCAGTTAAAGATGGCGTAAGTAATATAGAAAACTGAAAACAACAAAATAAATCCTAAATAATGGGATAAATTAGGTACTGCTGCTGGAATTTTGAGCCTTCTTGGACTCTTTCCTTATTGGCTGTTTCAGAGCTGATGGAACTCTTCCAAAGTCTACATTAATTTCCCACACTTAACAAAGACAGAGAAACACAGCAATGAGAAGAAAATTATATTCTTTTAAAATCTGCAGTGTTCAAATGGCACAGCAAATGCACTGTTGGGAGTTAGCTCTGCATTTCTCAGACTTACTCAGGCTGCCAGCAAGGAAATTTTCAAAGTGGGGACCAAAGGGATAATAATTTCATCAGATATGTGACAAAATGTAGAGAAGGGTATAGCTACTGAAAGAAATATTTTGGTTTTATGCACACTGTTCTGGATTTGGGGTCCCTCTGTTTTTCTCAGGTTTTTATTTCTATTTTTTACGAAAGTGAAGTTCTCATTCAGAAAGATGTTTTCTTACAGAGGTTTTTTTTAAGGGATAACTGTGATAAGAGGGCTTTCTAATTTCTATATATTAGTAAGATCTCTTGGTTTTATTTGTTCAGGTCTTTTATTCTAACCTTCAAGTTACTTCTGCATTTTTTTTTGCACAGCCTCAATATAAGAAATGGAAAGCCTCACAAATAAGAATAAACAGTCACAAGATGAAACTGAAAATTTGGAATTCAAGTTTCTCAGCCTCTGAATGGCATGAAAACTCAGCCTTCCATATCCTCAGAGACTCATTTGTATAGCTACAAATTAGAGAAAAAAAATCTTTCAAGATGAAATATGAAAAATTATAACAGAAAAGAATTGCTTAACACATGCATAAGAGTACGACCTGAGCGGTAATGCTGTGATTTTATTACATTTACCATATTTTTATTACATTTACCACCTGAATAAGGGCTTGTCTTTGAGGAAAAGATATTCTCTCAGAAGACATTGCTATAATTACAACTCCTTTGAAATGAATGTTATACAAGTCCTCAGAAAGCTGAGCAATTTCTTCAGCTAATATACAACAGAGTCTGTAAGCCTCCTGGTAGATGCTGCATCAAAACATGAATTGCATGCTGCATCTCTTCATGAATTTCTCTTAAAATGTGATATCTCTCTGGGAATGGTCCTCTCTTTACTTTGTTCTTTCTACATGCATGAATACTACTAGGGAGAGAGAAAGGTAGTTGGATATCCTTGGAGTATATGAACATTTTTATCTATAGCTTTGGTAAAAGTTCCATAATAAATGACTTTAGTTATGTGAAAAAGTTTGCATCACTGTATCCTGCCTGTGCAAACATGTCTTGGTAATTGATCTTTTATGATAAACTGTTACACTTCTGTTATTTTTCGCTGACTCTGAGCAGGATGCCCTTAGGAGCCACTCCAGTTATACTTATAAACTCCAGTTATAATTGCAGCTATAGTTTTGAATATATTCCCTCATCTGCACAATGGCTTACACTGACCATCACACAAAAGACAGAAACTGAGATTTGCTAGAAGCTTCAAGAGAGTACTGTGACCTCCATAGGAGTGAGTCCAGAGGAGGGCCTGGAGCACCTCTCCTACGAGGACAGACTGCAGAGAGTCGGGGTTGTGTCAGACTGGAGAACTGAAGGCTCTGGAGAGACCTTAGAGCGCTCTCCAGAACCTGAAGGGGCTACAAGAGAGATGGAGATGTACTTTTCACAAGGGCAGGGGGTGGTAAGACAAGGAGTGATGGCTTTAAACTGGAAGAAGGCAGATTTAGATTACATATTAGGAGGAAATTCTTTGCTGTGAGCGTGGTGAGGCACTGGAATAGGCTGCCCAGAGAAACTGTGGATACTTCATCTCCAGCAGTGTTCCAGGCCAGGCTGGATGGGGCTTTCCACCTTGTCTAGTGGAAAGTGTCTCTGTTCATGGCAGGGGAAAACAGACAATCTTTAAAGTCCCTTCCAACTCAAACCACTATAGGTTCTACAAATATAATTTCATCTTTATTGCTGGCTTCGCTTTTGCTTTATTGAGGACTGTCCAGCTGCCAAGAAGATGCACACCCTTACATAACCCTTGTCTGTCTTTGGGGAGGCCACCACCTCTTCTGGCCTTTCCCACTGAGTACCTACCAGCTCCTTCAACAGGCAGCTGCACAGCTGTTGATTCTTGGCAAATGTGGCAATAATTCGATTTTATGTTCTATAATGATCTCAAAATGTATCTTACTGGTTGCTTCAAATCAGCTGATACTTCACAAAATAAATTGTGGGGGCTATACTGTGGGGAGTCTTGAAGAAAAGAGCAGTAATTCCTGATAAATGCAGAGACAAGTTGCAATACTTCAGATTTTGAAGTACTTTTTGGGATTTTCAGTCCCCTCTCCCATTATGCAACTTTTCATTATATTGTAGGTATTTTTCAGTTCTTAAAAAATGACCACATTAAGTATGCGTGCTTCTATTTTACACATGTAAAAATCTTTGCTATATTGATATATAGGACGTTAGCAGTGTTTTATGACACCCAGCCTATTTCAAACACTGAGAGGGGCATTGGTGCTTTCTGAGAAGACAGTTTGGTCCAACACAGCCAAACCCTTCTGACACTTAGGATCTGTCACTTGTACTGCACATGGACAAAGTCTCTCACATCCTTCTTTTAGCCTGGCATGTGCTTGTAAAGAAACTACTCCCATTAATAAAATGCAGATAAAATGAAGAAGTGAAGCACATAATAAGTATTAAATACAAAGCTACTTCAAGTAAAATATTTCCAAATCTAAACAAAATCCTACAATAGTTCGAAGCTCTTTACAGCAACTACACACACTCTGCACTCTCTTTTGCACCCTCCACGTGGACCACACAGAGTATTTCAATAAGAAAGTTCCTATCTGAACCAGATAACCTCCACCTCCACAGGTTTGTGAAAAATCAAGCCTTGGTTACACCTTCAGAGGGAGCAGTCCTCAACCCCTTTAGCCCCAGTTTCTGCTGTGTCCTTATCCATGCTGTGCTGCTGAAGAAATCCCTGAGCGTGTATGGTCACAGGGGGAGAACATGTGCAACAGTGGGTTGTGCAGCACCAGACAACAAAAATAAATCACAAGTGGACACAAGTATTTGAGGCAAGACAGCCTCAAATGAAGGTACCTAATGTTCTGGCTTGTAAACCTGATCATTCTGAGTATAAGCCCATTACTAGCTCCTACTATGTTGATTTATTTTCCGTATTTGCCTACCACAGGATCCTAGAGCTTTCTTTCAGAGGGCACAGTAGGAGACTAAAGAAAATGCCCATGAAGCAGGGCCCAACATGATTAATTAATTCTAATTTCATTCCCTGCTGGAGAGTAGTAATTTGATTGATTTTGGGTTACAGTCAAAATCAGAAGTATCTCTGACCTCTGAAATGTTACATGGGCAATTTTTGCTAAATTAGGACTCAAATCTCCATGAGTTGGAAACACATTTTGTGTGACAGGTACGTCTCACAACTGATGCATTACTTAAAACACACGCAGTAAAAAATATGGTTAAAGTATTTCAGTAAAGCTTAAATAACAACCACAAAACACCAGAAAAATACTGTAAAATACTCACAAGGGCTTGGTTCATATAACAGAAATAAGATATTAGGGTTATGGCTTGGAACTTTAGAGAATCCTTTAAACCCATTTGAATTTCAGGGGACTAAAAGATGGTTTCAGGCTATACTTTGAATTTGGGAGCATCTATCATGATGAAACATGTACTGAACAGTATTAAATACTAATCACATGTGAAGCTGTTGATGTTTTTGGTTTAGTCACAAAAACAAAACCGACCATGAGTAAATCTGATGTTTTAATTCATGAAATGGCAACTGGAAATCCCTCTTTGCTTATGCACCTGACCTTGCTACGCTCGCGCTGCGTCTTTGCAAAACTGCTGAATGCTAATTTTTTAGCACGTTGTCCTTCAAGCGCTGCTTTAAGCCCCTCTGCTCCAGGAACAGATGAAGGGAGCTGCTGACAAGCTGCAGTGCTGGAGCCCACACAGTGTGGTTAACAAACAGCCTTCTGTGAAACCACAAAGCCCAGCTAAGTCTCTGATTAAGTCAGGCGAAATCAGTATTGTTACGCCAGGATTACATTTATACCCAACTTAAGTTTTAGGCATCTCTATCTATTGAAACACAGATGTCTTGAAAAAAATTTGTACTCTCACTATGAAAATATTAGACAAAGGTAAGCCTGGTCTTGGAGAAAATTTGTAGAAAGGGAAACAAAGCTGCAATTAACCCCTAGGACTTGCACTTCCATTTTCTCCTCTTCCACTGCTGACTTTGAAAATCTTTCTGTTATTAAAGGAATAAAACGTTTCTAGTCCATTAACCACCAGCTTGTGGACTCCAAGAGGCAGACAGGAGAAAGTGCATTAAAATTAGGATTAGTTCAGGAAAGAAGAAATAGAAAAGGTGACACATAACTGTACAGAAAGGAAGCTGATACCAGATCAAATAATGATCTGAAGCTTTTAAATATCTGTAGCTTTACAGGACTTTGGAGACTTCCTCTTAACCAAGACTTCCTTCTGCAGTACTTCTTCCATTTTACCCCAACAAGATAAAACATATTTTTTGAAATGTCTGAAAAATAATTGAGAACAATTTCTTATATCTGTTATAATAAAGCTCATAAAGAAAGCACTGAATTTTACAATTTAAATGCTATTCTAACACTTTACTGATTCAGTGTGGAACATGATGTATCTATCAATACTAAATATTACTATCAGATGCACTAGAATATTTAACTTGAAAAAGTGCTGTTCATTTTCATGGCTTTATTTTGTATATTTTAATTGAGCTTTCTACATTGTGAAATACATTCTTAAGGGACAACATCTTACAAATAATCAGATTAATGCTCTACCGATTTAATATGCTCACTAAGAGCAGTAGTTTTCATAACAATCAACTAACTCTTTGAATCCTCTTTGGGAACTTAAAAAGACATTATTTCCATTCCTAAGATCTCTGTTATTACTCTCTCCAGACATAGACTTGCTCATAATATTAGCTATCAGGAGATTAACATAATGTGCTAAAAGGCTAATAAAATATTTTATATGTTTTGTATTTATTATTTGAGAACTTCTACTTTCTTTATCAAGAGAGTGCTGTGACAAGGATTTGGAGAGAGGTTTCTATGAATTGTCTTAAATTTTCATTGAAAGATTAAATGATATCTGTATTCACTTATAATCTGACATCAAAGAATCTTCTTGAGCTCCCTGTGTGGAAACAGAATTTTTTTTTAGGTAATATAGTTCCTGATGTCTGATAGAGAACTGTTCTGCCCCTCAAGCCAATTCACGCAAGCACAGACCTGGAATGCCCAAGCTCCATTTCCTGCTCCAATCAAGGAGTGATTATTTATACAAATCCAAGCAGTTCCCCAAGGACACAGGCAGTGCACCTCCATCGAATATGCCACAGCACAGGATTTCCCCAGACATCTTCACAGGAAAAGGAAAGTGCAGATTCAAGCCTACTCAGGCCATAAAGGAGACTGCATGAGGCCTTTCTGCATCTGGATGCATTCCTCCCTCCTAAGGGATGAAAATAATACCAGTTCTGCTTTCTGCTCTTCTATACACATACTCCTTCATTTTTTGCCTTTCTTACAAATTCATGAGGGCAATTTTTAAAATGCTTGAAATTTTAAAAGAAAAAAATAAAAGGAAATAAAAGAAAATGAGAGAGTCTGAAAACTAGCATTTCAAGCTTCTCCCAAACTCTTCTCCAAATAACATTTTTTGTTTGGGTGGGAAATTACAGATTCCCAATGAGATTTCTCACTGTATGAACTTCTACATCAAACATTTTTGAGTGGCTGCATTCCCTGAATGTCAGAGTATAAACACTACAAGCTTCATCCTAAAGTTCAAGTTTAGGACTATTTTTTGTGCAAATGACCAAATATGGTTTTGTCCCTCATTTACAAGGAAGCTGCATTTGATGTGTTTACATTTACACAATTCTACAGAAGTCCAAGACTACAGCTTTCTGGATGCTAATTCCAAAGGTCAATGTTTAGAGAATCCAACTGGACCACAAACAGGGGGCCTTCCATGAGCCAGGAGATTAAATTCAAAAAACCCTATTACCTATAGCTGGAGATACATTTCAATTACTAAATTGGCTTTTCCATGATTTTCTTTGCAGATTAACTGCTTAAGGAGGCCTGTTTTTTCCAAGAAGAACAGACTACTGCTCTATCAGATGCAAAGACATCCTTGGCCACTCTCCCTGCCACAGACATCAGGAGTCTCACAGCAGCTCCTGCATGATTAACAGAGCCATAAGCAATTGCTGGTTTCCAGAACTGCCTTAATTAACCCTGACTCCCCTTGCCTCATCCTTTACCTTCATGATCCACAGATCTGAGAAAGCACTTCCAATCCCCTTGCACACCTTCAGAAGTATCTTTAAAAGGTGACAGCTGCTAGTGTCCTTATTCTCAAAATAATCTAAGCAGTTTTGTGGGGAAATGTTCATTGCTTGGTCTTGTGATGCCAATGGTGTCATTACTCCAGGACTGAAATTCCCACAGCAAAATGCAGTTTTAGGAGGACCCACTCTCAACATCTGCAGCATCTTTCTGTCACAAGGACACAAAGCTGCCCAAGATGGAGAGAACCATCTTTCATCTCCCCAGTCTTCACGGTAGTTGCTCAAATAGGAAAAAGCTCACGGATCTCTTCCCCCTTGTCTTTATGAAAGCACAAGAGAGCAGGAAACATTTTTTGCTCCTTGCCCACAGTTGAACAGAGAAAAAAACATCAGCTAGATCCAAGCAGCTCAAACCCAGCGCCCACAGAAAGAATATTGCCATTTTTCTCAACATGAGACAAGCACAACCTGGCAGATTAATATTCAGACAACACTTATGAACCTATGGACTAAGGGACACTTATCTAACAAGTTCTCCTCTTACATCAATAAACATCAGCAGTTGTACATCCACAGAGCAGACAGATTTTTTCCACAAAAAGATTAATGTTACTTATTTAGTCACATGTTTCTTCAACTTGTTAAATTCTACAAGGCAGTTACACAGATGCATACAAATATGCCATTTATACATCAACAAAGGACCAAAGCAATTACAGAGCATTTTTTAAGTGTTATAGTACATACTGTATTATGCAAGTGAGGAACAATATATCAATCTCACTGTTCCCCTAGTTGAATATAAATGTAGTATCTGTTTAATCCAGCCATTCATATCTCAGACAAATACTGTAATTACTTACTGTTGCTCTGCAATATCTTATAGCAGGTTGGTATCCCTTACAACAAACAGCAAGCTATGGGCATTTGTTAACACTGCCCTTGAAAAATGTACATATAGCATGGTTTGAGGAACAATTCTTAACTTAAACTGAAGGATCTGTATGAGAAGATCACCTGTCAGATTATTCCAGGGGGAGAAGAGCCTAGAGTACTGCAGATCATTAGATACGACATATTCATCACCACTGTGGCTGTGAAGAAATAAGGGAACTGCCACAGAACACGCTACTATAGAACTCAGTATCCCACATGGGCAAAAGTAAACAAAAAAGTAACCAACCAGCATTCAAAGAATCCTAATCAAGTTAAAAATCAAGTGCTTGGAAGATCATGAATGTCAGTTTTACTGTTTTCCATGCACTTGTATTTTCTACCCATTGTGTAGTTGTCTTCTGTACCGCATAAAGATGAACTACCCGTCTCATTGCTGTATTTACACAAACATACAAAAGAATTATCCCAAGTACTTCTTTGTTCACATTTTCAGTGTATGGTTATCTGAATTTATTCTGCATTTACCACTAATTGACATGAATGTCTCATATTCACCGACTTAACGATAATCTAAGGACTTTTAGAGATAAGGGCCACAAAGAAACAAACATAAAAAATACATGTACAACCCCAGAACCATTTCTCACTTTCTATTTTCTTTTTTCTCTCGAGAGGATTGGGATTGAAGTAGAGTAAAGATTTACTAAAGACACTCACTGTTCTGCTAAGATGAATCATTTCACCTCACTCTCAAACCTAATTAGCAATATGTTAGCGGGTGGAGAGAACAGATAACAGGCATCTAATCTGCCAAATGCTGCATCCACAGAGGCCCATTTATCTAACCTGCCTGGTGTTTGGTGAAAATCTGGACAGATTGCCAGGCCCTTAGAGAAGACAGCCTTTGGATCAGATGTGACCTTGCAGCTTCTGAAGCACCAGGTTTTAAGTTTCAAGCAGTATCTGGGTATAAAACACTGAGCTCTGAGGCAACATGAAAAACTAATTCACAGCAATGCACACTGTGTCTATAAAAAAAAAAATAAATCACCATTTAGGAGCCATACTTCATGAAAGTGACTAATCTCATCCAAAAATACTGGGTTTGTAGTTTGGGACTTGCTTAATTTAATGTTCTAGGTAATGACCTTAGGATAAAAATAAAGATGCGCTAATACATTTTCTTGAGGATACAAAGTCAGTAGGTAGAATCTTCCTAGAGAAGGAGGATTTGAATGTCCTGTGGGAAGAAATGCATGATCTTGAGGACCCCAGAAAGAGAACTGGGTTGAAAGTAACAGTCCAAAGGGCACACGGGACTAGTAGCAAGAATTCCTAGTATATACTGGGAACTCATTAGTTGGAAACAGCAGCCTATTTTAGGCAGTCAGAGGATGACTATGAGCCATTTAATTTAATCTGACCATGAAAAGGGCAAGGCAAGATATTTTAGTAGAGAACAGGGAATATTCATACCATTGTATAGCCTGTACTGAGACCTCATCTGAAGTATTTTGTATCATTTCAGTTACCCATGTTCAAAAAACGACTTCCAATTTTAATTAGGTGCTGAACAGGACTGTTACAGAGATAAAACATAAGCCTATCTTATAGGAGGATGCTGAAGGGGCTTGTTTTTTTCATGCTGAAAAATGCAGCCCAGGAAAAAAGATGATTGCTTGCAGCAAAAGCACTGGGGACAAAAGATTTGCTAAATCTATGAGAGAATATTTGTGTTAGAACAAATGGATAGAAACTGGTTATTAATAAATTAAGGAGGCTTGAAGTCATCAATACATGAATGTGGCCCTACAACAACATCCAGGAAAGAGAGACTTGGGTAGAAAAACTGAGTGGAAAGGTGAAATCTAAGCAGTCTATGAAAAAGACTGTATGGTGTTGCACACCATGACCTCTAAAATGACTTAAAAGCCAATGTTTCTATGGGCTTAGCTGAAAGAACCTCATGTCTCTAAAAAGCTGACTGCAGATACAAGTAGCACAGCCCATGCAGAGACTGAATTTATTTTAAACAGCATTTTCCATTCTGAACTATATTTATACTTCAAAACAGCCAACTGTAAAACCTTAATGAGGCACAATTGCCCAGTCATATTTTCAGTACCCACAGCAGAATTATGGTGATGCAGCTCAAGATCACATTCAGTGTCACAAGCTATCTGTGTCTAAGGAGAACAAGTTGGAAGTGCTCTGCATCCAGCGGGCATGTTTGGCTTTTAAATCTGATATCTTGTTGGAAGCAGCCAGCCCATCTCAGGAAAAATTAAGACCATAAAAAAGAAGTCATCTGAACTCCTACAACAGAGGATACCAATAGCTAGGACCATGACCTCTGGATATTTATTCTGTATTTAATTAGTTGCCTACTAAATAAAGCCACCAAATAAACCAAAGGTGAGAGAAAAAAGAAAGTCTCTCAGCATGATATATGATAAACAATGATTCCATATTAAATCATTATCATCCATTTGCTCTTGCTTAAGCAGTTACAGCAAAGGCACTTACCATCTCCCATAATCCAAGCTAAGCAATCCATACATAATTAAAGTTTGATGAATGCCAATTTCCAGTACTATTTGGTTTTATGTCACTAACATAGTTTTTTGTGGTTTTCTATGTTCTTGCTATATAAAAGTTGTTCCAGATAAAATATGACATCTCAAGACAGAAATAGTTTCACACAACTGTTGAATGGAGGAAGCTGTTGAGTTAGGAGCTACAATATGAGAGGGAGAAAGAAGCCTCATGACCTCCTGTAACAGTAAGACTTCTAAAGGAGCATTTCTATAATATTGACTGAACCTTCTAACTATATAAAGATGTGAAGAGTTACAATCACAATGGTTAAAAGGCATCAGTTAATCAATGTTCAAATTCAGATGCCATTAGGGAACCATCTCCTCATGTGGAAAAAGATTCATGGCATTCTAAGCAATTTCTCAAGACACATTTCTGTACAAAAAGAGTTGTCCAAACTGTTGTGCTGCCTGTAGAACACTTACATGAAGACAACAGAAGATAAGCACTCAATAATTTAGTGTAACACCAACATAATTCCTTCTAAAACAGCATGTTGGAAACACTCTGATTTTAACTCTATGGAAAGAGCTTGTTATCTCATTATTAAGGCCTGCCAGAATAAAGTAAATAATGACACAAAAGCTAGAGTTCTTAATATTAATTCAAATGTAAATTTTCAGCAAAATTAATCTCTACTCAAAGAGTAATTCCTCTTTGTTAGAGGAAGATACAGCATTTTTCATTCAGCACAAACCACTTTGATTCCTGTTATAAATGTGAAGTTATTCCGGCAAAGTCAGTACCTCCAGAATGTAAAGTCAAATCACAGAGCTTCAGAACATGCTTTGAAGGCAGGAACATTTGGAGCTTTACCCAGAACAGAACTGCATATACACAGCCTGTGACACTCTTACTGAGAGACTAATGTTCCCATTCATCAGAACACAGAAAATCATCGCAAAATACAAAATTATCAAGCAAATATTAAAAATATAACAAAATAATATGCAAGTTCTTCATAGATGAAACCTTCAAGGACTATCTGAGCTAAAGGCATGTGTCTCTTAAAAAAGAAGGCAAATCAATACAGCTAGTTTGTGTGTACCACCCGGTGCCAAACATAATTGTTTTATATACTTAAAAATTGGTGATTCTCAAGCATTAGTTTTACTCAAACACGATGAGATCAAATTGTTACATTATAAAAAATATTATTAATTTTGCTAGATTTGCCTAACTATGTAAGCTAAAGGATTGTGCTAAATACATTCCTGCCTATAAAGAATTGAACTGTGAACTCACAGTAGTAGGGGGTTCACTCTAAACTCCAAATTACTTTGCAATTGCAAGGGTCAAGTGATATATCCTAGAATCATTACACTTTTGCCAAACTGTCTTGGCAACTTACTAACACAAACATGAAACACATTCACTTGACACAGTGATTGATAATACTAATAGTATTCAGCTTACTTACAAGAAAAATTACTGTGTCTCTTTAGGAAAGCCAGAGTTTCTTTTATGAAACTGAGTAATCTCAAAGTTGTTTTACAGGCTACAATCCACATTAAAGGATTCCTTTACATTTAAAACTACCCAAATCTCAAATATTATGCGAACAATGAATAAAAAGAAAACTTGCCTCTTCCTGATATATCTTACATTCTCCAAAATTGTTGGGACAATAATCTAATGTCCTGTCAGATATAGATGTTCTCCACAACTGCCCTCTGCTTCAATCCAATTCTGTCAGCATCTCCTCACTAATCCTGAACGCATCCAGCTCACACCTTCCAGCTCTTGCTCACTTTTCCTCCAAATAACTTTGGGCAGGAGTGCCCAAATGTGTGCACAGATTGGGTAAAATATTGAATGGGGCCAAATTAACTTGATTTTTTCAAGTTTGTCCTGTAGACCTTCCCTAGGCAGAAGGGTGGGGGGAGAAGTGGTGAGAAAAGCTCATAAACAGCTCAGCTGAACTGTTGCTTTTCTTAAAACTTGAAAAACAGACTAGCCAATACACAGGGAGGCAGAAAAAGAGTGAGCATCTCATTTAATGAGAAAAATATAATATACAGCTTACCATTATGCAGACCAACTCAAAAAAGCAGAAGAATTTCTAAGAATGATAAGCTGTATTTATTTTGCCATTTGTGGTCAAAACTACTTAACCCTGCTAACTTAATTCACATTTATTTCTTATCTGTGCTTATTTTTTTTCTTCTCCCGCCTGAGCCTTTTTTCTCATTTTAATTTTAAGGCACAGCAGGGTTCCTGCCCTGTTCCTAATAGCTCTCCCTGACAAAACACAGAATACACATCCATAATAAAATAGTGAAAAAATTATAAGCAGAAAGCAACCAAACCGAAACAACCAGCACCCAAACATGCACATATCCATCAGCTGGGGAATTCTCATTGACTTCATCTGTGGCTAGCCTTTTCTTTGGCAATTTTCTGTTCCCTTGAAAAGCATCAAGCTCATTTAAAACTAGTAATTCCACTTCATGCTAATAAGAAGATGTTTCCATAGAGATGCCAGGGAACTCTGCAGTGGTCCAAGGAATGATGTTAGATTCACTTGAGGAACTGGTCCAAGAAAAGCCAAGTTGAAGACAGTGGTGCTCCAAACAAATTGAGGCAAAAGGATAGTCCATCATTATACCACAGGCAAACAAGGCCCCTAAAACAGCTCCTAGGTCAGCTGTGCTTCAGAAGAGAGGATTTCTCTGTACAGGAAGATTCTCTGCCTCCTCTAGAAACTTTAAACCCTGGTGTTGTGTATATGCAGCACAATATAAAAGCCCCAAACAAACCAGAAAACACAGGGTGCAGCACAGGCTGGGACCAAGCAGACCAGGGAGCAGCTCTGTGGAAAAGGGGCTGGGGGTGCTGGTGGACAAGCTCAATCTGAGTGAGCAGTGTGCTGCTGCAGCAGAGAGCCAACAGCATGCTGGGCTGCACTGCAAGGGCATCACCGGCAGAAACAAAGAATTTGCTATCCCACTTCACTCAGCACTTGTCACCTGAAATTCTGTGCTCAGTTTTCGTCCCTGCTATAAAATAGCAATGTGGACAGGCTGGAAAGGGTCCAGTGAAAGGCCACAACTGAGCAAAGGACTGGGCAGGCTGCCATATGATGAAAGACTCAGAGAAATGTACTTTTTGAGGAAAGAAGGCTTTGGGGAAACCTTATTACCATGTGCCAGTGTTTAAAGAGTGACTACAAAGAATATGGAGACTTCCTTTTTACAAGGAGTAACTCTGAAAAGACAAGGGGAGATTCCAATTACACACAAGAGGAAAATTTTTCACAATGAGAACAATCATTGCAACAATCTCTCCAGGGAAGAAGGGGTAAATTCCCCAAAACTGGAGAATTTTAAGATTCAGGTGGACAAAGTGCTGGGACAACTTGTCTAGACTGTACCTTTGCCAAGAAAGGTTGGGCTGGGTGATCCTTGAGGTCCCTTTACACTCAGTGTTCTGCAATTCTATGAGTACAGCTACAGCAGATCAAATAGTTTAGTTTCTATATTCTGCCACTAGACTACTATATATCCATATTTCTAAAAGGACTGGGAAGTTTATAATACAGTGCTACAGATTGACATACACCCACAAAAAATGTTTCTAAGTGAAATGTATCTACCCTTCTAACAAATTCTGTGGTGCATCATCTATATCAGCCATTTCTCAGGCAGCCAGCATAAAAGCACAAATTTTGATCAACTTGAAACACCTCCACTTGAAATTCCATGTCAGCAACAAGCTGATAACACAAGAGGAAAGGAGTAATTTGTATTAATAAACATTGTAATGGAGGTGATACAATGTGTGGCTATTGTTCTTTCTAGTTGCTTTGCGAACAACTACATAAATTAAATGCTCCTTTTTTCATTATCAAATCTCTGAGGTTATGATGTGCTGTATTTTATTAGTTTAGCAGTCTCATTCAAATAGTAGCTATCTAACATGATCCTTCCAATTAGTACCTTATGTACATTCTTGAACCAAATTCTTCCTCTGGGATTTAAAGAAAACCCAAGGTCTCAGGAGTCTCTCTTGTAATTCAGCTACACACTACACTTTTACAGCTATGCAAATTAGCTGCAAGGAAAGCTGTGATGTACAGCAAAGCAAGAGATCTGAAAATTAAAATCCTGTAGGAGAGAAAATATTTAAAATTTCCTTTACATTTTTCCTTTTGTTTGGCTAATCCCTAAAGGCATTAGGGCAGCGTGTTCCATCTTGAAAGTCCCTGTAGAATCATGTAGTACTGAGCATAACTACAAATGTGATGCTTTGAGCAGCCAGATAATGGTTTTTAATTGGCTCATCATTGCAGCTTCAGCCCAAAAGCACAAAAATGAATTTAGAACCAATATTAACAGGTGATAATTAAATTATGGGGTCTGCATGCTTAATATATTGGAAAAAGGCAGATGAGGCAACAAAGACTATTAAGTTTAATAATGGAAATCAGTATCTACCTTAAGTACTATTTTATAGGACATTAGCAATGGTTGATTAGTGTTAAATCATAATGTAGATTTTGTTTTCTTACTGAAGCTTTTTTAATTTCTTTTTCTCTTTACCTGTGTATTAGCATACATGCTAAAACTAAGGATGCCCATTTACACCATTGCAAATGAGCAAAACACATAAATAAACCAAATTAATTATTTAATTGTGATGACTTGAGTACTTTATTTCCTAAATAAGATATTTACTTGAATAAGCTATTTAACAGTCCTTAATATTAAAGCATACATAGACTGTATGAGTACCATGGGAAAGTGTTTTGAATCAAACAGTTCTAGTAAAAATATTCATCATTAAGTCAGCAAGGTCCATAACCCAGATTTCCCATTCTCCCCTGGTGAAGCAGAACCACCTGGGTGCACTGTTCTTACCACTGTAAGAAACAATGCCATGTACAGATTAACCCTGCACTTCATCAAAGCAACAAAACCAAACTTTGATAACGTCTCAGCATCACTTCGATTCAAAAAAGGAAAATGCTGGAGTTTTGTTTTGGTTTTAAAATTTTCTTTTCCATGCCTTTACACCTCAGGAAAGAGGCAGACTGATTTTTCCCATCTTCTTTACAGACTCCACCATGTATGCCTCTTTCTCCACCTCTGCTCTTTTCTCCATTCAATTTATCTTATCTAACGCAGCACTATCCCTTCAATCTTGCAAAACTCTGTGTCTCCAAATTAAAACTTTCATTCTGCTTCCCTTTCTGCTGCTTGCCATTTCTGCAGCCTTTCCTGTCTTTCCCTTTACAGCAGAGTGCCAGGGTTCCTTTTTCTACTCCCATGTCTGCCTCTTAGGCTTGAGCTCAGCAATCAGCTGCCCCTCTTTCTACTCACACTCTGTAAGAGCTATCAAAGTGCTTTAGGGAGAAACTCAGTTTTTCTGTGAGACTCTTCCCCATTTGTGAAGTCTATCAATTCCACTTCTCTCTTCCTGCTTGAGCTTAGTTTTGATCAGCACTTGTACCTTTCATGCTCTTGAAGATTTTCCATGTTCAGCCTCCATCTGAAATACCCTTCTCGAAACCTAGCCATTCATTTCTCTGTTGCTTTCTTTTCCTGCCTTTTTACTTTTTCTAACATCTTTCATCTGGATGGACATATATGAATTCTGTTCCTCCATATTAAAAAAACTCCACATCCTCACCAAACCCATAAAAATGGCCCATGAATCTTTAGAGTGAAGCTGCCATAAAGTTAATACAAAGTTACCCATTCCTTCCAGTGAACCCGAGAACATACATAAATTAAGCCATGGAGAAGAAATATGGAGGTGTAACCACCTGTTTAGGCAGCTCTGCATGAAGCTATTCAGAAGCCTGGGCACCTGGCTCTTTGAATGAAAGCACATACTGAGCTTGAAGGATTGAAATTATCTGTGGACCATGAACCACAAGGTTATCGCCAGCCCTCAGGGGATATATTCCATAACTCTTTTCAAAGGTGCATGGTTTATTAATACATATTTTTAATATCCTAACTACTGAAGTCAGATTTCTTGTAAAATGCAGAAGCTGGAGGTAAGAAGGTGGAAATGGCACTTCAGAATATGAAAATCAAAGACTTGGAGAAATTGCCTACAAGTCAAACGTGACCCGCAGAAATTTCGTATGACATCACTGCCACTCTGCTGTTGTTAATGTCAAATTCCAGTGGAGTGCCATCAAGCAATGAAGACTGTGAAAAGATCAGATAACTGAACCAAAGAAACATTCTGGTTTTTTCTTAAACCCCTAAACCAATAAAACCTTCCAAAAACCCCCAAGACACAAAGTCATTTCATACTGGAAGTCAGTTTTTATATCCAAACAATATGAAATTGTTGTGACACCTGGGATTTTCACCAAAGCCAAAGTAACAGAAATGCTTAAGTGCTTGAGGAAGCTGTGGTGAAGGCTAAGGATTAAACAGACCTTCAATTGAAATTAAATTTGTCAGCTGTATAAAAAATGTTAGATACACACATGTGATTGTAACACATCCTCATGGCTCTGAAATGCTACACTCACCCAATGAATTTTAGAGCTAAGATTTTACCATGCATGAGCCCAGTGATATTGCCTTATTTTAATGTACATCATCCCAAGAGAGTGCTCATAATATTCACTTTTGTTCCACCATTTATCATACCTATAAGAGATGTTTTGCAGACAATCTATTTTAGATCTATTTTAGAGATTTATTTTTTATTGATAATATTTTTTATATTTCTGCATGTAATGCCACTTGATTTTACTATCATGAGTTCAACTTGATTTTATTATCATGAGTTCAACTTTATAGGCCTTAAAGGAAGAACAAAATGAGAAGGAATATATTTCAATAATCTGTGAAAATTATTAAAATTTATTCCCTATAAGTCATGGTACTACAGTTTTAAGATCTAGTAATTCACAACCTACCATGAATTGAAAGGAATGTCTTGCAATACCAAAAACCAGAATTTTCAGCTTTACTGATTAAGCTTTTAGTGGCTCACAAAATATTGGCTCTTAGATCACCTAGTAAGGCAAAATAAGAAAAAAGCATTTTAGATTTTTTTTTTCCTAAGTGCATATGATGCACGGGAAAATAAATTTCTGTTTTGCAGGGTGATACTTCCACGTAACAGTGAGTCTAAATCAAAATAAATAGAGACAAGGATGAAAATGAGGCAGGTAAACAAGCATTGCAAATGAAATTTATCTGATGGTTCCACAGTCTGTCACAAAAATTCCACTGTCAAACACACAATTTATGCACAAAGCATATCCCCTGTACTGAACATCCTTCAAAACCATGGTAATACTCAACACTGAGACGGCATTTGCATCCCACATGCAGAGAAATGGAGCAGAGAAAATTAATTCCAAAAAAAGTATTTATATATCTTTCAAAATGAACCCGTAAAAGCTGAGAAACAATGTTCATTAAAGAACCTTCAGTTACTGCTTAAGAAATTCCTTTGAACTTCCAGCAGTACAATGGAAAAGGTCACTCAATGAAACTACTCTGCAGTCACTGTGCCATTCATACGCAGAGTACCTTACACACCACCGTGGTCCTTTGTGACCCAGTAAGAATTAACAGCATTATGGGGCCAGTAATACTTATGTGAAGTGACAGCAACACAGAACTCACTGAATTCTTCTGCAGTTTTCATTGATTTTGACAGCAGTGTCAGCTATGCTACCGAGAGAGAAACCTATCTAGCTGCTCCATGGCCTTTAAAATGCACTTTTATTCTGTGTAGAAGTCTTAAACACACACAAAAATGTTAAATTAGCATTGCTAACTCAAAGAACTTAAAAAAAATGTTAAAGTAATAACATGTATCCATTTATTTAACTTCATTACTAACTTTTAGACACATACTATTGGTTTTCTCTGAAACCAAACGAAAAAGACCTCTCATTCTTCTCAAGAAAGCGAAGAATTTTATAACATGCACACACATCTCCTAAAGCACTGCACATGCACACAAAAACACAAGAAAGATGAGAGTCCCAATAAAATTTTAAGATTTGTCAACACTGGCTATGCATGCACACATCTTCTCCAAAGGGAAACCATGTAATAAAGCTGAATAGTAGTATAACTTAAAAAAAAAAAGTTAAAAAAACCAGGCCAGGAGTTGTAGCAAGCAGGATTAAATCAATAGCAATTCAAGTGTCAAATAATGTGAAGTGTTGTCAGTTTTGAAGTCCAGCAAATGTGGTTCCTTTTAAATGCTGTGGCAACAGTGTCTCAGGTTGTTCATCTAATTGAATGCATTCTTTGGGCTTGCTATTCAGAAAATATGTTTTTAATTCAGAGTCAGATGTGGTGAAACGCCACACTCACAATTCCTGCTGCTTCTGTGTCTGGAGCTCACAGAAATGGAAAGACCCAGGCAGACCCCAGTTTGCATGGAAGTACCTGTGAGCAGAGGCAACATTGGGCCACTCCTGGAAATAGAATGTGGGATAACACATTCCACTTTTCAGGGGACAGGAGTGCTCCCAAAGTCCTTTAGTTTTGATTTCTGTACTGCAGGCTTAGCTTCATAGGATCATCCCTGCAACACTGCACTGAATCCAGAGAGATCCCAAACCTCCCCCAGAGCCCTCTGGCAGCAAATGCTGGAGCCAACAGAACCTTGGAGGGGAGAGTGAGCAGCTACAAGGAGATGAAAGCAGCACAGGGAAGAAGAGCTGAAGGATATATTCAGATAAACAGTTTTCAGATGAAGCATCATAGAAGAGACTTGAGGTCACGTGTCTCACTTGCTTTTTGTTTAATGCACAAATCTCGCTGTACACTGCAAACCATTTCCTTTGTGTAGCTTGTTATTCAGCTACTAATAATCTGAAACTCAAATTCCTCTTCTATTATTGCCTAATATAACCATTATTGATTTATATGACACTGCCAGACAGAGAATTTAACAGAGCTGATTTCAATATAAGTATTTATCAGAATATGACAGTATATAATTATAAAATAAAACAGAAGTTTTAATTTTAAAATATTAAGCCAATGGCAAATGAGGTATTCATATTTATGAAAGTAAAGAAGACTGCAGTTATTGCATCAAACCTTTAAAAGTCATTACACTTTTAAGTTTGGAAGTGGAGAATCCCTGGCAGCAAAATGTGTGAAGACAGAATGTTTATTTATTAGTGTTATTTTTAAAAGGATGTTCCAAGTCAAACTCGACAGCTTGTTTACAGTGGGGTCCTGCCCAAGGGTGGCTTAAAAGATATTAAACAGGCACACACCGAGAATATCATGTTACTGTACAAGATACAACTTTGCCTATGGCTTGATTTTACTGTGACTGCTTTAATGATTTCTTATTTATTTTTCAGGAAGCACTAATCTGTTTTACTTTACACTCCTTCTTAAAAGAAAAAGAAATGCAAGGCAAAACCTTTCAGGTATACAAATATGTCTAAAATATACACACTTATATTTCTAGCTGAATCAACCAGTGAGGTGATGCATAGAATCCATGTAAAGTGTCTGCTGACGTTTGCAGTATTCATAGAACATTAGCTTTTTAATATTTCTAATAATTTTAATGAAAGCCAAGAATTTTTGCAGATTTCTCAATTTTCAAAATGGGTTTTAAAAGGTTGGTGATTTCATTACAGAATAGTAATTCTAATTTGGTAGTTTTTCCTACCATACAGTTTTGGAAAGAGGACAGTTTTGAGAAGGGATGAATTCCTGCAGGCAGTGCGCTTGGTGACATCATTTAGGGGAGAGTTATCCCAGAAACATGGCAGCTGTTTCTGATGCTAGGAACATCAAACTGGAAACTGAGAGTGGGCTAAAGAGAAACTACCATGGCAAACCTTATTTAATAATTCATGTATAAAAACTTATCTTCAAGGAATATTTAAGTTATCACACAAATATTTTCCCTATTTTACAAACACAGAGTTTTCTTAAGAGTTTTAACACTAATTCTCAGTAGGAAAAAGAAAAAAATACTTCCCAGAAGACAACCTCCTGACTCCAGGGCCTCCAGTCTAGAGTGGCCTCAACTTTAAGTAATGTTAGAGCTGCAAGTTCTTAGCCGTGTTTAGCTGAGCAGCATTTGGCTGAGCAGAGCTTACTTGAGGTTGATTATTAAAACCTCAAGTGGAATGAAGTGAATACTTCATTCCAACACCAAGGCACATCTGCTTGCTGAACTTTCAGACAGGACACAGGTAAGATACCTCCTAAAATATGAAGTTTAATATTAGTACTTTCTAATTTTTTTGAGGTGTGGTTATGTGAAATCAAAATTCAATTCATGTAGATGATGTTACATGTGACATATGCCAGGTAATTTTTTTGTGTCCATATGGTGTACACAGCTACAGCATTTAAAATGGGTATCTACAGAAGAGAAGAAGTGGAAAGGAAATAATATATTTGAATTTCCAAACTACCACACCAGAATTTCCTCTTTTACTGCTGCACGTCTGGAAATAATAGAGGTGATGTGCAACATAAACTCCTATAGAATTGAAAATAAAATACATATATGAAGCTACAAACGGTGCAAACTATATTAAAAGACATACAACAATGAATGCTGTGCACATAAGGAGTAAGCAGAAACTTTTGAGACAAAATTTAGCCCTAAATTACTTTTTAATCAGCATCGCTGACATAAATGGGAATACACAGGTAAAAACTAAGGCATAATCAAGCCCCTTGCAGGTATGTTTGGGTTTTTCATTTGAAGCAGGATCTAATTTGCAATATTAAAATAGCATTATCAGTCATTTAGGTAACATAGCAATCAATTTACCACCTCTCCCACCCCAATAATAATGTTTATCAAAGAATTACACAATCCAAGCTTAAAAAATGAGTTTTGCATTCTAGATCAATTTGTCGAGATAGTAATTTCTACTTGGACAATAATAAAGAGGTTTCCTGAATTACTGTTAATGTTGGCATTTAGATGGAGCAATCTTTTACAATGCTCTGGAAGTTTACACTGAAAACATGGCCTGACATGCCTCCATTTCAATGGTATGCTGGCACTAGTTCTCATGTTTTCCCTGCTTTTTTTGTTCCTGCCTCGTTTGCTAGTACAGGGAATTGATCTTGCTCAAAAATAACCTAATATGTTTTTTTACCCTGTAACTTGGCTTAGGTCCCTGATCTGGTTCACTGCATGGCTGCACAAATACTTCTATACCAACACAACCTAGGAGCTACAAGGACCGTCTAAGCCTGACCTGCAGCCAAAACCAATGACACATCAAACGAGGGTCTACATCTGAACAGACAATTTTAATGTACAAAATGTAAGGGATGTTGAGAGGTCTGTAAATGTTATGATTACCAGCTAGCTGATAACTTTGATTTATGGTGGCTGCTGTGAGAAGAGTGTAATGGCTTAATTCAAGTGCTTTATTTAAAGGGGTTGGGTACAACAACTTCGAATGGGTCCACTCAAGAAAACAGATGTCACTGAGTTTTAGTTTTACAACTGTAAATGCTATATATATATATATATATATATATATATATATATATGAACTTCTCAGGTCTGAGTTCTAATAGAGACCATGCCAGAAGCACTCCAGGAGTGAGGACTTGTACAAAGACTTTGAGAATCAATAAAATGCCCATACTTCAAGAGACAATATTAGGAATCTGATGATGAACAGTTCAGTTATTTGGAGAAAATGATGACACCTTTCCCAAAGATTTTGCCATTTTTTCCCCACTGATCACAGCTCCAAACTGCTCTCCCTAATATTTGGTAAGCAAGAAGCCAGGAAAGAAAAATAACCTTTTACTAAACTAAATAAAAAAAAATTACCAACAAAATCAAAACCAACCAACCAACCAAATCCCCAAGACCAAAAAGCCCACCCAACTGCAAGCTTATGCCTTAACTACCAGGTACCAAAGAAGCCACACAAAAAGAGTTGGTCAATATCACTACCTACTGTCTTTCTGTCATTCATTTAGTTCTCTGACAAAAAAACATTGAGAAAGAAATAGCACAAAGCAAATTACTTGTTCCTTGTGATTTCTTCTGGTACTGTTGGGTCTAAAATACTGTTAGGTCTAAATATGGAGGAGTTTCATAAAGAATAACTTCAGTGTATAGAAACTAGTTTTCCTTTTCAATTAGTGGTTAAGGACATCAAGAGAGAGAACAAATAATCTTTGTGAAATTGCCTTTTGTATGTATCTTTCTTTCCATTTGTTCTGAGAAGGGCAAAAGCACAACCTACCCAAGGAAGGTTATACACTAGTTCTACCCATCACCATGTGCCTTGTTGTGGAGCAAATGTGGCTAGGTTAGAATCGTGTCACAGCCAGAACTTGAAAGTCATCATAGAGCCCCAAAATAATCCTAGGGCCCAAAATAAGGAAAGGAATTATGGGCTCTTCTCCTTGAAATACAGATCAGTCCATTCTCTGCAGAGAGAACAATGTACAGCTGCTCTGTGGATCTCAGGCACTGAGCAAGTCCGTGCAGGTGGCTGTGTGAGCCGAGGGTGTGAAATTGCAGCGCCTGTACAATGCGAGGTGTCGGGAAATTTGCAAATTCACAGCCCAGCTCCTGTGCCTGGGGCCCAGAGCCCTGTGAAGCCAAGAGGACAGGGCACCGTGCGAGGCGTGTCACCGGCCCTGCAGCGCCTGCCCAGGCGGCACTGGAGCAGGATCTGCTCGGGTCACAGGCTCCCAGAGCCCAGGTGCTGCTCACTGCTACTGCTCTGCTCCGGCCTATGACAGCAATGGATCTCAACAGAGGGTTTTCCCTTTTATAATTCTATCTGCAGCGTGCTTTTGAAAGATAGTATTTCCTTAATCTAAAATGATCAGAGGTAGTACATCTCTGTTAGTTTCAAACGTGAGAGCGAGATTCATGACACCATAGTTTAATGCTGCTCTTATCAGAAACCTGTAGAGATTAGAAACTGTAAGAAAAACATTGATGGACGTTTTCAGGCTTTCTAGATTAGTTTGGCATTAACTACCAGTGGCTTGCTTTCTTTGAGAACTCTTTTATAATTGGGCACAGATGGATGAAAATACACTACAAACAGTGAGATTTTCTTTAATCATTAATTTTCACTTAATTTGCCAGATGGCTTAGGTTTCTAGTGTACATTTTATTTGCTGTTGTGTCATTTGTAGGGTTTTAATTTTTTTTTTTTGTTAAAGATTTTGTCTCCTGAAATCTTGATTTTGTTATTGTCTTTCAATCTCTTTCTAAAACCTAAAGAAGATGAATGAGTCTATTTTATTGTTTTACTTTTTATTTTTGTAAGCACTTCAGTTTTCCCTCTCAGAAGCAGAAGACTTTTACACTACTAATAAAGTTTTAATACTTGAAGTTAAAATTTTCCAAGCTCATATATAAAAGGTTACTGTAAAATTAGCCTTTCCTGATGCTTGTGCTTTGTTCATGAAAATGGGACATGTTCATTCATACATTTGCATCACTTTTCCTACCTACTCTTCCCTCTGCCTCGCTTCACACTGTAATGGTTGATTTCACATCCCTTTGAGAAAGTATTTGAATGGAAAAATTAAACATTCTATTCAGAAAAAACGTGTTTCTTAAACCTGAGCTTTAACTACAGTTAGGAGTGGCTTCAGAAATCATTTGTGTTTCATGTCAATTCATTTCTGGGGCTATGTTCATTCTTCAGGTATGCCAAGATGCTCCTTTATTAGCTTTTCAAAAAGGAGATGGCTGATAAGTATGTGGAAAACCTTTTTCTGATGCTGAGTTAGGTGTACTAGAGTTTCTTGTCTTTTATAGCCCAGGATTTACTCTGAGCTGTTACCATACTTCCCCAAGGACAACTTTCTGTGAGAAATGCGTTGGACACCAGGGAGGGCAGCATATGAAGAGTGTCTCATCACAGGGGGAAACAGCAGAATCTTTTAAGTGTCAAGTCTCTGATAAGCAAAAGGATTAAAGGCAATGCTAAATTTGAACCTGAGCATTTTCCTGCCGGGGGGTTCTTTGCATTTATACAAGCTTGGTTTGTTCTTAGTGACTGTTCCTCCAATGAGGCTCTGATGAGACTCTGTCTGAAGGTCATGTTGAGCTTTCTGCTGATGCATTGGATGTAACATTATGCTGAACTGATGAATGAAGGCAGAAAGAGGAATGGAGAAAGTGTTAAACGGATATGAAATGGAATATTCAGAAAACAGCCACAGGCAATCAGAACAGGGCAGGGATGAGTGAACAAAAGAACAAGGTTATCTACTCTCATGTGCTAAAAATTCTCAGGGGGCTCTGTGTCAACCTTTAAAAAAACAAACCAGAACAATGCAGCAACAGAAACAAAAAAGGAAGAAAAGAAAAAAAAAAAATCCCCATTTCTTTCCTGCCTGGAAATGTTACTTTATTTTCCATTGCAGCAATGGATGCCTTTACAAGAACAAAAGGAAGTATAATAAGACTTTCCAACATTTAAACAGTTACAAAACTATTTTTTCCCCCGGAGAAAGATGATTCAAGTTTCTTAATACACGGTATTTAACTTAAATAATACAGGGAGCAATGCAACTACAGCGAAGGCTGAGAGCCAAGATTCTTTTTACATAAAACTAGTAGGCAAAGTCATTTTGTAGAGCAGTTTGCCTGCTTAGGGACAGGCAGCTCTCAAAGTGAAGAAGCAATCTGAACAATATCAAAACACTGAATGTGCATTTCCACTGAGATTCCCAAGACTTCTACTGAAAATTCCCCCTTGATGCGCACTCATCTTTATAATAAGAAAACAAACTCTCCTTTGATGAGTTAGAATTACAGCTATGAATCCATGTTTCTACTGACTTTCACACAATTCCTGTTTTTTCCAGTTTCTTTTTGACAAAAAATAAAATTCCACCAAGAAAACACTCCTAATATAATAAGTGTTATTAAAATTCCAGTAAAAGCTTCAGATCTTCAAATTAATGCTTCTGTAAAATTTAAATAATATATCACAAGTTTCCAAATGCTATTAAAAAAAAAAAAAAGAAAAGCATTAGTATGTGGAAACCAAATGGTACAGGCAGCTATATCAGTTGTACTACTCACACCACGTCCTGCAGAAAACATTAGATGCTGTTGGAATCAATGGAAGCTCCACATGCAGAACTGAGAAGAGATTTTGGAATCACACTGCAGCTGATGGCAAACGTTTACATAATTTTAATCCCATCTGATACATTTGTGGCAGATATGGATTTCAAGGTAGGTATAAATCAAGAATAATGAGCACTAGGTATGACACTTCAAAGAAGGGGATTAATACATATAAGAAATGCACAACTGAAATTAAGTAGTTTGGCCTTTCTTTTTAATGAAGAGAGAAAATTTAAGGCTCAGCAAACTAAACAGATTTTTTATTTGACTAATATTAGCTTTAAATGGAATGTGTTGTTAGTAATGGCATTTAAGAAAAGGGAAAAAACAGAGTTAGTGAGGTTTAAAAACAGCAAGGGAGTAGAATATGTTCCAGTAAGAAAGCATATGAATCACAGAGAACTGCTTTCTGTTATAGCAACAAGATCAATTAGATCTGCAACAGCTGAAAACCATTAACTGCTGTTGGCTGCTGTTAGCATAATGGGTTTTTTTCTGCTCCTTATTCTGGTGTCAGTTTATCACTTTACTACCCAAACAGTTCTGCCTGAAGCCCTGGTAATCTTAAATATAGAATTGTTAGGAACAAAAGAAAATCTCCCAGCATACAAATTGAAGTATTAAATATTACTAACCTTTTTATAGATTAAACACAGTTTCAGCTGCCAAAATTGTTCAGTACAGTGTCAGAGATGTCTTTGTTTTATGTTTCTATTTTTTTATTTTGTGAGAGGCAGAGACAGTTGCCTAATGTTAGTCAAGGTAATTAATTTCTAGCCAGCCATATATAAGGGGGAATATACTGGGGCAAGAAAAGCTTCCATATTGCAGCCAGCAGCAGCACTTATTTCTTCTACTTTATGGAAAACAAGCAAAATTAAGTGAGTCAGACCCATTCTTCTGCTTGTCTTGGGGTTCCTGTGCTGCCACATAGTATGTCCTCACTGTCCACAAAGTTCTGTACCACCTGGGCTTGGTCCTTTCCTCTTTCAAATTAGCAACACATCACCTTCTCTCAAACCATGCTATCTTTCTGTACAGTTTATCTACGGCACAATGTTCCTGATTTTGAGAAGAAATAAATGGTGTGTCTTTTACTATATTTTCATTTAAATATTCATAGCATAACACTCAAAGTGACAGGAGGCCTTCTAGATGAGGTTTGTTTTCTTCTGCTCATTAATGGCTCAACCTCGGGCAGCGTTATTTCTGTAACTTGTCAACTTGCTTTTCTCAGCTCGGTGCTATTCCCTTTCTTCATCATCTTGGTGGCTGCATTTACAGGCTTTCAAATTGTTGAGTGGGAAATATCAGGAACACCACTGCTTACACCCTGGGCTAAATTAATGCCTCTTGTATGAGGAGCCGTGTAAGCACGTGTTAAATTTTTTTTGTAGTGGGTGGTAGGGGAAATGAAATGCCAACACTGATTTATGTTGTCAGAGTTCAACTGAGAGATAAGCTGTCTGCTTCAAACAATGAGGTGTGGTTAAGAGATCCACAAGATAGTACTAAACCAATGAAAAACATTTGCACAGGACATTCAGACACCAGGTTGATCTAGCCAGGGTCTGCAAAGTAAAACAGACCCCAGCTTTGATCAGGAGTTTAATGGTTGTGTCTGTCTGTGGGACTTCACAGTTTAGATCCTACAGTGCCTGCAGTTTTAGAGTAAGTCACCAGCAGTTTGCACACAGCACTGGTGGCCTACACCAGTGTGCTTGCATGACTGCCTGCAGAAGGGTCATGTTTAACACCCCTCTTTCTGTCCTGGGCACGGTTATATCATGACCCCCACTGACAAGGGCAATAAAAAACTGTTTCCTTTGTCATCTTAATCAAAATTCTCTTCTTCCTATCCTTGTGCTTTGGACAGAGGTCCCTCTGTGGCTAGGATGGGACTGAGAAGTGCAAACATCTGAGATATGCTTTCAAACCCTTAATGCATATATATTTAAAGCAATCTCCCACAGCCTCTCCTCCACTTCACCACTTGGCTGCTTGGCATTATCAGAGTATCTGAAAACTTATAACTCAGCAGAAATTGTATGGAATTATAGGAAATAATGTTGCCAAGAGCCACCTGTAAACATGAAGAGGAAACTGGTGATGATAGATTCCATCTTACACTTTTGTGACATATAAATAATAAAAAAAGGAAAAATTGCAATATTTTATAATAATTTATATAGCAATTAACCCATATTTCTTTGGTTGTCCTAACTTACATTAAAACTTACAATGCTATAGCTTTACAGTTCAAAGCTATTTAGTATTTGCCTGGGTCTTAGAGAGGAAAACACTTGGAGAAAGTCCCTCCACTCCATTCCCTCAACTGTCCCTGCAGCTGAGGGAATGGAGTGGAGGGTTGACAAGGTGTAGATGCAAAATAATGCAATTATATCTATGGATCAGGTAAACAGCAAAATTCTGTTTTCACCTCAGATGTACAGTTCTATTAATTATGAAGTGTACATTTACAATAGCCTGCCTGGAGTATAAGCATTGTTACATTTTGTTTTTCTGAATGAGATGGATTTTTTATAAGAACAGGAGAGTGCTTCAAAACCTTTAACATTTATCTCTCAGAGCTTGGTGTGCAAGCCAGCCCAGTGAAGAGGGATCTGCTCTTTCTCTTTTCTTCCTTTCTGTTACCAGGATCAGAATAGAGGAATGAACAGGCATATGATGATGGTGGTGAATCTCGAGGGGAAGCCATATGAGGAGCAGCTGAAGTCACTTGGTCTGTTCAGCCTGGAGGAGACTTGAGGGGAGACCTGACTGCACTTAAAACTTCCTTGTGGGGGAAAGAGGAGGGGCAGGCACCGATCTTTCCTCTCTGGTGACCACTGACAGGACCTGAGGGAATGGCCTGAAGCTGTGTCAGGGGAGGTTTAGGATGGATGTTAGGAAATGATTCTTCACCAGAGGGTGGCTGGCGCTGGAACAGGCTCCCCAGGGAAGTGATCACAGCGCCAAGCCTGTCTGAGTTCAAGAAGCACATGGACAACAATCTCAGGCACATGGTGTGACTCTTGGGGCTGTCTGGGGAAGGGCTAGGAATTAGGTTTTCAGTGACCCTCATGGGTCCCTGCCAGTTCAGGACAGTCTCTAATTCCATGAAGATTTTCATTTGGTAAAAGCCAAATGAAGATTTACAATGGTTTAGCAAAATTCTTCTCAAGTCAAATACCTTGCAAGCATCTTGTTGGTGAAGCAGAGTGCAAGTAAGAAATAAAGCAGGTGCAAACAAAAAAAAACAAAACATTTTCTCAGGAGAGAGTGTTCAAATTCAAGTGCTGACCTTAATCTCCCTGACAGCTCATGGAATAATGCTGCCCATGTTAGAGAGTGGTGATGACTGTCAATTGCACTCAGTAGAAGGAAAAAGACATAAGAATGCTATTATGGACTTTTTACCCCCCTTCTAGCCTCAAAGAACATCCATTGACTGACTAATCTGGTAAAGGATACAACCTGATCAGATATTTCATATGCTTACTAGATTAGGGTAAAACCAGGACTGCTTTGGAACTTGCAGACTTGGAATCCTTCCATGTATAGCCTTTTAAGGGCTGAAACAAACTGTGCTGCCAAGATAACAACAGTGTAGCCTGAATAATAAGAAAGTATTTTGGACATGAATTTAATTTCAGGTTCATAATTAACCTTTAATGAAAGTTACTCTTCAGGGAGAAATCCAGGCTTTGGGCCACTACAATGCTGCCTTACCTCTATGCAAAGTTTTATATCACTAAATTCTTAGCATGCAGTGTTGATACAGGGTCTGATTATAACCTGTACTGTACATAAAAGAAAGAAATCATTTAAGTCTTTGCTAGCTGCTGATGTAACCAGCAGTTTCTGTTAGAAATTTTTATGCGATGACATTAAGGGAAAATTATTTTATGTTTGCCACTTTAAAAAAATCTTGTATCTTCCCCCAAAGGCAGACAGTTTTTACTCTGAATGACATGTGAAATTTTACATTCCCATAGCAGAGAATGTACTAAAAAGGCAGTAGAATCCACTGTGCAAAACATAATAAAGAGATTTTTTTTAAATGAAGGACGGGAGAATTGACTCATTTGATTAAAGAGAGCTCTCAGGGACGCGATACTTGAATTTATCACTCTTTGGCAATGGTAATTTTGCCATCCTATCTAGAAGAGTAGAGCAAAGGATCTATACAACAAGTAAAATTTCTCTCCTTGCATCCAAAAGATTGTAATGCAAAAGCAAAAAGAGACAAGCTTGTTGAGGAAGGGAGAAATTATAACTTAACAAGGAGGCAGCCCACAGCTGTCACTCAGGAACCAGACTGGAAAATGTTCTGGTATATTATCATTTTCTAAAAGGTTTTTTTTTTATTAAACTGAGAATAATCTCAATGTCTAAAACACCAGATACCAATAGCAGGAATAAAGAATTAAACACCAGTTAAAGCATAGGACCTAAATAAATACCATTTTCAGAAGTAAATTCACCTTGTTACATTCATCTGCTTCTATGTTTGAAATCTATGCTTCGAACTTAAATGTAAATGGATTAAGCACAATGCTGAACCTGTTATAGGAAAGAAATACTAATCTTGGCATTTAGCGTGTTTATAGGATTTGAAAAGTCAACTGCAATCATAAAAGATTTTCTAAGCTGTACTTTGAGACAGTTGTGTGAAACACCTTCATTCATAACAATGGAATTTTTATTTCAAAACTTGACGGTATTATTTAGTTTTAGTATCTACTTCATGAGGTACCTTGTGTTAAAAAAACCCTGTGGACTTTGCAAAATATCACCTGGCATTTCTCTCCTTCTGTAAAAGAAATACTGTGCCAAGAGTGTCCTTGTGAATTCCCTCCTTTGCCTCTTAGACAGGCAGGAGGATTTCTTGAAGATAAGGATCAGGGGATGTGGGGGAGCCCTGTTGTGAATGCTGTCTTTTCTGTGAGATGAAGCTTTTTTGAAGACATTTTTGCAGACATTTTCTCTCATAACCTCATGCAGTCAGTCAGGGATGGCTTTTTTGCATGGAGAGTGTGTTGGTGGAGAATCTTCATCCCCACTTCTCCCATGCTTTTTCTTGGATGTTGTCTGAGTAAAAATGAATAATTTCACTGTTGATCACTTTATTAAAGCTGCCATCTGAAATAAAGTATATGCATAATTGCAAGGTTACAGGTTTAAAGAGAGAAAGCTGTAAGGAGAGAAAGGAAAGTGCTTGCTTGCCTTGGAGCTTACATCAGTATCTTGAATGGGATACAGCACCTCATCAGCAAAGGAGCTGCTTCCATACAGTCTTGACTGCTTCCCAACCAAGAGGTTTTGCCATTGGAGCTATGCCTGGTGGTGGCACAATATTTTCCACCTTAGGACTTAAACTATGACAGTGGCAGAATCTGAACCATAAATCAGCCTGAGTCCCATGAATGAGATCAAAGTAATGTCTTCTTTTTTCTCTTTTTTCTTTTTATTTTTTTAAATTAAAAAAAAATTGGCTCAAAGGCTTTGTTCTAATAGTAATAGTCATCAGAAAAGCAGAATAGCCTGATGATTACTCTGTTTTTTAACAGATGACTCATCCTTTGATGAATCTTGAGGGAAAAGAGCACTGGGTTTCTTGTCTTTCCTGGAGTAGCTTCAGGCCTCTGTGAGTCAAGCCTCATGCACTGAGAAAGACAAATCTACAGTGTTTACCACTGTGTTAGTAATGAGCGTACTGTGCATCAGCTAGCACACAATCCTTCTTGAGGCACATATTTAAAACATATTACTTCAGCAAACATCAGATAATTAGCAGCTCTTAATTGTAGTTTAATTTCTTACCTTTTCCTGTAACTTTTAAAATGCAGTCAGAAATAAAAGCGGTTTCAGTGCTTCAGAGTTTTTCCATATTGCATCAATTCCACATTGCGTCAATCCAACAAACTGTCAGAAACCCAGTTAAAATGTTTTACAGTTTCCTCACTGGGCTACAAAGGGGTTAAACAGCCAAGCCAAAGAGCCTTTAATGAAAATGCTACAACGACTTTACAATCATTTCACAATAAACTTAGATATTTTCTAAGATTTTCTGTGAGCTAAGAGCACAACAGAAAGTCAGTCCAGGTAACAAGTTTGGTTTAAGATGACAGTTCAGTGAGCACATAACACAAAGTACAACTGCACTGCTGCTCTCTTGACAAAGTCTTCACAGGCTGAGATATGGTTATTATGTACAAGGGAACCCAGCTTTTTACAGTGAGGAGCTGCTGGTACTAATGAGGCTCTGACATATGTGAGCCACTTTTGTCATTCAGTACCGTACCACAAATGCTCCTTTTAAGATGTGTGTTACATGCATGATCACAGCAAAAGAGATGCATGAGACAAAAATTGAGGAAATGAGGGGGAAAAGGCATTCTCGTCATTTTAAATTCCTACCACTGCATTTGATTTTTCAGCCCAAATATCTTCAAGATTCCAAACCCTTTTTTAGTATATTATGCTTTACACCAATCTACTAAATTATTGAAATTTGATTATATTGAGTGCATATTTCAGTTGTAGTGGAATTTTTTCACATATTTGCATGTATTAGTGATCATTAAAATCTGCTATATTCTTGTAGAATTTTTCTTGTAGAATATTTCAGTTGCTATTCTGCTTGCTTGCCAACTCACTTCTTAAAGATGACAAATTAAAAAATAGAAGCCACAACCATCAATCTGTGAGGATCTTATTGTTATCTGGCTTTAAAAACCAGACAGGGAAGTTTTTGAAAATGTTTTTTCACATGAAATATTACTGGAAGAAAATCTCTATGGCTTCCACTGTTCTAGCATCACTGCGTATGAAAAATTTCAGGAAATTTATCTTTACAACCACCCTGCAAGATAGGGAAACATACTATTCCTATTTTACACATAGGCAATTAAAACACACAGAGACTAAGTAACAGGCCAGATTACAAAAGAATGTGGAAGTGAACTTTTGTCTTCCAAATCCCACACTAGCACTCATATCACACAAACCTTATTGCTTCCTTGACTAGAGATAAATAGCAGGCAGCCTACCCAAAGGTGTATATTAGTCTTTAACCCTAGAAATCACATTTCACACAGCTTTAACAATCCTGCAACTATGTTTCCCCATCAAATTAACTCACTCCAGACAAGTACTCAAACCTATAAAAAAAGCCAATCAAAACGACCTCAGCTACGAATCAAAAGTACAAACTGATCACACACTAACTCAGAAGGAAGATGTTAGCCTTTCCATATTACTTAAACAAGGATGTTAGCCTTTCTAGATGATTGAATTGGGAGTTCAAGCTCAGATGTCCTTTCCTTGTTCCCTCTACAAGGATGTAACACTTGCTCACATCCAGTTTATCAGTTATCTGTGTTCTGTAGGAATAACCCTCGCTGGTCATTAGGACTCCCCCAATCACTCTTGTGAAACATGCACAGTCCAAGTAATTTTATTCCTATCAGCTTACTGATTAAAATGTTATGCAGTACAGAGTGAAGAACTGACTCCTACAGGAGCCCAACAGAAAATGTGCCTGGTTTACAGGTGTATTGACATCCCTTTGTTTGCCAATTTCTAATTCAGTTAGAAAGCCAGATTGATCTTGTATCATTATTTTTATATAAAAATGTTGGACAGTGCTATGTCAAGCTTTACAGAATTCTGTGTGTCTCATAGTAACAATATTAGCTTTCATCAGCCAAAGTTTTAATCTAATAAAGATGGATGCACAGTTAAACAAATATTGATTGGTGTTACACCTCTCTCCTTTATTTCTGTATCAATGGAGACCTGCACTACATTACTTCACCCAGAAATGATGTCAAGGACAGGCTATAATCACATCCATAATTTTTGTTCACTTTGCTTACAGACAAGAGTAAGACACTGAATTCCAGTTAAATTAAAGAGGGAGGAAAAAAGAGTAAGAACGTAGGTTGGCTTCTAATTCTGACCTAGTTTCCATGTTTCTCCAAGAATTTACAACACGCCTCACACAAGGACAATAGGTCAAGATTTCAGTTGTTATCAGAGTAATTTCTGATGCTGCATTTGCCAAAACAGTGCAAATGGGAATTGTCTGAAGAGGGAGGAAGGCAAGAATAAAGGGAGGAGTGCAGGGGAAAGAGTGAGGACAACAACTTAATTTAAATCCTCTCTTCCCATGGAAGCAGAAACACCTCTAAGGTCAGGCTTCATGAGTTTGGCTGTAGGCTGACTGGCCTCACCATCTGTGACCTTGCAGAGCACTCCCATTGCATTAACATTAAAAGTTTGCTAAAGTGCAGCAATTTCAAATGACTGAAAGTCATATGTGCATTCACTCATTTTAAGTGAATACAAAGTCTTTTATTCAACCTTGTTCATCTCAGATCTGAATCTGATTTCCTCACCTTTTTGAACATGGTTTCTAAATCAAGATTGATGTAGAAAGCAACCCAAGGCAAGTACTGTATTTGCAATGTATTTTAATTCTCCACATACTGATAGGTACAATTCCCAGTTATGTTTTGGTTGCACCCAGGCCACGGAAGAGAAGACCCAACTGCATATTCTAGAACAACTCTGTAGAATAATAAGGTAGCACCTTGAAGAAACTTAAGATTCCCTTCAAATTGCTAAACACACAATAGCTACAAACTCCTCTACACAGGAAAAATAATCAGGCCTAGTTGTATTAAACAGAAGATAAAGCAAATACTTACAAGGATAAGATTATAAGAAATGTGAGCAGATTGTCGTCTTTCATTCAGAGTCTTATCACAGAAAAGAGGATATACTAGATGTAAAGTTGTATTTGGCTAGACTTAAGACTGGCTGAATGAATATAAGCCACCATTTCAGTTTATTTAATTTAAAAAGCAGGTCAAAGTGCTGCTTTCAGCTACCTATTAATATTAAAAGAATCTTCTGGTTATTACAGTTATACTCCAAAATGTCTTCAAAGCAGTACAACCATACTAAATTTTATGCCTCACTGAACAAAAAGAATGATGACTAAACAATTTTTAAAGACTTTGGAGTGCAAAAAAGTCATTAATAATACCAGACTAAAAAATAACCAACTTATCCTTCCATGATAGTTTCACCAAAATGTATCTGAAAACTCTACTTCAGACTAATGGGAAAGAAATATTTCCTTTAGAAATAAATTCTCCCTGATCTTCTCTCTTGCCTTCCACCCTGGATGTGAACATCTTTTTCCTCCACATATAGCAAGCCCTAACAAAATGGTGTAAGACAAACTGTTTGCATAACAAGTTGGTATTAGGCTCCAGTTTTGAAAACTTGTACACACTGTGAAAAGTGAAGATGACTAAGAAGAGCGAGCAAAGTTAAGCAGGTGCCTGAGTTTTTGTAGGATTGCAACCTTATTACTACATCAGGTGGGGTTTGCTTATTTCTAAGGACTAGAGGGTTACTACAAGCTCAGCTTTGGTTTTCTCCAGACAAAATTCGCTATAATGAGATGTCTGTAATGTTCCTCTTTACCACAGCAAAACATTAATTTAGGGGTTTTTTTGTTTGTTTGTTTTGGTTTTTTTGGTTTTTTTTTTTTTTTTTCGAGAGAGAAGTGAGAATTATTTCAGCTAATTATTATTAGCTAATCCAAACAGAAATTCCCAGGCTATTAGCCATTTGCATTATAAGTGGATTGCTTTGTGGACAGAAAAACTGACAATCATTCAATATTCTTGCAATAATACTGTAAGTATCTGTTTGATAACAGCAATAGTCTCATTTGTTCAATTTATAACTAATCAATAGCAATAACTTAATATTTTGCAGTAAGGAATTCTATTAAGAAAGCATTGGTTTGTGCAGGATGACAAAGGCTATCTGTTCACAAATTAATGCTTCGCTTCAGAATTAAACATCAAGAGTTGTCCTCCAAACAAGGACAGATTTGATGGGGAGGCTGAGGGGAGTACAATGCAGCCCACGTGCTCTAGGCAATTTCCTCATCTGTATTATAGATGCATCTAGCCCTGTCCAACCCCAAACACTCTCTGTCTGAAAAAAAAAAATTAAAACACTGGGCTAAGTGACTTTCAACTCTTTTGCTTATTAGTGGTGCAACAAAAACTCACAATCATTAAACTATGTCATTCTCAGAGAACAGAATGGGTATCGAGGGCCTTGCTGGACAAGAATGGAGTAAAATCCATCTAATTTAGTAACTACAGAATTGTGAAGAACTTAGAAAGTGCTTCAAAATATATATTCACATTTTCATGGGACTGAAAGGACTTGATTTGACTTGGTTTTGAGTGGTATGGGTTTGGTAGTGGGGGGGCTACAGGAGGGTTCTGTAAGAAGCTGCTAGAAGCTTCCCCATATCCAATAGTGCCGATGGCAGCCAGCTTGCTCCAGGACAGATCTGCTGCTGGCCAAGGCTGAGCCCATCCCAGTGGTGGCAGAGCCCCTTAGGAAGGGCTCCATGCTGAAGCAGGGCAACACTGTGAGGAGTCCTGCCACTGAGGCAGGAGTGCCACAGACAACGGGTGGTGAAATGAATGCAGCCCCCATTCCCTGTTCCCCTGTACCCCTGTGGGAAGAAGGCAGAGAAAGTCAGGAGTGAAGCTGAGCTCAGGAAGAACAGAGGGGGTAGGTGGAAGGCATTTTTAATATGTGGTTTAGTTTCTCATTGCCCTACCCTGCTCTGATTGGTAATAAATTAAATTAATTTCCCCAGGTTGAGTCTGTTTTGCTGGTGATGGTAATTGGTGAGCGATCTTTCCCTGTTCTTCATTATATTTTCTTTTCCTTGTCCAGCAAAGTGATAGAGCAGCTTGGTGGGGATCTGGCATCAGCCAGGTTTAATCCACCACACTCTTTATACATTGCTGCTTATAGTGGTAATTTTCAATATATCATCACAGCATCGAACAAACACAAAGAAAAACTATTTTCTTCATATATTTGCACTGACAAAACACTAAATACATTATCTGAAGCAAGTTATTACTTAAACATTAAACTAATGAGACAGTCAAAATACTGGAAAATTATAATCTCATAACAAATCAGATCACAATGTATCAGCTAATTAGCAGAAAAAAAGCAGTAATAAATTCCTTGTGTTTCTTATTGGCCACTAAATCCGCTTTCAACATATTTTAAACAGTACTAAATATGAAACCACTGCTTCTTATTAACAAAGAGTTGGTAAAATACCAAATTTCTACTGTTTTTAAGTGTTTCTTTTTGGAAAGCCCTATAGAAAATAACAAAACTTCTGAAGAAGAAGAAGCAATGGACGTTTTCAGAACATATGGCATTTATCTAACATACCTAAAAATTTATCTAACATACCTAAAACTATGTGCTGATATATAATGGCCAAAGACATAAAGACACTACAGATAACACTTCCCAAGCACTTCAAGCTCAAACTCAAGGGCAGGTCCCCAAGGCATCATGAATATTCACTGAAAGTTCAGGTCTAGGACAAGGCTGGTAGCTTGGCTATTCCCAGAGGAAGGAGTGTGCTTCTCATACCTCCCCAAACTGAGGGCTCTCAAATCAAATTATTACTAAACTTCTGCTCAGTCCAACATCTGGTGATAATCCAGGGAGTTCACTTTCACCAGCTGTCCTGTGTAAGTATTAGTCTCATTCCATGGCTGTAGATCAGTGCGATGACCTGATTACCTCCTTGTTATTCCATAATACAAATTTCCAGCCTTCCATTCTCATTTACTGCTTTTTACGTGATGGTGCAGAAAATGAGGCAGCAGTCTCTCAGCAGTTAAATACCAGAGCAGGACTGCTGCTTTCTGTGACATTCACCCACCAAAGAACTGCACTGCTACAGATGAAAGCACTGAGCAGCATCTTTTGGTGAATTCAGGGAAGGTTAATGAATAACATCCTGATGCTGGGAACAAAAGTATCTGCGGATTTTATTCACTCCACATGGTAAATAAGCAGATCAGTGACACATACTTCTAACACAGAAAAAATATCGTTTGTTTGAGAACCAGAATGTTTAGCGGAAGGACATTAGTGTCTTAAAAAAACAAGTGAAAGTTGCTGTGGTGGAGAAAGAGCAAGAGGAAAATGTTATCATGCTGCATCACTGTCACTTTTGCTGCTCAGCTTCACGTTGTTTTTCACAGGAGCAACTGCCACACTGAGCTGCACTCAGGAGAGGAAAGTCCCTAACCTGTGAATATCCCTGCGTCAGGACAAACTGAGACTGGTGAGAGAAGAACAAAGATGATGACTATTACTGTTAAGCAAAGGGAATGGAAGCGTTTTCCAAGTTGAGTCAGAGCACTGACACACTTTCCAATGCAGGCATGCTTGCTCCCCCGCCACTTTCTACAGAGACTCATTCACAAAACAACAATAAGTAAGTCAAAAGCAAACACAGAAAACTGCTCAGTCATCAATTCAGAGTTGCAACTGCTTCCTGAAATTAAATTAAATAACCAGACTTGTCACCTCATTCTTGTTAGTTTGGGTCTCCCTCCCCTGTACCACAGTATTCCCTCTATTTGTTTTCTTTTCCGTCACTTGTAGTCCAAGTGATCCTCAAAAGTCTCCAAAATGGGTTTATTTTCCTTTTCTTCTTGGAACAGAGCTGATATGCCCCAGAAGACTTTATTTGCATCTGTAAACCACAAAGACCCTTCAAGGGTCAGCAGCGGATGGGGAATGAATGATGGCTGGGGGACCTTGCAGAGGTGAGCGGTGCTGAAAGCAGAGAAGCCATTGGAACAGAGGATTCAACAGCAGAGCAGAAAATACTTGTTTTAGGCTTTTAAGTTGTGCTGGAAAGGGTTTGGTTGCCCCCTGCAAAGGAGATCCCTGGAGAACAGCTCATTGTACTAGCAGTGGGAAACATGAAGGCAGGGGAAGTATGAGCTCAGACGCAGAGACAATGAGCACAAGGCTCCTTCCAGAGTGACTCATCCAGCCTCTGGGACAGAGGAAACCGATCACTCCATAAATCAGCTTCTTTTGCTAACTATCCAAGTAGTGGCACTTGGCAGTGGGGAAAGCAGCTGTTCCCTCCTTCTAACAGCTCATGGGATGGTGCTGAGAAATGGGAGTTAAATAGAGCTTCTGGGGAGATGATATTTGGTGACAAGGGGAGAAGGAAATAGTACACTAAGATACTTAAAGGAATTCATTTGACGTCACATAAATAGTAGGGAACGGGATTAGAGTATTTCAATAACACTAAGGTTCAGCTAGAGCAAAGGGAATTTTTTTCAAACTTGCAGGCCACTCCTGATTTTTCTTGTATGCAAGAGTTAATTTTTACATAATTTATGTGCCAGTAGTGCAGTTTTCTCAAAACAAAGCCCTATCTAATATTTAATAGAAAGGAGAGAGCAATTTGGAAAAAAACATGTTGGTTTGGGGGCTCTCCCCCCCACAAAGTTATCAGATTTGAGGTAGTAAAATTACATGGAAACTAATTGGGAAAAAGTCCAGTATGTATTTCTAAGCTTTATTACTTCTACATTTAGTGTATTAGCACTTAGAGTCTGCAGGGAAGGAATCCCTTTCTTGAGGAGCACTGGTGTCCCATCCTGCCTTGAAAAACTAAACAGCTTCTATTCTTATGGAAGGCAAGTAACCCACCAGACCATGGAATTAAGTGATGCACCAAATATTACATTAGTTTCACTATTAATGAATCAGAGCCAATGGTTTGAGAGTAAGATAATTTACTAGAACTTGCTGCTTTCTGTTTGTCTACCAGTCTAGTGTTTAGGAATGCCTCTTCTGAGCACTGTCTCTCATCCCTGTCTAGCCACAGAAGGATTTAGGGAGAGAAAAAGAGGGAAAAAGGAAAACTAACCAAGTATTCTGGTTGATTTTACTATTATCTTCTCAAAAATACCAAGGATACAACATAAAGCACCACACAAGTTTTAAATTCTATTAACCAAATCTGATGCAGCTAGCTGAGCCACCAAAGCTCCCCCAAGATGATGAGGATCAGACTGGGTGCTCTCAAGCTGACCTACCGCTTCCAGCTGCCTGCAGAGCCCTGCAGCTCAACCCCATTTGCAGCAGTGTCTGGGAAGGACCAGGGCTACCAATATCTCGAGCTCACTGCTTCTCCAACCATTGGGGGGGCCAAGGTGCCAGCTGGTCCTATTTGACCACCTTTGATCTCATGGTACATGTAGGAGCTGAAGGAAAGGACTAGTGGGTCTTGCAAGACTAACTTTCAAAATGAAAGTTTTGAAAATCAGAAATCCTCTCCCTCCCAGACTCTTGACAGGCAGCCATTAAGATAATTAAAGGGAAAAAAAAAAGAAAAAAAAAAAGAAAATAAGAGAAGAGTGAGAGGTTAGTTTGCAAGCAATGTTATTCCTCAGAGAAATACATTCATCCTGAGGTGACTAAACATTCTGAAAACCATTTAACTGTTTTTCTGCTGGAGTAAGGCAAAGAAAGATGGGCAAAAAAAGAGATTACTTCGTCCTCTCCTCTCCTCTTCTCCAGGAAATACAATTTTCTTCAAAGAATTGAGATAGCCCACTAAAACCAACCACTGTTCTTTCAAAACCAGAAGTCCATGGCTAATGATTCCAAGCTATTTCATTTTTGAATAACTGTATTTACAGATGAGTAAAGAACAACTGTTTATTGATGTCCTATCCCTGAAACCAAGAGAAACACTCCTAATGTGAACACTGAAATATCTATTTTTCCAGAGGGAAAAAAAAATCTTAAGACTGCCTTTTTCAAGAAAGGCAGCTCATAAAATCATTGAGAAATCTTTCTTCTGCTGGATAAAACACATCTTCAACTTTAACAATCTATAAAAAATCTAGCTGTTACAGTAAGCACAAAATAAAATGAAAAAACAACTCTGAAACAAATAATCTTACTTTTAGCCTTTCACACATTCTCAATTTCTCCTACCAAGAGCAGAACAGCCTTGAGAGGATGAGCAGCAGTGTCTGAAACCATGGAAACTGTAGTTTGCCTGTTTTTCTTAAGAGTTGGGCAACAGGCCCTGTCTGAAATCTAGTTTCCACAAGGTTTTGCAATTAGAGAAGTCAAGTATGAATGCATCAAGTTAGGGAACAAAAATAAACAGCATTTCATACTTCATCCTAAGAACTTCTCAGTTATTATGAAAGTCTTTTCAGAACCACCCTTTGAGACTCAAATTATTGGATGATCATCTCATTTTCTGGCCAAGAATGCTTGCAATTTAAAGAAAAACATGATAATGGGCTGCACCAATTTGACACAGGTATTTTGCAAGACAGAATTTACATACCATCTTTTTTGGTAATTTCACTGTTCTCCATTTACTCAGAATTTTTAGAGGATGGAACAATGTAGAGGACATATCTTTTCATATTACACACACACCTTAGAGCCAGCTTAATAGAGCTTTTGGTCTGTTGAATAGGTGCAATTTAGTAAAGATGCTAAGATTCACAGTTGATTTACATTCCTTAGCTGACCAGACCTTAAGTGAAAAGCCTTTAATTTTTCACTTTTACTCCCCAAAAACTTACCAGACATGGTGAAGGACATGTTTGGTTTCTCTCTTCTTTTAAACAAAGCCCCATCTTTAGGAGAAAAACTGTTCCCAGACTCAAAATATGAGCAAAGATCCAGGACCAACGAGAGAGACTCACATTCAAACACTGACCTACTTCCTATTATAGCTTTTCTCATAGCTGAAGAACACACAGTGCTTCCTTAGTAAAACTGAAATGGTGTGGCATATGCTTCTGTAGGCAAATAAAATGCTGACAGGCAATGCAGTAAACTGAGCCACACCACTTTTTCCTCCTGTGAAAGCCCTTTAAACATCGGTATTACATTATTCACTGGAATAAAGACTGAGTACTTTATAAATGGGACAGAAAGTCAATTATTCCACACAATGCACCATCACAAGCAAGACTGTAAGATCGATGTGCCCATAGCCTATTTTACAAATACTTGAACAAAAAACAAACAAGAGAATTAAGTTCATAGCTTCTTAACACTTTCCAGAGCTGGTAATGTATGTACTGTAACTCACAAAGGCTATTTATAGAGGCGAGTTTCTGCACAGCATTCCTAGAAAATCGCTTCTATTAACCCTCAGATACCACATTTGTTGAAGCCCTGAGGATGTGTTACAATTAAAAATTGGTGTGAAATTTCAATTTCAACAGTGTTTTTTATTACCCAGACATAAAATGCCGGTTGACACTTTGTGATTAAGATGAAACACTGAGTATCATTTGATTAAAACCAACAAAAGAGCAATAAAAGCCATCAGTCCTACCCCAGTTTTAAACACACACTGGGAGACCCCAGTCACTGGGATATGCAGCAGACATACTTGTTGAGAACCTGAACAGCACAGATTTGACTTGCAAACAAGCAAATTTAAAAGATCAGAATTAATTGTATAGCAGAGCAGTATAGGTTTGATTTATTTTTTCAGCAGTTTGAAAATGAACACAATTACTAGCATTCATTGCCTAAATTTTTTACAAATAAAATGTTTTGGGTGTTTTTTGTAAAGCAGAGTGTACCTTAGTTGTGATATGAAAAATAATGTAAGTTCTATAGAGATCCATTTCCTGGTTTATCCTAATTATTACAGTAAAACATGTTTATTGTTTTGTTGCCTATATACAACATACTAAATCTACTTAGAGCTGCTAAATTTAGGATTATCCCTAGATGAGTATATTATGCCTGAAATGATTCTAGAATGTGCTACCAAATCTCTTTAAATAACTGAAATGTATACTCATTAACTATGTTGTTGCAACGGATTATTCCTCTATTTTAAAGAAATTAATTACTAAAATATATGCATGGTGTTTAGGGGTGCAACAACTACATCTAATTAAAGAAACCTTACCAATAGCTTCTTTCTACAAATTCACACCAGCCTTTTAAAGTTAGACACAGCATGGTTAATTGCATTTAGCAAAGAAAAATGCCAGAGGGAGGTTTTCTGTTATTCTTCTAAAAATACTCCGTGCTAACTATTTTCAACAGATACTTAAATTTCATTGTCTAAAACTACAGTAGAAATACTGTCTGCTATATTTAGGAAATTTCATTGAATAGTTCAATGAAATAGTTTATAAAAATCTGCAATACCATTCTCTGCTCTAATGTGCTAAGCTTGCACTTAGTCTTGCATATTAAAATAAAGGTAGCACTGAATCCAATTTTTCCTCAATAATTAAGGAGAGATGAAGAAATGCATTTTATAAAAAGGACTAACAAATATTTGTGCAAAATTAATTAAAGTATTATTCAAATTCTTGAATATGAAAGATATTCCAACAACTCTGGGCATAGTATATTTTCTCCAATATGAACACTTGTGTCTAATAACAGTGAGGCTACGCTAAAGTTTCTTTTGCAAAGGTACCAGAATGGATTATTGATATATTAACTTTCTCATATGAAAGCCCAACTAGATCCCACGAGTGAAAATCTGTCATAAGAGCATATGAAATCCCAGACTATATTACTGATTCAATGCTCTGATACCAATAATTAAGAGTGAAACCTTACAGAACGTATTGCTTGATCAGCACAGGTAATGAATTATAATAACAGAGGTATACTTCAAAAGCATTGGTGACAATGACTAGGTAATTTCCATTTATACTCTTAAGAGTTCAATTAATAATTTGAACCTCAACCACAACCTCTTCAATATTCACAAGCTGCAGCCATAATGTGATAAGGTTGGGGAAGACGAGCAGGCAGTTTGCACCTGTAAATTTTAGCTCCCCTTTAGACCATGCTGACCCATGTGGGAGTGAGCCCCATTCTGCACTAGGGTTAGTCTAGAAGAAATAGCCCTGGCTTAGCTGGTTATAGACATGCAAACTGGAACCCATAATAGGCAGGCCCAAGTGCCTAATTCATATATATGTTGCAGTACAGTGGTATGCACTGAGACATAAATATGTAAATATGAGATAGAATCTGCTATAGAAATTCAGTGTAGTTGGATAAATCAGAAGTTAAGATAAGCAGATGATAACTCAGACATTATTGCATTCAGAAGCATTTCAGAAGGTGAAAATATAATCTGCTCAGGAAATACCTAGTTTAGTTTTAAAAACACCCACAGGGAAACTGATGATAAAAAGCAAGAACAAGTTATAACTGAGTAGATGTAGATTTCATCAGAGAAACAGATTCACTATGTGTAAATATTGTAGGTGGTTGCAGATTAGTATTTAGGAAATGTGCCTTTTTAGGGTTTGTGTTCCAAATGTTTTATGTCTTCTTTTTCCCCACTAATCAATGTATTTGTAAAATAGATAATTTGAAATTAACTTAACATCTTATTGTTTCTTCATAACTAACAAATAATAACTGTTTTGGGAATAAAATTTGCACAGGCACACTAGTAGTATGATGCATGTGAGAACCAGAGAATAACTTAAAATCACTGGCATCTGTAACTACTCTTGGTGGCCCTTGTGGGTTTGGAAACCACTCAGGAAACTTTAGAGTTGGGGAAGCCCATCAGCATCATGCTGTAAAAGAGCCGTAATTTCTGTAACAAAATCAGTCAGAGACCAATTCTAAGTGAAACAGTTCCAATCCAAAATAAGTAAGGAGTCAAGTTGCAGGTGGTGCAATTTGTGATGGCAAGGACTGAATTTATGTCTGAAAACAAAAGATAAGACTATGTTTACACACAGCATGACAGTGTTATTTACTCAGTTTTTAAAGTATGTAACTTGGACTTGACCCTATTCTGAAATCAGAAAAGAAAAAAAAAAAAAACAAAATCTGTGCACTGATAATGAACTATTAGTAGATAGTCCTGACTCTACAACTTCCATGGTCAAGGTTATACGATTGTAAATCTCAATTAAATAAGTCTGACCATTTCTATTATTTCAAAGGAAATTAAGCAACAGACATAGCCATGTGGAAAACCATGACTCAAAGAATAAAGTAAGAGAAATGGTTCTTATTTTCATACGCCAATTTTATTTTTATATATTTGGCTTGAAATACTGTAGCCATGTTGTAATATCTGACACCCTGTCCCATTGAAAGAACCTTTCTTTCTGAATTCTGATGACAGGAGATGAGACAGTGTTTACCAGAATTCAACACCCCACCAGCAAAGAGCTCTGCTTTTACAGCTCCTGGGTTTTATGGAGCAGTAGGGAGAAGGTTTTAAATGTTAAGCATCAGCATCCAAAAATAAATGCTCATCTATTCAGAAACAATAACCAAAAAAAGCTTTAAGAAGAAAAATAATTTAAGGGTTTATTTTTAAACAGCTATTTTTAAGTGAGCAGCCTTGACATTAGAACATTCTTCTGTCATCATAAGAAAAGGGAGTTTAATTTTGAGGGATCAAGCCGCTTGCTTTACTTTGAGTTCTGTAATTCTTCCTTTCTAAACTTAAGAAAAGCTACCAGAGTGTAACTGCTCAGCGGTAATTGACTTAAACATCTAGAAAAAATAACAATTAAAAAGGTACAAAGGGTTCCTTGCTATACAAATACATTAAAGTAGGCAAATATGAATTCTGAATAAATGAATTTTTAATACATACACTCTTTGAAAAGAACTCTTTTATTCTGTGTACACAAGTGTCACAAACTGTTTATGAAAACAACTGTTCTGAAAAGTAAATAAGACACTGGCAAAGCCTGTGTTGTGTCCTACTTCTGTGGCTCATCTAATAGTCGATAATTCACTCCTGCACTTTGTGGTTTCACTGCTTCAAGTGCCACAGTGTGTGGATTGAAGGGTGACCCTCAGAAAAACAGTGTACTCCAGTAACTTATTTCAGTGCTTGTAATATCCAAAGTAGAAATTCTGATGGACAATAGCATGTGAGGACATATGTCAACCATAGGAGAGAAGTTTAATAAAGCAGAACATGCCATGCCATAAGGAAATCTGGCTTCCATTTCTAGCTCTGATGCAGCTTTTCTTTATGTGACAAATAATTTCATCTGCCTAAATTGCTTTTCTCACAGTTTAAATGAGATAGTATTTCTTTACTTTTCCAGATACTGTGAAGACTAATTTATTCATACTTGGGAAGGCATTTAAAATTTGTAAAATGGGAGCCTTGACTGGACCTTAGCATAAAGTTGCCCTGTAGACTGGGAATAATTATTGTCAACAGCAAGCAGTCAGGCTCAGATTTGTTTACAGCTATTTGAAACCCCTTTCATGCAACTTCTGCCAAAAATAAGAGAAAATGTTTATTCCTGGTACAATGACATTAGCAGTCTTAATTATATGCGAACACACAAAACCAGTAACCAAATTAAATACACTGCACTAAATTTATGGCACCTTTGTGGTCACCAGGACAAATATAACAGGTTTTTGTAACATCCAGAGAATTTCGCATTCTACCACCAATCCCTACTTCACCCCTACAGTCCCAGAGATCCTTTTTTATCTTCTTGGTAAAGACTTAAGGCTCAGGTATAACTGCTCCAACAGTGTCCCCTTCCCCACAATGGCCTAAGTGTAAGCTATACTCAGAGCTTAGTAGAATATAAAAATACACATAACATTTTAAAACTCAGCATATCGAGGCTAACAAGATTAAGGGGAATTTTTTTTTTTCTTTTTTGTGGCACATTGTGGAAACAGAACCTGAGCCTGAATCATTGTCAGAAAAACCTGTCTCAGCACATTCACTGGGGACTGGGCAGACCACAAAGGTTCCTTACATGCATATTCTATCAACCAAAAGGAAGATGGATTTGCTCATTAAATCACAAGTAAGTTATCAGTAACTGAGCTCTGAAAAAAACTCATAAATTAAAATGACGACCTTTGAAACTCAGAATACGCCTAGTTTAACAGCTGCTAAAGAGTAAGAACCATACAAAGAGGCTTACTGTCACAGCAGCAATTCTACAGAATCTAATAGTGTGAATGGCCAAACCACTTCTGATATCACAGTTAGGTGCTGCTAAGAGAGACAGTTTAATCCTAGATTAATTTTTATTCCAAATAATTGGGAGAAAGCTCATGATAACAGTCTTGCATTCCTGGCAAGAATCCAGATGGTCTCAGGTAAAGTATTTATCATTCACACAGCATTTTCACCATCTATTTAGCAGAAAGCATGACTATTTTAATCTGCTGAGATTGTATTCCTATACCAGCAGTATTACATTCATTTACTAAGAAGCTGAAACTAATGTAAGTTGGTATGTTTTAATAAGGAACCATATGGTCTTGTAAAAATATAATCTAAATGTTTATATATACAGTCTTTAAGAAAACCAACTAATTTTGAAAACAAACAAACAAATGCACTTCTAACAAAATCTCAATTTTTTTTTTTCTCTCCAATCAGGTGCTTCTAGAAGAAGTGAGATAATTCAAATCGGTTTACTCCTATTGTCATGATCTTTAAAGGCCTTGCTTTTGCCAATGATTAACAGCACATACAGAGACATATCAGTTTGTGTTCCTTATTTGTTTATCTGTCTAAATCCACAACTGAAGACTAAGGAAAAGAAATAGCTAGAGTTTTAGTGTGCATGGGTTTTAGCCCAACAGCCAAGAAATACGGGTTCCAAATCATCGCTGCAATTCACTAGTCTCCCTAAAAAAGTAAATGGCAAGAATTGTCAAAAGAACAAAGTGCTCACTGAAAAAGGCCAGCTCTGGTGCAAACCCAATGCTGTTAATTATGGAGTGGCAGTAATGAAGCACAGATTATCACCTCTTGCAATTTTATTCTCAAAACCTGAAACCAACAATTAATTCTAAATGAAAAATGGATGTTACAGTCAATGAAGAGTTGCAAACACATACACCACTGAAAACACAAAGAAAAACATCAGCACAAGATGAGATCCTACAAGCTGCTGCTGCTGATGTTTTAGGGAAAAAAAATGGTGGAAAAAAAGAAACAATGGCCATGAGCAGCACAGGTGTCACAAGGTGTATTAGTGTAACTACTGAAAAGGACTGAGTGACAAAAAAAAAATCAACCCTTTCTGTGAACTTCAGAGAGCCCCAACAGAGACCATGATGATGGATGTATCTGTTTATCTTTTTTTTTTGGTCTAAAATGAAGACCAACAAATCCTACACAGCCTTCCTTATGCTGTTCTTTGATTTGGTTAAAAAATATTTTTAATTCTGTGTTACACTAATGGTGACACAGCTGGTGATCACAAAGGTCACCAAGTCCTTTTAAATTTAGACAACAAAGGAAGCTGACCTCTGTGAGATGTCCTGCTTTGGAATATCACTAGATAAATCTAATACTCCAAAAACGAAACGATATTTTCCCACTTAATTATTGGTAGAGTACTTTTTAAAATGTTTCTTTATTTTACTTAGCTAAAAGTATTAAAATTTTGAAGAAAATAAATATTTGGCTGTGTATTAATTATACTTACAGAATATGAAGGGACAACCTTTATCTAAAGGATGATGCTGGACAGCCTTCACTGTTTTGTGAAGAAGATAGAGATAGCAGCAGAATAACTCACCATATACCTTGAATTTAACCTGCACACAATGATTCCATAGGGAAATAAACCCAAGGGATCCATGCAACCATGGAGATGGCCAAAGGCCTGATCATAAAAGCTGGAGAGGATTCAGTTTAAGCAGCAAACTTAATCACTCACTGTCCTTCCCTTCCATTATGTTTTCTTTCGCTTTTCTCTACCATCAGTATAAGTTATTGCCAGGAAATAACAAAAAGAAAGAAGGACCTGAAAATCCTGCAGTTGATGTTCTCTTACCTTGGATTCTGAACAGAGTAAGAGATTTTCATTTCAATTCACTGAAGCAGATTTTACATAAAACTTCAAACACTTACTTCAGAGTTATTTGACAACATCAGATGCTTAACCTGCACCTAACAAAAAATGTCCAAAGCACAGTCCTCATGTTTCAAAGAAAATGGAGTAATTTAGAGAAAATACTAGAAACCTGTTATATTCTTGTGAGTTTTTTTATGATGTGGTAATGCTGGGTAGCAGGGATTCACCTGAAGATTTTCCTCATTAAATCTCCTGCTTTTGGAAATTCTATCATTTACAGAGCTCTGTCACCTAGTAGCACCTTCCTCTCCCTCACATCCAAAACACTGTATGCTCAAACGAAACCTCAGATGATTTAGATAATTTTAATTATTTTTAAAAATTTCCAGATCCTTATCCACTCATTAATTGATATAAATTGTCCTTAATTTAAAGGGCTGTACATGCTGGCAATTTATGTTTTGTCACAATGAAGAAAAATAAGCTAAATGTGCCATCATTTTCGTCCTTTCTTTCCTAAGAGTGTATCTATCTGAAGAAGACCATATTGATGGATTTTTCCTTCTTTGTTAATGTAAAATACATCAGCCACTTTCTACAAAAATAGTAGAATATCAGCAGCCCAACTCTCATGCACAACATAGATGCAACAAATCCTTATACAGGCAATAGAGGTGAAGCAAAAAATCAGGGGGACATTTCAGTTTTAAGCTTTTTTGTTGATTACAAGAGATTACAAGGTTTTGAATCAGTACAAAAACAGTAACTATGTCTTGTTTTGTTAGAACAACAAACTCCTAAACAATGATATGTCTTCTGAGTGCTTGAGTCAGTGATACCATCAGCAGAGAATCTGACAACTCTGAACACTGCCAATTTTGTTTGCTGACACAGTTAAGCTCACTACCCTATGTCACAACCTCTGAGTAGTTTATCTACAGTAAGCCCAAAAAACGCAAACTTTATTATTAAAAATTAATTGCTATGCCCAAATATTTAGGAAGAAACATCAAGTTTCAAACACACTGAAATACTTCTCATCACTGAAAACCAACCCTACAGCTGGTGGCAATATAAATTCACTGCCTAAAGTAGAATTACTTGCATGAAAGACATCTTATGTCATAGCCAAAGCAGCGGGTCTGACCTGCCTGAGTGACTGCTGTCCTGTCCCAGTTGCAGCTGCTCAAGAAGTTTGTCTGGCTGCACTGGAGGGAGGCAAGGGAGCCCAGCTGCTCTGCTGCCTTGTTGGAAACCATGGCTCACTTACAGCTTGTGCTCCCTGCAAGGAGCTGAACTCACTTCAGCCACACAGCCAGCTTAGCAGAAGGCCAGTGCAGAATCTGGGAGAAAAACCACATTGCCTGCTCCTCTTTCCTAGGCAAGCCAAAGAAGAAGTTACTCTACCTTAAGTCATCAGACAGCCATGGATAAAAATGGAGATGCCCTCCCACAGCACCCTGAGTTCTGCCAGCCTCTGGGTTTCAGCAGTGCTGGCTCTGCCCTTACACAGTAGCTCTGTGAATCGTGTCCTTGGTGTAACTTGCATTTCTTATATATCTTGAGCAAAAAGTAAGACTAAACATGGCAGAGAAAATATGTCAAAATTACCGCTGTGGTCTCTTAACCTTTCAGTAAGAGAAGTATGTTCAACTCTCAGGCTGCAAACCACGAGCATCACTGTAATATACACTTCACTGATATATGTGATATCCTCTCTATGCATCACTTTTTATTGTAGCTGGGGAAGGGAAGAGCAGGAAGCTAAAGAAAACCTTTTAAAATAAAAATTGCCTATTTCTTTTAGCTGCTGATTTTCCTGACAATTACTAATGAAATACTTCACGGTCCTGCTCTTTTTATGTCAAATATACTCCCCAAAAACAACCTCCTTCTTCTTCAGCCTTCTCATTTATTTTACACACATGGACAATTGCACACTTACATTGTCCTGGTGCCTCACCAGTTTCCCTATCAGACAAATTTATGATGAAAAGCAAGGTTGTTGAGATAACAGGGATGAGGAAGACTGACAGACAGGTATGAATTGTGTATCTACCTTTTCACACTCGCCTTCATTTGCCCACCCCAATCTCCCTCTCCTTCTTCTAATTTTTGTTTCTCTTAAAAAATAAATGTCATGCATTTCTTATTAGGTAGTATGGAAAGAAACTTACCTTTACACATCTACTTGTCTCAGAATACTCTCTTCCACAATGATAAACTGACAAATGATGAGCCTCACTTGTAAGGAATTTTCCTGCCCCTTTGAGAGTATAGATTTGTGTTCTGTCTTTCATCACCTCTAGACTCCACCAGTGTCAGAAATGATTGATTTGCTGTTGAAATATTAATATTTTCATATCCTTTTCCATTTTGGTATTTTGATCTGATGCAAAATGAGATCACTGTCCAATACAGTAGGTGACACATGACACGAACTGTCACATCTTCTGTTTTCCTACCTCTTTAATCAATCGTTCAAGCATGTAGCTCTTCCATCTGGACTCAAGAACAGAAGTCCCGCTTCAGATAGGGAGGACACATTCTACAACTCTTTTTCTAATTAATTACTTTCATTCTTTGCAAATTTTTGCCAGATAATGTTGCCACCAAACAGACACAACTACCATTTCTCAAAGACCACTCAGACACCTGCCATTATTTTAGATATGCTGGATTCTCCAAACCAGATCAAAATATAGCCCCATCTCTTTAAACACCTGCCAGCTCATGTCTAGCAATCAGCCCTGCCTCCTTCCTTCTGCTCTCCAAGTACTATCCCCACCTTATCATTATGCAAACTGATAGTTAAAGCAATGTATTTTCATTTGGGTATCCTAGTTCTTTGTATTTGAATCATATCCGAATGCATTGTTTGTCACTGGCCCATGACTTACATTTTCCCACCGTTCATGAAGTATATTCCTATTTAGGATCATATCAAATCTCTTCATTGCACCTTCTGTTTCTCTAACCTTTTCCCTTATCATTTCTTTAGCAAATAAAGTTTATCACATTCAAAACTCCTTAGAGTGCACCTGCAAGGATCAGTTTCCTAAGCTCTTCAACTTAGCATATAACCCCCTTTATAAGTTCCTCCCATTAACACCAGCTCCTCCATCTTACTTAAATACAAACTATTTGTCTTTGCTTCGTGCCCTATTTCCACTTCACCTTATCAGCTCTTATCTTCAACTGGCCAATATTACTTCCCTCCATTATCCACTTATAAAATTCCAAATTGCCACTGTCTAGGGTGCTGCTCCATGCTCACATTTACCTGACACTGTGGTAAAGAATGTTAACTCTATGGCATCCATTGAGGATTGCCATGCAAATGTAGTAGAACAGATCTCACCCTAATTAAAAAAAAAAAAAAAAGAAGAAAAAAAAAAAGGCTGTTCATGCCCATTTCCTGGCTAAACTGTCCTACTCTTTTTTTTTTCAGATCTGGCATTCCAATTGCTGCTGGCAATCATCACTGATCATTTAAATCTTCCATTTTCTTTTGCATCATAGGCAGGTATGTTGTAATTGATTAGGCAACAGCCTGTGCTTACATGAGTTCATTAACTCTTACTCATTCACCCACATCAACACTAGTTGTTTTTATTATAAAGCCTTTTCAATTGAAGAAAAGACAAGGTATTTTCACTTAAAAATTTGAAACTCACATTGTAACTGAGAGCATGTTTTTAAACGACTTTTAAATCTTGCATATAACACTCTACAACATTCTAGAGGGTTATGCTCACAATAGACTATTACTGTATCTGTAGTCTATTATTTTGAAATATTTTAAAATATTTTTCAAAACATATTCTACAGTACTGCCTGCAGCAGTATCTCAAAATCCCTTCTTCTTTCAATCTTGACTTACTTTTTTCATAGCAATTCCCACTCAGACTTACACTTTTGCATAAGGAAATGGTTTCAATGATTTTTCATTTGTTACCTCCAGCCTGGACTATTTCAATTCACATGAGCAAAGGCAGCAGGAGGATAAACACGCAACTCCTGCCAAAACTGAAGCACAAAAAGGAATTATTCAAGAAATGGAAGCAGGGTTGAGATGACCCAGGAGAAATATGGGGCTTGCAGGAATGGAGTCAGAAAAGCCAAAGCAACCCAGAGGTGAGTTTGGTGCAGGTATGTGGATGGTGGGAAGGGATTCGACATGAGCAGCAAAGGGAAGACAAAGGAAAATGTGCACCTGCTGCTGAATGGACACAGTCCCTGGTCACAAAGGATATGGGAAGGGCTGAGGTACTTAATGTCTTGTTTTGCCTCAGAAAGGCAGGTAATATCTGCCTTCAGCAATCTGAAGCCCTTGCAACCAGGGGGAAAGTGTGGAGCAATGAAGACTTTCTCAGTGGACAATGATGGGGTTAAGGAACACTTATGGTGGACACACACGGGCACATGGGACCAAACAGGATGCAACAGAGTGCCGAGGGCTGATGTCCTTGCAAGCCAACTGTCTTTACGAAGTCACAGCAACTGTAAGAGGTTCCTGATGACTGGAAGAAAGCAAGGTGAACTCAGATCTCCTAGTGTCAAAAAGGCCAAGAAGGAGAATCCAGGAAACCACAAGCAGGTCAGCCTCACCTCTGACACAAGAAAACACTTTTCTGTTACCATGAGGGTGGTCTAACACTGCAACAGCTTGCACAGAGGCATTGTAGAATCTCCTTCTTTGGAGATATTCAACTAACCTGCTCTAGCTGATCCTTCTTAGAGCAGAAAAGTTGGAGTAGATGATCTTCAGAGTCACAAACATTAATACTACTCTTACAGATCAGCTTTCTACATAATTATCCTGAACTCTGTATCTACCATTAGATGCTACTGGGTTTCATTTGTCAAGTATTATGCCAAGTGTACTTCCTTCTAAAGTTCTCAGTGGACATGACACTGGCTTCAAAGAAATCTACTTCTACCAGAGAAAAACATGTGTTTGGTCCAGCAAACACAGCACAAAACATGCAACAGAAAATAAACATGTTTACAAGGGAGGGAATCTGGAACAAACTTGCAAATCAAGTCAGATTAAAAATGCCTTGTTAGTTTTAAAACATAGCTGATAATTGCTCCTCAGGCTACATCTTTCCTAACATTATAAAGAATTCATACAAAAGAATACTTTTACTTACAAATGTACCTCAAAAAAGCATTCAGAATTGGAAAAACAGTACTCCATGAGAAAACCTGCTGGCATTCCAAAACTACTTAAACTGCAGTATGGAAGCAGCCAGGAGGTACTTTAAGGGATTTGATGCTGCCTGCTGGCAAACAAGTATCATAGTGGAACAGAAGCCAGTATGGGCTCCAGAGTCGGCAGTTCTGAAATTATCACTGCAAGATTCTGTCATCTTCAACAGGGCACATTTTGCCTGACTCAGAACTCTGGGATTGTTGTCAATTAAAGCATTAAAAAACGAGGGCAAAAATTTTAACCAAGAAATTTGAATCCCACGGCCAAAGAACACTATGTGGATTAATCATTTCTGTTCCCATGCTTTTGTTGTTTCTGTCAGGGCAGGAGAGTTAACAGCATATTTGGGCAAATACAGTGAGCACGTGACAGTAGCAATGCTCTAAGAGACAACTCATGTATGGCCTTGTTTCAGACTAAGACTTGGATCCATACAGCTGATTTAACACTGCTAAAATAAACAATATGGATAATTTCCTGCTTTGTCTTAGGCTGCAGAAACTGGAAGCTATCTGCAGTGTGAATCACAGATTTCACAGCATTACAATCTGGGGGCAGAACAACTGCAGCGAGTATGACTGAGCTTTCTTTTGCCTTTTATAAAGCCTTAAACTTACTGTATATATTTTTCAGTAAATAGATAACTAACACTATTGTCATTTAATAGGCCTATTTTCAGACAGTTATTTTTGGTTTGTATACCTACATTTTTCTTTAGAGTTAAATCAGATGTACAAAAGAAATCATTATTGAAATCATGAAACATAACAGAGCCAACATAAAGCCAGTGAGAACAGACACGGTGAGATTACACTTCAGCAGTGGACAAAATAACAGCCTCCATAAGAATGATTTAGGAGTCTAAAAGGATGTGGTATTTGTTAAAAACAAAACAAACCCACCGGTTCCCTGATAGAAAAACCTATTAATATTTAATGCAATATTCTCCAGGCTTCTCTTTTGTTGAACTGCTAAACTTTAAGAAAACAAAATTAATATTTTCAGTGAAATAAAAGTTACCTCCTATACTCTCCCAGACACTTAAAAATAGTCTAAATGAAATTGGCGGCTGTATAAAAAAACCTCATTTAATTTTCAAAAAGCTTTTAGGTACTGTTGCAGTGAGAGATCAATATTACCTAGCTGACATAATGGTGAAATAGTTGGGTACAAAGCAAGAATATATAAGTGTAATCAAAGTAAATGAACTGTGATCATACCAGCAGGCCTAACAAAATTAGCTTTAATCTTGAGGATATTTATGAAGTGTATGTGCAATTTTTCATTATAAACTTTCACTTATGGTTCAAGGCATACCAGCACAATGCTTTTTGATAGGTACACAAAACAGTTTGATTGAAATTATCTCCCAAGGGTACATGCAATAGAAAGCAGATGAACTTCACAACCAAACAGAATGCTTTTGTCTAAAATTCTGGTTTCACATCTGCTAATTAGGACTGTCTCCTGACTGAATTAATTAGCATTAAGGAACCACACACATTGTATCCAGTCCCACTAATAATATCTTTTAAAATAACCCTTCAGGTATCTTGGCAGACATGGAAAAATTAGTATTTAATATTACTGCATTGAACTAATTAGCATGAACAAAAAATATGAAATGCGGGATTTGTAAAAATATTTTCTTATGAAATTATATGTAATTATAGCCTTTTTCACGTATGTGTGCCTTTTAAAATGGTACTTAATCTCTCTTCTCATACATGAAAAATGGGAAACAATAGCAGGACCTATAAAGTTTTCTCATACCAATGAGCTGCAGAAAACTCATCTGTATTTAATGCAATATTCCCTTTGCATTGTGAACATATTAATTGTAAAGAAGTTACAAAGAATTAGAGATTGTTTAAGTATTTTCTGTGCATTATTCACTACAGTTTCCACGTGTCACTAATTTGAAGTGTCACCAAATAATTATGTGTCTTTTAGACTCAAACTGACATTTTGATTCCGTCTTTTACTGATTTGCAACATAACAAAACCATTTGGCTAGCTACCTTGCCATTATATTAATGTTTTAAATAAAACTGTTTCTTTGCTTAAGAGTAATGATTGGCATTAATTCTTCTACAAAGTAGAGTGACCATGACAGCAACAAAACCCACCACAGCCCTGTGCATATTCTTTGATTTTTCAACTCTTCGCTTTGCCCACCTGATGAGCCACCTGCCAGCAGAGCTCTCTAGTGGAGCACCTACAACCCTCAAGGCTATCAGACAAACAACCACTTTCCTCCTTTATAAATGTTCCTACTTCAGCAGGGACTATATAAATCCTCAAGAAAACATCTGTTGAGAGCAAGATCCACTTCGAAAAAGAGATTTTGGCAACAGAAGTAGGAAATATGTTACCACGCACAGTAAAGAACTCCACAGGGAGTAAACTGATGAGAAAAAAGAGACAAAAATAGGAAATATTTGAAACTTCCTTGGAAAAGGTTCTTCCTTGCAAGCAAGGTGACACATACCTTGGAATAAATATCTGCTATTTGTAAATGCCAGCAAAAGAGAAAATTGAGTAATTAAGGGAGCCACAGACAGAATACTGAATAAATGCAGGAAAAGAAAACATGGCTTTTTCTGGTTTTGGAAGTACACATTCTTTGTGTTTGTTAAATAAAATATTTCACCTGGAGTAAATGTAAAGTGGAAAGTGGAAAGATACCTAACAAAAAAAAAAAAGAAATGCTGTCTTACAGAGCAGAGGAGATAAAAACCTACTTTATTTGCAGAAGGTGTTGTTCTGGTGTTTATGTAATGTAATATAACTGGGAAGCAGAAAATGGGACAAAGGATGAAAATTCCAAACTCTCAAAAAAATGTTGTCTCTTCCGATTATTCTTTACTGCTCTAACTTCAGTAAAGCTTTTATTTTAAGAAGGTGGGGGGTAGGGACAAAAAGGAAGGCAAAAAAAAAAAAAAAGAAAGAAAAGCAACACAGTAAAAGAAGAATTTAACTTCCAAAAATTGCAAAATCATCTACTTTTCATTTTTGCAACAGATTCTGTAAACCTAGCCAAATCCTGTGCTTAGTTAAAAACAGAACAAGCTAAAATAGATGCTGGAAACCAGGCAAGATAGCACAAAAGTGAAGCTAAACAATGAATTAATATAAAATCATGGGATATGCTTTGTGAACTGTGGAGTAACTCAGGATGTTTTATCACCAAAATAAAGTTAGTCTTCCTAGAACACACTGAACAATAGTGGTTGCTGGTACTGAAGTGGTGGAATTGAACTTCCTCAATGGTTATCTGTTGTGGTTAAGGGAAAATGTTTGCATAACCTACCAGCAGCTCATGCAGGCTATCAAGTACCTCATTGTACTCTGATATTCCATGACAGTAGATTTTAAACTAATCCTCGTGAGTGTGCTTGACGTTAAATTTTATTACTGCTATCAACCTGACATTAGCATTGCCACGAGGCTCTTTGAGATTTTGTGGACTATGCTCTGCGTAGCTAATCCAAGATGTTACATTAAAAGTTTCCAGTTTTTATAGCAATAAATTATAATACAAAAGAAGTTCAATGGTCCAAGTAAGCTTAAGGTATGAGACACTTTTCTGTGTTTTACTTTCTCTTTTGCCATTTTTTCCCCTACACTTTGTTAGAGATTTTTTTTTTTTTTGGCAGCTGAACTGAGTTTGTGTCTCCAAAAAGATTGAAAAGCAAACCCAAAAAAGATATTGCTCGTTCTACAAACTTCTGGAAGTATTGGTAACCTCAGAAGCCCCATCCACATAGGCAGTCATGAAAAGCCCTGCACAGCACTGGGTCATTCCACTGGGATGATGCAAACCTGCCTTGGCTGCCCTGCCTGTTTGCAGGTGGTTAAGAAAGGAGCTTGCCAGTCTGCAGAAATATCATGGAGAGAAGGAAACCTCAAACATGAAGTGCTGTACAAGACAGCCTAGACATGCCTCTGCATTCATATGCACAAAATACCTCCTGGTCAATTTTAGCATTTGTTGTATACTGGGATTTAAAAAGTATAGTTTTTGAGCACTGTCAGGATTTTGCTCTACCACTCAAACCAACAAAAGTGAAGGCTTAGGCCTCAATGAAGTAAATACTTTCTACAACTTCTACTTTAACTATATGGCCAAAGTTAACAATTTGTTTCACACTGAAGGCGATTGCTTGCTGCTGTGCAAGGCAACACAATAAAGGTTTGCCCAATCAGAAACTTCATAGGATAAATTCATAAAAGTTTGCCCCCAAAATATTAATCCCAGAAATATAGGCTTGATTTCATTCACCAAACTTAATATTTCAGGAAAAAACAATCTACCAATGACACTCAAAATTCAAACATAGGTCTCAAGTTGTAGAATACGATGGGGGTCAGTAGTACTCTATTTTACTAATTAGCCCGCAGAACTTCCACTCTGGTGTTAATGTGAGCAGAGCAATGTTGAATGCACTCTCATTTCTGCCTACAAGTATGCCTGAGCCAGCCTGGGTCACAGTCTTGTTTCTGACAGTGGCCTAAAGGGACATGCACAGAAGAGATCCCAGCAGAGTCACTGTATAAAGTCCATTTTTGAGTGCTTTCCATTCTGTAACTGAAGGATCTTCTGCAGCTAAGGAAAGCATGGCTTCTACATCCATCATGGATGTAGCAAGAATTTATCTTTTGGGCACTTTTCCAGTTTCTCCTCAATTCCATATGAAGTTTTGGCATCTGCAGCAACTGTCAGGAAGGACTTCCCCAGCTTAAAGAGGTATTCTGTGAAACCCTCCTTAAATGAGTCAGCTGCTAATTTCACAAGCCTGTCTCTTTGAATTAATTTAATTCCAGAAGACAGAGGGCAACAGGCTTCTTCAAATCTGACCACAGTTCTGATTATGAAACCCACTTCAAATGTCCCTAAAACCCCATATATTAATATAAACAAATAATTTCACTTTTCTTGGGTCCTGATCTCTGATGTGGATCTGTTAAAAATGAGTAGCACATTCATGATTTTTTTTTCATGTGAGCTATATCTAAGACAAATTGAAATCTTGAAAACTTCTCAAAATACACTATATTTCTCCACCTGAGGAATATGAAAACCATGAAGCAAAGTTTTAAATTTGGAGACTGACACAAAATGAAGACTATATAGGGTTAATACTTTGGTGTAGACAGCAGCCAGTGGGTGAATAGTTTTGCAAAAAAGCTGAGAATACAGCCAAAGCATGAGTAATTGCATAATGGCTTCACTATTTACCTTATTCATTTATTTATTCACTCTGCACTGAAAGCATGAATGTTGCCTAATTATTAAGAAAACAAGGACACAAGCAGTACACAACATCAGCTGATTATATTTTATATATCCCATTGCATTCTTTACATAAATATAAATTGCTTAATTGGTTAATTCAGTAGACCTTAATGCGCCATTGCTGCAAAGGTGATCAACAGGAACCTTCTTGGCAATTATCTGACAGAAAAACAAAACAGGCTACAGATGAAACATTAATAACTTCAGTTTATCCTTTTGTCCCTTCTGTGTTGAAAGGAAACCACTAGGAAGTTAAATACAATGCTCTAACTTTAAAATGCTTTTCTTCAGATTAGGCTTCGAAATGTTCAGGTACACTCCTGCCAACTCTGCACAGCAGCTCCTCTCTTCTACAAAGCTGCACTTACATATGCAGAAGAGAATGTGCATGAGGAAAGAAGCAGCAAGAATATCTTATGTATTAAATTAAGTTTAAAAAGACCCCAAAGTAATAGTATTTTATGACAGCAGATGGTCTGATGACACGGCCTGGCTGTGGGCGCCAAGTGTAGCAAGGGATCAAGAACTGAACATGGCAGAGAAATGATGCACTTTCCCATCAGGGCAAAATGAGGAAGGAAGTTGTCCATAAAGCAGTAGTAGACTGTGTGATCCATTTTAGTCTTGTGTTCATAGTTTACAAAATCTCTTTGCTAATTTATTATAGACAAAAGAACAGTGCAACGATGCAGCCAACCAGGAGCAGTGAAGGTGAGAACATGTACGCCTGAACATCAAGGCCACAGCATGACAGCAACATTTTCAGAGCAAGTGGAATTGCTGTAATCATGCAATTTATCCACTTCTTTTCCTCCTATTTTGATTAGTAACTTTCTGCCATGTGTGTTGTGAACCAGAATGGCTTTGCCATCTCTGAGGGATATGGATATTCTCCTTCCATTTCTGCTCTTGGAAAAAGTCTGTATTCTAGCAAAGACACGTACATTTCCTAACTTATATTCATTTTTCTGCAGATATGAGGTTTGGACTTGGGCCTAATGATACAAAATGGCTAAAGGCCAGAAAATTAGATGTGTCATTTTGTGTAAATGCATGTTGTCAAGTAAGTACCCACCTCTCACAGAGTATCAGAGGTGAATTTCTAGTGAAGATATAGCTGCCTATCTTTAACAAATAAGATTAGATATATTTATTAGAAAGAGCTTGAGACAAACTCATCCACAGCTGTCTGATCACCTATCAACTCCAGAGGAAAACAGGGCATATACTGACTTGTGCATTTTGCAGCAGAGCATCATAGTAACAAATAATTTTTATCAAAGGGGAGCTCTGTCCTAGGTAGCAAGTGCCAGCAGAGAGATCAGAAGCATCTGGGGATGGTAACACCTTAAGCTGTTGCACTGCAAGCTGCCAGAACTCATTTGTCAGAGTCCAGAGGCAGTAGGAAGCTGCCATCATCTCCCCAGATGCGGGTCAGACGAGATGCGCACAATTCCACGGGCCTGAGGGATGCAGCATCCTTTTCAAAGCTTTCCCCCTTCAACCTCTTGCCTTTCAACGTCAGTTGTGACTAAAAGCAAAAGTTAAAGATTAAGTCCTAGCAAAAGGGTTTCTCAGAGCCAGATTCCTACCTCCACCCATAAGATAGAAAAGAAAATTGAATGCAGTCCATAATAAGTCACTCATCTCTTCCCTTAGAGCTCTTTTAATTAATTCTCATGAAGCAGAGCTGGTTCTAAGGAACCAGCTGGGAGCAGACTGCTGCCCAGCAGCAGGGCACCTCCTCCCCATCCCTGGCCCTGTGCTGGGGAAGGGACCAAGCCCTGCAGCACTGCCAGAGTCCAAGAGCTGCCAGTGGGGCAGGCAGCATCAACAGAACCAGCCAGAAAACCTCTACCATCAGCTTGCAGCAGTCCACCAAACCGTCTAAAACAGCATCTTAAATGTCCCCGTGCACATTGATGAAAATGGAACATAAAAGTGTGAATATTTCAGAGGAACTAAAGTCAAAATCTTAATAAATGTTCTATTTTTTTATTGGTTGCATACACCTTTTAAAAAAAAAATCAATACCTGTTCAGAATTCCCTGAGAAAAGCAGAAGAATTATAGCAGATTTATTGTGAGAATTCAGAGGATGTCCAGATTTAGAATGACTGTCATGCTACTGGGCAAGCAGGATAGATTTGCTTCCTTATGATAAATAGAACAGTAAATTAAAATGACAGTATTTTAAATATGAATTTTGTAAAACACACTTTGAATTATAGGGAGCATTCAGAAGCTCTATTCTGAAGTTAGACACATGTAAGCAAAGATATAAGGAAGAGAACATAAAGTATTTCCACTCTTATTTTTAAAACAATTTACCCTGTAAATCCATACCCTTAAATCAGTTGAATTTACACATTACAGATTTGGAAAGTATCAGATGCTTAAAAGTCTGTTTCACTAGCACTATGAGACACATAAACAGAGAGCTTCCCTGCTTTTGCTACCCTAATACCTTCATGAAAAACAACTGGAAGCAACTGAATGACCGATGGCAGGTCTGGCAAAAATACATCATCTTTGAATTACACCACTTCACATCATTGTATTTTTATTTGACAAAGGGCATCTACTGCTAAAATAGCATCTTCAGAGATGATTGTGCAGAGACAGTAACTGAACAAATACCTGACAAATGATAAGAAGTTCAGTTGTTTGATGTAATAAAGCTGCCAACTACAATTTGGCAATACAAAGCCAAAAGAAAAAGCCTGAAACTTGCAACGGCACAGACTAATATGGAAGTGAATTAGCAAAGCCAGTTTTGCAACAAACTACAACTAATAGCTAGAGTTAACTAGCAGAGCCAGTACAGCTAATGCCTTTATTATCTGTGTGCAATAAACACAACAGGAAATGAGCTGCTGAGATACAGTACAAATCCACATGTGTACAAATACAGACATGCACACAATTATCAGCCCTAAGAATGGACCTCTGAAAGCAAGCATACCATTCTTGGCTCCCTGCTCCAATGGATGACTTCAATACCACCCAGAAGTGATGGCACTGCCAGTGTCCAGGCTTTCTAGTACACCTGCTCAGGGTAGCAGAGTAGCAGCATAAAGGAACAGTTCCTTTTTTATTCTACATCTCTCCATTCCAAAAACCATGTCTGGAATCTACTCTGACCTACAAGAGGTGTCAAGCCCCTGTCCTGACCTTCTTTTTGTACCAAGCAGCTAAAATCAGAGGTCAGAAGCACTATCCACAGGGACCACTGGGTAGGAGAGCAGCTTTATAGTCAGTATTAAGCCTTTTTCCTCTAAAAAGGTGGGCAGAATTTTCAGCCAGCCAAAACAAGCCATATCTTTTGTGTCAGGGGTAACAGTTTTGCTTAATTAAAAAATAAAGAAAAAAAAAGTTGAAAAAAGAAAAATAAATATCTGGAAAATGATGGAACCAAGAAACTTTGGTTAGAATTTGTGAAGCATAACTGGAGGTTTAAAGAAGAAGGCCCAGTTATTTTTAATGAATTAATTATTTTGGGGATTAAAAAATGGATACAAACTTACATTTATGCAGTACACCACTGCAGAATGATGCATATATTGCATATATATCACTACAGCAGATACAGCTATACAGGACTTGCCTGTATAGTGAAATTATGCAAACACACTACATTTCATGTGAAGTCATATTTTTTTGTTATTTTTGTTTACTACTTGAGGAGTGTTTCCAGACAGAGTTAAAATTTGGTGTGTTACCTGACATACGTGATTGATATAAGAAACAGTAAAATCTTCATGGATTAGTTAAGCAAAAAGCCAGCAGCCTAGAGTAGCAAATGGTATCATATTGAAGCTAAGGAAACACATGATTTATCAGGTGAGCCATCTCTTTTTTTATTTCTAATCCAATCCAACTCCAATTTCGCTTGTAAAAAACAGGCAAAGTTAGAAAGACCTGCTTAATAATCTTGAAAGGTGCAATAATCCAAAAAATTGCAACAAATTTAGTAGAGAAATGACTATGCAAATAGCCCTTCCACAGAGCTGGATGGTTTCACATGGGAATTTCACATGGGTTTCACATGGGAGAGAGCACAGAAAACTACACCTCCAGGCTAGGCCCATGACTGAAGACTCTCCTGGTCTGTGTTACTCCTCTGTGTGCTGCCCTTTGTCTACATCCACAACTTCCATGTTTTGGTCTGGTGCTTTGAAAGCTGTAGGCTTGGTGAGAAGGGCCAACAAAAGCCACTGCACTCAGAATGCTCCTGTGCATGGAATCTTCTTTCAGGTAAGAAAGGAGAACTACTCTATACCAGTGTTATGAAAATTCCTTTCCCTAACTATTATATCATTGAGTCATAGAGTGGTTTGGGTCAGAAGGGACCTTAAAGATCATCCAGTTCCAACTCTCCTGCCATGGACAGAAACATCTTCCACTAGACCAGGTTGCTCTTCCACCCTTTCCAGCCACCCAGGAATGTGGCATCTACCACCTCTATGGGCAACTTGCTCCAGTGTTTCACCAACCCCATCATAACAATTTCTTCCTTATATGCAGTCTGAATTTACACTCTTCTAGTTCAAAACTATTGCCCCTTTAAGCTCCCTGTACATACTGAAAGGCCACAATAAAATCTTCGCTTTCTCTTCTCCAGGCTAAACAACCCCAAGTCTCCCAGTGTTCCACATGGGAGAGATGCTTCAACCCCCTGGACACACTCCACACTCCTTCTCTTTCCCATGTGCAGTACTCTAGTACATCCTATGTACATTTTTCCATTTTTGCTACATTGCAGTAACATGCAGTGATACTGGGTAATTCAAAATGACATTCCCACTTGTCTGCATCAGTTCTCACTGAATGAAATCTAAGTGCTACTATAAATACGTAATTATGTTTTTAATATTGTCTCAGAAAGCATGACAGAATCCAATTACCTAAATGTGGCAGCAGGGGCTTTAGTCCTTTGGTTAGATCACTTCTCTCAAAAGCACTAATTCTGCAACCCCTATTTGTTCAGGCAGTCAGTTTTCAATCCATTCATTTAGAGAATATACATACATATAGGTTGAGTTCAGGCATAAAAACTGCTATACAAAACATGAAATTGCTGCATCACATTTTGAAGCTAAGTGCATAAATGTGGTCTTTGACACAAGATAACTATTCAGATACTCATCATGTTGAGTTTGAACAATCCTTTGCAAAACTGGCAGGGCAATTTTAATGTCTACATTTGTTCCCTATTACCTTGTTTGATTTTTGTGATACACTTAATTCAAGACAGTCATAAAATGAATTCTACTTTACAATGGTGCTTAAACCTGAGACTAAGCTTAACAAGAAGCAAGAAAAAGAATGGTATGCTCAATATAATAACTCCAATTATTGATTGCAAGAACATAGCTCAAAAAAATTGTACATTTAACACATTAACTAAGATGCTATTACTGTTATCTTGAAATCCAGTTGAATCATCAGCAGTGTGACTTGCACAAAGATTAAATTTAACACTTCACTTTTGAAACAACTGATTTTAGTGTGATTAGCATATGTAAAAAAAGAAGCTGATGTCATAAGGAGGAACTGGTTCCACGTGAAGGCACTGCTGCATCACCGGCAGGCAGATTTGTCTAGTGATGCAGCAGTCTGTTGCCTTCTACTATAATGCCTATGTTAATTATTATTCTCCCAAGGCATCCTGATATGATACAAATTGGATAAAGTCTTGTATGGACTGGTGGGCAAGGCATGATGTCTTTATCTGGAAGAAATGTAAGAGATGGGGAAGCTTCTTGAAGTGAGCAGTGTGAAAGTAATATAAGCTACTGGCTCAACCACAGCCTGCACAAACCTGCCTAGAGATGGAGCTGCATGGGCTTTTAATGGAGGTTAAATGCTACCTTAGGGACCCTGGCATGGCCTGACATTCCTCTGATGTTGTGGTCATGGGCAGAGAAAAATGTTAGGATGCTAAGGATACTCTGACAAAAGAACAGCTAATGTACTACATGGTCCTGATGGAACTTCAGTGCTTGCAGCTGGGACTGTGTGCTCTGGCCTTTGGCATTGATCTCTGGCATGTCTCCTGTTGACATGAGCTCTATCTGATAATCCTTCAAGGAAAGACAACCTTAGGTGATGTTTCACAGATGCTTCAGCATCCCTTAGCACATTTTCCAGAGCTTCATCCTTGTGGATGCTGCATTTATGGCTCATCTCTTGAGGTAAGCACACAAAAAGTTAGACAAATTGATTGTTTGGGCACTACATGTAGCCCTCTGCGCCCTATTTTAAGCAGGACAGGATATGCACAGGTCTACACATAAGAGTGAAACACTCAGTTCACCACTTCCCTGCTGGTTTCACCCCATTTACTAACTGAGACTGAGTCATTTTAAGGTTCAGAAAACAGGATCCTATTCTATATGACACACTGTTCTTTCACTTTCCTTCTCTTCTTGCTGTCAGTTTTTGTGGAGATTTGCCGTGCAATTACAAGCACTCATCTGCAAAGAAAACATTCCTATCTGTTCCTTTCTTTTGTCCATGCTTTTTGTGCCTCCTGTTTCTTCCAAGATCTATTTTTGTAGAAGAATCCCCTGACTGGCCTAACTGAACAATCAAGGATGTAACTTGAAAAGTTGATTTCTACAAGATAACTGACATCCTTTTGCCTACTGATAATCTGTCTGAAATGGGATCAAAATTTTTAAGCTAAACTAAGGCAACTCCACCCTCCTCCGAAGCTTAATAACAGTATCCATCACAAAAATTTATCCTGACACTGTCCTGCAGTTTTTAGCTGAACAGAGAGGCAAAATGCATCCTGCTCTCATATGAATTTGTTAGTGGAAGTTGCATGCTGACCCAGAGAGGCCGGGTAACCCTCAGTACTGAGCAGAATAACAATCCTTAGGGTTCCCAACTGTAGCCTAGAAAGTCAAAGCAGGACAATATTGTGGGAAAAGAATTAGAGGGAAACTTTAAATTACTGAAAATGTTTTTTTTACATTGTTGATGTGTTTATTTACTAGATTTGTAAATAAAATGGTATCAAAGAAACATGAATTCTTGCTAGAAAGCATCTTCGCAACCTTGAATATTGCCAATGGTTTAAGCAAAAATACCATAAATAGCAATGATGTGATTGATAAGGAACTCTTAACATTCAAAGCCTCAAACAATACAATTCTGGCATTTAAAATGTTTAATTGAAACAAGTACTTGAATTTGGATAAAACATGTAGATGCCCTATTTGAAACACTGTTTAAACATCTGTGTACTTTTTGGTTTTATTAGTGTGTCTTCCAGTGTATATAAAAATAAAAATATTAACATTTTCAGATGATTACTTAAATCTTTGTTTATTTTCTGCAGAATTTAAAATAACAGCATGTAAAAACTGAGCACTGTAGTTTTGAAAGTAAAATAGCTGCAATATGAAATGACATAATAACTATGTTACATTCAGTAGGCTGCTTAAAATTGTCCATGACTAAACATGCTCATTTAACATAAATGGTTGATTAAAATAGGATCCCACTCAAGAATTCTAGAACTCTGACCTGGAAGTTCACAGAGCTGCAAGTAAGCCAGCTGAGACTGGAATTAAATAGGGATACACAAAAATAACAGAAGTGATGCATATTTAAACATGCTACTGCAGTATTAGTCCTGCTAAGTTCTAAGTCCTGCTTAGTAGTTTAAAGTCCTACTGCACTTTTCAGTCCTGCTACAGTTTTCATTCTCTTAAAACACTTTGCTGGGACAGATTTGGAACAACCGACACCAATTAGACAATCAGTCACCTGTGCCTATCTCTCCCTGAATCCTTGCCTAGCTCCATCATAATGGTGACAGCTTGCTGGATGGACACAGTTATTAGTTTTGTAAGAATTCTCAGAAAGTCCAGTTATTTAAGGAAAACACACAAAGAGAAGCCCTCACTCTCTCCCTAAGCATTTATAACCATCTTCTCACGCCCACCCCTCTCCCATCAGCTGTTTATTTAGTGCCACAGTTGCAATCTTTCTGATAAAAAGCTCTGTACAGCACTAAAAGCAGATCTTAGCTCTTGACCTTTGAGAGTCAGCTACCCAGTAAGTGTCCTGGCCATTGAAGGGAGGAATTAATTATTTAGTTGAGTTAAAATGGCACCAAATTCTTGATACATTTTCCCAGAAGGAGAACAATTTAGCACCTTTTATGATAATACAACATAACTCCAATCTCCTTCTTGCAAAGTTAATGAATATAGGTAGCACACCTTCACTGACACTGCAAGCCATTTCTCTGTCATTTTTTTAATAAAGCTTGAAGAATACAGATTTTTTAGATCCCCAGATAGAACTCTTCTAATCTGCAGTGATATTTTTCCCAAAGATCAGTAAAAATGTGAACAGATGCACAATCGATTTTGCTCTCCCGTGCATTAATGGATTTTCAATAGTATTCTACAAAACAATTAACAGCTTTTCTATTCCAAATAAAAACTAGCATTTTAGCTTCAAGACTGCCACACTATTAAACTAAAAGTAATATCCTCCCACTCTGAAAGCAGAAACTTATTTTCACTTTTGTTCAGTGCCCCAAGTTGAAGAACAATGCTTGACACAGTAACAAGTGCATCTTTGTTTCACAACTGTAATGTGGATTATATCGTATTTTTAAAAGAATATTTAAAATAAAAATTCTGCTACAATGATCTGACCCAAATTACTACATTCTAGTTATTTTACAGTTATAGTTCACAGCAAAAGAAAAACCTTTTCTTTTGATGCAAGATCTACTCCCACAAGAAGCAGATTGTCAGTGTATCTCTAATTGTATTTGCTTCAATATTGGAGCGAAAATGCCACTTTCTTTAGAGGAGTGATGATCCATTCTACACATCTCCAGCATGCTGAGTTCACTATAACACATCTATTGATGACAGCTGTTTGCTCTCATCCTTTGTCCTTTCATATTCAGTTATTTTTTTCCCTTGGATCTTATAGAAGAGATTAATGCTGTTTTCTCTGACAATTAAAAGCTTTGTCATCAGATATAAAGTTCTGCTGTTTCTAAGACACTAAATAAATTGAGCCCACCATCCCACTAGAAAGTGTATGATCTTTTATTTGGTATTACAGTTCCAGGATTTATTTGTCCTATCTTTGAGTCCAAACTCAATTGCCTAGAACAAAATTTGATGGTCCATGGCAACAGGGCTGTAAAAACCCACTCTTCTGAGCAGTGACAAGTGGAAAATGGTTTATAACCACTTTGTCATCTAACTCAATAATAGTTTTTATGAAAAATAATTATGTTTTGCAGCAAAAGTAGCTTCCTCTCGTTCTAGGGTAAAAATGCAATTTTCCAATTATGAACGTAATAACCAACTGTAGACCAGTAAGGCTGTATTCCCAAGCCTAAAGAAAATTCTATCTGGCTGCACACAGGAGCAGAATGAAAATTACCTTTTTTTTAAAACTTGTGATTCTTTTCTTCAGCCATATGTCCAAACCAAAGTAGCAATAAGTATGTGAATCTCACTCTACCAGTGGAAAAAAAAGCCAAACAGAAAAGCTTATCATGAGTAGTAGCAATGACTCATTGGAAAAAGAAAACTCAGGATAACCCAGATAACCCTGGGGAACTGTGTGAAAGACTTTCAAAATCCGTTTTTAAAGCAACAGCAGGCAGGCTGCAAAAGAAGCAAGCGATCTAATCCTAGCATTCAGCCTCACAAGCTCCAAAATACTTTGGACAGCCTGTTCCTTCCAGCTGCTAGAGGCAAGTGGAGCTTCAAATTCATGAGATACTTGGTATTCAAAGACTGATACAGAAGGTAAAAACCCTTTTGCAAAAATCTAAGCGGTAAGGAAGGAAAATCTTTAACTGCGCAGTTCACTAAATTTTTTTTTATATAGGTAATGCATTATCTTTCAGTAATTTTAAGAAGTGGGCTAGTTATTAGCATACTAATGCTAATAACTTATTAGCATTAAGTTATTTCTTCCAACAACTGAATTCACTGTTCTAACACTGACTTGGTTGTTTTTCTAATTTATTCTTGCTGGTAAAACAGCTTATATTTTATCTCCAGAGCAGGTGATGCTCATGGGGACATGGAGCAAAACATCTTCCAGCAAGTAAAGAACCTGATTAACCCATCTTTGCATCCCATACATCACTTTTTGAAGTAAAGTCCTTCCAGTGAATTTATTCTTTCCTCTGCCTTACCAATAACAACCGAATCCACATAAAAACACGTTGGACTATCTGAACCCCTTCAATCTACCTTCCTATGCTAAAGTGAGTAAGTGACAAACACAGGTACTAGCTGAGGGGACTGTAAACAGCCAGGGCTATTCAAGCCTATCCTGAACAAGGAAAAACATGGAAATGCATATTTAGGTATAGCATTGCATAAGACTATGTGAGCCATATATGCCTCTAAAAGGTTTGTTTGAATCACTACTGTTAATTTTCTGGGGTATATTTTTGTGTTGTTTCAGTTTTTGTAAATCTGGAGACTCATTTTGATCCACAAACCAATTTAATTAGGCCTTAAGACATAAAACAAAAAAATGAGAATTGTAAATAACACATTTTCAAATAAATACATACAAGCATACCCCACAGGGCTCCCAGAACATCAGACTGGTAACAATTTTATCTATCAAGGTGGCACAGAACACCTTCTGTCACATGGAAGGAAAGTAATCTGTAAAACTATGTCATTCAAAAGCAGTTTCAAAACACCTTAATGATCTGCAAGGCAGCCCCAGAGGTACGAGACTTACAAAGGATGGCTGTGAAATGAAAAAAAAATCTCAATAACAAAAGCAAAAGGAGAATAAAAAAAAATTTATGTACATTTTTATAATCTGCTGCCTTTCTGGGCAATTGCTGCTTAAATACACACTGTCATAAATTACATGACTGCCAGATGCCAATGTCTACTGCAATGTTAGTAACATTCTGCTTAAACATTTGCTTGTTCTCAGAAGCATTTCCTCTTCATACCTGACATATTCATCAACTTACTCTCTTTCTCACCTCCCTCCCCCTCAAGTATGCAGAAATACTGGAGAACTATCAACACTTTTGATGGTTCTTACTGCATCTTATTGAAATGATAGTATTTTTGAACTGCTCAAATGCTACTTTGATTTGTTTGAATGTATGTTATAATTGACTCTCTTCCACCTCTGCTATAGTGATCAGTGCTCATCTGTTTTACAGGTCTCCAACAGCACTTTCCTGTATAATTACAAATACATCCAAAATAACATCTCTTTGTTTGCTTACACTATATAAATGAAACTCTGTCATACACATAATGAAGTGCACACAGTTGTCACTGCCTGAGATGCTTCCATTATAAACTCAACAAAGGAGCAGGAACATTACAGCAGTTATAATATCAGCTCAGTAATCACCACTACCATTTGTAGCAAGAAATTTGGTATTCTGGGAAAAAAAACAAATTAGATTTCTATAAAATAATTCACATATTTCATTGTGATTTTATTATTTACTATCACTTTTAATAGTTTCCTCACCTAACTTCCTGCCAATGATTTTATTCTGTTTTAGCAATGATCACAGAATGGCTTGGATTGGAAAGGACCTCAAAGATCATCTAGTTCCAACCTCCCTGCTGTGGGCAGAGGCACCTCCCACTGGACCAGGTTGCTCAGAGCCCCGTCCAACCTCACCATGAAGAGATGGACATGAAACTCTATGAATCTGAAGATATGTCAGACCATTGAAAAATAAATAAGGACTTTTTCCAAGCTGCAGTCAGCTGCATCATATGCTTGTCTGCAAAGCCCCCTTGTGTAACACCTCTTACCAGAGTCTGAGATGGAAACAAAAAATACCAGAGAGGGCATTAAAGATGCTACAAATTAGATACTAACTTACTCATCCAATTACAAATTAGGCAATGTGAAAGACTATTTATAAAGAATTTTCCACAAAATTTGAAAAAATTGTTCTGATGAGGAAATGATTGTTTAAGCACAGCTCAGTCTACTGTACCAGCTATGGAATGTCAGTCATCTAAGACTCATAATCTGGAAGAGGAGGAGAGAGAAGGTCATACTCTTCCAATCTACTTGCAACATAAGAAAGACAGAAAATAAAATGGCAGGGCTTTAGGCTCAGTTGAAAAAGGAGGAGTTGAAACAGTCTAGCAGTAACCTGTATTGGTGCTCTGTGTCTTCACATTTATATTCACAACCTGAAGTAAACTAAATAATCACTGATAACAGTTACAGCTTCAACGGAGATGGGAGAAATGGAAAAACCCTGAACTGCCTAGGTCAAACAACCCAAACTTCTTGATAAGATCAATACAAGCAAATAGCAGCTTTGGAATATCAAGAAACACCAACTTTTATATGCAAGACACAAAAGTGCAGACAGTACATTCAGAATAACAAAATTTGATTTGGGAAGGAAGACTCAATAATGTGCCACAAAACACCAGATGAACATGGGCACCTCACACAACAGTAGTCAAAACCTAAAAAGCTTACTGTAGAACAAGAATGGTCCAAGAACTGGAATTATTTTGCTTTCAAATAGGAAGTTATAAAGGAATATAAAGCAAGGAAAGTTAATGAAAAACACAATGTAGCAACAGCAGAATCAGCATTTAACTACACTTAAAAAACCCCCCAAAACCAACCCAGACTTCAATTTACCCAAAGTACAACTGAGATAAATAGTCAAGGACTATGCTTGTCCCCTTCATTAGTTTGTTTCAATCAAAAATCATTCTTTTCAAGTAGGCATGCCTTAGTTCAAACGAGAATGAACTCGGAAAATCTTAATGTCATGCGATAGGCAGAAGGTCACACTTGATGATCACAGTTGTCCCTTCTGACCTATTAATCTATGAATGAATGTTACATTAACATCTTTGAAGGCGGCATTTTATTTATTAATACTGAGAGTATTCTGCATGAAAAAAAACTAAAGCAATGTGTCATAATATGGCATTTGACTTGAAAAGGACAAAGCAGAAAACCCAACTATCAGTACTTTGTCACATACAGAAATGCTTAAAACTGTAGCCACGAAATATTTTCATTATTTTTTCTGCTTAAGTCATTGAGTCAATAAATGATTTATTGGTCTTTTGAATCCTGAAATAAATATCTACACTTAAGATACACTCCCATTAACTACTAAAGGAGAATCTGAAGACCATCAATATTTGGCACTGGTGAAAACAGAAAATTTGGTAAAGCACAATCCAAAAGAGATCTGAGATCGTGCGAGCAATGTGTAAGCTTCACTTCTCTTTGCATTAGTACTAGAAATAATGATAATTTTTATGGTACATTTTTTAGTTTCAAGATTAATACTGCTTATAAAAGAAGTTCAATATTACTCCCTGATGTATTACTATTCTGTCAGTGTACAGCTGCCAACAGTAGTTAAATCTGATTAAAGCCCCCTGCTGAGTTAATCAATCTGATAATGTCAGACATTATTAAGGAAGCATACATGATATGGTCCCACTGTCTATTATCAGTGGCATGTACACCAGTGCCTTTGTCTTCACAGAGCACTGAAGCTATTTAAAACAGATAAGGATAAAAAGGATAAAAGGCATTATAAACTTTCAGTCTCAAGCATTTGTATGCTAATCCCTCGTAAAATACAGCTATTTAATACAAGATACCTTTATTTATTTTATGGGTTTGGGTTTGGGGAATAACCAAAAACCTGAAAATTTTAGAGCAATGAAGTGCAGCTTAAGAACACTTTCCATCATTCTGAACAATGCAAACACATTTCTGTGTAAGTCAGTCTTTTTGTATTAGAATAAATTCATTTTACAGAAGCTGTTGTCTCAGTTTGAGCTATATTTATTCACAAAAAACACAGGTCTTCCAAACACTACATGCTACTTGACCTACTCAGAAGTCAGCAGACATTACTTCAATACTGTCATTACACCCTAATGCTGAAATCATTTGCGTTTCAAAGGGAGCTGCTTCTTTTCTGTTTACATTGCATTGAAACGCAAAGCCGTATCTATTTACATTGAGCGGCATTAGGGCTCTGGATTTCAGCGCTATCAGCAGAAGTATCTATCATTAGCTCTAATGCTAATCAGCTCCTCAACAGATGAAGGTGTAACACCTGACCCAGCAAAGTGTCTGTGCAAAGCACGTCAAACACTGCAGAGGACAGAAGGACGCCTCGTGTTGTTTCAGAACAACACGCAGCACACGTGCAGGGGACACGGAGGAAAATAGGGGCAAAAGAAATGTGGCCAATGAAACACAAGTCGCAACTCTAAGGGATCAGTAACTATAGTCAGCATAAAAGACGGGCTGAGACAAACTCCTCTCCAAGGACTGGTGGAAAAGCAATTTCTACAGTGGCTTAGGATCCAAGAAAAGTTGGAGGGTGATCCAAATTCTACCTACAGATGATTTCCTAGGAACCCAGTGCTAGAGTCCCAGATAACTATGTGTTACGAAATCCATTTTACTGGTCCTGACTTGGTGCAGCACTGTAACATCAGTTATCCACTACATGCTGCTATCTCTTTTATTGACAACCCCTATCAAGCTGATGTTCATTCCAGAATGAAAAAATCAGTAGCCTACACATGAGAATCATAAATGTAAGCCAGACCTACATCTTCTAGCCAAGAAACAGACTGCCTAAGTTGCTATTTGTTATGGTCAGTTTTTTTTCTGGTTGTTTTTTGATTTTAGGTTTTGGTTTTTTTTTTTGGGGGGGGGGGCAGGGGATGGACGGACACAAATTCCTACACCACAAATTCCTACACCACAAACCTGAAGACCTGAATATGCAGTTTGGTAAAAATTCTACATAGTATCTTTCTACCCCTCTAAAAGAAGAAATTCTTTAAACTGTTGTGTAATGTATGTGCAGTAGTATGTGTATTTGGTGGATCCAAGTTCCCTGCAATTTAAATCCATAGCTTGTCTAGGAAGAAGAGCTCAGTTTGATCCAGGGTGACATAGTCTCTACAGACCACACTGGAATATACCCATATGTTTATGAATATGAGGCACTTCTCATAACTGGAAATAAAAAAAAAATAGAATTGAACAGCATAATATTTCTTTTTCCACTACTTTTTCTTTTACAAGGTTTTTGTGCCCCACGTTTGTTTCCTAATATTTAGCAGGACTTTAATTAAAGTATTTTCCTCCCATTTAAGAATTAAAGAGAAATAAACCAAATTGCTGCTTAATTGATGGATTAACTCTAGTTCAAGAACTGAGATGAAACAGATATTTCCAGTTACAACTGTCAGATAAAGGCTAAAGCATGAGATTATTGAAAGACTGCAACTTACGTTCAGTCAAGGACATCTAACCCTTTGCACACTGTCTTTTAAAAGAAAAGGCAGATTTAGCCGAAGTTACTTCTTTGAAGAATAGTAACAAAATTTTCAAAACTTGCTACAATTTAAAAAGAAACAGAAGTGAACCAGTTTTTTAGTTTTATAGAGAATCCTATTCTTCTCTTTCTCTCCTGCCCTCACAACCTGCAAAAGCTCCAAACTGGAGATCAATTGGTAAAAACAGGAAACAGACAGTGCCAGTAAGCAACAGCTTATTATGGGTTTGTGCTTCAGGGCTGAGTTCCCACGGGGATTCACTAATGTCTAATATGGGTTGTATTTGCATATTAATATTCCCACAGGGCAAAAGAATCTTCTTTATTAGTCATTTGATTTTCAGGAACTTCATATGAATTCAGTGTCTCTGAAACCTCTTTCCTTCTGTCAGCATTGGCTGAAATCTGGCCACTGAGGGTAGGGGACAGTACTGAGAAGGAAGAAGTAGCAGAAGGGATTGATACACATACACAGGCAAACTGCATGTCACAAGAACACTTACCTAAAAGCACGTCATCTGAGGAAGACAATAAAAATTCACACCTCTACACAGACTAAAAGTAGGTACAGAAATCTGGAATTGAGAAAACTACTAAGTTTAACACCAGTAAAACTGTCCCACTCACAATAAAGAGACTTAAATAGCAAGCATAAACTGAAATTCCAATTTCCTTAATAATAATAATAAACACCTTGCTCTCTCATCTTCCTTCTCCAGAATGTACCAGCCCCCACAATATAACACAGTTTTGTTTTGATTCTTGTTCTATCTTTAAATGTGGTCTATGCTAACATCATATCACTGTATGACTTGGAAGGTGAATATTAATTCAATATACCTGACAGCTAAACTATCAACAACTGTAGGTTTGCACATATGCTCAGACACAGTGGAAGCATGCTCTTAATCCCAGACAAGCTTTTAGGAAAGTATGAGAATTGTGACAGAGGGCACTTTTATCTCCTTGGCTACAGCATACTAAAAGGTATGTCATTTACTGTTGATCCAGAAAGATACTGCACTGTCTTCTTGTCAAAAAGATAGCTGAAGAACCTGGGGAGTAATCACAGTTCTGCAGGAATTAATATCCTCCCATCCTTTGACCAAAGAAATCTTGAATCTTGCCTGAATCTTGTCAGGCACTTCACTGACAGTCAACAACTTTACCAGGAACCAGCCCTGAGACTACAGCCCCTCACACCTTTTATTAAAATTACTGCCTGCAAAACAACAGCTCTATCAGATGTCTGAAGGCTGAAGTTCAAAGACAAACTCCATATCACTTAAAGAACGGCAGTCAGCTCACTGTCCTCCCACAGCACCTGGTATTTGTCAGTCTGAGGCACAGAGCAGGAGAGAAAGTATCATGAAAATTGTCTGCTCTAGCTCTTGCCAAAACAGCAGATCCCTTAATATCGGAGGTACTTCCGAAACTCAGATCCTTCTTAATATTAAACTTATTACTAAACAGGGACTTCTGCCTATACAAAGGAAGTCAAAAAGTGGGTTTTGACCCTTTGTGCTGCTTGTGAGCTTATTCACAAGAGAAACTGTTGGAAGAAATTGGCTCTCCTGTTTTCCAGACGATCCGTTGAATATGTGATGAAAGGGAACATGTTGCCCCCTGGCCACTGGCACACGAAAGGAATAGCTACAAGGATTACAAGTGGGCTTTGGGCCATATGGTGTGTAGGCTTATTGTAGGAATTTAGCATTTCTTAGACTCCTACTTTCCTGTCAAACTGGTTGAAATTAGCCACTGAGCTTCCTCTCTGAAGACTTTGGAAACGACACGGCGATTGTATAATTTTTTGCCATTGAAAAACCAGATTAAAAATTACATAAAAATAATATAAAAACTAGATATCTGCTCATCATAAAGGAAAGAAGAAGTAGTAGCTATAGGAGGTGCTTTCACAAACTAGGACATTTATTGGAAGCTGTAGCTTTGATAAATGTGAGCTTAGCATTACAGAAATGAGTATATATTACAGCATTCAAGCTTACTGCTATGAAGGTTTAAAACAGAGTTCAGAAGCTAAGCCAGTTTAAATACATAGTAGTACTCCATTATCCTTCCAGAGAATGGTACAGAGTACATATGACTGTCATACAAAAACATAATCTTATTTGCTATTTAGCTATTTCTAGAAACCAAATATTATGTTAGGATGTCTGCAAATATTACAAATGGTGTTTTGTGAATGAAACAATATATCAAGTGAAATAATACAGTATTGAGGTCTATACCTGATAAAAGGCTTCTAGCCTCCAGACAGTCATACCAGAAATGAATTTATTTTAAATGTATAATGACTATATCTACTCAATATGTTCATGTTTTATTGATACTCAGTCTGGAGAGGATATAAATTGTAAATTGGGATTGTAGACCAATCCAAATTTAGGGATTGAGCAGAGTCTGGTGTGGAGGTGGGGGCATTAAACATGGCACAGTTCCTCATCCACTGATGCCAGCAGCACAGGCTTGACAGTTCATTTCAATTGAAAAAGTTTCATGTAGCACTCAGCTTAACAAAGTTATCTATTCATCTGTACTAGTGCTCTGAATTATTTTAATGGACCTTCAATTGTCTACCAAAATATCTTCCCACCCCAATCAAAAGGTGAAGTTCAACTCCACAGACCTTAGAATCAAGCTTGTTTTGGCTTTAACAGGGTTCTTGCAATATTCCCTAGTTCTCTGCATCCCCCATGGTGAAGGGAGATAGTCAAACCATCAATTCATTCAGAGTACAAAAGGCGTGTACTGGCTGGACACCGACATTCTGGCCTCTACTGGAACACACACAGGCACAACTTTACAGCTATGAACATGAATAATTTCTGGAGCATGCTATGGCCTTATACAATTGTTTAAGACCAACTTGGCAACTGAAGATTCCTTGATTAATGTAGGATGTGCAGCATGTATGTACTTGTTGTAGGCAGCTTATAGATGCCAGGCATAAAGAATACTCTCCTTTGAACAGAGTTTGGCCAAAAAAAAAACCAAACAAAAAAAAACCCAACCACAACACCAACCACAAAACAAAGAAAAAAAAACCCCACAAACCTAACAAAGGGAAAAAAAAAAAAAAAACCTCAAAGAAAATGAAACTATCCTGAAAATAAACACACATAAATAGAGGCATACATCCACATGAGGGACAGCACAGATCAATTGACATTCATTATATCATTGCCTATTATTGATTGTTGGGAGATGCTCAGGAGAAAAAAATGTCATACAGTGGGAAGGAAAATGGACAGTGATTTAACATCAAACACACATGTAGTTTAATTATACCAGGGAAGACCATATCATGTCCAGACTTGTAAGCACCAAAGCAGCAGACCTGACTTGCTATCTGTGTGGTATCCCAGAGAGGCTTTGAGGGAAACAGGTGCCCACGGTTCCTAAGAGTGCTGACAGTGGAGGAAGGGTTGGGAGAAATCAGGAAGCAAGTTTTATGAGTTAGGCTGAAGCTTTGGGCTCAATTTGTATGCTCTGGAGTGTATTGATCAGAGCATAGTGAAGAAACTGGTGTGAAGAAACTGGTGTACAGAAGAGCTCAAATTTATTTTGAGAGGGATAATTTCTGGACTGAATAGAGTTGATACTGGTACAGAAGTCATGGGGCAAAGGACTCAGGGGGAATAATCAATCCATACGCAACCTTTTGGGATATGGAAGAAGCCAAACTTGCCATGTGTACATGCAGCACTTCTCTTTAAATTTATGTGAAAATAACCCTAAAAGAATGTTAGGATTCTTCCATAGACTGTGATCAAATCAGTTCCTGAAAGTAGTAATAATATAGTCTCTCTCAAAGAAAAGAAGGTTTATTTCTTTATAAATATTTCTTCTTATACTACATTATATTATCACTGACTGATCTGGTTTAGGTTAGGGGAAAGGCTGGTACGGCAGACATAATATTTACCGTCTTCCAACCATATTCAAGGGCTTGGTGAACCCTGAAACAAAAGTGACAAAGAAAACCAGAAATCTGCGAAGAAAAACAAGTAAGAAATACAGTGGATAGAAATGGTCTATTTCTCTCCCTAGACACATTTAAATAAAGAAACATCCAACAACATCTTGATTATTGGACATCATGATACAGAAAGGTATGTTAGGAATCAAGTACAATCAATCAGAATTCCACTTAGGACTGAAGGTGACTGAAGAGTGGAAAAGACTCCAAGATGATGAATCATGAACTGCAACTCAGGTAAAAACGAGACAACTCAAAAAAAAAGAGACATGCCTATAACTGAGGCAATAAAGAAAAAAAAAATCAAAACAGGCAGGCAGAATCAGCCAAAGACACTTGTCCTTACGTCAAGCACAGACACAGAGAAGAACAAATGTTATTAGAATACTTTAATTTATTGACCATGGCTTTTAACTACAGAGCATTTATCATAATTATCAGAGTCAAATAAGCCCTTTCTCACCACATGAAATGAATAAAGAGTTTGATTTTGCAATAGTAAATACAAGTGTAAATTTCTTTCAAAGCTCAACTACAAGAAAATTAGGCTCAATGAAATTAAGAAATTAACAAGAGATTCACACACTCTACATGGAGTAAATAATTAAAGAAATAAAATCAGGAACACTGACACTGGGGCTATGTAACTAGCACTGGTTATTTCAGGCACACAAAGTTTAATAATTGCCTGAGTGAGTTTTTGGTCCACACACAGTGAGAGGACAAATATGCTGAGTGATGGTCAATAGCTCAAATTCAATTTTAACCTGTGGTAAAAAAAGTGACAAGATTGATAGTAATGTGCCATCCATTCTCATCAGTCACACTTAGTCCTCAGACTTCTATTATCCACAAATCCTGCTATACAATCAAAGAGAGAGAACTGCTTAATTATTTATTAAAACTGACACCATCAATTACGATCCCATAGAAAAAGTGACCAAGCAGCCATTTAAAGAAGTAGAGTGTATATTTTGGTAACTTTTGACCAGGTTAACAACCACTATGGTTTGGGACTGGGTTGGAAGCTCTTATGTGTTTTATGCCTGGGAAGTTAAATTTGAAAAAGCATCACTTTCTGCCAGTACAAAGTGAAGTCTTGTATTTCTGGCCAACAAAATCCTCCAATAATTCCTTTTCCTTTTTTTTCCTCCCTTCCCCCATATCACCTTTTGAGAGAATCTGACAAGCTTACAGAGGCATACCTAAAGCAACAGCCTTGGAATAGTGTTTCCACATTGGAAGGCCAGCAACAGTGACCATCATCAATGCCAAAAGCCCCAGAAAAATAAATGGGGTACAGGTGCTATACTTTGGCAACCAGCAGGACTCATACACCAAACTTCTGACTCATACACCAAACCACATGCCTTGCTTTGGTACAAGCAAGGCATGCAGTTGCCTTTTTCCATTTCAGCACATGAAGCCCCTTTCAATTTATACATGATTTTAATGACATCTCTACCACCTTTTAACATCAGTGTTATTAAGTTCATGTTTTAAGAGATGTGAATACTGCTGAGCAGAAATTCCAAAATACTAACACAACACTGTATTCAGAAGAGTGGGTTACATTCCCAAAACATCCTGTCTAGACAATTATGCAAAACCATGGCCCACACTGAGGTATTTCCCAGCATAACTTGGTGGCCCTTGCTCTGAGTAAATACAGCCCAAACACAGCTATGAAAGTCACTCTTTCAATAGCACCCAGCAGCAATGGGGAAACCTGGAAGCAATCTAATAGAAAAATTATATATATCCCCTCATACATATGCCCAGCATGGAAAGGTGCCTAGATTCATGCAGTTTCTGTTTGGGACGGTTTATAAGACAAAGACTGCACCTATAACAGTAAATTAAACATGCCAGCACTGTCTGCTGGCACTAAGGCCAGCTGGCTCAGAACAGCCTGTCCATACTCCCTCATCCTTCAAAGTATACAACTGTTGGACAGGAATCTCCTTCAGTCTCCCTTCTCCCAAGGCATGCTCAGAATTTGTTCAGGAGAACACTGGTGGATGATGTGCAAACCCTTGCCAGATGGCTCCAATAAGTTAGTAGTATTAATTAACAACAGTCCAAAAATGCATTCAGGAGTTGATCATTTTATCCATATAAACCCAAGTGACACATCCAGAGGGCCCATCTTCCCCTTGTAACAAGAAAGGGAAGAACATGAACAAATAAACAAAGAGAGGTAACTAAAGTGTCTAGAACAAACCATGAAGCACCACAAGGGATGGACACCTTGTTACCAAAAATATGAAATAGTTAGTTTTCCTAGTACTTAGGAATAAAGAACAGAAGCTATCATAGCAAGAAAGATGCTCTCAGCTTCAAGTACTCAAAATATTTTTGTTTGTCTTAATACTATTGCTATTTTAGGTAATTACCATTACAAGGAGTATTTTTCCCAAATTCTTGCCACTTATAACCCAGTTAAGTCCCCATGAATACACTCAGCTTTCTCCCTAATTTTCAACATTTATTGTCAACAAGATTACATGGTTAGCATAATCTCTTTTAGTTTCTGTGGTATGAAAAGGCCACTGCTATGTCACATGCTCTATTACTGGCATTTTTAATGATGAACAGGTTCACTAACCACAAGGTGTAAATAAAGTTTTTTGCTTAAACATATGACTATTTACAACATGAGTGTTTATAGAAGAACAAACTGGCTGCAGAGGTGCTCTTGTTAAATTTATCCTCTGGATTGGTTACTTAAAATTGGATAACAATTTAGAAACTATTTTCAAAAGGGCTTTCAGCAATATTTATTTCTTACATGAGGAATCATGTGGCTGTTTAGGAAGGAAAGCATCTCTTTTAAACACAACTTGGATCTTCAGCAGCAGGACATCCCTCTCCTACTGTTCCCCTTACCTAAAACAATGTTAAAGTTTCTCTGCCTGCTCTTTAATTTCTAAACTGTAATTAAATAATAAAATTCCAACTGTAATAATAAAATTATTGGAGCAAACCACTCAAAGTCAGAAGCATTAACTCCTAAGGCTTCAATTTAAGAGAAGCAAAGCTTCACAGTATGGAATGGACCAAATTGTCCACAAATGAAATTAAAATGGTTTATAAAGTTAATGGACTGCAAGGAACAACTAGGGGCTTTTTTTACATATATATATTTGATCAAATTGAAGCAAGAAAAACAAAACCCACCAAAATGGTGCAAAAACTGTATTCCAGTTTGATCAATATACTTAGGCTTAAGGCAAAAATCTTCAAAGAGTCTCTTTGAGATTTGAGGTTAGGTTTTGGTTTGGGGTTTTTTAAAACAAAAAGTTCTGAAACAGAAGAAACATTGCTAAAAAAAAACCCCACATGCTCATAAATTTTTAAATTTTATTCCTAAACTTCATAAACTTGAAATTTCAACACCAAATTACATGTATATGATATTGACCCATATGCTCTTATTTGACAGAGTTCCAGATTATTTGTCAAGCAACAAATCATCATATAAATTTTTTTTAATGCGGTCTATATGCTGAAATAATGTCTCCCAACCTTTTTGCTATACATCCCTCAGATAAATTCTTCTTTTGTGAAAGATGCTTCTATTTTCCATCTCAGGAAAGCCACTTTTGCCTTTCAAGAGTCATCTTCTGAAACTTAGTAAATTTGAAACTTAGTGCATGTGACATGAGTGCAACGAGCCAATACAGGTCCAGACTTTTTATTAGTGTATTCAATGCTCGTTCTTTATGTAACCTACTCAGTGCTCAGTGTGCCATCAGCAAGGCCTTTTTTTGAGGACTGAATGCCACTGTAAGGCAATTAAAGTTTAAGCGTATAATTTGCTTCTTTTTTTGGTTGATATATTTAGTTCCTGCTTTTAGAAGAAAATGAAAGAACCAAAATGTTTACTGCTCTGATATAAAAGAATATTTTTGAGTAATAAGTGTAGGGGTTATTTAAACTATTTACTCCCATCCTGGCATTCCAGGGAGAGAGTGCTAGTGCAGACAGGGATCCTCCTTCATGCAGAGCAGGAGCCACACCACTGCTAATAACAGAGGCTTGGCAACTCTGCAGGATGGCTCTGAGGTTAAGTGCTGATCGATCTCTTCCTGTATTTGGGGTTGGATGTGTCTGAGTATGTGAAACGGGTTATAAGTTTAGGAGGGATTTCAGCTGCATCTATTTAGAAAGTCTTAAGGTGCTGGCTGGCTCTTGTTTTTCATTCAAAAGGACGTGGAATAAATCCAAAGGAGTCCAGTAACTTTCAAATGTGTAAAAAAACCCCCAACTGAATTGTTCAGTGTAAAGAAGAGTTCTTCAAGACTGTATATACACTTCAGTAAAACAAGCAAGTGGAAGCACTTAACAGTATTAAACTTTGCTGTTATTAAAAGACAACAGTCAGCCAATTTTATTTATAAGAAGTCTAAATATAAAACAGTTCAATCCAGTTGATAAAAGTAGTTGCATGCTGCTCAAATGAAGTGGTTCTGTAAATTTTTAATCAAAGATTTAATTAGTGAATTTAAATGTCAGGCCAAAAATTAACTCATTTCAAAAAGGGCAAAAGTTGTGCACATCCCTTTCATGGCTTCTCTTAAGTTCAACCTTTAGTTTCAATCAGTCATCTGCAAACACAAGCCATATTCTAATCCAAAAAGAAACATTGCATCTGGTTTATTAAGCTTCAACAAAAGCAAAGTTCACAATGAACATGTTTATATGTTATATAGAGGTAAACTCACAGAATGTGAAGCAACCATCACACATTGTCTGTTTTTAAACTGCATCTCACCTTCATTGCTTCAGCCCACAAAAAAGGATAAAAACTGAAACTTAGGTTCTATTAATGATCAGCTCAAAAAAATGCTGGACTATTTACGCTTTTCAACAAGAAAAAGGAAACAAGCAACCCAACCCCAAAAACAACGAACAAGTTACAATTTAATTATCATAGAATTCCAGAAACAGCAGAGGTTCACAAGGTCCTATGGCCCAAACTCCCACCTTAAGTAGGGCCACCTCCAGCCAGTTGCCCAGCACTGTGTCCAGACTTTTTTTGAATATCTCCGAGGATGGAGACTCCACAACCGCCCTGCATGAGCTATGGCAATGCTTGGTCCACCTCACAGTAAAAAAAAGTGTTGTCTGATGTTCAGACAGAGCCTCCTGTGTTTCACTTGGTGCTTGTCGCTTCTTGCCCTGTCACTGGGCACATCTGAAAAGAGCCTGGCTTCACCTTCTTTACACCGTCTTGCTATTTCTACTTCACTTGCCTAAGATCTCCCTGAATATTCTCTTCTCTAGAGAATTTCATTTTATAGAAGCTGTACAGCAGATGCCATCAAAAATGATGTTGTACAACATATGTTTATCCTGCCTCCAAAAATATCTTTTGGGTTAAAGTAGATTTCCTGTCCAACAAAATCACTGAAACCAATAAAATTTGAAGAGGTGAAGAAGTTAGCTACAATTATTTGATATTTCCCCAACACACTACTTCATTTTTGGACTTTCTGGGGTTTTTTTCTTCAGGAAGAACTAAGGAATAAAGAAGCAAAATGGACACCTAGCTGAAGGCTTGCCTATGTATAAACTTTCACTGGTCAAGAAAAACACATAATTTAAGACTATTTTTGGCTGAAATGGTCAAAAAGTTGAAAGAACATTTAGAAACAAGGTTTCCATTGATTCAGTTTAAACATCAATAGACTTAATATAACCCTAAGACAGAAACTAAAGAATTAAAATCTGGACACATTTTAATTAAAATCAGTTTAAAACTAATTCAACCAATTAATCAACTTTAGCAGCCTGCATATTTAGAAAAAGTTGATGATTCAAATCACTGTCTCAGGGGTATGAAAGAACACACAGCAGAAGCTGGAAGAGTGTAAGGCTTGCAAGCCAACTGTTTTGCTAAAGGGTGAGTGAAATGGTGGGCAAAATTAATCTGCAAACTCAGTGGAAATTTTAGGACTGAATGGTATTTACTCTTGAAAAACAGATACTAAACCACTGTCTCTCCACATATAAGGAGAAAATGTATCTTTTTCTATTTAATGGACAAGCATTTTTTGTTTCTTTTTGGTTTTATTTTTTGTTTTAAAGCTTGCCTCCAATAAATTCAGCAAAGTAAGACTGAAGAGCAGTAACAGCAAATCTTATGCAATTGAGTCTTCACCCCATTACTTATCACACCGCACTGCTATTTCCAATTCCATTTTGTGTCAATCGATACACAGCCAGAAAGAATGCCTATTTTGTAGCCTTTGTAATTGCTACAATATAAATGCTGAAGTTACTTACCTATATCTTTGATAATCATCTGATTAAACATTTTATTGTTCAAAAACAATTGTCTTTCTGCCAGATATTTTTTCCTCTTTTCATATTTGCATTAAGCAAGCTCTAATCAGTTTGGTAGTTTGTACAACATGCAGCATTCACCACACTTCTTCAACACATCCATTTATCCCAGGAAAAAAACCCTTTCATGTATTTTTTTTCTTAATAACTCAGAGTAAATGGCTACTAAAATCTGACATTATCAGTGCCCCTTATGATAAGAAAAATGAAAGCATATCCTGAAGTAAATTAATAACCCAGCTAGACAGCTTCTGTAGTTGGACAGTCTCGCATCACTGTGCTGCTTACTAATCATGCCCGCGTGTTTTCTCTTTGAAACATTCTTCTGTTGCTGAGCTATAATAAACAAACCATGTATGGGTGATTATGCCACTGCACTAACAATTATGAGTTGGCCCTTTTCCATTTTGCTTGTTAAAATCTGCATTAGTCATGTGGAAAGCTACTAAGCCATACAGACTCTAAAAATGCTACAGGAACGTATGGAAGTGTTTAGGACTGAAAACAAGCCATTTAAGCACTTATGTTTCTTAGCCACAGGACTATAACGCATATGAAATAACAGAATTAACAAACAAGTGGTCTCTTGCCAGTTAAGTAATAAACTGTCCTCCTACAAAGTAGTGATATGCAACCATCTTAGCCTTGAATTTATGAATTGTCATTAAAAAAATCATTCCTTTGAAATAAATCACTAAGGCAAGTTTTTTTTACTTCTTAAAGCCTTGAAAGTAACAATTCTATAATTTTACTGTGTTTTGTGCAAATTCTTGGCATATTTATAATATAGTCTGTCTAGTAGAGATACATCAGTTATTAATTTAGTCCAGAAATTCCATCAAATTAACATCCTAAATAACTAAAAAAAACCCAAGCAAGCAGAACCCACCTACTTCACTGGAATATTAGCAACAAAAAAATTGCTAACCATAAATTGCAAGTTTTCATGTGAATTCGGAAAAAGTCAGTTTGACAGTGCAGAAAAGAACATCAATGCAAGTATAAAGATATATACAGCTGTATCAAAATTAACTAAGAGTTCTCAAGGCTAAGAAACTCCTACAGTCAATAATTTTCAAACAGCACAGGATGAAAAAACAAATCCTCCCAAGGGGTAGCAGGTGGAGTGAAGTGCATGCATTCTACTCAACAGAAATCTTTTGAAATTCACAGTAAAACCTTAATCTTGAAGACCCTAGGATGAAAGGGGTTATGTAAATCGAATAAAGTCAGTCCCAGTTTTTGGGACAGCCCCACTGCTTTCTGGGATATAGAACTGCATTGTTGCATACAGCTGATCATCTCCTTAAAAAAGCTGTGAAGCTACCAGGAATACCAAAAAATCCAACTTTCTAATTTATAGCAATATTTGCATATTTCTGCACTGTTCCTTTGGGTGCTGAGCTGCTTGCAATTCCCCAAGCCCAGAGGGAAAAAAACTGAAGTTACCTTTAAAACCACCATGAGATACGTGGAGCACAGAATAACCCCTAGAAGTCACAAGTCCTGGTACAGACTGTAAACGCCTCAGGTGCTCCAGTCAGGCCAGGTCACAGTGCATAGGCAGTCATATATATGGTAACAGTACAACTGCTACAAGCAACCAGCCACATAGAAGAATTAGGATGTGTTGACAAGAGGAACTCAAGTTAAAAGTATTTCCCTTCAGCCCACACATAGGGGGAGGAGGAACCCACTCCTTGTAAGTCCTGTAAATACTCAGCATGTCTTTACTACCACGTCCATTAGTGGTATTTCTACATAGCGATGACCTCATTCTTTAGCACAGTGAATAAACATGAGAGGCAAAAAAATAAAGTATTTTGGTTGTGTATTTATCAGCATTTGGGCTCATTTAAATACTACTTGAATAATAATTATCTTTCTCAGCTGAGCACAGCATCAGGTTGGCAGACTGTGCTTCACTTCTTCTCAAAGTGACAATTAACCTTGATATCAGTCTGCAAAGTGCTCTGTACTGGCAGCAGAATAAAATTATCATTATCATATAAATCATAAAGATTCTACTGAAACTGAGATAGCTGTCATCCCTCAGCTATTTGCATTCAGTAAGGAGCAAGTAGGTTGTTGTAGAACATCTTCAGAATGCATCATCCTACAGCCACCACATTGTGGGCTTTCGAGGCCGCATTTGTAGCTACCTGAAAATGCCAGCCCCAGATGTATGCCAAAAGAGTCATGGTTAATATACATTATCAATTAAATATCACTTAGGAAGGTTTGTGATGCAGAAGGCCATTACACTTAAATCATGAATTTAAATCTGATTTACACCACAGTAATTCCAGACACAAATGAGATTTTTGAGTTGATTATGTGATGCCTATCAGCTAGACAGTATTACATAGCAATGATACTTGTTATCACCTGACCTTATTCTTCAAAGTCTGCAGCTTACAAACAACAATAAAAAAGAAAAACCAACAAAAAACCACCAAAATTAACTTTCTTAATGCTGGATCAAAATTCAGAATAGACCTCTTGCACTGATACTTAATCACTGTGTTGATAGATTGTTGAGGAATGTACTCAGACAGCTAGAATTGTAGAAGTCACGTCCACAACAGCCCATTGAAATCCCATACTAAGTAAATACATCTTCCCTTCTAGGCAGCCTGGACATGCAGGGAAGGAAGAAGATTGAGTTGTCTTCTCTAAAAATTTCCCACCTTCAAACATGTAATGACAAGCGACTGTGAAAATGTTTACAGCCATTTTTGATATGACACTTCATTTTTGTAATGTGCACACTGTGTGTCAAAGTGTTTTACTGTTCTTGCTGCTACCAACAGGACATTGCTGTGAATAAGACATGGCAGTGAAGCAGCCCTCTTTTAGAAAGTTTTATAGACTGACAGGTCTTATTTTATGTGTAAGAGAACACAAATAAACAAACAGCCAATTATGAGGAAGGGCACCTTGGATGTTGGGTTTTCACCCCCACTACAGCCAAGTATTTCTCTGAGCCAAACTACAGCAGATCTCATACAAGTACCTCAGGAAAGGAGACAAAGAACCTGCTCTTTGTACCTGAGGCACAAAGTGACTCCAGGGATTGTTTTTGGCAGGCAATGTGGCAGATTGTATGCAGGAGATACAAGAAGCCATGGCTCTGTTTCTGACCCAGCCAGCAGTATGAGTTCTCTGAGAGGCGCAGTGCCAAGAAGTGCACTCCCATTAAGCATTTTGAATGAGCAAACCCAAGTGTGTCCCATGATCCCTGCTGCAGAAAAAGGAACATGCTCCACTGTAACATGGAGCAAGGCTAACTTTTCTCCTGTAATCAAAAGCCAGACACTCTTCCAAGAAAGGTTTCAGTCATGAATGCCCTGCCTTTTAAGCTATCCAATAAAATCTGAAATAATGGGAAGGTCCATTTTCACACTAGAGTCTTTCTCAAAATTCCTGTGGAACGCTCAAGTCCAGTTAACTCCAGCCAACAGTTTAACCTAGAATGCTTAATGAATCCCATCCATGGTTACTTCATGCTGCAGCAAAACCTGGCACTGAGCTTACTGCAGTGACTCTTAAACCAATATTCCTACAAATCCACCCTGGCTGCAAGCCCCAAATTTGGAATGTTTTTTAAAATCCCCAGTTTGCAACCCTAAACGCCACAGCTATGAGCTTAGTAATCAATTATTTATATCAACAAATCTGAAACTGCATACTAGGCAGACATCTAATTTTTCAGTCTTAAACTTCTCTGAAAATTAAATGCATTACATTCCATCTATCTTCTCTGGAAGGGTTCTAACACGCCTAATTTTGTACTCAATACATATATTTATCCCATTTAGGCTACCTAAGATAGCAAATAATGAGACTGTACAGAATTTTAGAATTCTCTGGATTCCATCTATGGTAAAACGACCATGCAGTTGACACCATATAGTTATCCCAAGCATACTTTAATTATCTTTAAAAAATATGTATCTATTTAGCTCAGAAGCATAAAATTCTAAATACTGCTTTCTTATGTATAAACAGACCAATCATAAACTAGTGTAATAACACACTTAAAAATAAAAGCCACTTTAGAATTAAAACAACTTAAAGAGTAAAATCCAGTTTGTTACCATAGATTTTGTACATTACCCATAGAATTATGATATATGCAGAAGATACTGCACTTCTGTCATAGAAAGAATAGAATTTACTTTGACAATTTTAAAATTATAATAAAAAGGATAAAAATCTCTATTAGATTTATGATGTGAGTATTCAGTGGTGCTTACTGTCAGTACCTCCTAAACGAAAGTTAAATCAAACATCAGCTAATCTAGCAGAAATAAAAAGTCCTCCTACCCCAAAAACCAATGTGTACTAAAAATGAGGCAATCATTTTGAAAGAATGGAATTATTCACTATTTTTTCCTTGCACAATAACACTGTTTTCTGATAAAGAAATTTTACTATGAAGTCACTGCTGAATTTTATACAAAAAGACTGCCTACAGCAAGATAATCCAGAACAAATACCTTTAAAAGCTTTAAAATTCTTAGAGGCTATGCTAAACTCCAAATTCTATAAAAGTTACAGTAAGACATAAATAAATTAAAAACCCAATACAACAACACCCAAATCAGAAAAGACCTTTATAAATTTAAGATTTAAGTTGTCAGCTATGTTGTTACTCTAAGAGTAATTGCTGTAACTGTGTACAGCTTATTCTTCAAATGTAACTCAATCTACTAAACTGAACACAAACCCTTGTATTTCAGTCTTACTTACAGAATCACCATCTTGGCCTCCCCAATATTTACAACATTAAAAGGCTACACGTGTCATGAAAGCATATTATCACTCACCTATATCCTTCTCTAGGCACAGTATGCATCTCCAGTTAACAAAGGCCACATAAATATGGCTTTTGTGCCAAGCAGACAGTAAATTAGGTATTTGACTACACATTTCTCCCTAAAAAACCCCAGAATGTTAACATTAATCAGAGGAAACTTCAGATTCTGGCATAAATTTGACTATCACATAAAAGGTAATATTTAAAATACATAATGCCTTACCACACAAACACGAGCTGCCATATGTGAGGCACTGCTAAGCATGGTTTCTATTAAGCCAATACACAGTAACTGGCTTCTTTCCAAGCAACATGGAAGTATTTAAAAACCCTGTTTAATCCAATTCCACAGCCTTGAAACAAAAATAAATTAAAGTGTTGCAAGAACTGTTAAAATGAAAAATTAAAGGCATGTAAATAAGTGAAAAAAAATTGTCAGAGAAATGAAAACAAAGATTATTTCAAGTAGATATCTTAATTGTAATTAGTAACATTTGGCATGTTTATATGATTCAAAGCTGCAGCCAATTAGATACCCCAAAAAGCTTGTAACAAAGCTGCAAATGTGTAAGTACAGCATAAATAAGTTTTATTGCTCACCAAGAAAACAGCATCCAGATCAATTTCATAGTTTGTTTCCAAAGTATTGCAAAGCATGCTCTGTTACTAGCTCATGACTTCTCAGTCCTAAACTGCAGCTTTTCTGCCAGGAGATTTTGGAAAACAATTTCATTAAATTCAATCTCTTAATTGTTATTCTCTACACTTTCCATATATATCAAGAGCAAAAGAAATATTACAGCATTGCCTTAAATTGTCATGACTATGCAAAACCCAAAACAAAATCAGCAACAACAAAAAGCCAAAACAAACAAACAAACAATACCCCCCCCCCAAAGTTAATAGCTGCTAAAAAGCTGTACAATTGTGGAATTGGAACTGATTTTTTTTTTAAATAGATTTCCAAGGGGAGCAGATTTAAGTACTACAAGGAAAGGAAGAATTCAAATTCTCCTCAAATGTGGTTTACTGAAGACAACAGTATTAGGCAGTTAAGAGATTGTGCCATTTGCTGAAGGAAACAAATACTTCATTATGCTGTCAGTCCCAACCAACAGACAAAATATCTTCCATTTCCCTCATTTATTCAATAATGAGTAAATTACTAAAGGGTAATGAGCTGCTGATAAAAGCATGTTTTTTACATGATTATCATGAAATGGCAGTGCCTGCTTGTTCAGTGCAGTAGTACCTAATACAGTCAGACTTTCAAATAATTCTCTCTATCAAATTTCTGTAAAGAAATTGACCCTTACATAGTTTTCATACTAGAAATTAGTTTACATGTAGCAGGGGAAAAAAAGAAAAACCCCACAAAAATAACTAACTATATATAAAATCTACACATTCAGGTATTTCTTTGCAAAGTCTTCTAGCAATGATGTCTCAGTCAAGGTGGTTTTGCTTCCCTTGCTGGCAAGCAATGATTGTTTATTTAATGCACTTCTTTTAGGGGTTGGGGGGAAGGGTTTTTGTGTGTGTGTGTGTGTGCATTTTATGATGGCTTTAGTGAGATTACAAAAACATGCATATAAAATACCAGTTTTATAATGAAATCAAATTCTGGCTCATAGGAAAAACAAAAAAACAAACCAAAAAATCTCCCACCCTAAACCAACACCTTTGTTTAGCTATTTAGGAGAAGGCAAAAGAAATGTCTATGAAAGGTGTTCTGAAAAATTCTGGAGCTGAAAGCATTGGAGACTGCTCTTGTACACCCTAGGAGACTGACTTACAAAGACCAGCTGTAACTCAATATGAAACTGCTGGAAAAGAATTCCTCTGTTCAGAATTCCCCACACTAAAAGCATCAAAGTGTTTCGTTTTACACTTGTTACAGTTCTTCACACCACCTTCCCCAAGTTACAATTGAAACCAGAGATTTAGTTATCTTCTACACAGAGCACATTGCAAATATCAAGGAACCCTCCCATATCCATCACAGGCTGCTTTTTGAGCATTTTTCTGCCCTTTCCTGCTTCAAGGAACTGAGTGATCTTCCTGACCCCTCCTTATGCCCCAGCCTCATTTTCCTGCTTCAGCTGTGCCATGGGATGTGCTCTGGCATCTCCCTGACCTTCCAGATCTGCACTCACACGGTGCTGGCTGAAGTACTCTTATTCTTCTCTAACACTAGTTTCTCTTTTCTTCTCCTCCTGGGAGAGAAGTTGTCATCATTCAAAAACTGGGAGAACTGGCAGAAATCATGTGGAGGTATTGTTAAGCTGGGAGGTATTAATGGGTGTTGTCAGACAGTTCCTTACATCCTCATCGCTGAGTGAAGTTGCCAGACCTGGCAGGCAGCCAGAGGCAGGTTCCCTTTACTGCCTTTCTTTCTTTTATTTCCTCTCCTGCCTTCATGAAGGTTGCTAACATTTCAAGCCACCAATGGCGACAACACATCCTGAAGCTTTTGAGTGTTGCATGTAACCAATCCTAAAAATCACCCCACAACCACAAGCAACAATGCAATCAAGCAGATATTGAAAACTTAGTTTATTCAACAAGAAAAAAAAGTTCAGTGCCCTCTAATAATTTTTCATATCATAGATTTTCAAAGATATCAGATCACTAAAAAAACCAGCTATATTTTTGATGGCCTTCCAAATACCCTGCATCTTGACACATGGAAGACCCATGAAAAGAAACATCTGTGTTATTTTTAAAAAACAGATGCTTTGTAAACAATATGACATCGAAAGGTCATTTTTACAGTGAAAATAAACAGATATTTTTAAAGAAATGTTTTAATATAGTTACATACTTCAGAGCTTAAAGCATGAGCTATGGTTCTGCGCTGTCTAAAAGAAAATAAGTAAAGCAATGAAAAGTATAATTACATATTAAAAAGGAACCTCACCCAAGCTACTTCAAGGTACCAAGGTAATACAATATAAAAACCTCACCAGTTAAAAAACCCAGCAAGCTAATTCAAGTGACAAAATACAGTATGATTTCTATTATAAAATATAATCTCAGTGTGACTGTTAACTTTCATATCTTTGGGACATGTTTCTTGCTGCTTTTGAAGCAGAAAGGGACTCAAAAGTAAAACATAAAGCTGTTGCAATGAGTACTGAAATCTTCCACCCATCCTTAGCCTCGGTTGTTGATACATCATGGATTCAAAACCAACAGGATCCTGCACTCTAGTATAAACCACTTCCATGCTTATCTTTTTGACTAAGTTTTGCTATTTGCTGTAAATTCTAAAGAGACCAGACTAAGGTATATACGAAGTTCTGTGTCATATGTTCTCACAAAGGTGACTAGCAGCAGATGAAAATAAGTCTATACAGGCAGACCGTAAACTCCATGAGTAACACAACGGGAAGGGAGCCTGAATTCAGGCTGGAAATGTTTGCAAAGAAAAACGTTCAGAGAAAGCATTTCTTACTCCACTTTTTCATCCTGCTCACACATTAGCATCACATGAGTCACAGCCGTGTGCCTGTGGCAACAGACCGATGCCTCCCCAAGTCAAACAATCAAAATCACTGAGCACAATTGCAGGGTAGATACTTGCTGTACCTGCTGCTCCAGGTCCCTCCACTCCTCTCCCTCTGCATTTTAGAGCAAGGCTGACCACCTTCTCTCTCCCAGTCCTTCCCTGATATTGTGCTCCCTTTTGTTTTCTGCTCCTGACACTTGTGCCATCCCTTTAGCTTTAAAGTAGCGCTAGGTAGGAGTATAAACATGGCCCCAAGAACAGTAACTCAAATTGTTGGAATTCACATAATCCCATGGAGTTGTGAAGATGCGTGGCTCAACATTTCAGCAAAAACAGAGTCAAAGCAGTATTAAACAGAAATGTTGGACTCCATACAGTCACTAATAGTACAAGAGATATCCACGAGGCACACTGACCTCTCTCCCTAAGTCAAACTGAAAATGTTGCCCTTCCACTTGGCTCTTCTCAACATCATCCCAAAGAGAACTGTTTTAAGTATTATCAGTGTGATTTGTTTTCAAAAGCAAAATACTAGAATCACATATGCTAGTTGCTTATCAATTTTACAGACAGTATAAAAAGCAAGGAATTAATGTAATGATTCCAAACAAATGGAAGAGATAAGACTACACACAGGATTTTAAACTTATTGTTTTAGAATGAGAGTCATTCTGCCCACTAAGCTGCACAGTCCTTAACAGTGTATTTCTGAGCCCCAAGCATCACCTACATTGCTAGAGGGTAAAAGAAATGAAATGTAAAGAACATAATAGGAATTGCAGTAAATACACAGAAAAGAGAAGAATGATAAAAAGCACACCAGAGAACAACAAAAGAAAACATGAAGGGGAAGATAGGTAAGATCGGTTACTTAATAGAAAATTTTGAGCAGTTGCTCCAAGTGGCGTCCACAGAGAGCTGCTATTCACTTCATGCTGGCTCTCCTTGTTTCCAGCTGCTAAGTTCACATTGAAAGAAGCTAAAAATACATGAAATACTTTCCAAATATTATTTTCCCATGTAAGCAATTGGTGTAAGTTGTCACAGAGAAGTTGTCCTCTTGCCAGTGAGAAGGGAAATACTACACAAGAAGTTGCATTCTATGAAATCATTTGTCTCATGCACAATGCAGCCGAAAATATGGGGAGGATTGAAAAGGCATTATTTTAGCTACAAGTATTTCCAACTGTTCCCCCCTTTCAGTAAGGCAATATAGGAAAATGACACTTAAATATGAGGATCTTATCACCTGTGAGAAAAGCTATACTCTGCACTACTCAGGAGCATAATGTGTGTGCCATTTCTAGCAATCAAGCTTTGATATTTCAATGAGAGGAAAAAAAAAGACAGGAGTGGCAAATGTCTACAATTTAGGTATACCATCTCCTGACAAACTGAAATTTCACAATGCTGCAGATTTAAAACATAAATGGCACTGCTTTGAATTCAGGACTGTCCTTGCCAGTAAATTCAGCTTATTACAAAAGTAAAATAGGGGAAGGGATGGGACAACTCATACTGAAAACCATCCAGTTCTTTCTGTTAAATGTGAAGTATAACAGGCTTTTTTATGACATGCCTTCCTCCAAAAATAGCAATGATTACACTGCTCACCTCCCACACCCACACCCACACCCCCCTCCCCAGCTTGGCTTTTTTACATGTAGAACATTATACAGTCTCAGTCCTGAGGAAGGAGCCAAAGTTTGTGGAGCCAAGAGGACTCACTCCATTGCCCAGTACCCAAACTACAGAAAAGGAAGTAGGGAGGCAGGCGACTCTAATTTCTTATAGTATTAAATCTTTTAAAGCCAAAGTGACAGATTTTGTAGGAACTCTGAAACCCACAGCTTTCCACAGTTTTGGAAAGATGCTGCAAGTCCCAGCAGTGATAATACGCCGATTCCAAGGCACATTTGTGAGCAAGACTTTTTTGTCTTCCAAACAAACACAAAGATTATACAGTCTATTCTCTTCACAAGGATGAGGCAGGGGAAATGTTAAGATCACAGCTGCTGCAGCAGTGGAAGCTGCAGCTGCCTTGGAGCTTGTAGCGACTGTGTAGCCTGCCATGCAATTGAGGGATGCTACTGTGCTACAGATACTGTTCCATTTGGGGCTTTTTTCATGAATGGAAGAAACCTGAAGCTTTGGCCTGCTGTAGTTAGTGAAAAGTCTTGCAAATTATTTTGCAATACTCCACCTAAGTTCCAATTCAGCTCAACAGCTTTTCTATCAGATCTTCCTAAGTAGCTATTTAAGATAGCTGTATTCTTGAATAATACTTTCTTCACACCTCCTATGACATTTAGTTTTCAGAATTATCACATTCCTATTGCCCAGTCATTATTTATTTTATGTATGAAGGAGTACATACAGTGAAAGTAAGATGGAATCACAACCATTTCAAGCAACCTACATCTGGAATGAACTTACCTTTATGAAATATGGTTAGGCTTTTTAATAGAAAAAGCTAACACGTCTTTTAAGAATGACCTAAATTTCACTAAAACTAAGAAAGGATCTATCAGTACTTTAAGATATACTGTACAATAGCTCAGCTTTCCTCATTATTCTAAAGAATCATGCCTGGCTGATGTATTTATTTTGTAACATTTAACTATAACAGAAAATAGATGAAGTTCAAATGAAAACACTGTTTAGACTATGTCAACAAAGCATAAACTAAATGAAGTGATTCTGCATTGACTATAAAAACATATTTGCTAATATTAAAGTTACTAATGGTTCTCTATCAATCTATTACAACATGAAGTAATTCTGCATCTTAAGAACTGCGTTAAAGCAGCAGACACATGAAGTTAGATGTGATTTTGCAAAACAGCATCATGGAGTGCACTTTATTGCTGTTTTATCATTAGTGTAAATAATTCAACAAACCCATGAAACCTCCTGATTACTTGTTTTTTTTTTGTAAATTGCAAGTCACTAAAGGGCTTTCCACTCAGACAGTCAATGCTTACTTTACACTTGCTAGCAAAAAAAAAATCAAATATAATAGTATCTTGTATACTGAAACAAGTGCTTTGTTATAAAGAGAAGGCTTCAGAAAACCAGAAAAAAATGACACTGCTGTAAAAACCTGTAAGCCTTTTACTCTCAGTTCAAAGACTTAACCATTCTTCTACAACAGACTGAAGTTTCATATTCATCTCAGCAAATCAATCCGCTAATAGGCATCAGTCATCAACACCGAAGTAAAATCTGCCACATGAAACAGCTTTGATGTGATTGAAGACTCACACATAGTCGTAAGTATGACAGAACAGCTTAGCTATTAAAATGTTTTATCCAGCAAAAAACTGTTCATCCTAATTGACTGAAATACTCTTTGAATGCTATTATTGCAAGGCTACTTCACTAAGCAGCGCCTTGGCACATAGCCACTTGACTTATATCTTGAGATCCAGCACAACCACATCAAATCTTGTTAGAGTATTTTCTTACACACACTTTTGTCAAGAGACCAAAACAATAAAGCTGACTGTCATTTTTACAACCAGTTGCTTAGTTAATTCGATACCGAAACATACTGGGATTCATTATAAACGCTGCATGCAATCAGCCATTTCTATCAATCTTTCTTTTTAGTTCAGTAACAGAATGAAACCTACTAACCACATCAGTTGAGATGGGTTGACAGGACTGGGTGGAAGCTATTCTTCTGCACTGAGCCAAACCCCTCACCATGAGAGGTGCAGTAGCAGGGACTTCTTTAAACAGCAACGCACAGCCCTGGCCCAGCTCCAACACTGACCATATGTCACAAGCTGACAGATAAGAAGCCCGAGACAGCCATCTGAAAACAACTGTACACAGCCCCAGCCACCAGACAGTGAGGGTTTCAAGGTCTACCTCATCATTCATTTCAAAGCCAATTTTAAACATACCAGAAGGAAATATACTTGACAAGAAAAACACAAGCTGCCCCCCCACCTCTCAAACCAAACCAAATCAAACCACAACAAAATGAAACACCGAAACCAAGCAAGCACACAGTCATTATCAGAAAGTCTATATGATGCTATACTCTAACTCAGAAAGTGTCCATTGAATATCACAATTGATTGCAACAACCACAGTCAGAAAATTACTAACAGTTTGTGCCTGTAACACTCTCCTTTCTCCATTATATTCGCAGTGTATTAACAAGTTGCAAAGAAAGGAGCCAAATATACCCAGCAACTGCCACCAAGATTACATTTCACAGAACCAAAAAAACCATTATTGATTTAATATCTGAAATGAAGGATGATTTGGTATTTGTCCTGTATCTATTAATGCATCACAGAGTTCATCCATTTATGCCACTACTTTTGTTACCAGAAAGTGTGTCATATCAATTCTTTATATGTAGGCAACATATTATCTCTCAGATCTTATTCCAAAATTACTAAATGATCAGCACAAAAAAATAACTAAAATTTACTTCAGTCCCCTATGCCATTTCCACAGATCCATACATTTAATTTCCATATTCCAAATTAATAAAATCCAGGTGAACTTACCTACAGTTCGGAGGAGGGTCTAATGTAATTTCTGCAAGTTCTTTCTGAATTCTTGAAAGAAAAAAAAGATACTATCAGGACTTTTTTTCCATCTGTTTTTTTCAACTTTATGAACATTTTTACATCAATCAATAGTAACAAAATATAATTCTTAGAATTTCTGACTGAAAGTTGATCTATATTGTTTCATGAAAATGTGCAAGAACACGTAGAATAAAAACTAAATATTTTCTGAAAAATGAACATCCAGTATGGAACAAATGCCATGAGCAGCCACCTAGAAAATCACACTTTTTCCATAGGTCAGGAATCTCAGCTCCTTGGCTCACTTACACAATTACTAAATATCGCATATACCCTCTTTCTCTATTTCCCCTCCGACTATATGTCTTGCAGTTCTTGCCCTCCAGAATATTTAGCTTCTTAATAATGTATATTGTATTGGCAGGGAAAAAAAAACCCAGCTCAAAGGAAAATTGCCCAGAATAAGCCCACCCAGGACTTCACAACCTCCTACATATACTGGGGGCTGATATCAGCTTCCCCCAAAGGGAAGTGCTCCAGCTCCCTGGTCAGCCTGGGGACCTGCTGCTGGGCTTGCTCTGATACCTGCCTTCTTTTTACTGAGGGGATAAAACTGGTAAATGCTATTCCAGATACAGTCTAATGAGAGCTGTGTAAAGGCAGATAAATCTCTTTCATTTGCCTGTGGACTATGCTTCTGTTAATACCTCCCAGGAGGCAGCCCAGCCTTTGTCGCTGCCTCACACTGAGCCTGCTGTTTGCCAAGGCTCCCATATCCTTCTGAGCAGAGATGATCCCCAGTGTGTATCTGAGCAAGGGCTAAGTCCTCCCCGCATCCATGGTGTTCATTTGTCCTTGTTGAATTTCATGAGTTCTCTGTCAACCCTCTCCTGCAGCCCGGCCTGATCCCTCTGAGCCGTAGCCTTGCCCTGGTGTGTACAAGCTGCTTGTCATCTGAAAACTTCTCAGTGCACTCTGCCATGTCCTCCAGATCACCAATAAAGACATTACAGGCATCCTGCCAGAGCTCTTCCTCCAGGGAGAGCAACTTCGTTGTTAAGAATTTCTGGATATTCCCAGGCTGATGCTTCCCAGCCAAGTCCTTGAATAGCTTATCTCTGCCACAGCTGGCAATGGGGGCTCTTTTCCCTTACACCAGCATCTGCATCAGAGCCAGCATCTTGACCTCTGAAGAAATTTAAGTATGCAGAATATGATACAGAGCTCCCAAAGGAACTTGTAGGAGTTTACAGTTCCCAAAGACTTGCCAGACTATGATGCCATAAGCAGGACTGCGAATGCCACCTTCCCTATAAACTGTATCCAAGGCTTTTTTCATAGGCTACTTCAGTGCAAAAACATAAACATGTAGAAGGAGGAAGGAAAAGAAAAACAATTCAATACATCTTTAGTAGTTTCTTCTTGCCTTCCTTCACAAGATTTCATGTACAGAGCAGATTGCTATTTCTATTACTCCCTACACTAAAAAAGAAATAATAACACAGTAATACCACTCAAATTCATGAGATAGGTGCTCAAGCCACAAGCCAAAGGTTCAGGCCTGACCTACACATATCTTGTTAAAAACGACTGCTATCCATTTTGCATATAAATATAGGTAAAGAAAATGACTTATCAAAATAAGCATTCAGGTATATTGGCATATATAAAGCAAAAAAGAGCAGTTTAATTCTTTATATATTGCTACAATCCAAACACAATCTTGCATGTTTAGGAGTCTCACAGCCACTATCAAAATTCCCCTTATGCCACTAAGAATTGATTTTATGGCTCTAATGAATAAATGGACCAACAGCAGTAGAAGAACTGCCTGAACCAGGAACTCAAGCCTTTATCATTCACATTCTGAAATAATCAGGACATACGTAAGATTTGTAGGCAGAGGTAATAATCATTTATTAAGACCTGATGACAGCATTGAAAAGATAAAAATACTCTTCCAGATGCTTAGATTTTCTTTAACTTCTATGCATATAAATACAGGCAAAGTAAATGGCTTACCAAAATAAGCATTCAGGTATATTGGCATATATAATATAAAATGCCCCTGCATGTACCAAATGCTCACATCCAGCTTGCTGCCATCTGAAAACTTTAGTGTGGATTCTGCCATATCCTCCAGGTCACCCCATAAAGACATGACAGGCATCCTGCCAGAGTTTTAACTCCAGGGAGGGCAACTTTGTTGTTAAGGATTTCTGGACATTCCCAAGCTGATGCTTCCAAGTCAAGCCCTTGAATAGCTGAGTGTATATACCCTACATACACACAAACACACAAGCTTATTTCTGTAGAGGGGAAGCAATTTGATCTTTACTTGCTTTTTCTACTCATTGAGATGTTTGCAGCTCCAGCGTATAGAATTCCTCCAATAAATATCATAATTTTTTTTATAAAAACACAGGCACAGTCTGCTTAATCAAACACAAAATCATTGTAGTAACACTGAAAGTCATCCCATTTTTTAATTAGTGAATTTTAAGGCCAACAAAAATGTTGTTTTAAAAGTTAGCCCATTTGAAACAATCCTAACAAATAACAACTTTTAGAAGGGAGATCTTATAACTATGGGAATGCTTAAAATATTTCTTCTGTATATTACAAAATTCTGCCATGATTTTGAAATTTATACTACCACAAATTCAAACTATAGAAAACCTAGGCTGCATGGAAACTTAAATTTTGTGGTTTATGAGTTGTTTTGCTTTCTCAGCCTTTTTTAAAGTTACAGAATGATGGCATTGCACTTGTTTTTGGAGTCAGAGATCATTCCTTTGTTTTACATATAGTTGTAAAAATTGTTAATATTTCATGGCATTAGAGTGAGTACGAGGCGCATCAAGAATGGATTGACAACTTCAACAACTTCAGTCCTAGATCAAAATCTTTACATTCTTCCTCCTAAATCCTAACCCACGTTCCCTACATTCTGAAAACAAAACAGTCTCATTTTCTCCACCTGTTCTAGTTCAACCCAAAACTTCTAATGCCAAGAGCACTAAAATGGCCCTTTATCAAGCTATTCTGTGATTGAGCAGACACAGACAAACCACCTTTCTGCCTCAAGATGTATAAATTGATCAGATCGTACTGTCTATTAATGTTCAAAAGACATCATTGCTCTTGCAAATACCTAAGACAAAGATGTTTAATTCATGATCATTTTTATACAAACAGGATAAACATATTCGTACAATACTGTCCATCAATTGCTCCTCAGCAAGCTGTCCATGTTTATTCTCCTGCTCTGTGGTGTCCCAAACTAAAATTAATTTATACACCTTACATTTCTTTTGTTGCAACCTTAATTTACCTTGCATTCATGCTGAGAGCTCATTCATAAACAGTTTCTGTAGAACAGCTGACACGTAGCTTGTTCACATGTCACAGCACTCAAAGTTACAATTAAATCATCGGACAGCATCCCAGAGAGCCTTGCACTGATAGAGACCTCCAGTGTGCAAGCTGCCCTTTGTCTGCACATGCCCTGGCACTCGCCTCTATCCCCATTGAGCTGCCCTCAGAATCTGCCATGGGAGAGGACGTGCCTCATTTCCTTCGCTGACCACAGAGGACTCACCGCGATTAAATGCGGCCTCCGGCAACAAAAAATTTTTTTTCAGGGTCCTTTCTGGCATCTGTTTATTTGGATATTCTGCCTCAATAACAGTTATGTTTAAAAATGTCAGAGAGGAAAAACCTTCTATATTGAAATAATTACATATATCCAGTTTATATTTAAACTAATGACACTATGGTTTATTACATATTGGACAATGGAGACGAGGGCAGGGGGTGAGGCCCTTGCTGGTAATCAAAGCCCTGGGCTGCACACATAAGACATTTAATTTGCAATGTCAGATCTGATACTTTGTTTGGTCTTAGAGAAGTCATCTGACTCTTCCCTCTCATGTATATACACACACATATAAAAAAAAAAATCCCTCCATTTAACTAACAGAAAAGAACAAACACAGTTGCCTTCCAGTAACGGTGCAATGGTTAATCTACTCGTAAATTCAGAAGCATGAAAGTACATTGTGGATTTCAAATATTATTAATTCTCACAGACACATATTTACTACTGTACCAAGCCAAGAGGGACTGAGTTGTTTCCTTCATGACACAATTCCCTAAAGCTAAGAAAGATGTGAACATGTTAGAGAATCTCCCAACCTTATTAATAGGAAATGAAATAAAGGACCACATGACAATAAACTCTTTCTACCACATCTGCTTTTCTAAACTACATGTCTATCTACCCATAAAAGCCAGATGAATCAATAGCTTATATCAAAGAATATACTACTTAGAACATAGTTAAAAATGCAGTCACTGGTATGTATTTCAATACTAAACAAATTGTGACTGAGCAGGAAATTGATCTAAAGATGGTTAGTTTCATACTGAGGAAAGGAAATATTCTCACCTACTTATTAAAAGATGGATAAATTACAAGGATATTTCTTGTAACAAAAAGCACTCCATATTTTGCCATCATATTCAACATGCTAAATATCATTTCCAGATTCTATGATAAACCTCAGGAAAAAAAAGATAAGGGGGGGCAGGAAATACTCAGTTTTGTTGAATTTTGAACCAATTTAATCTATCACTTATTTGCTACTCCTTAAGACTGCAACTTCTTTGAATAATTAAAAGATTACAACTAAAGTTGTACAGTTCACAATTTGTTGTAGGCACAGATATTTATTTAAAAATGTCAGGACTGGACATAAAGGTTTACAGATTTTCAACTGGCAACTTCAGGAGCCAAGCAAAACAATACATTTATTTGTTGAGCTACCATGTCAGCCAAGAATGGTTACACTTCTCTCAATCCAAAGGTCATGCCAAGATTTGCTACTTAAGAGGTAACAAGATGCCTGCTGTTTTCAAGGACAGCAATTCAATTCCATGTCTGAACTGTAATTGTGATATGCAGCAAGTTTCTCAATCTTGACATGTTGGGTAAGAAAGGTTGCTATTTAAGGTGATGCCCTCTGGGTGAGGAAAATTGAAGGACCGGTACACTGCACGACATATGCTGTAAGCTATTACACCTGTATAGCAGCTAGTCCTGAAGTATTAACAGAGAAGGACAGCATGTGATGGCATTCTGCCTTCTTGATGCCATCCACAGCAATGCTAACAGAAGAAATTCCATATCTCAGTACCAAAAATCTTACTGAAATAGAAATATGAGTGGTTTCACACAGCCTCTGTAATCAGATCACTTTGGAAAGCAGTTAAGCTGCATGCTTATATTCATACATAAGACAGGGAGCAGTTTACAACTACATAAGCAAAAGTCAGCACACTGATAAATCTTGATTATTATAAAACCTCATGCTACTGAAAATTCTTTTACTGACTCCATAAAACACAAATGAAAAGCAAAACAGGAGTCTTCCAAATAGAGATGCACAAACCTTCCTCCATATACAGAGGGTATCATAATGCAATCCAAAAAAGCTGTGGCTAGAATTCCATACGGACAAAAAAGCTTTCCAAGTGAGAAAATCTGATTTCCAAACTCAGGTTAGAATCAAGCCTGTAGTCTGTGACTTTAGCTACAGTGAACTTGCTGGTGCTGTTTTTTTGAATCTGCTTCAAAGCTTTTAAAGAAATTAAGGAATCTTGACAAAAGCCACAATTGTGCTACACTCTGTTGTTTGAGTGTTTTACTGATTGTTTAGCAGTTTACTCCTTTCACCATAATAAAGGTACCAGAGTAAGGCCTTATTAAACCTGCACTATTTCTCATTCATAATGAACTAAAATAACAATATTACTATGAAGATTTTTCATACAGACTGTTTTTGGAATACTTATTACATATTGAGGACTTTAAGACATTTTTCCTTCCTTTATGCAACTCCCCTCCTTTTTAGCCTCTAATTTCTGACTTGGTTTTCTCGAGACATAACTGATTTTAATTAAAAAGCACAGAAACAAAACCTGTGATATGAAAACCTGTCCGGATTAGAGAAGGTGCAATTCCAATTCTAACACAATGACAAACTACTGAATATTCAAAAACAAAAAAAGGGGAAAAAATTATACAAAAAAAAAAAAACCATTAGTACAACAACTGTTTCTGTAATCCTTCCAGAAAGTGTTCCAAGAATCCGCACTCCTAAATTATATTTCTCTTCAAAAATGTACACATATCTACGGAACTATTGTAAGTCATGTCAGCTTTTAAAATATATAATCAAATGTATATTTCTAAAATGTATAATCAATATTATTACACATGTGAAACTAGCTTTAGAGTCTAACTGGCAAATGTACTGAAGTCAGCAACTGATGGCATAATTAGGTTCAGCAGAACCATAAGCAGATATGATTAAACTTTAAAAGGTTTAAGTAATTTTATCACTGTAAAATGCTTGTTGATAAAAGCTCTAAGCTTTGAAGATACAAAGCTCAGATTAATAGACCAATTTCTGACATATCATTATTAATTTTTTAATAGGATAGTGTCCACAGGCCCTTGTCAGAATCCTAGCATCATTACACCAGGCATTGTACAAAGTTCAGAATACACAGACTGCTTTCTAAAGATGCTGGAAACTGTTTTTATGACCTTAAAAGTCATGACTAATCCAATATTCCTAATATTAAAAAAATAATAATAGCAGGAAGCAGATGAAAGAGAAGAGCAGAAACCATAACGGCTGTGAGGATTAACTACATTAATAACATCATGATTTGTAGTGAAAGCTGGGTGGGTTTTTTTTTTCCCTTCTTGTCATAGAAGGAAACACAGGCAAGTTTTGCTGGCCATTCTGTAAGAGATATGACCAGGTAATCTCCTAATAGTGTCACAGCAGGAATGTGTGTCCAGAAAGTATTTCTCCAGAGAATTAAAAATTAAGAAAACTAGCTGTAAGAGAGGAATCTATAGCAGAAGAAAAGCATGACATGACAGTACCTCGCTGGAAAGACAGAAGATACTTTAGTATCCTCACTAAAGTATCTAAAGATACTTTAGAAATGGATTTAATTGGTAAGGGACAGATTAGGGCAAAACAAAGACTCGAATCCTGACTAGATGTACGCATATTTATATAGTATTATTTACAGACTCTGACTGCATGCATATGTTATAAATTATGGCAGCAGGGGCTCGATGCTCCTCCTTTACCACAGCACCACAGTGGTACAACTCCAGTGTTTTGTCTGGTAGTTTACACTGCCTTGGACTAGCAAAGAAACGAGATCTGGGAATTCTGCATTAGGACAGTCTGCAGAATTGGTCTCTTGTCAGACTATTTTATGAGTGCTTTTTAACTTCAATCGCTATAATCCCACTTGCCCAGACTTACAACCATACGTGTACTAACGAAGCAACACTAAGCTGTAAATTCCTTCTGTCTGGTCCCAGCAAGACAATCGTATCTGGAGATGGACATGATAGCATAGAATAATTTAAATAGCTATTCTACAAACCAACCTTTCATCTCAATCAGAAAAGGGAGGGAAAATAAATGGGTATTAAAACAGATCACAGTTCAAAGTAAGAACCAACATACATTTGTTGTTCACTCAAGTATTTCTGACCTGACCATCTGGGAAAAGAAAAGGCAGTACTTCATGGCAATAGGTAGTCCTAACATGCTGAGTTACTGAACTGTCTGAAATGTTTATGGCTAATTAACTGTAAGTTATACTGACAAGTTTCAACATCAGTCATACATACATATACAGAGATATATTTTATAAGGCTACAAAACTGTCTGAGTTTTATTAGCAATAAAAAAATGTCAGCTTTTATCATGCAAGCAACTATTAAAACCATGTGAAAGAGGCAAACTGACAAAGAAAGGGAAAAGTATACAGGTCTCATTATTGTGACCAGTCTCAAAAGGTTATTACACTGATACAGTAATGTTGTAATAAAACAATCAGAAAAATTAATATACTGAGTCAATACATGGATCTGATGGCCAGCTGAAAGAAGAGAAAGGAAGAAACAACCAGGAAGAACACTGTACCTTTTAGCACTAGTTGACAATTTAGCAGCTGTTTTGCTCGATATTTTTCCCTCTTTTTTCTTGGGCTGAACTTGCTCCCTTTCTTGTTCTTGCTGAACACCTTCACGCTGATCTCCATCAGAGCTGCCTCCACTGGTGCTTGGACTATCATCCACTCTCTGCCCCTCTGTAGACATGGCAGATGCTGCACTGAACAAAGACAAAAAACTGAAGTTAGTTTTTTGAGAAGAAACTGCCTAATTGTATTTCTTACATGCTTAAGGAAAGAACACATGGGATATATGTCTTTGTCCTAATAAAATAATGCTTGTGTCACAGTAGTTCAGTAATCCTTGTACTGAAGAGTTTTGCCACAAGCATCCTAACAATATTTCAGGAGCTGGCAATTTTAAACCCTATACCACTGCCACCCCCAAACAACCCCAACCAACCCACAAACAAAAAATACAAAACAAACACACAAACCAATCCCCCTGCCAAACTCTTCACACATGCACACATATATATATGTATGAAAACCAGAAGTTACTGAAGTTAAGTGGGAAACATAATCCTGCAAGTGTAAAGCCATTCACTGTGAATTATGCTTTTCAACCACTCAGCAATACTATCAGTTAGCTGTCCCATCAACTATGCCACCAGTTCAAATCTACCACAGCCAGTTAAAAACTGAGAGTTACTACTATCTTAGCACTCTCTGTTATCCCATATGAAATAAATCTGTGGGCTCATTCCAAGTGTACAATGTGGGTTTCCACATTACAAAATCCACATCTTGGCATGCTTGATGGAAACACAGAACTAAAATGCTCTAACACAGGACTGTTTGTATTTACTAAAGCGGTGAGCACGTTGGTAGAGGATATAACCAAGTTTTTTCCTGACGTTTCATTCAGGCAACATGAAGCAACAAACTTGTCAGAGAACATGAGCAGCAAGAAACCTCAGCATATTTCAGAAGTCAAGTTAATGCTTTATTCACACACTTCTGATACTAGTTAGCTATTTCAATGTCTTCCTTCATTTTAAATAGTATAACAATATGCTGACAGATGAGGGATTACAAGCCCACTGTTACAGCTGCCATGACTTCTCAAACTCTCAAACTGCTCTAATGAAGGGCATATGTCCATGAAAAACCCTTCCTGAATTTGCATATCTGGTGGCACTAACTGATTAAAAAAAAAAACAAACAAAAACCCAAAACCAAACAGAAAACCCGAACCAACAAAACCAAAACCAAATTAAAACCAAAGTATCCAGGTATTTCCTTAACTCCAAATCTGTACTTTAGATACCTATGTTACATATCCTTCTCTACAGATTTTTAGTAAAAAGCACACAGGCCCAAATGTTACTTGCTTACACCCACACAATCCCCATATATCTGGGTGGTTTTCTGATCAAATCTGTCTGAATGAAGAATTTGCTCTTTCATACACAAAGAGTTTCAAATTGCTGTGAACTTCAACTGTCTTTTCCTCTTACCTATGTACAGACATCATCACAATTAAGAACAAAACTATTCACCTAGACTATTATATGTTTTAAGGCTTGCTCAAGGGAGAATAATGAGATTTCAGGCTCAGATACAACCATGCTTGTTCTATGGATTAAACAAAGTTCATCTCCCTGTACATATTTATGGAAAGAGACAGCAAAGGAAAAGTAAATTAATATCAATGCCAACAGGGTTACGTTGAAAAGGACGCTTTTTAAAAAGGCCTAAGTGTTCTTGTTACAGAATAGAAATAAATGTACTCCTATACTGAAAAACCCTTGCCAAGATCTAATTCTATCAAATAATACACACTATGGAGTAGAAGAAATAATCTCTTTATGCATTATTGACACATCCAACTAACTTCAGGAGGAATTAGGTCTCTTTTGTCTATCTTGTGAAGCTATACTGAAAAAGAATTCTAGAAGTATGGCACCCCTTCAAAATGTTTAGGCATTAAAAGAAACAGCCATCAATACCAAGCGATAGATATGTGACTAAAGTTTCCCTTCATCAGCTTAAGCTGCATTTTTTATTTTATAACAGAAAACAGTATTTTCGAATCAAAATACATATAAATACACAACACCAAACCTGCTCATTAAGGTAACTGAAATAATGCAGAGTTTCTGTCCTAAAATTAAAATACAAAAAATGTCCACTCCTAGAGAACAATTTCTCCTATAGTACAGCTACAACAATACATTTAACATAGTTCATAAATTTACACAGGCTGATGTTCAGATATTTAAATCCTGGTTGTGAGATTTCAAGGTAAAGCAGCAGAACACTTAGAGGTAATAAACAACAAAAGTATCACATTCTGAAAAGTCAAAATATGCAACTATAATGCAATTTTGGTAGTAAGTACCCACTTTCCTTGCTTCCATATAAAGCTAAAATACAACCTCATCTCTTTTTATAACACTTAATGTTGGCCTTTATTTGCCCTAGATTTTACTTCTGACCTTTGCTTAATACATCTAATTTTAAAGAGAAAAGTTCTCTCTTCACAATGTACATAGGCTTTAACACTGCAGGCCAGAAAGTTAAAAGCATATTTAATAATGCTTATATGCATAGGACATCTGCTATGAATAATCTTGGCTATAAATATTACTATTATCCAAAAAACAACTGTATTCACTTCATAAGTTCAGGTTACTATCCAGCAGACAAACACTGTAACAGTAGCCCAGAGCATATAATTACTGTAATATGTAATGCCAGCATGTACAAGAGGAAAATGTTTAAATCTGTCATTTGATGTCTGGCTATTTTCTGGGGGAAGGGGGTGTTGCTGGCTTTTGGGTGTTTTTTTCTTTTCTCCTTCTGTCCCTGTTCCTCTTTCTAACATCCAGGCAACTCTTTCTATTCCCTCTCCTCACAATACCTGCAATTTTAGGATGCTCAATATTGCGGTAAAAGTGTGTTTTAAGGGGCCTGAAATTAAGACACTTCTAATGGGGTCAAACTTAGAAGACACACAAACATATGAACAAGTAAGAGAATGGGGGAAAAAAGTCAACTGAGAGGATGACACCGCGAAGAAAACATTTTGCTGCCACTAACACAGACAGAAACACAAGATACTCCTTGAGCTGTAAGTGTGTTTGAAACTGTCAGACAGGGCGAGAGGAAGACACACGATGTCCAGGTTCCCGGCTGCCAGGCTATTCTACATTCAGACGGGGGTTGCTAACCTCCCTGCTGTTGTGCAGAGAAAAATGAGCAGAGGGGGCAGAGGAAGGAATGAAGGGGGACTTAAAAGTCTCTGCCTTAACGTGAGATGAATCAGCACCGAGAGAGATTACAAGTGTAGCTACAACTATCAATTTGAAGTGAAGGGTGTCCAAAATATTTTGCTTTTGTCAAATATATCCACCGGCACCTTCCCTTTCCTCCTCAAACTAAAAACAAAGCCAAAACAACAACAATAAAAACAAACAAACCAACAACAAAAACAAACAAACCAACAATAAAAACAAATAAGACAAGAATACCCCAAACCACCAGTCATCATCAGATATCACACACGACCAAAAAAAAAAAAAAAAAAAAAAATCCACCAGTCGGGGACAGCAAGATTCTGGCAATGTGCAGATGGGTCCCAAGGGCGGCAGAGCTAGTGATGATGTCTTTCTAAAGTGCTCGTAATTTCCTATAAGCCAAGATAAATTGAGTATTTCTGCAGGGTCCACCACGAGCAGCAATGGCAGCAGCCGCCTTACTTCATCTTCATTAGGAACCATAAAGGGCTAAAAGACCACAGCATCGCGGGACGGGAGGCAGAAAGAGCCCAGTCTGTGCAAGAGGAGGCTCCGCCACTGAGAGAGGCACCCGGAAGGATGGGACGGGACCGGACGGGACAGGACGGCAGCCCCGGGCTCCCACGGCCCCGCGTGGGCACTCTCCCATCGGGAAGCCCCCGCCGCACGGGAGGGGCTGGGGGCCACGAGCATCCCCAGAACCACACACCCCCCGCACTCCCACGGCCGGGCGGGCGGCGCCGGGCCGGGGTGAGAAGTAGAAGACAACCGAGGAGAGGAGGAGGAGGAGGAGACTGAGACTGAGAGAGGAAGACGTCGGGGGCACATGCGGGAAGGGAGAGGGTTGGGCTGCGGGGCTCCTTGGGGCGCGGGGGTGGGGGCTTAGTGCCTTTCCCGAGGGGTTCCAGCCCGGGGTGCCCACCGCTGCGGCAGGGGCTGTGGGGATAGCGCATCCCAGGAGGCTCGGTCGTCGTGGGGGGCAGGGGGTACCCCGGCGCCCCAGCGACCCAGGGGCGCAGAGAGTGCCGCGGGGACCATGCGGAGCGGGGGTGGGGAGCGGGGGTGGTCGCTGCTCCCGCCCGCAGCAGGGCGAGCAGGACAAATGGACACGGAAGAGTTGCTGAAAGGGTGTGGGGGTGCTGAGGAGCAATGGAGGCTGGATGGAGCCTGGGGGAGCGGGGAGCGCCGCCAGAGATGCCGAGGTGGCCGGGGGCGGTGGGGGGGGCGGCCGGGACGGTTGCTATGAAAGGGCACGGCCGAGGATGACAAGGGGGGCAAGGGGGTACCAGGCAGCACCAGGGGGATGCGGAGAGGGCAGGGAAGATGAAGGATAAAGATAGAGACAGAGGGTGGCAGATAAACGTGGGGAAGAGAGAGGGTGCTGCCGTGGGGGAGGGATGGCGAGCGACGGCGGGGGTAGGAGCCCGGCGGGGGGAGGGGAGGCAGACGGGGAGCTCAGCCGGGGCAGAGGTAGGTGTACCCCGGCAGAGACGGAGGGAAAGCCGCCGCTACCTGCAGGCGAGCGCAGGTCTCTCTCTCGCTGGCGCCGGGCACAAACTGCGGGACAATCCGTCGCGGTCGCCCCGACTCCGGCCGGGCGCGGGGCTGGAAAGGGGCTACAGCCGCTCACTGAGTCATGAGCCCGCTGCCCCGCGCTCCTCGCTGTCGGCTTCCTCTCCCCTTTCCCGTCTCTCCCGAGCAGCAGCGACAGCCGCCGCCGCTTCTCCCGCCGCCGCCGCTCCTGCCCCCGCTGCCCGGAGAGAAGTGAAGCCGCTGCCGCGCGCGCGCGCGCACCCCCGCCGCCGCCTCCGCGCGCGCGCGCCCCCACCCGTCCGCCCGGCGCCGCGCGCGCGCGCGCCCACCAGCCAATTATCCCGGGCGTTCGCGGGCCCGAGGGAGGGGCGGGAGGGCGGGGGCGCGCGCGCGGCTTCGGCAAGGGAACGGTGGGGGGGGGGGGGGGGAAGTGACGGGATGGGGGCGCGCGCGTCCGCGGGGGCTGGCGGAGGCCGCGCGCCGCCGGGCACGGGGGAGGGGCAAGAAGCGGCGGCGGGAGCGCGCGTTAAAGGGAAGCACCGGGGGCTGGGCGGGGTCAGCGGGGCAGAAGAAGAAGGAGGAGGGGATGGGGCGAGGTGGGACCTTCGGCCGGGGATTCGGGGCGGGGGGGGAAATGGAGGTGAGGGTACTTGGCCTTTCTCCCCGCCGCCGGGCTGCCGCGGGCCCCCACACGAAAGTCCGGGAGGTGCAAGGGGCGGGCCAGGACAGGGCAGGGGGTGGCGGAGGCCGGTATCAACTTTCTTGGCTCTTCCCGTCTTTTTCGGCTCCTTTGTTCCCCTCGGCAGTCGCCCCCTCCTCCGCCCCCTCCCCAGTCCCGGCGGCCCGCAGCTCCCCAGCGCCTTTGTCTCCGCGGGAGCAGCCGGAGGGGACGCGGCCGATGCCCCGGGCGGGCAGGGACGCGGTACCTGGGGAGGGGCGGTGCGAGGGTACGCGGTGCCTCGGCCGGCCTGCAGCCAGGGCCCAGGCCCTTGGCACTCGGTGGCCACACTTTGTGTCACCGTGGTAGTTTCGACCGCTGCGTGGCATCAGCACGGCTGGGTGGCACAAACCGCCCCCGGCCGCTGGCGGCCCCGGTGACGTGCAGCATCCCGGCTGGAGATAGGCGCAGTCGCCTGATTGTGGCCAGGTAAATGAACCTCACCTCCCACGCAGGCAGGCATTGCCTCTGTGGAAAGCATCGCAGTCAGGAGTGGGAGAGGCCAAGGCAGAGCCGCACTTAAATGTTAGTTGTTTAGTGGGAATATTAACCGGGAAGAAAACAAACCTCCAGCAGAACTGGCTGTCAGGTAACCCCGGCTGCGCTGGGCGATGAGACACGTCTGTCCCTGTGCCGACCCTGCTGCTTTAATCTTTACATAATGTGCTTAGCTATGTTATGTAAACTATCACCTCAAACCTTTCTTCCTCTAACAGAGAAATATACCAGCTAAGGGCTAAAGGGGTAATGCCTAGTCAAAATGTTTTCCCTCTTTTAACAAGTATAAAGAGTTTAAAAAATAAAACGTGTTCTTACCATTCCACATGTAGGAGGAAAAGTTTCTCCCTGCTTGAGCTGTGAAGTATTGTATTTTTTCTGACTTATGGTTGAGGTGTAGGTGGAGCTTATGCCACCAAACACACAGAAGTTGAGAACTTGAAGCGTTACTGAGGTATATATGGATTAGAAACATCATTGATACCTGCTCTTGTATTATATCCAGATAGCATAAGTGTTTTTTGCAGTTTACGTGTATGTAAAATTAGTAATTTTCTTTGTTGAGAAATTGTTTTTAAATTACTTGGTTTATTTCCTCTTCCTATTTCTTTGCTTAATAATCCCAGTAATATTTTCACCTAAACCTAAAAATACCACAGTCAGCTAGTTCTTCCTATTCTGTGTGCATTTACAAGATATTTTCTTGCTTGTGATGGAGAAAAGCTCCTAATGTCAGCTAGGTGGGTTTCTATCTGCTAAGCGTACATTAACTTTCTTGGAAGAACTAATAATGAAGTAATTAATAGAATATGAGGTGTGAAAGTCCTTCAAAAAATGCAAACCTCCTGCAAGTAATGCTACTCGTTGTGCTGAAAGGTGCACTGCACACTCTTGACATCATGGCTGCCTTTTCTAAAATCACTTAAACCATGCTTTTTCCTTTCAGTCATTTGAAAACAGACCTCCTGAAAACCATCCAGGAAGTGATAAAATTAAATTCTAAATGATTCTTCTAACCATATTTCCTTAGTGTTGCTCTGACAGCATAAGGGTGCCTTAAAAGGAGGCACACATTGATCTGTGTTAACTCCTCGGCCCATCTCAGGATGTCTCTTTGGTGGCAGTTCATGGTGCTTCATTACAGATCTTTCCTGCTAGGATTTGCAGGAAGCACAGAGAAAGAAGCTGAGTGAATAGCCTAATTGAGACAGGGGCAGGATGGGGCCATACAGTGTCCCAGAATCTGGGTCATAATTTCCCAGTGCTAAAATAATCAAGGGAGCACTGAAGTGTTTCAGCACCAAGTGAGAGGTTTGAGTCATCGCGAGTCAGGCCCTGATTTTTTCTTTTGGTGTGTAACCTCTGGCCCAGAGCCCTAAATGGCAGGGCTTAAATTAAGGACAACTAAACTAGGCAGAAGGTTTGTACTGCCTTATGAATAGAACATACACACTGAGGTGTGCCCTGTTTTAAAAGCAGAGGTTTTGAATGAGCCCTGCCTGTGCAGTGTAAAGAGAGTAGGGCAGGGTAGTCAGCTGCTCCCATTTTTATCCTTTTGACCTTTCAAAATAATGTGTTTGGCCCTCAGATGTTAAAGGTGGCATAATATTGCTCAAAAATCCTTTGGAAGACTTTTCTAAATTTGGATTATATAGGTTGAATCCTGACCCTTTCGAAGTGAGTGGCAATGCTTCACTGTTAGATTTCACCCATGCTGGAGTGCTAAGGCACACAGTTACACTTCCCCCCCCCCCCATGCTTAGTTTAGTGTGGTTTCTAAAAGCTGGCACTATTTACACCACCAGACACATCCAAAGCAAGCAACGTGAGTTCTTTACTCTCACAGAGACTTGAGCTTCTTTGTGGAGACATGCCGGAGTTCATTTCACCTGGCACAGGCAGTCATGCTTTAAAACTATTATGGTTAAGGACACTTTTGTTAAGGGCTCTTGATTTGAGTGTCTGTTATAAGGGCAGATATGTCAGTCAAAATCTATGAAGTTGGAGAAACCTGAGCAAAGTTTCCATTTAGAAGTGTTTTATTTAAAGAAGTAATAGATCTATTTAGATTTTTCAGGTATTTTTACATTTTTAGCTATAGTGAGATCTGTAATCAATTATAGTGAATTTTATCCATTTCTTTTTAGTTAAAAAAACAGGGAAATATTGTTCCATGTCAGAAAAGAAATAGGAAAATTCAACTTTTATTTTTTTTCTGCATTTCTGTTTATGCACTACTGTTCATTCCCATTTAAAAGAACATGTCATTTATGTATCACTGTTAAAGTCATTGAATGAGCACCATTGTCAAATTGTAACTGGTAAAAGGGATTTGGTTTTCTTAGGTAGAGAAAAGATGAGAAATCTCAACTGTGGTATAGGTGAAGACATAACTATCTTGTGATAGCATATGTCTCTTTCAAAATTTTATTATTTTATATTGAAAAGTGAGATGATAATATTCATTCGTCCATGATGTGCCTGATTATTACATCAATCTTTTCCAGCCAAGTCCTAATGAGCTAGTTTGTTTCATCCATCTGAACTATTATCAGCAAAGTTTGGAGGAATGGGGACAAAGGTGCCTTTATTCATTTTTTACCTGATTCCACTTTCCAGCTCCACAGGAGCTGTCAAAGCCTGTGTTGTTCCCCCCATCTCTGCCCTGCTGGGAGTTGGGCCCCGTGGGGCTGTTTGGATAGTGGACAGCAGGCAGCTCTCAGCAGCAGGCCCTAGTCTGGTCCTCCATCCTGAGCTGTGCTGGGGGCACAGAGTGAGGAGTTTCTGTAGTAGCTTTATGCTGTTCCAGGATTCTTCTCCCATAGCTGGTTTTCTTTATGCTACTATGACAGCACAAAGCTGTAAGGACCATCCAGAGGATCTAGCCTGTTGTCTGTTTTTTTCCCTCTTTGGTAGTTCTTTCTCCTGTTTGTAGATAGTTTTTTCTCACACTGCATCTATTTTTTTTTCTACAATCTTGCTTTGCTTTTGTTGCCATGTGGATGAATCCCGCTCTGTACGTTGGCAAATGTAAACTGAAATTCAAAGGTACCCTGATCTCTGAAGTGCCATCTGTGTTTGAAAATGCAGTATCTGAGTGATTCAGGGATCAGGATTCTTCTTTCTGTTTCTCTTCTCTCAGCGTGTGGAATAAAGTGGCATAGCAAAGCAGATATCTGCAGCAGAAATTTGAGTTTTCAGTTAATTGTCTATGTCCTCATCACTTAAAAAATGACATCCTATATCAAGAAAAACATTGATTGAGTCCTGAACACTAGGTAAGCCTGTTATTCAAATAATGCCTTGACATAAGTCTGTTTAAGGTATTTTCATGCCATTCTGAAGTAAAATGATTGTGTGAACACAGAGGCAAGTTACTGCTAGCCTGACTTCTTTATTTGCTCTACAATGCTGCAAACCCCCAAATCATTAGCATTTATTCACTCTAATATTTTCAGGCCATTAAATACAAAAGGAGTTGTAAGTTGTGTGGCAAACAGCTTTTAAGGTCTCTTTAATTCTAGCCTAAAAAACGAAGAATTTGCAGCTCCTCCTCCCCTTTGCTCAGAAGCAGAACTGCTCCCACTATCACTCAGCTGGAACCAGAACAAACAACTGGGACAATAACCATGTGGCATCAGAAATCCTGGTGGCTCTCTGCTGCTTTGCTATCTAGGATTGTAAAGAATAAAGATAAAACATATTAGGAGTGGGTAGGAGGAAGGTAGTAACTTGCTTCGGTGTCCTTAATGAAAGCCTCTATTTTTGTTTAAGATAGGGAATAAATTAACTGCATAGTGTCCGGAACAGAGGTTTGTTTCTGTGTGCTGGTTTAGAGCCTTACTTAGAGCCTAACTGCAAGATAATTGCACAGGATAATTCCATGATAGTTTCACGGAAACAACAGAAATTGTTGACAACTGAATCCTAGACTAAGCCGCTGCTTTAAAAAAATCTCGTATTGCATGTACTGAAGGGAAAAATCTTTATCTCCAGAGCTATTGTAATGCGTTGACCTGTAACTGGAAGAATTCCCTGCATTGCCTGTCTTAATTCATCACCATATGTGGGAGAAAATGTTGAAAAGTGAAGATAGGTTAGAAAAGAAAATTGGGGTGTTTTAGGTGTTACTTCCACACTCTTCAGCACCTCCGCATTCCTATTATTTTCTGTTGGTTTCATAACATCTTAATTCACAGGATCAGAGCTTGGTTTTCTGATAAAAGATGGGTAAAATTCTGAGGATCTCTGTGGTTCTGTTGGGAAAGTTACATCTTTACAGTGAAAAAGAAGCCGTGGGCACTCATGTTCCCTTTTAATAAAGTTAAGGTTCCAGAAAAATGTGGGCTAATGTTCTCTATGTTTAATGCATGATTAATGCATGCTTAGAGTGTAGGCTCTGCATCCTCCACAGCAAACCAAACCCCATAAGCAGGCTCATTCAGTCCCTTCAGTAGGAGTGACCAAATGCATTTCAGGAACCCAGTGGACCACAATCAATCTAAAGCAGACTGCCTCGTGCACGGTGGAAAATACCCGCATTCTCTACCGGGGATTCCCCCAGGGAAGTGGAAGTTCCCTGCAGTAATAAGTCAGTCTAGTCACATTTTTGCACTTGTTTCCTGACCATCCCAGCCAAAGAGCCTGATTTGGGCTGCAATTGGAAGGGATGAAGGGGAATGTCTGTAGTTTTATAAACCTAAATTCCTCCTTCTGCTTTATGGAATCTTATACACAACTGGTGCCAATACAGCAGCTGCCAGTGGCTAGGTCCAAGGACAAACAAAGGGAGAAAAAATCAAACATCTTTTGTCTCATCCTTGGTGGTAGCTATGGCAGGGAATAAATGGAATCTCTTGCCTACAGGTCTAGGCAAAACCTGGCAAGCTTCTCTCTGCTCTTCCATAAGCTACATCTGTAGAACTTCAGGGAGCAGGAATCAAAACAGCAAGTGCTCATTTTCCTCAACTGCATCAAACAAAGCAAGCAGTGGGTGCAGAAACTTCAGGGTATTCTCTTAATCACCTTCGAACTGTTCCCATGACTGCAAAGTCATGGAGAGGCAGTGGGGAGGACACAGATCAAGCAAACATTTATTTGAGGAAGCTGGAAAGCCCAAGACAGGAACACATATCTACTTCCCAAGGAAGCAGACTTTTTTCCTGTATCCTAACCACAGTTCAGAGCCCTGAGCCACACAAAAGTGGACTCTCGGACATCTTTACTTTTTCATAATAGGTATTTGAAGGAATTTTGCTTAGCCCCATAACTCATTTGAGAGCCTCCATAGCTGTATTAATTCCTGTATTTTAATCCAAGTGAACTCTTATTTAGACCAACTTTGCTTCTTACATAGGCATTTCTACCTCTGCAAAGTCCATGCTTCTTGCATTTTACAGTTAATTTGGAAAAGTAGAAAGCAATTAAAGAATCCAGCACACAGTTTCTCTTTGTCTCTGGTTCCTGTGTTTGACAAATTTTTGGAACTGGAACCCAGAGCATAGCTGAGGACTAGGCCCACAAAGGCAATTTGATATCTGTTGCAATTTCTAGCTATTGATGCTGTAAAAGCTAGTGAAGTACACAGTTCTCAGGGGAGGCCACACATTTCAGGGGAGATAGATAACCAGAGCTAGATATTTAGACAGTGGAGGTCCACAAATATTTGGCTGAGTAGTTATCCACTTAACCTAGTCATCAGGAAGTGGCAGGGAGAGATGTCAGTGGCTCAGAGTGTTCCACAACTGTGGGTACACACCTCTCATTGGGGCTTTAACTACAGGTACCTTAGCTGAGTTGGTTGGATCATGGTGCCAGTGTCACCAATGAGTTCATGATCTCCTGTTTCTAGCCTGTCCAATCTGCTGACAGAGGCATCACTGATAATGTGGGAAGTAGAAATTTAATTCTGTCTGCTGCCTGAAAGGACAAAACCCCCACAGTTTATAACTCTCAGAATTATGTCCCAAACACTACAGCATTTTGGTGTTTGGCTTATTTGTTCTCTCTCATTGTGTCTATTCTTTCTAAAATGTACCTACATCTTCACTGGGTTGGAACTGAAAACGTGAAATGCCTAGCAAACAGGCTAAAAGTCATTCTCTATCTTTTGATCTTTCACTCTTTTAATATTTAATGATCCCGTTCAAAATGGAACAGCATTAGCAAGAGAGATTAGGAAGTCCCCTGTCCCCTTGCAACACCACTGCATGTTTTCAAGGTAGCAATGAGAGATTAAGAGTCTCTCCGGGAAAACTGGTGGCTTTTGCCTGTGTCTCTGATACCCTCAGTCAAAGCTCTAACCACTTCACATTTTGAAGAGATGTTTCTGCCCCTGCTTTGGTGCAATTGGGAATGCTTGCTTTGCTAGGACAACATCTGCAGGCAAGATTACAGGATCTTAAGCTTGTGAGTCATGGTTGTCGGGGTCACAAATAGGTGTTAAATTGCTTGATGGCATCAAGGCTGGGTTCCTACTCTTGGGATCAAAGGTATGACTTATTTAAACCAAGAAATCACCACAATCCACCACTAACTGGAAAAATACATTAAAATAACTAATTGTGTGTTACCATTCAAACACACCCTGCAACTGTGTGCTGATGCACTAGTGAGGTTTTCAAACATCCAGTTCAGACAAAGTGGGACAAACAGATGGGTGAATGGTCAGTCTCAATGAGGACATTTTTGTTTGAAATTCCTTCCAATACAGTGCACTATGCTCTGCCCTGGACCTTGGGAACCTCCCTTGGGATGAAGCTGACAGTCCTGGGGATCTCACACGGAGAGAGATTCCTCACCCTGGGCAGGGTGTGGAATCCCCAGGGGAGGCTGGGCAAGGAGAACTGGGCTGGCAGGTGCCCTCAGGGCCCTGACACTATGTCATTAAAACCACTTTCAACAGCCATGTACTTTTGCTAAGAGGATTTTATTTTTTATGGACACACAAGGAGTATGATTCTGAGTATAACATTTCTAAATTTCTTAAATTTAGTTTCCATATAGTTATGTATACATAAATCCCATTTTCCAGAGAAGAATTATTATCTTTAAAAAAAAAAAAAAACGCTCTCGGGAAAAAGCAGAAATCGGTCACTCCCAGGAATGCCCACTAATTCAGCTAGATTATTATTATATTCCACAATCAGCCAGCCAGGGTTTATTATTCCTTTGAGACAATGGGAGATATAATTTGGTTTTGGAAGAGATTCAGCAATAGCTTTTCCCTCCTGCATGCCGGCAGCTTGGATTGCGCTGTGTTACCGGACCAAAGTTCCCGGTGGCGGGGATGCCAGCTAAATGGCTTGCTGTGCTACATCTCTCTTGAGGTGAAATGCCATGGAAGCTGGGAGTTGCACAGCTGCCTCAGCATCTGCTCACAGAGCCCACAGATCTGAAACAATGGGCCAGAAATTGGATGGTAATTTAAATATAATGGTCTGTCCATTATTGGTAATTAAAAATCCATTGGTAGCAGCCCAGAAGGTAAGGGAGGCATCTGAATCAGACACAGGTTTCCTCTCACCTGGGTGGACTAGGATAGACTTAGAGACCAGTGTACTTCTTTTTTCATGTGGACCTACTGCAAACTCCTTGGAAATAAATGGAAATGTTTCCATTGGCATTAATGGACTTTGGACAAAATCCTAATTGCCTCTATAAAACCCTTTTTAATGTTGCCATACATTATTTGTCATGTATGTGTTTTAATAAAACAGTCCTGAATGTACCACAGGGAATGTGCTCCTTAAAATCTGTCTCTGTTTCAAACTCTAACAAGGGCAAGCTCTCCGACAGGAGACTTCAGCTTTACTCATTTCTGAAGGAAGGCTTAAAGTACTCTTTAATTTTATAGGGAAAACAGAAAACTGTGCAAAAGTTTGTGGGTTTTTTTGGGGTTTTTTTTTTTTTTTTGGTTTTTTTTTTTAAGAAGAACCTCACATGCGCATTTTCTTTATTCTGGTTTATTTCTTGATTCATAACAGTTTTTCCCTCAACTGTGGCTTTGGTCTGGAACTCAAAATGCAAACCAAAACTGACTTAGAAGCATCAAAGCTTGGGTGATGTGGGTTTTTTTACTTCATGTAGTTTGATCACCAAAACATATCTATGGGCAAGTTTGCTCAAAACAGTATCTAGATTAAATGAAAAGTTAATGAATGTCATAGTAAGGCTTTTTCTAAAAATTACCTGAGTTTTAAACTTACAATGAAACTCCAAACTTGTGTAGTTTTATGTGGCATCAGATTTTGTTATAAGTGTCATGGAGTAAGAACAGTCTTTTCTGTTAAAACGTAAAATATAAAGTAAGAAGAGCTAAGCAAACTTGTGTAACTACACAAATGAGTAACTTTTCTCAGTTCCTCTGACAAAATGTGCATAATAGTCACATGGATGATAAAAATGCAGCCCGCCCCCCCCCCCCTTAAATTTGTATAGATTTATGAATCCTTCAAGTTGAGATGCCAAATATTGATAAAACTCTTGGAAGAATCAGTGAATGCTACAAGAGCTTTAATGTTCCACAGCATAGCTGTAAAGGTGGTTTGAATACCATTTTTCACTCTGGGAACAGAAAAAATATACTTTTGACATCTCAGGTTGCAGCTGCATTCTTGGAAGCAACAGTAATTTACAGTTTTACCAATGATATGGGAAGACAGAGATCCTAAGCAAACTACAAGTGATTATTATCAGAGTTTCAGACTAAGCTGGAAGATTCTTATAGGTTGTTTGTTTTGTGGTCTTCTCCACAGTGAGCTTCCCATAAAGGTATTGGTGCATAGCTAGTGGCAGGTGAAAGTGCAGTGGCTGAAGCAAAAAAAAAGCATCCCCATCTCTGCTGGCTTCCATAGGCATCTACCTTGCAGCAGGGGAGACTGAATGGCTTGCAAATTGGCTTCTGAACCTTGCAGTTCAGCATAAACCAAAATCAATGTTGGTTTACCTTAACAGGCCAATAGGCTGTGGTGGTTTAGAGCTGATTTGTGAGAGCTGTTCAGCTCCCCACTGTTAGCAGCAACCTCAGGGAGAAGTCTGGTAACCTCTGTAAGGATTCCTGTGAGAAGAGCAGCCAACACTTCCACACCTTCTGTTTAGTTTGTCACTATTTACTGCTGTAGACCTCTACCTGTCATTCTTTTAGGTGAGATCAAGATTGGGACCCACTTAACTCACTACTTGTAGCAAAGATTTAAGGCTGTATGCCTCAGTGTGCTATCCCAAGAATCTCAGTTTAGATCCTCATCTAGCCTTGTATCTCAGGGACATGAAGAAATCAACCAACTAACTTTATTGCAAAGAAAAATATCACTGAAAATGTTTACTTTAAAACATTCAAAATAAATCAGTCAACAACACATTTCATTTGCCATGTGTTTCCCTTCTGCATGAATACTCGTCGTCTTTGTCCGTAGTGGATACCTCAGTTTTTCAGATGAAGCCTATTTCTGATTTCTTTTTATTAACAGTTTTTCATATAAATACAGTAGGTTTTGAAACTTTTTTCTCCAAACCACACTTCTGTCACAGTTTATGTTCTAAAGCCACATATTCTTGCAAAGAATCATGGAACCAAAAGCACCGTGGGAGGGTATGTGCCTCAGCAAAACCTTCTTCTTCTTTTGTTTACAGGCTTTTTCAGATTTTCCATGTACACAAACTACCAGGTAGCCTTCTGTCTTCTTCAGAGGATTCTTAACACACATGCCCTATGTGAAAGTGAAAAACCACAGCCCCTCTCATTCCCCTATGCTTTCTTGTGATGCTTCATCCTTCATTGTCTGAGGCCAGGGATTACTTTCATAGCTCACCTTTGGCAGCCACTGTGGCTGTTAGGACAACTCTGTATAATGCCAGCTTTCCACAGGATGTTGCCCTAAAAGGTTGTGATCCAAGGCAAAATGTGTCTTCCCATGAATAAGTTGTTTTATCCCTCCTATCCCTTCAGGGAACAGATGATAATGTGTTATAAATTTGACTTGTCTGTCAGCTTATGGCCTTATTCATTAATTTATTTAGTAGGAAACAGGTTTTTGGCATCTGGAATGAAGTCCACTTTCATTAACTACCTTGAGATAATGAAGATGGAGCTGAGTATTTTAAGCTTTAAAAATACACAAAACCAAGTAAGAACAAGGCCCCTACAGCAAGTGGAGAAGAGGTGAACTAGGGAGAAAAAACTGTGGTGAGCATCTCACATTTAATTCTGTTTAAGTAAGCCTCCCATTGTCCTTTCTCTGCCTTTGTATTTGCTTTTTGCCATTTTTGTCACTTACCTTCTACTTTTTCTCTTTTTTTCTTCAAATAAACCTTTCATACCTGAACAGGTTGCTATTTTGTCTTCCTTCTTCCCTTTCCTTTTTCAACAGCTCTATTTTTTCCTGTTGTCTCTTTAGACACATTCTTTTTCTTGACTTTGTCCCTGGATAATCTTCTCTCCCCCAATCCAATCTGTTGTGAATATTTTTCCTTTCAGATGTGTGAACTTGTGCCTTAGTCCCTCACTTCACAAACTGTAACCCACAGACTGTTGGTTGATGACAAATTGGGAGGCTGTTAATCAGAGAGCTGCTGTCTTCCAGATACTGAGTATCTGAGCCACCTTCAAAGACAAAGCCAGTCAGATACCTATCTAGTATTATTTCCTGCATAACTGTAGATGTTGTTATAACATCATGAGGGTACAGGTCTCTGCAGTTGTAAGTAAAAGCAGCTATTTATGCTCCCTACATGAAATCCACAAAGATGCCATCTACACTAAAAGTCAGAATTGCTAAAAATCTGAAGCAATCATTGAAATTGCAGCCTTCTCTATACTGGGACATACATTATTCTGGTAATGCCCCCTAACCTCCTACAAGATAGCATTTATTACTAGATGATCTTCCTTTTTAGTTTGAGCACCTTATAGTGGCTTTGTTTCATATTTTTAGCATACCTGGAGAACTCTAAATGGAATTCAAATGCACAGTAGTAGCTGTCTCATTAATGACATATTTCAGAAGTAGAAAATATTTCCGGATTAGCAGCAACTCCCAAAGATAGTAGAAGTACTGTAAGGGGGATATTTTGATTAAAATAGGAATAGTACTGTCAGAAGAGAGTCTTCTTTAACTAGCTGTGATATTACAGGGTTATATGGGTAATGGGCCAGACATAAACTGTACATTAGATCTGAGCTATGTGGATCTGAAGGGCCAAAACTAAAGTAACTGCCTTAGCTTTTTAATGCTTTCTGGCCGAGAAAAGAAGGGCCTCAGCTCCTAGGAGACTCTACTTCCTTCAATGTACTGATCAGCAAACTGGTCAGGTCAGCAGTATTAAAACAATGACATTAACAAGGACACTTGTCTCTTTGGGGCCTTTCTTCTACTGCTCTCTGAACAATACCTGTGTGTTCTGACCAGGCTATCATTTTACAGTTTAGCACAAATGCTGTGGTCCAAGGTGCTGTTTAAGTGATAAAAAGGAATGCTTTGATAAGTCAGTCTTCGTATGGAGGGAGTCACTTAAATAGTGAGAAAGAGTTTCCCTTAACTTTCAGGCCATAAAAAAAAATGATTTCTTGGAGTCATTTCACATGCAGAACAAAACCAATCTGACTGAACACAAAATGCCAACCCTATTTCCAGAATCAATGTCTTGGAATATTCTTTAATTAAATTTCAGTGAGATTCACAGAGTAAGCATAGACCAAGAGAATAGTTTGAAAAAGCTAGCCCCAAGTATCTTACTGCTATTGATTTATCATTACTCCTCCAACATACTTTCAAGGGGGAATTCTCTCTGTTCTGTAAAAGAAGTATTTTTAGGTTTAAAAATTATATACGTAAACAAAGAGCACAACTTATTTCAAGCTGAAATAGATCAGCTTTGGAAATGTGACATTATAGCAGGACTTAACCATGCTTGATTCAGCTGGGTAGTGTGCCATTCCTTAGGGAATACTTCAAAGAATGACGCAGAGCAGCAGCAACTGGGAGGATACAGACAATTCACACAGACTGCATGCTTTCACACCCTTGCCTCAGATCGGCAATCCCAGATGGCGATCACCCAGAAGAATCTCAATCTTTCTATATGCAATACTCTGCAGTCACTAAGTGGTTTAACACATAAACTCAGTAAACTCAGATGGGATTGACATTACCTTCAGTAGGCTGAGCACTCTTCTACATCCACTTACTGAAGGGAATAAGTGTGATCACTTCAGGGACAGTTCATACCTCTGTAATTAACAGTAGTACAAAGCAGCTATATTCCTAAACATTGTTAAGGGAGGGGTCTGGGCCTAGGAAAATAACATGCATCTCAACATCTGGAAGGCTAGCAAGTATAATTATCAATTACACCAGTGTAAATCTTTGAGGTACATGTTATCATAGGTATAGTACTCTCAGTAAAGAAAATAGCAGAGTGATTTTCACATCTCCTCTGCCAGAGTGAAGCACTCAGCTTTGCTCTCAGTGGGTATCAGTTACCAATATTTATTCCTTCATGCAGGTTAAGCCTTAGCTTTTTTATCCCTATCTTACTGCAAACCTCTTGAGAATGTATTATGACAGCAGAAATAGATGCACACTAGAGTGTCTAGTCTCACTATTTTGTGAGGTGAGTTGTGGAAGCAAAAAGAGTAGAAAGTATATGAAAAAGAAGAAGGTAATATTTTTAATTTTCTATCCCTTATATGCAAACAAAAATTAAACAACTTTTTACTCTACCTGTTCAACATGGCCATTATAGATTTAGTAATCTGTATTACTGTGCAGTGTGATTCCACATGATTTTCTACCCTGGTGAAAAATGCATTTGTCCATTTCTTTATGGAGAAAGAATCTCTTTTTATGGAGGTAGTGTTTGCCTGGCATGGGTGATCCCATTGGTGTAGAGACTGAGTCTCCAAGCTAAAGCACTCCTTGGCAGAAGTCACCATTCACAGCACCATGATAGTATGAATCTGTTCCTCACAGCTGTGGAGCCAGTGTGGCTTCCTCTACATCAAACATCTTTACAGCATCCTCCACTGTGTCTTTACTTCCACTGAGAGGCCTCTGAAGCACAATAATTCCTGATAATGGAATGCACATGTTAAACAGACTATTAATTAAAACAAATTTCATTATCAAAAAAGATTATTACTAAAGCACCACGTTTTTCACATGGAAACACTGGAATTCCTCTACTACTCTCTGGTCCTTCTAGAATGCCTCGCCATCCCATATCCTGTCCTTTAAAAATAAATTTACAGTGAAAATGCATTTTCTCTAAAAACTTGTAACCTTTTATAAAATGATTCCATTTAAAATTCTATTTTAATCATTTTTTCACAGCAAAGAAGAGATACTAAACCATGTAATTTGTATTCACGACAGCAGGCATCACTGCATCCAGACAATGCTGGGAAAATTTTGTGAGACAGAGATAGGCAAATCAATTATAATGAAACTTTTGTTTACTGGATTCTTCTTGTTGGATTTTAATGTCTGGACATATAACATGCATGTATAAGCTATTTTGGAATTATTTAAAATCTTTTGTGGGACTCATCAAAAAATAAATTAGTCTGACATTTGCCCTTTTGGGATTGGATTAAGCTGTCTGCTCTGCCCCCCTTGTGAAGTGCAAAAGAGAAGACTTTGGCTAGAAATTAGCAGTTTAGGAAAAGTCAACATGTATGAATTGTGGACAGATCCACTTTAAAATTTTAGCAAATGTCACAAGTATTCTTTTATTCAGACTCTGAGAGGCTTTGGAGAAAAAAAATAACAAGTATTAGAAAAAAGCAGCAAGGAAAACAGAAGTAATTTCCAACTTTGTGTAAGGCAGTTATTATTGTGGCTCCTATATATTACATTATTTAGACATTCCTTCTCCTCCTGGTGCATTGGATTTATTTTATTCCACCCAAGCAAATAGAGTTGGATCATATTTGATCTCACATTTGTATAATATAAACATTAATTGCACTGTTTTAAAACAAAGATCTTCAATCAGCCAGATCAGGTATAGTTACAGCTGGAAATCCAGAACTGCTTATTTAAGCAGATAATTTTTTTCTATTCTAAAGGCTGTATTCACTTGTGTGTTCTGGGAGGAAGAGAATTAAAGGCAGAGATGTAAAAGATACTGGGTCAAATCAGATATCTTTACTAACTCAACATTTGGACAAACACACTTTGCCAGTAGTAAAGATTTGAAGATCTGGCCCATAACAATTCTTACAATAGTGGACTGTATTTTGTTCTTGGCAGAGCACCAAATCTAATTTACTCTGAGTTTACAGGAGAAAAAAATACAGAAGTGTTCTGCCTCCCATTTGTTACAGCAGCATAATCAGCAGTGAACTGTCACTCTGAACAGCAGCAGAAGAACCAAAAGAGGAATGCTCAGCTCTGCCCATGCTGGTGGGTGATGTCAGGAAATCGCTGCTGGGTGACGTCAGGACATCAGCCTCTTGAGGACAAACAGCCAGCAAGCAACCAGCCTTTGTTCTTTCCCCCCTCCCTCCTCTTCTGGCACAATAGCTTTAGCAGACAGATAAAATGTTAACAAAACACTGATGTGTTTTTACATGTGTGACAATGGTTCCTCGTACCAGGGCTTGCAGGTAGGGAAGAAGGGCTGTGTGGACAGTGCAGAAATGCAAGGAGCCAAAGGCAGTATAATGCCAGTGAAAATCTCCCCAGCTCTCCATGGGGAGGCTCAGGAGGCCTCTGCTTTTCCAAGCAGTAATAATTAGCATGTAATAGCCCATGCACCTAGATATCTCTCAGGAGCAGAGGATCAGTGGCTGAACAGTGGCATAAAACTCATGGGACTGGTGTGAGAGTTTGAGCACCATAAATATGCAGATGCCTGGTGCTTGAAGAGAGTGATATGCCTTGCCTCCATTCCTTTTTTTTTAATAACACTGAGTGCCATTTTTGAAGGCAGATGTCTGGTTTCTAAAAGACTGCCTGCAGGAGCTCAGCCTGAGGCAGGATGCAGCTGATCAGCTGCTTTCAGCAGGGCAATGGCTTATGTTCCTGCTAAATTTCTGTAGGCAGCGTGGAGCAGCCTGCTTTGACAGATACCATGAAGGTCCAGCACCGTTGTCCTTATTGAAGCACCTCCCCTTCACTTTACTTTCTCTAAAAGTAAAATAAAAACCTCATAGAATTCAGCCATGTTTCTCTAGTTTTATGTCAGCATCACCAATTCCAAAGTCTGGCACACTGCCCTTTCACTGTTATGTTTTTTGTGATGATTAAGCACGTGTATTTTTAAGGTGAGGCTCTCTGTTGTCTCCCCTATGATTTCCAATATTGGCTAGCTTAAGTCTTCTTGTATGTCCAGCTACTCATCTCAAAGGATAAATTACCAAGGAAGAAAGAATTGTTGAAGGAATGTACATCCCAAATCAACTTGAGGAGACAGAGTTTAAAAAGACAGTAATGGAGAAGAAACTTCTTCACAAACAAAACCAATGAGGTGATGAAGGGTCTCATCATCTGGGGCCGTTCCCGCAGGAGATTTCTTTAATTCTCCTCCAGATGCATCAGTATCTTAAAAAAGAGAAAACACTTCTATCCTGGCCCACTGTGTTCAAATCAGGTTAGCTCAGCTGTGGTTTGGAGATTTGTGAATTTCTTTGCCATTTGTATGGGATACAGTTAGCCCAGGATAAAGACATCTAATACAGAAGAGATGACCATCTGCTAAACCATAACACATTTGCAATTCCCTGTTGTAGAGCTCTGTTTTCCTTTTTGGCCTTGTATTATATAATTTTGACTGTGCAGATTTTTAAATCTTTATTGCTAATAAAAAAATAGGAATTTCCACTGAAACCACTCTGACCGTGTGTTCAGAATCTTTTGTCTGGTGGCCTTTGAAGCACCACTATCACCTGCAAAAGTTCACACTGTTTTGGGGTTCTTGGACTTGAGGTTTTCCACCCTGTTGTTGGCTTGGGTTATTTGGGGTTTTTTTTTTTTGATAAAGGTTGTAGGAAATTGATTAAGACCAGCACTGTTTAATATCTTTATCAATGATTTGAATGATGGGGTTGAGTGCACCTTCAGTAAGACACTAAGCTGGCCAGAGTGTTGATCTGCTGGAGGGTAAGAAGGCTTTACAGAGGAATCTGGACAGTCTGGGATGGTGGGCTGAGGCCTTTTGTGAGAGGCTCAACAAGGCCAAGTGCTGAGTCCTGCACTTGCGTCACAACAACACCCTGCAGTGCTATAGGCTTGGGGCAGAGTGGCTGGAAACCTGCCTGGTGGAAAAGGACCTGGGGGTGCTGGTGGACAGCAACTGAACAAGATCCAACACGTTCCTGGTGGACAAGTAGGCCCATGGCACCCTGGCCTGTATCAGCAGTAGTGTGGCCATCAGGACCAGGGCAGTGATTTTCCCCCTGCGCTTGGTGCTGGTGAGGGCACACCTCAAATCCTGTGCTCAGTTCTGGGCTTTTCACTTCAAGAAAGACCCTGAGGGGCTGGAGGGTGTCCAGAGGAGGGCAATGAGACTGGTGAAGGGTCTGGAACACAAGTCCTGTGGGGAACAGCTGAGGAAGCTGGAGATGTTTAGCCTGGAGAAAAAGGGGCTCAGGGTGACCTTATCACTCTCTCCAACTGTCTGAAAGGAAGGTGTAGTGAGATGGAGATTGATCTCTTCTTCCAGGCAGCTAGGGACAGAACAAGAGGAAATGACCTTAAACTGTGCCAGGGGAGGTTCAATCTGGATATTAGGAAGAATTTTTTCACTGAAAGGGTTGTTAAGCATTGGAATGAGCTGTCCAGGGAGTTGGTGGAGTCACCATCCCTGAAAGTGCTCAGGGAATGACTGGATGTGGCTCTTAGTGATAAGGTTTAGGTGGCAGGGTGGAGTTCAGTCAAAGGTTGGACTTGATGATCTTGCAGGTCTATTCCAACCTTAATGATTCTATGATTCTAAATGCAGTTTCTTCTTAGCTCTCAGAGGGAACAAAAATTCTGTCTTATAAACTATCTTGATAAAGAATTCTGAACACCTAAATTGTCAACTTTTATTCCTTAGTACTTCTCGTTATCAGATGTGGACTGAATAGTTCCCACAGTTACATTTTACTCACATAAGGTTCTCATTTGACACTAGTCATATATTTATATTAATGCAATCTTGCTGTGTGACTTTGTGTATCTTTGCATTTTGAAGTCTTCAAATGAAATAGAAAAAAAATTGCATTCACACACTTTATTAGCACAGTAATCAGATTTTCAGAGTTTCACAATAACAGGAGAAGCTTGAAAAGTAATTAAGAGATTCTCAACACAGCAGGAGTTTTTGTTAAAGGAGAAAACTAATTCAGACTCTAGTTTGCAGATACAAGAGAAGCTGGGGCTGGAGTCCAAGAGACTCCTAATCTTCAAGAAAAGTAGCTGCTCTGAAAGCCGTGGGGAGGGAGAGGTCATTCATATACTTTCGCTTTCCTTTAAAAGAAAGCAAACCATTAGGAGCTTATCTAACAATTAAAACATCTGCTTCACAAAGGAGAAGCACGTCAGCTTGCATTGCCTTGATTGAAAGGATGCATTTTATTATATAAGAACTTGGAAATATAAAAAGTACTACATGAATTTGTGTTTGTAAGGAACAAAGTTGATTTCCAAAGATTAATAACAGACTGTACATATGCCTTTGAGGAAGCACCCAACCACATGAATGACTGTTTCCAAATGCACATTTATTTAGATGTAACCAGATCCTGTAAGTAATGTGTGTGTAAATCAAACTGGAGATTTTGGTGATCAGCTTTGATATTATCATAACGTTCCGACATTTTCAAAACTGTGATTCTTCTAAACTTCATTTTGCTCTTATGTAGATATAGATGGAATGAATGGCAACAAGTAACTAATTTGTAAATCTTTGCTGTCTCCTACTATTTCATGTCTCACTTGTTACTGCTTTCCCTATCTCATCTGCCCTTTTCTGTGGCTAGCTGACACCTCTCCTACTGCTTTGGTTCTGCAGTGCAGACACAGGCTTCTTTAATGCTTTTCAGCAGCTGTGCTTGACTTTAGGCTTTTATTTTCTAAGAAAGTAGGAATTATGAAAAACTGCTTTAATAGGAAAAAAAAAAATTGGTGCCGCCTCTTGTGCTAAATAATGTACTGATACAATTCATAATGTTGTTTCATTTCTTTAAATGTAATAATTACCTTTTAAAATGTGCATGTGGCTTAATCTTTTTATGGCGTAGGATAATGGAGGAGTTTTATATGACTCACAAGTGATGATAAGGATGTACATTGTAGATTATTGCTCTATCACCATGCATTTGAAGAGAGCTCCCTCATGGCAGTAAAATAATAATAGGACTGATTGCCTTGTCCTAAACCCCCCTGGAAAGCACCACTCTGGGTTATTTTAGGACATAATACAGAGATTTGTTCTCCTGTTGGCTTCTCTTAGATGGTAAGGGCATTCAGCTGACCTGTGGAAGGCACAGTGCTCAGCAGTTTGTCTAGGTTTCCTAATCCATACCAGAATCCTCTCACCCAAAAGCTGTGCCTTGGCTCTTACTTTCCCATGCTCTCTAGGGCTGGAGGGAAGGAGAAACATATGGAAAAAAGCAGAAAGTTGAAATACATCCTAAGAGGTCAGTGGGAAACCAGTGTGCACCCACTTCTTGCTTTTGTCCCTTCCCATCTTTCTCTACTTTCAGAGAAAGCTGCTCTTCAGGCGCATGGCATTTCCTACAGGAATGAGTGAGTCTGAGCCAACTCCACTGGAGTTTTACGGACTGAAATATCTAGATTTGAGGGAGTTTTTTACACTGAACAAGTGCCATGTCATTTTTAACCTGCAATAGCCAAGAAATCTGTATTGAGGAAGTAAATTTTAAAATGCTAATAGAAACCGAAGAACAGGCAATGATTTTGTCAGAAACTTTTATTTTAAAAGTGGTACAAATGTGACGGTGGCTGTTGCCAAACCTTTTTCAGGAGTCTCTTGTTGCAGATGCTGACTCACAATAGGAATCAGTCATGAGGACTGGGACAGAAAATGTGACCAAATGTGATTCAGCACATCAGCACTGTATTTGCATGTGTAAACCTCTTAATATCCATTTCAGTTACCACTATAAACCTGTACCCAGCCCATCTTTATGTCAGCTGTCTCAGCCTTCAAGTTACCTTAGTCTAGTGATATCTGTTTGAGTTGCAAATCAGAAAATAAATATTTTTGCCGCCTGAATTTTACAGGGCGCTCAGTTAATCCAGATTTGACACATTGAAGCTTTTCAAGCCAGAACCACAAATTGATGGAAAATGCACAAAGTGAGGACATGCAGTAGCATAACCATCCTTTGTCCCACAGGCAATGATAAAATTATGTGTGTCCTTTTCTAGGAGGTGCTAACAGGAACTCCAACTCTCATCACTTCTTCTTTTCCTCTCCTGCCTACAGGAATTCCTACCATGCTGTTCTGTTGCTGAACTGAGTTCCCTGCCGCCCCAAAAGAAGATTTCTGCTGGTAATATTGCAGAGGCAAGCTGGCAATCTGCATATTAATATTTTTAGTGAAGTGGAATGCTCTCCTGAAATCATCATATTCAGATGTTCTGAGACCATGAGAAGAATCTCAGGTTTGTATAAACCATGTAAAAATTTTTGAAAAAATGAATCCTATGGTTTCAAAATTCTCAGCAAAAGCTCTCACCCCTCCATGTTGGGCTTTTCAAGCCAAAGTAGTGATTTTTGCCTCACTATTTTTGAATGCTTGTGGGTAGCAAGTTGCGTCACTACTGCTGCTGCCCTAGGCCTGTTTAGGAGGATTTGGGTTTAAGGTTAAATCAAAGTTTGAGGTTAAATCAAAGTTTGTAGGCAAAAATCTGTTTCTTCCTTTGTGGTGTCTTTCACTTAGCTCTGGTTCTCATCTGTTTAAGGAAACCCCTTATTGCTGAGGTGATTTAGGGTGAATCCTCACTAAAGGCTGTTTTACATGACAGAGAGAAGTGCTGGAAAGAGGTCAGGGTTTCATTGACATAATCCTATCTTAGGGTTTGGAAAAACCTACCTTTGCTGGAGTTCAGTTGATATCCATGACTTTGATTTGAAGAGGTTGCTATTCCAGCACAGTGGTTCACCAAAAAAAATCTAAAAATTTGGAACTCATTCCAGCCAGGAGTTCAGAGTATCTTTTGAGTTCTCAGGAATCACTGTAGGTTTTCAACTGGCTGGTTCAGAGGTTTTCACTGTCCCTACCTTCAGATGTCTACTAGTTCTTCCAGAAAGACCCAGAAGCTTTGCAATAATGCTTCTTCCATGCTGTCAAAAACTACATACCTGAGGAACCATGATATCTTTATTCCAATTATTTAAAAAATGCACATATTTCTTACATGAGAAAGGTAGAGTCACACAAAGGACTGCTTTCAGTTGAGTGATTTTTATTTCCTGCCTATAAATTTATGACATAGCTCAGAGATGACATAAGTCAATAGCTGGTAACATAGTTACAGACTATGGAAAGAGGCCTGGCAGAGGATAGTTCTATGCTACTATTACATCTGGAATGAAACTAACTTGTGCAGAAATGACTCACATGTGTAGGGGAGATGAGTCTTGGAGCAAAGGTACCAGCATCCTACAAGTGATGTTTTGTAGAAACAGTGGAGCAGTCTTTAAAATATCCTGTTAATTGATTGTGCTCTCTGGCACTAGCAGGAACACTTGGTGCATAGTGAAATTATATTAGAATTGAAAGTGGCAAATCTTCCTATTCTCTGATATTTCTTGGGTTTTTTATCCTGTAAGTGGTTTATACATGGGTGCCTTCTTCTACTGTCCTACCGCTCAGCCTCCAGAGCCACATTTGTGGTTGGCGTATGGGCAGGGGATGAGAAGTTGCATGTAGGCTTCGTGCAGGTGATCAGGGCAACAAGCTCTTCTCCCAAATGTCTTTTGATGACATCTGGATGGCGGTCATTTAGGGAAAAAGGCATATAAGATAGATTTAGATTGGATATTAGGAAGAAATTCTGTACTGTGAGGCTGGTGAGGCACTGGAGCAGGTTGCCTGGTTATGGGTGAACCATCTCTGGAGGTGTTCAAGGCCAGGCTGGATGGGACTTTGAGCAGCCTGGTCTAGGGAAGGGTGTCCTTAATTGTTTTTCTTTTTAAAAAATGTAATGAATGGCAGTATTCAAATTCATTAAGAATAAGATTTTCCCCTATGGCCTCAATACCTTAATATTAAACATTATCATATGCATAACAGCATGGTACATATTAAACAAAGAAGTTCATACTGACTCAAATAATTTACATAATTATTAGCAGGTCTCTTTGCTAGCTGTACAACCTTAAAAAAAAAAAAAACAAAAACCAAAAAAGCTGAAGAATGTAATCTCCTTTTTAAATGCTGCAAAGGCCATTTTATGTTTCTGAGACTTGGGAAATCCTGCTGTCTCTTTATGAGATATATCTAGGGATAATCTAAAACTGGAGTTAATTAGTGCAACGTTTATTCTGATGTTAATATTATTTTTCCACTCATAGCACCTGTTTGGGTAAATCTATTAAAGTGTTATGTGTTACTACACATCAGTTTAGACCTAATTCACCACATTCCTATTTATCCTTTTGCTTTCTGTGTGGGTGTAGCTTCCTTGATTTAAATAGAAGTAGGCTTAATCAAGTGTTTAAGTGTTTACAGGGTACAATAAATGTATAATACATTAATACTGTTTTTGCTAAAATGTGCCTCTAACATTGTTCCTTTTCCCCAGCTGTCAACCACATACTTGATTTTCTTATCACTTTATCTCAAATTATTTCAGCATAGCTGTCTCAAATATTTTACAGATCATATGTAAATAAAAACATACTTTAAGTAACCATCTTAAATTGTGGAGCAGACACATCACTAAATGGAGAACAATAAATAAATAAAAAGAAAACCCAGTCAAACATACTTTTACAAAACCCAGCCAAAGAACTATATCTCCAGCATAGATACAAGGTTCCAAAGTGAGTTGAGGAGGTGGATAATGAGAGACTGAAGGGCCTCTGTCCCTGTCTTTGGGCTTTTGAGGATAGCTTTGCCAAGTATGTTTCATTGGGCACTGAGGAAGTTTGTAGGCACTGAATTCTTGCTTACTCCAGAAGCCAGGCAGTGGGCTATTGGTAACTGAAAGCTGGTTTTCCCCATTCCTCCCATCTTGGTTAAAAATAACTTTTATTTACATGTTATATTTGCTCCTGGTCAGTTCATGATCTAATTCACCATACAGCCAGAGAGACCTTTGCATACCCAACTGAGACATTGCTAAAGGAACAAGAAGCAGGAATTACCTAAGCTGCCAAAAGAAGTGAACTTCAGGAACAAAATAGCATCCTTACTATGGACAGCTATACCACGGCCTTGCTCCAAATTGGCATGACGAGGGCAAGGGGGACCCTCATCACTTTTGTAGAGCAGGAGTAGCAAGAAGCTACTTGCACAGCTCTCTGCTGTGGCAGCAGGCTTTTCCCTGGAGAAAAGCACCTGGAAAGAGGGGAGGTTGTAGATAAGCTTTTCAGTCCTTAAACTCTCTGGAGTGACTGTCTGGGACCTGCTGCTGTGCTTGTCACATCCATGCTCATCCCAAGGGGCTGTTGACAGGATCCCAGAGTACTTTGTTCCCACACTATTGACATTCATGGTGCACTTCACGTTTCCCAAAGTTAATGATCCGGACTGTCTGCAGATGCAGGCAGACATCACTGCTCAGACCTGTGATGCTGATGAGCTAGTTACAAAAAATCATGTTTTACCTAGAATGACTAAATACATGTAAGGTTTGTGAAAACTGACCTTTCTTGTTGGATGAGTTTCAGGAAACAATTTTTCACTTAATGACTGGCTTGAATCTAGGCCAAATTGGTAAGTCTGTAAGTCTGAACTAAGCAAGTAATTTTGAACAAATTATTTATTCAGTGAAGATAGCTGCTTTTCCTCACTAGTACATAGTTCATGGACAGACTGTGAAACTCTTTAACTTACTTGTAATTCAAAGTTATTCATACATTTCTTCACATAATAATTCTTGGTCTAAAACTATTTATGAAAAGATTATCAGTGCCTGCCATGAAGAGACATGAAGGAATGGAAATTATGTCTGGTTCAGAATCAGCTTGAAAATGTAGATGGATATGCTCTAACGTGAAGAAACTCTTCACTGTTCAGTGAATGTGGCTGGTTTTTCTCAAATCATTTATTTGACAGACCAGTTTTTCTGGCATTTGACCAACTCCGTAATTCATAGAGAATTTCCCTCCCCCTTGCCCATCATTTTCCCAGCTCTGCTGAAAGCCTTGCAGCCAGACAGCTGCTCTGAGTGAAGTGTATATATGGCCTCATATTGGTGCCTAGTAAATAGGTACACTGGTGTGAAACCACACGTGCTACCTTGGGGCCATCTTTGCAGAGGACAAAAGGACATGGACACTTGCCTGCCCACTTTGTAATAGAATTGGCCCCTCTGGTATGAGCTGCAGTTAATAAACATTAGTATAGCAGCATGAACTTTCTGGTGTGAAGGGCAACACCTGTACCTGCTGTGCTGTCAGAACAAAGCTAGCATGCTGTACCTTTTAGCATCCCTTAACTGCTCACAAAGAGAAAGATGAGGAGGGAGACCTGCTCTTTCCAATCCTAATTCTCTCCTGCATATGGGCAAAGCTCATTGGGGCATTGCTCACTGAATCCTTCAGCTGTTCTGCAGAAAAGCTAGCACTGCTTGGGGTTTCTGCTTGGAGTCCTAGACCAGGACATTTACTTAAACCTTCAACTCTCTTTCCTCCAGTGGTAACATAATTTCTTTGGTTAACCCTTTGGTTAACCTCAAACCAAAGAGAGTGATTCCTTTTAACTCCATCACCTTTCCTCCCTTCACTCTCCGCTATTCCCTCCTTGCAGCCCTTACCTTGTTCTTTTACCTGCTTCACTTACTTCTTTTTTCATTTTGTGATTCATAGCTTTTCTCTTTAATCTTTGCTATTTTGAGGGGGGAATGTCTTTCCTGGCCCCAGTTAGTGCTCTTTCAAGATTTGGCTTATTCTTTATAATATATCCCATTTTTTCTTTATTTTATATTACCATGGAGCCTCCAGCTGGTATTAATAATCACTGAGAGTTCCTACTCAAAGAATTTAGAATGCAGATGAATTAATTCCACGGGTTAAAGAGACCCATCCTTTTATAAACATACGATGTTAAAAAACAGTAATTAAAATTATTAAAAACCTGATTTGGTTGTATCAGGATTTTAGGTATTAATATAAATACTAATTTAGGGAATAGACCAATTTAAAGATTCTTGCTTGCCTGTGGGTTGTTTTTATTCTGGCCTTGCAAGATTTTTAACCTATCTTCAGGGTTGCAGAGAGGTAATAAAAGTCAGCTATCCTGGATCTTATCTTTGATTTAAAATACTTTATTCTTTCTCACTTAGCTCTGCTCTTTTGGTCCTGGTAGCCCTCTGCAAAATAGAATAAGTATTTTCATTCAGTTCTGCAGGTGGTGAAAGACATAAAACATTAGAATGGGTCCTTTAAAACAGCTGTAAACTAAAATGATGCTTGTAAACTGAAATACTGCAGTTTTGCTCACCCTGAATTTTAAAATAGTTTCATGAGGTAATTGAGCCTTAAAGGATCTGTTTTTTTTAACTCTATAATGTTATTATGCTGTTGCCACAGGGGGAGCATATGCTTGCTGCCAAAATCTAAAACTGGAATCTTGGATGTTAAACAGATAAGATTAAGTCATAGACTTCAGCTGTACTAGAAGCAAGTACAACATTCATCTGAAGCATGTGACAGCTATGTCCTGGAAAACTGTTTCTAGACAGACATTCTTGCCTGCTTACATAGACTGAAATAGGCCATTCTCATTCATTCAGTCTACTGAGTTTTAAGCACCTCTGTAGAACTATTTGTTTTAATGTTTTCCCCATTTTCCTGAAGTGTGGCACTGCTTCTTTAAGGAGCCTTGTAAATGAAGCCTTTCACCTCAGATGGTTATTCTGTTAAGGATTTCTGCTGTTTTTATTGGTCACTGAAAACCCACCGTGACATTTGGGTTTTAAGACTTACTTTTTCTTAATTGTATCAATGGGTTTGAATCTATGTTGGATTTCAGGTACCAGATTGTGCATTTTCTGTGTTGCACTTTATTGTGCCCTAAAACATGACAGACATTGCACTGAACAAAAGAATGATATAATCACTTCCCTGAAGAATTTACTATCTGACTTTAGATTAAAAAAGGAGTAATAAACAGCAGGAGGAGATGTAGTGAGAAACTACCTCACACGTTACAGCAGTAAGATCAAGCTGTTAAGCTGTTGGTGCTTGTAAACACCTCAATTGCTTAACTAAATGGTTTATTTAAAATAATTATGATCAGTGAGCCACTAATTGTAGGCACCACTGAAATGAACTCAAAAGGAGGGATTTGAATGAAAAGTTCAAATTCAGTGAACCAGAATCAGCATTGCATCTCACAAACCAGGCAGCATGAGACAGAAAAGCTTGCTGGAGAGGTAGGTAAGTGGGACATCAAGACTGATGTCACTGTTAAGTGGAGAGAGCAAACCTCTATACGCAGAAAGTGTGCAGTTATGCGGGGCACTAAAGGTGAGAGCAGACAGTTTAAATCTAATGTGGTGGATAAAGGAGAGCTAGTGGACTGATTTAGAGTGAATTTAAACATCTAAAGTGTTCCAGCTGACTTAGCAAGGTCGTGTTAGGGAAAGTATGGACCTGTTGCCAGGTGCAGTAGACTGACAGGAGAGGAGGCACATAGCTTTCAGGGATAGACCCTGGCATGAGTGCTTATCCACTGGAGCAGAATAAAAGTCTGGAAGTTTAGTCCATAAGCACTGCAGAAGGTTTTTTACCTAGACCTCAGTCACCTATCCATCATCACTACAGTAGCCCACCTCTCTTCCTATAATGGCTGCACATTAATAGCCCTCCTAAGTCTCCTTCCAACAGTGTCTATCCTGAAATATGTACTGGAATGGTGTCCAAGGGCTGTCTTCTAGGTTATATGTGGTTTGGTGGCACTAGTGCACTTCATACCAGATAAATGTATATTGCAGCAAGTGCTATGTTTGCTCAACAGTGAGCTCAAAGACTGCCCAAAAAGGTGGCTTAAACTGATCTCCACATAAAGATAAGGACAAGTGACAGAACTGCACTTGGACATCTTTGTCTTTGCCATCCATACTTTACAGAACAATCATATAAAAACTCAAGCAGCACTAAAATGGAAACATGCAGTTGCCCCATCTAAATAAAACCCCCTTCAAACCACTTGTTAAAAAAGAAACTTGGATGTCCCAGATGACTTGGTTTTTGTGCTGTTGCAAATCCCCAGTTGTCTATACCTCTCTCTTTGATGGTCTCAAATGGTTAACATCTAGACTTTATTATGTTACTGAATCTTGTATGTTATCAGGCAGCCTCACATCGATTAAATCACACTCAGGAGAGAGCTAGCCACAAAGCTATAAGCATTCTTGACAGGTCATTCTTGCTTGAGCCTGGTTTCTTCTGTATAAAGATTAAAAATCTTGTCACTGATGGTGAAGAATGAAGTACATGCAAAACAATGGAGCATTAATAACTCATAAAAAGCACTTAACAGAAGTGGCAGCATTTGAATGAGATGCTGTATACATTAAGCAAAATCACACTAGTAGTAATGTTGAAGATTGAGAGTACTGTAAAATAATTTCACAAAATATTGAATGCAAGTACCAATTGACAGTGATTGTTCATTTCAGTAATGCATTAGTAAGAATTTTATTTTTTATTCTGCACTGTACCAAAACCAGAAAAATAAATCCTTTGTATTTTTGTATCACTTTTTTCCTTGAATATTCCCTATTAACAACATTTGAAATTAATGGGTTCTCATTCTGTATTCTGCTGGGTCTGATTTTGCTCTGCTCTTTTAGAATAAAGCAACACTAAAAGAGGCAATCTACCTAGTAGATTCTTGACTTCCATTGTGGCAACTACTTTATTCCTTTGCCTTGGTTACTGGTGTAGGAATTTTGGCTTTGGAAGAAAGACTATGACCAATATACATTTTCATTAGAGTTTATTTCTACCTTCTGGCCTGCTATAAGAAGTAGAGAGTTATGACTTGTTCAGAGGCCCATCCTGGTAGCCGGGTAACCCTGGAGAAGAGAGTAGAAGCAGCCCAATACTTTTCACCTACCTTCTGTCTCTGCAGGTTTCCATCAGGTGAACAGAAACCTTGAACAGGGGAACCTTTTGGTATCTGCATTTTTCCTCCTTCTAGGTGCTTTTGATTCTGAACTCTCAGAAATGGTAGGCAGTGTTGATGGTTGAAAGGCAGCCTATGCTGGGGTCTATTTTGGGAAATAAATGGCAGTGGTTTGGCTGGACATTACAATATTATCCTATCTCAAAACACACATGATGATGGAAAAGAACACATGATTTTATTGACAACTCCTGAAGCTTATATTTTTAAGGGGTAGTCTTCAGCAGCTGGATTTGAATCAGGTGCCAAGATTAAAAAGAAGGCTGAGAAGTGGCTTGAAACAGTGATTTTTTTGGGGAAACTTTCAGTCCAGAAATACCTTTGTTTTTATGGAATGCTAGCATAACTATGAAGCTGACCTTGCAAGCCCTTTGTCTTTAGGTTTCTATTCATTGCAGATAGCTATATACTTCCACAGGGGAAAAAAAAGTGGAGCCACAAAATTGAAAACATGAAGGCCTACAGCTTCTTGATAATCTTTATCTGAGAAGCAGGGCTGTCTCTCTAGGTATGTGGAAGAATTCTTACAAATACAATGAGAAAAGTGTTCTTTCTGTAATTGAATAATCTAAATGACTGACTACTATGGCCTCCCTGTGGATTTCCTATCCAAATGCCAACTCAACCTGTTCATGATTACCCTGTGAGAGCCAAAGAGTTCACAACCTGCAGTGGGAAGACTGCAGAACATGATAAAAATGAACACAGGAAAACTGAGACTGCTTCACCATATTATTATTATTTAATACATCATTAAATTGTAGCAGTCTGAGTGAAGATGATCATAAGGTTATGCTTTGTGTATCCTTTTTAAATTGTCAAAGGATTCAAGTCACTTAAAAAAAATGGGTAGAACAAAGTGTGCTACAGAAGATTTACCACTAACACTTAGACCGTCTTGCTGTACTTCAGACAGGCCACCCCTCAGGCAAATTTGTGTAATCTACACAACACACAATTTCCATAGGCATGAACACTTGCAGGGCAGGATTAAGGTGAAGATTTACACTGCTGGAGAGCAGACAGGCTGCTTCTTCTAGGGATGGTTTCTGGAGCTGTTTGGTGTATTCAGTATTCTTGGAGGCTAGAGAAGAAGTTTAAACTGTTTAGCCTAAAGTCTAGAGTAACAGGGGCTGTTAGTAGTCCCAGATGGTCTCAGCACTTTTTTGCTGCAGGCAGGATGGTGATTTCAGGGAATGCTCATGGGCTGATGCAGAAATACAGGATGTGAAGGCATGAAGTGCTCCAGTCCCTATAAGTTTGCAAGCCAGAGAAGAAAGGGGAAGTGCTGCAGGGCCTTCAGAGGGATTTGCAATACCTCCTTTGCAGGATGTCTGATTTTTGTCTCATCCTTGGTAGAAAAGCACACAGACCCTTACTATCATCAGATAGGATATGCTGTGGGGTTGCTGTTCCACTGCTGCTAATTCTCCCTGCTCTGCAGTTCTGGGGTTTACAGCTGCAGCAACCATCCTCTGAGGAGCACAGACAGTAAGGCTCTAGCCAGCCCAAAGCTGCAGCTGCTGCTGCAGATGAGGCTGAGCAGTGAAGAGCATGAGTAGGCAAGGAGCTGCCCTTGCCTTCTCTTTCTCAGACTGCAGCTGATCCCTGATCCCTGCTTCCAGCCTGGCAGGCACAGCAACGCTGCCTATCCCAGTGCAATGGGAACAACCTGTGTGCTAAATGCGGCCCAGCTGGACCAGACCCGGCTTGCTCAGCATAAATAGTGCTGGTTTGAAGCTCTAATTAAAACAAAGTGAGGATAATAACCTTCTGAAACTATGGAGGGGAAGCAAAACTTCAAACAAGCCATTTCAGTAAGAAGTAAAATTTGGTTTTTGTTTTTGTCCAAGCTTTTAGAAGGTATTTGTTAGATCAAGATAGCTGTTGTGATCTAATATTATGCCTTAAAATGCCCAACCAAATAAATCCCTGGTGAATTTTAAGGTCAGGAAAGACTTTTGTGACTATGAAGGAACAGATCAGGTCCAGTTCCTGTTTCAAAGAAATGCCTTGGAGGCAGTAAAGCAGTTTTCTGCCCCTTAAAGAAAAAAGGGTTATGTTTGATATATTATCTAGGAAAGACTATTTGGGACAGACACATCTGACCTAGAGGTGGGTGGGAAGAGAGGATTTGCAAACACAGCTGAGTCATGTGTGTTGGTTGTTTGCATTGGGCTAGAACCCAAATACCTGTAGCTCTGTCAGCTCCCCTCTGACGGGTGTGCTTGTGCATTTGATGTTTTAGCAAGTGATAGGATGCAGAAGGGTTGGGGGCAGAGGTTTGGGCAGCTGCTAGAAAGAAGTGGGCTGACATTGTAGTCTGGTTCATGGCTGTGTTGATAAGCAAATAAAGCACAGCCAGTAATGAAATGTATGAGTTGTTTCACACTGAGCCAGGTAATCCAGTTTAAAAAAAAGAGTCTGATGGCATATTAGATGGCTTATAGGAATAAAGTACCTACTTTGTAGTCTCACTTTCACACTGGTAATTAGCATTAAATTCCTGTTTTGGAAAACAGTTGGGTTCTGCTAAGGTTTTTTTTGGAAACAAAATGAAAAGTTTCTGTGCTCCTGAGTGCTAACTTATTTATTCTGTTCTTTGCATAGGATAACTGGAAACAGCTTTCTGCTTCATGCTGAATTTGGCTCAGGTTTAAATGTGCTTTTGCATATTTTCTTATCCTGTAACTGTAATTGCTTTCAGTGAGCCTTGATTACTGTCATCTACTGTCATGCCCTAGTGCATCTGACCAGTTACAGCTGCACAGTAAAATAGCACTTTGTGTGATTTTTATCCGTGTCTACAATTTTTATGCTGCAGTTGTGTAATGCCCTGATTGTACCTCTGATATTTTAATGCTTACTCCCTTAAAGTGGATCTTTAAAAGATCCACTGAAGTCCTGTTCCTTAGTATATTACCTGGAATGGATAAGCAAGTAGAGCACACTTACAGGCTGTCTTTTGTTTTCCTGCTTATGCCAAATCCACTTATTTTTTCTTGGCCAGCTGTCTGAGACATAATTATCCAGAACTGCAACTATCAGACTTAGGTGAAGCTTTTATGTGAAGATCAAATGCCTTCTATTTCATAGGAAAGCTTACTCTACACAGCAGAAGAGCTCACTGGGAAGCTTTGACTTACGTCTCTGCTCCCTTGCAGGTGGGATGATGCTCTCCCAGTTGCAGAGGGCTCTCCTACAGCTCCACCTTTACCATTTTTCAAAACTTTTTTTGTTCATCCAACTTCTTACTCATTCCACAGCCTCCACCTCAATCACAGCTTTTGACTGTCTTGTCTCCTCCTGTGCCTGTTTCTGGACCTGTTTTGCTTTTCTCTTTGATGGTTTGGTATCCTTCCTCTCCCTCCACTAGGACAACTTTGGATCCTGCACATGATCCACCACCATGATTTTCTCCTCCTGCTCCTCCCCTCCACAGAGCTGTGTCCCTGCCACTTCCATTATTCCTAACCCAGCACTCACCATCTATTCTCCCTCTTCCTCTCATAGGCTCTCTAATGCCTAAAGTTTCAAAAATTTTTGCACCCTTCCAGCCTCTCCTCACACCTTCCACACTTGAGCCCTTTGGTCCTCTTTTGTATGACAACAATGGTGGCTGGCTCCTTGAGGGTTCCTTGCTACCTTTGCCCTACTTATCTTTATTCCCAAGAGGGATAAAGTGGACCAAGACATATAACGGGGTAGGTCATGTAGCTAGATCAAACCTGGAGCTGCAGGTACAAATATGGGAGATGTAGCTAGGAGGCCTGTTAAGTAACAATTTTTGTGTGGAGGTTCAAAGGAGCAGAATGGCTCTGTGAACTTTGATACTCAAATTAATTCTTCTCTACTGCCAGTTAAAGGATCTAATGTTTTAAGGCTGGAGCATGAAGGCCAGTCCTGTTAGCAGAAGCTCAACCAGAGAATAGCAAAAAATCTGCACTCCCTGTTGCTTGGCTTCACTTGGAACATTTGTGTCTCTCTAAGTCGTGTCTCTTCCTTGATGCTTCTTCTTGTTTTTCACTTTCATTTGTTTTTTCCCTCAAATTTAAAAGAGCTCTTCATTGTAAAATGGTAGCAATCTCTCCTTACATGTGTCTATTGCTAAATGAACTACATTATTTAATTAGCAATTGTCTCGTAAATAATTGAATTGAGTCATACATAGATTTCAGTCTAAGGTACTTTTCAACTTGGTGTTAATTAAGGTGACTAATAAAAGAGATAAGAAAACATGAATAATGAAGTCAGTCTCTCTACCACATCACCCACAGCACTTACATGGCTTTGGTTACCTGGAGATGTAATATGAAAAGCTCTTTTTCTCAGCTAAGGCAATCTCTGGTTGTGTTTTCCCTGGATCTGTATTTTAAGCTATCCAGGTCACACTGACTCACAGCTACATTGTGCTACTGAAAGCAATTAGGTTTACTTAGCTTTCCTTTTATTTGAGACAAACTAGAACATAATTGTGCAGGTTTTTAAATGAACTTTTACACACTATTTCAATCAAGCTTGTATAAGCAAGAGGTTTATTTTTTAATTTGGGTTTTTCTTTTTTTTTAATGTGAGAAAGAACTGCTAGTTTTTGAAAGGTTTTCATGGATTTCACATCAACTTCTAAAATTCTGCTTGTTTCAGAGGAACTGCCAAATGCTGGAAAGCTTGCTTGTTCTTGCTTTCTAGTTATCCTGGCATAATACCAGAAGTAAATCTCAAATGCTGATTAAATCTCAAAGAGAACGGAGATCCAGAATTAGTTGCTTGCAGGATGTCATACCTTATAAACACCAGAGGAGAAATAAATTAACACATCTCAAGATGGATTATGGTAAAGGTCTAGAATACATAAATAATTGTTTAATGATGTGACATCTACACTTCCTGTATTAAACTATATTAGCTGAATCATTAATGGAATAATTAGCTGAACCAATACAGATAGTAAGTTGTTGATGCCCTGGTGAGGCAGGAAAAAGATATAGAGCCATAGATCAGACAACAGGACAAAATTTAAGGATCACTTTTCTTCCCTATGGTAAAACTTGAAAGCTGTGCAAAAGAGGCACTGAGCCTGCTTTCAGGGATGGTCTCCATAGCAGCAATCTAGACTTGGAAAAAGCTTTGTCAAGAGCTTATCTTGTCAGTTTTTACTACTCTGTCACAACCTGGCTCTACCCACATCTAAAAAATTGTATCTGAAATCAGGCCGTGCTCTCTGCTTGAATGGGCAACTTGGCATGTTTCTACTGGACCCTTGGATGAGAAAATACTGCTGTGACCATGGCATCTCTGCCGTGTAGAGTAGGGCCATGGCACAGGTTGACAGATCTGAAATCTTCTAAGCTGCAGGTCATGCTAAGGGCAGTGTGTCAGGAGACAGAACAAATTCATGTATTGTTTACATGTATTTTATTCCTGAGAAGTCTAATGCTTTCATGGCTGAAAAAGAACAAAATCCACCCCCCAAATCAAACCAAGCACTTCCCCCTACCAAACCTCTTCTCACTGATAGAGATCATGGTGTGGGGGGGGAAGGCTTTGTCCCTGTTGGTATTCCTTATGGAGTTGCTCAAAGCTCCTGACTGAAGTCTGACCTTCTAGCTGTATTTGAGGCAATTAAGAGCTAGAGTTTCACTGCCTAGGCAATAAAATAGAAAAGTTCATGAGCACAAGCAAAGGCGTTAGAAACCCCTCTGTTGGGGGTTCCCACTATTACCTATATCTCTCCCCCAACTACATTTCATTTTAAACAGCTCTTAATCCTGCCCAAGGGAGCAATAGGTCATCGTATCTTGGTAGATTGGCCTTCAGACTGGTTAAAGGCTTGTGTGCTGAGCCACTTTAGCTGGGATGACACCAGCTCACTCACCTCTTCAGACAAAACCACAAAAGCAAAGCTAGACACCAGAGCACCTACACTGTTTATAGCTGCCATCCTTGCTCAGCAGGTTTCCAGTGCTTCAGGTCTGGTATGAGTCCACAGCTTTAGAAGTGGTCCTGGGCAGGCCTGGGAGGACTTTTCCAGATGTATTTCTGGAATATCTTCAACTAATGGTTTTATTGGTCATCCCCAAAGCCTCTGAACTCTTTTGACCTTGGCTGAAGAAATGCAGCCACCAGGTTCTTCTCTGAATACTTCTTAGTGCTCCTTCTTGTCCTTGAGGGCCTCCATTCTTCCTGGCCACAAAGTCCTGGTGATTGCTTCACAGTCTGACAAGTCCAGAGAGGTTGTGGGGTTGAAGAGGTTTAGGTTGGCATTATGGGCAGTGCTTAAGGAGATAGCCTGGTTACTCTTCAAGGTGTGGAAGAGAGGAATTGTGAGTTAAAATCAGAGCGCACTGGCCACTTGCAGAGGCTTTAGTCAGGTTGAGAGCTCTCTGCTTGCTTTTCTCTGTGCTGCCAACCAGCTGCAGCAGCAGGGAAAGAGGAGCTGTCACAAAGCACTGGCTCCTACAGCAGTCTGTGCTTGCCTGGCATCACCCTGGAACTGAGTCAGCTGATAGCTGAGTAAAATGAGGTCACCTGCCACCATGTTCTTGGCTTTTAACACAATATTTGAGGTTAGGTTAATAGATTAGTGAGAGAAATCTGGCACTGAGAATGGAGTGCTCGATGGAAGAATGTGTGGATGCCTAAATTTGGTTTTATACAAGTCCTAATAGTCCTGAGGAAGTCCTGGCTATGGTCACAGCTGCAGATTCAGTCCTTTTGCTGTGGGAGAGGCCCCCATGGGACTGCTGTAGAGTGGAAGCTGGTACCTTGGGAAATGAGGGGGTAGATGTGCTGCCTCCAAGGGAGAGGCTGGTGGGGCTGGGTGTTTGGTGAGCTCTCAGCCTGGCCACATGACGGGATGCTCTGTGAGGAGTGAAGTTTCCTCTCCCCAACAGCCAGAGAGAAAGGGTGCTTGGGAAAGCACGTTGGTTGGTCCCCCCATTTCCCCATTCCCGAGCTGATGGTACAGCTGTTCTGCCAAAAGTGAGTGTTTTTTCAAATAGGCACTAGCTGCTGTGTGAGGAGCACAGATGAGAGGTTTCAGGAAAGAAGCAGGATTTTAATTCAGAACAAATGTGGAAGACTGCAATATGTGTAGTATGCACAGCTTTGAGGCTTTGCTGTCTTGTTTTTAATTATATCCTAATATGATAGCATGCCACATTATTCATGTTCTTAATTGTATTGTTTAAGGAGATGCAAACAGAGAGACCCTGGGGATATACAAAGCTCAGACATTTTAAAACTAGTAAGATTCAACTATTTCAAATGCTTGTTTATTTTAAAGGGGTATATCTTTATCTACAGCAAATCCAGCATCTCTCAGTCCAGCCAAGAGAGACTTCAGTGGGACTGCATGATTCTTAGCTCAAAATTAGGGTTCCATCACTGATTTGTTTGATGTAGGTTGCTACAAGATGTTTTACAAAATGTTTCTGTATCATTTTTAAGCAGAAAACTTGCTTGAGTATTACTCTCTATGAATAAAAATGATTTACCCTGGCAGATTTGATATAATTACTTTACATAACAACCAAGGGACTGACATTCATGTTTGTGTGAGAAAAATATCTGGTGCTAGAATGCAATGCTCTTAATGGCATTTGGTGAGGAAAGTTTTATCTGCTGACTGACTTTTTTTCCTTTTTCAAAATTAATTATTTTTTAAACACTCTTATTTAATTTAACTGTTAACATGAATGAATTCCTGGAGTTCTATTGTGTTCTGGTGCCAAGCTGCATGAGCAGGGCCTGTTCTGTGAGGCTGGAGGATGGGGATAGTCTCACATAACAGCATGGAAATTAACCTGAAAAAAAAAGATTATATTGTGCCAGGATTTAGAAAAGAATGGCAGATGAGAAAGAATTGGATTAGAAGGAAAGTCGTGAAACAATTAGCTGAGCTAGGTGATTCAGAGGGAAATGTCCAAAAGGCAGTGGAGATAACTAGGTGAAAAAATCTAACTTAGTGGGAGAGGACATCCAGTAAACTGGAAAAAAAGAGGGTCAAGGGAGAATGCTATTAGTGTGTACATCCAGGCATAGCAAAATGACACATTTTCATACCTCACTGCTCTGAGCTCTTTTTAGTGACTGTATACAAAAGCCCTACTCTATTAAGATAGGCACAATCCAGGACCAATATTGTACTCACACCTAGGACCACATCCTGTTTGCCTTGCTTTCCTAAATAATGACATTATTTAAGTAGAATTTATTTGTGATATGTTAGTAAATTTTATGTATCAGTAATTCCTCTGGAACAAGGAGACTAAATGCCAAGGAAAGAGGAGTGGGAGAATCTCAGTGGGAATTAGAAAATAGTATGGTATGTCTCAGTATCCAAATCCATCTTAAATCATAACTCCATGCCTGCATGTAGAGATTATCAGTGATATCTATTTCTTCATCCAGTTTGGACTAAAGTGTCATGTTCTGCTTAATAATGGCAGACACAGACTGGGATAACAGTGTGTATCATCTAAATCTGTTTAAAAGGAAATTAATTTTGTTATGATTGGCATCTTAACATAATTTCAGGATCTAGTTTCCTGAAAATCACAAGAAATTACCTTGGTCAAAGTATAGATCTGAGTTTTACACAACTTTCCTTTACAGGAAACGGTTTTAAAATAGTAAATTTACACCAAAACTGGTATATAGTTAACAGTTCACTATTTCTTCCCAAGTCTGGATGTTAATTTGGCTATAAGGAATGAGATCTCAGAAAATACCCTGACAGATGACACCAGTTATCTGTAGCTATTTTTCCCTTTAAATTTAAATATTGAAATACCTAATTCTACTTATAAAGGACCTATACCTGCAATGACCTAATTTTGTAGAAACAGCTTGCTTCTACTTTTCTTTTTTTTTATTCATGAAGGACGCAAATGAAAATAAGCCCATATTTAAAATTTTGCCTGAAATAGTGTAAGAGTTATTTCATCTGCTAATAATAGAAAATTTTACAATGCCATCACAGTGGCACAGCATCAGCACTGTGTATTAGCATGATGCTTACACGGAACACCAAAATTCTTTCCAGCTCCTTGCAATACATCCTGGAAGAGTGGAAGGGCATATCTCTTCCAGTTGGTCCTGGCATGAATTCCAAGACGAGACAAATTGGGAATGAATCACAGTTTGTGTTATAAATACGAGCCTGCAAATGACTCAACTGGAAAATTTCAGAGCTCGGTTTTATGCTGAAGGAAGAGCGAGTATTGCTGAGTAGACCACTGGTGCTTAGTCACTTTACAGAGGGGTTGTGGTGTGATCATGGTCTTGGCTTGAGACAGGCAGGGTCTCCCCTGTTATGAAAAATCCATTTTGCAAGGCAGGAGGTTCTAATCCCCTGGCATCATCTTTTGGAAGCTGATCCAGCTTATTATTCTGCAGATACTGTTTTTTTTATTTCCTCCTTGGCTTATAAGGAAATACAACTTTGGCATGTGATGGGGATAAAGATCTGCACTTCAGGAACTGCCTGTGATTGAAATGGGGTGAAGTACTAAAAAAAAAAAAAAGATTTAATTTTTTTTTTAATTTTTCCTCTCTTTTGGTCTAAAAAAGCTTCTGTTAGAGGAGTAGGAGTTGCAGAACTGAAAATGTATGCAGGCTAAAGGGGAACTTAGGGGAAAACACCTTTGATTCAAGTTCTATTATTATTGCTAAAATGTCAGACATTTATATTATGTAATACATCTACAGTATTTTAGGAAATAGCATTTCATGTGAAGACAGGGAATGTCCTCTCCCTGGTAAATTTGCATGAATTGATAAACGGAATGATTAATGAAATCAGAGTCTGGGTATTTAACTATGTATAAAAAATGATAATATGCCAGCTTGTGTCTTGGGATAATGGAGGCAGACTAGTCCTGACAGTCATCCAAAGGGATTTAATTTCCCAGACATTTAATCCAAACTGTTTTGTGCTCTGGTCTGCACAGCCCTACATTTCAATGCAATTTTATATAGCAAAGACATTAACATCTTAGAAAGTATATCATATGTGATAAGTTTTTCATTCAGGAGAATTGTAGGGCAGCACCAAAATGCCATGTTGTAGGCTTTGGCTGTCATGATCAATTTGTAGAATGAATAAGTATCTGTTTTATTACTTGTAAATCAAAATCAACAGTGAAACCCTTTTATTGCCATAGGGATCATATTTAAAATTCCAGAAGCTTCTCAGTTGATTAATTTGATCTGGGGAAGTTTACAGACTGTTTGAATAGTAAATATCATGTTAGTTAAAAAAATATCCAACTTTGGTAAGGATATATGATATAAAAACCTCCAACAAATCAGGATTCTGAGAGGTGATCAAAATCACATCAGTGAGAAGATGAATGAAATGAAGATCTTACACTGAAAATAACATTCCTATCTATAGCTTCTCACTGTGTCTTTCTACCTAGATAAGGACTCTAAATAGCACATAATTATAATGTATAAGTGTTTCTCTAGATTATTATTCTGTATAGCATTTCAACGATAATGTATTCACTCATTTTTACACCCCATTCCTGTATTCAGGGGAGGCCTTCTCAGAAGCGTGAGAAGACACTCATAGTCTCCATACAAATTGATCAGCATATTAAAAATAACTCATTTTTTTCTAACATAATTTTAAAAAAAGCTGTACTTTATTTTAAAATATGTTTTCTGATAAAGGAGCTCAATAATGTGTAATTTCATTCTAGCAATGTTTTACGAGAATAGATATTGTCTCTTTTAAATTATATTACTCAAGATAGCTGGCTGAACCTCCAGTAGGAGGTTACAAAATCAGCAAACTCATGGAAAAGGCCAACAGCAGTATACTTAAGAAACACAGTCCCATCCAAAACAGGAGTGATTCTACCAAAGCACCAGAGCTCAGGCTTCTATTACTCATGTTTTGCTTACTTCTCTTATTTCCCACTGGGAAAGACGCATACTCAAAATCTTTTCATTTGTGTGGCTTCTACCTTTTTCTTTATGCCTCAGTGAGATGTGGAAAACAGGGAGACCCTAACTTCTCCTTCTTAAAAAAATAAACCTCCTTGTGTTCCAAATATGTACACAGCTCTGCTGGATTGACCTTGTCTGGATTTCAGATGCCCACAAAGTCTCTCTATCACTCCCCCCCTCAAGTGGACAGGGTAGGGAAAACATAATGAAAGATTAATGAGCTGATATAAGGACAGGGAGAGATCATTCACTGATTACCATCATGGGCAAATCAGCCCATGATTTTGAATTTGGGGATATTAATTGAATTTATTACCATCAAAACAAGAGCAGGATAATGAGAGAAGTAAAACAAACCTTAAAAACAACTTCCCTCCACTCTCTATCTATCCATGCTCAACTTTTTCCCTCCCAGCAGCTCAGGGAGATGTGGAATGAGGGTTATGGTCAGTTCATCACACGTTGTTCCTGCAGGGAGAGGAGTCTTTCCCCTGCTGCACCATGGGATCTCTCCCACAGGAGACAGTTCTCCATGAACTTCTTCAGTGTGAGTTCATCCCACAGGCAGCAGCTCTCCACAAAAGGGCTGTAAACATGAGTCACCCTTCCGCCAGCTGCAGTCCTTCAAGCACAGGCTGCTCCAGCATGGGTCCCCAACAGGGTCGCAAGTCCTACCAGGAAATTTGCTCCAGTGTGGGCTCCTCTCTCCATGGGTCTGCAAGCTCCTGCCAGGAGCCTGCTCTGGCACAGGCTTCCCACAGGATCACAGCCTCCTCCCAGGCAGCCACCTGCCCTGGTGTGGGTGTCTCCCATGGGCTGCAGGTGGATCTCTGCATTCCCATGGACCTCCATGGGCTGCAGGGGCATGGCTGCCTCACTGTGATCGGCACCATGGGCTGCAGGGGAATCTCAGCTCTGGTGCCTGGAACACCTCCTACCCTCCTTCTCCACTGACCTTGGTGCTTGTGTAGCTGTTCCACTCACATTTTCTCACTTTGCTTTTCTCTGGACACAATTTCCTTTATGAAATAATTTTTTTTTCCTTAAACCCTTTATCACAGAGGTGCTACTGCCATCTCTGATTGGCTCAACCTTGACCAGAAGTGTGTCCATCCTGGAGCCATCTGGCATTGGCTCTGCTGGATAAGGTGAGCAGCTTCTCACAGAAGCCATCCCTGTAGCCAATAATGTCCCACTACCAAAACCTTGCCCTGCAAACTCAATACAGCAGCTCAGTCCTTCCCTCATGAGGTGAGATTGACTCTAAAGCAACTCTCCTTTTTGCACAAGCTTCAAATATGAGGGCAAAAAGCCCCCAGAGCTGTATCAGCTTTCCCTTGAAAGAAAAAGGAAAATAAAACTAAAAACTCCAAAGGCATTCACAGCCAGTTCTTGTTCCCCCTTTGGTGGGTAGCTGAGTTTGGTTTTACCCTTCCCTTTTCTGATTGGAGGTGGGATGAAGGCTGGCAGGATGGTCTCTTCCCTGGGCCACAAAAACAGGACTCCTTAGCAGTGAGTGATCACAAACTGATCTGGATAAAATTAAGGTAACTCATCTCAGAACAGCAAGGCAAGTGGCTGGGTTAGACTTACTTTGCTTCACAGTATGGGGCTATGCCTTGGATTTGTGCTGAAAGCATTGTTGAAAATATAGGGATGTTTCTGATTTTGCTCAGCAGGGCTTACACAGAGCCAAGGCCTTTTCTGCTTGCCACTGCCATGCCAGCAAGGGGCTGAGTTTCTCGAGGCATTGCGAGGGGACACAGTCGAGACCGTGTTGGTCTTCATGTGTGTGTATACATGTGTGTTTTAAGCCAAGTAACCTCAAGTTACTTGTGAGTTTTATTTATTTGTGTACAGCCTCACTCCATCCTTTGCTCCAGATGTTACCAACCCTAGTGTTACCAGCCACTAGGGTAGTGTTTCCATCCCTCATCACACAGTGAGGCCCTGTAGCCACCCACAAACTCTGTGTTTAGAGTGGCTCAAGTGCCCCTTATGGCTTGGCACAACAGCAAGAGCAGGCACAACAAGGGTGTTGGGTCTTGGCATATTTAAAAGAAGGAACAGCCCTGTCAAATATTGCTTTGTATCACAGAATAAAGGTGCCATAAATAGAGTTTAAGTGCTGGAATTTTGTCTGAGTTTCAGATCTTTGAATTTCAGGGTGCTTATAAGTCTGTAGGGATAGGTGCCATTTTGTGAAAGTAGCTTTGATGCTGCATGTTAAGAAAGCAACCCAGAATGATTTACTTTTCCCCAATAATCTTTTCCCCCTTTCTCCATAATAAGCCATTCAGGATGCAGTATACATTTGCAATTTGCATACAGAAGCCTGTATGTGCACTATCACGGTATTACTGAAACACTCGTCAGCCCAAGCGGAAAAATGTGTTAATTGATGGGTGTGACATAGTAACCTGCACTGCTGGGAGATGGCCCAGAACCAGTTCAGCTGCTGGCTGGAGGGAAAACTCAACCCTGGGAACAGTGGATACTCTGTTACTGTCTGAAGAGGGAGAATAACACAATTGCTATTTACTTAGGGATTAGAAAAAAATCTTTCTGAGTTGATTCATTCCTTTTCGTTTCAAAAGAAGGAAAACAGATAATAGAATTATTCAATAAATTAAATTCTTATTTCTGATATTTCTTGCTAGAATTGCTGGGTCTAAAGCCAGCAATAAGTCCTTATTCATTTTTGCCTATACACTGAATCTGTGCTTTTTCATTTCTTTGGGTTCCCAAACACTTGTCACATTTTTTAAAGTCAAGATATCTTTATTCTCATGTTGACAATGTGGAAACTATTAACCCCTCCCCCCAATATTTAATGTACTAGAAGATATTCAAATTAACAAGTACAATCACAATATTCTTAAGAGATCTTGGTTGCTTTCCAGAATTTGGTTGGTTGGTTGGTTGTTTTGGGTTGTTGGAGGTTTTTTTGTGTTTTTTTTTTTTTTTTTTTTTTTTTTTTGGTGGTTGTTGTTTATGGGTTTGTGTGTGTGTGTTTTTTGTGGTTTCCCCTTCCCCCCTTTATTTATTTATTTATTTATTTATTTAGTCTGCATGAATGGTTTTAGAAGGGGTCTAAGTAAAGGGATAAATATGGCAGTTCCCTGTGTGGCTATGTGCCCCACTGTGTGGTACATCCTTGTCCATTTTTAGAATTAATCTGTCATCAAAATTATTATTTATCTGTGTTTATTTCAATAAATTTAGTTAAGCAACTTTTGCTCTGAAAATCAGAACATCCAGAAAGCTTCAAGTTAGAGGTAGGAAATTAGGAACAGTCAAATGATGATGGAGAAATTAATGTCTTGGGTGCTTTAGCTCTTGTTTATCTTCTAAGTCAGCATGGAAATGCGATCTCAGGAAAGTTTTGAATGTCTGAAATCTCTGAGAGAACTGAGATTGAGATGAAAAAGACTTGATTTTGTAAACTTTTTCTTCCTCCCCCATATTATGTAATTGTAGGTTAGAGGGGGTTTTTGTTGTTGTTGTTTTTTGGGTTTCTTTAAATAGGTGATGGTAGAACACAACATATGTTTAGTGCTGTTAGGGTCTCCCTTCACTTAGAGGGGACACCTTGCAAACAATGTAATTTCCTTTGCCTGAGTTGCAAGACAGCCATTAATCATAGCTATCACATTGATTTTCATGCAAGTTTCAAACACCTTGAAACAGGTTTAAAACCCAAAGGCTGCTTTGCATACTTGTATTGATCAAGCAGCCACAGCCTGCAATAAATTTCAGTAGCTGTAAGGTGGGAGTTGAACAACTTAATGATGTCATCACTTATTGTTACTAAACTCTCAGCTCCTCAGCCTTTCCTTCTGTTAGCTAAATGACTGAATGTCTGATTAAGCTGTTTTTACAAGTAGGCCTTTTCCCCCAGTAAATCTAATTTTCTTCAAAGCAAACTAAAGTATGGCTCTGGTTTGCTTTTGTTCAGGAGTTCATTATATTGCAGAATATGGAAAAAACTTCATCAAGTGTGGCCAAAATGTTGCCTAATGATTAATTGCAAGCTACTTCTAATTATTGTAGTTTTACAGTTCTTTTTCCAGGTATTTATATGAAATGGTTATCAAATCCTAGATCTTGGCAATAAACAATGGGCTGAAAATTGTTAACTGGAAATATACAGCAAATCTGAGATTGAGAGGGATTAGTGAGAGTCAAGACTGACTAGCAAACTATTTGCTAAAAGATAAGAAGATAATCCATGTACGTAGTGTAATATTTTACTAAACCATCCTACAAGAATGAGTCTTATCAGTGCCTCATTTTTCTCAGTTCAGTTTCTGAGTTCCTGGCTGCTTGCATTTCTGAAGAGAAGCAAATAAGTTAGTAATTATTTCTCTTTGTTATGAGTCAAGAAGGGATCTTTTTTAAATAAATAAAATTACAGAAAATTTCAGACTTGAAACTTCATCTCTCTTGCAAAGTCTGTAAACCTTTTTTGTGTAATTTTTTTGAAATATTGCTACATTCTCCAGTGCAGATTGCCTAGCAGTAATTGGAGAAATTTCTTTTTTATATATGTGCAATTGTCAATAGTCAAAACCAAGTAAAGCTTCCCCCCTCATTTTTTATTCTGCTAACCAGAATACTATTTATGCTGAGCAGTGTATAAAGACTGAGCTCCTGTTTAAGGATCAGCCATCTCCTTAAAAATCTACAGTCCTCTCACCAAGTGAAATAACAGAGTAAAAATAAACTCATGACTCTGAAAGCGTTGATGGCTGCAGAAAGACTTTTAGCCCTTTAAATTGCAGGTTGCAGAAACGTTTCACTGAATCATTTGATCCTTAAATTGCTTTCTAAATTCTGGTTGTCTTGCATGGAACTACCTAGCTACTGAAGAGATCTTGATGTAAAGCATCATGGCTAGCTAATTTCAACTGAGTTTGGTATGAAGTAATAGCAAATCATTCCATTGAGAGAGCTGGAAGAAAATCTGACTGCAAGAAAACATTTGTGAAGTGTCTATTCTTCTGTATTAGCAGTTTAGCTTTTTTTTTTTCTTTGTATGTTGTTGTACTGAATCTCTGATTTTGTGCAGGCAGTGTCAGATCTGGCATGTCTATCAGCACACTTAATAAATACAATCCATATTTATATGTAATTTCCTGAAGCCTCACTCACCCCTTAATATTTAGTGTGCTTTGCAGTGCAGCAAATCTGGGGGTCACCATGGTCAGCTGTGCCCTGAGTGGAGCAGATCAGTGTTTAGGGTGGGGAAAACCTCCTTTTGCGTATTCACTCAGGAGCCTTAGAATAGCTTAGGAGCCAGGGATATGTCATGTAAATGAACTCAAGCAGCTCTACTACCTATTATGCTCACAGTTTCCTTCTATTCTGAGGGGCCTCATTGGGTCTAGGAATTAGTACAGCCCTAGGGCTTCTCTATTTGATTAACCAGAGCCTGGATTTGTTAAATGCCCAGACATGTTGCAAAGTCCTTTTTCCTTCTTGGAAGCTTTTGAGTAAGGATTCAAAGGTGAAAGGGTTGGAGGTTAAAGTTCTGACCTCCTCTCCTCCAAAGCCCTTCCCTTCAAGAAGGAAACAAAACAAATCACTTAAGCATGTGCCTATCTAACTCAGCATTGCCATCTCTCATCTGTTTTGTGTTGATCTTAAGGCTTCAGCTCTGTTAGCTGGGATTCAAATCTTCAACTTTAAGTTTAAACACAGTTTTGTAGTCCTTGTGGCTCTGGTCTACAGTTTGAAAATGAGTCTGAGGGAAAATAATATCTTTAAGAAAATACTGACCTATTACTTTGGAACGCAGTGCTTTACTCAAGACTTCTGAATACCTGCATTTGGCAATATCGCTAGCTGAAAACATGGGATTGCTTCCAGCAAAATAAATGGGGCTTAACATGTGTTTTATAAACTTTAGTGAGTTGGGAACTGAGAATGGCTTATGGACAATTTTGCAAAAATGTGATATACTACTTACAGTACAGTTTGCTAAGTGGAAAAACTAACTGTGTTTTTGTATTGTGAGCACAATCCTTTCAACTATGCTCTGCTGTGGGGAGGCTGAGATTGTCTGGAGACTTTGTTACACAGAAGATCAAATTCCTCATTGCCTTCGTGAAGCTGCTGAGTGATGGAGTGTCCTGTGGTCAGTGGTGGTCATGGGGAACGTGTCACATATTTGTTGGCTGGGAACAACATAATTAACAAAGCCCATCCATAGCTACCTATTTAGGGAAAGAAGTTCTGGGATGATGATTCAGAGTTAAGCTGTGGATTTTTAATATTCCTCCAAGGGTTTTTCTCTCTCCTCTGCCTGTGAGGAGGCAGTGGAGAATTGGACAAGGTGGAGTAATGGATGAGTGGAGTGCTTTGTACTTGGCAGGGTTTACAGTCTGGGGCTGTATTTTTCCTTTCTGCAGCACACCCCCTAGGGAAGATGCCTGTATGCAGTGTTCAATTATCTAAGCTGTCAGGAACATGCATATTGTCAAAATGTAGGCTTGCAGCAGATTCCTGGTGATCTTTACAGATGGCCCAGGTTTCCTCATACCTTCAGCTTAAGCACTGGATTAATCATTTCAATCATCCACCCTAAGTGGGGTGAGTTTTGGGTGTGTGTAAGACAGAGATAAATTACACAGGAAAGAGCTAGCTATGGCAGAAGTAGGATTGCTTTTTTGGTTTTGGTTACTTTGAGTTTTGTCTGCCAGCAAATTAGGTACACTACAGCAAGTAAACAGAGAAGATTGCTTATCTCGTTCCAGAAGGTGCCAAAGACATTAAGGATGTAAATACCACCTTGAGAGAGAGAGAAATCAAGATCTTGTGAATGAAAGATCAGGAAGTATCTTAGATATGTGGCTGAAGGAATGTCATAGGAAATCTCCTGACTAGAAAAATCTCCTGACCATCTGCTCAGCTTGAGTTATCATTGTCAGTTTGAGACAAAGATGAACCAAGATGTTCTGTAGCTTCAGTAGGAGGTCACTGGCAGGCTTTGAGAAAATATGTGATTTGAACTAGATAGCTGTGAATTTGCTCAGCAGGGCTGTCTGGCTCACAGAAACTAGGTTACTTAGTGGTCCACTTTATTTTAGCATGAATAAAAATATGCAGTGTAGGTTCTAGGGGCTACCTTTGGGCAGAAGAGTGCAGATTTGCTATACTCCCTGCTTGTTTCCATCCCGAAGTTCCTATTACCAGCCTCCAGTATTCCTTGGAGGAAAAACTGAAAGCGATGGGCAGCACAGAGAGCAATTTGTTCTAAGCTTTCAGGAAAATTGGCAACACTCAAACTGCATCAGCATTTAAAAGTGTGGAGCTGGGGATGACCTCTATCAAAGAACAGAGTTCATAGCTGAGAGAGAGAGTCTAAATTTGGTCACTTTCACGTAGATGATACAGTGAAAAGTGAACTTTGTGTGTCTGTGTGGCAGCCTTTACTGTCCTCCATCAGACATTAAATAAGAGAGCAAATTCTTGCTTTACCCTCTGACTTGGCAAAACAGGTTATGTTGCATTGTTTCCAATTCCTCCTATGCTGGAAGCTAATCTCTTGCTTAAGTGCTTTGTAGACTTGAACTTGTGTATTTTTTTGAGATTTCATTGTAACTTTCTTGTAATATTTTTCAAGCCATCCATCGAGTACACAAGTAAGAAACCCTGGCTGTACAACCCACACACAAGGCAGAGAATTCCACACAGTTTTTACACTGGTGAGCTTGATTCCCCTGACAGAGTGAGCTTTTCTTCCTTAATTTTGTGTACAGCTCTGTCTGTGACATGCCTTTCTCTCTTTTCTTTCCAGGAGCAGTGCAAGGTGAAAGCCAGGATGGAGAGCCCTGGTAGGAACTCAGAGGCTTTTGAATATTAAATGCCTCCTTTTATCAGTAATATGAAAGTATACTAAGTACAGACATAATAATCTCTTCCCATCTTCCACACTGATTTTGGAGGCTGTTAAATATTTGGTTACGTTTGGAAAACATTTTGACATTCTTTGTGGAACGACACCATAGAGAAGCAAAGTACCCATATTATTGCTTTATAAAGGAACCTTTAAACTAATGAGGCATTAATGAATAGACTGCTATGCTGAATCTTTCTCATGTAGGAAGGGTACAAAGTCATTTCACATAAATTGCAGCCCATTATTATAAGTAGTTTGGCATGGGTTTCCCTAGAGGTGGAACTTCAAGCCAAATATACAGCAGCAGCTGTGGTGACACTTTGTGCAGAAATGATTCCAGGCATTGTGCTGGAGGAGCTGGTATTGCAGGATAACAGCACAGCAGCTCATATTTAGAGCCATCTTACAGCAGCAGTTCTGATGGTTTGTACTGAAGGTATGAAAAATATCTGTGTGTGCCTGAGATGAGCAAGATGAGTCTTCTTCCCTCTTATCATTTCCCATTGATTTTGTACCCAGCTTCGTAACCAACTACCATCACTGTACATAAGATTTTAATGATCAAGGAGTCTCCCTGAATTATACTTTATAATTTTTGTTGGAAATTGTAAATTATTGCTGCAATACTCCCAAAAACATACCTTTCCTCTCCTACATCTGACTTTTAAGGTCTGTGCTAAACTGGAAGCCACACCAGGTATTATCTGATAACTGTTGTCCAAATTAATTCCCAAGGCATATAATTATATTTAGGCCCCCAGGAATTTTAGAAAGGTTACACAAATTACTAAAAAACTAGGGAAAAGGGATAGTCTCTTTTTTTTTGTGTGTATGCGTGTGTTTGCAGTGACCATTTATGCTTACATGGCTTAAGGCTTCCTACTCCACTTTTCCAACCAGCCAACAAATTACCAGCCTTTGTTTGGCATGCTAACAAATCCCTATAAATCAGTGTGTCACTAATTTGCCTGGCTTATACACATCCGTTTTCCCATCCTTTTAAAATTCCTACTGGTTTTGTCCCTGAGACCAGTTCTGCTGAGCCTTGGTACTCTGCTTGTCCTCAGCAGGATTCCACAGTGAAAATTTATTTGGGTACCTTCAGACATTGGTGGCTGGGAATGATGCCAATCAAATGAAGTACTGGGCCTCATCTGTCACTGGCAAGCCAGTGGTATGCATTCCTCAAAGCAGAGGTTTTTTTCCTCCCTTGTTTCCACACCTGAATCCCATAAAGCACATGTATGGAAAGTGTGCCTGTAGGTGTGATGTAGCAGACGCAGGAGAGCAGCAGTCAAGGTAGAGACTGTGCATCTTGTAAAGCTGAAGAAGAATATTTTCTTTCATTGTATGAATATTTTCTTTCATTGTATTTTCTTTCATTGTATTTTCTGCCTCATAATAAGTGGTTTGTAACAGCCTTTGTCCTTGTACTTGTCTTGGAACAGGACATCCCTCCTTTTCTCTGCTTTCCAGGATAGTTGTGTTTCTCCCTTCCTTCATCAACGTCTCAAGACTTGTGTGTTTGTCAGTGTGAATATAAGTGTTATTTCACCACCAGGATTTGGACAGACAGTAGAGATAATAGTTACTTTTTCTTCAGACTCTCTAGTTTTTGAGAGCATTTGTTTGGGTTTTTTTCCTGAAATTTAGTGTTACCTTTTCTCACCTTTTCTCATGGTTCTTGTCTAAGGATTTCTTAAACATTTTTTTTGCATAATCGTTTTAATGCCTACCACAGGCTTTTAATAGTAACATAAGCATATTAGTCATATTTGATACCACTTAATGGTAATGGGTATAACATCTAATTTCCAATTACCTTTAGTTTTGGCTTATTTGCAGCCTTTAATTTGGTACTTTCAAGAAATACATGCAATTTGTGGGCTTTTCTTTGAATCTTGTGCTTTTAGGACTGAGTTTGACTCTCGGGTGTTTCCCTGGTGTTTTCCCAAAATCCACTGAAACTTTTTTATTTGGCGATGAGTAGAGAATTCAGTCACCAGTCCCTATTAACTATTTTTCTTAACTCTTTTGAGAAGATACCTCTCTTAAAATTTATTGCTTGAATAACACCTTGGGTCTTCTTTGGTGAAGTGGCATCACCTGTCATTACTGGATATTAATGTTAACATTTTTTTGCTTAATCATTTTACTTTTCCATAGATAGATTTACTGTACCCAAATCATGAGCAACTAACTGCAAGAACAGTTTATCTGCTGCTTTCAGCCAGGACTGTCTGGGTGTCAGAACTCTTAGGCCACCAGCAGCCTGAATGTCCCTGACAAGTTCCTTGTCTCTCTCACCGTTACGTTTTTTCGTGTAGGGGTAATTTCTCTGATAATTAAGGGTAATACACCAACATTGCCTTAGGTAACTGAAATTTGATGTCAGGGAGTCTGGCATGTACTACAGGTTCCATGTAACAATGCTTGTTTCTCCAGTGACAGTTTTTTTTTTTTTTTTTTTTAGGAATGGCCCTGCAGCTTGTAAATGAATAAGTCCTGATGATGAAGCCTAAATCACAGTTCCCTGTAATTACCTGGGGATTTTTTTTAATCCTCTGTTTTCCATTTTCTCCTCAGATATCTGTCCTTCTAGTGATGCAGAAGTGGTTTTAAAAGTAACAGTGTGAGCTAATTATCTGGAACTGTGATTGCAAATAGTTTACTTGTTACATTTCTCATTATTTCGAGGAAAGGACAGATGAGCTAATGGTTTTTGAGACTAGACATTGATCAAATGTATAGTTGATACACATCTCATCCTCATAATTGTTGAATAAATCGTTATTTTATTTCTTCTCACTCATACAGAAAGATATTTTACAGATGGTATTTGGTTTAGAAGTTGGAAATGATTTTGCCTGGTGTTGTCCTTTGTCTACTCTTTTTATTCTTGGTATATGTAGGTCTTTGAACGTAAGTGCCAAAGTGTGTATCACAAATCCAGGAGGGATTCCCAAGCCACCTGAATGCCCGGGCTGAAACACTAGCAGGAGTTCCTCCATGCTTTGTCTTTTCTTTTAAAAGCAAAATCCTACTGTTCATCTGTGCAGCTATGAATGCTTGCCTTAGAAAAATCCTGATGGTATTTGTACATTGGTTTGAGACACAAAGCACGGGCTGCACTCTGTCCACAGCTACAGAGGACAGGCTGCAGCATTGCACCTCCTGTCTGTAGCCTGTTTGTACCTGTCAACACAGCAGTAGAGGGAGGCTGGATTATTTAAATTTTTTTTGAGGGCCTCTCTGTGCCTTTCCTGGGCTGTTTAATGTAGCTTTGGGTGTTCTTACAGAGAATTTGGCTCTGCTGAGCATCATTTCCATTGAGGTGCCTGAGAGGGCTTTCAGCCATACAACTGTGCTAGCACAAACAGAATTTTGGGCTTGAAAAGGAAAGGTGTAATTACATGGGGGTAGGTTTGTGGGGGGGTGAGTGCCTGTGGTTGATGGTAATGCTGGGCAATGTGAGGGTGGCCCTGGGTGCCCTGAGAGGGGGCCCCAGCTGCAGCAGTGTGTCCCAGCCCCACGGATGGCCTCCCATGCCAGTGTGTGTGGGACAGACTGGGAAAGATGGGTAAGAGATTAGGGACAGAAATGAGTGCACAGCCCTGAGGAGACTGCATGGAGTCCAGTGCTACTGAGGCTGTGCTAGGGAGAAAGACAACTTGGAGCTGATATGGGCTGTGGGACAGCACCCTACATCCAGCTTGCTCCATGCTGAATATCTTCCACCTATGCTGAACATCCCTATGGCCTTGCTGCACTTATAAGCCTCAAGCTTTTATCCCAAGCAAAGGTTGCCACTGCAAATCATTTGGGGAGGAAGACTCATTTCTTGCCTGTCACCCTGATCATGCTCTTGTGCTGTATTGTTGATTTGCACTAAGATGGAGGAAAAAAAAACCCCAGAATTAATAGCAAAATACTCTCCTTGGTGTTTTTAGGGCAGGAAAGAAAAGGGAATATGAGTTTTTGGAAAGTCCTGCTTCTGCTAGCATTGCATCCTGTGGGAAGAGGGGTTTGAGATGTCATTCACAACAGGGGTGAGGAGGGTGGGCAGTGAGCTGCCTTTCTAGCTGTGCTCTGTGGGAGGGAGCCAGGAGGCATCCTCTGAGGCACCAGCTCAGCTGGAAGGCTGGGGAACAGAGCTGGGAACAAAGGAGCATCAGCCTGTGCAGACAGGGAGACAGCCAGCCCATCAGTGAAGGGATTGATTTTTCCCACCAAAAGGTCTTCTTTGTTTTTCTCTTTGCAGAAAAAAAAAGAAGAAAAAAGAAAACAGAAACCTAACCTCCCCCCAGTTATTTAAACGTGATCTGTTTATTTTTTTCCTATCTCACTGAAAATCTTTCATTTGTATTTTGAGAAAAAATATAGACAATTTCAGACAAAATATTTTCTTTGCATGCTTTTATTTTGCTAAAACCATTCTCTGTGAGAGGATGTTTCTGTGTGGGGTTTGTGCATTTTTATGCATGTGACGGAGCTTCATCTGCCTAATAAGTATGAAGGGCTGAGTGCTGTTCAGCTGGCTTCTCTGTCCTTCTGCAAAGCAGGTAGAAATCATCAACAAAAGGCAGCCTGGCCAGTGCTGCTCTAGGATGACATACGTATGCAATACTTAGTGCATTTGCATGGTTCTGACCCTCACACAAATTTACTCCTATTATCCTATTAGTAGTTTTTCAGAGTGTCATTTGTCCTCCTGTTTTTTTTTTTCCTTTGTGTGTGTTGTGAATCCTTCCTTTCCTTCCTTTCCTTCCTTCCTTCCTTTCCTTCCTTTCCTTCCTTCTCCTTTCCTTCCTCCCCAAACACCCTATATTCCTAATAAATGACAATACACAGACTTGTTACAGAATGCTGACCACCTTTACTTCCTTGAAGTCAAGCACAAAAGTGTTCAGGATCTGCTGGAAATTGTTGCCTCTCACAGAAGGAATTTCTTTTGCCTCAAACATAGCTATGGCATTTTTTCTTCACTGATAACAATGAAGGGTAATAAAGATGCAACTGCAGCCTTCAAGAAAGAGATCAGTAAAATATCATTGCTTTGAAGAAACTGGTACTTGATGGATTGTGCTGAAAGACTGCAAAGTCTTCTCATTTTAGTTCCCTACACACAAACACAAAATCTTTTTGATTTCAAGATTTCTAAATTACTAAGGAAGAAACGATTTACCTGGTCTTTCTTTTCTATTTCAAGAATATATGGCATTAAAACAACCAAACAAAAATCAACTGAATTATAGCTATGTCAGCTCTTCCCCTTGACATGCTTCAGAAACCCCCAAAGACTGGCTGATGTGTAAATACATTTTTAGCAAAGACATGGGTAAAAATAGAAGAGAGTCAAAGCATTAACTACTGTTGCTCAGAAACGATTGGACTAATTAAATATAAATAAGGTGACAAGGCACTACCTTGATACGTGAGCTAAGGCACAGCCATGGATCCCCCTAAATGGAACTTGTACCAGTTCACCTGAGACAGACACGACTGAGCCAGTCCCTGTGACACCCAGACTGTGAGAGAGAGCTTGGTGTCCCTAAAATTAGGGACAAGTGGCTGACTGAAGCCATAGCAACCCCTAGACAAGAGGCTTGGGTGTTCTGTCATTTAGTCTTCCTGTGGATCAGTCTCCCATCTGTAAAAAGGTATGATTTGAGCTCTTCTTAACTAGAGTTCCCTTCTCCGCTCTACATCTCAGGATGATGCCTTGTACAAAAAGCTCC